>NW_026892554.1:18668333-20120000 GCF_033815535.1 Pezoporus flaviventris | reverse complement strand
GCTCTGTGGAGCAGATGGGACCCTGCGGCCCACCCCAGTGCTGCGGTGGCTGGGGACATGGGATGGTCACCGCAGCTTTGTGTTGGGCGGGTGGCATGGGGCTGGCTCTGCTCCTTCCTGCAGGTGATGGAGGTGATGGAGCGGGTGCTGCAGGAGAAGCTTGCCGGGACAGGCAGGAGCACTGGGAAGCTGATGGGTGGGTGCAAGAGGGGATGGGCTCCTCAGATGGGGAGCTGGTGACCATCCCCTTCGGATGGACGGCACCATGGGATGGTCTAGGGTGGGCGATCAGTGTTGGTGCTGAGCCCTCCGCATCCCCCCCTGTGCTCTTATCCCCATCTCTGTATGAAGGGGGTGTAAGACACACCCCAGTGTCCCCCCCACCCCACCCCACAGGTGAAGAGCCCTCCAAGGTGTACACCATGCTGCTGGCTGAGAACTGCAGGCTGCGGGAGGAGCTGGCCAGGGCCCCCCATCACTTGCCCCCCATTGCCCCACAGCCCCCAGCCTTGCCGGTGAGAGCAGAGAGGGAGGCACAGGGCTGGGGGGCATCGCCTAGGTTGTGTCTGCATGGGGTGAGAGCCACCCCTATGAGCAGGGGTGGGAAGGGGGAATGTGGCGTTGCCTCTCCCCACTCCGGTTCATCACAGGGTGGCTTTGGGGCCAAGGAGAAGCTGTCCCTGCTGGCCAGGCTGGAGGAGGCACAGGCCCGCGGGAGGGTGCTGGAGAAGCAGGTGGGTATCACCCACCCCATGCAGGGGGCTCTGGGTATCCTTGGGGGGGTGGGGGGGGTGGTATCTGTGTGCCCCACTCCTGGGGTGAAACCAACCTGGTTTGGGTCTGTCCCAGCTGGAAGAGGCAGCACGGAGCTGGGGACGGGAGAAGCAGGAGCTGGGCACCCGGCTGCTGGAGCAGGAGCACGGCTTCCCCCACATCCCCAGCACGGTGAGCAGCGGGGGGGAACCAGGGACACCCCACATGGGGGGAAGCGGGGGGTCTCCAGCCTCCCACATCAGGGGGTTTGCCTTGGACAAGAGGGCGGTCCCTAGGGCTGACCCCCCTCGCCCCAGGGTACCCCAGACCCTCTTATTGCAGCCCCCTCACCACACCGAGGATTCACATCTCCCCAAGAGCTCCCCCTTTCCGCAGCACATCCTGCCAATGATGATGTCCAGGGCTCACCTGAGCAGCCCCCAGCCCCTGCCCCCCCTGCCCTAAGCCAGCCGGAGACACCAGGACACCAAACGTTGGCCAGGAAGGAGCTTTTCCACGTGGAGAGATCACAGAGCAAATCAGAGGCGAAGCAGAGCATCAGGAGGGGCACGGCCACGGGGACCACCCTGGGGACTCCCAAGCAGCAGCAGGGGGGGTGCAGCAGCACGGTGGGGCAGCAGCAGGGTTGGGGTTGCTCTGGTTTATCTCCCCCATTGGCGTAAGCACAGCCTTGAGCGCGCTGGAGCGAAGGCAGGGATGCAGCAGCCAAGGCTGTGGCCGTGAACGCGTCCCAGCCGTCCCCCGAGCCCCGGCGCTGGGCTGGAGTCAGGCTGGGAGGAGGTGAAACGGATGCTGCCAGGATCCAGCTCCTCACAGCAGGGACTCGAGCGGCCGCAAGGTCAAGTAGATGGGTTTGTCCGGGATCAGGATGAGGTCGAACTTGGTCCCGACTTCCACTGCTCGCATGGTCTCGATCTTGAAGTTCTCCAGGAGCTGGGATGGGGGAGAACAGAGCGGAGGGAGGAGCAAAGCGCTGCCGGTACCGACCCCCAGGTGCCTCCTCCGCTGCGGCCGTGTCCCAGCAGCGGGATGCTCACCTGCATGAGGAAGATCTGCATCTCCAGCTCCGCGATCCGGCGGCCCAGGCACTGCCGGGGGCCGAAACCAAAGCCCAGCCCCTTGAAGTGCTTGGGGTCAGCCCCCAGCCAGCGCTGCGGGATGAACTGCTCCGGCTTCGGGAACACCTCGGGGTCCCGGCCCATGGCGTAGAGACCGACCTGCACCAGCGTCTGCTCGGAGGCAGCATCAGCCCTGTGGGTCTGGGCTCCCTATGGGGCTTCCCTGGTGCTTGGTGTGCAGGGATCCATCCCCAGTGGATGTCACCCATCCATGCCCCGGGTCCCTCCTCCACCCTCCCGGAGCCTCATGCGGAGCGGGTCGGGGTGAGGAGGGACCCGGTGCTCACCTTGGGAGGGATGCGGTAGTCCTGGAGGATGACCTCCTGCGTGGTGTAGCGCTGCAGGGTCACCGCCACGGGGTGCAGCCTGGGTGCGGGGACAGGTCCCGTTCACCTCGCTTTGGGTACACCCCCCCCTGCCCATGTCCCGCCCTGCTCCACAGCACCCAGCAGCGCAGGAGGGACGGGGCTGGGGTGTTTGCTGCCGTCCCCCTCACCTGAGCGTCTCCTTGACGGCCGCTTTGAGCAGCCGGATGCTCTTGAGCATCTTCACCCTGTCCCCCGCCGCCTCCCGCTTGGCAGCCAGGACCTCTGCCCGCAGCTGCTCCTGCACCGCCGGGGCCCGCGCCAGCTCGAACATGGCCCATTGCAGCGTCATGGAGGTCTGGAGCGGGGCAGGGAGCGAGCTCAGCACCGGCCGGGCCCCGCTGCCTGCCCGGGCTCCCTGCACGCCCCTCACCGTGTCCACGCCGCCCGCCATCATCTCGGTGACGCTGGCCTTGATGTCGTCCAGGGGCAGCTTGTCCTGCAGGATGAGGCTGCAGAGGATGCCCATGTACTCCGTGGTGCTCTTGCGCTGCAGGCGCAGGTCCCGGTACACGTTGTGAATGCATTTGTCCGCTGAGGAGAGACACGGACGTGGCCTTCCTCCCCCAGGGCCATGGTGGAGGAGGAAGGCACCACTGCCCCATGACGGTGGCTTTTCCATGGTCCCTGCTGCAGGACGGACCAGTGGCTGGGTGGGCACAGAGGGTGATGGGTGCGGGTGCACAGGGTGCCAAAAGCTCTGTGAGGCCACAGGCGTCTCTGGGAGAGATGCTACCCTCAATGTGATGCCCTTCCATCACTCCTGGATGATTCCACATCCCACAGGCTCCAGATGTGGAAAGCCTTCCTGGGCTTGGCAGCCCTGTGCTGGGCGGTTAGACCCAGGAGAAGGACCCGTGCTGGTGAGATGATGCTGCCCTATGGAGCCGAGCCCTCAGCGGGTCTTTGGCTGACAGAGGAGGAGCACTCACCCTGGGAGAAGATGGCATCCCAGGCCCACACGTGGTCCCTCCACGTCTTGGCGTTGAGGTGGCGCAGGAGGGCGGGCGGCAGGTAGAGCATGGGGGATGTGGTGTGGAACATGAGGGCCACGGCGTCGATGAAGCGCTGCGCCTCGGGGTCCACGAAGTCCTGCAGCAGCCCCAGGCGCTCCCCGTACAGCACATGGCACACGGCTGCAAGCACAGCACCTCTGAGGGGACACATCCCCGTCCCCTCCACCCTCCCAGGGGCTCCATCCCTGGCAGTGGTCAAGGCCAGGTTGGACACAGCCTTGGGTGCCACGGTTTAGTGTGAGGTGTCCGTGCCCATGGCAGGGGGGTTGGAACTGGGTGATCTTAAGGTCCTTTCCAACCCAAACCATTCTGTGATTCTATGGGGACCTCCTGCTCGCTCTGAGCATCACGGGGCCATAAAGGCATCCCTTGGTGGGCAGGGCTGGCTGCTGATTGGTGACCAGCAAGTGATAAAGCAGTGCTTTAGCATCAGTGTTGAGTTGTTCTCTACTTGTCCGCAGAGGACACCCCTCCAGACCCCGCAGCAAAACCTTGTTTCACCTCTGAGGATGAAGGCGGAGGAGACGTGGCGCCTTGCCCACCTCCTGCTAAAGGGAATTTCAGGGCACGGGGGGGATGCCTTGCCGCTGACACTCACACTCCAGGGCGAAGCGGAAGAGCTCATGGGTAAAGTCTGCCGTCCAGTATTCCCGGCCGCTCTTCCCAACCTGCGCTCGTGCCCGCCGGATGAAGTCGTCTCCCACCTGGCTCAGCAGAGGCACGAACCCCTCCACCACCTGCGGCGACAGCACCTCCTTGTTGAGCATCAGCCGGTCCGAGCGCCAGGCTTCCCCTGTCCTGCGGGATGCCAAAGCGGGGGTCAGAGGTGCCCCCACCACCATCACCATGGGCAAACATCCCCGTTGCCCTCCTGGTGCTGCCGGTGCTCCCACCCCCCGTGCGCTGGGGGTCCCCACTCACTTGAGGAGCACGCCATAGGGCTTGTTGCGGTAGTCGCGGTAAGCCACCCATGGGGGCACGCTGAAGCGCTCCGGCAGCGTCCCCTCCGCCTGGAAGAGGGTGGCAGCATCCCGGGGGGTGATGATGTTCACGCTCTCATAGATACCCAGCTTCTCCCTGCCGGGGTGAGGAGCGGGGGGTCAGCCCCATGCATTGACCCTCATCTATGACCCCCCCCTCCCCAGCTCTTCACTGCCCCGGATCAACCACCTTCACCCAGCACCCCCAAATCAAGCACTCTCCTCCTCACATCCGATCAAATCCCACCTGCAGGTCACATCCCAGGGGCTGCAAGGACTCAGCACCAGGAGCAGGCACTCCCAGGGCTCAGGCAGGCAAAGCAGGGGGGTGTAGGACCCAGACCCCCATCCTTCCTGGGAATATCAGCTCCAGACCCCATGGAAATCAAGGGAAGGTGCAGAATCCCTCCTCCCAACATCCCATACCTGCAAGGCGCGGGTCCCCCCTCTCCCCCTTCACAGCATCGAGCCCGGCCAGCGCACAGCAAGCCAGGATGCTCCCTCCAGCAGCTCAACCTCCCTCTCGCCTGGAGCAGGGCTGGGAGCAGCAGCAGCAGCAGCATCCCGGCTGGAAAGGCAGCCGGCGCCGGGAGCAGGGCCGGATGCCGGGGTGAGGCAGGCGCTGCCTCACCTGTAAATGGGCCCGAACTGCTGGAACTTGCGAGCCATGATGTGGTGCAGGTTGTGCAAGCCGCCCTCCTGCCAGAAGCGGTAGAGGTTGAGCCAGCCGGCCCTCCAGTCCCCGGGCAGCTGGTTGAAGGGGCGAGGGGTGGGCACGGCGGGGGTGGCGGCCCCCCCAGCCCAGCGGGACAGGGCCGGGGCCCATCCCCGCAGGGTGCCGGGCTTGGGTGCAGCGCGGACGAGCATGGGAGCGGCGCGGGACGGAGCGGGGCTGCTCTGCGCTTATCTCCTGCCTGGCCTCACTCCAGGATTGATGCTCTCGCCCGCCTCCCGCCGCGTCCCGGCCCAGGGACGGGGACGGGCTCAGGGCGTTTCGCCCCGGCAAGGAGGCAGATACAGGGCAGAGGCAGCCAAAGGGAATTGGAGAGCATCATCCCCCCCTCCCCAACCCCAGCCTTGCCATGCCCAGGTCTTGAGTGGCGTGGGGTGACAAGGGGGGGCCGTGCTACCGCTGAAAGGAAACCCCAGCCTGCAAGGGGAGAGCTGTTTTGTCTGCAGAGTAAATGACACCGGTGGTCTGGGGGACAAAAGGCAGAATAAAGCACGGGCAGGACAGGTCACAGACTTGGGGACCGCCTGGACACTGCTGAGGGGTCTCACCTCTGCCCTCCCTGCAACACGGGGTGCAGGGGGAGGCAGGTCCCCCCTTTCTGGGCTCTCCTGCCCCAGAGCATCAGCAGGCACCCCAAACACTCCCACTCCTGCCAGGAGGAAATAGCTTTTTGGGGTATTTTGGCCTGGGCCGAGCTTGGTGGCAGACAAGGTCCCTTGTTCCCAGTCCCAGTAACGCTCACTGGCAACCAGCTAGGAAGTGGGAGAGATCATGAGGCCGAGGAGAGAACTGGGGCATTTCTGGGCCTTTGGGGTGTCCCTGGGGTCTTTGTGGTGCCCTGGAGGGTATGGGAGAATCCCAGGCAGGTCCCCGGACATCCCCTGGGGTGCCCATGGGACATCATCCCACGGCCTTTCGCTTTCCCCAGGAGCCGGGAAGAGGAAAGAGGCAGCCGCGGGGGATGCTGCACCGGGGATGCTGCACCGGGGATGCTGCACCGGGGATGCTGAGCCGGGCTGCGCGGTGGCTGCGATACCAGCGGCGGCCACCGGGGGGCGCGTCTGCCCCGTCTGCTGCCGCCGGGCCGGCAGCGACACCGGCTCTGTCCCCCCTGCCCGTGTCCCTGACCCCTGCCAGGCACCGGCTCTGTCCCCTCCTGTCCCAGGTGCCATTGTCAGTGTGAAGACACCCGCCCGGGTGAGCACCCACCAGCTCACTGTGAGCAGCCCCGCACACACATGGTGGCACAGTCACCCCCCCTTGTCCTTCACCCCTGCACCATCCCTATCCTGGTGACTCCTTTCTGTCCACAGGAATGGGGTCAGTCCAATTGGGCCACCTATTGTGCTCCCATAAACACAGACACGGGTTTAATGGTCACGGAGGGACACACGGGCCCAGGGCTGAGCCGTGTGGCCCCATTAGCCACCACCCGCAGCCCCGAGAGGTGACAATTACCCAGTGTAACCCCCGCACCCCCTCTTTCCACCACCTCCCCAAGCATCTGGAGCCAGCTCATGGGCTCCATCACACCCTGTGGTGGGGCTCTGCTCTCCCTCTGAGGCCTCCAAACATGGGGGCACCCGCTTCAGCAGTGTTTCCACCCTCAGCACAACGGAAGCGAGCAGGGGGGTGCCGGAACCCGTGTGGTTGGGGGGGCTCTGGTGCGAAGCAGGGGGGGGGAAGGAAACGGGTCAGGAACCCACAGCATCCCTGCGTCAGTGGGGCCCCCCATGGTGGGCACGTCACCTGTGGGAAGCGTTTCTGCACCTCTGCAGGCAGAGCCCCACCACAGCCCTGCCTGCCTTGGTTTCAAGTCCCCTGGTGCTTTCAGTGAACTGAAACAGACTTTTTCCCCCACCCCCGGTGGCCTCCTCCCTGTGCCACCCGCTGGGACAAGGAGGGTCCCTCCAGTGGGTTTTCCTCTTGCTAAGAGGTGGCATCTCGTGGGTGTTCTGCTCTCGCTTTCCACCTATGGGGCTTTCCCCGTGTGGGTCAGCTCCAGGGGGAGATGTGACCCATCCCCCATGGAATCACAGGGTCACAGCCTGGATTGGGTTGAAGGGACCTTAAAGCTCACCCAGCTCCAACCCCTGCTACAGGCAGGGACCCCTTCCACTGGAGCAGTTTGCTCCAAGCCCCTGTGTCCAACCTGGCCTTGAACACTGCCAGGGATGGGGCAGCCACAGCTTCTCTGGGCACCCTGTGCCAGCGCCTCAGCACCCTCACAGGGAAGAGCTTCTGCCTAAGAGCTCATCTCAGTCTCCCCTCCTTGACCTCATCCCTCTGTGCTCCTGGGGCTGGGAATGCCGACACGCACAGGGGAAGTGTTTTGGCAGCTCGTCCTTTCCTGCCCCTCTGCTGTGCGGAGCCAATGGGAACCGGTCAGAATGGGGCTGAATTCAACCAGGGTGATGCTGGAAGCAGGTCTGCTGTGGGGGAGAGCAAAAGGGCTGCATCCCATTGCTGGGATGGAGAGTGGAGCAGGGCAGGCATGAAACTGGTGGCGGGATAAAGGGCACGGAGCTCACTGCGTTGCTTTCCTACCCAAAAACAGAAGCTGGACCCATTGATGGGCCCGTGCTGCTCAGCTCCCCGCTCCTCGCACCCATCCCTTGGGAAGGACGGTGGCTCTCACGTCTCTCTCAACAGTGATTTCATGCCGGGGGCTTCCCTGCTGCCTGCGTGAGCGGATCCGTTCACTGCAGGCTTCCAGCTCCTGCCCACCAGCAGGTGCCTGGGAGACGTTCAGCAGCAAACCTGCTGCTCAGAACCCCCCGTGGCTCACCATGGGGCTGGAAACCCGTTCCCACAGCAGTCTGTTGAGACAGGGAGACCTTCCACTGCCCCAGCCCGGAGCATCAGCAGGCAGGTTCTGCTGCAGGGCTTCCCCTGGAGCACAGAAGGGGATGCCCCGGCCTGTGTTGGGCAGCATCCTTGGGGCATTCGGGGCTGAAAGCAGGAGGCTGGAGCACCCAGAGCAGCTCCTCAGGAGGATGGACCCAGCCAGGACAAGCTTTAACCGAAACAGGGGCAGTTCCACGTCGTTGTCACTGCCTTGCTCCGTTAAAGTGAGTCTCCTCTAACTCAGTTACTGTGCACAGTTGCAGGCCTAGGAATCGCGAGGTTGGTGCCTGGTTTTGGGATCTCCATTGAGCTGGGATGGGGAATTTCGCCCTGATGGGACCTGTTCTTTGGCTGGCATCACCCCTGGGGGATTGCGGGGTGGAAATTCATGGCTGGAGGGGGAAATTCATAAGAGGAACAGTGATTTATCTGGTGTTCAACTTCCCCAGCACCTCATTTCTAGTAAGCAGCTGCATTTCCCACTTGCATCACCCGCCTCGTGGCGTAGCATCACCCACGTCCTGTCCCCATGCCGCAGCGTGGCCCATGGGCAGGAGGAGCCCAGAGCCGTGCTCGGACAGACACAGCAGCCTCAGGCTGGTTATATCCACAGGGAAAAGGAGGGAATAGCTGCAGGGCAGCAAACAGCCCTGTGGATAGAGCACAGACACATCGGAGACCAGGCAAACAGGCTGGGGAGGGAGGAGGAGCAGGGATGAAGGAGCCGGGTGGGTGGCAGGGTTTCGGGTACCCGATCCAGAGAGGTGAGGTCAGCTCACGGCTCCTTTTTGCCAGGCAGTGCCAGGTGGGACGGGCGGGATGGGCAGGACACCCATGGGAATGCTGCCCGACCAGCTCCCGCTCGCTCAGGTGTGCCCGGGAAGGGCTGGACGGGCCGAGCCCACAGTGAGATGTAATAGAAGGAAAACGCCAGGAGAGGGCTGGGGCTCATCCGCTCCAGGCAATGGGGAGGATGGAAAACGCTCCCGCGATGCGGCAGCACCTCTGCATCCCCTCCCCACCTCCTGGCCCTGGGGGCACCCCGATTCCAGGCTCCAGCTGGCTCCTTTGGGGGGATGCTCTATGCTCCCATCCCACCAGGAAAAGCTGCCCAGGGGGATGCTATGGCAGGAACAGCAGTTCGGATGGGCCCGCGGTCAGCGCATGCCCTGCAGCAAGCAGGCCGCTGCAGGGGGGGTTCCTCAGCAGCGTTTGCATCCCCTTAAGGCAGGCACAGGATTTCCTGGGTCTGTTGTTCTGCCTGCAAGGCTGGAGGCAGAAATAACCCCCCAAAACCAGCGCTGGAAAAGAAATCCGACCCTCTGGAGGCTTTGTTTCCAGAGGAAGCCTGCAGAAGGGCTGCTGGAGCTGACCTTCCTGTGCCTGCCCCAAACAGCTCACTGAGCAGTGTGGGCAGTGTGGTGAGGGTGGCGATGCCTCCGAAGCACACAGCAAACCCCAGCCCGCGGCTCATTGTACTTCAAGGAAACAGCTGGAGGTCAGGGGAAAGCAGCCCAGAATAAACCCGGGCTCCAGCGTTCCTGCTGCTGGTTTTGTCAGGAAATAGGGCACCAGGCTCCGGCTTTTGTCCTGGCTGTTCCCAGGGAGCGGGGATGAGGATGCACGGGCAAAAGCTGGGAAATGGGGATGATGCTGCCACCCCTTTGTGGATCTGTGGGGTCTCTCTGTTACCGGGAGCTGCCCCAGCAGTGCTTGATCGCATCCTCACAACCTGCTTTTGGGGGCAAGAAAACAGAAGCTGGGCAGCCAAAACGGTGTTAGTGCAGCTGGGGGGGGAACACAGCATCGCCCCAGTGCTCTGCTCCCACCCTTCCTGCCCCTCTGCTGTGCTCTGGGGAGACCCCCCCTGCAGCCCTGATCCAGCTCTGGGGCAGCAGCACAAGAGGGACGTGGAGCTGTTGGAGCGAGGCCAGAGGAGGCCATGGAGATGCTGCGAGGGCTGGAGCAGCTCTGCTCTGGAGCCAGGCTGAGAGAGCTGGGCTGGGGCAGCCTGGACAAGAGAAGGCTCCTGAAGGGGAGACCTTAGAGCAGCTCCAGTGCCTGAAGGGGCTGCAGGAAACCTGGAGAGGGGCTTGGGACAAGGGATGTAGGGACAGGCCAAGGGGAATGGCTTGAACCTGCCCGAGGGGAGACTGAGATGAGCTCTTAGGCAGAAGCTCTTCCCTGTGAGGGTGCTGAGGCGCTGGCACAGGGTGCCCAGAGAAGCTGTGGCTGCCCCATCCCTGGCAGTGCTCAAGGCCAGGTTGGACACAGGGGCTTGGAGCAAGCTGCTCTAGTGGAAGGTGTCCCTGCCCGTGGCAGGGGTTGGAACTGGAGGAGCTTTAAGGTCCCTTCCAACCCAAACCAGGCTGTGGCTCTATGATAACCCCTGGGCACCAGGGTGAGCTCCCCACCTTGTCCCACCGTGGTGGCTGCAGGGAGCTCACACTCGAGCTGCTTTAGCAGCTTTGCTGCTCCTCCTCCTCAAGCTGCCGGTGCCAGCAGTGGGCTGCTCTGCCAAACCTCATGCAAAGGAAGAGACGAGGCACGGGGGGCTTCTGCTGTCAGCTCCAACCCCACTGCACATCATGGACCAGCGCAGCCCCTACACCGGGGTTAGGGCATGGAAGAGGGACAAGAGAGACCCCGGCCCCGTTCCGAGCAGCATCCCTTGCTCCCGGTGAGACACACAGCACTCTTTCTCATTGCTTCCTGCTCTTTTCCATTCTTTATTTGAGCGGTCACGTTCTCACTTTGGTCACAGCTCTGAAAGGTTGTTGGTTTGTTTTTTGGTAGCTGTTTGTGGTTTGTTTGCTTTTTTTCCCCTCTTCTCTAATTTGGACCCACCTTCTAGAGTATTATAAAATTATACAAGTGCAGTAATCACCAGTTGATAATAAATAGGTATTTGTTAGTTCACAAAGTTAAAGTGCTTTGAGAAGGGATGTAAGGAAGCTCTATCCTAGATTCGGGGGGGGGGGGGGGGGTATCTTGGAAATGTAGTGCAGTAGGAAGCTCTGGGCCCGTTGTCCACAGTCTGCAGTCACGAGAGACACGGGGCATCTCTCCCCTTGCCATAAAGACCCCTCGGGCACTCCTGAGTGTCCCTGAGCAGGCACGAAGCAGGAGCTGTGCTGCTGGGAGAGGTTATTGGAAGCATTAGATAGGATGTGTCCCCCCCCCCTGCTGCACAGCCCGAGGCTGGGGAAGGTTTGGACAAGGTGTGGGATCGCCCCATTGCCCACAGGCGCAAGGGAGAACATCCCGGTTTTCACAGTTTAGTCTTGCTTGGAGACCTCAAAGCCCAAGGGAAGCAAAGCCCCTGGTCCCTTCATGGTGAGGGAGAGAAGCAGAGCTGCTCGGGGCGGTGGGGGAGCCGTGGCAGCACCCCGAGCCCATCAGCATCGCCCTGAGATCAGCCGCCTGCTGCCTCCATCCCTGAGGAAGCCCGGTCCCTCTCCCTTAGGAGAGGCGCAGGGAGCAGGCGCTGCCCGCTGCCCACACGGAAATGCCCTTAAGCTGCCTGCAGAGGATTTGTGCGTTTCAAACTCCTTCCCAGGGCCTCCTGGGTTTGGTTTGGGCTCTGCTTCCACCTTCCCTTCCTGTCCCCTTCGGTCTGTCCTTCCCCACACCCCAAATCTAGTCATCTTCCCAGGCTTTTCCATGCAAAACGCTCACTGCGGGCCTGCCGCTGCAGGCTTCCAGCGCGAGCTCCCAGGCTCCCTTCCACATCAAAGCCAGCTGCAAAACAGAAATCAAATGAAACCATACCCTCAACCCTTTCCAGAGCCCAAGTCTCCAGACCAGAAGGGGATTCACATGCGACACTGGGAGTATTCCAGCTGCCTCCAACCCTAACATTAGCCACAAAAAATAGGAGGCATCAGTCCCCACTTGGAGTGAAGCATAGATCAACCAGTTCCAAAGGCCAAGGGCTGGCTCCTCTTCTTCATCACATGCACGTTCCTAAAGAGAGGAGTCATCGTGCCCTGAGGATCAGTGCATGCACATTGGCCGGAGTCCCCTGAACAGTCCACAGCGGGGAAGCTGACACCATGCTGCTGGGCACAGTGAACGTCCCCCACCTGTTCCCTTCCCTCCCTGTCCCCAAACCCTGCTCCAGCTGGCCCTGCAGTCCCATCTTCCTCACCATGCCTCCTCCACCACAGCCAACGATGGAGAGGCTGCTGCCCAAGACCCCTTTGGGGACAGGCAGTCCAAGGAGTGACTAAAAGAAGTCGCCTCAGGAGCAGACAGCAAGTGCAGGAGCAGCAGCAGCAGCAGCCAGGACGGTGGGAACGCAGCCCCATGGTGGTCAGTGGAAGAGCTCCACCAACACCATCATCAGGAGCAGCTGCAGCCAAGAGGCGAAGGTCATGGTGGCCTGGCCCTTCTGGGACATGAACCTGAGCTGGTTGACCAGGCGCTCCTTCACCAGAGCCTGCTTGAAGCCGTCCTCCTCCGAGATGCAGACGTAGTGGCCGTAGTGGATGTGGCTCACGTTCTGGATGAAGTGGAAGCAGTCCTGCTGGGGGTGGGTGGTGTTGCAGGTCTTGATGAGGCTGTTGTTGTGGTACCAGTTGTAGGTGGCATAGTGGGACTCGATGGGGCAGTTGAGGTAGTAGCGGGAGAAAGGGACCACTGTGATGTTCTGATAGTCATCTGCTGGAAGAGATTGAGAACAAGGGGATGAGACGTTGGAACCACGGATTCTCCCATAGGCCTGGAGGGAAGAACAGTTGGGTCAATGGGGACAAGTCATACAGCCACTGAATGACAACAGCAGGGCCTGACCCACGCCTCAAGTCTCTTCTCCTAGGACAGCAGCAAGCACCAGCCCCATCGCCCAGCTCAGAAACCCATTATGGAGCAGTTAACCCCAAGCAGGGGCTTGGAGGTGTCCTGGCTTCAGCATGGTCATTCCCAGCTCCCCTGCAATGAGTTGTTGAGCCCTTGCACAACAAACAAAGGCTCCAGAATCAGCCCCCCTGCCCCAAAACACCCCCTGGATTCACAGCCTACAGCTCAAAACCTTCACATACCTTCCTTAATGTCCCCCTTCTGGCACTTCCCTTGCCACGGGTCCAGGTTCAGGTTCTGATGCACCTCCCTAGGAGATGGGAATAAGCATTAACATCAGGGAAGCAGCATTTCAGGGCTAAGAAAGGAATCGCTCATACAAGATGTAGTGGATTAGGTAAGGAAGAAGTGTTTAAACGCCTGATGTTAGCTGGGTAGGGACAAGCACACGACTCAGGAGGGTGACGAATGACAAATGCGAGACCCAGCAAGTCACCACAATGAAGAGCATCACAACCAGCAGACCTGTGCATGTTTCTAACAGCAAAAGAGGGGCTGGGTGCTCAAACCCCACTGACCTCTCCCCCTCCAGGGCAGGGTGCTGCGGGAGGGCTGGCTTTCGGGACAGCACAGACATGTGTGTGCGATTACCGCACGGACACCATGGGCTCATCTCTCCCTGCGGTAGGAAGATGACCTCAAAACCATGTGCCAGGCAGGGGAACACCGAGTGTGGGTATTTCTCACACGGAAGCAAGCAGGAGGCAGCTGATGGCATCACGTACCGGTTCAGGTACACGGACCGGCAGGAGCCATTGAGCCAGCCGCAGTACGGGTCCCTGGCCAGCAGGCAGCTGTCACAGTTGTTGCGATACGCCCCACACATGGCCATGGGCACCTCCAGCACTCTGTCTGTTGAGCCCACGTACAGCATCGCCTGCGGGAGGAAAGCAGAGGGGTTCATCCCGGGGCCACCTGAGTGTCCGGCACTTCTCCTGCAGCTTGGCTGTGAGAGGGGTGCTGAGGCGCTGGCACAGGGTGCCCGGAGAAGCTGTGGCTGCTCCATCCCTGGCAGTGCTCAAGGCCAGGTTGGACACAGGGGCTTGGAGCAAGCTGCTCTAGTGGAAGGGGTCCCTGCCCGTGGCAGGGGTTGGAACTGGAGGAGCTTTAAGGTCCCTTCCAATCCAAATCAGGCTGGGATTCTATGATTTCATCATCAGTGGGGCCGGTAGGTCTCCAGGCAATGCAGTCCCTATCCTGGGAGGGGCAGCAGCATCCTTCCCCCGCCAGCCCTGTGGATAACTAAGTTTGCTCCATGAGGTGATAGCAGTGTTGTCACCTCTGGGATGGAGCACCAGCGCTGCCTCACAGCTCATCCACCAGCAGGGCTGGACAATGAGAGGGAAACAGCAGGATTTGGCCCGGGAGCAAACACCCTCATTCTTCCCATGCCTCTGGAGGAGAGGAGGTGTCCAGAAAGCTCTGCTGCCCACTGACCACCCAGAACTGGGGCCATCAGCCCAGCCTTAGCAAAGCAGGACCTCCCACAACCCACTCCGAGGCTCCTTCACATCCATGGGCTGTCCTTAAACCTCTGTCTCTGCCTCTCCTGCTGCCTGCTTTTAAAGCTACAGCCTGACCTTCCTACAGAGAGACCCACCCTCTTGTGGTCCAGGATCATGGACTGGATTGGGTCCTTCTTGGGGAAGACCTGGAGCTCCATGATGTTCTGCACCCCGTCTGGCAGCTCCACGACCTTGTGGATGGATCCTTTGTCTGGAAAGAAAGAGGGGAGAGCCCTGATGGAGCATGCTGAGAGCAGAGAGGCAAGGCAGAGGGGCTGTGGGGAAGGCAGGCAGAGAACCAGCACCGCCTCCAGCCCTCGCTGCGGCAAACAATTCCCATTCCACAGAGCAGGGCTTGACTGGATTCCTCTACCCAACCACCCAGAGAAGACAGAGAAGGAGCCTGCTTGCTCTGCCCGTTTCCCACAGCACAGCCTTGTCACCGCTGTCATCCTCCCAGCCGCGAGGAGCCCATTTCTCCTCACCCTTTGGACCTGGCTCTGCTTGCTTTGACCAGCCTCAGCACGAAAACCCAGCAGCTCTCTGCTTTGATCCCTGGCCTGTTCCTGCCCAAGCATCATCTCATCGCTTGCCCGAGGCTGAAACTTGGGAGCTCTGCCTTTCTGTTCTTCTGGTTAAACTGACTCCGGTCCCAGCGGGCTGGTGGGCCAGGAAAACAAGTCAGTTTGGTGGAGGGGTGGGAAGGCAGATCCCGAGGGAACACGGCTCAGGAATCTCACTGTTTACCCCCTTTTAGCCTGTCTTCCCCTGCCCAAGGAGCCACCCCCTTCTCCACCACCAGCCAGGGGGAGGTGGAAAATGTGACCCTGGGTCAGGCAGGGATTAGGGCCCCCCAGGTGCCTCCGTGCCTGCAGCAAGGGTGGGCAGCCAAGCCCTGCACCTTGGAGCAGGCTTCCTGACTGCTCTGCAAGGCATGAGCTGCATTGAAACTACAGCTTTCAGCAGGATCAAGCCAAGCGGAGCATGTGTGGGCCCTAATCCAAGCCAGGCCACCTACTGCGAGCTGTCTGCATTTGTTTTAATCACAGATTAGGAAACAAAAGCCCCAGAAAACCCCTCCACAAGTGGCAGGGAACAAAGCCCAGCACAGGGCAGGAAAAGGGGTGACAGAGCTGCAGGGAGCAAGCCCATGCAGGCGGGGAGGCACGAGAGGGAACTCTGTGCCTTCCATGCAGCAGGTAGCTGCACTGCATGCGAACCCAGGCAGCTCACCAACCTTTTACTCTCCATCCCACTCTCCTGCAGCTGAATTGGCTTGTCCCAGCTCTGCAGCATCTCCGGCTGCCCCAGGGCCACCAGCAGCTGGGATGCACTGGCTGTGTCTCCAACCAGAGGTGCTGGCCTCACCTGAAGCCTGCGCTGCTGCACTAGAGCAAGCAGGAGCAAGAGGTGATCCTTTTGCAAAGGATTTCTGCTTGACACGTGGGGAGGGCTGTGCTACCCCTCCCTTGCCCTAAAAACACTTGGCCTGAGATCTACCACAGCCTTGAAGCAGCCCAAGTGGGTAAATCCCACATGCTGGGATGCTGCTTTCAGCCTTTGCCTATGCAGCCCAATCTGTGCGTCACCGAGCTGTGCTGGGACTTGGCAGCTCTCTCCTGCTTGACAAACATGTGCCAAGCTGGGAACACAGCCCCTCGCTTCGCCCTGCACTGGGGGTCTTGTCTGATTCCCTCGGATTCTTTGCCCTCGAGGGGAAAGCAAGCTCCAGGGAACTCCATAGGGAAAGCTTCCCAGTACCTGTTGCCAGATAAAGCACGTTGTAGCGGCGCCCGTCGCCCGCCGAGACCTCGTGCACCCCGATCTTCTGGTAGCGGTGCTTGTTGTGGAACAGGGGGCTCTTGGTGGGGGAGAGGGGCTCCACGCGGTCCTGCACCTCCGGGTGGCTGTCAGCGATCTTGAAGGTCTCACTGGGGGTGTGCTGGCCAGAGGAAACGCACTGCGACAGGAGGGGACAAGAGGCACCGTCAGGGGCAGGGCTGGTGGAGTCCTACCTGCGGTCCCCCTGCGGAACGTGCCCCTCTGCTCTGCTGAGACCCCACTGTGTGCAGTTCTGGTGCCTTCAACATAACAAGGACATGGAGGTGCTGGAGCAAGTCCAGAGGAAGCCATGAGGATGCTCAGGGGCTGGAGCACCTCCTGTATGGAGACAGGCTGAGGACACTGGGGCTGTTCAGCCTGGAGAAGAGAAGCTGTGTGGAGACCTCAGAGCAGCTTCCAGTGTCTGAAAGGGGCTACGAGGACGCTGGAGAGGGGCTCTTCATTAGGGACTGCAGTGATAGGACAAGGGGTGATGGGTTCAAACTGAAACAGGGGACATTCAGGTTGGAGATAAGGAAGAAGTTGTTCCCTGTGAGGGTGCTGAGGCACTGGCACAGGTGCCCAGAGAAATGGTAAATGCTCCATCCCTGGCAGTGCTCAAGGCCAGGTTGGACACAAGGGATTGGAGCAAGCTGGATGATTTTAAGGTCCTTTCCAACCCAAACCTTTCTGTGATTCTATCCTCCAGCTTCACCCACCAGAGCTCACAGACCCATTTGCTGAGGCAGGTCTGAACCCATCTCCCTGTGCTCTCTATGAAGGTGTTGGACCTTACCCAGCCTCCTTTTGTCTCTGGGAACAAAGCTGAGGTCTTCCCCACAGTGCCTGCAACCTTTCTCACTGCCCCAGCCCTCCCCGGCCTGCTCAGTGCTGGGACTGTGCCCCCACCTGCAGTGCCAGAGCAGGGACCAGCCCTTGGGAGGCCTCCCCACTTCACCTGGGCAACTCCTATCCCTCACTCACCTGCCCAGGCTTGACCTCTGGGTTGGGACCATTGTAGCCTTTGAGTTTGGAGGTCCGAAACACGTTGTCAATGTCCCCAAAGGAATAGACACAAACAGCAGAGCTTCCCCTGCAAGACAACGAGACAAAGAGAGAGGGTCAGGAGACACTGGCCATCCCAATGCAGCTGGGGCATGGCTGTGTGCATCGCGCTGCCGCTGACTACGTCCTCTCTGGTTGTTTTGCACCCACATGCTTGCCAGGGAGACTAAAGGGCTGTGGGACAGGACATCTCTCTGCTTTACAGAGACCCTCACCAGGTGTTTGTGAAGAGCCCATAGACCTTGGAGTGCCTCCAGTTACTCGCAGGGACAAAGAAGACATCCTGCAACCAGTTGAAGTTGCCCTTGGTGACTGGGTCGACACAAATCAAGCTGGCCTTCAGGAAGGTGGTCCACTTGGAAGCAGAGAGAGAACCGGTTCCCCCTTTATCTTCCTGGAGGGAGAGGAAAAGCAGGGAGTCAGGGTTTAGCAGAGAAGAACACAAAGAGCCCCCCCGTCCAGCATCTTGGATGAGTAACTGAGGGATGCTCCAGAGGTACACTTGATGCGAGCCAGAGGATGGGAAGGCCAAAAGGGTACAGCCATACCCCACATGAACTCTGTGGCACGGGACAGAACTGAGCCAAAGGGGCCAAATCACATGCCCATAACACCAAGTGAGCTGGCATGTCCATTTGCCACCCCTGCAGCATCCCTGCCTCCCCACCACACTCTGTTCCTGTGGTACCTTACACAGCTGGGCCACTCGAGAGATGTTTCTAGGGGCCTCAGGACTCTTATCCGGGTTGTCTTCACGGAAGAAGTAGTAAATCTTGTCCTGGTGAGGCTCTTCGTGCCTTAATGTGGTGGCTTTGACAAACTGAGGGTCTGTAAAGGGAAGGGAGCCATCAGAAAACCTTGGCCTAAACACCTTTCATCTGTTCTCTTTTCTTGTTTCAGCCCATTCTCCCTTCTTGCACAGCAGAACTCTCATCATGGAGCTCCCTTGGTGGGACCAGGCTGCACTCTGGTTTGTGTTCCACTGTGGAAAACCCAGTGATGCTCTTCCTATTAATACACCACTGCCACAAAGGGCATCCCCAGCAGCAGCAGGTCCCTCTGAGCATCATTAGCTGGCATCCCCATGGCAGGGAGTTCTGTGTAAGCATGGGACCAGCCTCATGGCTCCAGCTCTATCAGTTTGTTTGCTGGTGCTCTGCTTGCCTCCTCCTGCAAGTTCTGTTTTGCCCTGGTTTGATTCTTCCCTTTGGCCGGGGGTTCAGGAATCTCCCATTTCCCAGTGTCCCACTGAGCTCATGGAAATGGAGGAGGGTCCTTTTTTCCCTATTCCCCACCCAACATGTTCCTGCTCCAAGGTTTCTCCCTGGCTGGGGGTTTGGAAAGAGTCACTGCCCGGGGTGGAAGCTGTTCTTCCTCTTTCTATTACAGCAGCTGATGGGCAGCTTTACACAACCACGTTTCCTTCCAGCATCTGCCAGGGGACTGGCCACACGTTTCTCTCCATTTCCCCATCTCCTCACCCCGAGCAAGAGGCACTCACTTGTCAGTTATTTGGCCCTAGAAGCAAAGAGGTGACCTGGCAGCAAGAGAGGACGTTCCCCTCCACGCTGTGCTGTGTACTTCGGGCCCCCAGATGTAGGCTGACAGAGCCCAACCCATCTGCATGGAGGGGCAAGGGGCAGGTCCCACGCCTCCAGCGTGGCCCCTGGACTCACTCTGCATCACCGTGTCGCTTGTGTAGAGCTCTCCTCCCCCTCTCACCCGACGGAACCGGGGGATCTTGCCGTTCTGCTGGCTCTTCTTGATGGTGGAGTAGATGTCGTGACCTGTGGGGCAGGAAGGCTCACTGCAGCGGGCTGTTTCCAGAGGGGACAGAGGGAAAAGAACTGGGAACTCTCTGGGCACATGGACCCACAGAGCTGGTGGCAACAGGTGGAGAACCCCAGTCCCCACTAGCTAGCACTGAGTCCTGGCAGGACTCCCACAGCCCTTTTCCTTAAAGAGCAGAGGGACAGATGTTTGTTCCACCTTGGGAATGATCCGCACCCATCCCTCTGCCAGGCCCAGAGCAGTGGAGCTACTGCAGGACCCTCCTTCCCTGCCATCTCCACTGCACTCTACCCTCCTGCAGAGACTCAACCCCCATGGCCTGGAGAGGAATGAACAACCTTGTGCCATGCAGGGGTTGGAACTGGAAGATCTTAAGGCCCTTTCCAACCCAAACCGTTCTATGATTCTATGCTGTCCTAGAAGGATGTGCATTTCGATGTGACAAAGCAAGAAGGGCTAAGGCTCATCTCCACCTAAAGCAGAGGGATGAAGCCCTTGGAGCAGTCCCAAGGTGCCCCTGTTTGGTACAGAGCGCCCAGCCTCCCTTGCACAGCACTGATAACACAAGAGCAGACACACTTACCATCAACAACGACGAGGGTATTCGAGTCGGGGGTGAAAGGAGCAATGCCTCTCCCATCCCATGGGGTGCTCTCCTTCCTCTGTGTCTGGGTAAGGACAGAAATGGTCCCTGAGTGCCATCAGTTCAGGGAAGGCAGGGGAGCCAGGGGCCCACATCCACCCCTGGGGCAGGAGGGGAGCAGCTCTCCTTGGCTGGCACAGCCCAAAGGAGGGGAGAACCCATCGTCAAATAGGCCATGCAGAGCCCCTGCTGCAGGCAGGAGGTGAGGACAAGGGGGCTGTGACAAGGTGAGCATGGAGGTGGCACGGGCAGATCTCTGCTGCAATGAGCTCCTCGAGGGAGAGGGTGTTTGGGCATTGCAGCTGTTGGAAGGGGGATCAGGGCATCATCTTACAGATGGAGATAGCACAGAACATAAGAGCAAGGGCTTTGCTCTGCTGCCATCAGAGGTGGTCACAGCATACCAGGTTCCAGCAGGTGGGAGAGCAGGCACCGGTGCCACACACTAACATCCCATCTCCATACTTCTCCACTAAGGTAAGGTAATTCTTATTGTCCTCCTGCAAGAGAAAGAGGAGAGGCATGAGTAGCACTGCTACTGCACTCCTAGTGCTTTCATGGGTCTTAAAACCAGAGGAGGAGACCAGTATCACCTCATCTGATCTGCTCCACAGGCACCGGAGGCCTTCACCCAAAGAGAGTGCACGAGGAGCATATACAGCTCATTCCCAAGCAGTCCTTCAACCCAAGTCCTCCAGCCCTCACCCATCTGCTGTTCCACCACAGGCAGGACCTACCGAGCTCCCAGGCATCATGCACTGTCCTCCATTTTTCACTGGGAAGTCTTCCTGGGATAAGAGAGAAAGAGATCTGCTTGAATTCCTTCCCTTTAAAAGCCAGCTGCAGTGGGATCAGCCCCAGGCACCACACACTGGTCACCCTCTTCACAAGAGCCAAGGCAAGCATGGCAGTGGGGTCTTCAGGCACTGCAACGCAGTCCTTCTCCACACCTCGGTACCTGAAACCCCTTGGGGATGCTGGGCTGGATCTCTCAGGCCCTCGAGGTGATGGGGAGAAGCAGCAGCCTGACTGGCAGCCAGGCTGGGCTGCTTGCCAAAGGATTTGGGGAGAGGATCTGTCACTGCAGGGAATGGGTGCTCAGTAGGGGGTGGCGGCATCCAAGGGATGGGACGCGTGAACCACGCTGTTCCTGGAAACAAGGGAAGTATCTGGGCCCAAAGTTCAGCAACCGGCTTGTCTGAGAAGGGCAAGAAGGGGTCATGAGAAACCAACTGGGGCAGTTCCCTGCTGTAGTAACTTGCCAGCTGATCCAGAACTTCCTGCTTTCGAGGAAATCCAGCCTGACTTCCCAGAATGGGAAGGGTTGGGAATATAGCTTCCCGGCAGCGATATGAGCCTGAGCATCCCTGCTCACGCTAAAGAAAGGGTCCCTTATGGGAAGAATCTTCCCTCTTGGGCACCGAAGACCTCAGGAGGATCACGGCCTGGGAAGAGCCCACCCATGGCTAGTGGAGGAGACTTCCTCTTTCTGCAGCCATTCATCCTACCCATGCTGGGGCTTCCCGGATGGATGGGGCAGGGATCAGACCCTCCCAGGCCTGACCTCACTGCTGGCAAACACCCTGAGCAAGGTATCTAGTGTTTGGGCTGTGAGATGGATGCTGGACACTTTGTTATAGAGCGCGGGGGCCAAACTTGCAAGCAGAGCATCCTTACCACGTAGCTCTCATAGGTTGCAAAGTCATAGTAGTAAAGCTTTCCTTCTCCCCCAATGTAGATGGCCGAGGTGTTTTCTTTATGATAGAAGACTGGGTACTTCTCACTCCTGGGGAACACATACTCCTTTGCACCTACAACAACACAGAGGACACACTGGTCAGGGCAATGGCAGCACCCACAGGCAGCTCAGGCTGATCCACTCCCTCCCCACGTCCTTGGTGGGAGTGATGAGGAAAACAAGGACTCAGGGCTGGGGCCCCGCAGGGATGCCTGCCCTGGCCCCAGGCAGCCAGGGAAAGGCAGCTCCCAGGCTCCAAGCTCAACTATTGTCCCCTTGGCCCCAGGGGACAGGAGAGCTGGAGCAGGACACAATGGAGCAGCCCTGCCTCATCCCTGAAGAGCTGGTGATGGAGGAGGAAGAGAAAGGGAAACTTTGCTGTTGGAGCTCTATAGAGAGCAGAAGCTCAAAGTGACTTAGAAGCGGCTCCTTCCCACCTGCTCTAATGGCCCAGTGCCTCCTGCCTCTCAGTATGGAGACAAAGGGCTCCCTCCCCTCTCTGCACATCCTCTGGCAACCCCTCCAAGTAACCATCTCCTCAACACGGCTCCTGCGCCCTCTTGCATTTGCCATGCCTTGCAGATGGGGATCAACCTCCCCGTGCCCATCATCTCCTACCAGCCCCGGAGCATGGCACCTCTCCTCGCCAGCCTCCAGCTGCACTGTCAGCATCCTCCCTCCATGGGCCAGGAAGGATGGACAGGGTTTGGAACCACGAGTGACAGGGGGAGGGTGCACAAGAAGCTGCAACTCCATCTCCACCCCCAGATGTGAACAAGAAGTGAGGTGCAAGACCCAGGACCCACGTCACAGCCGGTTGCTGCAGATGGGAAGCTCTGCAGGCCCAGCTGGGAGGAAGAACTGCTTGTCCTTCCCCTCCTTCCTTCCGCTTTCACCTTCCAGCTTTTCCAGCTCCTCTTCCCTACAAACATCCTCCTTTTCCCTCTGCATTGCCAGCTCAGGTGTGGGAGGCCGGCCCCGTGACGCAGTTGTGAGCCTCCTCCCCGAGGCTTTGGCTGTTTGTCCATGGGATCCACTGACCCCACAGCGCTCTCCGGGATGCTGCAGCCACCCCTGGAAGCTTTGAGTCCCCATTCCAGGGCCCAAAGGCTGCCCTGTCCACTGCTATAGTTTGCAGCAACAACACGAGAGGGATTTCTCCTCCAAGGGGCAGAAGCCTGCGCTCGGGATGACCCCTGCTTGCTGGGACAGGGCACTCTGCTTTCACTTCTCCCTCTCCCATAGAAGAAGGGGCCTCTCTGCTGGCAATGCCGCTGCTCCCAGCGACAGACAAAAGGCTGTGTGTGCCTCGGGAGCTGGCTGCCTGCACAGACAGGCAATTAATCAGTGGCACGTGTCCCTCTGCTCATGGCAAAGGACAGTCTTTGCCGAGCCCAGCAGCCCCCCTCTGCTCGGAGGATGCTGCGCAGGGTCCTGCCAAGGCCATGGAGCCAAAAGTGAGAAGGACTTGTTAGAGGTCACTGGGGTGCTGAATGCCTGCTCCAGCTGTGCCTTTCCCCCCCTCCCCACTTCACTAAGCTGGTGGGCCTCCAATCCCTGTGGGCTTAAACTCCAGCAAGGCTTGGCCGTGGGGGCATGCAGCCAGCCCCCACCTTGGGATGGGAAACCCTGCCAGCCCCACGGGCTGCTCTTTCACAAGTCACCTTGGCCGCAAAGAGAGGGGTGAAGATGTCCCAGGGTACAGAAACCATCTCTGCCCTCCGGCTCCTCGCTAACACAACACCTCCGGCTGCCCTTCCCCTGCCCACCAGGACGGGGGATACAGCAGCTGGGAGCCAGCAGCTAGGGATGAGAGTCCCTGCCTGCTCCTGCTCACCTCCCCAGCCCTGCCCCAGCCTCTCCTCTGTCCAAGGACTCCTGAGCATACGCTTTGCGTGCTGGAGAAGCTGGCACCCACTCTTTGCCAAGTGACTATGCAATTCCTTTGCCTCCGAGCGGGAAGCCAGCCGGGCATGCAGGTAGCCCAGCAACTCAGCAGCCACAGACTCAGCCTATGCTTGCCAGGGAGGATTCACCTCCTTGTCCAGCCCTCAACCCCCCCCTCCTGACCCGACCAACAGGCACACACACAGGAGCCCCTAAAGCCCTTCAACCATCCGGCTACCACCAATACAACCCAGCATCGCAAACAGGTCTGTCCAACCTCAGCAGACTTTGCTCCTGTTGCCAGACCTCAACCCCGGCCCCTACATTTCCTGCTAATCCAGGATAATTTGCACCTGGAGCTGCTCCTCCCGCACCTCACCCCTTTGTAAACCTCAGCCCCACATGCTCCTTTTACCTTTGGTCTCAATTTGGAGGCTTTTCCACCGCGCTGCCTCCGTGTGAACCAGGGCTCACACCAACCTGCAAGAGCACATTCATCTCCAAAGAGCCAGCAACAAACAAGCCTAAACCAATCATTTGGATGGCGTCAATGTATTATTTACCCTGCAGCTCCCCAGGGACTGAATTACTGTGAGTAAACAGCCAGGACCCAGAAGCGTGCTTGCGGCTCCAGCACTGATTTAACTTGATCTACAAGGGAGACTGTTAAAGGTGTTTCCATGAGCTGGTGCTGGTGTTCCTTTGCCTGCTGCTGACCTGCAAAGCTGGCATTCAGCCCCTGCTCTGCCTTAAACAGCCTGGCTTAGGCAAAGGGCTTGGTCACCTTTGTCTCTGCTTTCCATCTGGCAGGATGTGGGCAGCAATCCTGCTGCAAACCTGGAACGGAGGACCTGTGGTATAAATAACTTCAAGGGCCAGGGACCACAGAATCCAGACTGGTTTGTGTTGGAAGGGGCTTTAAAGCTCTTCCAGATGCAACCCCTGCCACGGGCAGGGACACCTTCCACTAGAGCAGCTTGCTCCAAGCCCCTGTGTCCAACCTGGCCTTGAACACTGCCAGGGATGGGGCAGCCACAGCTTCTCTGGGCACCCTGTGCCAGCGCCTCAGCACCCTCACAGGGAAGAGCTTCTGCCTAAGAGCTCACCTCAGTCTCCCCTCTGGCAGGTTCAAGCCATTCCCCTTGGCCTGTCCCTACAGGCCCTTGTCCAAAGCCCCTCTCCAGATGATGAGGCAGAGAGCATCCAAACACCCACACTGTGTCCCAGAGAAGGGAACGTGCCTCTCTTAGCAAGTCCCAGGATGCTTTTGGCACTGCAAAGAAAAGCTCACCCCCTTGGGAGGGGGAAGGCATGGCCCTGCCACCACCCTGCCTCCAAAATCAACCCTGCAGAGGACACAGGGCTCATTCCAGCGCCTGCCTAACCCCGCTGGTCCCTCTGCCTGGCATTTACTGCAAACCCCACCGGCAGCGCGCACATCAATGGCCCGATTGTCAATTGAAATGCTAACCCCGGCGAGGCCTGAATGGGAGAAAGAGCAGCTTTGTGCTCGCAGCGAGATGGAGGGTACCACAGCAGCCTGAAGAATGATCTTAAATGAGAGCGAAGGAGGGAGCCCGGTGCATCTCGGAAGGATGCCTGCAGGGTGAGGTCACGGGGAAGGAGGGCAATGAAGAGGGAGATGCTCTGGATGAGATGAGGGCAGGGAGGCCTGTCCTTAACACACAGAGCAATGCGGATAACAGACAGAGCAACCCTTCCCAGCTGGTAGGATGAAACATGCCTGCCTCCCTCGACCTGGCTTGGGCAAACCCAGCTTTAATGCCACACCAAAGTCTCTTTAGCTCCTTCAGAAAGGCACCAAGAGCCTCCCCAGCACCATGATAATGCTGGGTTTCCACAGCTCTGTGCAGGGGAAGCGGGCCCTCACCTCCAGAACAACCAGAGAAGCAGCCTGGCTGCAGGCAAACCCGGCTCCCATCCCTGCTGGAGGGCTAACTCAGCTGCAGAGCTCCTGCTTCACTTTGCATTCCACCGTTCCCTGGTCTAGCAGCAGCTCCAGCATCCCAGACACACTTAGGCCCTGGTGAACTGCTGTTCACTGGTGCTGGGGGAGGAGCACATCTCCTTAAGGTGGAGGTGATGGGTCCATTCTGCACTGGTGCCAGCACTGTCAAATGAGAAACTGGGAAAATGAGAAGCTTGGGGAAGAGAACAGGGGAAGGAGAACAAGGGAAGAACCTGCTGCAGGCAAGAGGCAGATCCTTTACTTGCTGCCCATCAACCCCTGACGTGGGACCCCATTGGTATACGAAGAGGAGAAACCCGAGTGTGGGGTCTACATTCTCCTTGGCATCACCCACACCACTGCCTGTGCTCTCCCAGCTCCTGCTGCCATTCCATGGGGACACGGGGCCGGGCCAGCCGCCAAACCGGGATGTAAAGTGGCGCAGCGCGGGAGCTCGCCACCGCAGCCCCATCTCCGGTGCTGCCGCGCTTCCCGACGGCGGGCAAGGCACCCGGCAGCACTCAGTCATCACCATCCTGCATCCCACCCTCCCCGTGCGACGCTGCTGACACTGCCACCTGCTCTGCTGGCGGTGGGGCTGACGGCACGCTCCTGCCTGAACCACGGCACCCGTCGCATCCTTTCCTGGTCCCCTCCTTCTCCAAACAATTCCTCATCTTCCGATTTGTTTCTTCCTTCCTTTTGGCACAGACAGAGCAGATTATGACCCCGCTAGCAGCATGGCTCTGCTGCAATCTGACTGCGACTGGCTCTGACGGCAGAAGGAAAAGCCGCCTGCTCAATGCTGACTCAAGGGCTGGCAATGCCGGGAGTCCCCTGGGTCTCATCCTCTGCACCTGTACCAGGAGCGCTCAGCTGCCACCAACGTGGCCCGGCCGTGAGTCAGGGCTGACTCTGTGCTCACACCTGCTTTTGGGAACACAGGAGCCGTTTTGCCTCGATGACACCCATCCCTCTTCCGCTCCCGCTTCCCCGCGCACGCAGGATGCATGACAAACAGCTCAGCACGCAGAAACCAACCGCTATCCTTGGGAATGTGATCCACATCCACTGCCCTAGTCACCCACTGGGGGGGGGGGTCAGGGCTCCTGCTCCCAGCTCTGACAACACCCCGCAGGGCAGTCCCAGTTTCACTATTGAAAACTGGGAGGACAATCCCTGGATTTCCGACTTGCATGACCAGTACCAGCTCCAGGAGCAGATGACGGGAGCATGGGAAGTCATGACACCCACCCCAGAGGGATGCAGACACCCCAGGAGGGCTGCCGCGGGTCCCCTCCATCCCTGGGGGGAGGACTGGAGCGCACCACACTGCTCCCATCCCAGAGCCATGTGCCGTCTGTCTCCCCAGCTCCACGACGAATGCCGGCAGGAATTCAGAGATGATCCATGGGTCTTTTTTTAGATCATCTATAAATTCCCAAGTTGAGACATTTCAGCGGGAACAAGCGTGCCTCCAGGAGCTGCTGCGCTCACCAAGCTGCTGGGCTCTCCTTCCCTCTGACTTTGCCCAAAGGGAGAGATGTGACACAAGGTAAGTGGGGAAGTGCTCACCCCCCTTCCCAAAGCATGGACAAGCAGTCTCATGGGCTTCTGGAACACTGTAACAGCAATAAACCAAGGGGTTTCTATAGGAACAACTTGTCTCTAGGTGAGGTGAACTAGAGAGGATGTCCGGGGGGGGTTTGCTCTGACCTGCCATGCGGTAATTGCATGGTCTCAACACGAGCTGCAATGTGCCCCACGGGAAACGAAACACTTTTGTGGGAGGGGTTTCTGGGAAAGGGGTGAAAATGCAACTTAAAAGTGTGAAACCACCCTCCTCACCCCAACCCGCCCTGCTGCTGCCCCCTCGCTTTAGCTGCAGCCCCAGAGCCGGGGTCCTTGCTGCTACCCCTCAGTGCTGGGAAGCAGAGGCACAGGAAGGCCAAAAGATCACCCCGCAGGGAGCATCACTCGGTGCCCAGGGCAGCCCCGCACCGTTCGGGTTCAGTGCTCCAACACCAGTCATATCCCACAGAAAACAACATCAACACAGCAGGACAAACACCACCCATTGCCCTGCAGAATCCTACCCCTCTAGAGCCCTCCCAAAGCCAAGTATCATCCTCGTCTCCCTCCATCCCTTTTGCCTACCTATGCAGCATGGCACAAAGTAGGAGACTGGGAGCATGGGCACAAGCTGGTGCCCACCAGCCTGGTGCATCCCAGGAGGGGTTTGTGCTGCCTGCTTTCCCCCCTTGGTCTCCCCTCTCACCTTCCTTTCAGAATGCTTGCAGGGATCTCCCCCCTAGGACTCCTCTGTGCTCCCCCACAAGTCAAAAGGCACTGGGGAGCAGCAGTGGAAACCAGGCAGCCAGAGAGTGCTAAAAGCCTCTCTTGATGTAGTGGGATCATAGACACGAGTGGTTCCTGCTCCTTAAAGCCCTCTCCTGGGGACCACGCAGCTCCCTGCCGTGGGGAGACCCAGGACCATGAGAGCCAAAGGGTAAATGGGTCAAACCACCCCTGGTGTGGGCATCAGTCACCTCTTGTGTCCTCCACAACCCCTCCCACCAGGGCAGGGAAGGGCAATGGCCAGGCAGGGCAACAAGAAGCAGCAGCCTTTGCTTTAGCCAAATGGTGCCACAAATGCCTCCCAAGAGCACGTGTGTGCCCAGAAAGGATGGAGTAAGGCAAACGGTTTCCCAGGGAAGGCAAAGCGCTTTCTCATCAGGTCAGGGCGGGTAAAAGCACTGACTGGAATTTTTCCATGCCCTCCATCCTGTAGGAAATGCTGTTCAGCTCCCGAAAGCAGCACAGCTCAGAGCAAGGGCTGCGTGCTACCCTCCTTTCTGTTATCCTTATCTGTGGCCTTCACACAGCAGAGCAGAGAACCCAGCACTGGGCAGCACAAGCAACCTGCAGGAGGCTGGAGAGGATGTGGGGGCCGTGTGGGTGCTAAGGGGTGCATGCACTTGTGGGAACCATAGAGCAGAGAGGTGCGAGAGCACAGAGAGGGGCACGCAGCTGGGGAGCCCACATTACCCATACCCAGCCCTGATGCCTTGCACATCTCGTTCCTCTTATCTGCAGCTCACAGCAAGTCAGAACAACGGGTTTAATCTGCTTGATATTTCGCATCCTGTCTCTCCCCCAAGACAGTTTGGAGACGAGCAGCATTTAATCATCTGCCAACAAACCTCACGCTATCCCTCCTCACACCCCTCCCCAGCTGCTTCCTACTCCCTCCAAGCACCCCTCTGAAGGAGAGAGCAAGGCCATGGGTATCACATACCAGTAACACCTACATACAGGACTTCTCCACCCTTGGCCAGCCTACATTCCCAGCTGCCTCCATAGGATGCTGCTTGCCTTTTCCCTGCCTTCTTCCCCTGAAGACCCTGCCATCATGAGGTACTCATGTGACTGCTTGCTGCTGCCCTCAAGAGATCCCTGCCATCAATAGCAAAACGCTCCGGAGCAGAGGAAACAATTGAGCCTGCATTATTGGGGATCTATCCTACAAAAGCTCTCAGCTTGTGTGCAATCCAAATGCCCGGGAGCGCGGCGCTGGCACAGTGGAAAGGCTCAGCTCCCAGAGCAGGCTCTAACTAGACAAATATACTGTTTTAGAGTTCCTGCAGAAGGCAAATATCCTGGCACAATCCTGATTTTCGCTCTATTTCTGGTAAGCTCCGGAGTGCCTTTGGCAGCAGGCAGCAGCATTCAGGGCTGGGGTGAGCTAGGGCAGGAAGAACGAGGGGATAAAAAGCCTCTCTTGGTTTGGAAACCCAGCTGCTGGGCATGGGGGTGCTGGCTCGAAAGCTCTTCTGAGAGCTATGCAGTCCATATCCCCTCCGTGAGGGGCCTCAGAGCCAGAGCCAGCATCAGTCCCCAGCAACAAAAGAGCCCCCTAACCTGCAGCAGGGAGGGAACGAGCCTTGAATTCAAAGCTTGTGCCACCACCAGGCAGGGCTTCATGCACACGGGCAGCGCTGCAAGGCTCCGCTCGCGCTCCCAAGGCTCAAACCGGAGCGATTCCCACTCCAGGCACGATGGATTTCTGCTTCTGAAACACAAAAAGACCCCATGCCAGGCATGGCAGTGGTTTGTACGCATGCTAACACGTTACCAATAGCCCCTGCCCTCCTCCTCCGTGCTCACACCCCCCCCCCCCCCCCAAATTATGCAGCACTGAAGCCTGTGCCATTGCAAGATGAGTCCAGAGGCTTTGATTTCACGGTGCAGCTTGTCATCCAGCAGGTACGCTTCTCCCTAGCAGCCTGAAACTGAGCTGCTGGTTGCACCCTACCGATTGCGGGGGCTATATTTAGAGCCAGGTTTTGTTCCTTCCCAAAAGCCATTCTTCTGGAGATCCTAATGACAGTCCTGAGCTGTGCCGTGTTCCTGCCGGAAGCGGGGGAACTTCGGCCTGTGATTATGCTATTTCATCATATGGTCACTGGAAAACAGCAGAACAACAAAGGGATGGGTTTAGCAGCTGCCTCTCCCACTATGAAGGTCGGTTTCCAGAGACTGATTTATCACAAAAAGCCTGCCAGGATAAAAACTGCCCCGAGCACCTTTATGAGCATCCACCAGCAAAGCAGCCGCTCTCCCTTTTAGCTCCATTGGAGCCATCTCCCACCTCCCTGCTGCTGCTTAAGGCAGGGCAGCTGGAAACCCCTTCTCCCAGCACAGGTGAGGATAACCAGGAGGTGGGCACAGGGCAAGGGGACTTCTGCAGTCCCCTGTGGAGCCTCTGCAGAGGTTTAAAGGTGAGAAGCAAGATCTGCAGCTCCGGAGCGCGCCTGACGTTTCAGTTCCCTATAGAAATCAGATGAGGCTATGCACGGAGCAAAGGGACTTCCTCATTAGATTGGGAAGGGCCCTGTTGTGCTCTCTGTCGTGCTCCTACCTGCTGCTGTAAGGCTTCCCATCCCTGTGAGGAGCATGAGATCGGTCTCAGCCCCGCAGTCTTCCTGTCAGGGAGGGCCATGCAGACCTTCCAGCACCCCCTTTCTGCCTGCTTGACCCCCACCCCCAAGTAACACACAAGACCCAGACTTCTCACACCCCTCCCTGGCTGCATCCTATGATTCGATAATTACTCAGCCTCGGAAAGCCAAACCGCTGTGTTATAGTCATCTGAAACCAGACACTCGCATCAGCCTTTCCAAAACTTGCCTTGATCCAAGACACGAGCAAACCCAACGGCCGGGGGTGTTGGGAGCAGCCCGAGGACCAGTGTCTGGGCTGGGAATGCCCATGCATTCCTCAAGGAACTTCCTACAGCTCCTTCGACTTGCGATGGCCTCTCCCATGCAGTCCAGGCATGCCTGATAAAGGCAAACAGTTTAACCCAAGTGGGGTTAAGCTATTTAACTATTAAAGAGTTAAAACTATCAACTACAAAAGAGTTTAACCCAAGTGGGTCATTAGGTGTGGAGTCATCGCTGCAGAAGGCTGCTGACACCAGCCACGAGGGTTCAAACTCTAGTTACAGCACTAGAGAAGCAAAGCTGTCATCAAGGGCAGCATCAGGTTTGTTACACAAAACCTGCTGCTCCAGACTTAAACTGCTCTGCAATTATAAGCAAGGGGCAGAGATGCTTCCGCATTCAGCTCCTGTGGCACTCGTACAGCACTCCTCTGTCACACCAGACGCAGTTAGACACAGCCTACTACACCGGGTGGAGCTGGGACTCAAAAGAGTGCCCAACAGGAGGAACAAGTCCTATTCTTGGAGCAACCAAGAATAGCTGCACACCATAGGATGTAGGTGGCTGCAAAAGAAGCAATTTCATCCTTCTAACCCACCTTCCAGCCCTTTTCCTGCATACAGGCTTCTTTAAAAAGCATCTTGTACTCAGGACTTTGATTTAGTTTGGCTTCAAGCACTCCGGCTCTGATTTAGTTTGGCTTCAAACACTCTGGCTCTGATTTAGTTTGGCCTTGCTTTAAGACTACACCAACTCCAGATCACCTTCCCAGGCCAGTCCTCTGCACTTCTGACCCTGAATGAGCCTCTGGCTCTTTCCCAGCCCTTTTTCAATGCAGCAGCCACAACTCGGATGACTCTGCCCATCCCCGTTGTTGTTGTGTCGTGCTCTCGAACAGGAGGTGGTTGTGATTCACTCGCTGGGTTTGTTTGCTTTGTTTTTCCCTGTTCAATCTGCACAGAGGAAAAAATATTTGCCACCAACATTTTAGGAGAGCAGCATCCCCCACCCTGCGAAAAGCAGCCATCTGCAGGAAACAGCATTGCTGGGAAAGTGAGAAGCTTCCTCCTGGAAATGTCGACGCTCCGAGAGCTTCATGTGAAACTGTCCTAACAAAGATGCTTCACACCCGTGGGACCACGGGAGAAGACAGTGCAGCTGTCAGCGAGGAGTGAAGCTGGTGCTGGCATCGCAGTCCTGCAGCTTGCCACCATTCCCCATCAGTACGAGGCCGGACCCACCTCTCCCCAGCTCTCTCTGGATGCAGTGTTGATGCTCCAGTGGGCACGAAGCTCCCGCAGCACTCGGAGGCGCTGGCACAGCTTTCCCAGGGCAAGGTGAGCTTGGCAGAGCCAAGGAGCTATTGCAGGCAGCTTCCAGGAACTGCCGTGTCAACACCCCCGTCACCCAGGGCAGGCTGCAGGCAGGGGACCCAGCCCAGGAAACCCAAGGCCAAGTGCTTCTTTTCCCCTCATGGGAGCTGCGAGCTCCACACCAGCTCAGAACCTGTCCTCCCTTCCAGCTTCATCTGTCCGGGAGCAATAGGAGAAGAATTAAACTGACCCCATCCTACCCCAAGGTGTAAATGCAGCAGGCAATGAGAGAAGGGCTGTGAGTTTATCTCGCTCTTTGCACGAGTAAAGAGAGACAAACCAACCTCAAGCATGGTACTAGCTAAAAATTCCTTCTGTGCAGCACCAAAGGCCCCAGGCTACAGCGGCCTGACCCAGCCCTGAGGCTGCTCCCTGTCCTCCCTGTGCTCCTCTGCTCCCCTCATGCTCGGTGACTTTCCGGTCAGGAGACAGTCAGGCTGGGATGCCGCATCCCGCTCCATACAGAGGGGCTGTATCCTCCCAGCCCGGGGACACGGCTGTCTCCAGCTCTGCAGAGTAAACACCATCCCTGCTGACAAGCAAAAGCTCCGTGTGGGATGTGAATGCACCTTCTTCAAAGCAAAGCCCAGCTGGTCAGCGTTGAGTCAGGAGAATACACAGAGGCAGGGGGAGGATGGGAATAAAAGGGAAGAGAAGCAAGAACATGGTGTGCAAGGTTGAAGCACTCACTTCTGCACCAGGCTGCTAAGGCTGAACTCCCTCCCACTCTGCAGATCTCAACACAGGGAACTTGCCATCTCCAATCTGCCTTCATTAGGACACTGGGGAGGGGGGTATGGCCAGGAGAGACCCGGCCCCAGCTGCGTGCTGGGCCAGCTGCAGTGGGGAATGGGGACAAAGCCCTTGTCAGTAAAAACGACCTTGAGCACTTCAGCTGTGACCCGAGGTCCGAAGCTGCCCTCAGCCCTTTGCTCCCTGTGTCCTCCTCCTAAGAGGAAGAAATCCTGCACAGTCAGATGTGCTTTCAAGTAACTGATTACCCAGCCCCGAGGGCTGCCTACCCGGGCTGGGGGCTCCAGCCCTCCCTTCGGTGGCAAACGCTCCCAAGCACGTGTTGAAACTGGGCTGATCGTGGGGGACAGCACACCCCTTCCTCACCTCCTCATGGCCTGCGGTGTCAGGGAGGCAAAGGAAAGGCAGGAGAGCAGCCCCGGCCTCGGGGCTGGCTTTGTGCACACTCTATACATGCTACTTTATACCTAGAAAGGCACATCTGCAGAACGCCGTGCTCCAGTTGCCCACTGCCCTGGCCCCACACCACATCCAAGTGCCCAGAACTGTGATGTTACTTCAATCCAGAAGCTCCGTGCACCAAGTCAGGCTGACTGTGCTGCTTTGCCTTCAGACCTGAGCTGAGGTTGTGTCACCTAAACCCAGCTGCATTTTCTTCCCAGCTCGCCACGTCCCATCACCTATTTCTTGCTGTGAAACCGGACAATGAGGGACCACGGGGCAAAGCATCAGAGCGGTTCAGGGTGCTTGCAGCCAGCCCAGGGTGCTGGTGAGGAGAGCAAGGCTGAGGGATGGAAGGGCCGCTGCAGCTTTGCCCAGCACCAATGTCCCCCTCCCCAATAGCACTGCAGTGCAAGGGCAGGATCCCTCACACGCACTGTTCGCTCCTGGAGGAGCTTCTCACTTCACCCACAGGGCTGTAGCATCTCAAGGTGTCACTGCTGAGGCTGTGCCATACCTGGTGCTACTGATGGGCTGTGGCATGTAAGAAACTGAATGACACAAAGAGCTGCCAGCTCCTGCAGAGCCCAGGGCCAAGGCCAGCGCTGCACCACTGCAAAGGCAACAAGCACCCATGCAGACAGCCCGGATCGCTGCTCTTCCCCATCAGCTCAAAGCACCCAGGAGCAGGGCTGGAGCAGCAAAGCAAGCTCTGCACCCTTGTCACCCCAGGGCAAGAGATTAGCCTGCCTACTTGGATACACACAGCAGCAATGTGCTGACCTGCAGGTTTTGCTTTGAACTGTCTGCAGGATTAGAGAAGTTATAAGGCACTCTGGCACCCACAGCATCCCCTTTGCCCCTCAGCCATTGCTTCACCGTCCACGAGAGCCTCCTCTCTGCCCTACTCCTCTCCCACAGACCCTACTCCTGAAGGGTGGAGGTTACAGCAAGCAGAATGTGATCTGTTAAATAGGACACAGGACTGCCAGTAATGAGTGTGCCACACAGCTACGCCTGATACCTCCCTAATTGAAATCCCTCTTGGCCCGTGTCCCAGCTAAGCTCTTAAAAGACAGAAGCAGAGATGAGCACAAGCTGATCCCCTTGCAGTGAAGCGTCCTAACACTAATTGGCTTCAGTGTGTCTCAGTGACAGATTCTCCTTGTGTTCAGTGTCGGGAAAGCCACCCTCTGATTCTGGGAAAGGCGAGACTGACAGTGCCTAAAGGGGCTACAGGAAACCTGGAGAGGGGCTTCGGACAAGGGCCTGTGGGGACAGGCCAAGGGGAATGGCTTGAACCTGCCAGAGGGGAGACTGAGATGAGCTCTTAGGCAGAAGCTCTTCCCTGTGAGGGTGCTGAGGCGCTGGCACAGGGTGCCCAGAGAAGCTGTGGCTGCCCCATCCCTGGCAGTGTTCAAGGCCAGGTTGGACACAGGGGCTTGGAGCAAGCTGCTCTAGTGGAAGGTGTCCCTGCCCATGGCAGGGGGTGGGACTGGATGAGCTTTAAAGTCCTTTCAACCCAAACCAGGCTGGGATTCTATGCCCCTACTCCGCATGCATGGCAAGCACAGCCCATGGAGACAAGGTTCAAACCAACCACTCGAACCCTTTCTCACTCCTCAGCAGTTTCACTCCAGGACAGTCGTTTCCAACCACACCAGCACCCAGCAAATCAACTTCCGCCCTTCTTTCCTGTAAGCAGGGCAAGGGAAACAGTCTATGGAGAACCGCATGACCCCCATCCTCTGCCCAGTCTCAGGCTCTGTGCCTTTCCCCACCTCGCATCCCCTTTCCTGAGCCACTTCATTTACCAGCCGACAAAACAAGCGGCACAATACCAGGAGCAACCCTTCCCTGCTCTGCCTGTCCCCTTTGTGCGCAGAGGGGACACCCCTGAGCCAGGCACCCACCGCCCTCCACCCGCCCGCAGCGCTGGGCCTGCAGGGAAAGGGCATCCTCAAGAACAGCAGCGTAACAGATGGCCCAGAATAAACCATGGGAAATTGGGGTCCTCTGAAGTTGTCAGCGAATGGGGGAGACAGAGGAGCTGTTGTACTGCAGAGCAGCGTGAGAGCCGCAGCTCAGCTCCTCGCGGCTTAACAACCGCCAGCACCCCGGGGACAAGACGGGGGCTTTTGTTAAAGCTTCCCCAGAGGGGATGGATCCAAAAGCTTGGAAGAGACGCGATAAAAGCAGCCAGCGGTCGCCTGCTCTTTTCAACAGCCGAAGCCTGGGCTGTCCTCTAAGCTTGCTGCTTGAAAACAGGTCTTTGTTCAGCTCGTGCTCAGAGCAGAGCCGGTTCTAAGTCCTTGCGTGCCGTTTCACATGTATATATTTTGTCAGAGAATAGAGATCTCGGGCAAATATTTACTCGCTGAACTCAGTGCTAAGTACAACAGATGAATAGGAAATTAACTGCAGGCTGCAAGCACACTTCATTTCTCTCTGCAAGTTCGAGGGAATGGTTACTGTGGCTGCTTCAGGGCTTTCACAGCCTTCCCTAGACCCGGCTTGTGGGAAAACGCATCGGCAACGGAAAAAGACAAGGACTCGGAAGGAACAAGGCTCTAAAAATCCAGTTCAAAGCACTCAAGGGAGGCAGAAGCCCCTTCCGGAGAGCAGCGCCTGTGCTAACGGAGGCCAAAAGTCTCCCCGAAGGGACAAAGGGAAGGAACAGCCCAACTCCCCTCCACAGGCACAGGTAGAACCCCCCCCGGCGCAGGGAGCAGCTGCACCCAGCGCTGCCGCAGCCCCGCTCCGCGGCACTCACCTTGGGGAGCTGCGATGATCCTGGGGTTCACCTTGGAGCGCCCCGCTGCCCAGCCGCACAGCAGGCAGCCCCACAGGGCCAGCGCCAGCCCCACCGGCCGCCTCCTGCCCATGGCGAGCTGCGGAGCGAGCAGCGAGCCCCGGCTTTGCCGAGCCTGACAACTGCAGCGCTGCCTCTGCGAGACAACCAATAGATGGGAGCAGAGGGGCGGGACTCCTCCCGAGCGCCTCAGCACCTGGGTTTGTGCAGGGCTTTCATGGGGGTTTTGGTCCTTCCTTCTTATCCCACCCCCTTCTTCTGTAAGGGGAAGGTGGGAGTCTGATGGCTTTGCTCGCACTGGGGCTCTTCAGCAAAGGTGCAGCTGGCCCAAGGCTTGCAAACAACTTACCCCACGTATGCAAGAGGAATATTAAGGTTGATACGAGGCAAAGAAGAATGCAGATAACGTGCACTGAAGAAGTCAACAGCAGGCAAGGGTACAGAGACAGGTAACAAAGAACTACCGCTCCCAGTCATTAAACAGGAGAACGTGGAGGCCAGAAAGTCCTGCCCCGATATTAACAAGGCTGCAGGAACCACTTGCTAGAATAAGACCCCCCCCCTCTGCCACCAGGAGGATGCAGCAAGGCTGCAGCACATCTTGTGTGCCAGCTCTCTTCCTGTTCCTGCTACCAGAATAGCAAAGGGCCACTTCTAGCAAAGCCACATACTGCTCAAATCTATTCATCATTGGAAGTCAGGAACCCTACGAGACAAACAGCAGGGATGTGGTGATGACTGTGTCCTGCATCCGGGGTCACACCCCCCTCTGCCAGACCAGCCAAACTCATGCTTGGGAGTGTGGGAGTGAGCTGGGGTGAAGAAACCACCCCCTTTCCAAAGATCCTGCCTCTTCCCTTGTGATGCTGCTGTCCTCCCACAGGACAGGGTGCTGAGGCACCAGCCTTTGGAAAGTCACTTTGCTCTGCCAAACCTCCCCATCCTCCTGAGTGCCCATCAGGAGGCCGGGAAGAGCCCATGTGAAGCACTGTGAGGTTTGCTAATGAGAAGAGCAGGGAATTACGTGCAAGGAAAGCCAGGTTGGACGTGAGCAGAATAGGAGAACCCCATGGGGAACTGGGAAGGCTGAGAGAGACGCAGCTGCACTCTTTAAAGTTGGTATTGAAGCATTGAAGCTAGAGCCAGGACTGCTGTGCTCCTGCAGATGAACAGTGGCAGGGCAAGGGGGGGCAGTTTGGAGGAAGCAAGAAACTAATGAGGCAGCTAATGGTGAATTTTAAGGACCCACAGGAATTCCCCCAATCAACTTGAAACACAGGGTTTCATCTTTCCCTTTAAGCAAGCATCTGCTTGGGTAATGACAGGATGATAACACAGGGAACATTCTGCTTTCTCACTTTCAGCCATGGCAAGTCCCAGCCTTGAATCACTTTGTGTTCTTGCTCACCTCGAAACAACTGCCCCTTTCCCCCCATCAGAGGCGGCCCCATTGCTCCCAGAGGTGCTAAACCCTGTTATCACTCGTTTTCTTGCAGAAAAGCCTTCCAAAACCCCATCTCATTCATTCAGACTCTCCCACACTCAGGGGTGACAAAGAAACATCATTTGTACTTCAACAGCCTGAGCCACGCAGCCCATGCTGGCTCCGTTAGAAACACGGGACTTAGCATTCTGCACCACCCCAAATTTGGGCTCCACTATGAGAGCTGCATACGTTATGATCTGCTTTGCCTTTTATGACACGACGCAGCTGGTGGGCTGGGAAATGGGCTTTCAACTCCCACTCTTGACTGAGTTGCCAACTGGAAACACAGAAGGGTTCTGATCAGAGCTGAACGAGGAGTTTCTGCCTCATTAGAACAGTAAACCCTTTGCTTTTCCCTCTTCCTCTGCCCCCATCGAAACCAGCTGGGCACTCCGCACGGTTTGCTTTTAGGGGTGCTTTTCTTCCTACCTACAGATAAACACAGCGCTCCTGTGTGTAAAATTCAGCTTCAAACTACCCCAAGACTTTGGAAGCATTCAGCTCTGGGCTCTTTCGACTTCAACACGAGACCACTCCATCTCCTAGACCAGGAGCTGAGCCACGCCATGAATATAACTGTATCATGGTCCTGGATTCAGAACGATGCTGTAGCATCATCTCCTGAGACTCAGGAGGCAGCCTGGTGCCTAAAAAGAAAGACAAAGCTCCACGAGAGCACTGCCTGCAGCTCAACAGAGGAGCCTGCAGCAGGGGAGGGAAAAGTGAGCGGTGGAACACGAAAATACACAGGAACATCCCACCCAAAGCAGCGGTTACAGCTCTTCAAATGAACGGGGTGCACCAAAGCTGAGCTTTCACCCACTGCTGCCCCCAGAAGCTACAGCTCCCCTTAGCATCCTTTCTCCTCCCCACAAGCTCCTTCAGGGCAGCAGCAGCCTGCGCCTGACTGCGGCTGCAGAAACATCAGGACAGCATTGGGAAAGCAACTCCAGCAGCTGGGCAACATCTGCAGGGCCAAGTGGCAGAGTGGGAGAAGAGCCCACCATGAGTCCTTCCCAAGGGCAGGGCTGTCCCGCAGCACACACAGCACAGTGCAGTGCTCACATGGTGCTCCCAAGCCCACCCTGTGCGCTGGGGAAGAGCCTAGAGCTGATGTCAGGGTTGCTCCAACCCTGTCCCAGTTTGCAGGAGGTGCTGAGCACAGAACAGGGCCCTGAATACACCCCGAAACCTGCTGTGCATTGACTACACACCCACCCAAAGCAGGCAAGTGCTCTTGTGAGAGAGTCTGTTTGCTCAGCCACATCCCGTGTCCTCCGCTAGCCAACAAGGAGTGTTGACACAAGCGATGTGATTCCGGGCACAGCCCCTCCTGCAGAGGTTTCCATCTGCTCCCCTCAAGTATCAGAACTTCCACAGTGCAACTTATGTGCAGCTTTTTCCAGATCATGCTGCTCGGTTCCAACACGGATCAGGAGCAGCTTCCCCTGAGGAACCTGTAAAAAGCATCAAGCACAGATTTTCCTCGGGAGGAACAGTTCTATTCATCACTGCAGACAGGCTGCTGGATGTCTGTGGCCCAGGCAGTGTAACTGTGATGAAACCTCCCTTTTTACTTGACATCTTCTCATTAGAGAGGAGCTGAACACCTTGTCAATGACAGGAGCAGCGGGACTGAGCACCCTCAGCAAGCGTGCTGATGACACCGAGCTGTGTGGTGCAGTGACACGCTGGAAGGGATGGGATCCAGAGGGACCTGGACAGATGGGACCATGTGAACCTCATGGAGTTCAACAAGGCCAAGGGCAAGGTCCTGACCCTGGGGCAGGGCAATCCCAGCACAAACAGAGCCTGGGAGAGTCTGGAGGGAGCAGCCATGAGGAGAATGACTTGGGGGTGTTGGGTGAGGAGCAGCTCCCCGTGACCTGGCTTCAGTGTGCTCTTGAGCCCAGAACCCTCCTGTGTGCTGGGCTGCACCCCCAGAGTGTGAGCAGCAGCTCAGGGAGGGGATCCTGCCCCTCGGCTGTGCTCTGGGGAGACCCCCCTGCAGCCCTGATCCAGCTCTGGGGCAGCAGCACAAGAGGGACGTGGAGCTGCTGGAGCGAGGCCAGAGGAGGCCATGGAGATGCTGCGAGGGCTGGAGCAGCTCTGCTCTGGAGCCAGGCTGAGAGAGCTGGGCTGGGGCAGCCTGGACAAGAGAAGGCTCCTGAAGGGGAGACCTCAGAGCAGCTCCAGTGCCTGAAGGGGCTGCAGGAAACCTGGAGAGGGGCTTGGGACAAGGGATGGAGGGACAGGCCAAGGGGAATGGCTTGAACCTGCCAGAGGGGAGACTGAGATGAGCTCTTAGGCAGAAGCTCTTCCCTGTGAGGGTGCTGAGGCGCTGGCACAGGGTGCCCAGAGAAGCTGTGGCTGCCCCATCCCTGGCAGTGTTCAAGGCCAGGTTGGACACAGGGGCTTGGAGCAAGCTGCTCTAGGGGAAGGTGTCCCTGACCGTGGCAGGGGTTGGAGCCAGAGGAGCTTTAAGCTCTCTTCCAACACAAACCTTTCCAAGATTATTCACAAGAACACAGCAATTACCTTGTGCTAACCCCAGGCCAGGAATGTGACCCTGGCAAACAAGCGGTAGATGTGACGGGTTTGAACACACACCAATCTTCCATGGAAAGAAAAACATCAACACCACAAGCATTCCAATCCCTGCAATAGCCAGGCAATATCTTTCCTCTGTTGTGTCTTCTCCAGAACCAGACATGCACATCTCAATCTTCGGCTGTTATCAGCAATGGCAGCTTCAGGTGATGCAAGGAGACCTTTGTGAACACGGCACAAGGGGCTGAGGATGCTCACCAGGCCCGTCGTGCCACATGTGTGCGTGTGCTTCCATAGTCCCTCCTGAGATAAGACTGTGAGACTGTACGTTGTGACACAGAGCATGAGAAATCCTCTGGGACACTGCTGCAGGATGGGCTGATGTCCCATGAGGCTGGGACATGAGTACAGGGCTTTGGAAGATCAGAGCTTCTGTTTCTTACCCCTTGCATTATGCCTTTGGGAACAAGTTGATTTACTAGCATGGAATTGAGAGGAAAAGAGCAAAATTCCACTCCCTATTTCTTTTGGCACTGACCAACAGGTCTTCCAGGTGACAAAGTGAGGTGGGAAGGAAGCAAAGCAGATTATCTGCAAGCTGCTGCATTCTGCTTTCAACACCCAAGTCCTCCTCCCTAGCTCACACCCCTTGCAGGACAGCACAGCAAACCTATTGCCCCAAGAAGCATCATTAAATGTGTCAGAAGCCCCCATGTGCTAAATGCCATCCCCAGGGCTCCAAAAGTGAGGCAGAGAAGAGGTGAAGGAATCATGTGCCCCAGGACATCTTTTTCTAGGTGACATGGTCCAGTGTGAGGCCTCCCTGCCCATGGCTGAGGGTTGGAACTGGATGATCTTTAAGGTCCTTTCCAGCCCAAACCATTCTGTGATTCCATGCCCAAGGCAACCAGAGCCATCTCGCACTCCCCTTGGAGAGCAGCACAAAACCCCTCACTGGGACTCCCTTTCTCCAGTGCTTTCCCCTCTGCTGCTGAGGGGACCCTCAGGGTCACCCCACCAGCACCTCCCAGCCCAGAGCTTCACAACACCCATCGCAGGAGCTCGCAGAGGTGCTGCCTGTGGAATAGCCACAAACGCAGCCCATCTAAATGACCCTCTTCATTAAGCACCCATCTGCCTGACAAACACATTCACCTGAGTGCTTGTCACACTAACAGCAGCACTGGCAATAGCTGTTCAGTGAGAGCTTCCTGACAGAGCAGGAAAGCAGATAAAGCAGATGCACATCCATGACACCGACAGCCAAACGTGGGCACACCCCTCAGACACAGATGCCAAAGGCTTTAGGTGGCGTAATAAAACCCAATGCAGAGCCCAACATAGCTAAAAGGATGTTAAAACTAAAAACAACAGCAATAAGTTGCTCTGTTGAGACTGACCCACCACAAGAGCTGCAGGTTGATATATTAATGCTGCACAATGTGTCAGCTCTGGCTTTCTATTAAGGCTCAGCAGGCCAGGCTGTGTTCTGCTTACCTGGACCTCTCGGTGGCTCTTTTCCCAACTGCTGTGCTCCTCTGCTTCCTGCCAGGGCCTGGATTCCAGGGCAGCATCACCCCATGCTGCAGAGCAGCCACCGCGCTCCCCTGTGGAACACTGTGTTTCAGCAGTGGGCAAAGCAGCCTCCTCAGCAACACTGACTCCCACTGAATGGCCCTAAGAAAGGCCCAGCCCTGCCATCCCATAAGCAAGCTTATAAGCCCCCTTTCTCATCTCCATTAAACCCACACAGTCCTCGTGGTAAGACACAAGTTCAGGTTCACTCCACAATCTGCTCTCCCATCCCCTGCCGTAAACACGGGCTGGAATTGAAGTCTGCATTTTCCTCTAAGGAACTAAGCAAGTTACCTGGTCCTCAGGAAGCCACTTCAAACTGCTGCTGGGAAACACGCCAGTGGAGCCTCTTACAAGCTCACCAGGCATGTTAAGATGAAGCTCAGGGAAGTAAACTACTTGAAAGAGATTACATTGACCTCGTAGTGTTTGAGTGCTTCCAGCAGCGTTATCTGTCTCGCCAGGGAGAGGCAGCTCAGAAGTAGTCCATTTCCTGCTCCTCCTTCCCAGTTCAGCCCTTGCTGGCCAGCTCTCAGCCAAGTGATGCAGAAGGCAAGGGCCTGCAGATCAGCACTGTTCTTGGCTCTCAATCGAGAGCCTGTTCGGTGACACGAAGGCTCAGCACCACAGATGCGCTGGTTTCTCTTCCCATCAGAGGGAGGAAGCTCTCCATCTCTCTCAGCAGGACAGTGGGAACAGCTCAGGAGCTTGGTTTTACCTTGAAAGTCTCAAAACTCTTGTAGAAGACACTGGCCTAGGTAGGAAAGAGCTGCCCTTCCTTGTGCAGCTTCATGCCCATTACCTGCTTCCTGGTTTTTCAGCATCCAAATCACTTCCATGCAACTCAACTGGGAAAGCCACAAGCAAGTAGGTCACAGACTGTTGGGAGGGGATGAAGAGAAGGATGAAAACATGAGGTGGAAAAAGAATAAATGGACATGAACTTGCTTGACCAGACACCAGCTGGCAGGATCCATGGGATGATTGAGTTATGTGTAACTGAAGATCCTCTGGGATGAAAGCATTTAATGCCAGGGAGTTAGAGCTGAGAAAGGCATCCTGTGGAGACAGGACTGTAAACATTTCAGCCCTTCCCTGGAATGGGGCTGTACTCAAAGGACTCACACACAGGGTAAACAGTGTGGAGTCTGTCCTGCAGGATTCCAGGGGGATTACAGAGCAACGCTGCCACCAGCAACACTTTCTGCTTTAGCAAGAGCGAGAGGTTCCTTCCTACTGCCCTTGTCACCTGGTGCTGCTTCAGTCCCAGGCACCCAAAACTGAAACCTCAGAGCTTTCCAGGACCAGCACCCCCTTTGGAGCGTGGCATCCCACAGGTTACCTGTGCCGCAGCCCCATGGCTGCACATCTCCTTCCAGCTGCGGAACACACTTGTGGGTCATGGACTCTGAAGCTGTGGCCAAGCCAAGGACTGCTTGCTGCAGGGTACGGGGACACTACAAGTCTCTCTGGGTTTAAAGAAGCAGGTTGTTTGGGTCTGTGAACTATAAACACCCCATAGCTAGCTCTAAAAGCCCCTAAACTTCAGCCAATTGGATGCTGGAAAATCTCTTTCAGATGGATCTTTCTCTATTCATCCTGTTCTTATGTTTTTTCTGCAGCATCTGCTATTGGCCACTGCAGGAAATAAAAGCATCACTCATAAAAGTGATGCTTTTATCACTCCTCGAGCGGAACCCCACAGCTCTGCAGCTTCCCCTCAAACTCAACAGCTAAGCTAATGCACCCTGCTGACCAAGTGGGCCACATTCTTAAGGTATCTTTTCCCCCCACCACTGAAATAAGAAGTCTCAAAGTGGTTTTGAGACAAGCATTCTGTGTGCTGGCACTCTGGAAATCACCTCAAGGGACTGTGTGGTCAGAAATGCTCCCCAAACTCCCTGTTCTCACCTTAAAAGCATTGGAGAGGGAGTTTGTTTCAGGCTGTTTGAAGTTTCCAGGCTCAGTTCAAGAGGACTGGAGTCAGGAAGCTTCACGTTCAAAGCCAGTGGCTCAGCCATTGTCTTGGCTTCAAAGGGCAGGGCAGGGGATGTTTATCCTCTTCCGTCTGACCTTTCCTTTTGCTTACCATACTCTTGAACGCAAGCATCCTTGTAAGGCAGAACTGGAACTACATGCACTGATTTAGAAACACTGATTTACAAATATCAGAATATTATAAATATAGAAGAAAATAGCAGGAAATAGACATATTTTCATAGTGTGACATTTTTAGCACACTTCTGCTTTCACCCATAGTCAGTTGCCTTAAAATCACGCTGCTTTATTGTGATGAGCTCAGTGAGCATCACAAGGACAGTTCCTTAAAAGGATGCTTTGTGGCTAAAACCAGAGCTTCCCTCTTCTAAAGAAATACGTTGGTTCTTGTGAGGAAAGGGACTAAATCCCCCCTGGAGGCTGTCCTGTCTTTAGGCTCTCACCTTATTCCTCATCAGTTGTCCCAGCATCAGTAAAACCTTCCTCCTTTCTCCAAAGCTTGCCTGAGAAAGAGGAAGATCAAGACTTCATTACTGCAAAGGAAACAATTAAAAGAGGGGTCCTGCTGCCCCCTCTTCCCTTTGCCTTCCCCTTGGGGAGACCATTTAGCTCCCAGGATCAGCCCAAAGCTGAAGGAAAACCAAACAGGATTAGGTGTTTCTGACACTTTGGCATTCCCACAAGGACAGAGCTGAAAGCAGCCAGGAAACCACTGAGTCCTTTGCAAGGAAATCAAGCTGATGTTCAAGGGCTCTGCCAGACAAATTCCCTGCTGCTGCTCACATGGATGTACCCTAGAAACCCTGAGGGAGATGCTGAGCACTGGAGAAAGGCACCTTCAGCAGGCTTGTGAATCAGTGGCCACGATGGGACTGGGATGGATAGGCCTCTGGCTCCTGTACATTGAGCTGGGCTTTAGTTGCTCTGCTGCCTTTCCCAGCTCAGGAATTGGCTCCTGTGCCAGGGTCCTTCAAGCAGGAGACACTAAGAGCCTCTGTTTGGCTGGGGGAGCAAGGAAGAAACATTTATTCCTGAATCCTGGAGACATGGGAGGATGAGGGGAAATGGCTCCAACACCAGTCATTTGGAGCCAGAAAGCGAGGCTGAAGAGCTAGAAACCTTGGCAGTTTGTGATCTGACCCAAGCACACCCACACCAGAGAGCCTGTGTCTACAGTCACTACCTCAGACATCAACTTCTGCTCCTGGGATAGGTTTTGCCCTTTGTGCTCACTTCACATATGGTTGTGAAAGCAGAAGATGGAGGTGGGCAGTCACATAGGCCGTGGGACTGCAAAAGCCATCAGGATGCAAAGCCTGGGACATAGTGCTCCGTCTCCATTTCATCCTTTGGCTGGAAATCCACCCCATCACACACACACCCAACACTGCTTTGCTGCTCATGGAGACAGTGAGCTCAGGAGTGTCTTAGAGTGAAAGAGCCATCAGAGATGGCCAAAGTAGGAAAGCAGAGCACATCTGGTTACAAACAACAAGGTTACAGGAGTACAAAGAGCTGCTGGTACTACTCCTGTACACACTCAATCACTGCTTCCCATCACCTCACTGTAGGCAAAGAAGGAACTGAACCAAAAAACTTTTATGTCAGACCCAGAAAATCCCTACTGCAAGTACTTACACTTGGGAACTGTGCTCTGAGCTCCAAAGGCCAGCCAAGCACCCCCCAGTCTGCTCCTGCAGCAGCGCCAGTGATGCTTGGCTGGTGAACAGAGCGTGGCGGATGCAGGATGCACGTAAGTCCCAATGAGAATGGATGCACCTCTAACCCAAACCCAGAAGGACTAACCTAAGCTGGTGCAGGAGGAGGAGGGGAAGGTGTCAGGGCAGCAGCACCAGGGATGGAGCACAAGGAACAGGCAGGAGTCAGCACATCACAACTTCCCTGCAGGAAGGCAGTGCTCGACTTGCTGCTGCAGAGCCAGAGCTGAGGATCCCTGAGCTTCCACACTCCTACAGGAGCTCCTGCAGCAAAGTTTCCCCTCCTCCTCCTCCTTTTCCTCCAGCACCAGCCCTGCAAGTGCCAGGCAGAGCCTCTCTTCCCATCCCTGCATCTCTAAATCTGCCTGGTTGCTGAGCATGTCTATTCTAGGCAGCCAAAGGCAGGCGAGATGAGGGAAGCGAAGCGCACGCAGCAGCCGCATCGTGAACAGCATCAGTGCCAAGTTCTGCTCTGCTATAGCCAGTTCAGACAGAGAAGGTGGCTCATGTGGTGCTCCAAGCCAAGTATCACAATTTGCAAAAGAAATCAGGAAAAAGTTCTTTCTATTCAAAAGAGCCAGGCAATTCTCAATTATCTGGGACACAGGGAAAAGCATATTTCTGCCTTTATAAGGGAAGAACACTAAATGTGATTCAACAGTGATCAAACCCTAAAAACGAGTTCAGGACAGAAAAGAAAGACCATTTTGGGACAGCAATAATCCCAAGCTGAGGGTTGACATGGAACAGCAAAGCAGACCAGTCCCTGTGTTCCCAAAGCAAGCCCTGCCAGCCCTGAGCAGGGCTGGGAGAGCCGGCTTGGGGCAGCAGCATCTGCAATACAGCTAATCCCAGGAGGATGGAGGGCTGATAGCAGGGCTTGTGGAGAAGAGAGGGAGGATGATGGGCAGATGCTGTGAACTCCCCCAGCAAAGCAAGGAGTGAAGGCACCAGGGATGGGGGCTAATGAATCAGTTTTCACCCATGCAAAATCAGAGCCATCATCTGGCCTGGGTGGGTGTATCAAATCAGGAAAGCTGGTTATGTCCATCACATCCTATATCCTACATATTGAAAAATTAAAGCAGTCCCTCCCCTCCTGAGACTTAATCCTCTAGACAGGATTAAAGTCTATCAGTCAATGAGCTACATCCTGGAGAGAACAACCCAGCATTTGCTGGGTAAGAGCTGAGATCCTATCAGCAGCGCATGGAGAGGAATTAGAGGGGAGCACAGGCAGCCTGAAGGTAGGAGAGCATTTTCCACTCTTAGCTTCACTGCTAATGCATAATGGCATTCCAGGGAAACCAGCTCCCATGCCTTATTAATCTCAATGATACAATCAGAGTGAAGCCTGGCCCAGCTCTGGCTCCTCTCAGCTGCCATTGACTGGGGTTGTCTTTGGGACCCCCAACACAGCCCCCAGAATGAGAAGACACTCTGTAGCCAGACTAACCTGTAGCAGTCACAAAGCACTTGTCCCAGGTCATTCAGCAGCATCTCACACTCTGGCAACTGCCTCAACCCTCGTGTTTCTCATTTACTCCTTTTACTGTCACCAGTGTGGTGGCCATGACCTCCTGCACCTGGTTCTGAGCTTGCAGGACTCACCAGCCTCACCCAACACAACGCTCCAAGAGACGTGATGCTTCTCTGCAGAGCCTTCTTGGAGCTCAAGCAGTTCTTTTGTACTGGCCTAACTCCTGGTAGGAGGATGTGCAGGTCAGCTGCACCCCAAACACTGCTCTAACAGATACAGATACTCCGTTAGAGGAGTGCCCTCTGCTGATAGAACAGTCCCACAACAGGCGAAAAATTGCTCTCCAGTTCCCTCCACGCCATGGTAACACAACCCAGGACAGATCACAACCCAAACAACAGGCAAGTGAATAGAGTCCATTTAATACAGTTCAACACAGAGGAGCCACAACAGCAACACAAGATGGACTGAGGCACATCAGGTGGGCAGGAACGAGACAACAGGCAGGAGAATAAGACTGTAGAACATCTCTCCAACACACAGAGCCACCTCTTTCTCCCTGCTGGACCAAGTCCTGAGGTCTTGTCTCTGCCTGCCAGGAGGAGGAGACTGAAGAGGGCTATGTGGAAGAGCTGCTCTCACCCAAACAGGAGCACACTGCCCACCTGCAAGGAGAGGAGCAGCCACCCCACCTGCTCCATGATGGAGAGAGGAACCCAGTGCAGAGAAGAGTTTCAGCGCCAAGTCTCAGAGAAGGAATGTCAGAGCTGCCTCAGCACAACTCACCAGTGCAGCTTCTCCTGCCCGAGAAGCTAGGGAGCTCCACCAGCAAAGATGAGCTCCAGGGCAGCCTGAATGTCCCCTCCAGTGGCCTGCAGGGCTCGGAGGCTCAGCTCGTCATCGTGGATGCCCATGTCTCGCAGCTGCTGAAGCTGTGGTTGCCACTGGCTCTACAGACAGGAAACAAAAGAAGCTAAGGGTAGGTACAAGCGTCCAAGTGGAAAGAAACCAGTCTTCCCACAGCCTACTCTTCCACACTGCACCCTCCCACCTCTCTCGAGCTCACGTGTGCAATGCTAAGCGTGCAAACAGATCTTGAAAGCTCAAAGACTTGCTGAAAACTCCCCAAATCCGCCACTTCCACCCAGTACTTGAGCATTGGTCTATCAGGCCTCCTCCAAGAAGCACTTCTTTAGTGATGCCCCTTTCTGCTCTGCCTCAGGAGGCAGCTGGAAGAATCACTCCACCCTGCAACACTCAATGCAATACAGGCCTTTCTTTCATGGGCGGTGGAAGGAAGAACCTGTGACACTGACCTGCAGGCTGGGCTGCCCCGAGGCTTGCAGGGCATGCTGTAAGGCCTGGCTGAAGAGGTCATTGGTGATGGGTGTTCCTGACTGGACACCGGATGACATCGGGGAGGTCCCAGAGGAATGACCCTAGGAGGAAAGAAGCTGTACGTGAAGCAGAACACTTGGCACAGGAACCAGGGCCACAGCGCAATGCCTGCTGCACCCCCTGCATCGTGTTTACTGGAGCCCACATGGGAGAACTCGGCCCACACCTGAGCAGGGTTTGCCCTGGTTCTGTGCTCCAGGAGGCCCTCCCAGGGTTGCTGCTGTACCTGGGTGCCAGGAGTGGGTGTGTGGGAGCTGCTCTCTGGGGTGCTCGCCAGTGCCAGCGCGGTGGCCAGCTCGCTCTGGGTGATGGGCCGCGGCCCAGCAGCCCCAGTGTAGCCAAGGGAAGCCGGGCGGGAACCAGAGGTGCTGCTGGATGGTGTGGATCTGGTGCTCTGCATGGAGGAAAAGGAAACAAAACCACCTCAGATGCTGGTGTCCATGTCCCAGGGACATCTGGCTGGTGTGATCCTTCCCAGGGCTTCTTTTCCTACAATACTTGCAAGTCACAAGTGCAAAGCTTTTAAGAGCTAACCATGGCAGAAGGGGATGTGCTTTTTCCCACAAACCTTTCAATGTATCATCCATCAGCTTAAAACCAAAGTGTTCTTAGCCTGTAACAAAACAATTAGCTGTTAACTGGTACTTTTGGGGACTAAATATGCAATTTCTCCTATAAAATACTTTGCCCTTTGGAAAGTTCCCTATATTGCAGAAGGAGGGCAGGGACCAACACTCCCACCCTTCTCAGTCACACTCATCCATCATCCACGCACAACTCTCTGCATCAATCTGGCCATCAAGCTGAGGACAAGTGCTGTCCCAAGTTGTACTTCTGCATTGTTCTATTGGGACCCTACCTCAGCACACAAGAAAATCCTACCATGAAGAACATCCAAACACACCACAGTCTGTGTCTGTCTCCAGGATACCCCTAGAGCAGCTTGTGATGCTCATGAAACAGGAAGAAAGAAAACCTTTGGAGGCTTTAAGGGCAAGTCCATTCCACCTCATTTGGCTGCTTACCTGGTGGAAGTCATCTTCATCATCAGAGAGACCTTCGAACAGAAAGCCACCTGCAACAGAAAGGAAAATCAGATGGAGAAAAGTGGGTGCTGGCTGGAATCGGACACCAGATGAGAATCCCATGGAGCCCTTGGCCACACAGCTAGGACAGAGGCCTCAGCACCAGCAGTTTCATGTGCAGCAGGTCAGTGCGCACCACCTGCACAAAACAGAGGCCACACACAGGACTCTCCTACCAACAGTCGCCACACACACTCGGCTGGGAGAGGCCCTGAGACCAGCGTGTGTCAGTACAGCTTCGCCTGCAAACCCTGCAGCACATCCTTTCTGCAGGGTCCCCACTGAGGTGTGTGCCTGAACGTACCTGGCATGTCCCGATAGGAGCCAGAGGACATGCCCCGGGAGGATGTGTCTGGGGCTGGGAGCGGGGTGCTGCCAGCCACCGAGTGCAGGACAAGGACAATGGCATTCACCAGGGCAGGGTGAGCTGGGATTAGCCTGGAAAGAGAGAGGAGAATGAGCTGGGGACACAGGGAAGTGAGCAGCTCCACACCAGCCAAGACCCTCCCAGCACAGCAGTGCCCAGCACTGCCCCACCACTGCTGCCTCTGCCTGGATAGCAAGGTACCTCCCTACACTGTGTCACACAGCTAAAGCAGCTGGGGCTCCTTGATCCCACGCTGACCCTCCCATTGTAAGCATGTTCCCTATGCTCTCATAGGAGCAAGTCTGTGCTGTGAGCAACCAGATCCAGGTTTGAACCTAGGTAGGACAAGGGGTGATGGGTTCAAACTGAAACAGGGGACGTTCAGGTTGGATATAAGGAAGTTCTTTACTATGAGGGTGGTGAGGCCCTGGCACAGGTTGCCCAAAGAAGTTGTGAATGCTCCATCCCTGGCAGTGTTCAAGGCCAGGCTGGACAGAGCCTTGGGTGTAGTGTGAGGTGTCCCTGCCCATGGCAGGTAGGCTGGGACTGGATGATCTTGAGGTCCTTTCTAACCTAAACCATTCTGTGATTCTATGAACCCAAGATGATGACAGCCCCATATCCCACTAAATATCCTTTGGTTATTAAAGCAGAGGTAGATGTATATCAAAGTATCAGCTCCCTCTTTCCTGCTGCTGAGGAAGAAGTGTCCTATCCTGAATCTCTGGCCTGGTGTATCTGCCTGGCAGGCAGGAGCAGAACTCTCCAGCCCACCCAAAGAGCAGCAGCCTATACAACAGCACAACAAAGGCACTGCTTAGTCACTGCACCAGCTTATGTGAACTTACGTGTCCAGCATGTTGGGGTCTGCAAACACTGAAAAGAGATCCTTGTCCTGCAGGACTCCTGGGAGGGACCAGGAAACACGACGAGAAAGAGACAGGATACAAGAAGCAGGAGCCAGTCAAACAGGAGCCATGGGAAACACCAAAAGAATTCATTGTTTTTCAGGAACTGAGTCACTGGCAGACAGTGTAAATACTCTGTCATTGTTCTCCCTCGAAGCATTTACGTCTTTCTGGAGAGACTCTGGAGCACAGTCACACACCCAAGGGATGGGGCTTTCCCAGATCCCACAGGCTGTGCTCCAGCACAGACAGCTCCACCCTAAGGGCAGGATTAAACCCGGCTCACTCCAGCCAGGCTGTGACTGCACCCCATAGACCACTTCCCTCACAGCAATGTGCCAAAAAGCCAAGTAACATCCAGGCCAGAAGAACCTGGATTTAATGAGCATGCTGCAGCAGGGAAGAAGCATCTATCCCCACTGCTCTCCTTTGGGCTCCTTTTGAAGCCGTTATCCATTCCCAAACGCTACCAATGGAGCACATCTACAACGGATACATGAGTAGGCACTGACTCTTAATGTTCAACAAAGGGACCAAAACGGCACTTTCTGCAGAGAAAGGGAACTCTCCCTTTCCCCTGGCGGGAATTAAATACAGATTAACTTTATCTGGCTTTCCTCAGATCCTCTGGATCACATCTGGACTCACCCAAAGCAACAGGGTCACTACTGAGGCCAGGCGTAGCTACAATGATCTGATCCAGTGACTCCTTGTTCCCCAGCATCTTGAAGACCTGAGAAGAAATTAGAACAGATGAGCAGAGGCTCCACTGTGACACCCTCCTCACAGAGAGAGGACAGACAAAAGGCACCAGCCAGCCCAACGTGAGGCCCCACTCACTGCATCTCTGTAGGCAGGACTGCTGTGCAGGGCAGTGTGAAGCACCCGGAACTCCCGGACTGCTGCCACCTTATCCACAGGCTCTGAGGGAGGAAAAGCAGAATAAAACACAGTTCTCCCTCTGTCAGCCTTTTTTACATGCCACTGGGACTTCAACAGCAGTGGTGATTCCTTAATGCCCCTGCATTCAGCTCACCCAGAGACGAAGGGCCCAGACTAATGACTGTCTCAGTAGAGCTACCACAGCGCAACAAGTCACTGCATTCTCAGCTTCTACACACACGAAAGGAGCTGTACGCAAGCGACAGCTCTAACCTAACCCATCTTATTCCACACACACAGACCAGGAACACACACACACATACGTCTGCTCATCCCTCAAGCTGAGTAACCAGTCGCTTTGCTCCTGGTTCTCTGGTAACACCCTAAAACTGATCATAGTCATTAAGGGATATTCACTACCCACATTACATAGCTCAATCCTTAAGTCTCCCATCAGCAAGAAAACATAACACCCCTTTGCTGCTATTAGAGGTGGAGAGTTCCCCCCCAAAACACGTTGATCAATTCCTCCTGCACACCCCCCGTCAGCCTCCCAGAAACAACTGACAAGAGAAGCTGTTCCATGGCCACAAGGAGCCCACACACTGAACATAGAGCCAAGGAGATCTAAGCAGTACCCCGCAGTCTCCTCCTCCTCACCTGGTTTCTGGTCAGGCTCAGGCCAGGACTTGCGCAGGACATGAACAGTGGAGCCCGACTGGATGCCATAAAAATCAAGTGTCTGATCATCCCTCAGCTTACGGCCACAGTAGATCAGATCTAGGAGAGAGAAACACCTGAAGAGAAACGTCTAAAGATGAGCAACTAAAGTTAAACATCTCCAGCACACTCAGAAAGGGCCTAGGGGTTAGTGCTCCACATGTGCTGGGGTCAGCAGCACAGGGCCTCCATAACAGAGGGAAATCGTGGAGCTGAGTCATAGAATGTGACTCTGCCACCTCCTTGAGAAGAGCCCACCTCTCCCACAGAGCTCACAAGGACACATTGCTGTCAGTAAGTCAAAGGATGCCTTAACAAGAGCATCAACACTGCAGGAGCACTGTGATCCCAAGCAAACACTATCTGTATCACAAGGCACTAAGGCCACCACAGCGCACCAGAGGCTCTGGAACATGCCTTGATCCCTCACACTGCGCCAAGTCTTCCCACCGGCCCAACAGCACAAAGCATAAGGACGTTTGTGTCCTGGCCGCAGTGAGGAGAGGAAGGGATGGCCCCAAGCAGCAGGAGGCCACAGCGCGTGGAGGCACCCACCGATGAGCTCGGGGTCCGGGACGGACTCCTGCAGCTTGCCGGTGATGAGCTGCTTGAGGTAGGAGATGCTGCACCCCCCGAGCGGGCACTCCCCCAGCTCTGTCTCTGGCAAGTGCAGGATGGATTTGGGAGCCAGGGGCTGATCCGCCAGCTTCACCGCGATGTGCCACTCGGGCAGCGCCATCGCAGCCTCCGCACCGCCCGCAGCCGCGCCGGCCTAGACCCTGCCGGGGAGGGAAACAAACCCGAGTGAGCCTCCGCGTTAACCAACCACCACAGCGTCAGCCGCCCCGTGCCGGGAAACGCTAACGGGAGGCAGCACAGCCCAGACACGCTGTCAGGTCCCAACCCCTGCCTTAACCAGCGCTGAGGGGAGGCCCCCGCCAGCGGAGGAGGAAGCCAAGCGCAAGGCCCGGTTCTCCGGGTAGACACCCCCCCCCTCCTCCCTCCAGCCCCCGAACCCCCCGTTTGCCGGTGCGGAGACCGGGAGCGAGGGGCCCCGGCGGTCCCCGCTGCTCACCCCCTCCGCGGGCAGGACCCCGACCTGCGCTCCCCGCGGCGCCCCAGGGCCCGCAGCCCAGCGGAAGTGCTGCGCGGTGCACGCTGGGAAACCGAGTCCGCCGGGACACGCGGGACGCGGAGCTGCCCTCCCGTTAACGTTAACGGCGCTGATGGAGCCTTCCCGCAGGGCAAGGGGCTCCTGTAGTCCCTAGAGCAGGCAGGAGCCTCCCCTGAGCCTCAGCCCCGTCTTGTCACCCTCTCCCAAAATAAGGAGACTCCAGTGCCGCTCCAGCCACCAAACCCCGGGCCAGGGAGGCAGCTTTTGGACAAGAGCTGTTTGTGATCTAAAAAAAGGCCAAGTTACCATGAAAGTACAAAGTAGAGCGAGAGCCACATCCCAGGCAAGCTTTCCTCACTAACAGTTCTTAAAGTGGCACAAGTAAGAGGTGCCACAACAGGATTTGTGCCCCAAACATTTAGGTTTTAAGTACCATTTTAGGTGCCCGAGTTGGAAACCCTGTCCCCATAACCCTTTACATCAAGGAGGAGCCCACCCTGAAAGAAACCAACACAGCCTCCTGTAGGTTTTAAAGCCTAAGAAGTTTATTTTCCTACGCAGCAGTCAGTTGTGACCCAGCTAAAGGTGACAAGTGTAATGTAGTGTCATCCTACCAGTGTTACATTGGAAAAGTGAACCACCCTCTGCCTGCTTCCGAGCCACAGGGAGGAAAAGCAGCCATGGGAGAGCTACAGCCTAATGGGGGGGTTCCATCACTACTTAAACCAAGCATAAGGAACAATTCTGGCCCAGGGCATCCCTCTAGAAGCACTTGCGGTGGACAATGGAGGGACCAGACTCGTCGTACTCCTGCTTGCTGATCCACATCTGCTGGAAGGTGGAGAGTGAGGCCAGGATGGAGCCTCCGATCCACACCGAGTACTTGCGCTCCGGTGGGGCGATGATCTTGATCTTCATGGTGCTGGGAGCCAGGGCTATGATCTCCTTCTGCATCCTGTCAGCAATGCCCGGGTACATGGTGGTACCCCCGGACAGCACAGTGTTGGCATACAGGTCCTTGCGGATGTCCACGTCACACTTCATGATGGAGTTGAAGGTAGTCTCGTGGATGCCACAGGACTCCATCCCCAGGAAGGAGGGCTGGAATATGGCCTCAGGGCATCGGAAGCGCTCATTCCCAATGGTGATCACCTGCCCGTCAGGCAGCTCATAGCTCTTCTCCAGGGAGGAGGAAGAGGCAGCTGTGGCCATCTCCTGCTCAAAGTCCAGAGCAACGTAGCAGAGCTTCTCCTTGATGTCCCGCACGATCTCTCTCTCGGCTGTGGTGGTGAAGCTGTAGCCCCTCTCCGTGAGGATCTTCATGAGGTAGTCAGTGAGGTCACGGCCAGCCAAGTCCAGACGCAGAATGGCGTGGGGCAGTGCATAACCTTCATAGATGGGCACAGTGTGGGTGACACCGTCCCCAGAGTCCATGACAATGCCAGTGGTGCGGCCAGAGGCATAGAGGGACAGCACAGCCTGGATGGCTACATACATAGCTGGGGTGTTGAAGGTCTCAAACATGATCTGGGTCATCTTCTCCCGGTTGGCCTTGGGGTTCAGGGGGGCCTCAGTGAGCAGGACAGGGTGCTCCTCTGGGGCGACACGCAGCTCATTGTAGAAGGTGTGGTGCCAGATCTTCTCCATGTCATCCCAGTTGGTGACGATGCCATGCTCAATGGGGTACTTCAGGGTGAGGATACCCCTCTTGCTCTGGGCCTCGTCGCCTACATAGCTGTCCTTCTGCCCCATGCCCACCATGACACCCTGATGCCGGGGACGCCCCACAATGGAGGGAAACACAGCTCGAGGAGCGTCATCCCCTGCAAAGCCTGCCTTGCACATGCCGGAGCCATTGTCCACCACGAGGGCAGCGATCTCCTCATCTGCCATACTGACTGGGCCTGAGGTGAGCAGGAACAGGGAGGTGTCAGCATCCCTCCTCAGAGAGAACACAGCAGGAACACCAGGGAGCCCTGACACTTGCCCCCATGCATTATAGGCCTAAAAGGATTTACCACCCTATGGAGCCCCAGCAACAGTAGTAAGGACTTGCAGGCAAGATGGGGTACTGAGGCATCTAAAAGCCTGCCCCACAGGGCCTGAGTTAGAGAGGAGCCACCAAGGAAGCAGAACACCCATTCATTCCCCCAACCACACACGTATTTACCCTCAGCTCCTCAGAGGACATGGAGGACCCTTCCCCTCCCTCCCCCGGGGCCTAGAGAAGCAGCAGGCCTCGCGCAGGGGAGAGCCCCCAACAGAGCCCCCACAAACGCCTTCAGAGGGAACAAAGCCCGGCACCAACACAAAGCGCTGGCCCCTTCCCAGGCCGCATCTAGCGGCGGGGATCGCGAACCCGATACCGGGGACCGGCGAGACTGAACCCGGGGCCACCTCAGCGCTCACCTGCGCGCCGCCCCTCGCACCCGCACCAGCGCCTCCGCAGTGACTGCCGCGCCCGGCCCCGCGCCCGCGCCTTTATCCTTCCGGAACCGGAAGCTGCCTTACGTTCCTCAATGTAATTGGCTCCCGGGTAAGGCGTAACCCCGCCCCCTTTCTCTTTTCCCTTCACCCGCTTCCGCGTGTGCTCGCCTTCCGGTATTCGCGGGCCGTACCCGGAAGCGGGGCGGGCGCTTCCGTTTGCCGGGCCCCGCCTCCGCCGCCCCGTTTCCGGCTGCTCTGAGGCGGGGCGGCGCGGGGCGGAAGGAGGCAGTGCTGCGGGCGGAGCCGAGCCCAGCCGGCCGCGGACGGGCGGCAGCGACCCGGGCCTGCGGGAGGTAACGGACCGGGGGGGGTGTACCGGCGGAGGGAAGCGGGGCGGGATAGGCCTGCACCGGGCCCGGTACTGAAGCTGGGGGGAGCAGGCCTGCACTGGAGCCTGGTACCGGAGCGGGGCATAGGGGCGGTTTGAGGGCTGGGTGCAGCCTCCCTTCCCCGGGTGGGTCCCGTCGGAAGAGGGATTGGGAGCTCAGTGGAGGCTGTGGGGCATGGGAGGCCTCCGGTGTTACCGGGGGGGGGGGGGGGGGTCGTTGTTTACCATCTCCGGAGAGCTCCGTAGGGCTGGGCAAAGGCTGGCCCCGCCGCTCCCCTCCCGCTTTAACTCTGCCAGGTGTTTCCCGGTGGGAAGGGTCGGTTTCCCCGAGCGCTCTCCCCAGCACCCTGGTCATAAACATTCCAGGCCGGGGGCTTTCTAATGAAAACGTTCTCCCTGGGCTTAAAACCCGCACAAAGGCTGGTGCGGGGGGACCTGAAGGTTAAACTGGATCCTGGCCCTGCCTCGCCTCGGGGAGAAACACAGAAAGTCAGGGATATCCCTGCTGAGGGGCAAAATGGGTGTTAAAACCTGGAGAGGGTTAACGTGACTGGTCCAGTGGCAGTCATTATCCTCAACTCGGGCCTGATATCGCGGTTGAATCACTTGGTGTGAGCACTGCATCTTCCCACTCCTCCTCAAGCTGCCTCTTCCCAATACCACCAATTCTTGCTGAGGGCGTGTTTGCTGGAGCCAGAGTTCACCTTTTTGGGAGGCTGGGCTCTGGAGAAGCCCCTGTGCATCCATGCATCAATCCTGTCGTCAGTTGTACCTGCGCTCTGGGAATGCCACGGGTGCTGCATACCAGGGTGGTGCTGCACCTGAGGTGTGTTTGCTCCGCATGGAAACCCACTATCAGCTCCTTTATTATTGTTGCATGTACCTGAGGCGTGTAGTAACTGCTCAGTATCACCCAGGTGATGCCTCACCCTGCCTCAGGTGCAACAATATGCAGTGAGGTGTGGACTGGAGGCTCTCTACCTCGGTTTATGGTTGTGTTGCAACACCCGAAACGGTTCATTGTTGCTTTACTGGAGGAGTGTGTGTGTGGAGCTAGGCCAGATGGTGTATTGTGCCTTCAGAAGGAGTCTAAGAGTCTTTTCAGCTGCCAGGTAATGCGTTATTGCACTAATCCACTTTATATTGTTTCATTTGCACACTAAAGCTGTGCTGCTGCTAGATAAAGATGCAAACGCACCAGTGAGGCTTTTCAGCTCAGTGGTGGGCTGGTGTTTAGCACAGGGAAGAGTTTGTGGAGGAGAAATGAGCTGGGCATCGGAGCTGGTGGGCACTTTTGTGTGAGAAGCTCCACCTGACCACCTTAGAAGATGACTTCGAGTTGCACTGAGGGTGCTGGAAGTTGCCTTTCACTTTTCAAAGCGGTGTCCGGTAGGTTATTTGTTGTTGTAGAGCAGAACTGGGGCTGGTTTGGAAATGAGTGCTAGCAAAGGAGTCTCTTTTCGAAGTATGTGCCTTGAAGAGGGCTGGTTGTAAACAGGGCGGTGGGAGGTGGCTGGGAGCCTGCGCTTGTTTGGAGTTGGCCTTTCCTTTGTTTCTCTAAGCTGGCTGTATTTTGATATCAGTGAACCTTGAAGTGTAGCAAGTGGGATCCGTTTAAGCATCTTTCTTTGCATCAAAACAACCCTGAGAAGGCCGGTCTTTGATAGCAGGTCCAGTTTGTGACACAGGGTCCAAAATACACCCGCTGGTTTTAATGCTCGGGGATTAAAGGCGTAGTTGTCCTTCTAGGATTTAGGCTGGCTGCAGGCTGTGGTGGTGCTCTTTGCCCAAGAGGAGGCTCAGCACGGGCTTGCTGCAGGTCCAAATGCAGAGCTGAGAGCGATCCTGCAGCTGGGAAAAGCCAGGGGAGGCTATGGCTGGAGCTTGGGATGCGCTGGCAACTCCGGGAACCAGAGGCAGGAGCTGCTTGGTGCTCAGCAGTCTGATTCAGGCTACAGTGGTGTTTGCTGGACTCTCATCTTGCTCTCCTTGGGGAAAATAATGGCTACATATAGTTGTGGTTTGGAGATTTTTTTTTTAGCAAGAAAGATGGCTGAAGTGTAAAGAATTTGCTCATGTAATGAAAGCATAAAATAATGTAGATCTAATTGGTGGGCAGTAAATCCCTGCCCATTTTCCGGTAGAAACAGGGTCAAGCTCATCACCCAGCTATCTCCTTTTAAGGCAGCATTTTCAGAAGCACCAAACCCTCGATGTTTAACCTTTCAAAAGTCATTATTTAGGAAGCATAGAAGGAAAAAGTGCTGGGACCTTGGACAAAGGCATTTCAGATGCTGTCTTTGGGGTGCACGAAACTGAGGTTATAGCAAATGTGTTCGGCTTGCAAATACAATTAAACAGTCTGAAAATTGAATGCAAGTTTGAGCCTGAGGCTGTTAAACATGAAGCTGATTGTTTCACGGTCTCCTGCACAGGAAAGAGTATTGGCTTTGCACTCTATTTATCCTCTTCCTGGGGAAAAGATGAAAGCATTTTATATTCATACAGACAAATATTTGTCTATCTTTCAGATTCTGCCAGTCTCCCAAGGTCGGAGCTTGAACCCTGCGAGATAAAGTCAAAACCACCCCCCTCTTTTCCCAGCCATGCAAACTGCGGGATGAAGCTGGAAGCTGTGGTCGAGCAGCTGCAGAAGCAGCAGCAGAAGCAGCAAACGCCTCTGCAGATGGATTCCAGGGAGAGACAGCAGAGGCAGATGAGGGAAGCCCAGCTGCTCTACACGCAGCAGCTGGCCGTGCAGCAGGCTGTCCTAGCAGCCACATCTGGCAGGGCTTCAGGCGGCTCCACTGTTGGTCCCTTGGCCAGAGGCCCACCTGCAGCCGGAGCTACACGGGCTTTTGATCAGAGCAGCATGAATTCTGAGCCAGAAGAGGAGGAGGAGGATGAAGAGGAGGAGGAGGAAGAAGAGGAGGAGGAAGAAGAAGGGGGTTTAGAAGGCGGTGATCTTGAGGATGGCGCTGATGTGACTGGGAAAGAAACCTGCTCTGCTCTGAAATATTTCCATGCTCCCAAAGTTGCCCATCACAACCAAAGAGTGGCTTCTACCTCGAATCCTCTGCCAGCATCAGGCCTCCAGCGGGGACAGCAGGGCAAGGAAGAACAGGGTAAAGACACTAGTAAGCAGCCGTATGCCAGTTCCCCGTCTGGACGCCAGAACTGGCGCTTGGATGAGCAGCTCAAGCAGGTCAGTCATAATGTTGCTTCCTTCTAAGAAAACCCAGATTCAGCCAGACCAGGAGTTTCTTTAGCCTGGTACCCTGTTACAGGAGCTTTGGAAAGAGTGGGAGAGCAGGGCATGTGCAGAGTAATGCTGCCCTGGCTTGTTCTGTTATAAAGAGATAGCTCAAGAGCTTGATTTGCTTCACAGATACTCTCAGAACCTTTGTGAGTAGGTAGAGTTTTGATCCTTGGCTCGTTTATTATCTTCTATCTCCCTGCTGTGCTGCCGCTCAGAGGGAACAGGCTGGTGCTATATTTATTTTGGGTGCAGGCATTTGCCTGCTAATGCCTTGAGTTACTTCACATCTATAACCCCTTTGTGTAAGACCTGGGGGATGCTGTGTTGTTGGCTGGATTTCTGGTTTGTGATGTGGGAAGAGCGTATGTCCTGATCCTTTGGGGAAGCAGAGCCGCTCTATTTCATGTGTGGGAAGGGAAGTGCTGATTTGCTACTGCTTGGTTTTGGCAGGAGGTTAATTCTGCCTCTGAATGAAGAATTACTACTCCTTGTAGGTAGATGCCAGAGGATCAAGGATTCTTTTCTAAGTGGGTATTTCAGTTAATGTAGCACTTGGGTGCTGTTTTGTTCCAGAGCTAACTTGAGCAGGCTGTCAGAGACTTATGCAGCATTTATAGGTATTGAAATTGAGCTAAAGGACTGCATGGTTTAAATAAGGATAAAGTAGGACTGAATTGTCCTTTTCTACAGATGTTAACCTGAGTGTGAAGAGGGTTTGCTTCAGGTAGAGTTCTTTGAGCTAAGAAACTGTGGACAAAACCAGAGCTGGTTTTCCTTACCTCCCGCAAACCCTATGGAGGAAGGTGGGAGCTGCTTTGTGCTGGCTGGTGAACATGGGTGTTTGAAGGCTTGCTGTGGGCTCTCTGGCCAGGTTCTCCCCTTGGTTGCATGCACGAGATCGTTCATTTCATGCTGCCACAGGCAGCAGTTTGATGACAAACTGCTAAAGCTCAGCAGCCTTTAGTTTTTCTCCTGTTCCATAAGGCTCCTGCCCTGCGAACCAGGACCACTCTGGTGTTTCTACACTGCTGCGTGGCAGGAACTCCTCGGAGTGATGAGGTGAATGGCATTTGTACTCTTGGTCCTGTAAAGTGTGCTGGTGAAGTAGCCCTGGTGCATGGGATGCAGCAGGCATCCAGCTCCTGCTGTGTTTTCTCTGGGTGTGCTTCTCAAGAGGGGTTAGGTTGAAAGAAGTTGTTGTAGGGACGTGAGGTGGGTATGACAGGGGATGCTTGCTAGAGAAGTTGCTTCTGTATTTACTGGCTTGGAGTAACTTCCTCTTCAAGGTCTCTGGGTGGAGAATTATAGGCAGGGCTCTGGAGTTAGGGGGATCACGTTCAAAATAACCCCAAATAAGCTTAACATCTTTGGCTGGTTTTATGTCTAGCTCAGCTGGTGCTAACAGGATGTCTTTGTGTTTCTTCCCAGTATTTGCTTATCTTGTGAGAGTCCTGGGAATCTTACTGAATCAGTAGGCTTGATTCCTAGGTCATTTGCCTATTCTTGGAAGATGACCATTAAGCAAGCTAGATCTGGTCTGAGCTGATTTGGTATGGCAAAAAATATAAGGATAAAAGCACTGGTTTACAGCTGGCGTGTTGTGCACTAACACCGATCCAGTTGCTATGGCTCGTTGCAGCAGTAACCAAAGCAGTGTTTTGGTAGAAGACTGTACCTTAGTCTGATGTCAGACCAGCTTTTTCTGGAAGCCAGAGTGCACAGAGCTTCCCCAGGAAGCCAAACTAAAAGGAAATGTGGTGTTTGGAGATGGAATACTGGATTTCCAGTACAGCCCCAGTAAGGCATAGCTTATATTCGTAGTGATACCGGTGAACTCTCGTTAAGGTGCTCAAAAGGCCATACTGAAGTGGCCAGTATTAGTGATGCTGTTGCAGAATATTCACCTTGGGCAGGGTAAATATTGCAGATGAACTTGTTTGTATTCACCAGTGCAGCCTGCATAGCAGGGAGTAAAAATTTAACTGCAGTGTACCAGTTCTGAGCTGGTAAGGCTTGCTGGAGGTGTGGGAATGAATGTGGTGGGCAGACAAGAGCTGTTAGCTGGCATGACAGCTTGACATTCTTATTTCAAAGGCTTACTTTAAAGATACTGGGTTTTTTCTTCTGGCTTTGTCTGAAATGGTTGTGCTAAGCTGAAAAAGCCAGGATGAAATGCAGAAGAGCCTGTGTTCTCCAGTTGGTTTTCTAAATGCTTCCTCATCTTGCCTCTTTTAGCTCTTCTTGAGATGGAGGCTAATAACCGGTTGGGATACACTGCTTCCAGCTAGCTCTGCTCTGGGAGTATTTGTGGTATGCGTAATGGCTCTTGCTTGCAGAAGGAGGGGGGGAAAGTCACTTCTATTTCTTCTTTCAAGTGTAGATTGTGCTTCTGAAAGTGATGCCCTTGGAGAAAAATGTATGTTGAAAGTGTATTTAACGCTGCCTGGAAGGTACGTGGCGTGAGGATGGCAGAAAGGTGGAATCTACCAGCAAGATGAAGCCCCATTCTGTTCCATCCTGGACAGCCAAGTAAATAATTGTAGAACAAGGCAGCAGACAAAAGAGCTGGCTCAGCTTACGGCACAGGGGCGGTGGGAATCTTGTCAGCACAAAACAACAAGGGAGTGAGTGCAGTTGCTTGTCAGGGAGTTGCAGGCCCGAAAGAAGAGCTGGGGCGGGGTGGGGGGGCTATGCTCAGCTCGCTTGAATCCCCTGAAAATCCATTCCAAATCCTGGGGAAAGGGTGTTGTGGCTTTGCCTGTCTTTGAAGGAAGCTGAGGCTTTAATTCTGTGGGTGAAAATGATGCTTTTAGCAGCTGGAAGGTGTGGGTCCTCAGCCCGTGGCTTCTCACATTGCTTGGGGATGGCTCTGGTTACCAGGGAGAGCCGTGCAGGGAAGGCAGGACCTCTGCATTGCTCCTTTCCCACTCCAGGCTGGTGTGCAGCACTACCAGGAGCAGTTTTGCCAGGCTGTTTACTACAGCACACACATGAGTATGTGCATTCCGGGGTGGAATGTAAAAATGAAGCCAAGGTTTTCAGGCATCAGCTGATATTAATGCTGCCTTAAACACAGCAAGGTAAGTCCCTGTGAAGCAGCTGTCTGAGAGTGGTTTGTGATCTGCTTTTTGGGGGTGTTTCATGGTAGATTCTCAGAAATCACCAGTTACTCCTGAAAATCCTGCCCTAAACTTCAACAAAGGTCATGGGGTTTATTAAGATAAGTCAGCTTAAAATAATTACTTTGCTTTTGCTCTAGGGTCTAGGAATGAGCGGCTGAGATTCCAGAACCTTTAAGTATGTGCCTCAAGTGGTGTGTGTATTGAGGTATTGCTCAGGAGATACTCATTAATCCAGTGGGGGTGAAGGTCCCAGGGAGAAAGAAGTTGCATTTCACACAGTGTATTTTTGCCTCAAAGTTATTTCAGGTGTCCAGGGCCCAGTCCATAAGGATTTTTAATTCCTTATGTGGGTCACTCAGTATCTTTGTGATGGTGTGGGCAGAGAATTCTTCATGAAGAGCTCGTGTCAGATAGTTGGTTTCTCTCGTACTGAAAGCTGTTTTCTGTAAGGACATGAACTTCTCTTGCAGTTCATGGCTTAGGCTTGAAGAAGTCTTCATCCCCATGACAGCCTGCTTCTGCCTTAGCACCTCACTTGGTGTTCACTTCATCATCAGTGACGGGAGCAACAGTCACCTTTTTGGTTAGGACATCAAGTATGAGAGAGGAGAACCAAGAAAACAGCTTGTGATGATGACTGGAGGCAGCAGCCTGCAAACAACCTGTATTAGACATCAGAGAATTCCCCCAGCTCTTCATCTGAGGAGGCAGTCACATAGGCTTCAGCAGGGCTATGTAATACTGCAGTGACTGTGCTAAATCTGGATGCAAAGGAGCAGAGTGAGAAGCTCATTTATATCCTGAGGAAGAGAAGGCTTATTTTAGCATCTTTTTACAGGTGCTAAGTTTAGGAATAGTTTCAGCTTCTCTTGGTGCCAATTTAGAGACGTTCCAGCTGATGCTGGAGGCAGGAGGTGGGAAGGTGCTCGAATGTGTTGTCCTCTTACACTGTGTTTCCTCACTTCAGGGTGAATCTGAGACTCTCCTGTGGCAGTGCGAATTTCTCTTCCCACAGCCATTATAGCACTGAACAAATCTTCTTGTCACTTAGGTTTTAGTTAATTCCTCTGAGTGTTTGTGAATAGGAGTCATTCACAAAGAGCCCAACTTTTCCTTAAGGATAAGGAAGCAAAGAACTACATTAGTGCTGCACTCGCTAGGCCTTAATAAATAAAGGCAATTAATCTGTTAACTTCAATCCGTTCTTTTTCTTCCCCATCCTCCCTGCAATTCCTGCCATCACTCCAAGGTTTTCCAAAGCAGGCTTTGAAGCTTGCAGCTATTGAATTGAGCTGTTATTAGTCAGACTGGGAAGGGTTTATTCCAGTTCCAGCAGAGCTTGTGCACGCAGTAATTATAACTTGGTTCTCCATGCTTGAGAACTTGCAGCTCAGGGCTGTAGTCCTGATCTTATCAGCGGTTTGTAGTACAACAGTTTTCTTTCTAATAGCATCTGTTTCACTTCCTAAGGCTTAACTCAACCCACAAAAGGAATTTGGGGGATTCTCTGATAATCCTGAAATTGCTGCCCCTCTACCTTTTCATTGACTCAGTGCTTTCAGTTAACTCATGGGGTAGGGGAGGGGCTTTCTTTTGCATTGCAACCTTTAGCCTTGGCCCTAAGTGGGTATTTCAGCAGGTTTCTAGCCTGAAAGCTGTCAAGACTGCAGGTCTGCAGTAAGGAGGTGCAGAATGATGCTGAGTTTCACACCAGAAGGTTTTGTTTCCCCTTTACTTTTACATATTAAAGCTTTAGTGGGTTCTCTCCAGTTCAGTTTCCCATTTGAATACAACTTGGTAGTCTGAGAAAACCTCAGTGAGCTTTAGCTGAGCTTCTCTCAAACAGCTGGAGCAAACTGGGGGAGAAGGGAATGACCTGGAAAAGGAGCATTTCCAGTTTCTCATCAAGGTCCCAGTTTGCACACTAACTGCAGCTTGCGCAGGCAGGACTGGAGGAGATGTTGAGCTGTTCTGTTTGCCTTAATACTTCATGTCGAGCACAGGGGGTTGATTAGTTTCTTGGTCTCCATGAGGGACAGACATGTGAGATGGGAACATTTGAGAGGGGCTGAGGCTGCTTGTTTATAAGGGTTTTGTCCTCAAAAGAATGGGCTGGGCAAAGGAGGAAAGCGTCCTCCCCTTTTCTTGTCTGCTTGGCAACTCAGGGTTAACTCTGCCTTTTGAATGTGGGATTGGAAACCAAAATTGCTCTGGACATCTGAGCTTCCCTCTAATAAGATATTCCAGGTGGTTAGGGAGTAATCCTAAAATAGGTCCAGATATAATTGCTTCTGAAGCCAGGTCTGCAGCCTCTGGGGCAGGGGGAGCCCTGGGGGGCTCTGATGGAGGTGTCTGCAGGGGGAAGGCAGCGGAGGTGGCCAGCCCTTCCCAACACCTCTGCCTTCTCGCTCGGGCTTTGCATTGAGGGCTTCTCCCACCTCCTTCTGCAAGAAAGCCGATAAATTCCTGCCGGTGGTGATGCAAAGGCTGTTTGTCAAACATCAGCAAATTCCCCTGATGCAAACAGGCAGAGGGAGAAGGAGGACTCTCCCCAGAGAATGCCTTGCTTCTCTCAACAGTGTTTTTTCCTTCCTGCTACTATTGCCTGACTTATACAAAGGTCTTTTAATGACTTGTGAGGATATATTGATTTCTCAGGTTCCTGCTGTTCGTACAGAGGAGGGCTTCTCAGCATAGGGTAACTTTGTTTTCCTAGGAGGAATGGAAAGGAAGCTTGATACCAAAGCTCCTGCTGAGCTCTCTTGCTGTGCAAAATGTAGTTTATTCTGCATGTGAAGCATCTCTTGCATCAGGAGCTGCTTCAGGAGCTTTGTGGGGCGCTTCCCTGATTTACCCCTTCCAGTCGTGCTCGAGTCGCTGTTCTGAACCCTGCCAGTGTTTGATACCTTCTCTTGTAACCTTGGCACGGACCCAAAGGTTTTGGAGAGCAGTGGTCCCTCAAGATCAAAGCTGAGCCTGGGAAAGCGCCTGTAGTGCGTGTACTCTGCTCTCTGAATAAATAAGGCTTTATTCCCAGCTGCTGAGCTGACATTTCACACTAGCCCGAGACTCTGCGAACTCTGCCACCCAGAGGAAACCTGTGCTCTGTCCTCGGGCCTCCAGCTTGTGCTGGTGTACACTGAGGTGCATGAGAAGCCCTCTCCTTATCGCCTCTGATAGCTTAACATGGGGAGTGGTAACTGGCTTTAAACCTTTGCAGCTACTGCAGGAGGAAATGCTAATGCTGGCTGCTGGCTCTCACCTCGGCTCACTCCGTGTCATGCCAGGTTAGATCCATCTCTGCCACTTTTCTGGGCATATGGTGAAACACTGATGGCTTCAGCAAGCTTTAAGCTCCTTTTCACTAGTGGGATGTGGGGGAGCATTACTTCTGTGCCCTCAAGCATCTTAGGGTGTACTAATGGAAGTAGGTTGTAGGTATTCTGCTTATTCTCGGTATCAAACCTTAATCTTGGCATTCTTTTCCAGTTACCCCTTGTCTTCACATAGGGAAAGTAAAATAACTTCTCAAGAGACTTTAATCCCATGGAAAGTTTTGTTCCTTGACATTTTAGCAATTTCAAACCCATTGGCAGTAAAGAATTGTCTCCTTTAAGCCCTCTTCTTCCTGTCCCTTCCTCAAATGTAGCGGAATAAGCTCTCGGCATGACCAGAGTTCCCAATGAAAGCAAGTGTTTTGCTTCCTGGAGCACCCAGTTTAACCCCAGAAGCAGTTTTGCCCTCTGGATTTATAAGCAAATACCCACTTGGGAAGAAACTGGCTCAGCTCCCTCTAAATCATTGTGCTTTGGAGTGTGTAAAGTTGAGGATGGGAACTACCTGCTGCCTTCTGAAGTGACCCTCTCTTGTTCTAACTGGTCACACAGGTTTGTTGATCCCGGTTAACAGGCAGGAGGGGTTGAGGAGCAGCTGGATGTTGCCATAATTAGCAAAGCCCTGTGGTTTTTATCTCTGCTAGCAAAGGACACCAAGACGAATCCTCCTGTGAACAAAACCAGGCTTCAGATCCCTTCCTAGAGAGGGCTGGGAATTGATCTGCTGCAATAAACAGCTGACATAACAGAAGTGGCAATAATCCCCCATTAAATATCTTTCAGTTGATGGGACTCACTGGATAATTGACTTTCCAGGAGGAATTACTGGCTCAAACTAAATCAGCAGGCATTAGGGCAGCTCACTGCAGTGTTGTTTAAAGGGGGAAGTGTAGCTTTGCCCGGCCTTGACGGGAGCTATTCATCTTTCTAATTCAATGGATGTGTCACAACCAGATGACTCCGAGATTTCAGGTATTGGACCACCTCTCTAATTCACATGCTGGCTTTCTTGTGCTGAAACCTTTTGCTGTCTCTCCTCAGTGCTCAGTGCTAGGATGCTGGGTGTTTATCAGGACAGGGTAATCAGAGGTACTGTGTTGAGTGGATTTGGCTCTTCTCTTGCATTGAGTGGCTCTGGAGCACTTCAAGAAGTTGATGGTTTAAAGATGCTTGAATGTATCTCATCATCATTCACCTGGCCTCTGCCATACTGTTAGAGGCTGCTCCTTCTGGTGATCATTTCAAGCTGATGATTTACCAAGTGGAATAGGCCCAACTAGAGTAATCCCTTTAATGCCTGAGAAGAATGAACCTTAATCCAGCAAAGCTGAGCTTTCCATTTCTATGAGGACAAGGCACATCCAGCAGCTTCCAGGAGGAAATGTCCTGGGTGGGCAAGAAGCTTTCCAAGGGGTTTATCTCCCTCTTCTGGTTTTGCAGGCAAGCTGGGGGAGGACAGAAGGGCATTTCCAAGTGTTGCCTGGTAGGAGGGAGGGATGCTTGAGTAACACCTGCACCTTTCCTAGGGGCTCTAGGATGAGCACTTGGTAAAAGGATGGACACAGAGCATCTCTTTAGGTGCTGAACCTCACTGCAGCAGAGCACCTCCTACAGGGTTCAGCAGATTGAGGACTTTCCTCTGGAATGGCTTTTCCTGGTGCCAAGACAACTTCTTGGTGATGCAATTCCATGGGTTAAAACTTAGGGCTGGAAACTTCCCCTCCCTTCAGTAGCAGCCTGGAAGGTGAAATGCCACTTCCCTTTCCAGGGAAGTGAGATGGGACAGATGCACCAATGTCCCCCGTCTTTCTGGTCATCTTGGTCTAAGCCAGCAGCTGCTTTTGCATGTGTGTTTGCCCCCAGATTGCCTATTTGGAAGCGTTTGGAACTGGCTGCAAAGCCTGTCCATGCAGATCCTTACATCCTGTCGTTTCCCTCTCCCTAGAATGGCAGCGTGACCTGGAGCGATGAAGGTGATGGATGCAGAGGAAGAGAAATTTCCCGAGACTTTGCCAAGGTCAGTGGGATCATGGGATTTGAGGGGGGTTTTCCCCTGATCTGTGCCAGAGGGTCACTGTGGAGCCCTCACTATTCCCCTGTAGTGAATTTGTAACTAAACTGCTTTGTTCTGCCTACAGACCTGCTGTTTTGGGGCTATTTTGTTGCTTTGGCTGACTGGAATATGGTTTGAACTAAGACTTACTAACCTGACTCTAGGCATTTATAATATTAGTCAATACTTTTTGCAGCTGAGAGAAGGGTGGTTTGTTTCTTGAACCTGGATTTGAATGTGGCAGCTGTGTGTCACACCAGCCAGAGGAATTCATTTGAAACCAAGCTGGCTCTTTCTGAAAGGGGGCAGCTAATTGCTCTGCAAATACACTGCTGTGTTCTCTTCCCCGAGCTGGGATGTGAGAAAGCACAGAGCTTCACAGGAAATGAGCCCAAAAAGCCCCTCTTCTCCTGGACTGGGTGAATACCAAGTAGCTAGCAGCACCCACAGAGAGGCTGGAATATGTATTTCCCAGGGAATCTTCGCTTTTCCATTGAGCTGCTCCACAAGCAGCACATAATTCCCTGGAGTGATGCAGGATTCCTCCTCAGTGCAGACAAGAAAAGGTATTGAACTCTTCATGTAGAGTGTTGTCTTCTCTCTTGTCATCTGTCCTGTATCTCAGTGAGGGGTGGACTTGAGCCCTCTCAGCCTGTCATTTTGTGGCCTCACAGGATTCTTGCTAGGTGAGAATTAGATCTTTCGGGGAAGAGGCAGTTGTGAGATGACACTCATGCCTTTCCCTTCTGAAAAGCAGTGGCTAATGCTAACACACAGTGCCTCTCCTTTGGAATAGCTGCTAGGGAGCTTTAAGTGCTTAGGTGGTTAAGCCTGTTGGTAAAGTGATTTCTGCAGCTAATTTCCAGGCTGGTTTCTGCTAGTTTTGAAGACTTTGGGGCTTATTTTAGAGGACTCCTTCCTGCAGGCATTAGTAGTTACAGGAAAGCTCACTCCTTTCCTCTTCTCCTTCAAGGGATCAGTTTGTCACTTAGGTGACAATCCCTAAAGGAGGGAATCCTGAGGCTGGGAGAAGCTGCAGAGAGCTTAACCCATCTGGTGCTTCAAGGGTACAGACACTAAGCTGCCCTGAGCCACTGTCACCTTCCTTTGGGTTGTCTCATCTTTCTGTCTCGCTTGCCTTAATACTTCCTCTCCCCTTTGCTTTCAGATGGTTTCAAACCCTGCTCTGTAGCAGTGCTGTTAACTGGGCCGAATCCTGTTCCCTTTGGGGCACTGGTATCTGCTGTGCCAGGATGAGTTACTGAGGGGCTGAGCAAGGCAACCAGTAAGAAGGGTCTTTTAACTGGCACAGCAGCCTTGGCCACCAGAGCACTCAGGAATCCTTCCTTGTTTTGCTTTCACCTTCCAGTGCAAGCACCAGATCCCCATTGGAAGAAGCTGATATTATTACTTGATTTTCTGTTGCATTGTGGCTTGTGCCTTCATCCTTATTTCCCTCCTATAGCTCTATGAACTGGATAGTGACCCTGAACGGAAAGAGTTCCTGGATGACCTCTTCATCTTCATGCAGAAGAGGGGTGAGTAAGCATTTGTTTGAACTTGGATGTGGTACAGTGGGGCAAAGGGGTACTGCTGCCTGTGACTTCTTCCCTTCTGAGCTTGAAAGACCACCTCCAACCCTTGAACTTGCAGATCAGATGGAAGAGCAGTGGTAAGACTTCAGATCTTCGCCCTGGGAGAAGGAGCATGGTAGGAAAGGACCTGCCTTGTAGCTTAGTTACACAGATGCTATTTCTTTGTCCTCCTACCTAATACTCATGTTGTCCATGCATTGAAGAGATGAAGAAGCATGGTTCCCCAAGGAACCCAGCACCATTAGAAATTCTCTGGTCTCCCCCTTCATGTGGTATGATCACACATCTTCTCCTGTTCGATTTCATTGGCATTTGGAAGCTGAGTATGAATGCCTTCACAGCCTCCATGGAGTAGCAGCATACAATCTGGGGACTGGGAAAACAGACACCAAGCCACATTTCCCTGCAGATTGGCAATGTGTCAGCTTTCTGTTCCGTTATCTTGTGTAACTGAGTGAGGAGGTGCCCAGTTTCTCACATTCCTCCCTGTGGTGTCACCAACTTGCATCTCTCTTGGCTGCAGGAGCAGTGATGCACATGTGAAGGAGCTCAGCTGGGATGCCACAAGTCTTTGTCCCCTAGTTATGAAAGCTCAGTCCCCTCATTGCAAACTGTTCATCATAAACATGTACATAGATGTGCTATTGTATAAAATAGACATGTGAACATGTGTGGTAGATCCTTTGTGGTGCTCTCCTCCTTTACCCCTCCAGGCCAGGCACTCTTCAACAAAGACATAAAGCATTAAACTGTGCTATAGACCTTTTCTTTGTTCCCAAAGAGTCTGCTGAAGGGAGGTGTGAAGAGCAGATGTATAAAGGACCCTTTCCATCCTCATGGCATGATGCTTTCAGAGTGTGCTGAGGCAAACAAGCCCAGTCATGCTTACTTGGAAGTGGGGCTGCCTTGGTGTCACCAGTATTGTTCCCTGAGAGTCTCATAAAGGATAAAGCTGCACCACCTCAGCCTTATCTATTTGAAGGTGATCTGGTTGCTGCGTTGGAGCTAGAGTCTTATTTCCAGTTGGTTTTTGAGCCCTGCATCTTCAGATGCATCCTGCTATGTGGATGAGTAGATCCCAAGCAGAGGGAAAGCGATCCTAAATGCAGCTATTCCAATTGCCCTTCGTATCCATGTCTGTTTTCCCTGGCATGACCTGGGTGAGCTTTCCCTCTCCTGCAGTTTGAGATTGTGCTGCCCAAGGCAGGTAAAAATGAGAGCTGGGTTTTGCTGATGGGTTTGGCTTTTGTGTGCAGAGGCATAACCAAGCTTGATTAGTTTACCTGCCCATGTTAACCTGAGCTCAACTGTTAATGTGAGGGCTGGGATGCCTGACAGACAAGACAATCATCTGCAGGGTTTGACTGGCAGCAATAGAAACCTCCAGCTACCCAGAGAGAAATCTGCTTCATACTTCAGTGTCTCCTTCCTATTCCCTTTCAATTATTCATAACTGACACATTGCCCATGCAGGGGCTGAGCTGGTCACCGGCTGCTTGCTGGCGGAGTTGAGCTTTTAATCATCCGGGCATTCCCAGTGCATTTGTTTGCTGGAGATTCCCTTGGTTTTATGCTTGCTGGAAGGACTGTAACTGAAATCTAAAGGGCCCAGGACCCATGGGGGAGAGATGTGAACTGGACAGTCCTCTGCCAGAGGGGCTGGAAAGGTTTGGCCCTCACTGTCCAGTGATGGATGCAGCTCTAGCCTGGGCACTTGGCAAACTGCTCCTGCCTGCAGCATCCTCAGCAGCAGGCAGAACAAATCCAACCTCCTCCATGCTGGGAAGCTGGCTGAGTTGCAGAGTATGGGTAGTTACGGGCTTGCTGTATGTCTGGGTCCCCCCAAAAGCAATAGAGAGAAGGACTCTGGGGAGCTAAACACCTTCAGGTTGATAGAACTGACCAGCATAGGTTGAGCTAAAGGAGGCAGCTTCTCTTCTGCCAGGAATGTGAGCTGCTGTGTCCTGCTGCACAGGAGCTCTCTTAACTTGGCCTGTTTCTTCAGCAGCTGTAGGGCAGCTGAGAGCAAAGCCCTGTGTTTCTTAGCTCCTATGTGTGAAGAGCTGCTTCATTTGCACCTCGTTTCTGAAGGGACTGGAAAGCAGCTCTGCTAATAAACATTGCTGGTGTAAAGATGGGGCTTTTGCTTTTGCTGTTGTCCAGGAGAAGCCCCCCCCCCCTTGTTTGGGGCTGCTGGATTTGAAGCACAGATTGCTAACTGCTGCTGCACCAAAAAGCCTGATGTGGAAGATAAATGCCCCATTTCACAGGAGCTACTGAGTAGTTGGAGGGATGAAAAGATTTGGTGGTTGGTGCTGCTGTTAGGAATGTACCTCGAAATGTGGAGCCATGAAACAAGCTTAATGCAGATCAAATGTGCAGGTCTCATCTGCCTCTGAGCACAGCAGGTTGTCCCTGAATGACCACAGCTGCAAGTGATAAAATGGCCCTTCAGTGGCAATAATGATGGAAGAGGGAGATGAGAGGAAGGCTGTAACTCTTCTTTTGTTGGATGTTTTATTCCTTGTATGTGTTTAGTTATATGGGTCCCACCATGGCTGTGATTGAAGGGGCAGATGGGGTGAGGAGGGAAGAGCAGTTAGTGTGCAGGACTAGCTTTGAACCAGGCCTGTGACAGGACTGACCTGATGCCGCTTGACAGGGATGATGTTCACTATATCACCACTTCCACCTTCTCTTTGTCCAGCTTTTCCTCAGTCTCAACCCAAAAGTTGTCTTTCCTTGGACTGAGTGGGGATAAAAACCTTCAGCCGTGGCTTCCCTCCATCTTCATTGCTGATCTGGGGGCTTGTGACAGGTTGAGCCTTGATGGCTTGAGGTCTGAGTTCTCCAAAGCTGTATTCTTAACCCCCTGCTGCATGAGGAGCTGCTCCCTGGGCTAGTTTGTGGTTCAGGGTGTTGTAAAGGCCACTGGCTGGGGTTCTCTGCTGGTGCCCTCTGGAGGGGGTTGCATTGCAGGCATGGAGGCTGGATTTGTTCTGCCTGCCACTGAGGATGCTGCAGGCAGAGCAGTTTACCCAGGCTAGAGCTGCATCCATTACAATAACTCAGGATAATCTTGTGTTTGCCCCATCTTTTGTATTACTAGAAAGAATTGTATAACAGCAATGTATGCAACCAGATGGGCAAGTTCATTTACTGGGCTCAGACTTGGTGTCAGAGAGACCTTCCACCCCTTTTCAGGGAACTGAGCTGATTGTATCCCACTAGTACTGATTGGGAGAGCACTGGAGTAGTGGGGATTGTTTGATCCCCTGGAAGGATCAGCAGTGTTCATGCAAGACATGCCTCTAGACAGGTTTGATGGGGAAGAGATCCAAGCGCGTGCTCTGGTGTGTGAGGAAAGGCTGCCTTGCAGGGGAAGCTGTTTGGTTCGTTTGAAGTACTGCCTTTGTGAAGACCTCATAAAATGTCTCCAATTGTACAGCTCTACTCGTGCTGGTCAAGGTTTGTGCCTGACCTTGGTTTTCCCAGATGGCTTGACCATTCAGGGGCTTTATGTGTATACACATAGAAGGGGCTTTGTGAGTCAGAGCGTGTGGTTTTAATGTTTTCCTGCTGTTGGATGCTCTGTCTGCACGTTTGGATGGGGAAATACAACAAATCCAGGGTATTGACAAAAGCATTTACTGGTGGATTCCTCTATCTATGAGCCAAGGGGTGTTTATGAAATGGTTGGTCAGGGAATACACTTCAGTCTTCTACTGATTCCATTTTGCTGGGTTCTTCTTTTGATCCTCTTGGGGTCTTTTTGAATCTGCTTTAAGCAACATAGCTCCTGAAATGAGACATCAATAGACATAAATTCTCAGCATCCTTTGCTCGTGCTACCTGCTTACTGCTGAGCCGCAGCAAATGCTTCCCTGAATAGCAACTGATGTTCTCACTTCAGGCACTGCAGAGGTGTCTTCTAGATGGTCCCCATCAACCAGACAGAGTCCTCTTCCCCAGGAGAGCCTTGGGTTTGTACACAGCTACGTCTCTGCCTCCTGCACCTCCTTTAAAGAGCCTCTTCTTTGGTCAGCTGTGCCTAGCCTCAGGAAGAGTGGGGACTGTTGTCTTGTGCAGATGGTGAGCAGTGGGAATCAGTTTTACCTTTATATTGTTAGAAAGAATGGCTTTCCCTGAAGTTGCAGGGCCAGCTGGCACTCTGCTTCACATTCCTCAATATTCTTTAAGTGCTTTGAGCCTTCCAGAGCAGGGAACAGAGAACTCCATGCACTGAAACACTTCTGAGGGATGCGGGATAAAATCACGTGCAAAGCAAAGTGCTTGGGATCTCCGGCCAGCTTGAATCCAGCTCCTCTGGGGATGCCTAGGCCTGGCCCTGAGGTAGGGCTCTCTGCAGCTTCCAGAAAGCTCTTGCAGGGAATGTTTTGCTCATCAACCACAGGTGCCCGGTGACTAAAAGTCCCCACCAGCTACATAAGGTGGTATTCTGGGGGAGTTTACTTAGGCTGGTTTGCAAACTGCAGTAACTTAGAAGTAGTTATCAGCAGGTCCTTCCCATGAAACCCAAACTTCCTCCCCCTTCTGCTTTCAGCCATCAGAACATTCATTGCAGACTTGAGGCATGAGTTTTTTCTCTCTGATTTGAAAAAAGCCTGGAAATTCCCCATATTTGGAGGGAGAATACACAGCTTGATTCAAATAATGGATATCCCTTGGCTTTAAGCAACTGAAACCTCGTGGTTTAGAGTGAAGATTGCTTTAGCTCCAAGAGAAATCATATTGGAAGCTGCAGTTGTAATGGGAAAATACTGTTAGAAGTTGCCTTGGTTCTGGCTTCCAGGAGATTTAAGTTTAGCCAGCAGAGAGGAGGTTTGAGCAGCTGAAATGTGTTGGTATGAACTGAGGTGGCACTGGACAAGGCACGCACATGAATTGGAAAGGACTGGGGGGTGTTGCTTTGCATGAACCTTTCTGTATTCATCTGATAGCTGCCTGCTCCTGGGATTGCCTGGTCTGAATCCCAGGTGCTCCTTCCTGCATATACAGAAGGATGGAGTCAAAGTGGGGTTTTTCCTCACTTCCCCTGAAGATGGAGATGTTAAATTGTCCCATGTTTCTCCAGCATCTCTAACTGGATGTTTGTCTCTCAAATCCTGCTCTTCTCCAGCTCTTTCTTTATAGCAGCACTTCCTCTTTGCTATGGATGTTCTTGGACCTGTATTTGTGGTCCAAGTGTTCTTCCCCTACATCTTAACAGCCCTCAAGCAGTGAAATTAGCTCAGCACTGAGAGAGATATCCAGGTGGACGGAAAAGGTGGAACCATTTGGCATGAAGATGCTCCAATGTTGAGGTTGTGTGCATCCTCCTTTGCTTCTGTCCTGTCCTAGTTGTCCCTGTCTGCCTAGAGAAGAGTTTATCTGGTTCAGAGGCCATAGGTATGGAAACCCACCTCAGTTGCTGGCAGTTAAACATCTGCAAAAGAAATCCGTAATAGCAAATACACTGGGCAGCCAAACAGCTGGATGATAGCTGAGCTGGGAATCTCTGTGGGATGCCTGGTTTGGGGATGGAGAAGAGCCCACTTTGGGAAGGTGAATGTGGCTGGAGCCTTGGCTAACATAAGAGGGGTGATGCCAGCTCGGCTGCCTCTGGTTCAGCAGCTGAAATCTGATCAGGGGCTGCTGTCAGCCTCATTTATCGAGGAGGGAAGCAGCAACTGATGGCGTTTCAAGGGGTGCAGATAAGTGGGCCTCCTGTCAAATAGAGCATGATTAATTACCCTCTAGCCCGGCTCCCGCTTTGATAGGAGTGTCTAATGGTCTGCAGGCTTGCGGATCAGGTGGTGACATTCCTGTTGGGAGGTGAGGATGCCTGCTGGGGAAGTGCCATGCGTAGGGAGAGATTCCATCAGCTGTGGCACCACAAGGAGGATAGGAAAAAGCTGGTTTCCCCTTCTGGAGGCTTTGCTTTTTACTTTGCCATCCAGTCAACCCAACAGCTAACGCTGGGGTGGCTGAGCAGGCGGCTCTGCATGAAGCCAGCCAGGGTTTGTCCTTGGAGAGGAATTCAGGCACACCAGGAACTGAGATAGTGCAGGGTTCAAGTTGATTTGCTTGCATTTGAACTGTATTTTACCTCTGTCAGGGCTGGGAGAGTGGGGAGAGCCTTCCTACCAGGTAATTACACTGTCTCCTGTCAAAGAAACATGAAGATCTCTTCAAGAGTTGCTTCAAAATGCATTTTCAATCACTGTGGCCTTCGCCAGGCTCCTGGGGAAAAGTTGTTCCTTTTGGCTGGTTGATGCTGCTTCTCTTCTGAACATCCTCAGAGTGAAAGGTGGGAAGAGCAGCTCTTTCCTTACCTGGACAGGTTGTGGCTTCAGAATGCCCCCTCTGTGCCTGTTTTTCACTCGGCTGCATGCTTTATTGCAATGTGAATGTGGCTCTGCAGAATAAATGTCTGGAATTCTCACATTCCTTTGTTCCTTACTAAAAAATGGCCACTTCTGAAAGTAAATTGGATGGGGGGGGGGCTGTTGGAAAAGTACTGCTCCAGGCTGGGTATAATTAACTGCTCTTTGTCTCTTGAGTGCAGGGCAAGTCATGGCTTAGGCTGCTTGATGTGGGGAACTCCCTGCAGTGGGCATGGCTCAGCACGAGGGGAGCAGAGCACAGAGTGGCCCTTGCAGGGGACTTGCATTTTCATCAATCACCTCTATAATTTGGCTAAGAACAGTCTCACAGGAGCAGTTTTTTGTTGTGTAACAGCAGTTTACACCTTCAGATTTAGACCTCACTCTGAAGTCTGGCTTAGATTGGGTGAAGAGGAGGAAGAAAACCCAACTTTGGCAGCATGCGTGGGTGAGTGAGGAGGACCTTGGTCCAAAGCTTAGTTCCCTTTCAAGCAATGGAAAGCTGAGCCCCAGCCCTGAGCCAGTGGCTGGGGAGCAGAACCTGGGTGATGGCTCAGCCAGTGCCCCTGGTTCATTGCCAAGAGGTGTAGAAGCAGTCCTTAGAGATTAGCTGGGCTTACAGCTTCCTCAGGCCCTTCTTAAATAGCTCTTGAAGGAAGGAAATCCAACAGTTGCTCCTCTCCAGCACTGGGGATACAGGGGACATTGAAGCCTGTCCCTAGAAGCCTTCTGTTAACATCTGCCTGAAACAAGAGGCTCTTGAGTGGGGTGAAACAGCCTGGCAGAGAGGGCTGCTTATTCCCTGGAAGGATAGAGATGTTTATAGCTACAGTCAGGCTTCCTCCAGGAAAACTTAGTCCAGAATCTGCTATTGTCGTTAGAGCTGTCTTTCCCTTTGGAAAACCATGGGCAATGGGGTGCTTCTTCCTTCTCCTTCCAGCGTTTCCCTGCCCTAGAGTTTGTCTTCCTCAGGTCTCCCGTGCTCCTCAACTACGAATCATCCCTTTTTCCAGTGGAAACAGATTCCTTGTGACCCCCCACCTTGGCTGATTCCTTATAGGAATGGCTTGTGCTTATGTAGCTGGGGTTGTACTAAAGAAAGAGAGTAGGAAAAGTAGGAGAGGAGGCAGTCATCTTCCTCGCCCTCTTCCTGAGCTAGGCTTTAGCTCTTTGCAGGCACAGTAAGTACAGCATTTGAGAGCCGGCGGAATAGAGAGCCTTGGAAGTACAGTAAAATGAGTTTGCCATCAAAAGGCAACAAGTCTTACGCTGTGCCCCCAGCTGCTGACCTTTCCCTCTGGAATTCTCCCCTCTGACCTCCACATCATTAATCCTGATGCTGCCAGATGACAGTAATCCATCATGGCCCCTGACAAGCCTTGCAGCCGCCTGTGAAAGGATCCGCTCGGCTTCAGCATCCAATCCTCCCATGATACTCGTTTTTCAGCCTTTCCTGTTGGAGCACTGGGGGTTTCCAATAAAGACTTTATCGCTTTGCCTTTCCTCAGCCAGGCATTGGGGGTGGAGAAGGGATTGGGAGCAGCTTTCCTGTGCTCCTCCACTCTTTAGCACTCGGATCCTAGGGAACATGCCCATTTCCACCTTGCTTCGAAAAGTACAAGCTCCAAACCGCAGCTCGGGGGGATATTACTTGGTGTGGTACTGTAAGAAAACACAGGAGGAAAATGATCCCAGCTCCTTGCTCCGGTGGTAGAGGGATGGAAGTAGTTTGCTCCCTGTTGTAAAGTTTCTCAGGCTGCATAAAGGAATTTTATGGCCTTGGGGAGGGGGGGAGCTCTAGGTTTCAGTTCAGTTTATAAAGCTATTAATGACATTTCAGGGCACTTTGGTCTGTGGGGCTTGTTTAAAAGCAAGCTTCAGGAAGGGAAGGTGTCAAAGGGGTAGTAACGTGAGGTGGGGAGGGCAGAGCTGATTGCTGTTCTATTCCAGCTAGGAGCAGAAACCCATTTCAGCCTTTATTTCCCACTGGTGTAGATGATGTTTGTGCCTTTCACAGGAGCGTTTGGAGAAGTATCCTCGTGTACCTTTTCGGCTGCTGAGATGGGAGAATGTAGAGAAGGGTCCAGCTGCATTTAGGAGAAATGCAGGGTATTACAAAGCAGATTATTTCCTTCTAGTCCTGCATTAGCAGCTTTTTTGCCTGAGGAGCCTTATCCGTGACCCTTCCCTTTCACTCTCCATCTGGTCACCGTCCAAGGAGAGCTGGATGAAAGTCCCTTCTGGGCAAGTTAATGCTCTTCCCTAAATTGGATTGGGGAGAAGCGGGTGGCTTTGAGCAGCACGGGGTTGCTGGAGGGGTCGGGGAGAGAGGGTCTTGATCCTGCATCAGTGAAGCAAGGTGCTGCTTGGGACAGCCTGGCTCTCCGTGCTGCTGGGGTGGGAATGCTGAGCCATCAAGGAAGGGGCATTTTCAGGTGGGAAACCCCACCCCTGGTCCTTCCTGGAGACCTGGGAGAGAAGCATGTCCCTGCTCTTCACTTGCAGGTGTGACTCTGGTTCCTGGGCTCAGCTGATGAATGATAACTCCAGGCTGGTAACATGAGCACTCCCAGCCCTCCGCGTGGCTGGAATGATGCTGAGTGTGCTCCGGAGCCCTGCAGTAACACACCGAGACAAAATGGTGGCTGGGGTTATTCCTTTTGGGAAGAACTGGGTCCTGGAATGCGGGAGCTGCAGGGAGTTTGAATGGTGTGGGTTGGAAAGGACCTTAAAGCTCATCCAGTTCCAACATCTGAGTTCCTGGAGGGAGCTGTCTCTGAAATGCAGGAAGAGGGTCTGGAATTACTGCTCTGTGGGCTTTCCTTTTGGATGAGGAAAGGGTTGTTTAGACCAGGCAAGGAGAAGAGGATAAGAAAGATCTAAACTGACAGCTGGCAGACCGAGCCCCATCAGGTTGTTCTTGATGTGTTCTTACAGCTGAAGAGTTAGTAACTTGGTACAATTGAAGGCGGCCCTTTTAAAGCTGGAAAAGTTTCCTTTTCCTACCCAGCATCCCGTTAACTGGTGGGAATTGGTACCATGAGCTAATGCATAACAGGCTTCAAAAAGAAAGGAGAAGGGGGGAAAAATTACACTTCCATGTATAATGAGGACATCTGCAGGGCCGAGCTGAGCTCCTTTTCACTCAACAGAATAAACCCCATTTATAAGGGCCATAAACTGCTCTGCTTCGGGGCATTAACCGAGTCGCTGGCTGCTGAGCGGTGGCAGAAGCCTCCCCTGTGGGTTGGGGATTCCATAATTGTCCATTACGGCACTTCCCAGGCCTTCCTGTGAAGGCTGGTGCTGAGCATTGTGGTAGGCAGGATACTGGCCTCAGATGGATGGCTCTTTGATCCAGGACAGCGTTTCCTATGCAGAAGAAAAGGTTTGCTACATCAGCAGTTTTCCTCCCTCTTCCTCTCCTTGCCTCAATCTCATTAGTTTGGCCTTTTCAAACCCTGCACCTTTAGCACTTGAAGGTGCTGCTAAAAAGGCCCTATCAGCTTAAAAATCACATTGTCTTACCTCTCTTAACCCACAAGATAACTTTATCCTTGTGGTTCAGTTTTGTCATCTCCCTCTCTGCCCTCTTTGTCCTCACAAGGATAGAGTAGGACCTTGTTCTGGACTCTGAAAAGCACCTGGATGCCTGGTGCTTCTCCCTGCATCCACCCATGTGTGATGCTCCCTTACCCTGCTCATTTGCTCACCTCCACCATCCCCATGATTGCTCTAGCTTCCTCACAAGGCATCGCTGCTCCAGCAGCAGTTGGGTTGCAGAGCTCCGGGGTTATGCCATGGTACCCATCTGGAGACGGGATAGCAAACCCTGGGAAGCGAGGGAGTTGAATCCCAGCTCACAAGTAGCTGCTCAGCCCCTTCCTGAGCATGAGCAACGCAGATTTGTATCTGAGATTGCCCTGGGAGCTCATAAAACACGATTCCTCTGTGCTGCTCCCTCCCTATTCAAACCCCCAGGATTGAATAGTCCCCACTTCCCCTCTTTCTATTTCAGAAGTTGCTCTTAGCTGCAGGTTATTATTTGTCCGATAATTGCTTTTGCCTGCAGGAAAGGATTTGTCATGGAAAGGACGTGCCATGTAGCTACACTTCTCTGCCTCATTTACTCGCCCATCAAGAGGCCTCAAGTCAGGCTACAAATAGAGTTGCCTCCATTTCCTATTAGGAAGAGGATCGATAGCTCCAACCTGCTGCTTTTCTTGGCCTCATTTTTCTCTCTTGACTCCATGCTTCCTTCCCACTGTTTCCCTGCAGGAACTCCCATCAATCGGATCCCCATCATGGCAAAGCAGATCCTGGATCTCTACATGCTCTATAAGCTGGTGACTGAGAAAGGAGGGCTGGTGGAAATCATCAACAAGAAGATCTGGCGAGAGATCACCAAAGGCCTTAATTTGCCCACCTCCATCACCAGCGCCGCCTTCACGCTTCGAACCCAGTGAGTCCTGTAGGGCCAACAGCACGGATGTGAACACCCAGTGGGGACTGGGGAGGGCAGAGCAGGGACTGGGGTGGAGATGTTAAAGGTTAAATTCTACCCTGTGCCTTCCCTGCCTCATCTGAGCTTAATCTCCTTGGGGCTGTGTCTCTGAAGAGAGCACTGACCCAGCAAGGAGGGAAGGGAGAGGCCTCCCGAGCTGTAGGCATCAAGTATGAACTTGATCATTTCATGTCTGTTTTCACTGCTGCCATGTGGAAAGTTGGATGTAGCACCTGCTTACTGTGGGGATTGCTTTCTGACCTGTAGTACTTCACATTGAGGAGGCAAAAAGAAGTAGGATAAGAAGAGGAAGAAGAACGAAAGTAAACCCATTGTGAAAGCAGCAGGGTGAAGCTGTGCTTTAGTGACCTGAGCATGGAAGGTTGGGCTTTGGGAGCACACCCCAGCTCTTGTGCAAACTCTGTTTTCTTGGAAGTTATTAGAGCCTCTGTTGCCATTCCTGCAGCCTTTGGTACAAACAGGGTTAGGGTTAGGGTGTTAAAAGTTCTGGTCCAAGGCCTTAATTCATGTCAGTTCAGATGGTATCACAGCTGTAAGGGAATTCTGGAGGATTCTTTTCTGCCCTTGTGGGGGTAGCAGTTTGTAAGCAGGTGCTTTCCTACAGACCTTGAGTAAATTCAAGGTTTCTTTGAGCTGTGCTCCGCACCCACCCTGCTCAGTCCTTATCAAACCAAGCACAGCAGCGGTCATGATATGCACACAAAGACTCCAGAGCTGTGGAGGGCCTCGGTCTGAAAGCCTTCCTGAATGATTGCATGTCCTGCTGAGTTGCCCTGTGCTCCCCTCTCCCCAGGTACATGAAGTACCTCTATGCCTACGAATGCGAGAAGAAATCCCTCAGCTCTCCTGCTGAGCTTCAGGCTGCAATCGATGGCAACAGGCGGGAGGGCAGGCGGCCCAGCTACAGCTCCTCTCTGTTCAGCTACTCCCCCAGCACCACGGGGCCTCCTTCCCTCCTGTCTCCCCCTAAGATCCGCTTCCCCATCATCGGCGTGGCGCCGGGCAGCGGGACCAGCAACCCTCGGGTGTCTCCGGCAGCAGCCGTCAGGAAAGGTCAGTGACTTCCACAGCAAAGAGGGGGCTCAGTTAAGAGGTGCAGGCACTGAAGCATGGTTGTTTCCTGCCTCACCCACCCAGATGACTTTGGACTTGAGAAGAGTGGGATTTGGGTGGCTCAGGGTTTGCCTGTGGTTTAAACCTTGCTTTAGGAAGGGCTGTGGGAGGGACTAAGGCTCAGAACACTGGGGCTGTTCATCCTGGAGAAGGGAAGCTGCGTGGAGACCTCAGAGCAGCTTCCAGTGTCTGAAGGGGGCTACAAGGATGCTGGAGAAGGACTCTTCATCAGGGACTGCAGTGACAGGACAAGGGATGATGGGTCTGAACTTCAGCTGGGGAGGTTCAGGTTAGGTATAAGGAAGAAGTTTGTTACTGTGAGGGTGGTGAAGCAGTGGCACAGGTTGCGAGAGAAGTGGTGAATGCTCCATCCCTGGCAGTGTTCAAGGCCAGGCTGGACAGGCCCATGGGAGCCGTGGTCTATTGTGAGATGTCCCTGCCCATGGCAGGGGGTTGGAACTGGATGAGCTTAAGGTCCTTTCCAACCCAAACCGTTCTACGATTCCCTTTCCTAGGTGACAGTGTGCCCTTGACTGTGTCTATGCCAAATCGTATTGCTGTGCCAGTGACCTTGGCTAGCCAGCAGGCAACTGTGGCAGCAAGAACAGCCACCCTGGAGCAGCTGAGGGAGAGGCTGGAGTCGGGAGAGCCTCCGGAGAAGAAGGTGTCCCGGATGAGCGAGGAGGAGCAGCGGCTTGTGCAGCAGGCTCTTCAGCGCAACCTCTTCAGCATGGCGCGGCAGATCCCCATGAAGATCAAAATCAATGGCAAGGGTAAGCAGCACCTCCGCATGCACAAAAAGCCTTTGCAGGCTGCAGCAAGGAGGGAACTGCTCCTCTTCGCACACAGGTTTGGTTATCTCTCTGGGTGCCAGGCAGGGGTCGCTGTCAGGGAGCTGTTAAATGGAGCATAACTGCAAAGCTTTAGGTTTTACTTACTGATGCGTAATCCAGCATCATCTGAATCCAGCCGGGATGCAGAAGCATCCTAGCTTCAGAAAGCTCTGCATCTAAGGTGATAAAACCCACTTGAGCTTCTGACCTCCTGTGCTTGGCATAGTGAGATTGCTGCAGGACTCAAGCTGTTACGCCTCCACAGACCTTGGGTGTGTGCCATGGGTTAGTGGTGGTCTGGGCAGCGCTGGGGTAATGGTTGGATCTGATGATCTTAAAGGTCTTTCCCAACCTAGCTGATTTCTATGATTCTATGAGTGGTTTCAGCTGATGCTAGCTCAGTTGGCCTTGCAGTGCTGTTTTATGCTGTGAGGATGCTCCTTCCTTCATGGGAAGCAATGGGAAGCACGTGGATCAGCTGAAATTGCTTTGGGCCACACTTCTGACCCCCTCATGTTTAATACCTGGTATATATGTCAAGTCCAAGAGCATGGCTTAATCTAGCCAAAGGCAGCCCTGATTCTGCAGTGGGTAGAGACATTTTGGAGGGGAAGCCCATCATGTGCCAGATGCTCAGCTCTCCCCTGCCCTGCTCTTAGTCTCAAACCAGCACTGTGCTGCAGAGGATGGTTTTCTCTCCTTTCCTGCTCAGGAACCCTTTGAATCAATCATGCAGGTACCAGCTCCCTCCGTGTGGCTAGCAGGCTATCCAGCTTTTAGGAATCCTTTGTCAGGTGTGAGGAGGAGGCCACAAAGACCTGTGTATCTGCAGGGGGCCCAATGGCTTTTAGCAAGTCAGGTGATTGCTACCAACATCTGCTGCAGCCCTCCACAGCCTCCAGGCAGAGAACTCCTGGCAAGGCTGGGTTAGAAGGTCACCTCCGAGCAGCATTCATGGCCTGGGAAATGCGCTCCTGAAATGCTTTGGAGAAGGGGAGTCGCCCTGGAAAGGTCACGTTGTCAGGATCAATACTCTTAGATGGGGGCTTCAAAAGCTGATTAAGTGCCCTGGCTCCTTTACCTGTCCCCGGGGCTGCACTTCAGTGCACAGGCAAAGCCTCCACAACTGTCAGGCCCAGCAGCTGCTTCCTCCAAACCTTTTGATCCATTGAAATTAAAGGTCTCAGCCCCACTATTAATTGTACATTTGGGTGTAGGCACAAGGCCAGGCAAGTTTGGCATGGCTTAAAGAAAGGGAAGGGTTCTTCTCGAGGCCTTTGCTAGCAATGCTGGGAAATGCTGTCTAGAGACCCTTTGCCAGAAGTATGTACAGCAGAGGGTGAGGGCAGGTTCCTCTCGGAACTCTGCTGTGGAGTTCAGTGGGATTGGGAGTTCACATCAGTTTGAAGGTCACCTCAGTTTCACATTCACGTCCAAACAAAGGATGAAACCGGTGAGAGCAAGGGAATTCAAATTTGATCAAGTGATGTTCAGTCCCTCTCATCTCGCTCCGTTTTTGTTCTCTCCCCCCTGAACTTCCTACATCAAAATGCTGGGAATGATTTTAGTCTCCACAGGCTGAGCCCTCAGGATTCAATGAGCCTCTTCCCACCTTTCTTAGCTGCCTGTGGGCAAGTCTGACCTTCCCAATGACAACATAGAAACAGCACGGAGCTTGGAGAGGTGCTTCGGAGCCTGTCACAGCTTAGAAAGGACTCTCCAGGGATACAGAAAACCCACATTGCCACTGTAAGGGCAGGGAAGCAGTGTTCCCGGCTTCCAGTCCTTAGCCCTGTGGATAGTCCCCTCCCTCCAGTGGCCACTGGGGCTGCTGCAGCCTGAGCCCTGCGCTGGGGCTCCCCACAGCCACCATGCAGCTAATGGCCTCCAGCCTTGTCTCCTGTGCTGCTGCTTTGGAGGGGGATGTTAATTTGGCTTCCAGACTGAGTCAGGGAGAGGTTTGTGAATGCCGGTGGGTTTAGTTCATACTGAAACACTTACCCACCCTTGTAGACTTGGCATACATTGCGTGGGGAGAGGAGACCCCGGGAGGGTTGTGTCCGCCTTTGATCATCCCTGGGGGTGCAGGGACCAGGGCAGCCTCTCTCTAACCCTCACCTCTTCCTTCTTGAAAGAAGGCAAAGCAGACTCGGCGGCAGCAGCGGCGCTGAACGTGTCACCTAATGGCATTGGGAGCATCAACATGTCCGTGGAGATCAACGGCACGACTTACGCTGGTGAGAAAGAACCTGGTCAGAGCCAGGCTGGTGGCACAGGGAGAGGGTGGCATGATCCCGGGGCTGGCCTTCGCCAGGCACAGCTTGCCCAGCTTGGGGAGCTCAGCTGGAGGTGGTTCCTCTTGCCTTTGGTCCTAGGGATGAATGCCCTTTCCTTCGGGTGGTGGTTGTGTTAAACATCTGAAGGAAGGGACGTCTGTAGACGTGTTCATAGGAAGGAGCATTATCCCTCTTCTCCTGAGGAGTGGCTTTACTCAGGTTTACCTTAACGCATCTCTGGGAAGTGGGAATTGTTCCCCTCATGCTCTGCTCAAGCCATTCACGTCTGCAGGTCACAAAGGTGACAGAGCCAAGGTAGGAGGCCTGGTGCTGCAGCACGACCAAAGCTGCTTCTCCTCTAAAGGTGTTGAAGACATTTGAGATCTTTGCCCTCTGTAAGCACGAGCCTGCTGGAGCAAGTCTCAGGGGATCCCTCCCTGTATCCTGGTGACCCCTGATGCCAGAGGCCTGCGTGGTTTCTCACTGAGCCTCTCTGTTGGGCTGTTTGGGGTTGGATGGATGCCCTCTGCGCTGTCCCCTGAGCCGTTCCACCCCCCAGTCCCACTCACCCTTCCCTTCCCCTGCCTTGCAGGAGTGCTCTTTGCCCAGAAGCCCGTCGTCCACCTCATTGCAGGCTCCAGCACCCAAAGCTCGTGCAGCAGCAGCAGCAGCTCCCACTGCTCTCCCAGCCCTACCTCATCGCGGGGAACCCCCGGCGCAGAGCCCTCCACCAGCTGGTCTCTCTGATGGAAGGCCCGGCCCTCCTGTCTCACACTGGCCTCCAGCTTCCTCCCTGCCCCTCCGCAGGGAGCGAGCCAGGAAGGAGTCGCACAGATTTACCTCATCTCAAGGAACCTGGTTTTGGGCTTGGCCAACGGCAAGATGATGATGATGATGATGATGCTGCTGCTGAAACCTTTCCATGCCAGCAAGTTTTTCCTCATCGTCTGTTTGCCCAGCCTTTATTCTTTGTTCTCCCCTTTCTTTCCTCCCTTTTGCTGTTTGTTTTCTTCCTCCTCCTCCTCCCACGCTTTGCTGTGTTCCTGTTGGGGTGGGACATGGAGGGGGGGGCATGCCTGGCGTTTTCCAATCAGGGATCATCTCTAGGAGCTGCGGGATGGGTGAGAGATGGCCAAGACGTCACCAAGGCAGGTGGAAAGAGCTGGAGATGGGGCAGGGAAACTTGGTTCTCCTTGAACCAGCAGGCACTGGGCTCTTCCCACAAAACATCCCCATGTATTGACAATCCTGAGACCCCATCCTCATGTGGCTTGTGCTGCAGAAGGCCAAAAGCCTCCTCACTTTTCCTCTTCAGGCTCTGCTGTTCTCTGGTGTTCGTATGTTGAACACGTGCTCTTGGCTTAGGAGCCAACTTCTTCTTTGAGGCCTTGGCAAGAAGAGAGGCACCTTCTCACTGCTACATTTGACCCATAGACACATTAAAAACCATCACATCAGCTACTTCACCCTCCTGGCTGGTGTTGGCCACATCACTCCTGTTGCCTTCATGCTTTCAGCCGAGTTTCAAATGCCCTTCACCTTGTCTGTCTCTCCCATTGAGGAACTCATCCCACTGACAGTCACCCTGGACTGCCGGTGGCTTGGTGCTTTGATCCCCTGCCCCCTTGACACAACCTTAGCTTGATGGAGGCTTCTCAGGGTGACTTCCTTCTCATGAGTCTTTCAGTAGCCCCTGGAAGAAGCTCTCCACATCTGGACACCAAGACAGCAGAGGGTGATGCGTAGATGTAATCCAGCAGGTCTGCGGGGTGCGTGCAGGCATCACGGTTAACGTCACACACATCTTCTTGCTGGTCTCTGAACAAGCCCAGTCCCCTTCTAATTGCACGTGAGCAAAAAGCAAGCAGCTCTCAGTGGAGCTGAGACCTTTTGCTCTGCTGGGTGGAAGCAGACAAAAGGAGATCAAGCCCTTCCTTGCCCTTGTTCCCCTCAGACCTCCAGCTGCCAGCAAGCAAAGGCTGGCCCTGGCTCTCCGTAGTGACTCCATGAGCTCAGGTGGTCTCCTCCTGTCCCTCTTCTTCTTTGGCCTTCCCCAGCCTGGAGATGGGGTGCAAGCACCATCCTGCCCCGGTGACGTCCTTCCCATCCTCCAGACCCGAGTCAGGTTTTGTTGAGCAGATGAAATACCTCAGATATGTACTTGTTGTTGGGGGTTTTTGTTTGTTTGGGGTCGGTTGGTTTTGAACCTCTTCAGGAAGCCTCGGCATATCTTATCGCTTGGTTTTATACGTGGTTGTGCTGACGTTGTGTTTTATTGTTCCTTTTTAACTCGATCACCAAAGACAAGGTTTGGCAAAAGGCAAAGGAAAAGGCTGAGCAAAGGAGCAGTGGCTTCCCCAGCCTTCAGCCAGCGAGGGACACCCTGAGCAGCATCGCCCCAGGACACGTGCATGGCCCAGCAGGACAGGTAGAGGTAGGAGAAGCAGGCAGGAGCGACCCCTTAAAAGAGCTGTCCTTCCTGTTGGACACGAGGGTGTCTCCAAGCTCCTGGTGGCTTTTCCAAGCTCCTGCATCTGTGCTTGCCTTTGGCAGAGGTGCTCAGGGCAGCTTGGAGGTGCCAGCTCTGCTTTAGGTGACGTTATGAGACACAGATACGGGTTCTGGCCCCTGGCAGCACGGCTCAGTCTTGTGCTGCTGCACCCAGCCACCACTTTATCCCACACAGAGCTGCTTGTGTCTGCAATACAGGACTTAAGCCACACTGGGCAGCCTTTGGGAAGAAGCCCTGTGCCCCCAGGATGTCCTGCTCCTAGGAGCTCTTTGCTTTAGACTACTGAAAAGCCGTGGCTTTAAAAAGCACGGAGCCAGGAGCAGGAGGATTGGGCTTAAACATGCGCGTAGAAATGAATGAATGATCCTTTAAAGTCTCACATGTCAGCTTCTCCTTTGTAATCCCCCAGCACTCCTTGGCTGTACGGCCTTGATTACTTGTGTAAGCCTCGGGCAGCACCTCCGAGTCGCAAGAGGCTCTCACACTCTCTAATGGTGAGCTGAGATGCCAGGGGTTGATTGACCCTGCTGCTGCCATCCTGGGGGCTTGAGGAGGATGCGTGTGTCCTGAGAGAGATGCTGCTGCCAGGTATCCCAGTGCTCAGCTGGGCATGGGGAAGCCGAGCTGCTCACTGGCTGTGGGGCGGTTGCTTGGCAGATCCCGCGAGGCCCCCACCGCGTTTCCTCCTCGGAGAGGATTTTCCAGCCTCTGGGACTCCTTCAGATTGTTGGGTTTTTTTCCCTTTTTTATCTGGTTTTGGTTTTTCTTTGGGGGTGGGGTTTCCTCTGAGTGGGACTGGGGCACTTTTTTGCTTTTCCTTATGCTTTCTTCTCTGGTCCTGGGGAGCAGAGGTTTAGTAATGGGTGGTTTTGCTTATGTATCACATGCTAACATTGTGTGTTCTTGCACAGAAAGGCACTCGAATCACTGACCTGCTCCAACAGCTCTGACACTACTAGAGTATTAATGTTTATAAGCTTTACACAACTAGACTGGAACTAGACAGGGACTAACAGATTGTTTTGTATCCGATTCAGGGAAAAAGCAAGTCGGGATGCGTAACAGATACCTCAGTAACAAATAAGCTGCGACAATAAACTGGTCCTTCCTCAGCGCGCGGCGCGCAGGATGGACCCCTCAGACTGTGAAGAGTAACCCTTCCCCTAAGCCCGGCTTTAACACTGGCTCACCCCTTGTTTTTGCTGAGCTCCAGATCTACTGAGGTGCCGGGCTTTGGGGCCAGGGTTACGGAACCCAGCAGCAGGGATGGGGCAGAGGAGCCAGGGGATGCTGAGTGAGGACGGGGGATCCCTGCTCGCTCCGGCTGCCCTTCGTTTCCCTCGCCCCTGTTCGATTGTCGAGTTCTCAGGGTTTCGATGCTGCGGGTAGGCCTGCTCCTCGGGTGAAGCGCTCTGCTTTGCTGAAGGCTCTCTCCAGCTCCAGACCAGCCAAGGTTTTGCAGCGAGCAGCCAAAACTCACACACCAAAACTAGAGAGGCCCCACGCAGCCTCCGATGCTGCTGCTGCAGCTGGGGCGGGGGGAGAGCCACCAGCTGGGTTCGATGTCCAACACAGACCACAGACCCAAACCTGCTTCTCCTCCTCTGGCAGCTCCCAGTGTCCGGTTGAGCTGGGAAAGGGGGGAAGAGGCGAGGGGGAGGCTGCTCTGCTCCCAAAGTGAATGTGAACGCCCCATGCCTGTGTGCGTGCTCCAGAGGGATTCACATCGGAACACCGGTTCTCCAAGCAGCTGCAGCAGCCTTGCTACTAGTTTTGTTAGCTATTTAAAAAGAAGATAACTAAATAAAGGTGTGATAGCCTAGGCGGTGGATAAATACCTCAACGTCTCCTTCCAACACGTGTCTGTATATGTTGTTGTTGGGTTTTTTCTATCTTACAGGTTATCTGAATGTTTATATTCCAATAAACTTCTACCTCTTCACACGCTGCCCCTGCCCGTCTCCTCACTCCAAGAGGATTTCAGTGTTTCCCAGCGCCTTTCTTCATGCCACGGAGGTGTTCCCGTGGGCTGGGGGAGCCCTGGGTCCTTGCAGGGCTCTGTGCTCCTGGAGGGCTGGGCTGTGTCAGCCTGGTGTGGTGCAGTTCGGGGCAGTGGGTACCAGTGCGGTGATGCTGGGGCTCACTGCATGGGAGATTCCCTCCTCACTGTCCCCAGCATCCCTGTTGTGGGCTCGCTTTGCCTGGGCTCTGGCCCCAGCCTGCCGGGGCAGCACACAGGCCATGGCAGAGCCTTTCCCCCAGGATTCCTCCCTATGGGTGGGTTTGGCTTTTTCCAGCTCCAGCTTTTCCCTATGGCAGCTCTGCTGAAGCAGCCCAAGGACTCACCTGCTCTTAAGGCCGGGTGCCTGAAGCAGTTATGGTGGGTTCTGGTAACAGCGGGGAGCAGACACCTTTGGGGCATGGGATTTAGCCACCAGCAGCACCACGACTGGAGGCAGGATGGTGCTGGGATAGAAGGGGCTCCCCTGGCTCTGGGGTGCTCAGGGACATGGCTCCAAAGCAGCCACCCCAACCTCACCCCGAGGTGTGGGACATGCCCACACACCCCCCAGCCCTGTCACTGCTGTGCTGCATCCTCCAGCCCCGCTGCCCCAGCACCCAAAGGGACCGAAATCACTGCCCCTGCCTCCTCCCCAGCCCCACAGGCTCTGTGCACCCGTGGTGGCCACACTGCAGCCCTCCCAGCTCACCCCCCCATGCTGGCAGCCGCTGTCTGGGCTGGAATCCACCCCTCCAGGCAAGCTCCCATTCCCAGCCTCCTTCCCTCCGTCCCTCCCCTCCCTGCACAGCCTGGATTCCTTAGCAAGGGCCTGGAGGGAGCCCAGCTTGGATAGGAGCATCCTGGTGGGACGCTGCTTGTTTTTCTCTTCCAAACCCTGAGATCCCTTGGAAACCCACGTTCCCTAAGGAAGCACAGGAAGGCTCCTCTTCCATCCCTAGGTCTGACACCACCCCAGGAGGACTCGCACCCCTCCTGAGCCGATCAGGTCACAGGGACCAGCACCAACCTCCAGCCCCGGAGATGGGCTCAGAGGCCAGGTTGGACACAGGGCCTTGGAGCAAGCTGCTCTAGTGGCAGGGGTTGGAGCTGGAGGAGCTTTAAGGTCCCTTCCACCCAACCCCAGCTGTGGCTCTATGGCTCCATGGCTCTATAGGTCTATAGCTCCATAGCTCTATGGCTCCATGGCTCTATAGTTCCATGGCTCCATGGCTCTATGGCTCTATAGTTCCATGGCTCCATGGCTCTATGGCTCTATGGCTCCATGGCTCTGTAGCTCCATGGCTCTACGGCTCTATGGCTCCATAGCTCCATGGCTCCATGGCTCTATGGCTCCATAGCTCCATGGCTCTATAGCTCTACGGCTCTATGGCTCCATGGCTCTATGGCTCCATGGCTCCATGGCTCTATGGCTCTATGGCTCCATGGCTCTATGGCTCTATGGCTCCATGGCTCTATGGCTCCATGGCTCCATAGCTCCATGGCTCCATGGCTCTATAGCTCCATGGCTCTATGGCTCCATAGCTCCATGGCTCCATGGCTCTATAGCGCTATGGCTCCATAGCTCTATGGCTCTATGGCTCCATAGCTCCATGGTTCCATGGCTCTATAGCTCTATGGCTCTATGGCTCCATGGCTCTATGGCTCCATGGCTCCATGGCTCTATAGCTCCATGGCTCTATGGCTCCATAGCTCCATGGCTCCATGGCTCTATAGCGCTATGGCTCCATAGCTCTATGGCTCTATGGCTCCATAGCTCTATGGCTCCATGGCTCTATGGCTCCATGGCTCTATGGCTCCATAGCTCTATGGTTCTATGGCTCCATGGCTCTATGGCTCCATAGCTCTATGGCTCTATGGCTCCATAGCTCCATAGCTCCATGGCTCTATAGCTCCATGGCTCTATGGCTCCATAGCTCCATGGCTCCATAGCTCCATGGCTCCATGGCTCTATAGCTCCATGGCTCTGCGGCTCTATGGCTCCATAGCTCCATGGCTCTGCGGCTCTATGGCTCCATAGCTCCATGGCTCCATAGCTCCATGGCTCTATAGCTCCATGGCTCCATAGTTCCATGGCTCTACGGCTCTATGGCTCCACGGCTCTATGGCTCCATAGCTCCATGGCTCCATGGCTCTATAGCTCCATGGCTCTATGGCTCCACAGCTCCATAGCTCCATGGCTCTATAGCTCCATAGCTCTACAGCTCTATGGCTCCATGGCTCTATAGCTCTATAGCTCCATGGCTCTATGGCTCTATAGCTCCATAGCTCCATAGCTCCATGGCTCTATAGCTCCATAGCTCTACGGCTCTATGGCTCCATGGCTCTATAGCTCTATAGCTCCATAGCTCCATGGCTCCATAGCTCCATGGCTCCATAGCTCCATGGCTCTATGGCTCTATGGCTCCATAGCTCTCTGTCTCTCCCTGTCTCTCCGGATCAACGTCACAGTGATGTTCCAGCCGTTCCCCCCCGCACCCCGTTCCCAACGGCCCGGCCCCGGCCCTGCTGAGCCGCGACCCCGGGGCGGGCGGAGCCGCGCGGGGCGGCACCGGAAGCGGAAGCGGAGCGGAGCTGAGCGGCGGCGCTGGGGGCCGCTGGGTCCGGGCCGCAGGGGCGGAGGGGCCCGGGGCGGCGGTGAGAGGGGAACCGGTAACGGGGCTGGGGGCACCGCCGGGCCGCGGTGTCGGGGAGGGCCCGGGCTGAGCCGGACCCCGCCTGTCCCCGCAGATGCATCACTGCAAGAGGTACCGGTCCCCGCAGCCCCAGGGCTGCCTGGGCCACCGCTGGAAGAGGAGGAGGTCCCGCAGCAGGGACGGCTGCGAGGGGAGGCTGCGGGAGCCCCCCCGCAGGGAGCTCGGCCGGAGGTCACGGTCCAGGAGGTGAGGGCCGGGGGTGGGCACCGGGAGCCGGGAATCAACCGGGGTGGGAAAGAGCGCTCAGCTCCTCCGGTCCAACCGTTCCCCAGCACTGCCAAGGCCACCACTAACCCACGGCACCGAGGCCTCATCTCCACGGTGTGTGAACCCTTGCAGGGACGGTGACTGCAGCCCTGCCCTGGGCAGCCTGTTCCAATGCCTGAGCACCCTCTGGGGCAGGAATTGTTCCTCAGCTCCATCTAAACCTGCCCTGGTGCAGCTTGAGGCCGGTTCCATCCCATAACCCCGGTCCCTGCCCTGGTCCGTTTCCTAGCTGCAGCTCGGCTTTAAGCCTGTAAATCCCAGCGGTGGAAGTAAAGGGTTTAATGCCGTGAGCATCCATCCCGCAGCACCAAGCCTGAAGCTGGTCCCAGAGCAGCACCTTTAACATTGCTAAGGGAGAAGAGCCTGCTCTGGGATGGTGCTTCCTGGTTCCGATGCTCTGGGGGCATTGGAGCCTCCCTGTCCCACAGCCCGCTTGCTCCTGCAAGGATTACAGATGGGAGAGTGAGCGGCTGTGCCCTCACCTGTGCTCTCCGGAAGGATCCAGCGCTGCCAAGGGAGCTTTCCTGCTCTGGATGTTACCTCTCTTTGTTCAGCATTCCCGCAGGGACAGTCAGGTGCTGGATAAGGGCTGGGAGCTGCAGCGAGGGTTCTGGAATAGGTGGGGACTGAAAGGGGCTGCTGGGTCCTCACTGCTCTGTGGTGCCGGAGCCGGTGCAGGCAGAAGGGAGCTGGGCTCATCCTTAGCTTCCCGACGTGTTCTACAGGTGAATTTCTGGCTTGGGGTTACTTGAAGGAAGCGGATGAGGAAGCACTCCTGGTGCACGCAATGGGCTTTTCCATCTCCCAGTTGAATGGGGTTGGGATGGCCCCAGGTTTAGTGACGACCTTCCTGCCCCTTTATCCTCAGCCTAAACTCACAGGCTCATTGGTCTCCTCTGTACCTGAGTCCTTCAGGTTCTTTCCATTCCTCTGGATCTTAAAAGTTCTCGCTGAAGTCTCCCAAGGGGGTGTTTGGGGTCGAGTATCCATGTGGGAACATCTCCTACCTAAATCACAGCTTCTCACTGGAGCTGTGACGCAGGGCTTGGAGTGGAAGCTGGGTTATCAGACCTAGGGTAGAAGCACAGCTCTAGTTTGTGGTGCTGGCTCATGGAGCATGGGGCAGGAGCCTGATCACACCACGGAGACCAAGTCTTCCTTGTGGCTGCTGCTTGTGACCCACAGGTGTGTGTGTGTGTGTGCTTGGTGGCTTGGGGCCTCCAGTCCCCCTGGGGCAGTGACTGCAGCATCGCTGCTGGCTTCGGTCTTCCTTTAAGAACTAATGAGGGATCCTCCTGGGGGCTGTTACACAGCGCTTGTGCGTGCTGGCAGAGGGGGCTCAGGTGAGGCAGGCAGCTCGGATGCAGCTCAGAGCATCCCATCCCCTTGACACCACACCGTGGCCTCTTCCAACCACCTGAGAAGTGGTCGCTGAGCAGAGGGGTGTTTGGAGCTGGGACCCTCCTGTTGTGCCCCTGTCCCCGTCCCCCAGGGCCGCTCGGTTCCATGGGGACCGTGCCTTCTCCAGGCTCACGGAGCCGTTGTTGCTTGTGCCGCAGCGCTGAGAGGATGCCGTACCCGCGGCGGTGCAGGCGGGACAGCGATGCCTACAGGTTTGAAGAGCGAAGCCCGTCCTTCGGAGAGGATTATTACTCGGGCCGCGGGCGGAACTGGCGGCGTTCCAGAGGCCGGGAGCAGCACCGTGCCAGGAAGTACCAGTACCACTGCCGGAAGCGCAGGACCAGGTCTTGTAGCAGTACCTCCTCGGTGAGTAGCATCCAGAACGAGCTGAGGATTGCTCAGGGTTTTAACTGTTCTTGCCTCCTTCCAGCTCGGAGCGCTGGGTGAGTACCTCTGATCCCATTCCTCTGTGTGTTTCATTGCAATGTGGAATGTACAAGTCCAGAGCCTGTGTCTTGTTGAGCAGGGAGTGTTCGTAGCTCTTGGTTTCGTGCTAGTCCAGCCCCTGTGTAGCCTTAATACGTGAGGAAGCCAAGCTCTGTGCTCGGTGCAGCCAGGAGGGGATCAGGGCAGGCTTCAAATGGCACACACGTCACAGCCCAGCGAGGGGGAGCCCTGGCCCAGGCCAGCCTGGCTGCAGGGACCGCACTGGTGGGGCTGGGACGTGGCCAGGGCTCTGTTGTGCTCCCTGCAGCCCCTCGGGGGGGGGGGTTGGTTTGCAGCACTGGTACCTAGTTCTGGTGGGGGCACGTCCAGCTGCCTCCATGCCAGCATCCCGTAGCAGATGGGATCAGTCAGCCCAAGTCGTAGCCCTGGTGGTGGTGTTAACCCCTGTCCCACGGGGCGCAGGGAAAGGCTTCTGCCTTCCGAGGATGTGCACACGTCCTCTTTCCCTGGTTCCATACAAGCAGCTTGGAACTTGCCTCTTGTCCATTCCTTCCCAGGATCAATAGGGAATATTTGGAAGCGGGTGGGAAGGCTGCTCCTGGGAGTGCCCTGGAAGCACTGGGAGGTCTCTGCCTCACCCCCTCTCTCCTGTAAGGGACGTTTCCATCTTCCACCCGTTTGTTGCTTTTGAGTGTTTTGACAGCTCAGTGAGGGAGCCCTGATCCCTGCAGTCCCAGTGGATGCTGTGTGCCCGGGAACTCTGCCTTCCTCCCCCTGGTTCTGTCCAGTTGACTTCTTAAGCCTTGTTTTAGAAAGAGCCAGGCTCAGGATGGAAACCCTCCGGTGTGGTCGGGGTGTGCGTGTGATGGTGATAACGGGGTGCAGGTTTGGGGCTGGTGCGATCTCAACCCTTTGAAGCCTCAAATTTGTCTGTCCTCTCCCCCTTCTCCTCCTTCAGTTGACCTTTAGAGGTTGGATTGTAGCTCATTATTCCAGACTAGCTGTGGGGGGCACGCAAAGAGAAGCCTGGGAATGGTGAGCTTTGGATTCATTTCCTTGGCTGTGGAGATTGTAAGTTACTTTGAAGGCTGACTAGAAACAGAGCAGGAGTTAGGGCAGGGTCTTGCTTTGTGGACCCCAGGTCCCTGCAGGAACGTTCGGCTGGTTTTCCAGTAGAAGCTGGAGGTAGCAGTGGGGAATGTGGCCTCGTACCTTTAGGGGATGCCTGGAACGAAATGGTCCCTGGGGATTCATTCAGCTAAAGTCCCCTCAGGCTTAAAGCTGCATCCTGCAGCCCCGGGTCTGTTTGCACCGAGCCGGGTGTGTGGATTTCGGGACAGTGAGTAGCTGGCTCCGTCAGGAAGGGCAGGACACTGGGTAGGTGGTGCTGTGTTAACCGAGGCTCTAAAGGGCTACTCCGAGGGAGAACTGCTCCTCTGGCTTCTACTGGGCAGCTTGTCCAAACCGACAGCACCAGGTGCCCTTCATCACGGTTGCCAGCGGAGAAGGTGAGGTTCTCCTGGCAAAGCCCTTCTCCTCCCCTGCCTCCGGCAGCATCCTCGGGATCTGCTGCTCTCTGGGCAACGGTGGTGCCTCGGAGCTGAGCATCCCAGCTGCAGCCTCCCTTCCGAGACTCACAGAACCCCAGCCTGGGTTGGGTCGGAAAGCACCTTAAGCTCATGCACTTCCAACCTCCTGCCACGGGCACCTCACCCTAGCCCAAGAAGAGGGGGGGGCATTTCCCCTCCGCGGAGCGTATGAGCGAGTTTTCTTTACATACCTGTAGCTGTTGATGACTTTTCTGTTTTGAAGTCGGTTTGTGTCTTGACGTGTCCCTTGCAATATCCCTATCGTTATATATGCCGTGTGCCTTATGAAATGCTGGCATCTGGGAAACGCGACGCACCGTCATCTCCAACCTTTGAATGCCGCTCGGAACCGGTCGTGTGCCGTTGCGGGGGGCGGTGCGTGCAGAGAAGCCAACAGAGCAGTAAGCGCAGCAGGAGCGTGGAAGATGACAAGGAAGGCCACCTGGTGTGCAGGATCGGCGATTGGCTTCACGAGCGATGTACAGCCACCTTGCGTAAAACTTTACCTCTTTCTATCCCCGTGTTAGAGCACATCTCTCGTGCCCTCCTCGAGGGGGCTCTGCTGTTTGATTGCTTGTAACTGGAGCGAGCAGTAAATTGCCTCAGGCAGCCGATAGACACTTGAGTGTTAACGAGGGTAGCGCTGAGATGCTTTGGTTTTGCTTTGCCGTGGTGTTGCTGGGAAGAGGCAGGACCTCAGCTCCCGCCCGGGCTCCCGCCTTCACGCCCGCTCCTGTTCTCTCTCCTAGATGAGATCGTCGGCAGCCTGGGCGAGGGCACCTTTGGCAAGGTGGTGGAGTGCGTGGACCATGCCAGGTGGGCGCCTTCCCCTCCACAGAGCGTGTCCCTTGGATGCTCGCAAGCGTCACAGTTTGGGCCTGGGAGCAGCTGTCACCTCCCGCTCGTTGAATTCGGTTGTTAGAGCAAGTGGAAAGGGGCCCGGTTCATGCCTGGCTCACGGGGAGGCAGGGATGTGCTCTGCAGCCAAGTGCTTCGGCACAGGCTGCTCCACTGCAGTAACTGCAGCAGAGGGATGGGCCAGGCAGGGGGGAAAGCGACCTCTTAATGTGCCAGGGTATTCCTCTGGTTTAACCTCTCCTGTGGTTACACTTGACCCTGCCTCTTCCTGACCCCTTGTCCGGCTCTGAGCTGTGGGGTCAGTGGAGGGGCTGCTGGGATCTCCTTGGGAATCCCTCTGGCACACCTGGAGAGGGGAGGTGGCTGCAGCTCTTTGGAGCGTTACCCAGCAGCAGCCTTTCCCTTCAAGTCAACTGCTGGCCAAGCAGCATCAATCTCTGGCAGCCCCTGAGAGCATGACTAAGCCTCTTAACACACTAGCTGTGCCCTGGCTGTGTGCAGGAGGACGGGTGTACGTGGGCTTTGTCTCTGACTCCATCCTTCGGTCTCTTCCCTTACAGAGGCAAATCCCAGGTGGCACTGAAAATCATAAAGAATGTTGGCAAGTACCGAGAGGCAGCCAGGCTGGAGATCAACGTCCTCAAAAAGATCAAAGAGAAGGATAAGGAGAACAAATTGTAAGTGCCTACAAGGCTCCTGGGTACCACGTCCCTTCAGACAAGTGGTGTGCTTGGGCCATAAAACCACAGCCTGGTTTCGGTTGGAAGAGACCTTAAAGCTCATCCAATTCCAGCTCCTGCCACAGGCAGGGACCCTTTCCACTAGAGCAGCTTGCTCCAAGCCCCTGTGTCCAACCTGGCCTTGAACACTGCCAGGGATGGGGCAGCCACAGCTTCTCTGGGCGCCCTGTGCCAAACTCCTCCTGAGGTTTGGAAGAGGAGAGCTGCTGAGTCAGCTGGCCCAGAGCTGTTGCTCACCAACCACTTCTGAAGCAGGTGGAACCGTGCAGGACTGCCCTGCCTGATGTTAACCCTCCCCGCAGCCTCTGTGTCCTGATGTCAGACTGGTTCAACTTCCACGGCCACATGTGCATCGCCTTCGAGCTGCTGGGCAAGAACACTTTTGAGTTCCTGAAGGAGAACAACTTCCAGCCATACCCTCTCCCTCAGATCCGGCACATGGCCTACCAGCTCTGCCATGCCTTGAGATGTACGTCCCCGGGGCCAGGGGTGGGATGGGAGGGAGCCGAGGAGGAGCTGGCTGGTGCTTGGCTGGGCAGTCCTTTGGGTGCTTCACAGTGTGTTTTCCCTCTCCTCTCCACCCTGGTGCAGTTTTGCATGAGAACCAACTGACGCACACCGACCTCAAGCCAGAAAACATCTTGTTTGTCAACTCGGATTTTGACACTCTCTACAATGAGAAAAAGGTGGGTTGTGTCCAATGGATGGGGAGCAGCCTGCCCTTCCCTCCCTGCAGACATTGCATCTTCCCTGTTCCCTGCCTGCCCCACACCAGGCCTTGGAAGTCTGGTCAATGGGAACAAACTGGCCTTTCCCTCTCCCATGTCTTCTGAAAGCCCCTCTGCTCTGCTCCTGTGAGACCTCACCTGGAGCATTGTGTGCGGTTCTGGTGTCCTCAACATAAAAAGGACATGGAACTGTTGGAACAAGTCAAGAGGAGGCCACGAGGATGCTCAGGGGCTGGAGCAGCTCCTGTATGAAGATAGGCTGAGAACATTGGGGCTGTTCAGCCTAGAGAAGAGAAGCTGTGTGGAGACCTCAGAGCAGCTTCCAGTGTCTGAAGGGGACTACAAAGATGCTGGAGAGGGACTCTTCATCAGGGACTGTAGTGATAGGACAAGGGGTGATGGTTTCAAACTGAAACAGGGGAAGTTCAGGTTAGATCTAAGGCAGAAGTTCTTTACTGTGAGGGTGCTGAGGCACTGGAATGGGTTGCCCAAGGAAGCTGTGAATGCTCCATCCCTGGCAGTGTTCAAGGCCAGGTTGGACAGAGCTTTGGGTGACACGGTTTAGTGTGAGGTGTCCCTGCCCATGGCAGGGGGGTTGGAACTGGATGCTCCTAAGGTCCTTTCCAACCCAAACCATTCTATGATTCTGTAAGACTGCTTTAGGGGCTCCAGTCTATGACGTGGAGGAGCACTGGGGGCTTTCCTCAGCGCCAAGATGTAAAGAGCTCAGAGCTTTGCAGTTACCATCCTTGTCCTTAGCAGTGCAGACACAGCAGCTCTGGGGCCAGGGCTACTCTCAAAGCCTGGCTTCACCCTGGACCGGCTCCCAGAAGTAGCGAGGGTTTCTCTGCTTGCAGAGCTGCGAGGAGAAATCCATTCGGAACACGAGCATCCGCGTGGCTGACTTCGGCAGCGCCACCTTCGACCACGAGCACCACACCACGATCGTGGCCACCCGGCACTACCGGCCACCAGAAGTCATCCTGGGTGAGCGCTCCGGGAGGCTTGGAGGATGGGGGAGAACCCTTGTCCCAGGGGCTGCTGGAAAACCAGCTTCAGAGCACCCTGGTTCTTGGGGAAGGCCTGTTCCATGCATCGCTGGCGATCCCAAGGTCCTGATGGTGTAGTCATGGATAGGGCGGGCTCTTGGCATGGAGTGCAGAGAGGAAAGCCTGGGGGACTTGGGAAGTGCTCAGACTGGCTCCAGGGGAATGTGGAGTCAGCATAAGCTGGAACAAAGTGTCTGGGGGAGACTCAGCAGTGTTTGCACGGCACCGGGGAGCACACAGGTCACTTCTAGGTCTGTCTCTGTGTAATGCCTGCAGTTGTGACAAGGAACTAGGAGAAATCCGGTGGGAAGGTGTCCAGTGACTGTGATTCTCTTTGCAGAGCTGGGCTGGGCGCAGCCATGCGATGTCTGGAGCACCGGCTGCATCCTCTTTGAGTATTACCGCGGCTTCACGCTCTTCCAGGTATGGTTCTTGCAAGGGGCACTGTAACCTCAAAGTCCTCAGTGTCTAAAAGGGCTCAGACTTAGGGGAAGGGAAACGCAGACCAGGCACTGACAATCAGAAGCTGAGTTTGAAAAGAAGCCCAGGAATGCTCAGGGTTTGAGGGATGGTGCAAGGCTCGGATCCCCTCTGGTTTCTTCACTGTGCCAGTGAAGAACAGAAGAACCAAGAGGCAGAAGGGGGCAGAACCTGCATTGTTCCAGAGGCTTGTCCCTTCCCCTGCTCTTGTGTGGGTGACAGACCTTTTGTGATCAGCTCTCCCGAGCTCTGAACTAACGCCCCGTTGCCGTTTGCCTCTGCAGACCCATGAGAACCGGGAGCATCTCGTCATGATGGAAAAGATCCTCGGGCCAATTCCATCCCACATGATCCACAGAACTCGGTGAGCGCCTGCTCCTGCCCTCAGCCAGCCCAGGCAACTGTCTGTGGCTGATTACTGAGGCTGCAACCTCTGTCCTTGCACTGGGTGTATAACCACAGGAGACGCAGTGGCTGTGCATCCCAGGAGCAGCTTTACTAACACCACCTTCCCTTGGCAGGAAGCAAAAGTATTTCCACAATGGAAACCTGGTTTGGGATGAGAACACGTCCGACGGGAGATACGTCCAAGAGAACTGCAAGCCCCTGCGGGTAGGTGCTGCTGGAGGCCTGGCTGCACTGCTCCTTCCCCTTATCGGTGGTGGGGGGCTTCAGGATGGGACCTTCCCTTAGGAACTGGCTTTTGCAGCGCCCCAGAGCTCTCCTCTGCAGTAGAAGTTGATTGGAGTGGGTGCAGCTGAGGGATGCTGTGTTGGGTGCCATGCATCACTAACCCAGGGCCTAGGGCTCGGTCCCTGCCCTACCAGCGTGCTGCACCCTCCTCCCTGTCCCCCCTTCTCGTGCAGACCTACATGTTGCACGACTCGCTGGAGCACGCGCAGCTCTTCGACCTCATGCGGCGGATGCTGGAATTCGAGCCTTCCCAGAGGATCACGTTCTCGGAAGCCCTCCTGCATCCCTTCTTCACCGGCCTCTCCGCAGAGGAACGGATGCTGTGCGGCCGCGGCGCCAGCCGGGACCTGAGCAGATGACGGCCGGGGCCGGGGTGATTCCTGCTGGATTTGTACCTCCAGGATCGGAGCCCCAGCCCTGCTCAGCCTCAGAGGGGCTGGAACACTGCACCAAGGACCCTGGGGCCGGGAAGGGGGGAAAAGCTCCGTTGGAAAGCACAGATTTGTCTATTTATATGTTGTAAAGTTAAAATAAAGTGTTTCTTATTGTTTGCTACTTCCCTTGTGGGCAGGTGGAGGGGAGCTTGCTCCCAAGCACCACGGAGGTGGTGGAAACTGAACTGGAAGCCAAGCAGCAGGGAGGGTGAGTGGCTCCTGCCCTGCAGCAGCAGGAAGGCTCTAGAGCAACAGCAGCCAAATAACTCAGCTCCACACGCCCAGCACACAGGAATCGTTGCACTTTATTTCAGGGCAGGCCCCAGTAGTGGCAGGAATTGGTCATTACAGACATCAGGTCACAAATGGAGCATCAAGCAGTGACAGTGCAGTGATCTTCACAGTGACCACAGCAGCGCTTGTGGCAGTTCCTAGGGTAGTGCTGAAGGTGGGGGGATAGAAACTATTGCAAACACAGCTAGAACGTGAGCTGGTCTCTGAACAGATAACAGGGAAGGGGGGAAAACGGACCCAGCGCCCTGGCTGGGTCTCTGAGTGCTCTGGAAGAGCTCACAGCTGCACAGAAGATGTGTTTCATGGAGGTGAGGCCGGTGCTTCCTCAAGTATCCACAGGGAAGTACAGCCAAATGCCCAAATCTGTCAGCACCAGGCACTGTGAAGTGGGACTGTGCCCAACACAGCCCGAAGCCTTGAGCCTTCCTGCCCTGTCAGTGCTCAGTGTGGACAAGCTACAATTCAACAGCCCAGAAGGGGCAAGGAAAGCAGGAACTGAAACTGCAACCTCTTATTGAGGGTCGTGAGCAAGGCAAGTGAAAAGAAGGGGACTAAAGCTAATGCTGTACTACAGCAACGAGCAAGGGGTGCTCCTCCACTGGCTTTGCTCCTCTGCCTCCAGCTTCCACGAAGCAAACAGCCAAAGCACCACAAGAGGCAGAGGGAAGCCTCGCATTTGTACTTAAATACCCAACTGCTCTGCTACCCAAGTGAGAGCCACAAGCCTGTGGCATGCTGCTCCAGTTCTGCCTGCTGCTTTGCCCTTTCCATGGTGGAGGGCAGAGCACCGAGGTGTCAGCCAGCCAGGGGGAGAGGGGCAGAGCCCTTCATCCTGCTGGGGTAGATGGGGCTTGGCAGGGGAAGAGGCCTCAGGAGCTGTGGGGCGAGCCCAGCGCTCCTCTGCTTCCAGCTGGCTCTTCCCCATCATGCCACACTTGCAGGCAGTGTTAATCACTCAAGTGCTTGAAGGCTCTTCCCTCCTTTGATGCTCTTGGCCTGTGTTCTAGGCAGATGAAAGGCAAAGACAAGTGCCTGGTGTGTTCCAAGGGGGAGGATTTACAGGAGCAGGTCAATAGCTTTGCTAAGAGAGACTCCACTGCTCAGCAGAGCACAGCGCCAGAGCAGTTCCAGTGCCAGCTCCCCTAGGGAGCAGGCACCACCTGGGGCTCTCCCAGATCCCAGAACAGGCTCTGGGCAAGGCTCAGGCACCTGCAGGAGCTCTGGGGACAGGTAAGCAGCAGAGCTTCAAGCACTGCAGTGAGGAGGGAGCTGAGCACCTCTGTGCGAGGAGAGGGCACAGGCACATCCATACCCAGGCTGAGCCCAAAGGGAATGAACTGATCCATGACCCACTTCCCAAACCACACTGAGTGTAAGAGGGATGCTGGAATCACGGGGGAACTGGCCCAACTATCACCTACACCATAGAGCAATGCACCACAGCCCGAGTGACACTGCCCTGCTTCACTGCCCTTTCCCTGATTCACTCCCTGTGCCAGGAAGGAAAAGCAAAATGAACACACACACACCCCACACCCCCCATAACTATCCTGGAAAAGTTCTTTTCCACAGCCCACCTCGCTCCCACAGCCTGGGCTTAACCAGAGTGAACAGACAAAAAGCCAACCGAATACAGAAGCAACTAAAGCCCAGCTGAGGCCTGGGTGTTCCCAGAGCAGGTGTGACCCCAGAGCTTCTGGCTCTTGACACAAGCTTTCCACAGAGGGAATGTTCTCCTTGAAGGGCCAGAGGGTCCAGGAGGGAGCGGGACCTACAACCACCTTCAGGAACATAAAACAGGGTAAGGGAGGATCCAAAAGAACAACGGAATGAAAACAAACCCTCCCTCCTGTCTGACTGCGACAGGAGGTATTTCCTACACCACCAGGGGTGCTGTTCCCACCAGGATGCTCCTGCTGGCTCTACCTGCCCACAAGGACAGAACCACAGCTCCAGCCAACAACCCACCCATCACTTGTAGCACCTCCATGTGCAACCCCTCAACAAACACCCTCCAGCCAGGCCTGGTCAGCAGTGGTCACTTGGCCAGGGACAGACACCATCCTCCTGCAGGCTCCTTCATACAATGGCACAAGAGAATTGAGACCAGCTCTGCAGGAACATTCGCCTCCTTCGGTTTTGTTGCATTGTACAATGGCTCTCTTTGTTTGGTTGGGTTTGTTTTTTGTTTGTTATTTTTTTGTTAAATACACAATATTTCTTCTGGAAGGACCGAAAAAAAAAAAGAACCTCTCCAGAACTTCTCATCCTTAAGGCGTCACACGAGTTTTACCAGTCAGGATCCGCTGCACAGCTTCTTGACACACCTCCTCCTCTTCTCTCCCTTCGGAGCCCCGCAGCTGCCTCTAAGTGGAATGCAGGGGGATGACGAACTTGCAGCCGAAGGGGGAGTGGTAGTTGATGCCCACCTCCTGAAAGACCTTCTGGGGAATGCCAATGTCACAGAGGTACACGCGCCCGGCCCTCTCGCCCAGCGGCAGCGGCAGCCCCAGGGCCAGCGACCACTTGGCGTCGATGCCCTGCTCCATTTCGCTGATGGGGGGGTCTATGCTGAGGACGGGGGCCCGGTTCTGGTTGGCCCAGTCCACCACTGCCTTGTACCAAGGCTGATCTCTCAGAAAGGCATTTTCGTGACAATCCAGGCAGTTGATCACCAGGTCAACGGGGCTGTCGGGGAGATCTGAAACACAAAGACTGGTGAGCGCCGAGGATCGACCTGAAACCCTGAACCTGGGCTTGGGCCAGGCAGCCCAGGGAAGCAGGGACTGCTGTCTCCATTAGAAAAGGCCCATTTTCTACTCCACAAGCTGTAAAACAGGCTGTTTTTCTGGAAGGCACCAACTACAGAAAGGCAGCTCATGTGCTGCACTGCTGCCTGCCCTGCTGAGCTCCACTGGGGAGCACTGACCCGCTCTGTATCACCTCTGCTGCATTCCCCCTACCTGACCAAGTCCTTTTATAAGCTACCAGGGAAGTAGCTCAGCCAGCACAGCACAGTCCAACACTGCCCTAATGCCCAGGTTTGCTTCTCCCCAGAAGATTAAATGAACCGGGTTTGAAATAACACTGGTGAAATATCAAACAGAAGCCAGTTGTCTCACAGAAGGTGAAGCAGCAGCTTGTTTTCTGGCACACTGAGAGATGTGAATTGCCAGCTGTTGGGACTTGCTCAGCAAAGCTGCTGCTTGGTTTGAAGCTGCAGTTGGATGCTCATTGACTTGCAGTTTCGATAGGCTGAACAAGGAAGGCCCTTATCATAAGAGAAGGGCTGCTCTGCTCTGATCCCCACAGCAGCTTGTTCATACAGGAAACATCTGTAGCAGCACAACAGCTCCACTGTTGAACCTCCCTGCTGTCCTGCCAGCCTCCCAGCAGCCACCAGCTCATGGCAGTGCCACTAGATGGTGCCAGGGGACTGAGCAGCGCAAGTGTCAGGGAGGCAGGAGCGGATCTGCTCCTCAGCCACCTACCTTTGACGCTGGACACTTGCTGGCCTTGTGTCTTGCTGAAGAGGTTCAACTCGTTGGTGACGGATTCCAGCATCTTGACGAAGTTGGGGAGGAAAAGGATGACGTGGACGTCGTGGTTGGAGAGGTGCCGGCCGCAGCTGATGCCTTGTGCCCCCTTCACGTGGGGGCCACACAGCAGAGCTACCGTGGGCCGCTGGTGCACGTTCTTCGGGTTCAGCCTACGACAGACAAAAGAGGCTGTTAGCAACCCCAGGCAGCACTCCCCTTCTCCCTGCACGAGAGGAGAAGCAAACCGAGAGGTGCTCTGCACATCTTCCGCTGATTCTGAAGGAAGAAGCCACATCCTTTCACAGAGCTGCTCCTGGAGCTGCTCTGCTCTACCCCTAAGCCTCAGCAACTGCAAAGTACAGCTGATTTATTGAAATGGCCTCAAGCCATCGAGGGTGGCTGACAGGAGGAGTTTCAGCTGACAAGGTCAGTGCTGCCTGGTATGCTATCACTTACTGCTCAGAATCAAACGGTCAGGTCCTGGTAAAGTACTGCCAAGTAAACAGATGGAGATTTAAGGCCAGTAAGTGGAGAGAAAACAATCTCAGCTCTTTGACTCCAGAGACATCTCTCCTTCTGGGACCCAGGAGCCAAAAAGAAGCCTTTATTAAGTCATTCATCCAAGGTGGGTGGATGTCTGTTCAAACAAGCCCTTTCTACAGAGGGGAAAAGCAGCAGCGTGCCATGGAAACCTGCTGTAATCTTCCTCCCACTTCAGGAGCCTGAGCACCACGCTTGTTTGCATGATTATTTGGGAAGAGGCTGACACACGAGCCACAACACAGTCTGCAGGGCAGCGGGATGAGGTTTTCCTTCCAGAGGTGACAGCTTCCTCCAGCTGCAGGACCATTGATGAGCATCCAACGAGCAGCACAGGCACCCACACGCCACTGACCTCAAAGGCTCAGCTCCACCGAGCAGAACAAGATAAACTGAGCTCTGCTTAGAGGGGGCAGAGCGAAAGGGAGCAGCTTTTACCTGTTGGGTCCCCCGAGGAGGCTGAGGGCCATCTGGCTGGCGCACACCCCCGTCATCTCCAGCCTCCGCTCCAGGGTCAGCCCGTGCTTCTCAGCCACCGAGAGCAGCTTCTTGTGGAGCTCGTAGGACACGCTTGGAACCACCAACCCGGAGTCTGGGATCAGAGAAAGAGGAGGGAGAAAGGAACAGGCATAATCAGAGACCTCTCCAGAACGCTGCTCACTGGGAAGGTTTTATAACAGTACTTGGAAAGGGCTATTAGCTGCTACCAAGCATCTCCTTAACCCAGGAACCCAGGGGGCTTGAAGATCATTCCATGAATCCAAACTAGTGCAGCAGACCCAGCTTACTCTGAGTGGAGACAGGTCAACACAGCTGCTGGCCTTGAAGTACTACACTTCCACAAAGATTCAGCAGGCAGTTTTAGCAACACATGGGCTGGGAAGGCCTTTTAGACCTCCAGATTGAAGATAAAAGGTTTTCTTACTGGTCTCCAGGCCACTGGTGCTTTAACCCACACCCATGCTCAAACACAAATCAGCATTCCTAATCCCTGTCAAAGTCAGAAGAGAAGCTGTGAACCGGGTTTCCATCAAAAATAGCTCGGATGTGTTATGTTTCCTGCCATCGGGAGTGACCAGCCTTAAACCTCCAGCCCCTAACCCACCATCACAGCCTCGTCTACCTCAGCAGGTAAGAGACACACAGACCTGAGTAACTGTTCTGGAAGACTCCTTGTGCTTCCCTTCTCCAAGCAGAGTCTGACTTCACACATGTGAACCCTGCAGTAGCATCCCTGGGCACGCTGTGCCAGCACCTCAGCACCCTCACAGGGAAGAGCTTCTGCCTCAGAGCTCATCTCAGTCTCCCCTCTGGCAGGTCAAAGCCATCCCCCTTGGCCTGTCCCCTTTTGCAAAGCCCCTCTCCAGGTTTCCTACAGCCCCTTTAGGCACTGGAGCTGCTCTAAGGTCTCCCTGGAGCTACTATTCCCTTGAAACTTCCTCCTGGATGTCCTTAACTGTTTCCCAGCTAGGGACCTGCATAGCTTAATTCCCTCCCCCCACGGGACAGCCACATAGCTGGGGCACAGCTGCCAGCCAGAAGAGCTCTCAGCTCCTTCTGTTCCCATCATTCCTAAGCACTGCTCCCAGCTAAATAAGCAGAGCAAGTGCTCTGTAACTTTCCTTAGCTCCTACTCTGGGCACGGAGCTGGGCACGATGGGTCACAAAGGTCCAGGACTCAGCCTGATGCCTGTTTCAGCCCAGGCCCTCTTCACCCTCACACTCCCACCCCTGAGCTCAGGGTGACAGCAGCCTCCTGGGTGCTCATCATGACAGGGCCCAGACCTCCAGCACCCATGGGAAAGGGCCGTGGGAAGAAGATGTGGCTCCGCAGCAAGATGAGCTCAAAGGGGAGCAGCTGCAGAGTACACATCCGCTCACAGAGGAAACTCAGCAGTTGCTCATGGGCCCTTGTGCAGGCAAAAACCCGTAATGAGAACCAGTTGTGACAAGCATGCACCACATTCAAATGAGACCAGCAGCACGTATGTGAATCGTGAGGAATGATTTGTACTGCTCTATTTCCCCAGGGCGCCCCAGTCACAAACCACTAAGTGGAGCTGCAGCGGAAACAGCAGGTTTGGTACATCTTGAGGTGTGCAGGGCCAACTGGGAGCGCTCCCGCAAGGAAACAGTAAAATGCTGGGGAGCAGATCCTGCTGGACCCTTCTGGCCTTCACTTGTGAACTCAGCAGCTGGTGCTTTGCAGATACAGAGGGCCCAAACATGTTCAAACACCTGACCTTGCATGCTAACCTCCCATTAAGCTACCTCCGATTGTCTTTCGTTACCCGCAGCACACATGCAAGCGGGCACATTCTCAAAGTCATCTCAGCCTCTTGATAGCAGCCGTTGAACATTCGGAGTCATCAGCCACTAATAATCCTAAAGCCAGCCCAGGAGTCACGTACCTGCCCTGTGCTCACACCCCTCCTCAGCTCCGCAGTCACGCAAGGCTCCGCTCTGCCTCTGCCCATCCACCTTTTGGCTACTCCATCAGGTCTTGTTTGTCAAGCTCAAAGAAGGACTTGGAATGAGTGACCTGAGGTCAGGATCTCTCCACCTAGTTTGGGGGGAAGCATCCTCTGCTCACCTGAAGCAGGGAGGCTCCCAAACTGTGCTTCTGCTCCTTCTGAACCACAGGACCAGATGAGAAACAGCTGATCTATACTCTGCCTCTACCCAGTTTAGTACAAACACTGCCAACACCTTCTCTGTGACCACCTTCACCCTTATCTCAGACACCTTCTCCAGGCCATGAGCTTTAGGAAACCCACATTTACCACCAGCTAGATGCAGCTCAGTGCCCAGTGGGTTAATACAAAGGGGGTTAACTGGAAGCCAGGAGATGAACTTGCATTTAGCATGCCAGTGCTACTTTGTCCTAATTGCTCCCTCTCAGGAGCAGGCTTAGATGCCAAGAGAACTTCCCTTCTTCGCACTCACGCAAGGTCCAACCAGTCCAACTGGCTTATCAAAACCAGGCCGAGGGAGTTAAATAAACTCTGGCAGAAAGCAAGCAAGGAGGCGACGTGTAAAGCCACAAACAATAACAGTGCTGCAGCAAACCTGAACGCCTGCCAACCTTAATTCTGTTTGGGTTGGACACTGCAGCTTTATTGTTCAGTAATGAAGGTAATCAAAGAAATTAGCTCAGGCCTTTGGATATTAAATAAATGTATTTTACAGCTGCCTGGAAAAGAAAAAGGGCAGCTAGAGACTAAAGAGCTTTGTGACATGCAGAGCACTGTTGAAGGCTGAGAAAACACCAAGGAGCCTCTGCTTGAGGCACACTGCCCTGGGCACCGGGAAGGAGTTGTCTCCTCAAGCTTCTCTATGTGATGTTACACACACACACACACACACACACACACACTGCTTGGATGAAAACACCCTGTGCCAGCAGAAGGATTGAGTTAACTTGCCACGGGTTAAGCAATTCAGGGGGTTTTCCCCCCAAACAAGCCCAAAGCAAGTCCAGATGCCTCCAGTACTTGAAGCTGCAGGGTGAAAAGCAAGGGGTGCTGCTAGAGTAGCTCAAGCATAAGCCCCAGGTTTTCTCTGGACTATTTCAGCCCAGAGATAAAACCAGGCGAGCTGCAGGTATGAATGACATGGAACCAGGCTTGGGATCTCCCAAAAGCCATGTGTAACACTACAAACTCTTTCCTTTAGCAATAAGCAAACTCCAGGTTCCCAGGCCACACAGCTCACAAGCTGCAGCTACGTGACTTGGGTTTAACTCTAGTCCAGTTTGGGCACACTACTTGCTGTCTTTTGCTGGTGGTAAAGCTGGAGCCACCTGCCTGCAGCCTCAGCAAACCACAGCTCCTTGCCCCCCAGACGTGAGTGATTTTCGCCACTGAAGGGCTAGGGGTTTTAATGCAGTTTAATCATCATTATTTTTAATGAAGACAAATCCTGCGGGAGTTCTGGCTGACCTTCTAGTGTCAGCCTCTCCCTGAACCAGTGCACAATTCACTCCAGCTGAGCTAAAAGCTGTCTGAGGGACAAAGAGACTTTGCTCCATGACCACTTTGTTTTCTCTTGCGGTTGGATCAAGTGAACTTCATTTGCACTCTACTCAAAGGTCCCAGAAACACTTCACACATTCAATACACACAATCGCTGTGAGGCAGTCATCCATGGACTGAAGAGCTAAAAGCTACACAGAGTAGAAAAGACAGTCAAGGACATAGCACACACAAACCCAAGCCATACTGACAGCATCACCCTCACAGAACAGGCTCAGCTTTAGTTTTGCAGCATGACCCTGGCACATAAGCTCTGGCTGCCACATTGATCCACTCCTAAGCACGCATCTGATGCCCATAGTTCAGGCAAGGCAGATTTTTAAGCCAGTGTAATCACAGAACAGTTTGGGTTGGAAGGGACCTTAAAGCTCATCCAGTCCTAACCCTGTCGTGGGCAGGGACACCTTCCACTAGAGCAGCTTGCTCCAAGCCCCTGTGTCCAACCTGGCCTTGAACACTGCCAGGGATGGGGCAGCCACAGCTTCTCTGGGCACCCTGTGCCAGCGCCTCAGCACCCTCACAGGGAAGAGCTTCTGCCTAAGAGCTCATCTCAGTCTCCCCTCTGGCAGGTTCAAGCCATTCCCCTTGGCCTGTCCCTACAGGCCCTTGTCCCAAGCCCCTCTCCAGGTTTCCTGCAGCCCCTTCAGGCACTGGAGCTGCTCTCAGGTCTCCCCTTCAGGAGCCTTCTCTTCTCCAGGCTGACCCAGCCCAGCTCTCTCAGCCTGGCTCCAGAGCAGAGCTGCTGTCATGAACTGGAACCCATGGTATGTGTATGGAACGTGCTAGCAGCAACTAAACACAGGTAAGAGGAAAGAAGAGCTCAACTGCTAAAAGGAACCATGTGGACAGCCTGGTATGCTCGAGATGATATTCTCCAGAGTCATCAATGATGACCTGAGATACTCCATCCGACTGCAAACCCCGAGCTCCAATACACCTGCAGGACTTCAGCTTTGCAGTTCTTGCCAAAAGACCCGATCCCAAACCATGGCGCTGCTCAATCACAGGTCATTCCACTGCTGCTGACCAGCAGAAAGAACACAGCTAGACACACATTTAAAGATAAACTACATATATATGAGGGAAATTCATGTGCAAAGCCATAGGGATGGACTCAGTCATGATCAAAGACCTGGTAAGCTCTATTAGCTTCAGGTTTTCACTTTTGTTTGGAACAGATCCCCCTCCTCACTCCCTGCTTGCCACCAATGCCTATTTGACAGCCTGGCTCCAGAAAAATCAACTCCCAGAAAAGCATCCCAATGGAATGAAGTGTTTATGAAGCTTTGCTAGAGCCAACACAACCTGACTTCTCTCAGGCAGCAGTAGCAGCACAGACTGGAAGCCCTGCAGATAATCTTCTGGAGAACTGGCACCAGCAAACTGCTGGATTTACTGCTGCATAATCCTGGTTATTCCCTAGCTCCATGGCATAAAAGAGCATGCAAGGAGTCAGACTCCTTCCTCTGCCACAGTGACAAGAGCTGGATATCAACTTGCTGTCAATCCCCAGCATCACTTTGTGCTATCACAGCAGACAGAATAATCACTGTATCAGCCAGAGCTCTCAAGACAATCATCTTTAGGACTGCCCTAGGGTAAAGAATTTACCAAGTACTTATTTCTCCTATAACTAGAAAGTGCTTTTTGCAAGTAAAGCTCCCCTTAGGAGTCCACAGAAAACTCTCCAGGGAGAATTCAGAAGCAGAGAGAGAATTCCTGCCATAGATACGTCCAGAACGATGGCTTTTGGGGCTTTCATTTGAGCAGCTGCTCTTCTTTGAGCCACTCAGAAGCAAGCTGCCTGTAGCTCAGCATCCTCCTTCCAGCTGCTAAACAAAGAAACCAGGACTGATTTTTCCAAGGGACAGTCCATCATTCCTCCAAGCACACTGGATGTCTTTCTGCCAGCAGCAGGCAGGTTACAAGTGCTGACATGAGCTTTTCCTAGCTTGCCCTTAGCATTTCCTAAGCAGAAGTAAACTTCCTCAGTGGACACAAAGGAAATCACCCTCTGGGGGAAAACCACTGGCAGGGACACAGCACTGGGACACTGCGACCATCATTCCCAGGCCTGTGAACGTGCCCTGCTCAGCACAGGCGGCAGGGAGCTGGAGCTGTCAATACCCTGCCCATTGGGTGACAGGACAGCTTTTCTTCCAAAGGAATCCAGAATTCCATAGGGGACACTAATCACCCAACAGTAGCTAATGAGGCTTGCCAGACCCTGCAGCTATGGAGGGGAGTCATGTATCACCCTCCAGGGCAAGCTTGCCAAGACCAAAACAAGCCAACAGCAACTCTTTCACTGAGCTGCTCCCTCCAGCACACTGCAAACAGGGAGCTGAGAGCTTCCATCATAAAGATGGAGTTTAGCAACATGCTTTCATTTTCATGCTCTGAATTTACTCACTGATGCTTGCTGCATGGCCAGGAGCTGTACTGCTAGCATACAGCATCAGCCTTACTTCTCAAACTGGCAGCTAACAGTAGGTTAGCTTTAGTTTCAGACTAGCTGCACACAGAAGCCTTGTCTCCTACCAGATGAACCAGCTGGAAGATGAGTTTACAAGGAGTAAATGAAAAAGAATAATGCTAAATGAGTATTTATCCACAAAAACAAAGAGGAGCTTATTCACACAACACACAGGCAACTGGTGAGCTGCTTGCCACAGGATACTGTCAAGAGACTGAAAGCTTGCAGAGCTTTATAAAGCAATAGGTTAAAACAAGCAGAAGACAAAAAAAAGCCTCATCAAAAGCTATTAATACTGAACTACCTCTTCTGCTTCAGGAAGGCTTCAAACTGTGAAAGACAAAGCACTCAGGGATGTATCATTGTGTGGTTGCTCTGTTATTTCACTCTTCCTTAAGTATCCTTGGAAACATAATACTGAGCTGGACAAGTTCTGCTATGACCCAGTATGTTATCATCTCATTTGGGAGATCAATAGGAAGATGGATGACAAAGGGAAAACTATGATATCACTGTAGAGGGGAGCCATTAAAAGACTTGGTTTTTCACACTGAAAAGCAACAAATCCTTACAAATGAACCAGCTTCCTTCCCTGAAGTGCTTCACACCCCAGCTGGAGCTTCTGGGCAGAGCAAGAATGAGAGATCAAGGACCTGATCACACCTCAGCTCAGTGGCCAAGCCACCAGGATATGCACTGCTTATGTCTCTCTACAAAAGCCGACTTTATTCTTATACAGAAAAGAAATGCCCCTGGAATGCCCAAGTTCCTTCACTCCTACATTTTGCAAGTGCTAAAAAGCAGGCAGAAGAGCACAACTAGACTGAAGTTACAGGGAGTTCGTACCTGAATGTAGCATAAAGCACATGTGCTGTGCAGCATGTGAACTCATATAAATAGAACGCTTACAGTAAAATCTCTTTCACACAGCAGCAGTGGATAGTAAGTGGGGGGAGACCCCACCTAAAACACCTTTTGTACAATGAATGTTTGGAGTTAGGGATGAGAAGAGCCAGAACCATTGCTTTCTACACCAACAACATTTTAAACTTCCACAAAGCCATGGGGAAACATGTAACTACCACCCAAGGAGCATCAGAAGCACATGAAACCTCCAGCCTTTTAGCAAGAAAGCACAAATCACCATGTGCTATCACATACCATAACCCTGAGCCCATCCCAACCTCTCACGAGCCAGCGATCACATCCACTCAGGTTCATCATACTAGGAATCCAAGCAAGGATTCAAAACCCTCTGTCTTGTTATCCAGCCATCAGCTTTATTCCTCCCTGGAAAACTGCTTACCTTGTGCCCTATCTGAGTATTTTTTTACCTAGGCAATATTGCAAATAAAGGTTGTATGCAGACAGAAGGCACAGATCCAACCTTACGTAAAGGGACGCCCTTGCTTGTATCACATTAAGCTGACAGACAACCCTTGGAGAAAACAATCCAGCCCAGCAAAGCAGGAGAGTTTCCATGCTGATCAGGAAGGGACATGGCATACCCGTGCAGAACTCTTTGTTAGCATTCTGGGGTACAACAATCCTTCTGTAGACTATGGGCTCTGACTCCAAGATGTTCTCATCGTGCCGGTAGCGAGCTGGTTTCTCGTTGGGGGTCCCCCGGGACCGGGTGCCGCTCCTCCTCTCATACGTTTCAATCTCTTCAAACACAGCTGCCTTGTCAAAAAGGGCCAGGTTGCCTTCAAAATCAAAATCAGTGTCTGGGATCTCATCAATGTCATCCCCAAAGCACTCGTCATCTTTGCTCTTCATCTGCCCGTTTTTCAGGCCGCTCTTCTTCGGTGTCACTTGGTTCGGGTGACGGCTGCTGGATGACCCTAAAGGAAAAGAAAAGCAAGTTGGAAACATGGCAGAAATGGGAAAAGCCACTTTTGTTCATACATGTTTTCCCCAACACATCTGGTAAGAGAGGGGAGCTCTCTTGATGCTTGGGCTTGCAGCCCCCAGACTCAATGGGTACTTGCTGTAGAGCCCATCTTTGGCATTCCTCATGCTAAGATCCATGGACAGAAAACAGAACAAGAGCATCAGGAAAGAGATTTTCAGGGACTCTCCACCAGCAAGGTTAGAAAAACATGCTTGGCCACAGGAGCAAAGTGAGCATTTCTCCCTACTGGATTTCATTCAAGGTGGTGTGTCCCATCAATGATAAGAAGCTAGCCGTGCTCCTGCTATAGCTTTCCTGCTATACTGAGCTCATGCTCACACAGGCATGTGACCCAAAACCTTCTTTGGAATTTCCCTAAATTTCAGAATCTAACATAGGTGTTTCCTTTCTTGGCCACCTATTAATGATCTTTAAGGGAGAATTTAAACCCCTGAATATCAAGTGTTTCTTTCTGCTCACACTTACTATCACTAGGTACACATTCCTGACCTCATCCCTATTTCATTCTCCTCCTTCTTCATCCCCCTGCATGTTTAAATACACTTCTCTCCAGCCACAAGTCATCCTGAAAGCCTGATTTCTCTGGAGTGAGACTGATGAAGGTCTCCTTATCAAGGACTGATACAAAACCATGTGCAATGAGGAGGTCAACACACCCCTTTACTTGCTTATTTCTTACCTTATTCAGCTCACCCACAAACTCGGCTCCTAACTCAAACTCAACCCTAATATTAATCTGTTTGTACACCCCTTGTTATATTTGCAACACCTAGGAAATATTTCAGGCCAATTCCAGCAATTTCAGGCATCACCTACAGGGTCCAACGGATGGAGTTAAGAGTTATCACACCAAAGCTACTCCCTCTACTAAAATAGTTCCTGTAGTTTAAGATGATCACTATGGAGAGTAACTTATACAAATGAGTTTACTGACAGCATCCATTGGAAACAAACTGCCATCAAGTTACCCTAATGATGCGTGCTCTTTCTCTACCTCCCCACAAATGCAATATCAACCTATTTTTGCCTTTACACATTATCACAACCAGTGGGAGAAGACAGGCGGAATTTGGATGGATACTCTGAAAACATCCCAAAAGATCTGCAATGGGCACAACCTTCACAGCTTCCCACAAAGTTATTTGTAGGCTTTGTAAGTGCAGACAAGACTAGTCTGGTCTCGAGAAATCCAAGAAAAGGCTTATTTATAACCTTGGGTTGACTGGTGGAGCCTAACAAACTTGAGCTCTCATTTCCCATGCTTCCAAGGTGTGAAATCCTCCACTCCACTGGCAGGAGCAGCACTTCCCCTAGAAAGCAAAGGACCTTCCTCCTTGTCAACTGATTCTACACAAGTGCTCATTCATTTCCGGATCAGGACAGGAATATTTAAGACCAACATGCCCATTTTGGCCAAGTTAACAGCAGAACTCTGCTCTCTACAGCAAAGGTATTCAGTAGGTTAATGACACAAACTGCTGCTGTCAACTCCAGAACTCCCTTCAGAGTTTCCTGGAGACTTCATACAAAGCACTAGAAAATCCAGTTAATACCTGACACTTACCAAACACTTTGTAAGCTCTGACAAACCTGGTTTACAGCTTGATACTGAGTCCACCTCCCACCACATCTAACTCAGACAATGCTGAAGGATGACTTGCTAAGGATGTATACTTGGGTTTATTCCCAGTTAGGAATGCATTGTCTCAGCAAGAATTTTCCCCCATTTATCTTTCCTTGTATTTTGGTGTGTCACATGGGTTTCCAGAGAACTGTTTAGGTGACTAACCTGAAAGCTTTCTCTGCAGCAAGGAGGCTCCTAGAACTGCTCAGCAGCTCCTTCTGTGGAAGCTGTCTCAAGTCCAGGAGCTAAATTAAATAGACCTGAACATCCCAAAACACCCCCCTCTCAAAAAGCTGCTGCAGCTTCAGGCTCCCATTATTCCAGTTCCCCAGAGCCTTCTCTTCTCCAGGCTGCCCCAGCCCAGCTCTCTCAGCCTGGCTCCAGAGCAGAGCTGCTCCAGCCCTTGCAGCATCTCCATTGCCTCCTCTGGACTCAGTCAGCAGCCCCAGAGATGAAAACCCAGACAACACAACAGGCTGGGTTCCCCAAACATTCACAAACTCCAAGTCAAAGCAATCAGCATGAGTTCAGATGAACAAGCTAAAGCTTACACTGAACACAAAAGCAAAACAAGCCTTGTTCAATGTCAAGTATTAGGACAACTCTGTTTCAGTTACCCAACAAGAGTTTTTACACCCATTGCCAGGCTCTTCCACAAACAGCTCCTCAGCTGACCTGAAAAGCAAAACATGGGGTGAGCTGCCCCGCTGGGCAGTGGATGCAGGGCACAGAAGCAGCTGATGTAAGCAGTGTGTATACACTGCTGGAACACAAAGCTGTGCTAGAAAAGCTGGGAAAACAATGGCTGGAAAGCTCCCTGGACTCCCCTGCAGACACAACAAAGGGGAGCCAAGGCCATACCTTATCAAAACAAGCTGCTGTGGTGGGCAGCTCCCTAATCCAGAGCCATGGATGCCAGCTCACAGTACTGCTGAGCCATGCAACCAGCCCTCTCTTTTCACCTCCTCACACAGGGTGCACAGGACATGGCACAGGCCAAGCAGCAAAGTTAGGTGGTGTTCCTCATAAAGCATCACCCTCTAGACAGGCAAGATGACTGCTGGCTGATTCTGCTCAGGGCAGAGGAGAAAAGCCTGAAAGAAGGACCAAGGGAGGTGGAGAGAAAGCTCAGAGAGAAGAATCTGAGATTAAGGCCAACAGGAAAAGTGTTCACTGTCTTTCAGGGCACCAGTGTGACAAATCAGACCAAGCCATTCCCTGAATACTGCTAGTCACAGAATCATGGAATCAACCAGGTTTGGAAAAGCCCTTTAAGCTCCTCCAGTCCCACCATTCCCCATCACTGCCAAGGCCACCACTAACCCATGGCACCGAGGGCCTCGTCTCCACGCTGTGTGAACACTTGCAGGGACGGTGACTGCAGCCCTGCCCTGGGCAGCCTGTTCCAATGCCTGAGCACCCTCTGGGGCAGGAATTGTTCCTCAGCTCCATCTAAACCTGCCCTGGTGCAGCTTGAGGCCGTTTCCTCTTGTCCCATCCCTTGTTCCTTGGGAGCAGAGCCCAGACCCCTTCTGGCTCCATCCTCCTGCCAGGCAATTGTAGAGAGTGATAAGGTCCCCCCTGAGCCTTTCTTCTCCAGACTAACCCCCCCCAGGTCCCTCACAGAATGAGTTCTATCATAGAAAAATTTGTGTTGTAAAGAACCTTAAGGCTCATTCAGTTCCAAACTCCTGCCATGGGCAGGGAGACCTCCCACTAGACCAGGTTGCTCCAAGCCCCATTCAACTAGGCCTTGCTTTCATGGCCCCATCCAAGCAGCTGCACAAAGCCAGCCCTTCCAGCCCAGCTCATTTGGGATGGCAACTTCCAGCACCCTGTGTGAAGCTTGTTAAGGAACAGCACATGGCTCCACGTCAAGTTGGCAGCTCGATGCCGCGCAGCAAAGCACCTCCCTCAAAAGGGAAACAATACTTCCCAGGCTTTTTTTGTTCCTTGGGAAAAGCAAGCTTTCATGTACAGCACACAAGCAAACATGAAGTCTCTAGCAAGCTGGCTGCCTTCCTGAGAGATCCCTGTGGGAGCTTTTGCTGCCAGCCCTGGCATGAGTGAGCCCAGTGCCAGCACGCCACAGAAGCCATTGCTGGGAATCCTGCCTTGATATTTATTGATTCCAGTCACACAAGGACTCCAAAGGGGGAACTCTGGGCCTGACTTAGCACGCTAAAGGGCATCAAGAGGGCAACTTCCAGCTGTACTAAAGCCGGCATGACTTCAGTTCTAGGTGACACCTCAGCCTGTTCTTCCCCAAATGCCTGCACCCAACATCACCAGAGAGCCAGGATCTCTTCTATCCCCCTCCTGAGATTCACACATCATATGCCCCACTCTCCAAATACACACACTTTGAGGGTAAGAGTTTACTTCTCTACCTCATTTACCCTAAATGAATCCAAGCTATCCACCAGACACTGACAAACAGCATGAAGTGAGGTTATTAACCCTCCTCCTACATGCTCCAGCCAGCCAGAATAAAGCAAAGCAGAAGTTATTTGTGCTATTTAGGTAGTGAAGGCTGAAGATGAAACAAGTTTTTCTAAAACCAACCAAAGGAACGTACTCAAACAACTAAATGGAACTTAAGAGGAGCTAGGGACTTAAAAACCCCAAGCCATTAACCTTAAGGGAACCACAGGTCTCTTCCTACAGCAAGCACCAGGCAGTGTTTAGGCCTAGGCAGAAGTAAAACACTCAAAACCAAAGAGGCTTGATGATGGTTGGTCATCAGGGCGTGTATGCCTCCTCCTCACATCACTCTGTCCTTCCTCTTCCCATCAACCCCCTTTGGCAATCACAGCAATAAAGTTAGAGGAAAACTTCCACAAGTTCCTTGGGATTCCTCCACAAAATATAGCCCTTGAGCTCCCTGTTTAACTGGCCTTTCCCACCTGGGTTTTGTTTCTTTGCTAAACACAAAACCAAGGCGGGGGGAAAGATGAAGTCATGGGAATATGCTGGATACATAAGGATGCTTCAGCAATGAAGTAATGGAAATAGGCTGGATATCCACTGATGGTTAAATAATTGCATGAGGAAGCCCTGGAAAGGCGCATAGCCTAAGGGGACTTTGAGGAAGAAAAAGAGAACATAGCCAATTTTGGCACAAAAAGAAGAGTTTGAAGAGTTAATGAACAGAATAAAGATGAGGGATGCTTGACTTAGGAGATGTGCTGATTGTATCTTTACACCAGCCTCATTAGAGCTGTTAATGTGCGTTTTTAACAACACAGCAAATAACACCAGTAGTTACTTGTAGGGTGATGTTGCAAGAGGTAGGCTTTAAATAGAAAAGCTTGCTCTATGCTTCCAGTTCCTTTTAGAGGAAAACTGGAGGCTGACAAATGGGCAATCTTCAAGCAGCAAGAATGAGGAAATCATTCTACCCAGCGTTATTCAGCTCTCCATTTTCTAACACTGGATGCCAACAGAGTAGAATAATCCATATAGGGAATATCTCCACTAATTAAACTTGAATATTCCCTTTAATATTCTAAAGTGTTAAAGAACTATTTGCTTTTTACATAAATAGGCATCAACCACACTTCTCTCAGAAATGCTGAGGCAGAGAAAACACTTTGCATACTCCAGATCATGAATGGGATTATAACTGTGAGGACTGTAGGATGATGCAAAGGCAAGTGCCAAACGTTTGGAAGACCTATACTTGTAATACTTGGGAGGCACAGCTTGTGAAGGGAGGGAATCCTGCCCCTCTGCTGTGCTCTGGGGAGACACCCCCCCCCCCCCCCCGCAGTCCTGACCCAGCTCTGAGGCAGCAGCACAGGAGGGATGTGGAGCTGTTGGAGCGACTGCAGAGGAGGCCACAAAGATGCTGCGAGGGCTGGAGCAGCTCTGCTCTGGAACCAGGCTGAGAGAGCTGGGCTGGGGCAGCCTGGACAAGAGAAGGCTCCTGAAGGGGAGACCTGAGAGCAGCTCCAGTGCCTGAAGGGGCTGCAGGAAACCTGGAGAGGGGCTTGGGACAAGGGATGTAGGGACAGGCCAAGGGGAATGGCTTGAACCTGCCAGAGGGGAGACTGAGATGAGCTCTTAGGCAGAAGCTCTTCCCTGTGAGGGTGCTGAGGCGCTGGCACAGGGTGCCCAGAGAAGCTGTGGCTGCCCCATCCCTGGCAGTGTTCAAGGCCAGGTTGGTCACAGGGACTTGCAGCAACCTGCTGTAGTGGAAATTGTCCCTGCCCATGGCAGAGGTTGGAACTGGATGAGCTTTAAGGTCCCTTCAACAAGCCAGTCTGGAATTCTATGAAGTCTTTCTCCTCACTATTTAACTTCCTCTTCTCCAGACCTTCAGGAGGTAAGACAAGTATAAAGGCGAAAGTTTCCAGACCCATTTGAAATATTCTTGAGGAAGAAGAGAAGATACTGCAGCCATAACTCAGTGGTGAAAAGGAAAGTTGTGGAATAACATGGATACTCACAGGAATTGTGTCTACGGCGGAAGCCTTTGGACTGAGTGAGCGTTTCCACATGCCGATCCATGTAGCTCTTGGAGCACTGCTGCTGTGGAGAGATGATAATATCCTGGTTCTTGGTGTCTGTTCTCTTCGGGATGTTCTGTGGGGCACTGCTGGACATGGGTTTCTTTAACGCTTTCCCAGTGCCATTCTGACTGGGACCCACTTGGCACCCAACACCAGGGATGCCCATCTCTGTCTGGGGCAGATCCCCACATTGTCTGCTGTCCCCTGGCCCTGGGATCTCCAGGATTTTCAGCTCAGTAATGTCACCTGCCCTAAAAACAGGGAAAGAAAAGCAGACATGAGGAATTTAGCATTTGAGGTACCTCTGCAAGAAACCCCTAAAGAAAAATGTGTTGCATTGTAGAGTGTGGTTTGTCTGATCAATAGAAATGAGGAAAAATGGACTTTAACACCCAATCACACAGGATATTTCCACAGACATCAAACTGAAATGGCCTGAGTCCTCAAAACATCAATGAGTAATTCTACACTGCACCTGGGTTTTGTGTGAAAGGCTCTATTCCAAGCTGGAACAGGCAGCACTCAAGCAGAAAATGGAAGCAACTGACCTTTGCAGAGATCTGCACTGGTTTACCAGTTTCCAGACACTTAATTCATCTCAGCCTTGAGGCTACTATTACATTTAATCCCTTTCTCCAGTAATCTACCCTCAGATGAGGGCAATTCATGCTCAGACAAGGACTGTGCTTCCCGTTTCCTCAGAAAAGGGATAAAGAAAACCAAAGGAGCACTGGGTACAAGCCAAAACCAAACAAAGCAGCAGTTACAAAGAATTCCATTTGCCCTGACGGCAAGAAATACATTAGAAGTTAGGGGCTTCTACTCAAAACTTAAGTATTTCTTCAACTGGGATATAATAAGAGCTTGTTACTGACTTCCACATATCTCCTAGAAGAATATAGTCATCATCATCTTACCCCAGTCTCTTTAAAATCCAGGGAGAAAGAAAGATTAAGAGTATCAGGGAATCAATCTTATTTACAAGTCAATGACTCGGCGTCTTAGTTGTTATAAGATGCCAGGTAACAGGGAAATGGCAGTGATGAGTGACTCTTAAGTCTTCTTTTTACACACAGTGTTACCAGGAGCTGGTGGCAAAGAGCTCCTGAGAGTAACACCACTGCAGCATCAATTCAGCTTCTTGGTTCGAAACTCCCTCCTGTCTCTGCAGCGCAAAGCACATTGCAAGAGCAGAAGGGATGGAGTTGGATTTGATAACTGCACTTCACTGCCTAGGGGCAATAACAATGCTCAGCAGCAATAGGGAGATTAAAGCAAAGAGCTTGTTTCTGAGGAAAACCAACCCCAAAACCATGCCAACCACCACCGACGTGGGAAAAGGTAGGAGGGGAAAAGACAGCCACTAACCTGAAGGTGACTTCTGGCACGAGGCACTTGACCCCATTGTGGAAGGGCCGTGTCAGGGAGATGGTCTGGCTGACCTGATCCACAGCAGACACTCGTCCTTGGTAGACTCCCAAGCTTTCTCCACAGTTAATAGACACAATGCTCCCAAGCCAGTCCGTAGCCATCTTTCTGGCACACAACCACTGTAAAGAGACACAGGCCTGGCTGTAACAAGATGCAGAAAGTGACAACCTGAATCAGCATCAACTGTATTCCCCGGCCCAAAGCCTGGCACCCACCCAGGCTCCGGCTTTGTCAGCTTCTCCCTTCTTTGTGGGGTGGAAATAACATCCCAGCGAGTGTGTAAATCCCTGGATGGGGCTTTGCTATAGCATTGTGACACAGATCACTGTTTGCTTCATGAAATAAATCATTTTCAAGCTCCCAACAGAAATATTTGGTATTTAATTCTGTCTGTGGCATTATCCCTGGAATTTCAGGGAGTTTGTAGAGTTTTGGCACAGGAACACTGGGGCAGAAGAGCTTTTGTGAATAATCAGCAGGGAGAAGATTCAGCTCTGAACATACAAATGAAAACCAACACCTTTAAGGGAGCAGATACAGAAGGAGGGGAGGAAAACCCAGTGCTGGAGTCCAGGGTAAAAGCCTTCCCGCTCTCCAGAGCCAGGAATATCAGTATTCCTGCTGCAATCAGGAAGCTGCATTTCTTCCTAGCACTGAGCTCCACCAGAACAAGGGGAAGAAAACCCACTTTGTTCAGTCCCACGCAATTCCCTCAGCCCTGATGCTTGACTGAACTTGTGTCAACACACTTTGAAGCAGGCTAAGCACATCTTTTGAGCTGAGATCTCTTCCTCCAGACACAGGCCCGAGAAGATGACAGGCTCATCAGTGGCACAGCAGCAAAAGAGAGCTGACAAGTTCCTAAAGGGAAATGACCACTGGATATATTTGCCTTTCATGCTGTAATCAACAGATATTTACTGTAAGGAGCACAAAGAGCCCAGGAAATAATCCAAGAAGAGATTAACAGCAATATATAAACCCTGTTTCTGAGCACTGTTTTAATTCTCTTCAAGCCCTTCCTATCCTGAGCTTCTTGGAAAAAGAAGTGAAAAATAACCCTGGAAATAACTAGGATGCATGTTAACAGGAAAACTCCTCACTTCCCCCTGCTTCCAGGGGACTGAAAACAGGGGATGCTTCTAAAGGAAGCTAAATTTGGTCACTAAGGTGGAAATCCGTCAGCACCAGCCTCCTCTCTTTCCTGCTTTTCTGGATCCATATTAAGCCATGATAACAATGCCTGGATGCCAAGGTGAGACTGATAAAAGGCAGTTTCAAAAGGCAGAAAACATATCACCAAGTATCTACAGTACACCTAAAACTTCACTCCCTTTCCCACTTTTTGTATCTCCTTCTGGAAATGAGAGGAAGGGCTCTGCACACATCACCACCTTCCAAGGGTACTATTCAAAAACAAGAGTCTCCTTCTACCAGGCAAAAGGTGATCTATGTTTGCATTCAAACACGAACTAAACCAAGGGAACCTCCTCATCTCGAGGGAGACTTCTACTGCTTTGTGCAGAAGTCACTTAGAAGAGGGACTGAGCAACACATGCAGTGAATTATTTACAACATCACACATGAGAACAGTAGCACACCTGTGTGGTTACACACACCTGGAAAGTCAAACCTCCTGTCTAATAGTCTGTCACATATTACAGGTTTTGCCATACAACTCACAGAGATCTTCTCCCCAACATCCCTTTGGGTGGGTATTACTGATACGCCTGACATCACTGCCACTTGTAAAAGAAAGTCAAGGCGCACTCAGCCATGCAGACAGCTCTTTAATACACAGAGTTTGTAAGCAGTAACTCAGCACCTTCTCCCACCCCTGTTCAAGGCCAGGTTGGACACAGGGGCTTGGAGCAAGCTGCTCTAGTGGAAGGGGTCCCTGCCCGCGGCAGGGGGTTGGGACTGGACGAGCTTTACGGCCCCTTCCAACATAAACCATTCAATAGCTGCGCACAGCGGGCACTGCTGCTTGACAAGGAGCCACAACACATGCTCCCCCAGCTGCAAGATGAGTTCACAGCGAACTGGCTTGGCTCAGTTACGAGGAAAGCAGCCACAGAGACCTCCCAGCTCTGCCGCCGGGACACGGGCAGGCAGAGCGCACCCACTCCCAGCAGGGCTCATCCCCCGGCCCAGTCCGCCTCACCAGCACAGGAAAACGCAGTCCCCGGGGCGAACAGCACAGGGAGCCCCTGAGGGGGGGCACAAGGGACACCCCTCCGTGGGGGGAGAAGCACAAGGAGATCCCCTCACCCTTGGGGGCAGCATGAGGGCCCCCCCCCTCCAACCCGCGCGGCCCCGGGCCAGGGCCGGGCCTCCCCACCCGCTCCCAGCACGGCCCCGCGCAGGGCCTGGCGCCGCGGCCGCGCCTCCCGGGGGGCCCGGGCGTGCTCAGCGCCGCACCGCGGGTGCCGCCTGCCCCCGGCGGGCTCCGGGCGCGGAGCGGGGGGTCCCGGTCCCGGTCCCGGCCCCGCCTCACCTGGCGCCGCCGCCTGCTCCCGCCTCAGCGCGGCCTCCTCCCTCACCGCCGCTCCGGGCTTCCGTCACTTCCGGTCCCGCGGCGCTCCAGCCACCGGCGGCCGACCATAGAGACGAGCGGAGGGGTGGGAGTGGAGCTGCGCGCATGCGCACTAACACCCGGCGTGGCGGGAGCCGCCGGGTGCGGTGTGCGCATGCGTAGTGAGGACCCGGCGCTGCGGCGGTGGTGGTGGCTCCGGTGGTGGAGCCGGGACCTGATCCCCGTCGCTGCGGGCACAGCCGCTGTGACCCCCTCTGTCACCCATCGCCGATGTGACCCCTCCGTCACCTATCGGCGCTGTGACCCCTCCGTCACCCATCGCCGATGTGACCCCTCCGTCACCTATCGCCACTGGCACACTTCGTCCATCACACCCATCCCACCCTCACCTCCATCACATCTCTGTCACTGCTGCCGCACGCTCTCTGCCATATCTGCCCCGTGTCACTGCCAGTGTCCTCACACCTCCACCACCTCATTCACACGTCAACCCCATCACCTCCATCACCCCTCCATCACCTCTTCCATCATCCATCACCTCTCCCTCACCTCCATCACTCCTCCATCACCATCACCCCTCCCACACCTCCGTTGCCCCTCCATCACCACTTCATCATCCTTTCATCACCCCTCCATTATCCCTTCATCATCCATCACCTCTCCATCACTTCCATCACCTCTCCGTCACCCCCACCCCACCTCCATCATACGTCCATCACCTTCATCACCCCTCTGTCACCTCCATCATACCACACTTCCACCACACCTCCATTGCCTGTCACACCTTCCTCAACCCTACATCACCCCCTTCACCTCTGCCACACATCTGCCACCTCTCCATCACCTCCATCACCCCTTCATCATACTTCCATCACACCTTCATTGCCTCTGTCACACCCCCATCACTGTCACCTCCATCACCTCCCCATCATATTTCCATCACCTCCGCCACACCTCCATCACCCCTCTGTCACCTCCATCACCTCAATCACCTCCATCACCCCATCACCTCCACACCACTCCATCACACTTCCATCACCCCTCCACCACCTCTGTCACATACCTCCATCACTCCTCCATCATGCCTCCACCACCTCCATCATCTCCATCACCGCTCCATCCCCTCTCCCAGACTCCCCACCCAAGGCACAGGTACATTCACCTCCTGCTTTCTCCTCAGCTCTGCTACCCCCAGCTTTCCCCCCCCCCCGGAATCCTGAGCCTGTTTTGCTCATTACTGGGAGGAAGGAGCAGGCGGGGTGTGGAATCCCTTCCTGAGCTGTTGTGCACAGAGGCTAATGGAACACACAGTCATTGGGAACACAGTCAGTAACAGCCCTGTGAAGGTGAGGCAGGTTAGGGTGGGAGGAAGGCTCCTCTTCTCCAGAGCAGCCTTTCCAGGGCACAGCCACCTCATCCAAACTACCCCTGTGGTTGTCCATCCCATCCAGGTGACAGATGGAGTCAAATAGTCACCTTTCTGCTCTTACTTTGATAGCTGCCTGGATGGGGCAAGAGCATCTCCCACCACAGAGCATCCCAGGGCAGGGATCTGGGGAGGGACACACTTTTCAGCACAAGTTTGCCACGATTCCTTATATTAGACCCCAGCTCCAAGCATTTGTGCCTCAAGGAAACATACCTGTGGGGCAAGAGCTTCCTACCCCAGCAAGCTGGAAACCCTGGAGAGATGCCCTTCAGGTGTGCCCAGACCCCAGTTTTCCATATATTCCCCTATTAATTACATGGCAATTTAGTGTTTATCACCTTTTTCAAGGGGTGCTATGAAAAGCCTTCAGAAATAACCATGCTCTGAGCTGGGGAAGCACAGAGCAGGCGATGGTCTGAAGCATCCCTCTGTGGATCGCTTCCCTGAGGGTCCTGAAATGCTGTTTGCAAGCTCCTGATTCATTTATTTGGAGGAATAAAAGGGCCATGCTTGATTTTGGGTGAAATCCTGAACCCATCAAAGCTCAGCATCACCTCTCTGTTAAGGTTTTAGCTTCTCTATACACACAGGGAGAGGACCAGAGCCAGCTCCTGTGAGGACTAAATGCTCCCCCTAATAGCACTGGTGTCACAGCCCCGATGGTAAAGGAACATCCAGCTCATGTCCCTGCAGGAAAACCCTGATCCAACACATCCAAGTCAGTTTTTAAGGATGATGGAGAGATCATCTTGGGCTTTTCCTCAAAAAATCTTTTCTCAGAGGAATAAGACCAGAAAGAACCAAACAAGAAACTTTCAGCACTTCAGTATAAGTATTTATTGGGTTAGAATCACTGCAGTTCATATCCCAGGGTATGGATGTGTTCCACACAGGTAGGAAGCAGCAGGAACCAGTGCTCAATTTGCCATGGGAATTCACCATCTCCTGCAGCCCTCAAACCTTTACTAGGCTGAATATGGGACTCTATTGCTTGCTAAAGGACCCACAAACTATTAGTTGATTAAAAGCAGCAAATACATTCTCTGGAAGCCAGAATGTGCCTCTTATTGCTTCTTGCCCCTTACTGTCAGACCTTGGATATTTTCCAGAAGGTTTCCTGGGAGGAATTTAGCCATCTCTGAACAGCACTGCTGATGGATATACATTCATTCACCTCTCAGGCTGTCTCCGAGGATGGGTAAAACACTTGGGGGTTCATTTAATGCATTTACACTGAGGGCAGGTGGGTGCTGGTGCAGGTCTGGCCCCTGCATCAGCCCAAGACCCCTTCAGAAGGCAGCTGGAGCCAAAGAGCTCTGCCAGAGCTTGAGAGGCTTCTCCCTGTGGGAAAAGCCAGGTTTCCCAGGGAGGATCCCACAGCTTGATTCCTGTTTGGTGGATGAAGGGAGTGTTGCAGGAGGCAGGGTGAGAACACCCCTACCGCTACCCCACACTGCCTCTCCCAGCCCAAAGCATCCTCCTCCCTCCCTCCCTCCCTCCCCACCCCAGGGCTGTGATCCCCACAGATCTCCCCATGGTGAGCTTTTATGCAGGCAACAGCAATGGAACCTGCCTGGGGGGGGGGGCGTGGGGAGCCTGACAAAGCAGGCTTTATCCCTCCCCACCATCATTTACATGAGATGAACAAGCCCCCAGTGAAGCAACACAGTGAGGAGCTGTGCTGGCTTCTAGAGAGCATTAGCAAAAGCAGGCTGAGCGTGCAGCTCCCAGGGCCGGCTCTCGTGCGGCGTGATGCTTCCTCCCGCGGCTCATGCAGAGCTCTTCGTGGGGAAGCGCTGCCTGATCTGGAAGCAGCTGCACTTCTTGTACTTCATTGTCAGCCCGTACTGAGGGGTGATGTCCACCCCCGCGCCGGGCCGCAGGCTGAACTCCAGCTGCTGCAGCAGCGTGGCCAAGAAGAGGAAGACTTCCCAGCGGCCGATGGACTCGCCGAGGCAGCGCCGCTTGCCCAAGCCGAAAGTCATCACTTTGTCACCCTCCGTCCTGTTGAGCTCCGTCCCTGCGGCGTTGAGGAACCGCTCAGGCTTGAAGGCTGAGGGCTCCTTCCAAAGCTTCCTGCGGCAGAAAGGAGACCCAGCTGAGGGAGCTGGATTCACCCGGAGAGACGCACCGCAGTGCTTCCGCACTTCGCCACCCAAAACCCCTTTGGCAACCTCTGTCCCTGGTCTGAAATGCCAACGAGATGACAGAGCCCATCAGCTCAGGCTATTGAAATCTCTATTCCAAACTCAGCCTGTGTTTGCCTGTGCAGATCCCGGAGGTGGATTTAATTCAGCGTGCAATAGCTGGGCATCCTGCAGCCTCAGCCAAAAGGGGAGCATGGAAATCGGTCAGCAGCTCTTACAAAAAGCAAGGATGGAGACCTGAGAGTTTTCTGACCTTGAAGCCTTCCCAACCCATCCCAGCCTGGCTCCTGGTAGGTGCTAGGTGGGATTTTCCAGTTCTTAGCTGAGACTTTCTGCTTGGACACAGGGAATCCTCACTGTCCCCAAAGACAGTGCTCCCATTGCAGTGCTCAGGAGGAATACCGTGATGTTTCTGCTGCTGGGATACTTGGGTACAAGCTTCTGATCCGGGAACTATCTTTTGTGTCAAGGCTTGCTCCCCTGCCCAGGAGGGTCTCTACTGGAGAGCAGCGGAAGGGTAGCATGGGGCTTTGCTGTACAGACCCCTTTCATCCACCCAAGCTGATTACCAGAACTAACAACAGGAGCTGATGGAGTTTAACGGGAGTCACGTCAGGACATGTTTCTCTCTGGAAGAGGGAACCGGGACGTTCCCACTGAGCACATCCAAAGCCATAGCCCCGGATCACAAGGGCTGCTTGGCAGGAGGATCTACTGATTCCTGATTATTCAGCAGCCCAAGCTGCCAGCCCTTGCACGTAAACGGGATGTCCGGTGCACTGAGGACATCACCATGTGATGGGGAGTTGCTGAGCCAGTGACCAAGTCACCCCACGGCAGCTCCATGCCCAGGAGTTTTTGACCCAATCTGCCTTTTCCTGCCTTGGAATACTCACTCGTCGTGGTTCACTTGCCACTGGTTGACAAACACACAGGTATCCTTGGGGATGTAGTAGCCATTCAACGTTGTTGCTCTTGTTGTACTGAAAGAGATACAGGGCAGAGGGGAAAGAGAAATTAAGAGGAGACCTGCAGCTTCAAGGTGAAACAAAGCTTGACAGGTTCAAGGGTTTCAGTCTCTATGCCCTGTTTGTACTCTTATAACTGATGAGGAAATACCCCACATTGCATCTGGGAGACTAAATAGGTTAACACTTCTCCTTGAGCAGAAGGATGCCAGTTTTGGGAAGCTGGATGAGTTCTGATGGGGTTTCTCCCAATGGGGAGGCTGGGGGAAATACAAACCCAGGGGTGTTTGACATCCCTCCAAAGGGCTTTGTGGTGGATGCAGCCCCAGGCACCGGCACTACCAGGTGTGAAAGCCATGGAGAGCTTTGACAGGAGTCATTCAATCTGTGCGCTGGAATATTTCCTCATAGCAGGGATGGATTCCCAGGCAATCATCTGCCTCAAGAGCACCTCCCAGAAAACCGCTCCACAGAAAACCCCAAATAGGATGCCAGGCACTGCAGCCCTTACCTGTGCGGGAGGGTGAAGGGCACAAAGGAGGAGTGCCTGAACACCTCCAGGATAAAGGCTTCTGTGTAGGGCAGCGCGCCCCGGTCCGACAGCCTCGGTCTGCGCTCCCGGCCGATGGTCTGGTCTGTGGGAGGTTGAGAGAAGGGAGCAGGTTCGGGTCAGCCTTGGACAGGGAGGTTTTGGCTCCAGGGGAAGCAGGTTCCTGGACTCACCCAGCTCTTCCTGGATCCTCTTCTGGATGCGGGGGTACAAGGCGACATACATGAGGCTCCAGGATAAGGCAGTTGTCACAGTGTCAAAGCCTGGATGGACATGGAGAAGTCATTGAGCTACCAAAAGAGGGCAGGTAGTGGGTATTTACAGATCCCAGCGCTCCAGATGTTTGCCTTGGAGCAGGTTCCCCAGCAGCATCTGCTCTGGTCACTGTTCAAGGGGCACATGAAAGCCCAGGAACAGCTCCAAATACCCAAGCACGGCCAAGGTCTCATCCCAAGAGCTCCAGCTCCCACACCCAGCATCCCAGCGGCAAGGCTTTACCCTCCGAGATGTTCTCACCTGCCCCAAAGAGGTCATAGACGATGCCAATGATCTTCTTATTGGAGAGCGGGACGTGGGCATCCTCCCCTACACTGTTCTCCTGGCAGTGCTCAATCAGTGAGTCCGTGATGTCCCGAATGTGCTCCTGGGGGAGAGAAGCTGAGTCAGGGACACCATGGACACCGAGAGCTGGGGGAAACCCCCCCCAGCAAGGGCCAGGCCCTGGGGGATTAACTCAGATAGGAGAGCCCCAAGGAGCTCTGATGTTTGTAGGCACCTCTACCTGCATCCCAGAGTATCCGAGCTCTTACCTTATCAAAGCTGGTGTAATGCTCCTGGACAAGCTTATGCACGAAGGAGTTGAAATGCCTGTTGATGTCCTTGAAGAGCTTCATGCTGTGGCTGGGAAGATACCGGAGCAGGGGGATGAAGTCTGCAGGGTTGCCAGAAGCAGCCACATCTCCAAACTCATTGTTGAGGTTCACTATATTGAGCAGCTCCTGGTCGTTGTGGTCGTGGCGCTTGCCAAAGCACATGGCGCAGATGACGTTGGCCACGGACACCACCAGGTACCGGTAGGGGTCGAAGCTCTTCTCCTCCTCCATGAGCTGCAGGAACTTGGTGACCAGGTACTCGGCCTCCTTGGACACGTGCTCCTCCAGGAGGCAGATGGACGAGGCCGTGGGGCTGGGGGTGGCAGAGAAGGTCTTGAGGGCGTTCTGGGCCAGCTTCCTGAGGGCTCTCCACACCTCCCCGGCGTCAGGGCTGAAGGTCATGCTCTGCCCGTCCGCAATGTAGCGGAAGCTGTGGAGGTCGGGGCGGCCCAGGAAGTCTTCTGCTTGCTTCACCAGGGCTTGCTTGATGGTGTCCAGCCCGCTCAGCACCAGCACGGGCCGGGTGCCGATCCTCACCTCCATCACGTCCCCGTAGCGCCGGCTCAGCCGGGTCAGCGCCAAGTGCGGGTCCTTCCTGAGCTCCAGCACGTTGCCGAGGATGGGGAAGCCCCTGGGGCCGGGGGGGCTCTTCAGCCCCTTGGGCACGCGCTGCTGGAGGGACTGGATGAGCAGGAACACCAGGCAGAACACGGCACCAGCCAGGAGGAGCTCGGTGGCCGAGACAACGCCTTGGCTTCCCACCAGAGACATCGCTGCCAGTGTGCAGGAACCTTGGTAATGAATCAAAGAGGCATTAGGAAGACTACGGAGAACCTCCAGTCTGAGGCACCTACGCAGCACTTAAGTCTGGTTTAACTTCTGATCCAGAGCTGCATCAGTTTTGTGCACTTTAGGAAGCTGCTTGCACTTAGAAGCCGTATTTTGCTAGCCAGGAGTGGAAGGAATGGGTCCCACAGCTTTTACTGTGTGTGAAGGGAAGGAAAGGTGCTCTCTCAACTACAGCACCTCCTTTCTACTGCCGAGCCTGTTCCAGAACACTTGAGTGCTTTCCCATACTTGAGTGTGGGAAAGCTGAATCCTCCTGGTTGCTCATTCCAAGCCTCTGCTCACCACCAAAACACAGCATTGCCATGAATCTCCCTCAAATGTGGATGGCCATGAAAGCCAGCCATGGCTGCAGAGTGGGGCTGGAGGCTGTGCGCACCCAGCTCCCTCCTCCATCAGAAATCCCTCAGGAAATGCCGAGCCAGGGGTAGGAAGAGGTTGGAACTGAAATCCCCCCTCCCCTTGGGTTGGGCAGGCTGGTACAGACCCTAAGGGACACCAAGGTCCCACAGGGTGAGGAACGTGGGGGCTGCTGGGACCCCAGCCCATGGCTGCAGATCGTGGCTGCCCCATGGTGAGAGGGATTTTGGGGCAAGGATTACCCTCAGAACCCCCAAGGAATCACCCTCCAGCAGCTGCAGGAAGGATGCCACAGAAGACCTGGGGAGCCAGAGTGTGGGGATACCCAAAGCAGAGCACCCCCGGCTGCCCATCCCTCGGGGGTGCCCTGGAAGCGCCCCCCGCACCCGTTCATCCCGGGGGTACTCACCTGTGGAGCGCTTTGGGGCCCGATCCGCCCGGCAGGTACCCCCCAACTCCTCTTCGCTCCTGCTTTATATGCATCGCCGCTTGCCCTGATTGGCCCGGACACCTCCCGTCACGTGGCCAAAGCCTAATCAAAGCTGACGTGCGTCCCAACTCCAAACACCTAACCCGGACCCCCCCCCCCCCCCGGCGGAGATCCCGCAAGCCCCGCACCCGCTCACACACGGGTTGGGGTGCGGGAGCCCCGTTCCCTGCCTGTCACCGTGGGGAGGCTGCAGGGCTGCAGGAGGAGGAAGGGGGGGACCCGTCGGGACAGGGGGGGGTGCCGGTGCCGCCCGTGGGTTCCAGACCGGGGCGGGCATCGCGTGCGAAGCGGGCGGGATGTTTGGGCAACCCGCGCCGCCCCGGTCACTCCAGTCACGCTACCGGCAGGATCTTAAAGGCGCCGGTTCCGAGCCCCGGTTCCCCCCTCCCTCAACCCCGGGCAGCGCCCCGGGTCCACCGAGCCCCGCTTTCCCCTTTCCCGCAGCCCCGGCTCCGTTCCCCCTCCTCGCCGCCGGTGCCCGCAGCCCCGGGATGTCTCCGGTATCCGGAGCCGGGAGCGTGGGAAAGCGCAGCCGGTGTCCGCAGTGCGGGGCAGGAGCAGGGGATCCCCCCCGGTGCCATCCCAAAGGAGCCCCGGGAACACGCAGGGATGAGTGCGGACCACGCTCCCCCCCCCCCCCCCCCCCGCAGTGCTTTAGCTGTCCTCCACGTCGGCGGGGGCTGCCGGTGCCTCCGACGGTGCTCCCCGTGGGAGCAGAGGGGGAAGAGCCCGGGGTACGGGGCATCACCGGGTCCCCTCGCCGGTGCGGGGCCGCTCTATTGGCCCACAGCCGTGGTGCTGCAGGGCAAGGGGGGCGGTGGGGCAGCCCCGGGGGTCACGGCCCTCCCTGCCCCGGCCCAGTTAAAGATTGTCCAAGTTCGCGTGCGAAGCGGCCGTGCCCTCTGTCACCTGTGCCCGGGGCACAGGGCAGCCGGGATGGGGCAGGGGGATCACGTCGGGGGGATGCTCGGGGACCACAGCGGGTCCCGCCCCCATCCCCAGTCCCTGTTGGGCGACAGGTCAAGACGTGTCCTTCAAGGAGGACAAGCGGGACCAGACGTAGCCCGAATCTCACCGCTTCCACCCTCATCCCCCCTATCCCCAGCCCAGCCACAGTGGGATGGGAGAGGGGCCGTGGGGTCCCGCCCCGCCGGAGGGAAGGGGGGGGTCCTGGGGGTGGCACTGGGGACATCGCGTGCGAAGGGGCTCCGGACTGACCCGGGAGGGTCACTCGCAGTCACGCTATGGGCGGGTGGGGGGGGAAATGGCTTTTAAAGGACCAGGGCGGTGGCCTCACGTCCAGGAGCCTGGCCCGGGGTCAAAGCGGCGCCGGAGCAGCTCGAGATCACACCCCCCCCCGGCTGGCTGGGGTGGGGGGTCCCCAGAACTGGGGGCACTGGGCACACTGGGCTGTATCCCCTCTGCCATCCCCATGCTGGTGGCGGCAGCCCCCTGCGCCACTTCTGTCCCCCTTGATGGCACAGGGACATCCCTCGAGAAGGCAGTTTCCCACTGTGCAAAGCTGAGGGTCTCAGTCGTGCCACCACAGATGTCCCCTTTGGGGTCCAGGGGACACTGAGCGGTGCCCCAGCCCGCTCTGACGTGTCCCAGGCAGAGCTGTCCCTCCCCAAGGGACACACTGCACTGTCTTTACCCATGTCTCTGGAGGTCTGCTTGGGACACATGGACCGGGCAGGACACGTGGCTGTGTCCATAAACCCCAGGCACAGATGTCCCCGTGCCCTCACTGCGGCACCCACACCTGCAGCTCCCAGTGAAGCCACGTACCTCCGGCTGTGTGTGCATTCACCCTACACATCTATAGGTGCAGACTACACATACACACAGCACATACAGCACCATGTGTACATGCCATGTGCATGGGGCATTTACACCAGTGCACTCATGCACATTTTAACACTCCCTTATGCACACAGACTATACATGCATGCGAACAACCTATACATGCACACAGACACCTATACGTGCACACAGATGCCCTATACATGAACACAGTCACATTATACATATACACCAACACTCTATACATGCACAGACACCCCATACATGCACACAGATGCCCTATACATGCACACTGACACATATACATGCACACAAGCACTCTATACATGCACACAGACACTCTATACATGCACACAGACACTCTATACATGCACACAGATGCCCTATACATGCACACTGACACATATACATGCACACAAGCACTCTATACATGCACACAGACACTCTATACATGCACACAGATGCCCTATACATGCACACTGACACATATACATGCACACAAGCACTCTGTACATGCACACAGACACACTAGACACACAGACACCCTATCCATGCACACAGATACACTATACATGCACACAGACACTGTACATGCGCGTGGACAACCTATACATGCACACAGACACACTAGACATGCATACAAGCACTCTATACATGCACACAGACACACTAGTCATACACACAGACATACTAGACATGCAAACACCCTATACATGCACACAGACAGTAGACATGCAGACAGGCAGACATGCTATACATGCACACAGACACATTATACATGCACACAAGCACTCTATACATACACACAGACACACTAGGCATACACATGGACACCCTATCCATGTACACGGACACACTAGACATGCTATACATGCACACGGGCACATTATACATGCACACAGACATGCTATCCATGCACACAAGCACTCTATCCATGCGCACGGTCACACTAGACATGCACGCAGACACTATACACACGCACATAGCCCACGTACAAGCACACAGCTTGTTGATGCTCTTGCATGGGTGGATTTGCCCGTGTTCACACACAGCCCCTGCTCTGCCACGCATGCACACAGGGTGTACACCAGGATCCTCTTGCTCCCGTGTATGTCCTTGCACGCACACACACGCTGGTGCGAGGTGCCTGGCACTGAGCAGAGTGGATCTTAGCAGCCAGGGTTTTGTAACTGTTCTTGCCAAACACTAATGAACGGCGTCACTGCTGTTAATGAGCCTGATTAGAGCAGATGTTGAAAGCCTTTATTAAATATTAGCTCAGCTTTTACCTGCGCCAAATTCCCACATCCCAAGATGGAATGAAACTGGATGAGCTGAACCCCAAAGCTCAGCTCATTCCTGCTCATCCCGGCTGCGCTTCCCAAAGCCCTGCATTCCTCCCCAGCTCCAGCAGCAGCCCCAGCGGCTCCCAGCTCTCCGGCTGGGTTTGGGGAAGGATGAGCTGCCCCAGCCTTGCCCCGCGCTGCCCCATCCACCTCTCCTATCTGTGGGGCTCACCTCCTCCCCTCTGCCCCGCCACTCCTCCGCTGTTTGCCACGGAGGAGCCGGGGGAAGCGAGCCAGCCGCCTTCTCACGCGAACCTGGGCAATGGTTAACCTGAGCCTGGCTCTGCCGCCGGCCACCAGGTCCTGCCACCACCGGTGCCAGGGCGCCGCGACCACCTGCTGGTACCCCAGGGATGCAGAGGGCTGCGGCTGCGGCTGCCCTGCTGCAAACACATCCCCTCACTGCTCCCAGCATCCCCAGAGTGGCCACGGAGCTGACAGCGCTCTCTGTGTGCTGGGACCAGCCTGGTCAGCCTGGGAAAGGGCTTTGGCACGCACATCCCTCTAGGCAGTGATAGTGGGAGAGGATCCTTCATCATCCCCAGGGCAGGGCTTAGGGACCCCCCCTTTCTGCCTCCCTGTCCTCAGGAACTCCACTTCTGCCTCTCATTCTGAGCTCCAGGGCAGACACGTGCCCTGGCAGGAGGAAAAGTCATCATTCATCCCCCAAACCCCAGTGGAGCTGAGGAAGGGTCTTCCCTGGTTCTTGGGCTGGCCCCAGATGGGCTTGTTCCAGTTCGTTAATGGGTAGCTATTCACCGGTAACCCCACAGAGATAAGAAGTTAAAGGAGCGCATATAAAGCCATGGCATTCCAGATAGCAGGAGAAGGTCCAGGCAGCAGGAGAGGATCTCCTCTGCTCCCCCGGACAAGCAGATACCCTCTGTCTCTCTTTGCTGGGAGCTACAGGCAGCAAAACCAGCCTTGTCTATCACAAGGACCTGCAGGTAAGAGACAATGTGTGCATGTGTGTGGCTTTGAGTGCCCATCTTCTGCAGGGAAAGGAGTGCCATTACAGGCTCTGGGGTGCTGAGGTCTCCCTTAAGCAATGGGTTTGGAGTCTTTAGAGGTCTCCAGTTTTTACCCCTTGAAAACCCCTAAATCCAGCTCCATCACCCTGAACTGTTTGGGGCCACTTGATGCCCTTTCTCAGCATCTGCAGGACTCAACCTCTCGCTGATCGTGGCTCTTTACAACACTTCACTCCTTTAGAGTTCCTGCAGGCAAGAGGCAATGAAGGCAGCGATGTCTCTGGTGGGAAGCCAAGGCGTTGTCTCGGCCACCGAGCTCCTCCTGGCTGGTGCCGTGTTCTGCCTGGTGTTCCTGCTCATCCAGTCCCTCCAGCAGCGCGTGCCCAAGGGGCTGAAGAGCCCCCCCGGCCCCAGGGGCTTCCCCATCCTCGGCAACGTGCTGGAGCTCAGGAAGGACCCGCACTTGGCGCTGACCCGGCTGAGCCGGCGCTACGGGGACGTGATGGAGGTGAGGATCGGCACCCGGCCCGTGCTGGTGCTGAGCGGGCTGGACACCATCAAGCAAGCCCTGGTGAAGCAAGCAGAAGACTTCTTGGGCCGCCCCGACCTCCACAGCTTCCGCTACGTTGCGGACGGGCAGAGCATGACCTTCAGCTCTGACTCCGAGGAGGTGTGGAAAGCCCGCAGGAAGCTGGCCCAGAACGCCCTCAAGACCTTCTCCATCACCCCCAGCCCCAGAGTCTCATCCTGCTGCCTCCTGGAGGAGCACGTGTCCAAGGAGGCCGAGTACCTGGTCACCAAATTCCTGCAGCTCATGGAGGAGGAGAAAAGCTTCGACCCCTACCGGTACCTGGTGGTGTCCGTGGCCAACGTCATCTGCGCCATGTGCTTTGGCAAGCGCCACGACCACAACGACCAGGAGCTGCTCAATATAGTGAACACCAGTGACCGGTTTGCTGCTGTGGCTGCTTCTGGCAACCCTGCAGACTTCATCCCCCTGCTCCGGTATCTTCCCAGCCGCTCCATGCGCTTATTCATAGATTTCAACAAGTCCTTCCTCCGTTTCATGCAGAAGTTTGTCAAAGAGCACTACCAGACCTACGACAAGGTAAGAGCTTGCAGGACCCTCACCTGCACCACGTGCATCCACGCTCTCTGCCCCTCTCTGGTAGCGCGTTGTTGGCTTCCTTGCAGCCAAGCATCAGTGGACATCTACCTTCTTGCAGTTACCGCTGCATGGTCAAGTCCACCTGCAGTCTCTCCACGTGCAGTCTAGCACTGCAGTCCTCCTCCTCCACAGCCGTGTGTGGTAGAGTTGGTTTGTATGCTGACCATCTGATCTGTGCCCTGGAGAGCCATCTCCTTGGTTTCTTAGGTTGCAAAAGCAGTAGGGAGCGTGGTGGCTGAAAGGTGATGTTTTCCAGAGCTCATACAGCCCTCGGCTCCTCCAGCACGGGGTGCTTGCTCAGTAACACCCATTCCTCGCTGGTTCTGCTGCCATGGCTTGTCTTCTCTTCCTCTCAGGACTACATCCGAGACATCACTGACTCCCTCATCGAGGAGTGCCTGGAGAAAAAAGCGGTGACAAACCTTGCGGCGCAGGTCCCTGAGAAGAAGATTGTCAACCTTGTGAATGACCTCTTTGGAGCAGGTACCTTTCCCCACTGGCTCCTTCACTACTGCAGGTTTCCTCAGGCTCCTCGTGTTATAGCCCTGTCTGACCCAGCTTTGTCCAACACCAGGCAGCCAGTTTGGGTCTAAGCACTCACTCTGCAGCTCACTGGTCTTCCTTGACCCTTTAGGGACACCCCTGGGAAGCAGCATGGAGCACCAGCTCTGGGAAGAGGCTTTAGGGAAAAGAGAAAGGCTCAGCCAAGCCTCACAAGCCAGGGTGGCTTCTCCTGGTTGAGGGAGATGTCTGTTCACTGATTCATCTTTGAGCTACTTGGGGAAACTCCCCTGATTCCAGAGAATTCCTGCAAACCCGACAGAACGCAGGGGTGAATCAGGATGAATGAGAGCAGACTGTGCAGGCAAGGCTTTCTCTGACAGGATAGAACCTGAGTCTCACTGTATGCCTCCTTAGCCACCCCAGACTGCTCCATGGCAGGGTTAGGGAGCAGGGCAGGTGCCCTGCGTGTTGTGCAGACTTCATCCATACGCTTTCCTCTTTGAACAGGCTTTGACACTGTGACCACTGCCCTGTCCTGGAGCCTCATGTACCTCGTGGTGTACCCCCACATCCAGAAGAGGATCCAGGAAGAGCTGGGTGAGTCCAGGAACCTGCTTCCCCTGGAGCCAAAACCTCCCTGTCCAAGGCTGACCCCAACCTGCTCCCTTCTCTCAACCTCCCACAGACCAGACCATCGGCCGGGAGCGCAGACCGAGGCTGTCGGACCGGGGCGCGCTGCCCTACACAGAAGCCTTTATCCTGGAGGTGTTCAGGCACTCCTCCTTCATGCCCTTCACCATCCCGCACAGGTAAGGGCTTCTGGGGCTGCAAAGGAGGTGGAGGGACAAGGCGGGCTCAAAGCATCTCGTCAGTGGTGCAATGAGAGGCAGGGAGATCATTATTGACCGGTAGGATGCTCGTGGCCATGGGGAGCTCACAGCTCCATGTAGGAGCTCCCAAAGAGCCATTCTGCTGACTTCACTGCAGGTACACCACCCAGCTTAGGTAGGGGTTGTCCAATCCTGCTCACGGACAATGCGAATGTCCCTCATGAAGCCATCCCTTTGGGCTTCATCCTTACTTCACCAGCACCAGGAGCACATTAATAGTCTCCTGAGGATGCAGAAGGACCTTTCCTCTTCCCAAACTCTGGGAGTCTTTTCTCTCTCCAGCACGACCAGGGACACGGTGCTGAATGGTTACTACATCCCAAAGGACCGCTGCGTGTTCATCAACCAGTGGCAAGTAAACCATGATGAGTAAGTACCTCCTGAGGCAGAAAGCCTCCAACAGTGACAAACAGGACCCTTCCTGCACTGTTATCTCCCTGGGTGGAGGTGGGGTCAACCTGCTTTAAAAGGGAGAGGCATCTGCTAAACATAGGGGTATACTTACTGGCAGGTCCCACCTTCCACACTCATGGCCAGGATTCAGCATCTCACCACCTGATGTATTCCCTTCCAGGAAGCTTTGGAAGGATCCACGGACCTTCAAGCCAGAGCGTTTCCTCAGTGCTGATGGCACCGAAGTGAATAAGGTGGAAGGGATGAAGGTGCTGATTTTCGGCCTGGGGAAGAGGAATTGCGCCGGGGAGACCATCGCTAGGTGGGAGGTCTTCCTCTTCCTGACCACCTTGCTGCAGCAGCTGGAGTTCAGTGTGCGGGAGGGCAAGCAGGTGGACATGACACCACTCTATGGGTTGACCGTGAAGCACCACCGGTGTGAGCACTTCCAGGTGAAGCAGCGCTTCCCTATGAAGAGCATGAATTGAGCAGAGCTTATCCATTGCCTGGACATCACCGGGAGGGCAAAGACCTGCGTGTCCTTGGAGCAAAACGGGGTCTGGTACAGCTATATGGGATGATGAAATAAACTGAAGCTGTCGGAACTCCTTGCCTTGTCTTGTTCACTTTGTAGCATTTCTTGCTTCTTCATTTTTCCAGCATTTCTAGTGTTGGATATACCATCACATCTAGTCCTGGTACCGCAAAAGCACATTTATGGGGTGTGAGAATGGTCTTTTGCTAGAAGGAAAGGGAATGTACCCCAAACCAAACTATCTGAATACCACTGGGCTGTATCCTTTGGTAGCTGAAGGACACCCAACCCATGCCATAATCCCATGGCCTCCATCAGTGTTTAAGATCTTGGATGAACTGATGCCCAAAGTTTGGGTGGAGAGGAGGGTGTCGTTACTGAGGTCCAGCCAACTATCATTATTATTAGGATTAACTATTATTGACTATCAACTATTATTGAGGTCCAGTACCACTATTTCTGGGCTCATTTTCACCTTCACTGTAGATGTGTCTGCAGGGAAAATGAAACCCCCTGGAAAAATACAAGCACGTTTCCAGGTCCTCCGAGCACAGCCTGTTCCCTTGCTTCTCCACTGGTTTTCATTGCCTAGCTGACCTGCCATGTCTCTAGGACCCCATTCCAGGAAAGGTTGATCTATGCCATAGAGGAGTTCTTTGAGGAGCAATCAGCCTTGCACCCAGGGCTCTGCAGTTTCCTTTCTTCAGCAGAATGAGAGGGATCCTCCAAACAAACTGGGCTGGGGCAAAGCCTCTCTGCAGGGACCAGTGCATTGAGGCTTCATTGACCACAGTCACTGCTGGCCCTGCAGGACGGGAGGAAGGACACCTTTAACCATTGCTATTGAGCAAGTCAAGCTGTCGGTGTTCTGGAGCAGAGCAAGGGATGTTATCACAGCGGGGCAGAGGAGAACAGGACTTCCTCCAACTCCAACCCAAGAGTTTACATTGGCTGCCAGTCAGCCCATGCCAGTAGAGCCAGATGCCTCCTTTGCTTCTACTTGCACGCAAGCAGCGCTGCAGGAACAAGTCAAACCATCCAGTGCAACACGCACTGCTCTTGACACCATTCCCATGGGTGGTATCTGCTCTGCAGAGCCCCAAACCCTGACCAACAGGAGTTCCTGCCAGCCCCAACTGCCAGTCACTCACCATACATTGCACAAAACCTTCCAAGAACAGACAGAAAGGGAAGAGCGTGTTGGGGACGAAAATGGGGAAGCCGATTGCCCAAGAGGTGAGGGAGATTCCAGTGCGAGCAGGGAGGTGTTCAGACCCGCTAAACAAGCCTGAGAGAAAAGGAGTAACTCTGTCTTTGTGTGTCCAGGCCTTGCCTGGTCACCGGTGTGTGATGCAACCCTGAGCAGATACAGCCTCAGACCTACCTGAACGCATTGAACCAGCCCGAGAAGCTTCACTCTGTGTCACACTGGCTTTGGATTCATCACTTAATGGCATAACCCCAATACTGCAGGAAAAGCGAGGGACCAGGAGGTCCAAAGTGTGGCTTGAGCCCCAGGTCTTGGAGGAAAAGGAGAAGGATGGTTTAGGACAACCTATGACATCCATCAGGCAAATAACATCTCCACTGCCTCTGATAAGGGCCACAGGTCCAGGCAAGAGAGTCACGAATACCTTTCCACAAGAGACACCCCAAAGCTGGCATTCACCTACCACAGGGGAATGGTTGGGATCACCCTGGACGTGGATCTGGGTCTCTCAGACCCTAACCTGGTGATTCAGAAGAGCCCTGGGATCATCAGGGACTCAACAGCAGTGTGCGTCACCATCCCCATGGGGTGGAGAGGCTCCGTATCATATCCATATCAGCCACAGTGGGAACACGCAGCACTGGTGCTGCTGTAGGACCAGAGCTGGGGCCATTGCGTGACTTTCTGCTCTACCTGCTGATAAGATCCGCAATAAGTGAGTACAGATACAAAGAAAGAGCAGGGGGATTATTTCTTTTCCCTTTGGAAATGAGTGTTTTATAGCCCCGGGGCAGATAAGCAAATTAATATTAACATTACTGAGGTGAAACAGCCCCTTGGTGGTGGAAGGTCTCCCCAAGACACATTCATCAAGGGCTGATTGCCTCCACTGGGGACACTGCTGCCAGGCTGGTCCCCCAAGACCAGAGACCCAGGAGAAGAAGCCACCCCAGTGTCAGGATGGAGAAGGGAAGAGGCTGGAGGGGAAACAAATGGGCAGGTGATTGTTCTTCCCCATACAGCCCTTCTCTTCACGGTGTTGGAAGCAAAAGACCCTGCTTTACAAAGCCCCATCTTCATTTGGCACCTCTCCCTCCACTTGATGCCAATGGAGACATGCCATGCAGCTGCAGGAGACCTTGCTGGGCAGCTTGCAGAGGCAGGAGGGTGCCCTGAGACCTTGGTGTGATGTCTCTGCACTCACACGTCTCCTTGGACATCCTGGTCCCTCCAGCAGTGATCCCAGGTGAGGCCCCAGCTGGGGATGCTGCAGTCAAAGTGTTCTTTTGATCCCAGCCACCCCAACCCCAAGCCAAGACTTGAACCCCCTGCTCCCTTTGAGGTGCAGGAACTCTGCTCTTCATGGCCTCCTCTTCCTCATTTCCTCCTGATAAACAAACCCATTGATGACGGCTGTGAAAGCCGCAGTTGCTCACAGTGGGAAAGGGGCTCCAGCTCCCATACCTTTGCTTTTCCCTAATGATCTTCCTCAATTAGGGCCTTTAATTACTCCCTGCCTAGTCTGCAAGTGCTGGGTGATTTCCTTACTGGCACCGGGGTGGTGATAAGCCGGAGGAGCTGTTATCACTCCATGGCCAATTGCGTTGATTGTCAGTGCAACCTGAGTCAGCAGAGCAGCCCTGGCCACTGGGCTCCAGCTCCTCTTCCAGAGCTCCCTCATTCCCACTGGGAAAGGTCCCTCAAGCCGACTCCTTCCTGGTGCCAGCATCGGGGGTGGTGGCACCTCCTTGCCATGAGAACCCCCAGACAAGCTCAGGGGACCCCTTGCAGCTCTTCCTCCCCAATGGAAGGCAGAGGGGAGTTGCTCCAGCCCGTAATGACCCTCCTCATTAAAAGCACATCCTGTGTTTCCAACTTCTTTCCTTTGCCTGTTTGTGAGATGTGTTATCAGGAACCATCTCCCCACAGGGATTAACTCTTGGGTGTCTCCTTCTTGCTGCTTGTCCCCAACACTGGTGGCAGTCCCATGACACCAAAAATAGCATCCCTTGATGCCCTAGAGCTTAAAATAAAGCTCTGAATCACACCTTAAGCTCTATTTCTGAGCAATAGGTGCTTTCCTTCTGCCACTGGCTTTGGGGACACCTCCCTCTGAGCTGGTGACAGCACATCCTCTAAGTGTGGTGGGCTTTGTGCCAGTGTCCTGCTTGCCTGCTGCACCAGTAGGCTTTGGGAACTCCTTCCCTCAGAGAAGGAACCCCCCAAACACCATCTCTCTCTTTGCAGCTCCATCAGGACAGCGTGGGGCTCTCCCCAGGAGCAGCCGCTTCACAGTGGGGATAATGTCTGGTTTCTGCCTTTTGGGGGTGAAAATCTCTCCCCAGCCCTCACCTTCTGGGGTGCTGGAGCTGATGGGACCTTCCCCTGGTGAAGTTTCCCTCTGCGGTGGGTTGGAGAAGATGCTGGTCCTCTGCTGGACCTGTGGATGGAGGGAATCTTGAGCCAAGAGTGCTGGACATGTAAACCATGGCTCTGCCCCTGTGCCGTGAGTGCTCCCAGATCAGTATGAACCCTTCTTCCTCCTCCCATCCCTCACCTCCCTCTTCCCTCTGGAAAGCAGACAGTGTCTGGGCAGATCGATTGCCCTGGGTTCATTAGAGGTACAAGGTACCTGTTAATCAGAGACATGAAAGCGGATAAGGACGGAGTTTGTCCCCGGGTTGAGAAGGGAACAACGGAGATGCAGAGATAACCACTCCCCGCACGCAAAGCTCCAAGCTCCTGAAATAGGCTCAGGTCTGGCTGTCGCCCACCCCAGCATGGGCATGGGCATGATTTCATTTGGGGCCAAGAACAAGCAGCCACAAAGACGTGTCCCCATGGAGCCAGGGCCACCAGGTCCCAAAGCACTGGCAGTGTGAGCCAAAAGCCTTTGGGATTTCAGATGCTCCTCAAACCCGGCCTTGGAAGCGGGATGGGGACTGGACAGCCAGGGTGTATTATGGGCTGGCAGTCACCTGCATGGCCCCGAAGCTGGCATCGGGTGGCAGAAAAGAAGCTCTGAGGGGGATGACACAAGGGGATGTGTTCTCATCTCTCCCCATAGACCCCCCACTAACTGTCCCCACAATAAGGGGTCCCAGCTGAGCATTCCACTGCTCTCATGACCCTAAAATCAGCTCGCTGTGCCCCATCAGGGTGGGTAAAGCAGGGGATGCCGGGGGGGGCAGGCAGTGCAGGGGGTCTCCAGCTCCCATGCAGGAGGGGGGAAGCCACCCCCAAGAGGCACCATCCCCAAGCCTGCTCCTCTTCTGCTTTCATTAAAACCAGCCTGGAAGCGAGGATCCCGCGCCTTGGAATGAGCTCTCCCCATCCGAGAAGGCTTTGGATGGGAGAAGCCTCCCCGAGAGCCAAGGCTGGATCCGCATTCACGGACGCGGTTTGTCCCTTCCCGCTGGCTCTGGGCCGTGGACGCCCTCCCGTGGCACCGGTCACAGCAGCTCCGCAGTGCTGCGGAGCCAGAGGAGCGAGGGGCATCCCTGAACGGCGGGGTTTGGGGATGCGCGTTTGGGAAGGGGGGTCTAGAGGGAACTGATCGCCCCTTCAGAGCATCCCATGTCCCCGCTACCCCCGTAGCTCTGGGAGCCGCGGAACCAGCCGAACCTGGCTCCCTTCTGGGCGTTTGGAGCTGGAAAGGGGATTCTCCAGGGTGGAATGAGCCGGGAGCTTCCAGGCCAGCCTCCCTCTTATGTTCCCAGCACCGCCGGTGGATTCTCTGCTGCCTAGTATATCCAATGCAGCAACCCTTCCCTTTCCCCTTTCCCTTTTCCCTCCCTCAACTCCAGTCGGGAGTTTACTCCCAGCTCCTCTGTTGCTTCCCCCCCCCCCCCCCCCTTTCTATGGTTTTCTCTACTCCTGGTGATTGCCGGCAGCTGAAGGGCCCCCTCTCCTGGTGCACGGCAAGGACATGGCTATCCTTGTCTCCTGGTGCTGCCAAATCCATCCTTCCCTTCCAGCCAGATCACCCACTCCCAAGCAAAGACCCTTCCCAGGTTGTCAGGGATGCTGATGGTCTTGGGGCTGCTGGAATGGACCTTCAGAGGGGAGAAAGGCCCTGACAGCAGCTCTGAGCACTCGTAGCTGTTCATTCGTTGGGGTGTTTCCCTGTTCCTAGGTCTGATGGACTGGGAAAACCTGGGATGGGGCAGGACTCCCCAGCAAGCTGGGTTGATGCCTGCTGTTTTCATCTGAGAGCTGAGACCCTCCTAGCCCTGTGCTGCTTCACAGACCCAGGGAAGGTGGAATCGCAGACCCAGTGTTGATGTGAGGGGGGATATTTATTGACTTTGGCCAAGGGCCTGTAGGGACAGGCCAAGGGGAATGGCTTGAACCTGCCAGAGGGGAGACTGAGATGAGCTCTTAGGCAGAAGTTCTTCCCTGTGAGGGTGCTGAGGCGCTGGCACAGGGTGCCCAGAGAAGCCGTGGCTGCCCCATCCCTGGCAGTGTTCAAGGCCAGGTTGGACACAGGGGCTTGGAGCAAGCTGCTCTAGGGGAAGGTGTCCCTGCCCGTGGCAGGGGGTGGAGCTGGAGGAGCTTTAAGGTCCCTTCAACCCAAACCAGGCTGGGATCCTGTGATTTCAGTTCCTATCACACAGAAATCCCCACCCTCCGATGGAAACACCTGGATGGAAAAACCTGCCTCTGCCCCTCTTCCTTGTCTCTGGCCTCCTGTGGCACCCCACTTCAACCCGCTGTGAGCGTGCAAGTGCGGGTGAGTGCACTGGGGTGTGTGGGCAGGCTGGGGCTTTCTTCCGTGGCTGCGTTTCTGGTGCACACAGATGCACGAGCTGGTTTCATTTCCTCCCAGGTCGGCTCTGCTCAGGGACCGTGTGAGGATGAGCCCCTTCCCCCCCACCCCGGTGCCCCATGAACCCACCAGGTCCCAGGGGCAGCTTGGGGCAGCAAAGGCTCTGGGCTGCCCAGCTCCACCAGCAGGTCCTTGGCTCTTTCTTTTCTACAGGAACAAGGATGTGTTCCCTAAAGAGAAGCTGGGCTTTGCAACCCACCCCACTGGCCGCTCTGGCTCTGTCCCCTGACTTTCCCTGTCCTCTGCAGTCCCTTTGTTCCCTTCACAGACATCTCCATCACCTCTTCGTGGTCCCCTCATCCCAGGGAGAGCATCCTCCCTTCATAGCCACACAGGGCTGGTACTCTGGAGTGTCTTTGTGAGCTTTCATCCCTTACCCAGCAGGAGAGGAGCAGAGACGGTGGGAAGAGTTCCTGCCCGTTCCCTCCCCAACCTCCTCGAAGGTACCACACTCAATGTGTGATCTCTTCCCATGTGATGATGCTCTCCAGAGCCTCCCTGGCTAGCGGAGCTGCTGGCATTGTCCTCCTCCCCAGCTGGATGGGTTTGGGGCACCTATGGTTCAGCAGCGGGATGCTGAAGCATGGGGTGAAGCGAAGGGTAGCCAAAAAGTGGAGGGAGGCCGGTGCCTGGGCTTCCTGCTCTGCCCTAAGGGGGCGAGGAAGTGACAACCAGCAGCCACCTCGGTGTGGGTGCTGAAGCACCTTTGTACCTTGGTGTTCCAGCGAGGCCTCCCAGTGAGAAGGGGGCGCTCCGAGTCCTGCCCAGCACCCATGGGCCTGTGCCTTTCCCCAGGGATGGAGCAAACCCCGACCATCCCAAGGGACCCACGCGGTGGTGGATAAGGAAACAATGCAGGATGCCCAAGCACTGTTTCCTCTCTCCCATCCCTCCTTCCACGCTGCTCCCTTGCTGGAACAACCCTGACACCTCAGGCAGGTTCTCAGGCCTGGCCACACAGTGCCTGCAGTGCAAGGCACCCACAGCTTTCCACCCCACTGCAGCTGTGCCCGGACACCCTCACCCCATCAGCAGCATCGCTGTCATTATCATCACGATTGCTGTTACTGTTGCTGTGGACGTTATACCATAGAAACATAGAATTGTAGATTGGTTTGGGTTGGAAGGGACCTTAAAGATCATTTCACATTATATCACATCATAGCATAGCACGGATCATACATTATGAGTAAATTATATTGTACAATTGCATGTAACATTATTTATATGTTATATAAATTACTATGTCATACCATATCTTAATTAAATTATGCTACATTATATCAGGTTATACATAAGAGGATAGGAAAGGATATCCCATGGCAGAGGGGTTGGAACCAGATGATCTTAAGGTCCTTTCCAACCCTAACCATTCTATGATACAATATCACATAATTTATTATATCACGTATCATTAGTATATTGTATTATATTGCATTGTTATTATATTATTATTGTTATAGGATATAGTATGTAGTATGTTGTATACGTAGCCTATATACTACGTACATATATAGCATATATAGTGTATATACTATATATAGTACATAGTATACACTATATACTACAGACTACACACGACACAGTATAGTACAGTAATAGTACAGTATTTTGATGGCGCTCTGCTGCTTGCACATTTCCCTGCTGTTTCTCGCTGGCTCCGCAGCAGCAGCCCCTCTTCACGTGTATTTTAACGCTCTTTCGGTACCGCCTCAGCGCAGCTCCGCGCCCACCGAGCAGGCACCCGCGGGGCGGGCAGGAGCACAGCGGAGGGGCTCGATGCGGGTCCCGGTGCCGGTCCCGGTGCGGGTGCGCCGGCCCCCGGCAGGTGGCGGCCCCGCTCCGCCCCGCTCCGCTCCGTTCCGCGCCGCTCCGCTCCGAGCCGTGCCGGCGCAGGCGCGCTCCCATTCCGGGCGCCGCTTCCTCCCAGCAGGCCCCGCCGCCCCGGGCGGACCCCGCTCCCCCCTCCCGGCCCGGCCCGGCCCGACCCGGGCTGCGGACGCTCCGCTGCCCGCCCCCCCCTTCCCCAGCTCCCAGCACCCCCCCCCCCCCACCCCTTCCCCGCTCCCCTCCCGCCGCAACGGGCTCGGCCCCGCCGGGCGGCGGCGGCTCCGGCTCCGGCTTCCTCCGCCCCTTCCGCCCCCCCCCGCGCCCCCCCGCCGGCCCAGCCGAGCCCGGAGGCCCCCGGCAGCGCCGCATGGAGCAGCCGGCGGCGGGCTGAGCCCCCTGCCCGAGGGAGGTGAGTGCCGCGCCGGGGGGCGGGGGGGGGACGCGCACGCACGTACCGGGGTGCCCGCACACCCCCCACACCCCCCCCCACACACACACACCGGGCTGGGGGTCCCGTCCCCACGGCGGGGGCAGCGGGGCCGGGCCGGGCCCGTCCGCCCAGCGCAGACAATGGGGCCTGCGGGGGGGCACGGCCGTGCTGCCTGACCCGGCACGGGTGACCCCGGCCCCCAGGGACACCGGCACCGCCGGGGACGGGGCTGCGTCCTCCGGCCCCGGACACGCAGGGAGCCAGGGACCCCCGCAGCATCCCCTGCCCCCGGGGGGGGGACCCGCCGCCCGGCCAGGGGCTGGCACCGCTTCTCTCCCTCCTCCCGCCCCATCCCCGTCTCCATCCCCGTGCTCGTCCTCCCGCCCCGTCCCCATCCTCATCCCATACAAAGGCCGGGCCCGTTTGGGTTGCTGCTGGCGGGGTTTTTGAGAGCGGTTGGGGCGGAAGGAGGGAGCTGGGGCCGGGCGTCGGAAGGGGCTGGCAGCAGGGTTTTAGTTTTTTTTCCCCTAATTTTATGTATTGATGTTCATGTTTCTGGTCCCCGAGGCGGGGATGGGTTATTTATAGCAGCGGCTGTTGCCCGTCGGTTGATCGAGAGTGAAAGGGGCTGTGCCGGCGCGCGGGGAGAAAAGTCACACACAATAACTCCAACCTGAGGTGCAAGGGCTGGGCAGCGCGAGGAGGGTGATGGCTGCTTCCCTTCCCAGCAGAGGGGAGCTCAACCCGGCTTCCCTCTGGAAGAGCCCATCCCGATCCCTGCCAAGGCAGAGAGTGGCCAGAGAGGACTGTGGGAGCACAGCGGAGGGATGCAGGGAGCATCCCTTGGGTACCCGTTCCTCACCCTTCATCGGCGCGATGGTGGTGATGAAGCAAAGCCTCATCAAGGGGAGCAGCACCGGGACAATCCCCCTGGGAGCACGGGGAGGTTTGGGGTGCTCCTCACTCTGCTTTCTCCCCCCCTCATCTTTTCAGTTTGGGGTGGGTGTTTGCAATGGAAACCCTTTGAACCGTGCCCCAAGCAGCTTCACCATGTGCTGCTCCCCAAGGATGCCCTGACACCCCCCAGGACATGTAAGGTCTCCCTGGGAAGGGATGCTGGGGTGATGTGTGGGATAAGGAGGGCGGAAAATCACCCTGATGGGTTGGTTTGTGTAGGAAAGATGACAAGGAACAGCCCTTTGCCATGGGGAGGCCGGGCGCAGCATCTCTCCAGCCCTCCACCTGCCTCCCCTCGGCACCTTCTTAGGCCTGAAGGGCAATATCTTCCCTTGAAGAGAAGCATAAAGAAATGAAAGCAAGAAAAGGAAAGCCCCCCCCTGCCTTTCCAGCCACGCTGGGCCGGGGGAGCAGCAGCGGAGCCCTGCGAGCGCAGCCAGCTTGCTGATGAGATAAAGGAAGAACGTTTGTCTTTCGATCAGAGTAATCGTAGGTGTTACTTGTAATAACAGGAGATAAGATCTTTTGGAGAGTGTGAGGATGTTGTCTGGGTTGGGGTTGGGTTGGGTTATTTTTGGTGAAGTTTAAAGAAACTCGAGTTGTTGCGGATTGGAGATGTTGCAGTGAGGTGGATGTGGATGGTGCCTGCACCCTGAATTCCATGGGAGTGAAGCTTTGCTACCATCTACAACTCAGCTTGATTTAGCTGGGGCTGGGCAGGGGCTGCTCCCTGTTTCCCTCCAGCTAAGTGGGTCTGAGGTGGAAATGTGGCATCTTTCCTTCAACCCATCCCTTGGTGCCAGTGGGATTTGGTCCAGGGGTCCCAAATTCCGCTGGGTGCCGGTCCCAGCCTGCCCATGGGTCTGGCGCAGCATGATTTTGGCTGGTGATTGACAAGAGGAACGGTTTCCCTGGTGCTCTTTGGATTATCAGGGTACCTGTGGTATTCACCATTCCTGCCCTGCCCGCCTTCCCCGGCTCTTCCCTATGAACTGGGCTTCCCAGAGGGAAAGCTGGGAGCGGGGAGGCAGCGGGGGTGAATCTTGGCCCTTCCCGGTGCACAACGTGGGGCTGAGGTTCCTTGCCTGGCCAGAGCAGAGATGCTCGGGCAGAGGAAGGGCACTCTGGCTGCTTCCCGATGGCAATGGGGATGGGATGTTTCCAGGGGGAGTGAAGCCGTCTCCTGGCAGAGCTGAAGAGCCAAACCTGACGCTCGGCTCTGCTGAATCTGCTGGGCGGCTCCCTGGCTATTTTCTTAATGATCATTTATTTGCTTCAAGCTGGCTTCTGCTCCTGCGCATCCTCCTTGGGGGGAGCACCTCTGCTTTGAGAAGGGGCCATGCCCGTGTTCCCGTGCTGGAAAAGCAGGGAGCGATGCTCCCTTGAGCCTCAGGATCCATCGCCGCGTCCTTGTCCCTGCGCCGGCTCCCATCCATGGGGATAAGGTGGGATGGCGGAAGCGAGTGGGGGCACGAGGCTGGGGCCGTGCTGGGTGACAGCGGGTGACGTGCTCAGCAGGAACCGCTGGCTGTCACATGAGGCCACCGCAGGCACAGCGCCTTGGGGGGCCGGGTGGCAGCGGCCTCGCTGCTCTCAGGGGTACAGGGTTTCCTCCTCCTCCTCCTCCGAGGCAGAAATAAGGTAGCGATTAAAGCGAGGTGATGAATAACCAGGCCGCTGCCTAAAAGTCACCTGCGGGAGGTCGGTGGCAAGAGACGGGGGGACATCAGGGCAGCCCCGGTGCTGTTAACCACCTCCCCGTGTGCTCTCTTTATGCCAGTGCCACCACGCGATGTCCGTGATCCAGGAAGGTGCAAACTGCCGTGCAGCAGGTTCCTTGTGACAGGGTTTGCTGCGGCAGTTTCCCCTTTAAAGGAGAAGGAAAGTGCTCTTAACGAAGGCCTGAGAGCCCAAAGGCGGGCTGTACATTTTGGAGCCCCTCTGTATTTGTAAGCTCTGAGTGCTGGTGACATTCGTGAGCTGAAAGCCCAAACAACCATCCTGCGGGAGTGGAAAGATCCTGCTCTGGTGCAGGGTGGAAGTGGCTTTTCCAGCCTGGTGGTCCTGGGATGGGTCTTTGGGCGTCTCTTCCAGGTGATGTTCCCTGGCATCCCAACTGAGCTCCTGCGGGTTTTCCAGCTGCGGTCGGATCCAGGGTGAAGCCTCCTCCTGCTGCTTGCTCTCCTTTGGGTAGTTTAGGGTTAGAATCACGACGTCGGAGCGCCAGGGCGGTGGGAAGCGCTGACTCAGCACTTTGGGGATGAGCTGATCCTTGAGCAACACCTGGGGCTTGCTCCTGCTCGGTGCCCCACAGCGTGCTCACTGGGGAACAGGGGTCAAAAGCCCTGGCAATGGGCAGTTCCCTCTGCAGGGATGCAGAGGCACCTCTTCTTCAACCAATTCCTTCCAGGCGCTAGCCGAGTCCCTCCATGGACTGATGGAGGGGTGTAGTTTGTTCCCAGTTTTCCTTGGGCTGTGTTTCAGGCTGGCGCTGTCCGGACCCTTTGCTCCACACCAGGTGTAAATTCTGAATTTAACCAAAAATCAGCTTGGAAACGAGTTGCAGATGGGGCAGTTTTGGGGGGCTGCGTTCCCAGCTGCTGCTCCCCAGCCCAGCATCACCCAGCGCTGCGCTCCCTCAGCTCCTGGCCACCTCCATGGCTCTGTTCCCACCTCATGGGTGCCATCAAGTAGGGTTTGGGTGCCGTCTCGAGATGCTGTTCTTCATCAACAGCCCCGTGGCTGGCTGGGAAGAAAACCCAGTGCGTGGGGCCCAGACGCTGTGGTGATGGGCTTCACTGGAAACCCCAGTGCTCACCTTCCGGTCCTCAAACTCTTCCCTTGGGGTGAGTGTCTGAGCCTTGACTTCCCTCTGCTAAAGGGCACTGTGGCCTGGGGGACAGTGAAGGAGGTGGTGGGAGAGTGATGCCTGTTCCGGATAGTTCTGGGCATGGCTGCGGTGGAGACGGGGCCGTGTCCATGCCCGCTCTCTTCCTCCCTGTGGTTCTACCCCTTATCTTCTTCCTCCTCCAGCCTTGCCTCTTGTTTCAGTTCCTCTTTCCCAAGCTATTTTGAGCCGCTGTCAGCCCCAGACCCATGCAGTGGATTCATTAGCACCTGGGTGGGTTTTGGGGCAGGGATGCGCTTCCTGCATCCCGCACATCCCGCTCGGTGCCCCCCGCCTGGCACGACCCCGTGCCCCAGCCCAAGAAAGCCTGGTTTGATGCTGGGGACGGTGACTTCATCCCTTCCCCGGGGTCCAAGCAGCGAGCATAAAGGCGGGTTTGTTCCCCTCCCACATGCCGGGGCAGGATGCGACCCAGCCTAGGGCCTCGGGGTGCTGCCGGGGGGTTGGTCCTGCAGGGAATGGATGTGGTTTATTTCCTTTGGATCCCGGGCCTGGGAAGCTCCCGGGGCTGGATGTTTCCACGTGGGGGGCACCAGGCGCTGCGGGAGAGCAGGGCTCTGGCTGCGTCGTCCCCAGTGCTGCCAAGGAGGGATCAGGATACGTCTGGATATGAGCGTGGGGCTTGGGGAAGCTGCGTCTTGCTGGCTGCATCCCTCACGCCTCATTTTCCCCGTTGGTGCTGCAGGGACCATGAACCACCTCACCGGCAGCCCCTGTGTGTGTGTGTGTGTGCCTCCATCCCCATCCCAGCTGAAAACCACTGGCTGAGCTCCCAGGGCTGCCCAAAACCCTCCGAACTGCTTCGGGATGAGGAGGCTCTGCAGGATGAGGCTGGCCTGGGGGGTTTCCAAGGCAGAGGGTTTGGAGCTTCTCACTGCTGGTTCCATCACGATGCAGCAGCCGCCCTGGGCTGGGAAATGGGCTTCAGTGGCTCTTGGAGGTCATCTCTGCTCCCATCCCATCCCCAGGCACCTCCATCCCTCTGTACCATTCCGTTTCATCCCTTGGATCCTTGCTGCTGATGCTGCAGTGGTCACGCAGCACGTAAACCTCCGCTCTTAAGAAGCTGGATCCATGCAAATACCTTATAATCCGGGTGAGCAGTTCTGCACTGGTCCCACTCTCAGCTGAGTGGACCCAGAGCTCTCGCTTCCGCATTGCTCTGGGTATGTGTTGGAAGCAGCACCTTGATCTGTTCCCTTCTTGGTGGTTAAGAGCTGCTGACGTGGCTCTGGCAGCATCCTTTGCAGCAGGGTTCCTTGCGCATCGTCCTTACACAGCCCACCATGCCTGGTTGTGGCTGCCCCATCCCTGGCAGTGTTCAAGGCCGGGTTGGACACAGGGGCTTGGAGCAAGCTGCTCTAGTGGAAGGTGTCCCTGCCCGTGGCAGGGCTTGGAGCTGGATGAGCTTTAGGGTCCCTTCAACCCACACCAGTCTCGGATTCTAAGTTGTCCTTCGCCCCTGCTGCAGGTCTCATGGTACCCAGTGACGTGTCCCCCCTGTGAGAGTCGTGCTCCAGCCTCCTGAGAAGATGTCAGGGATGCAGGTGAGCACCGGGCAGGGATGGAGCGGGCTCTTCACCTGTTCAGCGGTAGCCCCAGGGCTCAGGAGGGACTTGTCCCCATCCCCCTGTGCACTGCAGAAGCCCAGCACTGTGGGGACCTGTGTTTGAGCGTGTCTGTGTCCTTCCCTCCCCATCCCAGCTGAAAACCCCCTCTGGGCTGCCCCAGATCCCCCCGAGTGCTGCAGGTTTAAGTGAATCCCATTGGGTTTGCACCAGGATGTGCTGGGGGGGGCGGGGGTGCTCAGCCAGGCTCTGACACCATCCCGCTGTCCCCGGCCAGGCTGTTTGGCCGTCCGGTACAGAATGTATCGCCAAGTACAACTTCCACGGTACTGCCGAGCAGGACCTGCCCTTCAGCAAAGGAGACGTCCTGACCATTGTGGCTGTCACCAAGGTAAGGCCATCACCTCCCCGTGGCAGCACCCTGCTGCCAGCGCCACGCCGGGAGCATCCCTGCATCCCGCCACACGCTGTGGCAGTGCCATCTCCTGGTCCCCATGGACGTCCCGCAGGGCCGGAATGGGGCCATGCGTTCGGTTAATTAACTCATGGCCTCCTTAGTTAAGGTTTCTCCAGATTGGAAGCCTCTGGAGTGCCTCCTGGGAAGTGGAGGAGGTTGGGGAGAGGCTCACATTGGAGCGATGCTTGGTGCCGGGGTGGGAAAGGACAGCGGCCGTGGGTCAGGGGGTTCTGGGGTACCCAACAGCCTGGGAAGGGGGTCGTGGTGGCCCCCATGGGGCCACCAGCATTGGGGTTTGCTGCCCCAGCACCCACCTTGAGCTCTGTGGCTGTCCCTGCGCACCCATCCTGCCTGCGGCTTGGGGTCATGCAGAGCTCGGGTGCGATGCTGCTGTCTCCAGAGGCCGTGGGCTTCTCGTGACGTCTCTGCTGTCCCTGCAGGATCCCAACTGGTACAAGGCAAAGAACAAGGTGGGCCGGGAGGGCATCATCCCTGCTAACTACGTGCAGAAGCGGGAAGGGGTGAAAGCTGGGATCAAGCTCAGCCTCATGCCGTGAGTATCCACTGGGGATTCAGCCATGGGGAATACTGGGGGGGAGCATCCCCACTGCGTCAGACCAGAGATCCAGCTGACCCCGTGTCCAGACAGAATCCCTCACAGGGTTTAGCGAGGTGGGAAGGCAGAAGGAGCAGGGGCCTGGGCTTTCCCAAGTGGATTTGGGATCCAGTGCTGCTGGGGAAAGCTCTGAGCATCTTTGGAGCTGCCTGCAGAGCTGGGGAGGTGGTGGATGGTTGGGTTGGATGCCAAAATAGGTCCTTTCCCCACAGTTATGGTTGTGAAAGCTGCTGGGAGGAAGAAGGGGGTCGGAGTGGGGTCTGTATGGGAGGGGTGGGAGATAGGCAGATGGGTGGATGATGGGTTTGATATCCCTGCTGCATCCCAGAGCCACCAGTGACCCAGTCTGGAGGAGCCAAGGCTGCTGTGGGGAGGGGAGCAGGATGCCATGGAAGGAGCTGTGTGATGGGGTGCATGGGGGTAGCGAGGAGGAGCATGAGCAAGCTGGTTCCATGCAGGCAAGGGCTGAAGGCTGCTCCACATCCCCATCCCAAACACGTCCCAATGCTCACCCTGCCCTGTGTGCCCCTTGCAGGTGGTTTCATGGGAAGATCACTCGGGAGCAGGCGGAGAGGCTGCTGTACCCCCCCGAGACGGGGCTGTTCCTGGTGCGGGAGAGCACCAACTACCCCGGGGACTACACGCTGTGCGTCAGCTGCGAGGGGAAGGTGGAGCACTACCGCATCATCTACTCCTCCAGCAAGCTGAGCATCGACGAGGAGGTCTACTTCGAAAACCTCATGCAGCTGGTGGAGGTGAGGGCCCACTGCTCCTGTCCGCCTCGGCCAGCATGGGGACCATAGGCGTGAGACTGGGGGAGATGGGGCGTATGGGTCTGAGCTCCCACCCAGAGATGGTGGGGCCTTCTCTGCCCACCCCATGGGGCAAAGTGGAGGACGGGGCAGGATAAAGGCGGTGGCTGGATGGGCAGGAGGAGGCATTGGGACCCCCCACGCTCCCTCTATGCTCCATCCATGGCCTTGTGCTGCCACCTGGTGGGATCCCAGAGCCTGGCATCGCCTTGGTGGGGATCCCCCCCACCCCACTGCGATGTCCCCGTGTCCCCTCCCCAGCATTACACCACGGACGCAGATGGGCTCTGCACCCGCCTCATCAAACCCAAGGTGATGGAGGGGACGGTGGCAGCGCAGGACGAGTTCTCCCGCAGTGAGTGGCCGTGCCCCTTCCCCGGCTCCTGGGGACCCCCCCCAGCACCCCCTCACCCTCCTCCTCCCTCTCACAGGTGGCTGGGCCCTCAACATGAAGGACCTCAAATTGCTGCAGATCATTGGCAAAGGGGAATTCGGAGGTAAGCCCCAGCGCTGTGGTGGCCCTGACCTGTGGGGGGGAGGAGGGTCTGCAGCCCCCCCAGGGTGATGGTGGGGCCCTGGGAGGCCGGGATGCTTCCCAGTGTCTCCTGTGCCCGTCTCTCCCGGCCTGCAGACGTGATGCTGGGGGATTACCGGGGGAACAAAGTCGCCGTGAAGTGCATTAAAAACGATGCCACAGCTCAAGCCTTTCTGGCGGAGGCGTCCGTCATGACGTGAGTGTTACCGGGGGGCACAGCGCAGGGGAGCGGGCTCTTCTGTCCGTATACGTAGGGGTGGGTGGTCCCCAGCGTCCTATGGGGACTGTGGGACCCCTTCTTCACCCCAGCCCCTTACCCTGAGCCTTCCCGTGCCTCGCAGGCAGCTCCGACACAGCAACCTGGTGCAGCTCCTGGGGGTGATCGTGGAGGAGAAGAGCGGCCTTTACATCGTCACTGAGTACATGGCCAAGGTGAGACCCCCACGCCCTGTCCCCTCTGTGTCCCCACCAGGGTTCACCCCACAGACTCAACTTGGGTGGTATTGCCCTTGGGCCACCCTGGTGGTTGGAGTTTGTGTGTCCCATTGCTGGCTCCGAGGGAGGGATGTCATCCCACGCAGGAGGGGCAGTAGGTGGGATGCTGACCCTGATGGCATCGTGAGACCCCACTTGCAGCACTGTGTGTGGTTCTGGTGTCTTCAATACAAGGGCATGGAGCTGTTGGAGCAAGGCCAGAGGAGGGTCATGATCAGGGGCTGGAGCAGCTCCCGTATGGAGCCAGGCTCAGAACACTGGGGCTGTTCAGCCTGGAGAAGAGAAGCTGCGTGGAGACCTCAGAGCAGCTGCCAGTGTCTGAAGGGGGCTACAAGGATGCTGGAGAGGGACTCTTCATCAGGGACTGTAGCGATAGGACAAGGGGTGATGGGTTCAAACTGAAACAGGGGAAGTTCAGGTTAGATCTAAGGCAGAAGCTCTTCCCTGTGAGGATGCTGAGGCGCTGGCACAGGGTGCCCAGAGAAGCTGTGGCTGCCCCATCCCTGGCAGTGTTCAAGGCCAGGTTGGACACAGGGGCTTGGAGCAAGCTGCTCTAGTGGAAGGGGTCCCTGCCTGTGGCAGGGGTTGGAACTGGATGAGCTTTAAGGTCCCTTCCGACCCAACCCCTTCCATGATTCTATGATCTCCATCCCTCCAGGGCAGCCTAGTAGACTACCTGCGGTCGCGCGGGCGGTCAGTCCTCGGTGCAGACTGCCTGCTCAAGTTCTCCTTGTAAGTACAGGCCCAAGCACCAAGGGTTGGCCGTGCCCACCACCCTGACCCGCACCCAGCAGCCTTCTGGGGCCTCCTCGCTGACCCCCTTCCCTCCCCACCCCAACCAGAGATGTCTGTGAAGCCATGGAGTACCTGGAAGCCAACAACTTCGTCCACCGGGACCTGGCGGCGAGGAACGTGCTGGTCTCGGAGGACAACATCGCGAAGGTCAGCGATTTTGGGCTGACCAAGGAAGCCTCCTCCACGCAGGACACGGGGAAGCTGCCCGTGAAGTGGACAGCACCAGAAGCACTTAGAGAAAAGGTGGGTGAGCGGGGAATGGATTGGTACAAGGCAGAAGCTGTTCCCTGTGAGGGTGCTGAGGCGCTGGCACAGGGTGCCCAGAGAAGCTGTGGCTGCCCCATCCCTGGCAGTGTTCAAGGCCAGGTTGGACACAGGCGCTTGGAGCAAGCTGCTCTAGTGGAAGGGGTCCCTGCCCATGGCAGGGGTTGGGACTGGAGTAGCTTTAAGGTCCTTTCCATTGCAAACCATCCTGGAATTCTGTGATCCCCTCAGGATGAGGATGTGATGGAGGCTCATGGAGAGGGCTGCACCCTGCGCTCCCCCCAACTTTTCCATTCAGAGATGGTGCTTGAGCCCCAGTCCCTGCCGTCTGACCCCTAAGACCAGCGGCCCTGAAGATCTGTCACCCCCATCCCTACCTGACCCCTCTCACGAGGCTTCTCTCCCTCCAGAAATTCTCCACCAAGTCAGACGTGTGGAGCTTCGGGATCCTCCTCTGGGAAATCTACTCCTTCGGGCGAGTGCCTTATCCAAGAATTGTGAGTGAGGACCATCCCCATCCGCTCAGGGCTGGGTGTGCGGAGGGGGCACCCCACCCCGTCCCCATCCTGACTCCCTCCCCTGTCCCCCCCAGCCCCTGAAGGACGTGGTACCCCGCGTGGAGAAGGGCTATAAGATGGATGCTCCCGACGGCTGCCCCGCTGTCGTCTACGAGGTGATGAAGAAGTGCTGGACGCTGGACCCCGGCCACCGGCCGTCCTTCCACCAGCTCCGTGAACAGCTAGTGCATATCAAAGAGAAGGAGCTCTACCTGTGAGGGGGGGGCACCGGGAGCGGCCAGGAGGGAGCCCTGGGGGTGCTTCAACCCCCCCCCCCCCTAATTCTCCCGGTTGCTTCCAAACTTCCAAATCAATCTGTTTTTATTATTATTTTTTATTTTTTTCCCAGGTTTTGGGGTTTTTTGGGGGTCTCCCACGTTCTTTTGTTTGTTTGTTTGTTTCGTTTTTTTTTTGAGGGGGGTGGGATTTTTGTTTTCAAAATGTGGGGGTTTTTTTCGTTGTTGTTGTTGGGGTTTTTTTCACTGTTTTTTATGATTTGCAGCAGGGCCCAGCCCCGCGCTGGCGTTTTCCTAAAGTACGAATCTTATTTTTTAATGTAATTAAAAGAAAACACAAAAAAAAAGAGAGAAGAAGGAGAAGGAGGAGGAGGAGGAGGATAGACGAACAATAATAATAAACTCAGCCAATGAACCGGACACAAGGCAAGGAAACCCCAGCGACAGAAGTGATGGTTACAGGGGAGCCGCCGCCGAGCCGCGGCCCCGCGAGCCGCTTTCCTTTTGGGTTGTTTTGCTTTAAACTCGTCGCAATGTTTGCATGCTGTCTCCAGAGGCCTTTTTTTCCAGTCCTGTCCAGTGCTTTATTCTCATGTAATGCTACCGACTGTGAGATTCAACCTGTAATAAAAAACAGAACACGACCACCAAACCCCTGCCCGACGCACGCGGCGCATCCTGCTCGCTGCTCCCCGGCAGGCACTGCAGAGCTGGGGTGAGCAGCTTGGCTCCATCCTGCCCATGAGAGCAGGTGAGGATGGTGCTGCTAAAGCTCCCCTTTAAGCCAGGCTTCATCTTCCACCTTTGGCTGCCCCATCCCTGGCAGTGTTCAAGGCCAGGTTGGACACAGGGGCTTGGAGCAAGCTACTCTAGGGGAAGGTGTCACTGCCCATGGCAGGGGTTGGAGCTGGAGGAGCATAAAGGTCCCTTCGGCACAAACCAGGCTGGTTTCTCTGGTTGGACAAAGTGGTGGAAGATCTGGGGATACCTTTTGGGGCTTGTTCCCTCCCCTGCTTGTCTCAGCCAAGGAGCTGAAGCCATCTGTGCAATGGGACTCCCCAGATCCTGCACCCTGAAGGAGGTGTCCCTATGGAGTCCCTGCTGCCTTGAAGGATGGAGGTGGTGTCTGGCAGGATTCTGACAGTTCCCTTTATCCACAGAGAATTATTCAGTGTTAAACGATGCGCAGGGCATCAGCTTTACCGGCTGCGCAAACTGGAGTCAGGAGTTCTGGGTCTGCTTTGGGTGAGGATGGAGACTGAGATTCCTCTTGGCAGGAATGATCGAGGGAAAAATAGGAAGCACTGGGAGAGCAGGTATGGCTGAGGTCGGGGTGGGAAGGAGGATGGAGTGACACAGCAGTGGTACCTGTGGCAGTCCAGTGCTCCTGCCCCTGAGACAGGACAGGGATGTGCTGCGGCTTGATCCACCGCAGGTTTTATTTCCCCTGGGCTAACCCCTGCATCCCCCATTCCTCCTAGTGCTCCAGCAGGCCCCAGCCATATAAGCAGCTTTACTTTTGGGGCTTATGAAGATTAAAGTCATTTACAGGCAAAGCCTGCAAGGAAGATGCTGTTGAAATGGTGAGCTATACCCAGCACCTTCTTGTGATGGTGGCGAAACCCTAACCCAGAACTCAGCCAGACCTTGGGTTTTCCTCTAAATGGCATCGACTGCCAGGTCTGTGCTCATCAGTCCCATGGGCAGAGGGGAGCTTTGGAGGGGTTTGGTGCCATGATGGCATCCTCAGGGGCTGCTGTAAGAAATCCTTCTCACTGCAGGAAGGAGGCTGAGCCCTGCCAAGCCTCTCCTGATGCCAGCCCCTGTACCTCGGTTCCCCCATGCAGGGCTGTTTGCTCCTGACTCCTGTCGCTGGGTCTCCCCCACTCTGGGCTGCTGCCCATTGATGCCCAGCCAAGGACAGCCTGTATCCCACAAGGTGCTTTCTCCTTAGGGACTGGGGGCTGTTCCCATCATCTCTGAACCCATCAGCAGCCTCGGGGGGATCCAGGCTGCCGGCTCCTGCGTGATGCCCGGGGGCTGCTGTGTCCCTCGGGTGCTGGCTCACAACATGTCCCCTCTTCCTCCTCCTCCTCCTCTTCCCATCAGCGACAGGGAGATGGGCACTGGGCCCAGTTGTGTCAGCTCCCATCCTGCCTCAAGTTCTCAGTGTGAATCATCAGCAGCAGGCAGGGAGTGATGGCTGCTGAGCGCCGGGGTGCCCGTGACACGGCACAAAGGGACTTGCTTTGCCTCTCCCTCTGCCTTTGCCGCACGGCTTGCCAGGAGAAACAGCTCCTGCGAACCAGCCCCTGGCTCTGGGGCAGAAGGAGCTTTGCTTTTCCTTCCCTATCCCGGCTCCTTCACCTGCTTCCTCCTGCTGCCTCTTGGAGCAGCCTGTCCCATCCCTGCTCCCAGCAGAGATGCTCTGACCTTTAGCTCTGACCCTTCCCTACATCCCAGCCCTGCCTTCCCCCCTTACCCCAGGGGTGCAGGGAGCCTTCCCCTCCCTCAACAAACTTCAAAGGGAACCGAAGCGCCCATCTGTTCCCAGCGCAATTCCAGCTGCAATTCCTCGCTGCTTCCCATTTCCCAGGGCTGCAAAGCATCCATCCCAAGAGAAAGGGGTGCACGGTGCCCCCTCCCAAGCTGCCCTAATGCCTAACTCAGTGCTGCTGGGAGCAAGCTACCCGCTCCCATGATGGCCGGACAAGGCTCCTTCTGCTCCATCCCTGATGCACGGGCTTCCAGAGCCCTGGCATCTGTGCCCTGCCCGCACGTCCGTCCGTCCCCCCCCTCCCACACGCCTGCCTTTATCACCAGCACTATTTATAGCACAAAGCCGTTCCCAGCACGGCTCCGCGCCGTTCACCTCATCCCGCTCTGCCTTTTCCTTCGGAGCGCTCCAGGAAATGAAGGCAAGGCTGGAAAGATCCCCCGTGGGAAAGCTGTGCGTGTGTGTGTGTGTTCCGGCTGGCGTGTGCCTTTGCTCCGGGCTGGCTCTGCACCGAGGCAGCACATGGTGTCCCCATGTGCCTGTTTACATGCTCCGTGTGTCTGTCCGGCTGGATTTGTGTCACTGCTTGGGTGCAGGCTCTGCCAACCCGCACCCCGATCACCTCCCTCTTCTTCCTCCTCACCCCCACAAACAGCATGGCTCCTCGGGCAGGGGTCACAACCACCCTGGCCTGTGCTGTGACCTCCTCCCGTGCCTCGTCACCCTCCTCTTCTGGGGATGCGCCCGCAGCATCCCAAAGCCTGCATCCCTTGGGCAGAGGCTGCCTGTCCCTTCGCACAGCCCCGTCAGGGCCATTCCCATCCCACACAAAGAAATCCTGCGCTCAAACACTGAGTCTGGGCAACCCGTGCTCAGCCCCATGATGATATAAAGGGGATCAGAGGGAATTTGGGGAGATCTCAGCAGCATCCCAGCTTCCCTTCCCAGGTCCCACAGAGGGGATGCTCTGCTAGGCCAGCCCAGGGCCATTATCAAGCTATGTCTATCATTCATTATCAAAAAAATGCTAGAAATGTAAAAAGACTGTAATAAAGTAAAAATACTGTAATAATGTAAAAGTATTTTGTATTTCTAGAGAGGAGATGGGCATGACCCTGTGAAGGACCTTGCGACTTCTCCCTCCTGAGCACAGACAGTGATGTCCACGCTGAGGGCAGCTCTGCTGCCACCCCACAGCTCGGGATGCAATTAAACACGAGGGGGCTTGAAAAGGAGTAAGTGTTCATGATGTGTGACAGAGCCTACGTGGTAAACCACTCTCCTTGAGTAAAACGAAGGCTTAGCATCAAATAAGAAGAGAAATGACCCTCCCCCCTTTGGGACCTCGTCTTAGGCGATGACAACAGATTTTTGGCCCTCAGAGGCTTGGTTCTATAGGAGTTGGAATGTTTCACATGGAAATGGCTTCCCTAGGTCATGACAAGGCAGCTTTGATTTCATTTCCACACCATGCTGCGTTGCATTGCACCTTCCGCAGCCAAGGCAAACTCCAGATGCATTTCACTTCATTGAATTACATCCGAGTACGACGAAAGGAAGTCATTCATTTGATCATTTACACCACCCTCTCCCTACCCTGCTCTATTCCCTGTATTGGTGACACAGCAGCACTTTTACCCCTGCGACTGCTGGGCAGAAGGGAACCCGCTGCCCTTTGAAGGGATGTTATGTCAAGAGCTCAGATTGGGTTGGACACAGGGGCTTGGAGCAAGCTGCTCTAGTGGAAGGGGTCCCTGCCATGGCAGGGGTTGGGGCTAGATGAGCTTTGAGGTCCTTGCAATACAAATCATTCCATGCTTCTATTATGTTCTAGCTATATTCTATGATATTTTCTCTTGAGCTCTTGGCAGCTGAAGCTCATGATGGTTCCAGACAGCTCCAGGACCCTCTGGCCAAGCTCTCCCTCACAAGATCCCACTGCATTTGACCTCAGCACTTCAGCACCTCAGTATCTTCTTAACAGCTTCTTCATAGCTGTCACGGAGTGATAGTTGCCTTCTTACAGCTAAAGGAGTTTACAGAGAGGAGCTGATTGAACCAATAAGGGCACACAACACACCTACACCAGCTCTCTCTGTTTCAGCTCAGAGTATTAGCATTAGCATCAGTATTAGTATCGGTATCAGTATTAGTATTAAAGTGTAATCAGAGCCTGTTCTATTGCTCTTTTGCTGCTGGGGACCTCCAAGAAAGGGGTCAGGTGTTCCCCACTGTCCCCAAGGCCACTCTACCACTGGCCAGAGCTCCCGCCTGGCGGATGCTGAGCTCCCAGCTCCACCCCAGCTGCCACCATCACGGATGGATGTCACTGTGCCTTATCCCTGTGCCCGGAGCAGGCGGCTGCTGCCCCGATGTGGCAGTGATGGGAGGAATCCTGGTCAGTTCTGGTCCCCTGCAGGGATCTCTGGAGCATCACATAGAGCCCTGCATGAGGGGAGAGCATCCAGCTGCTGCTTTGGAGCCAGTTCTCCTATTACCTGGCAAGGAGAGCTGAAATGATCCCTCTCACCGTGGCGGAGGAAACCAAACTGCTTGCATCCTATTCAAATCAGGTGTCAACGCTGAGAGAGGATCCTCTTAACTTCCACCGGCTTGTCTGAGGCTGGCTGCTACCGGGGGACGTTTCATCTCCCTCCCGTCTAATCCAGGCAGATGTGTGATATAGCATAAGCTAATATAATAGGTCATGCAAGGATTTACATCTCATTACTGCAGGTTAGAGTCCTGGCAGGGAGGATGACTCACTCTGACTTGAATATATTGAGGGGATAAGGAACAGTTCAGCTGCCCGAAGAAGAGCAGATGGGGAAATCAACTACCTTGAAGCATTCCCAACCCTCCGAAGGCCCTTTCTCCTCTATCTGCCTCCAGATGGGACACTGGCCCTCTGGAAAGAGCCTGGGCCAAGGAGCCAGAGGGATTGGAGAGCTTCCATCAGCTGCAAGAGCTCCTTTTGCCCTTTGCTGCATCCCTATAGAAGCAGCTCCGTACCCCGTGCAGGTATTCACATGCTCATTTTCACCTAGCTGCCTTGGCCGAGCACTGCTGCTCATCACGAGCTGCTTCCTCTCCGTCTCAGACAGGGAGGCTACAGGGGAGCTGACCTATCCAACCCAGCTGGAAAAAATCGGTCCTGACTTCAAGTCTCTTGCTGTTAGTGACTGCTTAGACAGAAATCCGGCCTGAGCAACGCACCCGGGACCAGCCGCATCCAGAGCCTGCTCTGAACCAGCCCAGGGCTCAAGCCTGCCCTGGGCATGGGACACGAGCTGGGGTGCTTTTCCTGCCCTCTGCCCCTCTTTCCCCCAGTCCTTGGCTGATGGACAGCCAGAACTTGGACACGCTGTTTCCAATGGGACGCCAGGGAAAATAGCCAAGACAAATATGGGATTTATTCCCGATTTAGTTTCCCTTTAAGCCACGTTTCTGCCTGGTGCCACCTTGGGCGAGGGGGGAAGGGAAAAGATGGCCCCATTCCCCCTCCCTCCTTCACTTCATCGCCTCACAGCTGTTCCAGCATTTTTAATCTGCAGAGGTTCTCTTAAATTTGGGCAATGCGATGATTTCCCGGAGCCGGGATTGGGGTTTGAAGCCGCGCTGGTTTTCTCATGAGCAGAGAAGGGAAAAAGGGAGAAATGCCCGTGAAAGCCAGGCTGGCCATCTGGAAGGGAGGTGCGTTTCTGATGCCATTAATTGCTCACTCCCTAAGGCCCCTGGTATGGCTGCAGTCAAGGGAGACTGCAGGAGTGGGAAGTGGGAGTGGGGGCAGGATGGGAGCCAGGAAAGCTGGAGGGGCCGAGGGAATTACACAACGAAATCAATGCCTGCTCTGGCCTCAGCCTATTGATTTAGGCGACCGATGGACGCGTGGGTCCCTGGGTTGCACATCAGCGGGTGTGAGCTTTAATGGCAGTTAATACCATTAGTAGGAATGAGAGGAAGAAGGGTTTGGGCACGGCAGCCCTTAGCTCTACAAGCAAACAACAGTTGCTCCTTGTGCACGGCACATATGGCTTTCACAGGGTGTTAAATCCGGCTTTTCCCCCGCCGCACCAGGCCGATGGGGACAGACGGGAGAAGCGCCTCGCTCCTTGTGCCCGCTGCCGGCCATGGGCGCAGGGGGACGCCGGGCTCGGGGTGCGGGGGTCGGGCGGAGCTCACGGCATCCCCCGGGGCTGGGGCCGGGGGGGCGGTGGCGGCGGCGGCGGCTCCGCCTCTGCCTGGCGGGGGGCGGCGGGGCCGGGGCCGGGGCCGGGGCCGGGGCGGTGCTGCCGCCCCGCACACACCGGAGCTGTCCGCGGCACGGTGCTGCAGCGCCCGCCCGGCCCCGGCCCCGGCCCCGCCATGGGGACACGCTGAGCACCGGAGCGGGGACCCGGCAGAGAGGGAGCTCGGCGCCGCTGCACCCCGGCTCCTCAATCACCCCGTGCCCCGCATCCCAGGAACTCGGCTCTGCTCCATCCCGGCTCCGCAGTAACGCCGGGAACTCACCCCGCAGCATCCCGGGTAACCCCGGGCTCCGGCATCCCTTGAACTCAGCTCCGCTGCACCCCGCCTCCTCAATCACCCCGTACTCCAGCATCCCAGCAGCTCGGCGCCGCTGCACCCCGGCTCCCCGGTAATCCGGTGCTCCGGGAACTCACTTCCACAGCATCCCGGCTCCCGGGTAACCCCGTGCTCCGGCGCTCCGGGACTCGGCTCCGCTGAGCCTGGCTCCTCAATAACCCCGTACTCCTGATCCCCGGGGATCCGCACCACATCTCCCCGGCTTTCCGGTAACTCCCGCTACCCCAGCACCGAGTATACCTCGGCTCCTCCTGACTGTGCATCCCCACCCTGACCCCTGCACCCCATCTCCCCGTTGACCCCGGGTCTCCCAGCACCCCATCTCCCCGGCACCCCTGCTCCCCCCGGGACCGCGACCATGGCGTTCATGGTGAAGAGCATGGTGGGGGGGCAGCTGAAGAACCTGACGGGCGGCCTGGGCGGCGAGGAGAAGAGCGAGGGCGAGAAGTCCCCGGCCGAGGCGCAGGGAATGACCCGGGAGGAGTATGAGGAATATCAGCGGCAGCTGGTGGAGGAGAAGTAAGTGAGCCCTGCGGCGGGCACCGGGGTGTGGGGTGCCCCCTCTGCAGCCCCACGCATTGGAGCCTGGGGGGGGGGGGGGGGCCGGACAGCGCTGGGGACAGCAGGGCTATGAGGGACTCTAATGAACCCCCTAATCCCTTAATCCGCTTCCTCGCCCGGGAGATGGGATTGTTTCCTCCTTTCGGGATGCACTGGGAGGGGAGGAAGTGGTGGGGAAATGGGGCTTTGCGGAGGGGATGGGGGGTACCCGGGCTGGGGGGGGGGGGGAATGTTCAGACCCCGGTAACTGCCCCCTGTGGTTCACAGGATGGAAAGGGATGCCCAGTTTGCCCAGCGCAAGGCGGAGAGAGCCACGGTCAGGTCCCACTTCCGAGACAAGTACAGGCTCCCCAAGGTACTGCCCTGCTGGGCATGGGGGGGGGCACCCCAGAGCCGTGGGGTGCTCTGTGCATGGGGAAGAGGCACCACAGCTCTTGGCTGGGGGGGGGGGCTCCGAACTACAAAGCCCAAATGCAAACCAGTTTCCCCCCAAAGCACCCTCCCATGTGAACCCTGGCCCCTTCCAGTCACCCCTGAGCACCGCAACCCGCACAGAGGGACCCCCAGCACCCCCTCAGCCGTGCTTCATCCCCATCTTCCTCTCTTTTGCTCCCTAAACCCAGCTGGATGAGGGGAAGCAGCCGTCACCCCGGGCTCTCAGCCCTGTAGCTGGGATCGGAGCTGGAATTACACCTTCCCGGCTGGATTAGCCCTCTCCTCTGCCCGGATTATTTGGGAAACACTTCCTACCTAAAGCCCTGTTTTGGAGTTTCCATTCTGGTGATGAACGATTCACCAGGAACAATCCAATCAAGGCAGAATTCAGCTATTCTTGGACCTGCTACAAGCTCTTCTCCCCCCCAAACCCCCCATTCATTCAGCAGGAGCCTCAGTGGTGAATACTCTAAATTGGAGCCAGGCTAATATTAGTTGGGAAAGGTCTGCCCAGCCAAGTGGCATTGTTCAGACTATTTGTTAGTGCTCAGCACCCCCTGCTCCAAACACCCCTTGTATTGCCATGGAATAAACAGCTGGAAAAGGAATCTTTCCCCTGCCAAAAGCGAGAAAAGGCAGAACGGGACCGAGATTCCCTTTGCTCTCCGGGGGAAAGCGGGATTAGCTCAGCTCTGGCCCCCGATCCTTATCCTTTCCATGCTGGAGATGTCCTCATCTTCTGACAAGTTTCTTCTGCTCATCACTGATGCTGCTTGGCAGCCCGGCTGCCTCTTCCCGTGCCTCCCTGTGGCTCTGTAGCCCTGCTCTCCGTGGGCACAGCCGTTGAGTGTACGTGGAACTTAACCGGGTGCTAAACCTCCCCAGCGCCAGTTTACACCAATGCTTGCACCCTGGGGTCCCTTGGTGTGCGCCCAGGCTCTGCTCACCCGCATCCCCTCGGGGTCAGCATCCTACCCACAGCACGAGCGTGGCTGGCACCCCGCAGGGACCATCCCACATGGACCTGAGTGCAGGGAGACAGCTCAAAGCCCACGCTCTGGAGCACTGTGAGCCCTTCACGTGCCCTCAGCGCCTGCAGAGCCCCCCTGTGCCACCCCCTGACCTCCCCCTTGCCCATTACAGAACGAAACGGATGACAACCAGATCCAGCTGGTGGGAGGTGACGTGGAGCTGCCCAAGGAGCTGGCCAAGATGATCGAGCAGGACAACGAGGAGGAGGAGGAGAAGAACTCGGTTATCGGCCAGCTCAGCAACATCCAGAACCTGGACCTCGACTCCTTGAAGGACAAAGCCTCGGCCACGCTCGAGGACCTGAAGCAGTCGGCTGAGAAGTGCTCCATGATGTGAGGTGGCAGCAGCCCCGCTCCCCGCCGGCAGGATGGGAAGGGAGGGGGGCAGCCGAGCGGTGCCGCCTGCAGCGGGGACCCCACTGATGCTGCCCCCCTCGTCCCGCAGAGCCGGGTCCTCCTCCTGCCTCAACCCCTGCCCCAGGTGTCCCTGGTGTGTGGCTGTTGTCCTGTTCTCCGGTCCGAGGTTAGAGCCGAGAGGCAGCATGTTCCCCTGTGCCCCATCCCACCCCTGTGCCCGGCAGCGGGTGTCCCTAGGGAGAGCGGGGAAGGAAAGCCCGGAGTGACCTTGGGGTGTCATTGAAGCACATCAGCATGGGAAGGCAAAGGCTTTCCCGCAGAGCGGTGCCCAGGCGCCGGGTTCCTGCCTCCTGGAATGATGGGGAGGCTCCGGTTTGCTCTGCATGGTGGGAGATGCGAGTTAACCTTCCATATGGGCAAGAGACACCAAGCACTGCCCTTGAGGGCCCCTCCGCAAGGAGTCAGCTGGGAAGGACCTGCTATACGATCCCAGTCAGCCCAGCGGGAAGGGGGTGTTGAGGACCGGAGGGATGGAGCCTGAATTGATGCCAGAGAGGAATAAACCCCGCTCCCCGGTGCCCATGGGAGCCCACACCAGCCCTTCCCCGGGGTGGGAGCCGCTCGTGTCCTTGTTCCTTCCAGGAGAACAAAGTGGAAAGGGAATCTCTCCTCCTCCTCCTCCTCCCCTGTCGTGCTGTACTTGTGCGCTGTGCTCATCGAGTGTCTCTCCACCTCCTCTGCTGTCCCCGTGCCATGGTACAGTTGTAACCGGTGGAATAAATACCAGGAGATGTCTATGCACTTCTGCCCGTCCTTGAGCAGTGCTCGCCTCGGGTGCAGAGAGATCAAGGGCATCCCCTTTGCAGAGCAGGGGGAGCGGGGCTGGCGGCTCAAAGGGGAGACCTCCAGCAGCATCACCCAGCAGGGAGCAGCTCGCTGGGCTCCGGGTGGGTGCTTTGCAATGGTTTGCACCAAAGGGATGCTACAAGAGGTTTCTTGTCAGCAGATGGGTTTAAAAGCCAACAATACCCCCAAATCCCACAGATTTGGGGCTATTTGAGTAAAAAGCCTTCAGCTCATGCACGGCCTCAGCCTCACGGGGTGTCCGTGGCACTGCTCCGAGCAAGGACACAGCTTTGCCCAATACACGTCCAAGCTGGAGCAGCTCCAGCCTGGCTGCATCCCGGCAGGGGAGGTGGGCGCCTGCAGCAGCCTTCCTGGGAAACACTTGGCACCGGCTGGGAATGTCTTGCTCCACATCCCAGCGGCGGGGATGGATTAACCGTGATTTGCTTTGGCAGGGGAGTTGGGTCAGGCAGGAGAACACAGGGAGGCTGCGGGAAGCTGGGGATGGTTACTTGTCCTTGCTGCAGTCAAGGATGCTGGATCAGGCCATGTGGGGCTGAGCAAAGCTCCCTGGTACAGCCAGGAGATTGCTTCCTGCCCACAGATCCCTGGTACTGCCATGCTGGGGCCTGAAACCCTCCAAAACCAGAGGTTTCCACAGAATCCCAGCCTGGTTTGGGTTGAAGGGACCTTAAAGCTCATCCAGTTCCAACCCCTGCCACGGGCAGGGACACCTTCCAGTAGAGCCGCTTGCTTCAAGCCCCTGTGTCCAGCCTGGCCTCGAACACTGCCAGGGATGGGGCAGTCACCTCTCAGAGGACATCAGGCACTGCTTTGGCTGCCAGGATGGACAGAGGCAGCCCACGAAGGATGCTCTACCCATGGGGACTCACATCATCACAGCCCCACAGGGGCCCAACACCACCTTGAGGACATCTGCTCCAACCCAGCCCCACACAGAGAAAAGAAGGGGGGAATATGGGCAGCAGCAGCTTTAGCTCCAGAAAAGGATCATACCTGATGAGGATGAGCCCAAGCTCATCTAATCCCCCCCCCCCAGGAAAGCGATAGCAGGACCAAGCCGAGCCCTCCGGCATGGCTTGGCTTTTAAATCCCAGGCTGACGGCGAGGCCCTGATCAGTAAAACACCCCTCTGGAGCAGCGGGAGGGATGCGGGAGGGATGCGGGATGCAGCCCTTGGGTCCAGGTGAGCAGCGCAGCCCCCGGTGGTGCATGTGCCCCCCTTACGCTCCCAGCCCACGTGCTGCCACGCAAAGGCCGCGTGAAGCTGCCCGGGTTTATTTTAGGAGGCTCCATGACCCCCAGGCATGTGAAAGCAAAGCAGCAGCGCAGCCCTCGCTCCTCCCCATTCCTGGCGGGAGCTCCAAGGATGCTCCGAGCCCGGTGCTGTGCCAGGGAGGGCAGTTTGGGATGGGGGGGGAGCAGCGCAGGCAGCTCGCCTCCTGCCCAGCGCGACGCGCATCCTGTCTGCTGTCATTCCCTGCAGCCGAGCATCCCGGCTGCCTGCACGCCATACGACTGCTCCGGGCATCAACACGCAGCCTGGAAAACTCAAAGCAAAGAATGAGTGTGGATTAAAGCAGGAAAGATCCAGATTTTCCTTTGCTGTGCTATAAACCTCTCTAGAATTCCCTCACCTATGAGGCCAGGTTTGGTGTGATTCCTCAAGCTGGATGCTAGAGGATCACTGCGGACAGAGCTCCTGCTTTCCAGCACCAGCTGTGGAACAGGCCCTCATCCTACAGAGCAGGATCAGGCCTCTTTTCCACTGGTGAGCAAGTGCTTTCCCCAAATGAGCAGTCATTAAGCACTGAACCAAACGAACCAGCACGGCATGATGCGGGATCTCCACTGAACCCTTTCCCATCCCGCTGCAGCGTCACGCCGCTGCTGCTCCAGGTACCAGGGTTAATCGGGATCCATCCACCCAACACAAAGCCGGGGCATCGCCCTCTCCAAGCTCCGGCACCCCCGGAGCCTCTTCCTGCTTCCAGAGCTCCGGATTCATCCGTGTCTTCGGCAGAGCGGAAAGGCAGATGCGATTATCCGCCCCGGCTGCGGTGCCGCCGTCCCCAGCGGCTCTGCGCTCGCCACAGGCCGGGGAGGGCAGGGGCTTTGGAAGCGCTTTAAAGCCTCAGGGAATAATCTGTGCTCACAATAATAATAATAACAATAATAAAGACATGGAAATGCCTTCCCCCAGCTGCCCGGCACGGAGCAGATGGATAAGGACTAAAGGCTGGGGATGGAGGGGGGAAGAAGCCACGTTATGGGGTAGCATCTGGGGTGAAGGCAGCCTCAGGAGGAGCTTTGCTGGGATCCTGGCTCAGACCAGCCCTGGGACACCCCAAAGTGACCCCAATCCGTCCCCACACCCCCCTGTCCCTCACCAGCCACAACAACCGAGTGGAGAAAACGTGATTTTACGTAACCTTTCGTGTTGTTCTGCTCCGTGTTTGACAGAACCCAAAGGATCTGAAGTGAAAACAAGGTCAAGGCTGGCTTTGGCTGCCTCATGTCCCCAGGGAGGACGGGAGCTGGGAGGAGAGGAGGGAAGGGGATGCCCCAGCTCCGCTCTTGGCCAGAGGCACAGAGACGAGGGGTCTGGCTCCAGGCACCCCGGGCTGGGTCATGGTCTTGGAGCTCCCTTTGGGGTTAAAGCACAAACCTGAGACAGGAGGAGATGGAGAAACCCAAACCAAGTGTTTATTTGAGACAATAAATTACATTCCCTTTGCAGTGCAGCAGACAGGGAGGAGGGCCCCTGCTCTGCAGGACAGGCGACCTCAGCACCCGAAGTGATTCAGCAGGACTTGGGGGTGGTCTGGGGATGTAAGTGGGCTGCTGGGGTTGTGAGAGCCCCAAGAGCTCTCACCCTGCCCACTGAGCACTGACCCCTCACGGCACAGATGAAAGCGCAGTCGGTACCCACCAGCCCCCAGCACAGGTTGAGGAGCAGCAGGAGGGAGGGCCGGCCGGGCCATGGAGGCCGGAGGCGCGGTGATGGGCGCAGAGAGGTAGTTGCTGGGTGAGAAAGGCACAGCGTGCCGAGCCCTGCTGCCTGCCCCACCAGTGGGGCTGTGCGGTGCTCAGGGCCCCCCCAGGAGGACGCGGGAGGTGGAAGAAGAGACAGGAGCCGCACGGGCAGGATGCGGGGTTATCCTGCCGGAGGCGGTGCCAGGATAACAACACCCACCCGTGGCAGCCAGCGGAGGGAATTAGGGTGGAATAACGGCACACCAGGGCTGGAGGGGATCCCGCCTGTCGGGAAGGGAAGCAGGCACATGGCCCTGCGGACCCACCCGAGCAGGGGAGCTCCCCAAGGCGGTTACCCCAGTGCAGGCAGGATGAAAGCCTCGTCACCCCCTCCATCCTCCCTGGGTGAGCAGCATCCCGGCGGCCGGCTCCGGGCATCACTGCAAGGTACAGGCTGTGCGGGGGACAGGGGACACTCATTGGGCTGCACAAGCCATTGTCTCCCAGCGCCCATGCATGCATAAAGGTGTGCGGGGTCGGGATCACCCGTGGGCAGGAATATCCCCAAGTAGGGGCATTCCCCACCACAGGACCGCAGGCTCCGATGGGATGGGGATGGACACTCACTGCTCCGTACGGGCTCTGCCAGCGCTTCCTTGCCCATGGATTGTGCCTCCCGCATCTGTCAGGGGAGAGGAGAGGCTTCCAGCCTGAACCCCCTCCAGCACGCTCCAGAGCCCCCCCCAAGCAGCAATACCTTCATCTGCTCCTTCAGGTACTCGGCTCGAGACATCAGGGTCTGGATCTGGCACAGGAAGAGAGGGAAGCGTCTGCACGAGTCTCTTCACAGCCACCCCAAGGGGACACGGGGCCGTGCCCAGGCTGTTCCTCACCTCTGCGTGCAGCAGCTCCCGGCGCCTCCCCGCAGGCTCCGCTGCAGAAGGAAGAGGGATGCAGCATCAGCCCAGTGCCCGGCACAGGACCGGCCCCTGCAGCACCCACCATGGCCACAACTCACCAGCCAGCAGCAGCAGCAGCTCCCCCAGGCTCTGCTGGTACAGCTCCAGGGTGTCAGCATCGTCCTTGCCCTCCTCCTCCTGCCAGACAGCCCTTGCCAGGCACCGGGGGATGCAGCAGCTTCCACCCCGCACAGGGCTGCTCCTGCCCCTTCCACTCGAGGGCACCGCAAGCCCACCCCTCACCTTAGCGATGGCAGCAGAAGCCATCTCCAGCGCAGTGCAGAGCCGGGGCTTGTCCTTGGCCATCTCTGCAAGGGGGAGCACCCTTCAGCCCCAAACCCCACTGGGTGCCCCCCCTCCTGCTCTGACACCCCCAAACCCCCGGTACCTCTAAGGAGCTCTCTGGCCGGGTTCTCTCTCTGCAGGAGGGTCTTGCTGCTGGAGGTGACCAATGCCTTCAGCTCCTCCGCTCGGGAGATGTACTGCCCCACCTGCCCACAGCATGTGAGGGGACCCCGGCATGGGGACAGCCTCTGGGTGGGATGCTGTCCCCACATCACAAGGGATTCTTATCTCACCTTGGCCCGGATGGCTTCCTTCCGGCGAGCATCGCTTTCATCTGGTGGGGAAGAGCGACTGAACGTCAGGGTGGTTGGGGTGCAAACCAGCAACCCCTGGGGTGCTGTGCCCCCCCCAAACACACCCAGGACCCCCTCAGGGGGGACTCACAGTGCAGAGCAGGCACAAAGTACTCCAGGGCCTTGCAGTAGAGGGACAGGGCAGCAGAGGCATCTCCCTCCTGATCCTTCTTCACTGCTTCCACCACCAGGTCGGTCTGGGGGAGATGAGGGGGGATTCAGGGCTTGGTGCCCCACATCCCCAGAGACCAGCACCCCCCAGCACCCCACTCACCGCCTTGCAGAGGCTCTCGGGGCCGGGGACATGGTCCATATCCACAAAGGGGTGCGCAAAGAAGCGCTCGAAGGAGATGCGCTTCAAAGGGTCCCTTTCCAAGAGCTGTCCCAAGAGATCCCGGCATTCCGGGGAGAGCAGGGGCCGGCTGGGCAGCTGGGGAAGGAATGGGGCTGAGAGCACAGGCCCTGCGATGGGTGAGACCCCCCAGCTCCGTCCCACCCCACGTTACCTCCACAGCCCGATCGCTGCGGATCTTCTCCTCCAGCTCAGCGAAGGAGCGGGAGGCGAAGGGCGGCCTCCCAAAGAGTGCTTCTATGGGGGGAAAAGGGAGAGATGTGGGGATGGAGAGGGGGAAACCAGCCCCACACCGAGCCCTGGGAGGGTGGGGGGGGAATAAGAGCAAACACCCACCGTAAAGGATGACCCCCACCGACCACAGGTCTACCCGGGCGTCGTACTGCTGCCGGCACACCATCTCGGGGGCCATGTAGAGCGGGGAGCCACGCAGGACGTGCTTCTCATCCCATGGGGACATGTACTGGGCAAACCCAAAGTCTGCAGGGGGAGAGGGTCAGGAGAGCTTTGGGGAGGGGAGCAGGCAGAAAGAATCCCCCCCACCACCACCTCTGGACCCCTCCATGGGGCTGCCCTGACCTGCCAGCTTCAGCTGCGGGTGCTCCGGGGCGCTCAGGAGGATGTTCTGCGGCTTCAGGTCCAGGTGGGAGATGTTGTGGTCGTGCAGGAACTTGAGGGCGCAGGCTGGGGGTGGGCAGAGGGGGGGGTGTGACAGTGGGGATGGGGGGGGGGGGGGGGGCACCACCGCATCCCTGACCCCCCTATTCCCCAACCCCAGCCCCCGGGCAGGGAGCCCTTACCCAGCTGCTGCAGGAACACGCGCGCCACCTTCTCCGGGAGGATCCTGCGCATCCGGATGAAGCGGGAGAGGTCCCCCCCCGCGCAGAACTCCATGATCAGGTAGATGTGGTCGCTGTCCCACTGCGAGGCAAGGGGAAAACCGGCTCACACCGGCGTGCCCTGCCTGCGGCACCCCAGAGCCATGGGTACCCCCGGCCCCACCTGGAAGTCCTTGAGCTCCACGATGTGCGGGTGCCGGATGGTCTTGAGGATCTCGATCTCGGTCAGCAGGTTCTCCACCGAGGCCCGGTTGAGGCTCCTCTTGCTCACGCACTTGATGGCCACCACCTCACGCGTGTCCCTCTGCCAACGGGAGCACCCCCCCCGCTCACGGCTACCCTTGCGGGCCGGGGTCTACACTCCAAGGGGGTGGTAACGGGGGGGGACACGGGACAGGCCCCCATAGAGGGGCTATGGGGCTGGCACCCACGTGGAGGGCTGCGAGACGGAGCTCGCAGGGCACAGCGGGCCCGGCCCGGCCCTACCTTCCTGTAGGCCTTGTAGACGGTGGCGTACGTGCCGGTCCCGAGCCGCTCGGTGAGGATGAACCCGTCCAGGCGCGGCGGGGCCCAACCGGACCCCGCCATGCCCCAACCGGACCCGGTGCCCGGCCCCCGGCGCCGCTTCCGCCTTCCGCTGCTGGCCACGCCCCCTTGCCCATAGCCACGCCCCCGATGCTGCCCGCACTCAGGGCTGGTCCCTGGCCACGCCCCTTTGGTGCTAGCCACGCCCCTTTGGTGGTGGCCACGCCCCCCCCCGCAGGCAGCAGCAGGGATTGCAGGTGCGCACATGGGCATTTTATTATTAACCTTTATTCTGGACATGAAAAGATGAGGAACAAAACCCGACAATAACGATACGGGAGGAGGGAGGGAAGTGCCGGTGCCCGGGTGAGGAGGGCACCGGGCACACGCTTGGGGAAGGGGGGGGGGAGAAAATGCAACTTTCCCCCCTAAACAGGAAGGGACAGACACGGCACAAAGTCAAACCTGGGTTAAAACCCTCGCTCCGGGGATGGAGAGCCACAACGGGCGCCTTATCCCCACCCAAAGGGATGTCCCGTTCGGGACACGGCCTTGGGAGCTCAGGGCACATCAAACCCGCTCGTTCCCAGCTGGAAAATAACCCCCAAATAATACTAAACCACGTCAAAGCCGTTCGTTCCCAGCTGAAAACTCACACGTGGGAGGAGGAAGCAGGGAGGGGCTGTCCCGGGAGAAAATTCCATGCACTCTCCCGCCTGGCAGGCTCTCAGGGTTGGGGGGAGACCGGCGGCGCAGGCACCGGGGGTGTCCGAGCTCCCAAACAACAGAGCTGGCCCGGCAAGAAGTCCCTGTTGCCCTCCCTCCCCTCGTTTAAGGCCGCAGTGAAGACGCAGCCCCAGCCCTGCTGCTCCCTTCTCTCCCCCTGCGTTCCCCGGGGCGCAGGAGCGCCTATGAGATCCTGGTGGAAGTACAGAGGGGATCTGCCACAGCGGGGAAAGCAGGAGGATGCTTCCCCTCCTGTCTAACCCCTCCCTGCTCCCAGGTTTTCCTTTGCGCCGTGGTTCCCTGCCTGTCAGACAGCTGAGTAGGGAAGAGGCCGAAATACAGCATCGTTTAAGTGTAGTAAACCAGAAGGACAGTTTCTGCTCTCCAAATTAAGGACATAAACTACATGCACGTTACACCACCACCCCCTAAACAGCAGATAACCAAGTTCTCCATAGCAAAGACCAAGAGAAGAGAGAATAACACAAAAGTCCTGCTTCCCCTCACCTCCCTGCTACACACAGGGCCAGGGGAGGAAGAGACACAAGCACATGGTAGGTCCTGGGTAGAGAAATATATTTGCTTCAGAGAATGTCTCCCCTATCTCCCCACACCCTAAAACAAGACAGGGAAAACCGATCACCCTCAAACGCAGGCTGGTTGCAGCTAAAACCCAGGCCTCCTCCCCCCTGGAGTCGGCGTCACAACGTGGTACCCCCAAAAAGTGCATGTTTCCCAAACAGAAGTGGAGGTTGGGGTGAGGAGGGCAGCGGGAGCCAAGGGAAAGGCTAGTTTCCTCGGAACGCGCTGTGTGCTGCTGAGGAGGCAGCCCCAGCAGCGGCCGTCTGGAAGCTCCTGTTGGTGAGGATGCCCTGGGAGAACTCTTCCTGTGCCCTTTGGAAGCTGGCTCCCGTGCGTCGGTACAGGGAGTGCACCTGGGAACAGGGGCAGAGGGGGAAAACAACCACAGATGAGCAGGAATCGTGGGTTTGCGGTGCACATCGCGCGCTCATGCAGCTGGAGAGGATGGGCTGGAGCCACTGCATGCATCCCACCCGGGAGGGGAGGTTGCACATTGCAGGAGACCCTCGTTTTCTTGTAAAATAGGGAGTTTTGAGGAAAATAGTGGGTGTCAGAGCAAAACTTCCTGCACTCCGCTGGCAAGGACACTGAACCCACGCTTACAGACACTTGCAGAGCAGGGTGCATCAGGTGTTTCCTTCAAGACAGGGAGAAAAGGAGCAGGAAGCAATGGCAACAGGACCAGTTCAGCCTGTCCTCGCCTCCCCCAGAGCCACGTTGCTGCTGTTAACTGGGGAAACACAACCCTCACGTGGTTGATCACAAGGAGGGCTTGTGCTTAGGAACCCCCAGGAAGGCACTTGTGTGGTTGCCACCAGGCTTTGGGAAGCCCCAGAACACTATGGCAGCAGTGACTGTAACCCCTGGATATGTGAACAAAGCAATGGCTTCTGCTCAGCCAGCTCTGGCCACACTCAAGCTAAAGGGAGGCACAAGAAATCTAAGGTCCATGTGAGATGAGGATGACATCTGGGACCTTGCACGGTTAATGGTGTGCCTCACTGGAGCACTTGTGCTCTCAACCCTTCCCCAAAGGCTGCTGTCCCTCCTGCAAGTGTTCAAGACATTTGGCATCAAAGCAGGAAGCACAAGCACAAATACATTGATTAAAGCTCTTGGCCTGACCACCCCAATTACACCTACAGCCTGGAGACGGTTCTGAGCAGCTCCAGTGCCTAAAGGGGCTACAGGAAACCCGGAGAGGGGCTTTGGACAAGGGCCTGTAGGGCCAGGCCAAGGGGGATGGCTTTAACCTGCCAGAGGGGAGACTGAGATGAGCTCTTAGGCAGAAGCTCTTCCCTGGGAGGGTGCTGAGGCGCTGGCACAGGGTGCCCAGAGAAGCTGTGGCTGCCCCATCCCTGGCAGCCTGAGCTGTGCACCTGCAATTGAGATGAGATCTCGCCCTACCCCTGAGCCACTCACCTGCTTGAGGAGGAAGAGGGAGAGAGCCGCGCAGAGAGTGAAGAATCCTGCCACCACCATCATGATGATGGCCACGGCCAGGTTCCCGTGCAGCTCCGACAGCGCCGCGATCCACCCACTGCGGGACAGGAGAGCAGCGTGAGCACAGAGAGCACCACTCACAGCACCCACAGCTGCACAAAAGCCTTTTGTTACAGCAAGGTGCAAACCCAAACATAACAGCTGTGGAAATGGACCCAGAGTTCACCCGGCATCATTTTATATGGAGGATGTGGAGCTGCTGGAGCGAGGCCAGAGGAGGCCATGGAGATGCTGCGAGGGCTGGAGCAGCTCTTCTCTGGAGCCAGGCTGAGAGAGCTGGGCTGGGTCAGCCTGGACTGGAGAAGGCTCCTGAAGGGGAGACCTGAGAGCAGCTCCAGTGCCTAAAGGGGCTGCAGGAAACCTGGAGAGGGGCTTGGGACAAGGGCCTGTAGGGACAGGCCAAGGGCAATGGCTTTAACCTGCCAGAGGGGAGACTGAGATGAGCTCTTAGGCAGAAGCTCTTCCCTGTGAGGGTGCTGAGGCGCTGGCACAGGGTGCCCAGAGAAGCTGTGGCTGCCCCATCCCTGGCAGTGTTCAAGGCCAGGTTGGACACAGGGGCTTGGAGCAAGCTGCTCTAGTGGAAGGTGTCCCTGCCTGTGGCAGGGGTTGGAACTGGATGAGCTTGAAGGTCCCTTCCAACCCAAACCAGTCTGGGATTCTAGGATTTTGGGGACAGTTTCCATTATCACTTCTTGGAAGCAATCCACCTCCACACAAGAGAACCATTCTCACTCCACCTGCGTTCCAGCCCTGGCCCCTGCTGCACCCCCTTAACCTGCAAAATGAAGACCCTTGGTGCTGCTGTAAATCAAATCAAATCACCTCCATAAGCACCTTGTCAAAATTCAGCCAAGGCTTGTGAAGATAAGCTGGGACATCTAAATCGGAAGATCTGGAGCCCAGACCTACATATCCCCATGACAGCTCTGCATGGCCAGGGACTTGAGTGTTAGGAGGGGGAGGCAGAGGAAGGAAGGGATGAAGTTAGAGCTACAGATAGGAGGAAACTGGCACTTGTGGAAGGGGCAGGGGGGATGCTTGGAGTTATCAGTGCCTGGCTGTGGGCAAAAATACCCTCCTGGGTGCTGGAGAAAGGAATCTTTCCAACTGCTAAACCAAGCAAGCCGTGTGCCACCAGGAGAGGGGGAATCAAGTGAGCCAAAGCGTCCCATGAGCCGTGCTCACCACTCCAGCCTCGTCACAGGGAGAGGCACACCACGAACTGCAGCCAAAAATAAATGCGCTGCCTGGCTGCGGAAGAGGCAGCAGCAGGCTCGAGGCACGCTCTGCGAGTCACACTGAAAGGGGAGAGCTCCCTCCCCGTCCCCACCGCTACGGCAGCACCAGGAGCAGGGGAGGGAGCACGAGGACAGCTTTGCCCACGAGCTCTTCTGCAGGCAGCGGGCCAAAATAGGCAGAGATTCACTGTGCTCACCTCCTGAAGGCTGCCCCTCGGGAGAGGGGCCCCTGCCTGCTGACCTTTGCTGTGTTCAGTGAGGCTGCAAGCTGAGCAGCAAGGCGAAAAGAGAGGCTGTGCTCTAACTGCAGGGGCACTGCACAAGCTCAGCTGCAGCCTTCTGTACAGTGCCATCAGGAAAGGGTGAGGGCAAAACGCTCTCTGGGTGTTGCTTGAAGCACAACCCATCATCAACACAAGAGAAATCCAGGACCATCATCAGTGATTTAGTGTCACCATTTAGTGCCATGGGTTAGTGGTGGCCTTGGCAGTGCTGGGGTAAAGGTTGGACTTGATGAGCTTAAAGGTCTTTTCCAACCTGGTTGATTCCATGATTCTATGATCAGGCTATATGGAGTGAAGCTGTCCCCAGATCCTGGACGAGGGATGCCTCACCCCCACACTACGGCCTATATTGATGAAGGCTCCACTTTAACACAAGGCAGACGTGGTCAGCACTAGAGGCTCAGCATCAAGAGGGCATAAGTATTAGAAGTGTTAAGCGAGGGGGAAGGCAGCAGCAACCGACAAGCTTTGTGCCTTTGCTGGGACTAGGATGGGAAGAGCCCAGCTGGGATCTGCCGGGGCGAGAGTGGAAAACCATGGGAGAAGGAACAGGCAGCTGTCAGAAACGGACCGCACAGCTCTGCCAGTCACAGCCCTGGTGAGAAGCAGCACCCAGGCAGGGCTGTCAGGCAGTGAGTGTATAGCCTAGCTTACCTGTCTCCCCAGCCTGGAATGCCGACAGCCTGGATGACATAGATTGCTATTTGGCAGAAGAAGACGAAAAAGAAGACGAAGAAGCTGAAGGAGCTGTCAGACCTGCGGGAGAGATGGAGCAGGAGTGAGACCCAGCGACACGAGGCCTGCACAGACCCCCTTTGCCATGAGGGGGGTAAACAGCTTCAGCAAACTCCTTTATAGACCCTTCTGGCATGTTTAGGAACAAGTGGGTTTGATCTATTTAATGATGCAAAGAGCTGGAAGAATCCTGCAGGCAACACATGATGGGAGCAGATAAACCCAAAGTTCCTCCCACTAAAAGCTATCTCCCTGTTCCAGAAGAAAAGAGAACTTGCCTGAAAGCCTTGTAAATCGGTCGGTACCAACAGAGAAAGGCACAAGGGGTGAATATAATAAACCACAGGATGGAGAGACCGAAGTCTACTCCTCTGTCCGTCTGTACTGTGAACCACGCCAGGCAAGCAAGCAGGTTGAGGAGCAGGGTTATCGAATGCACTGTTCAGGATGGGAAAGAGAGAGAAAAACCCATCAGGAAGTTCCTGGAAAACTCTGAAGCATCCCAAATCCCTCATGGAACACATGGAGCTCTGCAAAACATGAGAAGGCTTCGGGCCCTCTCATTTATAGAATCATGGAATGGTTTGGGTTGGAAGGGGCCTTAAAGCACATACAGTTCCAACCCTTTGCCATGGGCAGGGACACCTTCCACTAGAGCAGCTTGCTCCAAGCCCCTGTGTCCAACCTGGCCTTGAGCACTGCCAGGGATGGGACAGCCACAGCTTCTCTGGGCACCCTGTGCCAGCGCCTCAGCACCCTCACAGGGAAGAGCTTCTGCCTTAGATCTAACCTGAACTTCCCCTGTTCCAGTTTGAACCCATCACCCCTTGTCCTATCGCTACAGTCCCTGATGAAGAGTCCCCTGCCTCCCTTGAAAGGGAACAGCTTAAACTGAGCCTCATTTGATCCTGCTGCTTCCAACCACATCTTAAATCTTTATCAGGGCACCAGAAGTCACAAATAAGGTTAAGACCATTGTGGACTCAATCTCTGACCTGTGCTGTCCTCCCTAAACAAGGGAGATATTATGTTACCCTGCAGACAACACGTGCAGAACTGACTGGAGGGCAAAGCTCAGCGTTAGACACAGAACCTCCTTAGGAAGAAGCTTTCTTGCAGCTCAAGCTAGTACTTACACATCCACAAGTAATAGAGCATCTTGCATATTCGCTGGTAGTCAGCAGGGATGTCTGCAGAAAAATCCTGGTAAAAGCACGGCTTGATGGGACACTTCTTGGGAAGAGGTGGCCAGTTGTTCTGCCTCGCTGCGGGAAGGAGAAAGGAGCAGTTCTTCACTTGCTTTCAGCCATTTAAAACCAAGATTAGGGGAAATACAGCTTTGCTGTGGTTCCGAGAGCCTCAAGAGTGTTGGAAGAGCTTAACGTGGCCAAACGCAGGTGCTGAGACCATGCTGGAGGGCAGAAACCCACCAGAGCTGGTCTCCAGCCCCTCATCTCTGAGCTCAGTTCCCATCTGGGATGCTATGGGACGACAGGTACAATGCCAGGAGGATTGTCCCAGCTGTGAAGGACTCAAGGAAAGCCACGCAGACAGGCTGAGCCATCATCAAACCCTGGCAAGCCAAGCAGCCCGGGCTCCCCCGGCATCCCGCTGGATGGGGTGTTGCAGGAAGCTGTACTCACGATCAATGCTGGCTGCGTGACTCTGCAATTCCCTTTCCTTCTTCTCCAGCTCAGCTGCCTTCCTCTCTAATTCTGCCTGCTGCTGGAGGAGCCCAGCCTGTGCTGCTGCCGCCACGGCCTACAGCAGGGGGAGAGGAAGGTTAAGCCATTCCCTAGCTGAGGCAGCAGGAATACCACCAGCAAACACACCAGATGGCAAACTGGAACGGAACAAAGGCGATCCAATAGCAAGGACTGAGGACGAGTTGGAAGCTGAACACCCATTGCTGATCTGAAATGTCCTGAGGCTTTCTGCCTTAGCTGGAGGCTGAAATCAGGCTCAATGCAGAGCTCCATCCAGATGTTCCTCTTATCCCATGGGAAAAGAGGGCTGGAAGAGCCCTAAGGAAGCTCTGCAGTCTGTCACCCATCCTCTAAGCCCTTCACTTTCAGCAAAGCTATTCACTTCCCACAGCTTCTCCTCCTTCCCAGCTCATTGCTCCTCGCAACAGAGCAGCGAGCAGGACTCTGGCGTTTACCACAACAATCTCTTCCCGGGTAGGAGAGGAGGTCTAAAGGAAAGGCAGGAGCTGTCTACAGCACCTTTCAGCATCCCTTCTCCCTGTTTGTTACTCTAAGAACTGACCCCTTCTCCCAGCAGCCTTCTCTGCATCTGGGATGAGGTGGTCCTGGCAGTCAGGTACTCGTCAGCCGGTCTAAGCAGTGGCTCCAAAGAGCTGGACTGTATTTACATGCCTGGAATTGAGCACGTCTGACCAAAACTAAGGAACCAGAGCTAAAAGCATCAGCAGGACACATTCCTGTGTCAGCAGAGGGAAGCCAGAGCAAACAGGCTACAAGGCAAAGCAAGCTCCGACATCAGAGGCACAGGGGAAAAGGCATAAAAAGAACTGTGCGTATTCCCTATAGAGATCCACTTCACCAGATGGGCACAAACGTGAGTTTAAGAGATCATAGACTCAGACTGGTTTGGGTTGGAAGGGACCTTAGAGGTCACCCAGCTCCAACCCCCTGCCACGGGCAGGGACACCTTCCCCTAGAGCAGCTTGCTCCAAGCCCCGGTGTCCAACCTGCCCTTGAACACTGCCAGGGATGGGGCAGCCACAGCTTCTCTGGGCACCCTGTGCCAGCGCCTCAGCACCCTCACAGGGAAGAGCTTCTGCCTAAGAGCTCATCTCAGTCTCCCCTCTGGCAGGTTCAAGCCATTCCCCTTGGCCTGTCACTGCAGTCCCTGATGAAGAGAATGATGAAGAGATGACCTGTAGCTTCCCAACCCCTGGGAACCCTGTTCCACTTCTAATCCCATGTGCCCCAGAGCCCCAGGTCTGCTCCCTCCCCTGCCCAGCCCATGCTGCTGTACCTGCGGAGTGGGCTCCACGGACGTCTGCAGAACCGCAGGCTGCGAGTGGCCCGAGGGCTGCGTGGCCGGTGTTGTCCGGGCTGCATTGGTCTGGGGATAAATCACAGGCAACAAGGAGAACCCGTTACAGAGTGCTTCGTTTGGCAAAGTATACTTTAGCTGTGGCACTACCAAAGCACAGAGCAACTCTGCTCTTCCAAAGCTTGTTAGCTCCTTAATGCACTGGGCGAGCATCATCTGAGGGTTACAGCTATTAGGCAAAGACGAAGCAAAAAGGGAATGTGCTCAACTGTTTCAACTTCAAATCTCACTTCACCCTGCTGTTCTGTTCTCCTCTCACCTCACACACAGCAGCAGCCAGGAGATAAGCATGAAGCTCTTGCAGAGACCCATCACTGGTATCACTGCAGCAGCTCAGCTCCCAACCCCAAGACCCAATAAATATTGATGCCTCCTGCCACACAGCATCTTCCCCTTCACACTTCATGTAGCTCCACTGTGAGCCAGCAGCCAGTAGAAGAAGCTGTTCCGTGCGAGTGGAGAGCTCCAGCTGGGAACCTGTTAGTGCTCCAGTGCAGGAGCAGCTGCTCACAGCTCACCATGCACGCAACGAGCTGCACAGTCCATGGGGAAATCTGCTGGGAATACCTCACCGTTTTGAAGCTGTGCCTATCAAGGAACCTTACATACCACCATAACCACCACCAAGGCACCCAAGTGCAGAGACACATGGCACGTACCAGCTGGGAGCTCTCAGAAAAGGGGTTGAATTCATCCAAGCCACTTTGGCTGGTGTTTGTGAGCTGGGTCACTGAGGGGTCCTGCCAGGAGAGAAAGCAAAGAGAAATCAGTGCTGAGCAAAGCTCATCATTAGCTTAGATATTACCCATTATCCATGCTGCCAGGCTGGCATCCCCTTGTTAGCTGGGAACCAGAGGGGGCTGGCAAGGGGCTGAACTAACCCAGGAGGTGACTGTCAGCAAGGATGTGCAGGCAGGAACCACCTCCTGTCCAGCCAAGGGGTACTTGTGAAGAGCTCCAACACGCTGGTGGCACAGAAGCCCTTGCTGCAGACGACCACCACTTACCCACAGTGAGTTATCCCTCATTTCCAAGGCCTTGGAGTGGGAACTGGATTCATTCACCCACAGTCAGAACACTGCTGATACCTCCTAAACCTCCCTGGCACCACAGAGCGAGTGAGGAGCCACCAAGCAGAGCAGAGCCTCCCAAAACGAGTATCCAGGTACAGTGGGCCTGGCTGCCACCCAGAGCACTTGGAGCAGCAAAGGTGCCAATGGCTGCTCCAAAATGGTTAAAACACCCAGGGAAATGGACCCAGAGGTGGGACACCCATTACTTTGGCGGGGGGGGGGGAGGAGGAGGGTGGTGTTTAATGGTGCTACATAAGAGCTGTGTTCATGGCATCTCCCGCTCACCTCTATCAAACAACCTGATGGTTTAAAATAGGTTCTCTGCTCCTCTGCTGGAAGAGCACCTTTCATCCCTCACCTGCACTGCACTGAGCTGATTTCACTTTCTCTTCTGTACACACTCCTTTCCATACAGAGATCCCTCCTTGATAGCCAGGGTTTGACCTCTGCGGTGCTTCTCTCCCCAGTTATTAGAGAAACGAGGTACAAGGGGAATGCTCCTGCAAGCACAGCCTGGCTACCTGTCCTGGGTTCAGCAGTAGCAGTCATGTTTTTTTTCTTTGTGTTAGCTGGTGCAGTGCTGTGTTTTGACTTCTAGTTTTGAGAACAGCGTTGGTGAAGCCGATGTTTTCGGTTGTTGCTAAGTGATGTTTACCCTGACCAAGGACTCTGTGAGGCTCATGCTCTGCCAGGGAGGAGGGGAAGCTGTGAGGAAGCAGAGACGGGGCGCCTGACCCGGGCTAGCCGGGGAGGTATTCCATACCACAGCACGTCATGCCCGGGGTGGGGGGTAACTGGGAGTTACCCGGAAGGACAGGAGCTTCCGGGTGGAACTCGTTTTCTTGGCCGGTGGTATCGTATTCTCTTCCCTTGTTATTTTCCCTTATCATTGTTTTAGCTGATAGTAGCGGTGGTGATTTGTTGCTGGACTGTTCTTGTCTCAACCCGTAGGAGTTGCACTCTCTCGATCCTCCTCCCCGTTCCTCCGGGAGCGGGGAAGGGGAGAGCCCCGGTGCAGGGAGGGGGGGGGGGAGACGAACACGGACCTTGATTGTTGTCAGCTTGGCACCACTCACTGGGAGTGAGTGAACAAGTTACCTGACTGGGTTTAAACCACGACAGTTCTTTTTGGCGCCCAACGTGGGGCGCGAGGGGTTGAGATAAGAACAGATCTGACTGGATTGATAGTCACTCGTCACAATGCTGATTTATTGGCTCTCAAGGTTTTTCCTCTTGATCTCACAGTTTCAGTATACCATATCTTACGTCCATCCGGTATTGGCTGTATTAGTGTTTTTCAAGTGTGGGGCTTGGGCTAAGGTTTTTATCCCATTGTACTTTATGGTAATGACTTGTAATACAATAGAATCATTGATCATGAAACTGATCTGGTTTATGTTCCCAGTGTGGTCACCACCTTTATACTTTGGGAGGTATATGATGGAGGTGCTTAGCAATTACACATCTTTTTTCTCCTTCTCAGGTGCTCAACCTGTGAAGGAGACATCCTTTTACCCTCCTAGTCGTCCCCCCAGACCATTTACATTTGAGAGTTTCGAATTTTTTAAATGGCCTTTTAATGCTCTTGAGACTTGTTTGCTGATGGTGATGGGAATCACCATGCTAACACGCATACAGAGTGTGTTTTGCCCACTACTGATTTCAAGAGTTAAGCAGATTCAGGTTTGGGTCTTGTCTGGGGTCAAACGACGATGTAGGAGGACCGAGAGATTTTCCCAGAGGCTGGACAGCCATGAGTGGCAGGGTGTGTGGGATAGTATGGGCAAGTATCTAGGTCAGTGGGCCCCCCCAGTATTTTGGAATTTCACTACCGAACAACTGCAAAATCCAGAAGAATTAGTAAAACACTTAAATGAGGTGTGTGGTCATTCTGGCCATACCAGAGATGGACAAATCACGGCAACGTGCTGGGGCTTGGCCTATGCTTACAGGGCCTTGTTCAACACTATCCAGCACCTTCAAAAGGAAAAGAATGTTGGCGGATTTGAGGGCAAAGCGACAGTCGCTACTCAAACTTTGGCTGCAATGAACTGCGCAGCTACCCCAGTGGCAAGTACAGCAGCTGCTCAAACTTCAACTGCAACAGACAGCGCGGTTACCCCAGCTCCAAGCACGGTAGCTACACCACCCCCAGCAACAAGTACAGTCGCTACTCAAACCACAGTGATAATCACTGCAGCCAAACCAGAGGACCAATTCGTACCAATATCGGTTGCCCCTGTACGCAAGAGAACAAGCAAGAAGGAGGCAAAAAGGGTGAAGCGAGATGAAGAACCAATGAATTCACCACCCGGTCCAGAATCTGATCAGGAGTCATCCTCACATGACGAAGAAGAAGAAGAAGAGGTAACTTCTCGACCCCGGACCTCAACCGAGCTGCGGAATATGCGAAAAGATTTTACCCGTCAACCAGGGGAGCACATCATCACCTGGTTACTCCGATGCTGGGACAATGGGGCCGATGGTCACGAACTAGAAGGTACAGAAGCCAAGCAGCTGGGATCACTTGCTAGAGAAGGGGGAATTGACAAAGCAATTGCAAGAGAGAAAAAGTCCCTCAGCCTTTGGAGGAGGCTCTTGGCAGCTGTGAAAGAAAGGTTTCCGTACAAGGACGATGTTACGAGTCGTTCGGCCAAGTGGACTACTATAGACAAAGGCATCCAGTCTCTGAGGGAATCGGCCATCGTAGAGATGATCTATCACATCAAGCCGAATAACGGGGATACACCTATAGATCCAGATGAAGTTGAATGTACACGACCCATGTGGCGAAAACTTACACGGAATGCACCGTCATCATATGCCCATTCATTGGCAACAGTGACCTGGAATGACATAGTACCACTAACAGTGGATGAAATGATTCATAAACTCCGAGAGTTCGAAGACAATCTCACTCCTTCCATCATCTCAGCTGTGAAAAAACTGTCCCAGGACCTCGACAAATTGAGGGACGATGTATCTGATTTATCCAGCTCCTCACGTGTACCAACACGCGTCTCAGCTATTAACAAAAGACGTCCTATTGTTCAAGAGAGGAGATACAGAAGGTATACGCCACGGGGTACCCTATGGTTTTACCTGCTGGATCACGGAGAAGACATGACAAAGTGGGATGGAAAACCTACTTCAGCTTTGGAGGAACGGGTGAGTGAACTGAAGAGGGGAGCAAGGGCCAAGACTGATCGTCCCATGAGAGCTACAGCTTCAGTTTCTGGTGAGCAGTTTCCCAGATGGAGTGGAAGAGCTGATTTTACTCCAGCTCCTGTGATAACGAAGAATAATCCCTTTCAACACGACTTAAGTGTCCAATGCTGTGACGACCATTAGAGGGGCCCTGCCTCCAGCCAGGTGGAGGTAGGGGACAATCGGATTTACTGGACTGTGTGGATCAGATGGCCTGGCACATCAGTCCCACAGAAGTATAAGGCTCTAGTAGATACCGGTGCACAGTGTACCCTGATGCCATCAAGCTGTCAAGGGGTGGAACCCATCTATATTTCTGGAGTAACAGGAGGATCCCAAGAGTTGACTGTGCTGGAGGCTGAAATCAGCCTGACTGGGAGGGAGTGGCAAAAGCACCCTATTGTGACTGGTCCAGAGGCTCCATGCATCCTCGGCATAGACTACCTCAAGAGAGGGTACTTCAAAGACCCAAAAGGGTACCGGTGGGCTTTTGGTATTGCTGCTTTGGAGACTGAGGAAATTGAGCAGCTGTCCACCTTGCCTGGTCTCTCAGAAGATCCCTCTGCTGTGGGGTTGCTGAAAGTTGAAGAACAACAAGTGCCAATTGCGACCACAACAGTGCACCGGCGGCAATATCGCACCAACCGAGACTCCCTGATTCCCATCCATCAGCTGATCCGTAGACTGGAGAGTCAGGGGGTGATCAGCAGGACCCGCTCACCCTTCAATAGCCCCATATGGCCAGTGCGAAAGTCTAATGGAGAATGGAGACTAACAGTAGACTATCGTGGCCTGAATGAAGTCACACCACCATTGAGTGCTGCCGTACCGGACATGCTAGAACTTCAGTATGAGCTAGAGTCAAAAGCAGCCAAGTGGTATGCCACGATTGATATTGCCAATGCATTTTTCTCCATTCCTTTGGCAGCAGAGTGCAGGCCACAGTTTGCTTTTACTTGGAGGGGTGTCCAGTTCACTTGGAACCGACTGCCCCAGGGGTGGAAACACAGCCCTACCATTTGCCATGGACTGATCCAGACTGCACTGGAACAGGGGCAAGCTCCAGAACACCTGCAATACATTGATGACATTATTGTGTGGGGCGATACAGCGGAAGAAGTCTTTGAGAAAGGGAGGAAAATAATCCAAATCCTGCTGAAAGCCGGTTTTGCCATAAAACGGAGTAAGGTCAAGGGACCTGCACAGGAGATACAATTTTTGGGAATAAAATGGCAAGATGGACGTAGACAGATCCCCACAGATGTGATCAACAAGATAACAGCAATGTCTCCACCAACTAATAAGAAAGAAACGCAAGCTTTCTTGGGTGCAGTGGGGTTCTGGAGAATGCACATCCCAAATTACAGTTTGATTGTAAGCCCTCTCTATCATGTGACCCGGAAGAAGAATGATTTTAAATGGGGCCCTGAGCAGCAACAAGCCTTTGAGCAAATTAAACGCGAGATAGTTCATGCAGTAGCCCTTGGACCAGTCCGAACCAGACCAGATGTAAAAAATGTGCTGTACACTGCAGCTGGGGAGAACGGTCCTACCTGGAGCCTCTGGCAGAAAGCTCCAGGGGAGACTCGAGGTCGACCCCTCGGCTTTTGGAGTCTGGGATACAAAGGATCTGAGGCCAGCTATACCCCAACTGAGAAAGAGATACTGGCAGCCTATGAAGGGGTTCGAGCTGCTTCGGAAGTGATTGGCACTGAAGCACAGCTCCTCCTGGCACCCCGGCTGCCCGTGCTGGGCTGGATGTTCAAAGGCAGGGTCTCCTCTACACATCATGCAACTGATGCTACATGGAGTAAATGGGCTGCACTAATTACACAACGAACTCGAATAGGAAATCCCAGTCGTCCAGGCATTCTAGAAGTCATCATGGACTGGCCAGAGGGCAAAGATTTCGGAATGTCACCAGAGGAGGAGGTGGTGCGTGCTGAAGAGGCCCCACCATATAATAAACTGTCAGAAAGTGAAAAGCAGTATGCCTTGTTTACTGATGGCTCTTGCCGTATTGTGGGAAAGCATCGGAGATGGAAGGCAGCTGTATGGAGTCCTGGACGACAAGTTGCAGAAACTGCTGAAGGAGAGGGTGAATCGAGTCAATTTGCCGAGGTGAAAGCCATCCAGCTGGCCCTGGACATTGCTGAACGAGAAAAGTGGCCAGTACTTTATCTCTATACTGACTCATGGATGGTGGCAAATGCCCTGTGGGGGTGGTTGAAGCAATGGAAGCAGAGCAACTGGCAACGCAGAGGTAAACCCATCTGGGCTGCTGCACTGTGGAAAGGTATTGCTGCCCGGGTGCAGAACCTGGTGGTGAAGGTACGTCATGTAGATGCCCATGTACCCAAGAGTCGGGCCACTGAGGAACACCAGAACAACCAACAAGTGGATAAAGCGGCTAAGATTGAAGTGGCTCAGATGGACTTAGATTGGCAACATAAAGGTGAATTATTTTTGGCCCGGTGGGCCCATGACACTTCAGGCCATCAAGGCAGAGATGCAACATATAGATGGGCCCGTGACCGAGGGGTGGACTTAACAATGGACACTATTGCCCAGGTTATTCATGAGTGTGAAACATGTGCTGCAATTAAACAAGCCAAGCGGTTAAAGCCTCTTTGGTATGGAGGACGATGGTTGAAGTATAAATATGGGGAGGCCTGGCAGATTGACTATATCACACTGCCACCAACCCGCCAAGGCAAGCGCCATGTGCTTACCATGGTGGAAGCAACCACCGGGTGGCTGGAAACATACGCTGTGCCCCATGCCACTGCCCGGAACACCATCCTGGGCCTTGAGAAACAGATTTTGTGGCGACACGGCACCCCAGAGAGAATTGAGTCAGACAATGGGACTCATTTCCGGAATAACCTTATAGATATTTGGGCCAAAGAGCATGGCATTGAGTGGGTATATCACATCCCCTACCATGCACCAGCCTCTGGGAAAATCGAACGGTACAATGGGCTGTTAAAAACTACACTGAGAGCGATGGGTGGGGGAACTTTCAAGCATTGGGATACACATTTACCAAAGGCCACCTGGTTGGTCAACACCAGAGGATCTGCCAACAGGGCCGGCCCAGCCCAGTCAGAACTTTTACATATTGTAGAGGGGGACAAAGTTCCCGTGGTGCATATGAAGAATTTGCTGGGGAAGACAGTCTGGGTTATTCCTGCTTCAGGTAAAGGCAAACCCACTCGTGGGATTGCTTTTGCTCAGGGACCTGGATATACTTGGTGGGTAATGCGGGAAGATGGGGAAGTCCGATGTATACCTCAAGGGGATTTGATTTTAGGGGAAAACAGCCAGTGAACTCAATTGTATGCTGTTGCTTGCTGTGTAATGCTTTTATAGCCCATCAACTAGATGTCTCCAGGTCACCAGCGACTGGCCCTGACTTCCCTCCAGCCATCATCCCAACAGAGAATGAACTTGGAACATCATGGACCGAATGGACTCGGCAGCATTATAGGGATTGGTCCATGCACTAAGAAAATGATTTTTTTTCCTCTTGGTCTGTATGTATATGGATGTATATATGTGGGAGAGCGATGGTGTATTGAAAATGTGGGATCTGAGCACGACGTGAATGGTATGGAATAAGGGGTGGATAATGTCCTGGGTTCAGCAGTAGCAGTCATGTTTTTTTTCTTTGTGTTAGCTGGTGCAGTGCTGTGTTTTGACTTCTAGTTTTGAGAACAGCGTTGGTGAAGCCGATGTTTTCGGTTGTTGCTAAGTGATGTTTACCCTGACCAAGGACTCTGTGAGGCTCATGCTCTGCCAGGGAGGAGGGGAAGCTGTGAGGAAGCAGAGACGGGGCGCCTGACCCGGGCTAGCCGGGGAGGTATTCCATACCACAGCACGTCATGCCCGGGGTGGGGGGTAACTGGGAGTTACCCGGAAGGACAGGAGCTTCCGGGTGGAACTCGTTTTCTTGGCCGGTGGTATCGTATTCTCTTCCCTTGTTATTTTCCCTTATCATTGTTTTAGCTGATAGTAGCGGTGGTGATTTGTTGCTGGACTGTTCTTGTCTCAACCCGTAGGAGTTGCACTCTCTCGATCCTCCTCCCCGTTCCTCCGGGAGCGGGGAAGGGGAGAGCCCCGGTGCAGGGAGGGGGGGGGGGAGACGAACACGGACCTTGATTGTTGTCAGCTTGGCACCACTCACTGGGAGTGAGTGAACAAGTTACCTGACTGGGTTTAAACCACGACACTACCCCATAGCTGGTATGGGGAAAACATCAACACGTGGCTTTTTCTCCCTCCCTCAGCACCCCATGTCTTGAGATCAGTGATTTTATACTTAATGGGGTGAGCAGCAGCTGAGGCTGTGACAAGGGAAGGGGGTGCTGCCCGAGCCCATGTGCTGCAGAGAAGCCTTTGGGCTTGTGTGAGCCCTGCCAGAGCCATCCCCTGAGGTCCCAGCAGAGCCTTCAGATGCCTGAGGAGCAGTTAATGAGTAACTTCCCCTCTCCTCCATAGCAGGCACTCCCTCTGCAACAGGTCGCACTAGTTTCTGAATCACCCTGTGCTGAAGGATGCCAGACCAGGAGCCTTTGGATGCTGCTCTGTGAGGTTTGAGTCCCCAGCCAGGCAGGGCTGTGAGAAGCACCACAGAGGATGTAAGGACTCAAGACACAGGGTTTAGTTCACTGCTCGCTCCTCTGGAGGCTTTCACCTCGGGCTGCAGACACAAGGGCTGGCAACACGAGGTTACAAGTCAGTTAATCCACAATAGCTACTGCATGGTGGCACAGACACCCTTTAATCCAGCCTGGATGAGGTCCCAGCCTGACTAGAGTCCAGCAGATGACTGCACTAGGATGAGAAACTCCATTAATGGAATGGGAGTGGGAAACCAACCATCCAAAGAGCTTGGATGGTCACGCTGGGAGGAAAGTGCTTGGAAATAAGGAGGAACACTTGGAATGGCAATGCAAGACGTGCTTTTCTTCCCTTTGCTCATGTCCATTCAAAAGAAAGCTCCTAAGGTAACTGGAGGCTCACCAGCACAGCACTGCTGTTGGAAAGGGCAGGGAGAACAGCACCACTGTCCCACTGCTTCCAGCTGCACGGCAGCTTGACTGCAAAGGGAGAATACCTCTCGTCTTGGTGCATGGCTTAAAAATCACTTACTTCAGCAGTGGCCAAGGCAGCTCAGCTCAGCTTCCTATTGTGCAAGTGTGCCTATGATGGCTATACAAAGAGCAGGGAACGTGCAACAAAGCTGAAGTGTGCTTGCCCACATGTCCCTGTGCTCTGGAGCGGGCAGGAAGGAAACCAGCAGCTGGGAGATGGGGTGGTATAAAGGCACCCGCTTCCGCGCGCCAGGACTGCGCAGCTGAGGGTTGGGTAACGCAGGGGAGATGAACGAGAAGTTGCCCCAAACTCCACATTCTGCAGTTCCTTTCTGCCAGCTGCAGGGCAAAAGGAAGCTGACCTGATCCTTTATGCTTGAAACGTGGAAAGAGGGGCCTAATTCAACCTCTGAATTAACTACCTGAAGCCACGCTACATGGGGCTGTCACTCCTTGGAGGAAGTATTGGAGCATAGGAGAGTGCTGTAGGTACCTTTCCTTTGGAAGGGTTTAGTTGTTAGCACCCCTAGTTCAACTCGAGCAGAAGAAAGATGCTCCTCTAGATGAGATCAGGGCAAGAGAACTCAAATGACAATCACTGGGAACTCATCATGTTGTCTAAAACCACAGTGACAGCCCCAAACATCACTAGTCCTGCAGCCAGCCACCAGCATGGGGCCTCAGAGCGCTGCCACTGCCCGGAAGAAGCATTAAGAGACACCTCAAGGGGTTTATTATGGAGCTCTCTAAAGAGGATGGAAGCTTTCAGCCCTGTTGGAAGCTTGTAACAAAGTTCTGGAGGTAGCCGCCACTCGCAGCAGCACTGACACTGAATGAACAAAGGCAGTTATCATCTCTTAGATGTTAAGAGTAACAGAGAGAAGATCCAGAGATACTTCTCACAGGACCAAACCAGCTTATTTGACACCAAGCTTATTGACCATCACCAACAAAGCCCCCTTAGAAGGCAAAGATTCCCAGTTGTGTCAGGCTCTGCAGGGGATTTGTTGGGATAATGTTGTATGAAACACTAGCTTGGGATCCACGAGGAGAAAAGAGAACTCTGCTGCTCTGCCTCACCGATGGTCCTCAGCGTGACAAGGCTGGGAGCATGAAGACACACCCAGGCCTTCAGCAAGCTCTGGAGCACGTGGAAGGGGATGGCAGCACCTGCCAGTTCATGAGCTGGAGGGAAGAGACATGATCCAGAGGGATCTGGACAGGCTGGAGAGGTGGGACCATGGAGTTCAACAAGGCCAAGGGGAAGGTCATGCCACTGGGGCAGAGCAATCCCAGCACAAACAGAGCCTGGGGGAGACTGGAGGGAGCAGCCTGTAAAGGACTTGGGAGTGTTGCTTAAGGAGCAGCTCCCCATGACCTGACTTCAGTGTGCTCTTGAGCCCAGAACCCCCCTGTGGTGCTGGGCTGCACCCCCAGAGTGTGAGCAGCAGCTCAGGGAGGGGATCCTGCCCCTCTGCTGTGCTCTGGGGAGACCCCCCTGCAGCCCTGATCCAGCTCTGGGGCAGCAGCACAAGAGGGACGTGGAGCTGTTGGAGAGAGGCCAGAGGAGGCCATGGAGATGCTGCGAGGGCTGGAGCAGCTCTGCTCTGGAGCCAGGCTGAGAGAGCTGGGCTGGGGCAGCCTGGACAAGAGAAGGCTCCTGAAGGGGAGACCTCAGAGCAGCTCCAGTGCCTGAAGGGGCTGCAGGGAACCTGGAGAGGGGCTTGGGACAAGGGCCTGTAGGACAGGCCAAGGGGAATGGCTTTAACCTGCCAGGGGGGAGACTGAGATGAGCTCTTAGGCAGAAGCTCTTCCCTGTGAGGGTGCTGAGGCGCTGGCACAGGGTGCCCAGAGAAGCTGTGGCTGCCCCATCCCTGGCAGTGTTCAAGGCCAGGCTGGACACAGGGGCTTGGAGCAAGCTGCTCTAGTGGAAGGTGTCCCTGCCTGTGGCAGGGGTTGGAGCTGGATGAGCTTTAAGGGCCCTTCAACCCAAACCAGGCTGGGATTCTGTGACCAGGGAACGTCTTTCATTAAGGGACAACGATGAACACAACCTCCCATTCCCGAAAGGAGGATGTGAAACCTGCTACAAAGCCCATCCACAGAGAGCCATCAGACAACCACAGGGACTTCCATGGTGCTGCTTTCACTTGTCCTCATTAGAAACCAGGAGTTACCTGTTGCAATCACGTTCCCTGCTGGAGATTACGTCCAACCTCTTTTTGAACAGTGAGTAAAGCTCGAGCCCGGCCCTGCCTGCTTAGACACTGCAACAGCTTTCACATTCACTTCCTCAGTGCCAAAGCCATAAGTCCCTACACAAAAGCCACCCCACAGAAGGAATATTACAGGAACAGGGCCATCCGAAGGCTGTGCTAAAGCGAAGGAGAGGGAAAGAACTTTGTTTTCCTTCCTGCTCCCACTTGGATCCCTCAAACCCCTCAGCCCCATCACCAAACACTTCCTTTGCTCAGGAAATCGTCCCTTTTCCCCATTCCCACCCAGCTCCCTGCCGGAGAGCCAGCAGGTTAAACCCATGGAGGGCAATCCCGGGAAAGCAGCCCGAGGATTCCCAGCGGAAATCCCACCCTTTGCCCCCCGCCCCTATTTTCACGGCTGGAGGACACGTTTTGCCTCACGGGCCCGGTTCTAAGGGTTAGGGCTGAACCCCCAAAGCCCGGGGAGGTCGGGGGCAGCCTCCTCCAGCGGGGAGAACGGGAGGAAACGGGAGGAAACGGGAGGAAACGGGAGGAAACGGGAGGAAACGGGAGGAAACGGGAGGAAACGGGAGGAAACGGGAGGAAACGGGAGGAAACGCTGTCCCCGAGCCAGAGGCGGGCAGAGCCCGGTGACACCGCTCCCGGTGCACCGGGGCGGGGGGGGGGCGCGGCACAACCCAACGGCCCCGGAGGGTCCCGGTACCGGCCTCTGCACACCCACCCCCTAGTCCCGCCCCCGAGCCCTGATTGGCTGTAGCGGGGAGAAGCGGCGCTGCTATTGGTCAGAGGCGCCTCACTCAGTGCCACGTCCCGGTGGTGGTTGGTGGCGCCGGACAGGGGAGCGGCGCGCAGGGAGGGGAGGGAGGCCCGGGCCGGTGCCGCCGCACGCACCTGGAAGGGGTTGATGTCCACCGGGTCGGCGAACGGGTTCGTGTCGAAGCCCGACATGAGCGCGGTCCCGCTGCCCCGCTCCGCGCTCCCGCCGCCGCCGCCTCTGCTGCTGCTACACAGCCACTTCCGGGTCAGCCGGGGCGCGTGCGCCGCGCCGTCACGTGACCCGGCCCGCCCCGCCCACTCCCGCGGGTGGTGGCTCACGTGGAGCGGGGCTTCGTGACGTCACAGCGGCGGCCACCACCTATAGCGCGGGAAAAGGGGGGGGGGGGGGGCGTTAACCCTATAGGTGCTGCCGCGCTCTATAGGGGCACCTGTAGGGGGGCGACCTCCGCAGGGAGGTCACTAGCGGGCCCATAGCCCCCTGTACGATAACCCCTATAGAACACCCCCATGTCCTCCCGTGAGCCCCGCACAAGGCAGTGCCAGCCGCACGCCGCGCTCCCTATGGCCGCTATAGGGTGCGCGTAAGGCGCTGCCCAGCCCCTCCCAGCACGGCCGGGGGGAGGCGGAGCCGGAGCCGGAGCCGGAGCCGTCCCCGGAGCCGCCGCCGGGACTCCCGGCCTGCCCCAGCCATGGCGGAGATCCGCGGTGAGCGGGGCCGGGGGCACACGTGGGGACGGGACCATGGGGCGGGCAGGGGACCCCCGATGTACCCTCCCCCATCAATAGCCCCTGGTCCCCCTCGATCCCCGGGAGGGTGCTGGGGTCGTTTCTGCCCCCCCCCAACGCCCGGTGTCCCCCCGCAGTGTTCCCGCTGTCCTGCGCCGTGCAGAACTACTCCTGGGGGAAGCTGGGTCTGGCCAGCGAGGTGGCCAAGCTGCTGGCCAGCAGCGACCCCCTGGTCCAGATCCAGCCCGACCGGCCCTACGCCGAGGTGAGTGCCCGGCCCCATGGCCGGCCTGGGTAAGAAAGAGTCACTTCAACCCGTGTGGGCATTGCAACCAGCTGCGGTCCTCACCATCCCGGGTCCGGCCGGTTCGGGGAGGGATGTGGATGCCCTGTAGCCAGGGAGGGATGTGGATCCCCTATAGCCAGGGAGGGATGGGGATCCCCTATAGCCAGGGAGGGATGTGAATCCCCTATAGCCAGGGAGGGATGAGGATCTCTTATAGCCTGGGAGGGATGGGGATCCCTTATAGCCAGGGAGGGATGGGGATCCCTTATAGCCAGGGAGGGATGGGGATCCCTTATAGCCAGGGAGGGATGGGGATCCCTTATAGCCCAGGAGGGACAGGGATCCCCTATAGCCAGGGAGGGATGTGGACCCCCTATAGCCAGGGAGGGATGTAGATCTCCTATAGCCTGGAAGGGATGTGGATCCCCTATAACCCAGGAGGGATGTGGATCTCCTATAGCCTGGAAGGGATGTGGATCCCCTATAGCCTGGGAAGGAGAAGAGGAGAAGCCCGGCGTGACTCAGCCCCCAGGGGAGCTTTTGGCTGCATCCATTGCCAAGCAGCCTCCAGAAAAGCCCAAGTCATCCCTGCTGGCTGCCCGGCTCTGGTCCATCATCCATGTGCCCATCCGTCTGTGTGTGTCCCGCAGCTCTGGATGGGTACACACCCCCGTGGTGATGCCATCATCAGGGATAACCGCATCCCGCAGCGGACACTGGGGCAGTGGATCGCCGACAACCCTGCGTGCCTGGGGGCGAAGGTGAAGGACACCTTCCAGGGCCACCTCCCCTTCCTCTTCAAGGTGCTGTCCGTCAACACCGCCCTCTCCATCCAGGCGCACCCCAACAAGGTAGGGAGACCCTGGGTTGTGCTGGCAGCCCTTGCTGGTCCCTGTGGAGCTCACCCAGCCCCTTTGTCCCCTCTCCAGGAGCTGGCAGCGAAGCTGCATGCCCAGTTCCCGGAGCACTACCCTGATGCCAACCACAAGCCAGAGATGGCCATCGCTCTCACCCCCTTCGAGGGCTTGTGCGGCTTCCGGCCAGTGGCTGAGATCGTCTCCTTCCTCCAGAGTAAGGATGGGGATGCTGGTGGGATGAAGATGCCAGTGGGGCAGGATGGGGATGCTCGTGGTGTGGGATGGGGATGCTGGTGGGGTGGGTTGGGGATGCTGGTGTTATGGGGGTGCTGGTGGGGCAGGATGGGGATGCTGGTGGGATGGGGATGCTGGTGGGGTGGGATAGGATTGCCAGGCTTCAGGAATGACGCATGCTGTCCCCCTGTGAGGCGTCCCCGAGCTGCGGGCACTCATCGGGGAGGTGGCAGCGGAGCAGCTGGAGCGCAGCGGGAGCGATGACCCCCGTGGCGTGTCGGCCGCGCTCCGCGTCTGCTTCACCCGCCTCATGAAGAGCGAGAAGAAGCTCTTCGTGGACCAGCTCAACATGCTGGTGAAGAGGATCTCCCAGGAAGGTGGGTCCCTTCCTATGGGGCTTGGGGGGCTCTGTTCAAGGGGAAGGGATGGGGCACTTCAAAGCTCCATCCCCACTGTGGTGCCTGGTGCATTGCAGTGGCGGAAGGGAAGGACACATCGGGGAGCAACGGGGACCTGCTGCTGCGGCTGCACTCACAGTACCCCGGGGACATCGGCTGCTTCACCATTTACTTCCTCAACCTGGTGAGGCTGGAGCCGGGAGAGGCCATGTTCCTGGGAGCCAACGAGCCCCATGCCTACCTGCACGGAGGTGAGCACCGCGGTGGCCTTCCCCAGTGGCCTCCCCAGGGTGCCCAGGGGCTCCTGCACCTGTTGGGCCATGGAGGTGGGCTGAGGGTGCTGCTCCATCCCCGCAGACTGCGTGGAGTGCATGGCGTGCTCGGACAACACGGTGCGCGCCGGGCTCACCCCCAAGTTCATCGATGTCCTCACCCTGTGCGAGATGCTCAACTACACACCAGCACCCAGCAGCTCCAAGATCTTCCCAGCGGCACAGAGCCAGCTCGATCCCAACGTCTACCTCTATGACCCGCCTGTGCCAGACTTTGCCATCATGAGGATAGAGGTGAGCGGTGGTGGGGACACGGAGGTGGACACCCCGGCTTTATCCCATCTCGGCTGTGCTCTAGAAGCCGGTGCACCAGTGAGGAAGGAGGGATGCTTGGAAGTGCTTGGGTTCCCCCTGCCTAGAGCTCCATCACCTTCTGCAGCAGCTCTGGGCGGAGGACCGGGAGGAGGGTTTGGGTGTCCCTGTGTTCAATCCCTGGGCGGGAATGGGGAGGCTCAAGCCGCGGTGACCCTTTCCCTTGCAGATCCCGTCCTCCATCAAGCTGTACCTCGTCTCCGCCGTGGACTCGGCCAGCATCCTGCTGGTGATCCAAGGGGCAGCCGTGGGCACCTCCACAGCCGCGGCCTCCGAGATCCCCCTGTGCCGGGGCTCCGTCCTCTTCATCTCTGCCAACGAGAGCGTCTCGCTCCAGCTCTCCTCTCCCGATGGGATGCTGCTCTTCCGAGCCTGCTGCCTGCTCTGAGCCGGCCTGGGGCGCTTCCCCCCCCGGCCGCATTGGAGTAGATAGAAACTGACCTGGGCAAAGGCATCTCGCTTGGAAGTTTAACCTGTTAAACCCCCAGACCAGCCCCACCTGATGTAGAGAAAGAGCAGTTCCATGAATGAGCTCCTTGGACATGGTGTGGAGCAGAGAGGGCAGAGGAAGGGCATCTCCCCTCCTCACGAGCCATGTCCCCGTAGCATCGATCCCGCAGGGTGCTGCCAATGCCACAGTGACTCTGGTGGTTCTGTTTCCCCTCCTCATCCTTTGCTGAGCAGCAGCAGGGAGCCCGGAGCTCTGCACCCCAGCTCTTGAGCATCCCTGCCTGGCTTCTAGGAGCTGCTGCCACTGTGATGCTGAGGCCTCCTGCTGCTCCTGGTGGGCTCTTCCCAAGCCTGGTCGATGGCAGGGAGTCCTCTGAGCCGTGTCACCCCTTCCCCGGCTGTAAAAGGGGCTGCTTGGTGGGGTGACAGAGCTGGAGAGCCTCTGGTGCTGTGAATAAAGAGGTGACTTTGTCCTCGGTGCAGGGCAGCCTGGTGTGGGGAAGGAGGATGGGGAGAGCACTGCAGGGCTTGGGGACCAGGAGGCTGGGGTGGCCCTGGTACCCCCCTGGCATCGGCAGCTCCACAAGGAATGTGCCACCAGGGTGACAAGGGAAAAGCCATCAGTCTGGAACTGCACTGGGGTATGGGGAGGAGCCCTCCCCAGCAGGGCTGTGGGGGCTCAGCCCCCACCACAGCACCAACACATCCTCAGAGTAACAAGATGCAGTTTATTGAGTGCTCCCTTGAATGAATAGAATACAAAAAAAAAAACAAAAGCAACAGTTCAGGACCCTAGACATGAACTACTTAAATAAGGTTTCTAAGCAGCTGATTGTCCTCTATGGAGTAACAGGACCATGATTTAAGGCAGCTTTTAAGGTTCACAGCAAGTAGAGCCTGCAGCCCCCCCAAACCTGCACCCGAAAGGGGGGTCCAGGCTGCCCCTCGCCTCCATCAAAGCAGCTCTGGGGACAACTGGAACATGCCACCAGCTCCAAACCCAGAACTTAACAGGCCCTCGAGGGGCAGAAAGCAGACAGGGAGGTCCCAGCATGCACAGTGGCTGCAGGTGGATGTAGCAATGCGGACACCTAAAGCTCAATCCACTCCATTGGGGTCCCTCCATTGGAGCTGCCAGCTTTGGTTCAGCTCAGCCCAGGCGTTAGGAGGGAACCCAGCAGCGATCATCGACCCCACCATCATTAGAGCAGCACAACCCATGTGTGGGGCCAGGTCCTGCACCTCAGCAAGGCCAATTAAAGGAGGAAAACAGGAGGTCAGGCAAAGCAGGGAGCATTTGCTGCTGCACCTCCCAGTCCCTTTCACGCCCCCTTGGAGATGCCTGAGCCCCAACCAGGTGACTGGTCCCATCCAAACCACCTGAATGTCACTGTGCCACCTCTCCCTGCTATTGCTGAGCATGAGGAAAAGTCCTTTGGGGTGGGTTGGTTGCAGCTGCTCACCATGAGAGGCATCGCAGCATCATTTGGTCTTTGTGTCACTGTCCCAGCGTCGACACGGACAGCAACAGCCATCCCATGAACAAAGAAAGTGCTGGTTTGTGCCCTGTTCTTGCAGGGCCCTGGATGAGCAGCGTCTACTGGATCACACAGGAGAGGCTGTCTCCGAAACAACAGGGGCAAGAAGAGGAGGTGATGGGTTTTGGGGGGATGAGATCCAGATCCTCATCATCAGGGACCTCGTCGAGGTGGTACCCATCCTGCAGCAGCTGCCGGCTCAGGTCCTGGTTCACCTGCTGGGAGGGACACAGAGGAGATGCAGATTGGTCCTGCTTTAGTTCAAGTTTAGGGCTTGCAAAGGGAAGGGCTGTGAGCAAGAAGGGCATCGCCTCCTCCTCCAGTGCCTCTGCATGGGGTGCAGCACCCCAACACACATCCCTGCATGGAGCCTTGAGGTGGCTGGGAGTGAGGGAGCCCCATCAGTCAGAGCCCTGCACTTGCCTCAGCAGAGGAGTAGCCTGAGGAACATCTGGATCCTGGCTCCTCGTCACTAAGGGAAGAAGGAAACAGTCAGAGCCAGAAGGGAAGCAGCATCTTTGTGCGGGATGCAGAGAAGGGAATCTCGGGGGTGCAGTTCTGAGCCAGATCCCCAAATCCCGGGATATTCCCCCACTCCCACCTGTCCGAATCGAGGGAGAGCAGGTTCTCATCAGCCGTCTGGCTCAGCGCCGTGTAGCCCTTGTTAAACCTGACCGACCTGTGGGGAAGCAAAGAACCAGCCCGTGACAGGCATTTTGGTATGGGAATCCAGCCCGCGGACTGATGAGCCAGGGCAGGGATCCCGGTCCTGAACCTCCCTTCCCACCCTAAGCTAACCCCAGCTGAGCCCTAGGCCACCCTCATGGGGAGATCCTCACCCCCAAACCACCTCCAGAGCAAGGAGAAGGAGGAGCTAGAGCAATCCCTGTTATTACACCGGGTGCCTGCTGGCCACAACGGAGCCCGCAGGTCTCCCAAAGGAACATGGCAAAGCAGAAACGGGCTCAAACCTCTTTGGTGCTGGTTTCGGGTTTGGCGCGGGTGCCCCCAGCAGCCCCTGCCTCCGCAGCGCCGCCTTCGCCAGCTCCCGCTGCCGCTCTGCAACACAGGGCAGGGCTGACACAGCCCTGGGGGGGCCGGCCTGAGCCCGCCATGGGGCACACAGGGCTTTGGGAGGTGCAGGTCCTTGCCCGCATCCCGGGGCAGCACTTACTGAGCTTGGCGTGGAGGGAGGGGGCCTTGCTCACGATGTACGGTCCCTTCTTCTCCACCGTGTCCGCCGCCTTGCTCAGCCTCTGGTTTTCAGCCCACATCAGCTACAACACAGGGACAGACACGGGTTTAGTAGCATCTGTCTACGGGGATGAAGTAACCTGGAGGCATCCCAGAGCATCTGGTCATCCCTGGGAATCTCCAGCTCCCCAGCCCTGCACCATGCCCGGAGGAGAGGGAGGAAAAGGAATAAGCCGATCTATTAGGGGAGGAAGGGATTCTTCGGGAGCAGCAATGCTAAATTAAAAGCACACGCGGTGGGCAGCAGTTCCGTTGTAAGCCTCACTCCAGTAATACCCCGGAGAAGCAGGGATGGAGGGGATTTAATGAGCAGGTTCATCAACTAAAATACAGGGATCATTTGGTTTAATTCCTCCGCAGGTTTTGAGCCTTCCAAGCTTCCCCTTGTGCAGGAATTAGAGGGAGCAGTTAATGAAGCAACAAGGCAGAGGGCTTGGGGCACTGATGGGAGAGCACAGCCGGGATTAGCAGGGTCTGAAGCTGGAATTAGCAGGGCAGAGCCTTACCCGCAGGAATAACCCCGCGCACAGGGAGCTGCGGGATTAACCGCGATGGCAGCAAACCCCTGCCTGCACCTTGTGCTCCCCTGTGCTGCCCCATATCACCCATGCACATACCCTATACTTCCTCACACACATATCCCAGCCCTATACCCTCTTGTATGTGCCTTGTACCCTCCTGTATATGCCCTATACTGCCCCACACACATATCCTAGCCCTATAGTATCTATGCACATACCCTATGTTGCCACACACACATACCCCAGCCCTGTAACATCAATGCACATGCCCTATGCTGCCCCACACACACATCCCAGCCCTACAGTATCAATGCACATATGCTATGCTGCCCCACACACATATAGCCCTATAGTATCTATGCACATACCCTATGCTGCCCCCCACACATGCCCCAGCCCTACAGTATCAATGCACATGCCCTATGCTGCCCCACACACATACCCCAGCCCTACAGTATCAATGCACATATGCTATGCTGCCCCCCACACATACCCCAGCCCTACAGTATCAATGCACATACCCTACGCTGCCCCATACGTGTACCCTAGCCCTACACCCATGATGAACACACGCCATACTGCCCTATGCGTACACCCCAGCCCTGTACCACCTATGCCCATACCCGGTACTGCTCCCTGTACCCCAGCCCCACACCCCCATGCACACCCCCTACACCCCACAGCCCCCCACGTACCCCCGGGCCCCGCCGCCCGCCGGCTCTGCCCGCACCGGCACCGGCTCCTCCGCCGTCTGCCGCCATGGCCTCCCTTTCACCCCACCCCTTTCCCCCCGCCCGCCAATGGCAGAGGGCGGTGGCGATGAGACCCAGCCAATGGGAGGAGAGGAGGTGGTGCGCCCCCTCGGCCTGCCGCGCATGCGCAGAGAGCCGTCATGGGGCTGCAGACCGTGATGCGCTTCCCTGCCGGAGCTCCCGTTTTCCTGGAAAAGTCCCTTTTTCTGGTGGAAAAACCCCACAAAATTCCCTTTTCCCCCTTTTTTTGTCCCCCCCTCCCCCTCCGCCTGCACGGGAACCGCGGTAGGAAACGGGCTCTGCAAAGCAACATCCCCCGTGGAGCGATCCCCAGCCCTGCAGAGGGCACAGGGCTGCGAACGGGAGTCTCCCACCGCGCCAAGAGCTTCCCGCAGGGACACGGCTTCCCCAGGGGCAGGGGGCTCTGTGAGCCCTTGTTCTGCTCCTCCTCCATAAAGCCGGGGGTACAGCAGGGTCCCTGCGCCCTTCCCTTCCCCATGGAGGAAGGGCCGTGGGCACTGCAAGCAAACAAGGGTTTATTCACCCCTGGGAGGGTGTTTTGCCCTTTATTTCCTCCTTTTCCCCATGACCCCAGCCCCCAGAACAACCACAGGAGCCACTGCCACCGCGTCAGTCAAACCAGGTTTTCCTTTATTAGGTCCAACTCCGCCTCACGTACATTGTGACTCAATAAAGGAAGTTAGCTGAAGTTAAGAGGATTTTAACACTTGTGCCTGCAGGCGGCTGTGTACAATCAGGTGGCACCAGTGAAATGCTGGGGTAATGCACCTGCAATGGAAAAGAACACAAAAGGCATCAAAGCAGCAGCCCGGACCTCCACCATGTGTCACAGGGGGCTCATGTGAGCTCATCTAAGAGGCTGGGGAGCTAAATGTCTTCTATGGCTGTTCTCAAGTTTAGCAAGTACTCGGAAGCTCTAAAAAGACAGTAAAGTAAGTGGTTTCCCAGGACTCGAGGCTGTTCCATCAAGCACCACTCCTGAAATAAAGGGTATTCAGTGAAGCTCTGGCCATGCTCCAGCTGATCTGCTTATTCGGTAAGCAAGGAGTGCTCCAAAGTAGCGTTTAATTACAGAAAAGATGCTATTTTAAGTGTAATGTGAAGAAACTGATAGAATCATGAAATGATTTGGGTTGGAAGGGACCTTAAAGCTCATCCAGTTCCAACCCTGCCACAGGCAGGGACACCTTCCACTAGAGCAGCTTGCTCCAAGCCCCTGTGTCCAACCTGGCCTTGAACACTGCCAGGGATGGGGCAGCCACAGCTTCTCTGGGCACCCTGTGCCAGCGCCTCAGCACCCTCTCAGGGAAGAGCTTCTGCCTTAGATCTAACCTGAACTTCCCCTGTTTCAGTTTGAACCCATCACCCCTTGTCCTATTGCTACAGTCCCTGATGAAGAATCCCTCCACAGCATCCTTGTAGCCCCCTTCACGTATTGGGTGACCACCATCAGTGAGGCTCATTTTCCAGCATAAGCTATAAGCAGGGTCTCCCAGTTTTCTAAATGGGCAAGATTGCGACAATAATGTGCACCTTTGTGCATTCCCAATGGAAACAAGCTTGCCATTTACTAAAACACACTTCTGGGGCCAAGCTGCTGAGCAGTCAACATGTTGCAATACCCATTGTCTTAGCAACTACCTAGACACTGCTGGGGATGGTGGCAACCATCCCATCCCTTCCCAAGGATGGGGTAACACTTAGTTTTACAAGTGTTAGCATCTTTTCCAGGAGGCATGTAGGTACAGATATTTGGAGACTCACACTACACACAGCCCTGTAAAGGCAAGGAAGGGCACTCTGTCCTTGCCAGGAGAGTTTTGGGGTACCCGTTTCCCATGCCATGACTCGCAGAAGCACCAGCATCCCTTACCAATAACATTTATGCTTTGTCCAGGCCCAGTTCCTCTGGAGTGGAGATTCCCAATTCACTCAAAGTTGGTCTAAGCTCCTGGATAACGTAAGGGTAGATTTCCTTGTGAGGTCCTGCCTTGTCCTAAAGGAAAAGGAATGGTGTTATTTCCACAGCAAGGGGCTGTACAGCGGTCAGGTTTGCAATCCAGATGTGTGGACTCATGAGGGCAGGAGATCACAGCCCAGCTCTGCCTAGGAAAAACAACGCAACTTGCTTGGAAATCAGGGAAAAACCATCACTCCTTGGGTAAGAGCATGTTACTGTCCCCAAGTTCTGATCAACTGAGTTATCCCTTAGATGGTGGGGACAAAGGGGGCAAACAAAAAAGAGATAAGGGAAACACAGGAAGTTTCTTCCATCAGCCTCTAAAAACACCAAGAGAGTTTCAGTTCTACAGAACGCACAGAGCAGCAATAGCAACCACAGAGGAAAATCACTGTGGAGCACAGTCTGCAGCAGGTGTATGTAAGTCCTTGGGACAAAAAGGCAGCTGGAAGAGCAGAGCTGCTGGCTTCCAGGACTGAAACAGGACTCCTGCCTCCGTGCTCACCCACTTTAACTCCCTGCTAAGTGAAGGCTGGACTCAGGTTTCAAGGTGCTAGTTTCTGCTGGGTTTCAAGGCTGTGCAGCTCAGCGTTCAGCCCATTAGGAAGCTGGTAAACTCCCTCTGCCTGAGGGATTCCTGCTTATGCTTGTTTTAAAACTAAAAGGAAGAAAAATCCTTCACCTTTCCCACCAGAGGCAGTGGCAGGAAAGGAAAATACCAACCTAAGAACATCCTACCTGAAGCTGTGCTGCTGAGTGCTCTCAAAACTTATCCAAGGCACCAAGCACACACTCACATGGAAGCTATGGACTCTACCAATGGGAAACAGTGTCTTTCCTTGGCACCACTAAGAGCAAGCCCAGGCAGACGCTGTGCTCTGGGCACGGAGGGCTCAGCAGTGAGCCCGGAGCTGCTGTTCCACTCACCTTTACCACTTCTAAGATGCGGACAGCGGTGGCAAAGTCGTTTAACCGTCTGCATGCCCTCAGAGCTGCGTCGATGATCTTTGGTTCCGGAACCAGGTCATACCCCACAAGTGTGTTGATGCCTGTGAAACACCAAGAGGGCCTTAGTAGCAGCTCCTCGTGCTATCAGAAGGAACCCACTGAGTGTTACTGTGCTCCGCTTTATGAAGGGATTAAGTCTCACCACCATTAGGAGCTGATGAGACTTTTCACTGCTATTCAGGGGACACACAAACAGCCCAGGGTTTTCTTTTGCTTTTCTCCCTACTCTACTACTGTAGATTTTAAGTTGACTTTGTGAAACCCCGGTGAGCCAGTTCCATCCATGCTCCCCACAGGAGTCGGTGTCTGCACCACAGCAGTTATGGAATCGTTAAGGAATACCAAATGACTTCATTCCTACAAGTGTAATGAAAACTAGAAGTCAAGCTGCTGGCTCTTCCCCTCCAAGGGACTACAGCCCATACCTCATGCAGGTGATGCTGGAATGATCCCTCTGGCTGTTACGCAAACACATTTTCAAGCCCTAATTGGGGCAGTTTAATAGGAGCTGGCAAACAACAATGGAGGCACCAGTCTGCATGAGTTATGGCCAAGCCATTAGCTCAAAGGCCAAATTCAAACGTGTGTGGTTATGCTCTAGGCAACAACTGAGCTCAGATGCATTTTCCTCAGAGCAAACGTTTCTCTCCCTCCCACCCAGGTGCTGAAATGTGTGTTCTGGGGCACTAAAGCTTACAAAGCCTGACTCCCACCGTGTCATAGCCCTCATTCTGCATCCTTGCAACCTGCTTGTGTGAGCAGGTAAGGTGCCATTGCCCAATACAATAGGCTCAGAGCAAACAGCATAAGCACAGAGCAGCCCCAGCAGGGTACATACAGGACTGCTCTCCTGCATCTAACCCCAGTTTTCCCTCTTCCTGCTCCCCAACAGCAAAGTCAAATCCATTTGTTATTCCTGGCCACTGAACCGTTCTATTTACTCTGTGGTCACTCTCCCCTTTCCACTCAACTCACCTTTCCTGAGCTCCCAGGCATCAATATCTGGCTTGTTGAAATAGGTCACCCAGCGAGCATCAAACTCTTCATCTGACTCTTGTGACCCATGGGAGTAGCAGCGGGCGTGCAGCACAGCTGGAGGCAGAGAGGAAGAGATGTGGAGCAAACAGGAAGGAACTGCACTTTAGCCCTGACCAGCGCATCAAAAGCCATAGAAAGAGGTGTTTCACTCACTACAGTCAGTCTGGATCAGTCCTCAGCTGGGATATGCACTGGATGGATACAGCTTATTCAACACTGGTGGTTTGACTGGTGGCAAAGTGTGTGTTTTCTGATCTACATCAGGCTCCCAAAGTGCTCCCAAACCCTTTGGTTAGAGCAGGATTATTTAATGAGGGGAAACACCAGAGAAAACCCCTTCAGTACAACCAGTGCTTCAGAGAAGTTTCCTGGGAGCCCTGTTTCTGCAGGACACAGGAATCTTCCCTCTTTCCAGAACCAAGGAAGCCAAAGAAACGTCCCACACAGGTACTCCATCAGCAAAATTGTTCCACTCCCTGCTTTGACCCCTCTCAAAGCATCAGGACATGTCCACGGTCAGCTTGTCAGTGGCATTCCTCCAGAACTAAACCCTTACACCCCATTAGTTACACCGCTGCTCACTTCAGACAAACACACTGCCTTATTCCTCCTGCTCCTGAGACTGCTCCACAACTGAGTCTGTGCAGTAATCCAAGAAAAGCAGATTTCCCAACCAACTGATGGGTTTCCCAACCAGGCTGGTTTTGAGGGATGACTCAATAGCAATGTATCTCTGCAGCTTTTGATTCCAGCACGAGTTCAGAGCTGATGAGGGCTTGTTTTGAAGAGGTTTTAGCACAAAATGACATGGGCCCAAATGTAACAGCTCTCAAGCAAAGGGACCAGAGCTATTCCTTCCAACAGGCTACTGAGGGGTTGAAGGAGGACAAAAGCTATTGCTGTCTGTGCCCGTGCAAGATAAAACTCCCATGGCTGTAACTGCATTTGTATTTGATCATTCACAAAGCACAGAAGGGGACCATACTGCAATGGACAAATGCCATTGACACGATTCTGAACTCATTTCCTCCCTCAACACTGCTCTTTACCAAAATATCCCTTTTTGGGGGGAGTTTTGCCTTTTTTTAACCCGCAGAGGTTGGAACTAAACGCGGGGCACAGGCAGCTCCACCTGCAGCACAGTCATTCCCTGCAAGCTCCTGGCTGGAGACGCTTCCTTCCCTCCTGGTAATTCCACCCCACCAATGTTTGCAGAGAGGTCACACACTAGATATGACCTTGCCAGCGTGGAGCTCTGCTTCAGAGGAAGGCAGAGCTGAGCGGGCACTCCTCCTTTCTCATCCTTGCCCGAGCCCCTCATGCTGCCTAGCTACAAAGCTGTATTCACAGCAAGAAGCCCCTAAACCGAGCTGCTGGTTTGCAGCCTTCCCAGATACACTGTTCTGCTTTGAGGAGTGCAGGGAACAGCCACACTGCGAACCAGCAGCCTGGTTCTAGGTAAAGTACAATGGAAGGAACCTCAAGGAGTATCTTTAGTCTCCTGAAGTGATGGCCCAGCCAGCGCACAACCCAGATTTCCATGAGGTTCAATGTGTCAGCTGTGGTTCTGGTTTCTGCAGTGCTTCCTAAGCCAGGGAAATGGGAAGATAAACCACCCTGCATCTCGTTTCTCTCCATCACTAGGTAAGGGAAAAGGCAAATTCAGGCCAAGCCAGAATTGTAACGCACTTTTTGTGTTCCAGGAGGAGATTCCCCATCTCTGCCCAGCTCCAAAGCAGCTCCTTGACCCTGCTTTCTCCAATAAAGCACATGCCCAGCAGAGCTCAGAGCAAGAGAGAAGAGAAGGCTGCGTGGAGACCTCATAGCAGCCTTCCAGTATCTGAAGGGGGCCCATAGGGATACTGTGGAGGGACTCTTCATTAGGGACTGTAGTGATAGGACAAGGGGTAATGGGTTAAAACTTAAACAGGGGAAGTTTAGATTGGATATAAGGAGGAAATTCTTTCCTGTTAGGGTGGTGAGGCACTGGAATGGGTTGCCCAGGGAGGTTGTGAATGCTTCCATCCCTGGCAGTGTTCAAGGCCAGGTTCAATGAAGCCTTGGGTGAGATGGTTTAGTGTGAGGTGTCCCTGCCCATGGCAGGGGGTTGGAACTGGATGATCTTAAGGTCCTTTCCAACCCTAACTATTCTATGATTCTATGTACATGCTCAAGTGCTGTTTGAGGGGAAACACTTTCTTTCCTAATCACAAAAGCAAAGCCTGCAGGGAAATAGCACATCTAGTTTGAGAAGAGCGCAGAGCCACGTTCCCAAATGCCATCTTGAAGTCAAACCCCTAAAGTCTCCTTCCATGGAGCTCAACAAAACCATTCCCTTTAGTCTTAAACTAAGGAACAACTCGGTTAGGCTAAAAGGGCACTGAAGGAAAATGCAACAGGCTACAAGAACATGGATTATGGATTGCCAGCATGTGTTTTCCAACCTTTCCCTGGTTTATCTCCCATGCTAACACTCACATCTACATCCGGGAGGCCGGACCCTGCGATCCACCCTGGCAAAGCTGAGGCAGGAGCCAGCTGGAGCCTGGCACTTCCCTGGGGTCCCTCAAGGTCACGGTCACACACAGGTGGAAGTCACACCATGCCAACCCATCCACACGGAGATTCCCAGCTCGGGGAGGAAGCCAAGGGCAAGCTGTGTCTCCAGAGGTGTGCTTGCAAGAGAACTCCACTGGTTTTGAGAGCACTCTGGTGCTAAAATCGCCTGACACCACACTTTAAAGCTTCCCCCAGCACCAGAATTCAGCCGCTTTCCCTGGCAATGAGCACGGAATTAAAGCACTCATCCAGAGGAGCATTCGTTTACATTAATTCCCTGGGAAAAGGCAGCCGTGTCAAGTGAGGCCTTTGTAATACAAGACCTTGGGAAAGAAGAGCTCGGACCCTGCTCCGTGTTAGCAAAGGCGCAGAGAAGGTAGGGCACGAGCAGCCAGGGTCCTGCAGGAGCCCAGAGGTGCGGCGGGCACGGGGATTTAATGGGGTTTGAATTAAAACAGGGGTTTAAAGACGTGTCAAAGAAACCCCAGCACACGAACACCACAATCGCCGCTTAACCCTTTGCACTTTAAAGGCAGGCAGCAATACGGCCCCTGCGGCAAGTGCTTAACTCCCACACACCCCGAGCGCTTTAACCGCGCTCCGTGCCCGTTAATCAGCTGTTAATTGCGGGGCACGGGCACCGTCTCCCCGCAGGCCGGGTGTTCAGCTCTGCTTTCCCCATCAGCACCGAGGCCGCGCTGTTTCTCTTCCTCCCCTTCCGATTAATCGGGGTGCTGATGAGGGCAGCGGGAGGAAGCCGCGGCAGGCCCGGCCCAGCGCCGGTCCCGGGGGCCGTGAGGAGCTCGGTGCCGGCCCCGGATGCGGAGGTCACCGCCGACCTCCGTCAATGTCACCTTCAGGAGAGGCCCGGGAAAGCGCCGCCGCCCTCGCTACAGCTCCCGGGCCGGGGCCCGGCGCCCGCCCCTTGGCGGTGAGGCCGGTACCGACGGGGAGGGTGGTTACCGGGGCCGGCGGCAGCGGGGCAGCGCCGGGCCCGGCGGCGCGGCGAGCACTAGGCCGCAGGCGCGGCCTGCCCTCGGGTGACAGCGGCGGGTCACCGCAAGGACACGGCGCCACCCGGGGACCGGGAGGGGAACCGCGGCGGGGTGCGGGGCCGGGGCCGCTGGGCGGGCGGGGTGCTGAGGGGGGAAGGTGTGAAGCAAGCGGGCGGCCGCTCACCTGCGGGGCCGACGGGCCTGCGGACGGCAGCGCGGAGGCCGGAGACGGCGCAGCGGCGGAGGAGCGCGGCGGCAGCCTGCATGGCGGCGGGGAGGCAGCACCGGGCGCCGCTCGCTCCTGCACCGGGCACCGGACCGCGGGCGGGGAGGGAGGGACGGCGGGCGGGCAGGACGGAGGCGGCGGCTATGGTGGCTCGGCGGGGACACGCCGCGCCGCACGCGTGACGGCGGGAAGCCGCAGGGGCGGGGCTGAGGGCGGTGCCTGCCGCCATTTTGTGGCGTGTGGGGACGGGCCGGGAGGGGAGAGGAGCGGGTTTGTGCCCCCATCGGCAGCGGGCGGTGCTCGGGGCTGTTTGTGTGGTGACACCGGCCCCGTTCACCCGGCCCGTGACGGTGGTGGCCACAGGGCAGGGCGAGGTGCCGTGGTCGCCGTGCTGCCAGCCCTCACAGCGGGGATCGGCTCGCTGTGAGGGGAAGATGGGGCGCAGCGCGGCTCTGGGTGGCCCCGTCCGCTCCCCAGGGGTTGTCCTGTCACCTCGTTGTCCCCAAACCTAGCCCCTGACCGCCTTCAGTCTCTGTTGCCCCGTGTTCCCGTCACTGCTGCGCTCAGCATCGCCCCAGAGGCGGTTCATGAGGCTCGTGGGGCTGAGCCTGGCTCTGCGGCGCAGATCCTCGCCGTGCCCCCTCGGGAGCCGTGGCGCCAGCTGGCACCGCGCTGTTTGAATGCTGCTCCTTTCGGGTTACGAGCCCTGTTAACCGCTCATGCAGGAAACGCCTCGGTCCGGAGAGGACAGGATCCCCTCCGAGGCTGGAACTGCCTGCGTGTAAAATCCATCTGAGCCAAGTCCAAGCGTTAACAAATAACGGAGAGGAGCGAGTGAGCGCTGCTGTTCCCTGCCCTGGCTGGGGGCAGTGCGAGCCGCAGCGGGGCAGGGCTGGGGAGGTGAGGGGGTCCCGCAGGGTTTAGGCTCCCTTTCCCGGTGGTGTTATTCATCATCCCGGTTGTTCAGTACATTCGGGATAGGAGCCTGTGCCCGGGTGCTGCAGCTCGCGTGCGGGGCAGAGCGCTGAACCTGAACGGTGTCTGCGCCAAGGAGAGGAGCTGGGAGTCCGAAGCAGCCCCGACCCCACCGAAACCCATTATAACGAATTACAATAGAAATCGACATTCAGCAGCCCAGCGGCAGAGAGGTGAAGGGAATCGCTCTGCAGCAGGGGAGATAAGCGGGAGCCTGCGGAGGGAGATAACAAGGTCATTGCCAAACAAAACAGACCCCTGCTTCCTTCTCCTCCTCACTCCCCTCATCTCCTTTCATTCCCGTTCCCAGCCAAGCAAGCCCTGGACAAAAGGGGATGCTCAGCAGCATCGCTCCCGGCTGGCGTTTCCGAAGGATGTGCTCGTAATGCCAATGTAATTCACCCCATCCCATCCCTGCCCTCCCCGCAGCGCCAGCCTGCTCCCGGAGCACACAGGAGGCCCCTATCCCATTCCACCATGGCTCAGCTGGGATCCTCTTGTCCTGGATCGGCAGCAGCCCTCGCTTGTGCTGATCCGTGCCGTGGCCGGCAGCCAAGGTGATCCCCTATGTTTTCCCATAGACATATTCCAGCTATTTCCAAAAAGCTTTTATTTTCCATACGCCTCCCTTTACCCCTGGAAGCAGCAGGAACGTTGCTCCAAAAGGCTTTCCCACAGCCCCAGCACCTCCCAGTCCTGGCCACTGCATCCAGCCACAAGCACCCACTGAACGCTCCCATTGCCTGCAGCTCCCGATGGGTGCTTCACCCCAGCTCCAGACCCTATGGACACCTCTGGGAAAGCAAAGACCTGAACATCCAATGTGTGAAGAAGAGGCAGGAGGAGGAGGGCTGGTTTGTTTTCCTGTGCTGTCCCGACTCTTCGTCTGTGTGCTTCATTCAGGATAAATCGCGGCACCGCAGGGTGCCGAGTCCAGCATCAATAACCCTGACAGCTCCTCAGCGGGTGTAATTGCGGCAGTTTTGATGATGAAGGTGTTACTCCAGCGAGCCTGGGACCAAAGCATCTTCCTGATAGCTGAGACATAGCAACGGGGAGCGAAGATGTGCAGCCGCCTTCCCCAGCCAGGGCACCCATGGGAGTCACTGCAGGAACGTGGCTGGAGGTGGGTAGCATTATCCCTATGGGGTCACCAATACACCCTCAGTCCATAACAGAAAGCGAGTGCATTTAACCCTTTAACCCTCACCCCAGATGTGGGGACACCTTGGGGGGAGCCTGCAGCACACTAATGTCCCCAAAGCAAGGCTTCACACTGCCTTTGTCCACCACAAAGCAGCTAAAACTCCTCCAGCGCAACCTCTGCCCAGCGTGGGGCTGGTCGGGGCAGGAGGTGGCGCTCAGTGGTGATGGTCTGCTGGGCGGTCGGTGCTCCCCGAGCCCCTCGGGCCATCGGGTATCTGTACCTGCAGCTTCTTGGTGAGCAGCTCCTCGCAGGGAGGTGGCAGGGGCCGCTTCACCCCCTTGCTGGAGGAGCTGGACGTGTCTTCTCCCTCCTGGCCGAGCTGTGGCTCCAGCCCGTGCCGGGGCTCCGGGGGCTGGTAGCCGGTCTGGTTGGGATCCAGGGGGTCCCGGGAGAGCAGGATGCTGATGGAGGGGACGTTCTTGTGGACAGTCAGGTTCTGTGCCCCGCCGCTGGGCAGTGGGTCCTGGTTCTCCCAGACTTCCAGCAGGGTTTTGTAGCGCACCTTGGTGACCTGGTGCAGCCCTCCCAGCTTCCGCTTCATGATCTCCACGCAGGTGATGGTCTTGGTGACGGCCCTGCCGCAGCCGCTGAAGACAATCTGCCGCCTGCCCTTCAGCTCCATCTGGGCCATGGCGAAGTTCATCAGGTTCCTGATCTTGCTGCCCTCCTTCACTTTCATCTCCACCACGTCCGGTGGCAGGTCGGGGAAGGGCAATGGGCTCTCCTCCTCCGACGTCCTCACCTTTCGGAAGTTCTCCATCCTGGACTGGGTGCCGGGCTTGGCTCTCCCTCCTTCAGCAGCCATCCGTTACCCCTTCCCGGTGGATCCGCTCAGGTTCCTAGCCCCCCGGGACCATGGCAGGGCTCCGCTGCCCTCCAGCCTAGCCTGCAGCAGGGCTGAGTTTAACCCTGCACCCCCGGGACCACCAGCCCCTTCCCCTCTTCTGGCCCGGGGCTGGCTGCCGAGGAGCTGGTGGCTGTGCTGGAGGCTGTTCCCTGGGGATACGGGGCTGCAGGGTTCCCGGGGTGCCCCCGTTTGCTCCCAGCCAGCCCCGGCTCTTGGTGACGCTGCTCCGCTCCCACTGCAGCACTTGCTTCTGCTGCTCTTTGCTTCATTCTGGACTTCAGCAGAGCCCCCAGAGCTGTTCTGTGTAATTAGCAGATCCTCCCCCTAGCCCTCCCCTCCTCTGCCTCCTCCTCCCCTCGCTCAGCCTCCCATCCCAGCACCCAGCTCCTGCCTTCATCCCTGTCCTGCACCGAGAGCCCGGGAAGGCGAAGGGGAGCCCAGTTCCTCCCCGGGAGCATGCAGGCAGGGAAACAGCAGGCAGGGAAGGAGGAAGGGCAGAGGGAGAAGCTCAGTCTTTGCTTTCATGATGCTCCCGGAGTCCTGCCCCCTTAAAGAGAACCTGGTCCCTTCTCTCCACGCTTCCTCTCAAGGACGGGCTGGCTGCTAACTAACTGCAAGTGTCAGCACGCTGCGGGCAGCCGGCCTGTCTGCCTGCCCTCTCTCCGGCAGCATTCCGAGAGGTATGGGAAGTCCCGGCCACACTGTGCCCAGGGATGGCACGGAAATGCAGCAGGTACTTCGGGAAGTACTTTGGAGCCTGAGCTCAACCCTTATTAGCCATCAGAGAAGCTATTGGGAGAAATCCTGGTGGATGGCATTTCTCTCCCTCCTCCTTCCCCTGTCCCTTCTCACCTCCATGTCCCCAGCTAGGAGTCAGCATCACATTGACTGGTTACGTCCCAGAGGTATCCATCACAGGCCAGGAGATCTCCCCTTTCTGCTCCCAATCCCTTCCCCAGGCAGAGAGGCTGCCCCTGCCCCGGCTCCCCTCTGCCTGCCCCTGTCACCGGCCTGTCCCCTGCATGCCCCATGGCCCGGGGGATCATTGCACAGTGGAAAGACACACTGAGTATTGCCTTGCAGTCAAATCTTACCAGCCTCTGGATTGTTTTCACTCTGAGCAGGGCTTGAAAAATACATAAATAAATCAATCTATCCATGGCAGTGCAGCGAGGGCTGTGGCAGGGCAGGATGCAGCCATCCCTGTAGTCCCCAAAGCATCTTTCTGGGGTACTGGTGCCCTACATGGGGGTCCAGTGGGCAATGGGGGACAGCACTGGTGTGTCATCCACCTGGGATGGGATGCTTGAGGAAAACCCAAGCATCTCTTCCTGACCCAGCTAACACAGAGGGGGAAACTGAGGCAGGACACCCCAGCACCAGATTCCAGCTTGGAGCATCCCCCAAGTCGTCGTCCCCCCTGATGCATGCTTAGTTGCTGTGCTTCCACCACGAATCCCTTTCTCCTAGCAGACAAAACAACATCACTTCTCCCCTTTTCCGCTTCATGGCTCTTTATGGCATCGCTGCAGCAGGCACTTGGCTCCTTCCTTGGGCAGGCAGGAATGGATTAAGCATACTGGGAAAATTGCTGCCTTCAAAAGATGCAGGGAAAACAACCAAGGAAGATTTCAGCAACATCCACAGAGCGTGTGTGAAGTCAGGGAGCTGAGAAATCCGGCAGGATTTGCACAGGAGGGGGTTGTGGCCACCAAGAGCACCAGGCGACCTGGATAGATCCCAGTGCTGGATGAAACCAGCCCTTCTTTCCTGGCCCAGGCCCAGCTCCTGCCTCCCGTGCCCCATTTTCCATGGTGTTGGGCACCTTCCCCCCTTGCATCTAATTGCTGCTTCACAAACTCTGCTCAGTGGAGCCTTGGAAATGGAGGCGGAGGAGGTGAAATCACAGCAAAGGCTTTCTGCAGCCCCCAGAGGGGCACTGATGGCAGGGTCTTGCTTTTCCTCTGCAGCGCCTAACATGTAAATGCAATTCATTATTAGCAACTCCATTGCTAATTACCATCTGAAGCCATTCATTAGCCTGTCAGCTTGTTTGGTGGAGGACAACAGAGTGGATGGGCTGTTCCAAGCAAAGGAATAGCTGAAATGAGCTCAGCAGCAGCAAACAGCGGGGTGGGAAAGGGGGGAGAGCAGGGACAGGGGGGATAAAGGCACAGACAGCTCCAGCCATGGGGAGAACCAGGAAAGAAACACTGGGAAACAGGGTGCAGAGTAATTTAAAATGGAGATGAGGCAAATGGTAAAGAGGAATGAAGGAAAGATGGGAATAAAGCAATTACACCCTGTCTGTCCTCCCTGAGCATCCGCGCTGGTCACAGCGGGAGCCAGGGACTGGTTTCTTCCTCCCTTTTCCCATTGAGTGTCTCTCTGAGCATCCTATAGGGCTGAGAGTCCCCTTCCCTGCAGGACCCTCTTGCCACAAGAGATGTGAGCTTGGAAGGGCCATCTAGCAGAGGAGCCAGAGATGGAGGCTGACAGGGATGGGATAGAGAGGGCTGCATGGAGCCAGAGCTGACACCAGCCCCAACCAAGCCTGTGCAAGGGGGGAAAAGCACCCAGAAAAGTGTTCCTAATGGCTAGCAGGGCAGCTGGAGAGGAGCAGTAACCCAAGCCCTTGTCCTTCACCTGCCCTCTCTATATTTTCTTTCACCCGAGGCTGCCTGCATGGGAGCGGGTCGGAAAGTGGGAGCATCCGATACAAGGAAAGTCTGGGTGCCGCCGGCCATCTCTGCGTCACATCGGCCCGGCTCAGGTCTCTGCTGCTCATCACATTGCATCCAGCGGCAGGCTGGCGCCTGAGCTGATGCAGCCCTGGGGTGCTCTATCTGAACCAGGGGCTGGGACCTACTGCTCCCCAGCACTAGAACCCTGAGGATGTGACCCCAGGGGGCAGGGACTGCTTTGGGATGCCAGGAGCACCTTCGGGTGGCTTTAGCTCCTTGCAAGTTAAGGCAGTGGAATATCCTCCCTTATTCCTAAAGGGAAAAGCAGTAGAGCTCAAGATAATCCTCATTCTGGGTAAGTAGACAGTTTAAAAAGGAGAAAACCAACCTTTCATAGGATAAATCCCTTTGCAAAGCTATACCCCAATAGGCAGGATAACGCTGTAAGGGCTTTAATAGACCCTAATGGTCCTGAACAGCCACACCTGGAACACCCTTCCCATCCTGCCCCTGGCCCAGGAACACTATTTAAGCTCAGCCCAGGGGCTTTAGTTCTGGTCTGAGCTATGTTACAGCTGGTCTCTAAGTGAGATGCAGTAATCTTTGTGTCTGGGTTGGGCTCTGTAGACCTCACCTGCAGATTGATCTCATGGCTTGGCTTTGAACCTGCCTGGATTCTGGCTGACTTGGGCTCTCAGTTGAACCTGAGCAGCTGCTCAGGTAGTGTGAGGTAGGCACTGGGATGTCCCCTTGGTTCTCCAGATATCCCCCAGGACCCAAGGGAGGACACAGCTCTTCCTGTAAAGCCTGTGGGCAGATGGAGATGTGGGCAAGAAGAGCTCTGTCACTGGCCATCCCCAAACGAATGAGTGGGGAAGGTGGACCTGAGGCTTGTAGGGAGCAAATCCAGTTGGGAGAAAGCTCGAGAGTCAAGGAATAAGGAGCATAAAGCAGTTCTGTTGTCCTGGCTGTGAAGGAGGCACCCCATAGCTGGCACTGAGCAAGGAGCAAGGCTGGGGTTAGTGCCAGCACTGGGTGCCCAGGGTGCTGGGTGCCTGCAGGCAGGGCCAGCGCAGCTCTTCAAGTCCCAGAGCACCCCCGTGAGGTCTCACACGTGGCTGAGCAGTGGCGCTTGGTGACAATGGGGAGCCACAACCAACCTCCTCCTGCTGCTGCTCGTGTTCCTCCTGCTGCCGTGCACGGAGCTGGGTGCATGGGGCCGAGGACCCAGAAGGTGTTTGGAGTTGAGCAGCTGGGCCCTCAGGTATGGGGCCATTGTGGCATGCTGATTTCCCCGTTTCCCTCTATTCTGCCATCTGTGAAACAGGCGTTTTCCCTGTTTCTGCCAGGTTTCCTTCATTACATCCCTATGGAGCAACGCCAGTCCTCTGCCAAAGGGGTTTGGTGACCAGGACTCGCTGGTATGAGGAGATGGAGCTGCTTTCCTGCGCTTCCCACCTTCACATGGTGGGATGCTATCCTCGCTGATCTCTGTGCTGTTGCTCAAAACTGGATCTTGGGAAGGGAGGAGGATTTAGTTGTCAAATGAAACCAGTTTCATGACAGTGCACCGACACGGTCCCAAGCACCGGCACAGGAGGTCTGAGGGGTCCCTGCAGGGCTCCTAGCAGTGACACTGAGGACAAGGGACATGGAATCCTCCTCGTGTTGCTTGGAGTTCTCAGGCTGATTTGGGATTTATGGCCCCTTTAGGGGTGTTTTCTCCCTCCCCAACCCATGTGTGGGTCAGTCAGTCCCTTCCTCTTCATCCCAACCTTAGCATCAATGGCAAAAGAAATCAGCATCTCCTCTGCCTGTCGTGCAAGCCATTAATTAGGGAGTTAGAACTAGATTTTAAGATCCTTCCCAACCCAGACCACTTTATGATTCTAATTAATGACCATGTGGAGCAGCTCCTGGTGGGAGGCAGACCAGGAGGGAACACAGGGTGATGGGGATGGTGGCTTCTGACCTGCCTGGGACAGTGAAATCCTTTTCCCTGCTCTCGGGAAAAGTGCCTAGCTTTTCTTAGAGTGTTTTCCCATTAGGATACCTACTTCCCTGTGCACATACCTGAGCAACATGTGGGTGCTTCGCCTTGCTGCTGCAGTTCCCTTGTGCTTGGTTATAGGATTGGGCAACCTGTGCCAGTGCATCACCACTCTCACAGCAAAGAATGTCTCCCTTCTATCCAGCCTGAATCTCCCCTGTTTAAGTTTAAGCCCATCACCCCTTGGCCTGTCCCTACATCCCTTGTCCCAAGCCCCTCTCCAGGTTTCCTGCAGCCCCTTCAGGCACTGGAGCTGCTCTGAGGTCTCCCCTTCAGGAGCCTTCTCTTGTCCAGGCTGCCCCAGCCCAGCTCTCTCAGCCTGGCTCCAGAGCAGAGCTGCTCCAGCCCTCGCAGCATCTCCATGGCCTCCTCTGGCCTCTCTCCAACAGCTCCACGTCCCTCTTGCGCTGCTGCCCCAGAGCTGGATCAGGGCTGCAGGGGGGTCTCCCCAGAGCACAGCAGAGGGGCAGGATCCCCTCCCTGAGCTGCTGCTCACACTCTGGGGGTGCAGCCCAGCACACACTCAAGCAGGACCGCTGCCCTTGTGGAGGTCACCGAACCCGTGCTCCATAGAGGCTCTGCTGTGCCCCAGGTAGGGATTGCTACACCCCAGCCCCATAGGCACCCCATAGACCCCGACCCCATATGGCCCCGCCCCTTTGTCAGCCCCGCCCCTCCCGACGGCGGCAGCAGGACCCTGGACAGCGGCAGCTGCGGCTGCTCTCGCGAGATCTCTGCGCTGCCCCCATAGCCGGCCAGCGGCGACGCTGTACTCTCGCGATACCGCTGCCGCTGCGGCAGGACCAGCGCCAGGCGGGCGGGCGGCCGCCACCCGCCGCGGCACCGGACCGGAGGGGACAGGCACGGTCAGAGCACACCGGGTGAGTGCCGGGGCCGTGGGCAGCGGCCTCGGGGGCAGCGCTCGGCTGCGACCCCCGGCGGGACCGACCGCCCCCTGCACCCATCCCCCGCCTGCAGCCCACCGCTGGGGGGGGGGGGGGGGAATGTGCGTGGCGTGGGGGCACCCGCGGGCCGGGAACCGAGCGGGAGCGCGGCCGCCGTTCTCCCATAGCCAGGCCGCTGAGGGGGGGCCACGTCCGGTTTTGGGGTGGGGGGGTCCGTGCGACCCCCGTGGGTAACCCACGGGCACCGAGCCCAAACCCGTAGCGCCCCCGGGCCGCCCTTGCAGTGCTGGCACCCGGAGCGGGTGTCGGGGCTTCTCCTGCTTGCTCCATTGCAGAATCCATCCCTTTTAGCTTTGCAAGCCCCATATTGCAACAGCCGCTCCCCCAAATCGCACTTTTCCCCCTAAATTGTGCGGATGCCCCTTGTCCTTGCCAGGCTGTGGAGCAGCGGAGCCGGGTCGGGGGCACCCCAACCGCGTGTCCCTGCTCCCGGCACACGTGCCCGGGAGACGTCACTCGTATTCCCGGAGCCATCCGTGGGCTGCCGTCGGGTGTCGGGCGATGGCACGTGGCGGGAGTGCTTTGCCTTGTGATGGTTGGAGGGCTCGGAGTTAGATGAGACACACCTTCCCCCCCCCAAATCCGATCCTCAAGCACCATGCATTGAGAAATGTGTTCCCTGCTGCTGTCTGTCCACCTGGGAGAGGGCAAGGTGGGATGGGCAGAGCGGCTCGGATTGAAAACCTCTTCATTCTTGCTTTAATTTGGCTCCATTTTCTGAGCTCCACCTGCAAGACACAGCACCAGGTTCCGAATGCCGTGAGTAATCCTTAAACCAGCGCTCAAGTGACTCATTAGTGACAATCACCACTCATTTGTGGGTTTTTTCCAGCTGGTATTTTCAGCTGCTTTCCCTGCTCCCTTCCGGCCTGGTTTCTGGAATTGGGCTTGCAGAGATGGGTGCTGCCATGGAGCCAGGTAGTTCCTTGTGCTGGAATGCTTTGTAAACATGGGAATTTATAAATAAATCAGTTGGTTTGGGGGCTAGGTCATGAAATTGAGGGTTTCAGGCTGCCTCGTGGGGCTCTTCGTTTTGCTGCCATCCAGCCTGGCTCCTCTCCCAGGGGCTGGATGTAGGTCAGTCGGGAGTGGGAGGCAAAGCCTGCGCCCTGCCCCACATCACTGGATCTTCTCTTAATCTCCTGCCTTAACCGGTGTGAAGCCTCAGGCCGGAGCCAGGATTTATTCTGCTGCCAGCCAGGTGCCAGCAGACAGCCTGGATGCAGGAATAGCACGTCTCTGTTGCCAAAGCGAAGCGCCTTCCTGAGCTGTTCTGGAGCAGGGGGAAGGTGGAAGCTCTTCACATCATTCGTTTTCTCTCGTTTTCCTACAGCTCTGGGAAAGCTCCTGGGTTTTCTTCCCCCCTGCTTTTCCTGTGGAAAGGAGAGGCTGAGCGTGTGCCAGCATGGCAGGTACGGGGGGGCTCTGGTGTGGCTGCCCCTCACCTCTGAAGAGAGGTGTTGCTGGACATCGCATCCCCTCACTAGTCCCTGGTAGTGTTGTAGGTGTCCATGCTTGCAGGATCCACGTGGCCAGTGAAGGTTAAATCTGTTCGATGCTTGGGGGTGGTGATTATGAGGGGAAATCCTTAATTCCTGCATGAAACACGTCAATTCCTGGGGCTGAATGAGACTCGGTGGGAAACCTTGATTTAGTTCAGCTCTGTGCAGTGCCCAATGGCGGTGAAACTCTATTGCAGAGAAAGTGAACAACTTCCCTCCCCTGCCAAAGTTCATCCCCTTGAAGCCATGTTTCTACCAGGACTTCGATGCGGAGATCCCGCCGCAGCACCGCACCATGGCCAAGCGGCTTTACTACCTCTGGATGCGTGAGTGGCCGAGAAGGGCTCGGGAGGGTCTGTGGTTTCCATTCCTCTCCAAAGGTAGCTCCTGGCTGGAAGAGCAGAGCAAGGTTGGGGGAAGCCCTTCTGCCCCTCCAGGCCTTGGGGTCTCCCATTAAAACCCGTTGGGGGGTGGGAAGTTGCTCATGGGAAAGGAGTAGGGGGTGCTGATTGATGGAGCTGAACATGAGCAGCTTGTGCCCAGGCAGCCAAGAAGCCCCCAGCATCCTGGCTTATATCACCACCAGTGGCAGTGATTGTGCCCCTGCCCTGGGCACTGGTGAGGCTGCACCTCAAATCCTGTGTTCAGTTCTGGGCCCCTCACTACAAGAGACATTGAGGGGCTGGAGCGAGGCCAGAAAAGGGCACCAGAGCTGGTGCAGGGCCTAGAGCACAAACGTGATGAGGAACGGCTGAGGGACCTGGGGGGTTCAGTCTGGAGAAGAGAAGGCTCAGGGGGGACCTGATCGCTCCCTGCAACTGCCTGACAGGAGGATGGAGCCAGGAGGGGCTGGGCTCTGCTCCCAAGGAACAAGGGATGGGACAAGAGGAAACGGCCTCAAGCTGCACCAGGGCAGGTTTAGATGGAGCTGAGGAACAATTCCTGCCCCAGAGGGTGCTCAGGCATTGGAACAGGCTGCCCAGGGCAGGGCTGCAGTCACCGTCCCTGCAAGGGTTCACACACCGTGGAGACGAGGCCTCAGTGCCGTGGGTTAGTGGTGGCCTTGGCAGTGCTGGGGAACGGTTGGACTGGAGGAGCTTAAAGGGCTTTTCCAGCCTGGTTGATTCTGTGTGGGCTGCAGCATCCCCTGCGCTCAGCCCTTCCAGGCTCCAGGGTGGAGGTGTGGAGCTGGCTCAGTGCCCAAGGGCCGTTGGGGTGACCTTGACATCCAAACCATGGGAGCCTGCGGCTTCCCCCACGCCAGTTCTTGCCTGCTCCTCTTGCATGCCTCTGTGTGCCGTGCTGTGCTAACAGAGCTCTCACTGTCTTCCGACTCCTGAAACTACCCTGGGCCTCTCATCCTTATCAATCCTGAGTGGGGAGAAGAGCCATGGAGGGACAGATCACACCCCACCATGCGTGGAAATGTGTGTGTGCTGCTCAGGGCAAGCTGGCACCATCGCTCTATTCCTTTTTAGAAGAACTTGGTTCCTTAAGCAGGCGTTTCCCCTGAACTTTGGAAGCTGGGATGCCCAGGGAGTGCCACGTGCTTTGGAGGCAGGTTATGGGGAGCTGAGCTAGCACTGGAGAGGTTGGGCTTTTCTGCTTCTGGTACAGCACCCCCACGGCCATACCTTGCTCCAGCTTTTGGGGGCCCCATCCCATCAGGAACATGTCCCTGGGATAACGCCCCTGTCACTTTGTGCAGCCTTTCCATGCAAAGGGAGGCAAAAGAAGTTGTGCCTCCCTGGGGAACCTGTCTTGGGGGTGTCCAGCTCCCTCCCCAGCCTGATCTGCCTGTTCTTGCTCTGTAACGCGCCCACAAGCACCCAGCAGAGGCTGAAAGGTCCCTGGGGGTGCTCAGGGAGCAGCGAGTGCCCCGCTGCCTCTCCTGCAGCTGCAGCTCTCTTGTGGGCAGCAGTGGGAGGGGTTTCGTGCTCCTCCAAATAATGAATCATTCTCAAGAGCCCGAGGCGTCAGGATGCAGCTGAGGCTCCTCTGCTTTGTGCTGTGTCCGCCCCGGCTGGGCTGCACAGTGCCTGCCCTTGTGCCGCCTTCACCCCGGGCAAGGCTGCCCCCCTGACCTGCCGAGGCGGGCACAGGCAGCTCAGGGCATCGGCTCCTGGGGGCTGTAGCTCAGGCAGCTCTTCCACAAGCAAAGCTGTAGCTGGAGGCAGGGAAGGAGCTGCGCTTGGGTTCCTCCTGCTTCCTCTTGGTGGGGGAAATGTGCCCCAGATTGCAGGCAGCAGGAGGCTGTGGCTGTTCCCAAAGAGCCCCATGAGCCCTGGGCCTGCTTAACACATTGCAGTTCCAAGCAATATATGTTTTCCCCTGCTCCTCAGCTCAAGCTGAGCCAGCCTGGGGACCCCTCCTGCACTCAGGCATCTTAATTTAAGGGTAATCCATCCAGGATTGGAGGTCAGCCCTACAGGGACATCCCTGGGGTCTTTCGTATCTCACTGACATCCTTGTGTCCGTGCTCCTCTGCTCCCTCTGTGTGTGTGTGTGTGTGTGTTTGCAGTGAACAGCATCACCTTGGCAGTGAATCTCGTTGGCTGCCTCGCATGGCTCATTGGAGGCGGTGGAGCTGTTAATTTTGGACTGGCAATTCTCTGGCTCATTCTCTTTACGCCCTGCTCCTATGTCTGCTGGTTTAGACCTATTTACAAAGCTTTCAAGTAAGTGGTCACTCCTCAGCCTGGCTTCTCATGGGCTTTTGGGTTTGTTTCCCTTCCCAACCGGTTAGTGCTTCGCTTGGGGCACTGCCTGAAGATCTGGGGATATTTCTGCTCTTTCTGTCCAGCCCTTTAGCTTTACTTTCTAACCTTCAAAGGGAGGGTGTTTGGGATGCCCTGAGGCCATACAGTATAAAGACATCCTTTGTGGGCCTCCACCAAGTGCTAGGGGAGTGGTGAGGAGGCAGTTGGATGCCAGCTTGCCCTCCCCTCCCATCCTTGAGGCTTCTTTTATAGCTTTCCACAAGTCCTCAAGGTGCTTGTAATCATTATCCCACTACTGAGATTGATCCTCAGTGCAGTATTCCCAGATCTAGGAGCTGGGGGTGTATTTATTCCCCATATGGGATGAGTGAAGCTGATGTGAGTAGAGAGCTGTGTCCAAACACGGATGCCCAGCGGCCTGATGTGCAGAGCTGGCTGAGCCATGGGGAGGGTTGGATGCCCTGTGGCTTTCCCAAGCGTTCCTTCAGCCTCTCTCAGTTTCTCCCTTGTCTTTAGTTGTGCTCTGGTGCTCTGCTTCTCACCACCCTCTCACTAAACCACAGCACCTTCTGCCCCTAAAGGGTCTGAGACGTGGGAGCATCTCCCTCCCCTTGTGGTGCAGCAGGGATGGATGTGTAGGGAGTGACTGAGCCTTCTCTTGCAGGACAGACAGCTCCTTCAGCTTCATGGCCTTCTTCTTCACTTTCATGGCCCAGCTGGTGATCAGCATTATCCAGGCGGTGGGAATTCCTGGCTGGGGTGTCTGGTAAGGAAGGTGCTGCTCTTGCATTGGATGCAAGGAGGGGAGACCTTATAACACTCTTTCAGTACCTAAAGGGGGCTACAAGAAACCTGGAGAGGGGCTTGGGACAAGGGATGTAGGGACAGGCCAAGGGGAATGGCTTGAACCTGCCAGAGGGGAGACTGAGATGAGCTCTTAGGCAGAAGCTCTTCCCTGGGAGGGTGCTGAGGCGCTGGCACAGGGTGCCCAGAGAAGCTGTGGCTGCCCCATCCCTGGCAGTGTTCAAGGCCAGGTTGGACACAGGGGCTTGGAGCAAGCTGCTCTAGGGGAAGGTGTCCCTGCCCGTGGCAAGGGTTGGAGCTGGATGAGCTTTAAGGTCCCTTCTAACCCAAACCAATCTGGGACTCTATAAATCACCATTGCACAGGTGCTGTGTCCTCCTGGTGTGTTTTTAGCACCCTTGGTGCCCAAGTGGCTTCTTGGGTGGGTGCTGTGAGGAGCAGCAGGGGGATGCTGGCAGCTGGGGAGGCCCACACTGCTGAGCATTCCAGTTGTTTTGCTCTCCTTGCAGTGGCTGGATTGCAGCGATTTCCTTCTTTGGGACCAACGTGGGCTCAGCTGTGGTGATGCTCATTCCCACTGTGCTGTTCACGGGGATGGCTGTCTTCTCCTTCATCGCCCTCACTATGGTACGGAGGCGCTGCAGCACATCGGGGCTCCCTTGCTGCCCCCCTGGCCGGCTGGGGGGAGCTGCAGTCCCTCAATCCCTGTGGATTCTCTCTTCCCAGGTGCATAAATTCTACCGGGGGAGCGGCGGGAGCTTCAGCAAAGCCCAGGAGGAGTGGACCACTGGGGCATGGAAGAACCCCCACGTGCAGCAGGCAGCGCAGAATGCTGCCATGGGCGCAGCGCAGGGGGCCATGATGCAGCACGAGACGCAGTACTCGGCCACCCCCAACTACACCTACTCCAACGAGATGTGAGCAGCAGGACTCTGTCCTCAGGCACCAGATCTTGGGGAGAAATTGAGGAGGAGGAGGAGGAAGGCTGAGCTGGATTTCTGCAGCTATTCCAGAAAGCTGGAGTGTACCATAACGGTTCTTTTCCTATTCTTTGTAACGAGATCATTTGGGATTTGTTTTCTTCTTCTTTTTCCTCCCCGTTACTGTCTGGAGCTTTTGTTTTCTCCTCTCCTTTCCCTTTCATTTTGAAGAGGCTGTGAGCTGACCCGCAGGGCTCTTGGTGTGTGTGTGTGTGTGTGTGTGTGTGGTAGTTACATGTACGTTCACGTGTCTTCCTTTTCCCTGTGAACTAGTGTATGGTGGTGGTTTTTAATTCCTGTGGTGATAGGTGTACGTTAGAACTCCATCAGCCAAAAGCCCCCACTCCTAAAAGGGAAAGATACAAATGGCAACCAGCACCCATTTTCCCTCTTGGAATAAGCCCTGAGGCGCAGGTTTCTGATGTGTGTGTTTTCTCTTTGAGTTGGTAGCACCCAGCCACTCACCACTGTCTCAGCAAGGACAAGCCATCCCGGGAATTCACCTTTTTCCCTTGATTTTTAACCAGAAGGTGGCTGGCTGGGTTAGTATTAACCAAGAAAAAGAGGGGATAAGGCAGAAAAGAACCCCTCCATCCTGCTGTTGATATGCTGGAAGTCGAGAGATTCCTACCCTACACCCTGGCTCAGGATCTACAACTTCTCTCCGTGTGTGGTGGTGTAAATGAGTAGCTTCCATCCAGTATTTGTGTGTGTCCGTGGGCAGGAGCCCCGGTGTGCTGTGTGTGTGTGCATGTGCTGGGGAGTGAGGACAGGTTTTTCCTTGTGGGGTACAACCTTTCCATTCCAGATTCTGCCTCCTGAGGCTGGTTTGTAAAGGCTTCTTGAAAAGCAGCTATAGAACAGGCAGTGTTTCTCAGAGGAGCTGTTCTTGGGGACTGCTCTGGGTCACATCAAGCACATACCACCTGTGTACTGTGTAAATAGCGAGGCCAGGATTTGTCCCTCTTAGCTGTTGAGGTGTGCAGGAGCGTACGGAAACCTCCAAGCTGCTGGAGAAGGATTCCTGCTCACTTGAGCTTCTGGTGTGGAAATCCCTGCTCCTCTCAGCCCCCAATCCATGCCCAGGTGGGGGTTAGTTTGGGCTTTAAATAATGATGTGGCACCTCAGCAGAGGCAGCTGAGCTCAGACCAACACCTCCTGGGCTGTCAAGGGGAGCTAATGGATGCTGCTGGACCAGGAGCAGGGAAAGCTCCTTCTCAGAGATGCTTTTCAGACTCTAAATGCACTTTAAATATGCCAAATTTCTCTCCAAGTCCTAGGAAAGCAGCCCAAACTGAATCCCAAGCCGAGCTCCCCTCTTAAGGATGTCACTTCAGTCATTCTGCAGTGGACAGTGGTCTCCTGATAAGACTAAACTGCAGCTAACAATAAATTGCCTGTCCGTGTGTGTGCGTGTGTATATACGTGTAAAACTTAAGGAGAAAAGTAATCCTTTGCTGAGCCTATTATGTACTTAATCAGGTTTAAATATTGTGCAATTCATTTCTAGCTAGCCGAAAACTGACTATGCCAAACCATGTGCTCTGTCATCCATGTCTTGAGAAGTGATGCAATGAAAGTGACTTCACCTTTTGCATTGATGATAACTGTACCGAGCTGTAACTAACAGACATTGCTTCAGCACCTAACCCTCCTCTCCGCTCTGTCTCCTCAACCTGCGGCCACCAGCGCTCCAGCCCCCTGCCCTGCCATGGGGCTGGGCTGGACACCAGACCCCTGCACCCTTATTCTTCACCTGGGTTGGGATCCCAGCACCGCGGGTGGGAGAGCTGATGTGCAGGTGCTTTGGCAGATGCAGGGTTTCACTGAGGTCTCCCCATTGCTTTCTGCAGAGCTCTCTGCCTCTTTGCCTTCTTCCTGGTGCTTATTTGCACCTGACAAATGCGGCTTTTAAGCTGTGTGCGGAAGGGTGGGGGACCACCCCAGATGTGCCTGCCCCTGCTTGACAAGGAATGGGCAGCCCTTTAACGTGCTTCCCCCCCCGTGTGTGTGCCTCCCGCATGGAAGGGCTCCCATCGCCGGGTGCTGCCCGCTGCTGCTTGCGGGGACCGAGAGCCGCTCATGGCGCGGTGCCCCTCGCTCCGTCCTCTCACACGCAATGACCTTCCTGCTGTCCTCCGCCACCTCTAACCCCCTAAGCGGGCTACGCTCCTCCTCACACAGCCTTTGAGGGGCTGCCTCCCTCCGGCCCTTGCACAGTGTCCCTGCGCTGCGGAGCGGGCGGTACCGGGCTGCTATGGGGCACCAGCACCGCGGTGCAAGGCCCAAAGGCCCCCACCGCAGCGGGACGAACGGGACGGTACCGGGCGCCGCCGCCGCCGCCATGACACCGCCTCAGGCCCGCCCCCTTCCCTCCACAACCAATCAGGGTTTCCCAGCGTGCCCTTCGGCTTCCGGGGCCGGCCCGCGTTGCCGGGCAACGGCGGGGGTGAGGCGGAGGCGCGGAGTAGGCCGCGGCGGGCACCAGGGCCTGAGCACCGTTGCCGGTATATAACCGGTGTTTGGAACCCACCGGGGTTCCTCGGGTCTGCCCTGTGCCTCAGCCGCCGTTTGCAGCATCACCGCGGCGTTAAACGGCACATAGCGTACCTCTGATGGCTCCTTACCGATAGCCCGGCGCTGTGCTCAGGCGGGAGGCAGGCCCTGCCCGGCCTGCTCTGGTTTTACCACTAATAACCCTTATTGTAAGCTGCCTATTAATAAATTACATCTTATTCCCCAGGCTTTAAAGTGTGGGTGCGTCGGTGCATAATTGTCCATCAGTAATCCCACGGGAAGCGGGTGTTTTCCTTACTGGGACGGTGTTAACTTGGTTTTAATCAGCCGTAGATGACCACACGGAGCAGCTCTGGAGTCGCCCTGCCGATGCACTCGCTGCGGTTCCTCGCCTCTAATTGCTGTTGCTAATCAGTGCCTGGGAGCTCCAGCTGAAGGCCTGCTCTTACCCTGGTAATTCCTTTTATAACCACGCTGAGGAACGTTTAAACTCATTAATTCCAAGCGGAGCATGGAAAAGGAGCACGTGTCAGTGCTGCCGCGCTGGGTGGGTGGGTGCCAGAAGGGTGTTTGTGCTTGCCTTGATGTCAGGGGCAGAGGTTTGGGTCCTGAATTGAACCCGGGAGGGGATGGGAGGGTTGGTTTGTGTCGCTCAGTTCGGTGATGAAAACAAGGGCAGCACCAATGTCTCTTTATTCCAACCCAAAATGCTTTGAAGAGCACTCAAATGGACCAAGGGTTACTGAATCCCAGTCTTTGCCAGGAAAGCGCTTTCAGCTGCTTCAAGGACTGAATTTCCTCTCTGCTAATGGCTAGTGAGGCAGAACCTTTTGCATCAGTTCTGCTCAGGAGCACTCCTCCTCACCTGAGCACTCACTGGGGATTTATCAGTGTGGCAGCCCCAGATTCTGCATTATTAAAAAACTTCCCTGCAGTTGTTGCTCACCCGAGATTGTGAAGGGAGGCTGCCTCTAATGGGAGCTGTCTTCTTCCCCACAAGCTGCATGTATTGGGAATTCTGAACCACATTCAACACATGAAAGTGTATCTTTTGTTCTGGGAGTTTTCAGAATGCTTTTGAGGTCTGTCTTGTGTGGGGTTTAGCCTTGTGTTTACCAGTATCTGAGAGACTTAAACAGGAGGAGGAGGCTTCAGCTATGCTTAAAGCTCTGCTGGTGCTTGGAAGCTTTGTGGATGAGGGTCTGAGTGTTCATCTTCAGGCTGAGTTACTCCAGGTCCTGCTTAGTCCACACAAGTGCTTGCCAACGGAGCCCTGTTGTGCTTCGTTAGTCAGTGTCTTGGTTCTCCTGTGCTTGCAGAGTTTGATGGGAACATGGAGCCTTCTTCCCCACCAGACCCAGGGAGTCCTGCAGGGAGGAGCTCCTCTGTGCCACAGAGAAACTACCGCGTCCTGGTGGGTGTGACTGGGAGTGTGGCTGCCCTCAAGCTGCCCCTTCTCATTGCTGAGTTGCTGAAGATCACTGAGGTGAGTAAAGCTGTTGGCAGAGCATTTTAAAGTTGGTGTTGTCCTGTTGCTGTTCTTGAGGGAGGGATTGTGTGGCTTCTGATGGAATGGAAGGTTCCTTCTGGCTTTGAGCCCTCTGAAATTGTGTTGTGGGAGGATTCCTCCTGGGTTTAAAAATCAATCAATTTCCTCTCATTTCATACTTCTACACTTAGCTTCACATTAGGCTTAAAGCGCCTATTCCAGGGTATTTCCGTAGGCAAACATTTGGATTCTGGACTATGAAAGTGTTATTTTTCAGCTCAGCCTAACTCTCTGAAGTGATTGAATAGGTCCTTGCTTTGGTGGGGTTTTTTGGTGGAATATGTCTTTGTCAGCCAAATTATCAGCTCTGGCCACAGCCGCAGGTGATAGTTTCTGGAATGGGAAATCTCTGGTTAGGATACTGCAATTCTCTGTAGGTGAGGTGTGGACTTTGCAAAGGTGCTGAGCAGCAAAGGGCAACTGCATCTTGTAAAGGCAGAAGTAACAATGTGCTGTATGTGCCCATGCACTTGGTTTTTACTAAGGGTTTGTTGTCTGGAGTAACAGAGGTGTCCAGCAGAGGCCAGTAGTGACTGGAATCAGGGAGGGAAACGTGTGAACTTTTCGCTGTAGACTAAAGTCAGAGAAAAACTTGGAAAACCTTTGGCTTTTAAGAAGAGGAGCAAATGATTTTGGAGCAGTAGAAGAGTGGCAGAAACACAACAGTGCACTTAAATATGCAGATATTGGTTAGATTGCTCAGTGAATCTCCTTTAGAATGATATGGGCAGCTTTGTCTTGTAGATACACTATCAGAGTCAGAAGAGTTGTGATCCTTGAGTAACTCTGATGCATCTGGTTGGTGTTGGCTTGGAGAGCTGTTGGTGTCCAAGCTTTAAGGGTACTAAGGATGCAGGGAGCTTTTGGGCTGGCATGGTGGGTTGGAGAGAGGGGCCTCAGTTAATTTATTACTTGACCTGAAGTGATTAGTGAGGCCAAAGGTTATAGCCTAAAGGAAGAGTGCCACAGACAGCTGCTCCCAGGGAGCTCCTGGTAGTTCATTTATTAATTTAAATGATATATTTACTCACTTGTGCTGTGATTTCCAGGCCTGACCCAAGGCCTGCTGAACCACTGTGACTTTTCCATGCAGTTTGGTCTGTCTTGTACAAGTCAATTTCTTTACTGATGGAACAGAACTCTGAAAGGAAGCAGGGGAAGGTTTTGATACTGAAGGAGATGTGGCCGGAGGCTTGAAACTGGAGGGGTTACTTTAAGTTGCTGTTTTGGCTGGAGTGATCCTTGGTGAACAACTTGGCAGCATGGTTCTGCACTCATTAAACTTTCACAGCTCCTTGAGGGTGATAGTGGAGGTGACTCCATCTGACTGCCTTCTGTTTAACCTCTCTGAAGATGGAGGAAATTCAGACAGCAGCAGCTTCCACCTTTCAGGTTATTCCCCTTACACCTGGTGTTGTGGGGACACAGCCAAAAGGGTCTCCTCAGGATGCTGTGGGTAACTCATGGTTGTCCTACACTCACATGCTGATGATCTCAGGCTGGTGCCTGGAATTTCTGAGCAGCCTGGCAGGAATACAATGGCAAAAATGATGTTGGTTAGTTGTAAAGAAAGGCAACAGTGGGGGAAATGTGTTGCTATTGGAGCTACAGGCTCTCATGTGGACCTTGAGGTTTAAACCATTTCGTGGTGCTCCTGCCAGGTAACCTCTACACCAGCTTGTAAGTGCCATTTACCAGAGGAGCTCCTCATTCTCTTCAGCAGTTGTTCCTGAAGCTCAGTCTGTAAAGATTTTGTTGTCAAAACTGAGAAGTCTATGGAGGAAAAACCCTGCACAGCCCTTTACCCCACACAGAAACATCTGTGACAGGAGGATCCTCTACCAGCAACCAGCAAAACTGGGTGAGCACAGGAGAATGCTTTTGCCATCAGGTTTGTTCTGGAGAATCAGCTTAAGTGCTCCAAGCAAATGAACTCTGACCAGTCTGAACTCTCTCCAGTAAAGTTGTTGGAGCATGGCTAGACTGGCTTTACTGTTTAAGCAGAGATATATCCACAGGCAAACAGAGGGTGTGCCAGGTAAATAGAAGGAAAAAGCTGTGGAGGCTTAAGTGAGCTTGAGAACACTGATCTCTTCCCAGCGTAACTGGAGGGACTTGAAGTTCTTTCTCAGAACAAGGGAACCAGGAGCCCACCCCAGCAGAAAACCTTCATTGGGGAGAATATTTAACTTAAGATAGCAACTTTCTTGGGAGAGTGGTGGAATTGCCACCACGTGAGGTCCTTGAGCATCACTCTGGTATGCTCTGGCTTGTGGGTTGGATGCTGAACTCCATAGCCCAATTCCCTGTTCCTGAGCTTATGCTTTGAAGACTGGAGATGGTTCTGAAATGATGTTTTTAAGAAAAACAAAGTGTCTTTGGGGTATTTTTCTGTCCTTTACCCTGAGAGGGGCATTTCTGGTCTAGATTTTGTCTAATGACACAACTGAAGTGATAAAATATGTGGTAGGTGGAGTTGTATCACCTGAAACTCCTTCTGTCTCACTGCAAAACAAGACTACCACTACCAAACATTCCTCCTGACAACTTCTAGCCCAAACCTGGCCTCCTGCTGCCATTTCAGAGAGCTGACATGCCCCTTAAAGCTGCACATTGCCCTTTAAAATCACTAGAGAACTAGCATCTTGCAGGCTGTGAGGTTAACACCTAGCTAGGCCTGCAGCGCGGCAGAGAGCAGCGTTAGCACCTCTGTGGGTGTCAGTGCTTGGCTCCAAAGAGTAGCTTCCTGTGAGCTGAGGTTAACATGGAAACCATACACTTGCTTGCTGTGAATGTGATCTTCACGCTCAGAAGCACTAGAAGTGCAGCTGTGGTTCCAAGTTAGGCTCACTTGAAGAAGAGCAGACATTTAGAAGAGGCAAAGAACCACATATAGCACTGTGTGCAGCTGTGTTTTCCCATCCTTTTCTCTTCAGGAAGTGGGGAAAATTACTGAAGCCTGTGATATGCTAAGGCTGGGATTTTCCAGCTGCTTCCAGCTGCTGTTCTAGTCACATAGGGTGCAGATAACCAACCCTGCTTCATTCCCAGTCAAATAGATGGTGTCGGGGAGATAGGTTAACATGTGTCGTTACTTCAACCATTGCTGCTGAAGATAGCTGGTTGGAGGGGTCTGGCACTGGGTTTTAGGACAAGTGAGCAGGCAGTGCTTTATCAGTTGTTTTCCTCAGGCCACAGGGTTTTAGTGGGAAGGAGTTTTGGTGAGGCTGCTTTCTCCCCATCTCTCTGCTGGGCCAATAGAACCACGTTGCACTGTGAACGGCTTGAAGGAGCAGGCAGTGGTTAAAACTGGCTAACAATAAGGAAAAGTGTTCTTTCTCACTGTTATCTGTGGCATCTCCCACATTACCAGTCTTTTCAGAGCTCTCCCTCCATGTGTTGGCCTGTCTCTTTTTGAAGGGGTACCCCTGGAGGAATTGCAGGTGGGTGTACAGTTGCATGTCCTGCACCATGGATGACCAGCACAAGCAGAACCACCCTAACACTGACCTGCTGTGTGCAGGGCAGCTCCAGTGGGCTGCATGGGGCAGGCAGCTGGCTGTGGCATTTGACTGTGACATTTGCCAGGGTGACAGCTTTGAGCAGGTCATGGGACACATAGAAATTGGGGAAACCCTCCTTTTTCCTCTTGTTGAGATTTCTACAGGAGGAAATGAAAGGATCTCCTGTCATAGAGCAACTTGGCACCTCCTAAGTGTGTGTCAAAAAAACTCCAAGGGATGTGATAGGGTTTCCCAGAATGGTTTGGGTTGAAGGAAGCTTAAAGCTCACCCAGTCCTAACCCCTGCCACGGGCAGGGACACCTTCCACTAGAGCAGCTTGCTCCAAGCCCCTGTGTCCAACCTGGCCTTGAACACTGCCAGGGATGGGGCAGCCACAGCTTCTCTGGGCACCCTGTGCCAGCGCCTCAGCACCCTCACAGGGAAGAGCTTCTACCTAAGAGCTCATCTCAGTCTCTCCTCGAGCAGGTTCAAGCCATTCCCCTTGGCCTGTCCCTACAGGCCCTTGTCCCAAGCCCCTCTCCAGGTTTCCTGCAGCCCCTTCAGGCACTGGAGCTGCTCTGAGGTCTCCCCTTCAGGAGCCTTCTCTTGTCCAGGCTGCCCCAGCCCAGCTCTCTCAGCCTGGCTCCAGAGCAGAGCTGCTCCAGCCCTCACAGCATCTCTCTGGTCTAATCTGGACTCATTCCAGCAGCTTCATGTTGGGCTTCTCATTGACCAACATCCCCAGGATATACCGTATAACTGAAGGTTCCACTGGCTTTCAGCAAAGGCAGGCAGGTTTATCCAGGGTTTCAGAGAAAACCTTCATACATTTTCACCCTTTTCTTGGCGGAAACCACTGCTTTACTGGTTTGGCTGCACAGAAACCATGTGCTGTGAACATACCTAGAGTTTCTCCTCTTTCCAGCATCTTACCTTGATAAGGGGGGATAGGAAGGCTGGAAGACACCGCTCTGACTTATTTGTGGTATTTTTATCCCTGGCTGGAGCAAGTCTAACTAACCTGGTTTTAAAAGGCAGGATCCAGTGATCTGTAGCTATCCCCGTGTCTGGCACCAGGAGATCATCATGAGAGGGACAGAAAGAGGTTCGCAGTGTGGTCCATGCGACCAAGAAGTGCTCCTCTGTCTCCCAAAGCCCCTCTTCCTTGTGAAGCCTTGCATGGCACCGGTGGGTTTGTTTTTGGTGCTGGTGCTGAGCCCCACTCACCTTCTTGTCCCTCAGCAGTTCTTTTGATCAGTCAGCACTGTGCTTGCTCTTGGCTCCAAGTATGGAAAGATGCAAGTGCCCTGTAGGCAATGCCACCCCTTGGCAGTCCTGTACACTGTGGTTATGGATCCCACTGAGGTGAGATGCTCTCCTACTCCCTTTGGCAGGCATGTTGGAGAGATTAAAGGGCATTTTTTCCCTGAGCTTTGGTTTGCTCCTTCTTGCTGCCTCTTTGAAGTTCTGTGCAGAGTGCACCTCATTCAGACCTGCTCTGGCCTCTCTGCTGTCCCTGCTGGGAACTGGCCATGTGAACACATAAACTGGCTCAACATGAGCTGGCCTGAGCATTTTAGGGGGCTTTAAAATGAGTCTTTGGCTCCCATAAATACCTGTAGTGGCCTTTCAGCTGTGAACAGGGGAAGCTCCCCTGAGAAACTGCTTTGTGGCTCGAGCCCAGCTTGACAGGGTTGTCCTGAAGTCTAACCGCTGGTCTGTCTCTCTTTTCTGATCAGCTCGAAGTGAAGGTGGTCACCACTGAGAGAGCAAAGCATTTCTACAACGTCCAGGAGATTCCTGTCACCCTCTACAGCGATGAAGATGAATGGAAGGTGAGTTGTGCTTCCATGGGAGACTGCAAAGGCTTCCGTCCCATCCCCAGCAGCCACAGGTTTTGTAATTCAAGTAGCTTTGTCATGCCTTCTGCTTCCAGAGGGCCGGTGGGGTCATGCTTCAGGAAAAAAAGCAGGCTCCTGGGAGATTCACTTGTTCAAGTGCTGAACAGCAAATAGAAGTGCTTCATTGCAAGAGACCACATCTGTTTGTGCTTTAATCCTCGGCCAAGACTTGTTTCTTTGGAGCATTGTGTGCAGTTCTGGTGTCCTCAGCATAAGAAGGACATGGAGCCGTTGGAGCAAGTCCAGAGGAGGCCATGAGGATGCTCAGGGGCTGGAGCAGCTCCTGTATGGAGCCAGGCTGAGAATACTGGGGCTGTTCAGCCTGGAGAAGAGAAGCTGTGTGGAGACCTCAGAGCAGCTTCCAGTGTCTGAAGGGGACTACAAGGATTCTGGAGAGGGACTCTTCATTAGGGACTGTAGCGATAGGACAAGGGGTGATGGGTTCAAACTGAAAAAGGGGAAGTTCAAGTTAGATCTAAGGCAGAAGTTCTTCCCTGTGAGGGTGCTGAGGTGCTGGCACAGGGCGCCCAGAGAAGCTGTGGCTGCCCCATCCTTGGCAGTGTTCAAGGCCAGGTTGGACACAGGGGCTTGGAGCAAGCTGCTCTAGTGCAAGATGTCCCTGCCCGTGGCAGGGGTTGGAACTGGATGAACATTAAGGTCCCTTCCAACCCAAACCATTCTATGGTTCTAGTCATGTATGCTTTGGAATCTGGCTTTCCAAGAACATGGTTCCAACCACACTGTAAATGAGGAAGGACAGGCTGCCCTGGCAGGGCTGCAGCAGGTGGTGAGGGTGGCAGTGGTGTCTCACCACCCTGGGCTCAGCCACTATCCACAGGTCTAAGAGGAGTCTCAGGAAGTGTCAAGAAAGCCACTGCAGAGTCGTGGTGAGGGTGTTTGGGACTTGTCATGAGTCACACTTGTCCCAAAAGCAAGAGCTTAATTCTTTTTAGCACTAAGTATTGGCTCTACAGACATCAGTGGTGTTCCCCAGCTGCCCACACTGCTTTGAAACATCTGGTGTGGGGCTGGGAGGCTGCCTGCTGGCAGGGAGGAGCAGACCAGCTCCTGGAGGTGCCGTGCGCTGATGGGATAAGTGGCTGGAGGTTAGAGAGGTTCTCCTTCCTGCTGGAAGCACTGTTTGCCTTGGAAGTCTGTGCTCTGTGCTCATGTGCGTACATAGAAGAGCCATTCCAGCAAAGGATGGCTCAGTTGCCAGGGCTGTGGACATCTCTAGACCCTGTAAAATGGCTTTTTCTCTTCACTACAGCTTTGCTGACATGCTTTGAGAGTTCCTGTGTGTGTGGAGGCTCATTGTATAAACATCAGCATTTGTATATATATATATATATGTGGCAGTCCTGAGCCAAGTACAAGGAGGAGCTGGAAACGGTGTCAGGAAGCACCAGCTTTCTGGAGGCTGGCTTTTTGTTATGATTTCCAGTGACTTAGAGAAGGAACAGCTTGTGGCCCTGATGCACCTCTTCTGGCCTGTGGTTGTATGTGTCCTCTGGGGATTAAGCACCTGTTGCTGCTTCTGTTGGTGCTTTCCCACATAAGTTCCCAGTTAACTGTGCTCTTACAAAGAGACCAGGACTCTTTTGAGCAGCTCAGCTTTAGAGTTTAGAGCCAGTTGAGGAGGGAAGTGCCCTGTTGGCCTAACCTCATCCGTCCTGAAGAAAGCCAACAGGACTGTTTGCTGCTGTACTTAAGAGGATGCTGCTGTGAGTATGCATCCTAACTGGAAGGGACTTGTGGAATTAGGGATCTAGACCTCATAAAAGCCAGTGGACAGCTTCTCTTGAAAGAATCATGGAGCTTATAAACCACAAGGCTTCCTCAAGGAATGTGCCCCCAGTTTGGGCCTGCCTGGCTTCAGTTGCTGACAGGATGGAGCTCTTCCTTCCACTCAGATATGCTGCAAGTTGAGGGGGCTTTTGCAAACAAGAGTGAAGCTGAGGGGTGATGTGGGTGAGAAGTGAATGGGGAAAGCTCTTTCCTGTGAGTTGAAATCTGGGGTTGTCTGACGTGTGAATTGTCCCTGTAGGGGAAGGACATCTGTTTGTAGAGCTCCAAGCGCAGCAGTGCTGTCCCTTAGCTGTGATCCCTGAATGGGCAACATGGCCTTCAAACAAGTGGGCACTGGGTCCCTGGTTCTGCACACTCTCAGGTCTCAGTGTGAAAATAGGTTTCCATGGTGGTTACTATGGGATTGCTCAAGTGAGGGCTCAGTAACCTGCACCTTGTCTGCTCCCCAGCTGTGGAAGGCGCGCTCGGACCCTGTGCTGCACATTGAGCTCAGGCGCTGGGCTGACCTGATGCTCGTGGCACCTCTGGATGCAAACACGCTGGCAAAGCTTGCCAATGGCATCTGTGACAACCTGCTGGTGAGTAACAGTGAGTTCTCTCACCTCCCAGTGTTAGACTGCCTGACCTTTCTTTTCATGGAAACTTGTGCTTCTGCAGCAGCGAGATCAGCCACATTTGCATGTTCTGCTCCCACTTCATCTGCTCGTCTTGCTCTTCCTGCACTATGGCTCCTTCTCAAACAGTCATTCCTCCCTTCCCTTCTCTGCATCCCTTTCCAATCCTCACCTCAGTCTCTCTTCCATCAGTTCCCAGTCCCTGCTTTGTGCCTTTCCTGCTTTCGCTTTCATTTATTGCTCTTTCTACCCCCACCCTCTCTCTGCCATGCCTGTGCACACATGCACTCGCGCTTACTTTTGAGTTCCTCTCTGCATTTCTTAGATGTGATCTGAAAAGACACCTGTGAGATCTGATAAAACTATTGACTTCCTCCTCCCTTGCCTCCTCCCTCACCTAACTGCAGAGCACACCAAGTCAAACACACACTCACTCACCTTCCACTCGCAGCTAGAGGGCATTTTGCTTGTTCAGGCTTGTTTTTTTGGTATCAAAAGTGCTTAAAGGCTGATCAGAAAGTGCATTAAAAGAGACTGTGGGCCTCTCATGGCTGATAGGGACCTTCACCAGGGCTGAATGCTCTGTGTCCAGGCATTAGGTCTTCGTTAGGAGAGGTCATAAGCATTAACCACCATTAAGATGTGCCAAGAAGCTGCAGATGTTGCTGTGGTACATCACCCAGCGGTAATGCATGGAGGAAGATGCATTAGAGCTAGGAATGGAGGGCAGTGCATCACATCCAGAGAGCCCTGTGTGACCAACTTAGCTCTTCAGGTAAGAGGAAGCGCATGTAAATGCAGAGCAACAGCCCTGATTTGTATGAGTAGAGGGTCTGAGAGAAGCCAGGAGGAGCTGTGGGAGGGACAAGCAATATCTTGTCCTTCTGGGTCCCCTTGGTACTATAGATGCCATGGTGGTAGCAGAGGGAAGAGCTCAGGAAGGGTGTTAGGGATGCATGGCTTCCCAAACTCCTGCCAGTGTTTTCAGAGAGCCTTGTGGAGGGAAGAGGAAGCTCCTGCAGGTGCTGGTTGGCAAGTTAAAACAGATGCTGGCAGGATTCCCTGTGCTGGGAAAGGTTCAAATCACAGGACACAAGAAAGGATGGGCAGAGTTCTCCAAGTACTCTGTGATCTGAACAGAGACCCTGCACCGGGGCTGTTGCTACCTGGGAAGCTCCTTTTGCAGGATTTAAATGCCTCTGGGCCTAGAGAACCTGATGGACATTGCAGTATGGCAACCAGCATTCATCTTTTCAAGGTGATGCTTGGTTATCTGGGAGCTCTGTATTACAGAGGAGTCAGCTATGACTCGCTGTAGCACACAGGAGCTGCCAGCAGCTGCTGCCGCAGTCCACGTGTATTCTGGTATCCTCTGTACCCTGGAAGCAGCAGTGCTTCCCTTGGGAGGAGTTACACATCCAGCTGGCATAGCTTTGCCAGCGTGCTGTGTTTGGCTCCACAGCTCAAGTGTTGCCTGGGGATCTCCCTGTAGCTGGTATGGCCTGTGGCCACCCTTCAGCTCCCCTCAGCCCTCCAAATGGGCTGGCACATTGTGTGCCAGCTTGCTTTGCTCCAGCCATTGGGCTGTTTGCAGGATGGGATCTATCCTCTTTGAAGTCTCCCTTATCTTTCCTGCCTGTCAGAGCTGAGCTCTGCTGGAATGTGGTACAAATCAGCATCAGCCCCATGCATCTGCTTGTGGGTTACTACCTCTGCACTGACAGGTTGAGGCTTTTGGCCCTGTCATGACACCCAGGCTGGGAAAGCACTTCTGTGGTGCCGAGTGATGGGGGGGGGAATGGGGAAAGCCAAGCCATCCAGAGCTGACCCTCTCGGCTTCTCTTGCAGACCTGTGTGATCCGTGCCTGGGATCTGAGCAAACCTCTGCTCTTCTGCCCAGCAATGAACACAGCCATGTGGGAGCATCCCATCACAGCACGGCACGTGGAGCAGCTGAAAGGCTTTGGCTACACGGAGATCCCCTGTGTGGTGAAGAAACTAGTGTGTGGAGATGAAGGTCAGTCCCTTTGCCAGCCTTCTGGCTCTTTCTTCCCTGCACAAGTGCATTCTTTTGTCATGTGGTGCTCCCCATGTTGAGCTGCAAGGAGCAGATGCTCACTGCTGGGGTTGACACAAACAAACTGAAGCTTTCCCCTGTGCTGGCTGGTATCTGTCATCCTCATCCATTAATTTTTAAGTAGTCTTAAGAGGTCATCCAAGCCAGGCTTTCAAATGAGCTGTGAGATAGGCCTGAGATTCCAAAGAAACACTCATTCAAGTAGAGAGGAGATGGAAGCAGAAGGAATGCTTTGTGGTGAGTGTTGTCAGCCTGGGATTTGGGTATCCTGACTTCTAATGTGACTACAACAAGCACTTTGCAGTCCTGGCCGAGGGTGTCGCTGAATGTGCATGTCACATCTGTTGGTGTTTGTTGCCTGGGTTACTCTTCAGCTTCCCAGATGAGTTTTGATTTGGGGTTTTGACATCAGATTTGTCTGTGAAGTGAAAGAGGGTGGGGAGGGAGTGTTGTCACACCCGCTTTCAAAAGGCTTCACTTGCAGTGCTAAGAAATACCACTGAAATGATCTCATCTGTGTTTTAGAAGCTGCTTTAACTGGAGGTATTTTGACTTTGGGGGGGGGTTGAGGAGGGTTTTTCATGCAAGCAATTTGGCCAGATTGGAAAATATCACCCAGTTCTAGCCCATAACAGCAAATATGCACTTACCTGTGCAGTAATGGACTCATACTTTTGGTTAGCAACCTCAACTCATGCAGGATTTTAACAGCTCTGTTCAATAAACAGGCTGTAGCAGAGACAGGGTGTTAAAATGCTCTTCACAGTTCAACCCTAGGGCTGGCTTTAGTTCCTGAACTCTTAAGTGGTTGCAATGCTTCTAGAGGGTGGTTTTGGAGCAAGACACTAAGAAATAGTTACACTGGGGTGACTATAGTCAAGTAACTCAGGAACCATTGAAATACCCTGGACATTTATGCTTCTGTTGGGGTTTTAGCCCTGATGACATCAAATTCCTGACACACTTGTAATGATGTTAAGGGAAGCTGCCCAAAAGAGGTTATCCTGTGCAGATGTTTTGGCAGAAGCAGGAAGAGCATCTGGCATCACTTTGTCCTTTCTTTCTTCCCTTCATCCTTTTCAGTACACATGTAGGATCTCCATCCCCATAGCAAGCAGCTGAGTGCCTCCTCATTGGTACTGTGCTGCTGCTTGCAGGTTCATGCACCTGAGGCAGAGCTGTGGTGTTACATCCCTACTCCACAGATGAAATGGGTGCAGTTTTGCATCCCTGAGCCTCCACTTGTGTTTGTGAGTCAATTCCCACCAAGATTTTCCTGTAGGCAGGATTTTCCTGTAGGAAAATGCTGGTGAAGCAGTTGTTGTCCTGCTTTAAGCCCAGCCAGCAGCTCAGCCCCATGCAGCCACTCACTTCCTTCCCCTCAGTGGGATGGAGAGAGAGATTCAGAAGGGTAAAAGGGAGAAAACTTGAGAGAAAACCAGTTTAATAATGGAAATAAAAGAATAAACTGTGATGAAAAGGAAAGTAAGAGAGAAATAAACCCCAGAAAGCCAAGTGATGCAAATGAAATCACTTACAAGTGATGTCATATGGCATATAGAATAGCCCTTGGGTCAGCTGTCTGGCCCTGTCCCCTCCCAAGTCCTTGTGCCCTCTCCCTGGTGGGGTGGGGTGAGGACCAGCAAAGGCCTCAACTGTGTAAGTGCTGCTCAGCAAGAAGGAAAACATCCCAGTGTTCCTAACGCTATTTCCAGCCCAAATCCAACCAACAGCCCCATTGGAGCTAATCCGAAGTAAATGAACTCCATCCAGCACAGCAGTGATGGACTCCAGGTCTCTTTAAGACCCAAGACACTCTCCACCACTGCCTTTTTCCTCTCATCCCCTCTGTTTCAGGCCGTTCACCCCAAAGCCTCTTCCTCTCTAGTAATTGAATGTGGGTTTCATCCACAAAGCTTCACCCGAGCAGCAGGTAACAAAGTTCTCACAGCTGCTGCTGAAGGAAAGAGATTCAGTTTGCCCCAGTTCTGTCTGTTGACGCTGCGGTTTGGCTTGCTGCAGAAGAGGATTAGGTCCTCACTCATGTGGCTGGTCTCACCTGAAGTGGGCCAGATCCTAAAAGAGTTCAAATCATCAGTTAAATTGAGTTGACAACTAAACTGTTTCCTTGGCTGGGTAGTTAAATGCTATCTTTATATCACAATAGAAAGGGAGCTCTGGGAGGTGCCATCCCACCCATGGGCCTGCAGCGATTCCCCTTGGCAAAAGCATTGCCAGACTGCTGGGATCTTCCTCACTCTTGGCTGCATTTCTAGAGCCAGACACACTGGAAGGTTTTGACCTGTAGGCATGAGCTGTGCTGCAAGACAGGCTCTGCTCAACCTAAGAATCCAGCTGGGAATTGCCCAATTGTTGAGCAAGTGGGTGGTAGAGGACAAAGGCAGGTCTTGGGATTGTTCTCAGCTCTGCAGAGGCAGGCAGGGAATGTCTCGTGTTTAGCAGGACCGGGCAACTGCAGCTCCTCTCCTTGAGGTGAGGAGATCAGGAGGGCCCACATCTGCCTGCAGCTTGTCCACAGGATGCTCCAGACCTCCTGGGATGGGCAGGTCTGAAAGGCATTCACAGGCTTACACTGCAGGGAAACCCAATTTTCTTCTCCTTCCAAAAATACCATTCTTCACCACAAATCCTCAGGACAAGGGGTGATGGGTTCAAACTGAAGTAGGGGAAGTTCAGGTTAGATCTAAGGCAGAAGCTCTTCCCTGTGAGGGTGCTGAGGCGTTGGCACAGGGTGCCCAGAGAAGCTGTGGCTGCCCCATCCCTGGCAGTGCTCAAGGCCAGGTTGGACACAAGGGCTTGGAGCAAGCTGCTCTAGGGGAAGGGGTCCCTGCCCATGGCAGGGGTTCGAACTGGATGAGCTTTAAGGCCCCTTCCAACCCAAACCAGTCTGGGTTCTGTATCCAGCTACACCTTTGGTCCCAGACAAGTCTCAGGTGAGAAACTGATTGCTGCTGCCCAGTAAAGCACATATTTCCAGTGTTTAGAGCCAGCAGGACAGAAGATCAATAGAGATCCATCTCTTCAATGTTCCAATGGAGACAGATGCTAGTGGGAGAAGTATCCTTCCTCAGCCCCAGGGGAATTGCGGGAGTGAATGGCCTGAGCGCGGAGTTCAGTACAGAGGCTTGGACACCATGATTTAATGCTCTCTGGCCTTAAACTTCTAAACCTAAGTTTAAAAAGACTTTCAGATGTTCATCTGGCACCAAGCCAGTCCATTTCCCCCCACATTAGAGAAAGCTGTTCTGGATCTGCACCAGCTTGAATCCTGGGAGTAATGCTTGGAGATGACCGAGTGCTGCACAGAACAAAATGTAAAAGCTTTTTTCCTTCTGGACTGGGTTGGTGCCAGATGAGTATCTGAAAGTCTGCTCTTCCTAGGCAAAGGCCGTTTCAGAAAGCTCCTGAGCATGCACACACAGTTTATTGTGAAGAAAGGAGGTGGAACAGAGGATTTGCTATTTTTGGGGTGCTTTTGCACGTTTGCCCCCGGGGTGGTGTGAGCTGAGATTGTAACTCCGTGTGCAGTCAAGGGTTAGATGCAGGCTCCTCTGGGGATGATTGGGAAGATGAGGTGCTTCAGAAGGTCATCTGAGTTGCCTGTTGAGGTTTCCTGCCTCTCTCCATTGACTGCAGAGCTTGTGCTTCTGCCTGGACTTCTGAGTTACGAACCAGACTTGTAAGACTCTTCTCACTCTCCTCCCTTGCTGATGTCCCCCCGTGCCATAGAACCCCTGCAGAACTGGGGGTTCCTTTCTCTTGGGTCATAAGGAAACAACGTGGGGATGCCTGGTGAGCTCTGCTGACCTGTGCCACTGCGGTGCAGCTCATCTTCTGCAGTCATGCAGTGTGTGGAACAGAGAGGTGGTGGGACAGGGGAAGCACATGCCTCATGTCTCTGTGGATCTGGATTTCACAGTATCCCAGAATGGTTTGGGTTGAAGGAAGCTTAAAGCTCATCCAGTTCCCACCCCCTGCCACAGGCAGGGACACCTTCCACTAGAGCAGCTTGCTCCAAGCCCCTGTGTCCAACCTGGCCTTGAGCACTGCCAGGGATGGGGCAGCCACAGCTTCTCTGGGCACCCTGTGCCAGCGCCTCAGCACCCTCCCAGGGAAGAGCTTCTGCCTAAGAGCTCATCTCAGTCTCCCCTCAGGCAGGTTAAAGCCATTCCCCTTGGCCTGTCCCTACATCCCTTGTCCCAAGCCCCTCTCCAGGTTTCCTGCAGCCCCTTCAGGCACTGGAGCTGCTCTGAGGTCTCCCCTTCAGGAGCCTTCTCTTGTCCAGGCTGCCCCAGCCCAGCTCTCTCAGCCTGGCTCCAGAGCAGAGCTGCTCCAGCTCTCGCAGCATCTCCGTGGCCTCCTCTGGTCTCACCCCAGCAGCTCCACGTCCCTCTTGTGTTGGGATTTCACTGTGTGTGGTTTGCTGTTCCCCTGCAGGTCGCGGTGCCATGGCAGAGGTGTGGACCATTGTGGAGAGCGTGAAGAGGATCCTGGAGGAGCGGGGCTTGCCAGCACAGAGCTGATGTTTGGCACATTCATTGTGTTTGGTGCCTCCCTAATGATTTGAAGATAAAACCAAGTGCTCTGCAACCAAAGAACTGAAACAGTTGCTTCCAGCTGGTGCCAGCCTCAAATGTGGTTCAGTGCTGCAGACTCTCAGAAACCAAAGCCAAGGACATGCTGCTTTAGTATGGGAAAGCCCTGTGGTATCTCACAGAGATGGAGCAACGTTCTGCCTGGCCACTCACCTCGTGTCTCACGTTTCCTTCCTGAGGAGGCTGCAGAAGGAATTGCTGATGTATTTCAGTGGTTTCCCCCAAGAGCTGCTGGAGAGAAAGTGCAGTGCAAGCCCTGGCCATGGGGATAGTGCTGGCCCCTGCATGGGGATATCACTGCTCTCCAAAGCCTGGGTTGTAGTTGTGTTGGCTTCACCTTTCCAGCAGGAGTCACTGTCCAAAAGGCATTTCATAGGCTCGTAGAATCACAGAATGGTTTGGTTTGGAAAGGACCTTAAAATCATCCCGCTCCAACCCCTTTTTGGGACTTAATAAATGAGAGCTTTGCATTCTGCCCCTGGAGAATTGCCTCTTGTAGCTGCCCTGGGGGATGTTTGCACCTCACGTCATTGCTAAGCTGTTGTGTCTGCATGTGGTTCCTGTCAGACTTGGGAAAAATAGGCAGAAAGCAGCTTTTTAGTCCTCAGATCAGCTTTTGCTCTATTGTATCTGTTGTCTGGATGGGGCTGCAGACATCAACTGTGTACCAAAATGCCCATCTGAGTGCTCTAGTCAGGAAATGAACAGCCTGAGCCCTTGTGGAAAGCCAGGCTGGGTGTATCCCAAGGGAATGAAGTCAAACATTGCCTATGATGGTCTGTTTCAGCTTGAAAATTAACTGACTGGCATAAAAGCGACTGGGGCCAGAGCAGCCAGGGCTGCCCCATCCAGCTTTCCCTTGGCAATGGGAAGGAACGGGAGCAGACTGGGGCTGTGGGGCACGTTGCTGTGGCAGAGCACTGCCCCAGAGAGTTTATTTTTAACCAGTCCCAGGCAAATTTAAGGCCTTTGGTACAGAACGTGCATCCTGCCTGTGGGGGCAACCTTCAGCCTGCTGCACACCAGGGAGGAGGTTCTCGGGGTATGTTTGCTTTTCTTATCTATCCCACACCACACAAATAGCACTCTGGCTCCTCTACTGATAGATCCAGGGATCCAGAGCTTCTGGGGATTGAGACAGAGGGATCTTTGTTGGTTCTTCCAACCTCCAAAGAGCAGAGGTTGTGGCTCTCACAAAGGGCCGTGGTGGTAGCATGGCTGTGACCGTTGCCTTTGTGGTGTGACCTGCATCGTGTGCTGACGTCCTTAGCACTGTGAGAGCTCTCCTCCCTGTCAGAGCAGCTTACTTTCAGCTTATTGAAGGTAGTGGGAGACATGCTGCTTGGTTTCCATGGGGTTTGTAGTGAACTTTGTTTCTCCTACTCGGAGATATGCATGTTCTGGCAGTTGCAGCCCTAACTTGGCCTTGGGGCTAGGCTCTGCTGGGGCTGCCTCGTGGTTGGAGTTGCTTATCCTTCCTCCTAGTCTGTGCCCAGGATCCAGCAGTCCTGTTCCTCAGACCGACCCAAAACACCCTGTCCTTGGTAAGAGTCTTTATCTCCTGCAAGTCTGGGTCGCTGGCTGGAGCCAGCAGACGTTGGCAGGTGTCAGCTGGAGGGTGGCCAAGAAGGTGCCCAACGTGCCCTGCACTGTTTGAGCTCTGATAACTCAGCAGGAAAGGGGAACATTGTGGGTTTAGATCCAGGGCTGGGTTGCCTGGTCCCCCACAGAGCTGACACCAGGCTGATCTGTCAGGCAGAAAGCCACTGCTAAGGCTATAAAGTTGCCTCTCAAGCTTGTGGAGAGGCTGAAATTAAGACTTGCAAAGCACTCTCAGGTCTGTGAATAGAGGAAGCTGATTCTTTGTCCTGCAGAAGCAGATGCTAATTGTGCTGCTGAGTGATCCTTTGCATAACTGCTGTGATATGCATTGGAGGAAGGTCGGGATAACACTGGGATAAACCCATCCCTGAAGCACCTTTCCTTCAGGGCAAATAGAAGCAGCTGTTAGATCCTTTTTGGAAGGGCTAAAGCAAGGGCAGCTTCAACCAGAGCACATGCCTGCACCCAGGACACTGCTGCCTGCAGGAAAGCCCTGTCCCACTTGTTTGGCTTTGGGATGAGGCCTTTCAGGATGAAGGCTGGGGCAATGGGGGAAGGACCCGATTCAAAACCAGGGCTTGGGAAATGCCTCAGTGCCACCAAACCAGGGCAGCCAGGTCACCAAGAGGTGCTGGGTGACAAGTTCCTTGAGGCAGACCTGCTGACACCTCTCACCTTTGTGTGTTTCAGGTTCACAGGGGGGGCAGAAGATGCTGCCTTGGTGCTTTTGCTTTTCCTTCAGCTCTTTCTAAGCCACGCACGCACTGATCCTTCGTTTTGCTTTCCCATGAAGCTCTCTAAAGAGCAAGGCAGCATCCCCATGAGGCTGCCTTGCAATTGCATTCATGCTGCTCAAAACTTACTTTCAGCACTGGCTAAGGAGCGATAAAGGGCTGGGAGCAAAGCTGAGCTCAGGCAGCAGCCTTCCTTCTCCCTGCGCTTAGATCTGGGCTCCGGTGTGACTTGGAGCATCCATTTCTCATACCAAACTTGATGGGATGCTGCGGGGCTGGTTTGCATCTGGATGGCTCCGAATGTGGTGCTTTGCTTAAGAGTTGGCTCCCCAGGTGTCAAATCCCTCTGCTGTCAGTTGTGACAGGAGGTGCATCAGCCTGTGCCTTTGTCCTGCAGCAAGAGCAAAGGTCCATGAACAGACCATAGAATCCCAGACTGGTTTGGGTTGAAGGGACCTTAAAGCTCACCCAGTTCCAATCCCTGCCACGGGCAGGGACACCTTCCCCTAGAGCAGCTTGCTCCAAGCCCCTGTGTCCAACCTGGCCTTGAACACTGCCAGGGATGGGGCAGCCACAGCTTCTCTGGGCACCCTGTGCCAGCGCCTCAGCACCCTCCCAGGGAAGAGCTTCTGCCTAAGAGCTCATCTCAGTCTCCCCTCGAGCAGGTTCAAGCCATTCCCCTTGGCCTGTCCCTACATCCCTTGTCCCAAGCCCCTCTCCAGGTTTCCTGGAGCCCCTTCAGGCACTGGAGCTGCTCTGAGGTCTCCCCTTCAGGAGCCTTCTCTTGTCCAGGCTGCCCCAGCCCAGCTCTCTCAGCCTGGCTCCAGAGCAGAGCTGCTCCAGCCCTCGCAGCATCTCCATGGCCTCCTCTGGCCTCTCTCCAACAGCTCCACGTCCCTCTTGTGCTGCTGCCCCAGAGCTGGATCAGGACTGCAGGGGAGTCTCCCCAGAGCACAGCAGAGGGGCAGGATCCCCTCCCTGAGCTGCTGCTCACGCTCTAGGGGTGCAGCCCAGCACACGGGGGGGTTCTGGGCTCAAGCCCACACTGAGGCATGGTCACGCTGGGCTTCACCATCCCCAGTGCCCAGCCCTGCTTGGTGCTGCAGCTCTGCAGGGGCTCTGGATCTGACACCCAGCAGCAGCAGCAGCAGCTGGGTTCACACCTCCCGCTGGGCTGTGCTGCCAAGGTGCCAGGTGGCAGGAAGCGGGTTTGTGCTTAGCAGTGCCAGGGCCCGGGGGTGACGAGGCGGTGGTGGCACATGAGAGCACCGGGTGCTCCTGAGCCCCATGGAGCGATGGGCAGGTCGGGAAAGGGCTCTGGAGCAGGTGTAGGAAGCATCAATCCATTGGTGAAATTCCATGGTAAATGGGACAGTGATCTAACACAATCCCATGGCAGGGTTCACTTGGTTGATTGCTGTGTAGGGGATGGGGTCAGACAGACCCATTGAGTCACAGGGTTCAGGGAGGATCCCTTGCTTCCGAAATTCCTCAAAGGGGTGTTTAGATGCAGCTGGATCCACTCCTAATCCCGGACTTGCTCAATGGCTCATGTCTGAAGGAGCAGATACACATGCCAACCAATTCTTTGGCATACATTGGGCAGGATTTCAGGGCTGAGCGTACTAGTCACTGTCACAGAGGCCACAGAATTGCCTTTGGTAGATGACAAGCCCCAGAAGGAGTTTATTCTCATCAAAACTCATTGAATGGCAACAAGAATCTACTGCAGGTTGTAGGGGCCAGGAGGAATCCAACACTATGGGACTGACTCCGGGTTTGAAAGGGAATTGAATGGGTTTCACTCACCAGTCGAGCTCTCAACCTCAAGGAGGCCCAACCCAAGGGGAGAGCCCTTGTCATTTGTACCCCAGCCAAATCTGATCTGGAGGCACAAATACAGCCTGAGGGCTCTTTGCTCTCAACCAAGGTGTGGGTCCAGCAATGGGCAGTTATTGCCGTGACCAAAACCAGCCGGTTTGTGTAGAATCCCGGCCTGCTTTGGGTTGAAGGGACCTTAAATCCCATGTAGCTCCAACCCCTGCCACAGGCAGGGACACCTTCCACTAGAGCAGCTTGCTCCAAGCCCCTGTTTCCCACCTGGCCTTGAGCACTGCCAGGGATGCGGTTACCGGAGCCAGACCCAAGCCAGTGGATACCTGTGAGCCCTGCCCCATGTGTTCTGTACTTCAGGTACCAGAGCCAGCAGAGGGGTTTATTGGCAAGTGCTGTGGCTCAGCGGTGCTTCCGTGGGTGCAGGAGGTGGTCCCTCAATCTCAGGCTCCATCCAAGGCCACCCCATCACCCTGTGGCCAGGCCAGGGGGCTAAGGTTGAGCATGGGACAGAGGAGAAGTCACTGTAAAACCAATGGATGTGCTTTGCTGCCATTTGCATCCATTTCATCCCTTGGGAGAGGTTACCACGATAAGGCCAGTGCCAAAGGACCCGGCACAGACTCCTTGGCACCCACTACAGCGATAGCTTGGCTTCAGTGGTGACAGCCTTGCCGTTAGAGCTTGCAGGTGCACTGCTCTGGCCCTGGCCAGCAGCCTCGCTGCAGTTTGTTTTCAGGAGTAATTGAGCTTCATTAGGAGCTTGAATTCCAGCAGGAAGCCTGCTGAGAGTTCCTGTGCTTGTTGGGATGCAGAGGAATGAAGATGCTCAGAGATGCAGAGAAAGAATGGGATGGGGGCAGATCCCTGCGTGGGCTCACCCTGTTTGGGGTTTCCTGGTGGGATGTCGTGTTGTCCTTCACATGGAGACTGGGATTTGTGTCTCTGGCAGTCCTGGTTTTGTTGCACCTCACTTTTCCAGCTCTCTGGGCAGGGAGCAGAGGATGAAGGGGTCAGCACAAGCGGAAAGCCTTGGTGCAGGCCAGGGAGATGAGGAATAAAGGTGGATTTAAAAGAACCTAAGGCTGTAATCCGGGCACTTAAGATAAAATCAACCTGTTTCTGACCTCAGGCTCCTGGGCAATACACGGGGGTGGGCTGTGCCCTGGGGGCTGATGTAATCAGGCTCCACCGATGCTGGTTGCAGACACCTCAGCCTGAAAGTGCTCATAGCCCCTGCACCCATGCCCTGAAGCGTCTGTTAAGTTATCCATGGCCAGTGCCAGCCCGGGAGCATCCCAGGACCCGCTCATCCCTCTGGCCCCAGCCCTTTAGGTAGCCAGGAAATCCCCTCCATCCTCCCCGCAGCGCTGGGGCAGGCAGCATCCCTTCCCTCCAAGGGGAAGCAGGGTTCCTGGCCTTGGGGCAGGACCAAGCCTTATAAACGGGGTTTCTCTTTGCGTGGCTGGAAGAGCCTTTCCCAGGAGAGCCGAGCCCGGCGCTGCCCCGTTTCCCGTTCGGTTCGCACGGCCGCGGGGGGGGTTCTTAGCTGGGGAGAAGCGCGATCCGCGAACCCGAGCGCGATAAGGACGGGGGAAGCGAGAGCCGCGTCAGCGCAGAGGAATGCGGGCGGTGCCGGGCGCAGCCTGCGGCTGGCGGCGGAGCCGGGAGCAAGGCGAGGACCGCAGCGATGCCCCAGGGCAGGAGGTGCTGCCCTGCAGCATCCGCACCCCGGCAGGGCTGGCGCTGGGATGGATGGATGGATGTGCGGCGGGGACGTTGCTCTCGGCCCCCGGTTTGCACTGGTAGGAAATGGCTCTTTAGCTGGGGGGAATTGCACAAGCTCCTGTGTGCGGGCAGGATACAGGTAGGGCGCAGGCGGGCCAAAGGCAGGGAACAGGCAGAGCGCATGGATGCCTCCGGTCACTGAACCCTGCCACTTGCTTGGACAGAAAGTCACTATCGACCCTTGAGCACTGAAGTTACCAACGGCAGCACAAAGCCTCGAGCTTCCCTCCAACACCAGCTTAATTTGCTGATTCTCTATAAAAACAATTATAATAAAATAGTTTTATTGATTTGGGCTTTATTGGAAGTCAAAGATGTGGGAAAAGCCATGGAAAACCTGCTCTGCTGCTTATTTCTTACCCCTCTCTTCCACCCCTCACACAGCATCATCCTCCCCCCGAGCATCCATCCAAGCTGGACCACCACAGTGGGAGCATCATCCCCATCCCCACCGTGTCCCCAGCTCCTCATAGGGCACCGTGGCTCAGGAGTGGGGCAGAGCACATCACGGGACATGGGAACAGGCTTCCAGACTGGCAGTAGGAGCTGAAGTGGTTTGAAGGCTTGGCCTCAGGAGGGGGAAGGTGGTGGAGGAGCAGAGAGGAACCAAAACCCACCAGTGAGGAGCAGGGCAGGCGGTGAAGGAGAAGTGAAAGCAGCTGTGATTACTGAAAGTCCCCATGTGAAAGAGTGGGAGCGCTATCTTTGGGGGTTTCACTTCCCTGTCAGGGCAGGTTTTCCTGGCTTCTGTCTCTTTTTTATCCCCTCCCCTGTTTCTGCTCATAAATTCCTGGAGTTTGGGGGTACCAATGAGCATCCCTGCCATGGTGGGATTTGGTGGTACCGCTGAGCATCCCCACGCAGTGGGGTTTGGGGGTACCAATGAGCATCCCTGCCATGGTGGGATTTGGTGGTACCGCTGAGCATCCCCACGCAGTGGGGTTTCGGGGTACCAATGAGCATCCCTGCCATGGTGGGATTTAGGGGTACCACTAAGCATCCCTGCACGGTGGGGTTTGGAGGGTATCCCTTCCCTGCCGAGGCTGCAGACATGTCCAAGCTGCATCACCCCTCTCCATCCCCTCTGCAGAGGCTGCCAGCCCTGCTGCCAGTCCCTGGTGCATGGGCTGCATCTGTGTGCTTGGCCTCTGAATATGGAACTATGTGAATCTTTAAACAGAGTGCATCTCCCATGGGTCCCTGCCATGGGTCCATGCAGGACTGGAGGCCTGGTAGTGGGCAGAGTGGGGGGGCTTTGGCACATCAAGAACCTCAGTAAAAGCTGTTGGTGTGAAACACTCATCACTAAGGGTTGAAAGAGCTTCCAGGGTGTAGAGCAAGTGGTTTCCTTTCACCCACAGTACGAAGAGGTGAGGGATGGCCAAGACCTGACGATGGAGAGGTTCTGGCATGGTACTGATGTGTTAAAAAAGCCCCACATTGCTTTCCCTCAGGGTTTTCCCTGGCTCCTGGTTTACACAACAGCTCCTGGCTCGCTTTGTCCTGCTGCTGTAAGGAGTGAAGGCCAAACCCCCTGGAATCTTGAAGGCCAAGATAAGCATTCCCCAGACACAGGGCTTGGGACAAAACAATAACCAGCATCCTCCCACATGTAGCCATCAGTTTCAGCCTGCTTCAGCATTCCTGACTTCAAAACACCCGGGACCTGACCTGCTGGGGAGGGAGCATCCTCGTCCCTGCAAAGCCTTTCCCTGGGGACAACTGCTCTCCATTTCCAACCCTACTTTCCCACTCCTCCATGCTCTGTTAGCGCTGAGCTCATTTGGCCCCTTCACTTCCTATACACCAGCTTTAAATTCCATAATTATCAGGTCAATCCTATTCCAGAGGCGGAGGAAGCGGGACAAGAGAGGGAGGCAGTGACAGGGGAATGCAGGAGGAAAAGAAAAGGGCCGGAGGCTTTCCCTCTGGATTGAACCAACACAAGAAACAAGGAATAATGTCACTGGGGGGGGGGGTATGGCAGATATGTTAAAGCCATTCCCTGAATCCCAGCTGTGGAGCTCAGCAGCGGGACCTGGACATGTTTCATCTTCAATTGCTTGTGTCCTCACCCGGTTCCAGAGCCCTTTGCTGATGTTTGCTCTGCTCACCCTGCTCCTGAGCATCCCACCCCAGCCTGGTCCTTCCCTTCCCAGCATCACCAAAACCCCCGGAGCCTGCAGGTGTGCGGGTGGGATGGTCCCGATGAGGATCCCAACATCCCCCCTTCCCTAGTGGGAAACAGGAGCAGGATCCCTCCAGCCCAGGGTCCCGAGCATCCTTCCAGGCCCAGCAGAAGGGGGGATATGAACTGCATGGTGCTGGCTTTGCTTTCCCCCAGTGTGGTCTCGGATCTCGGCCGGCCTCAATCCCAACGCTATGGATGAAAAGGAGCATTCCTCACTGCAGCTCGGAAGGGGATTGCTCTGGAAGCAGGCAGGGAAGTGCAGCACTTCCCCTTCTCCTCTTCGCTTGGGTTTATCTCATCTCGTGCTCATTTTTGCCTTCCCAGGCATGCCCAGGCCAAGGGAACCCGACAGCGTAGGAGGGAGGCTGCAGTGCGAGGAGCCCTCGGGCTCTTTGGCAGAGCGGGATCTGATGGCAGACGGTTTCCTCCACCTCGTCCTTGGGGGACACTTGCATGGTTCAGGGGGGCTGCTTTTCCCTCCCCATCCCAGTATTGGAGCCAGTGGATCCTTATCTCATCTCCGCAAGTCTCCCTGGAGGGAAGGAGGGAAGCAATGCTCCCAGCAAGGAGCAGCACCCGGCTGGATCAGTGAGGGGAGCTTGGAAGGAGCAGCCTCGGGGGTTATGGGGAAGCCGTGGATAAAGAGGGGGGATCACATCCAGCATGAGCTGGGCTTGGCAAGACCCCCCGAATGGAGGAAGCCAAGGCGGGTGTTCCCAAGGAGGGCAGGTTGGCTCCAAAACCCCTCCCGCAGCCGATGGGGCTCCTCTGCCAGCTCCTGCCCTGCTCATTGCACCGTGGCAGGCAGCCTGGGAGGAGCTGAGCACAGAACCACAGCCTGGTTTGGGCTGGAGGGACCTTAAAGCTCACCCAGTTCCAGCCCCGTGCCAAGGGCAGGGACACCTTCCACTAGAGCAGGCCGCTCCATGCCATGGATGGTGGTGTCACTGCAGGAATGGGGTTGGTTGGGGTTTTCTTTCCCGGTTCTGGGGTGACAAACGTGTCCATGGCTGGTTTGTGCAAGCGGGCCATTGCTCAATCGCTGCTCCCTGCAAAGTGGAGAGGGGCACGCGTTGTTCCATGGGGTAAATCAGGGCTGCCTTGGCTCCTCCAGCCTCACCGGCTGCACGTGGCCACCTCTGCTCTCCTTCCTCCCACCGAAGTCTGCTTTAACGATGACAATTAAACCCCTGTTTGGGTGCAGCTCATTGATTTATCCTCTGGGATTTCTCTTTCCTTCTGGACTTCTGAGCTCCTTCTCACTGGTGGCACCAAGATGTGGTTCCAGATAACACAGAGGAGGATGACCCCAGTTCCTACCCACGCTTTTTTGGCAGAGGGGAAGACGATGGGAATATTGGGGATGGCATCATCTTATGAGCATCCCGTGCTCAGCATGGAATCCGCAATGGTGTCTCCCAGCTTTGGTCCGTGAGGTTGACTATGGGACACCTGTGCTGCCTCCCCAGCCTGTCCCCAATCCCTCGGAGGCAAAGCCAGCAGCGCACAGTGATCCAGCCCTGGGCCACCACTGACCCAGTTGTCTTAGCACGTGTGGAGGTGTTTGGAGCAGTGAGGAGGCCAGATTGGACACCCAGGAAGGCTCCGAGGTGGTGCTGCCCTGGGATGGGATCAGAGGGCCAAAGGCGATGGGGAAAGGGTGCTGGGGAAAAAGTGTGCCAGGAAATGGAGCTGCATCTCCTGCACCTCTCTCCAGCAGCTTCTCAAAGCAGTGTCCATTGGGATGGTGTAAAGTACTCAGCCAAGAGAGTGCTTGGTAAGTGGGATTGTGCTGCAGTGAAAACCAAAGGACGTGTGTAAAAGGAGGTGATGCACAGTGGCAAAGAGAGAAGAGATAAGGGGAGGTGATGAGGGATCCTGAGTGCCTTCAATGTGTGGATCTCACCTGGATGGCGTTAGCATCGCAGAGGTTCCAGCTCTTACATTTTGCTTGCCCTGGTCAGGCCTGGCTTGCCTGCACCATGGAGGACAAGGACAAAGCTTTGGGATGGTCTCCGTGTTCCTGGCTGCCCAACGGGGCTAAAGGAGAGCGGGCAAAGCAGGAAAAGCTCCCAAGAAAGCAAGAGGAGGAGGAGGGGACCCCTGGGTGTCCCTGGGGCAGCTTCTCCAGGGCTGGCCCACGGAGTGCGAGCCCTCAAAGGCTGCTCCTGCCCAGCCCAGACCCGGGGAAGTCCCTGGGGACTTTGGTGGCATCAGCTGGGACCAGGGGATCCCCCAGCCCGGTGATGCTGAGCCGGTTCCATCTGTGGTTCCCTGCAGGCACCGGGTGGGATGATCAGATGGCAGCCTGAGCCATCCCTCTCTGCTACACAGAGTGCTAAAGCCACCCAGGAGCATGGCTCATCCCACACCACCTCCCTTGGACCCATCTGCCCTGAGGGGAACCTGAGGACCAACTCCTAAAGTCCCCATCTCAATAACAGAGGGATGGAAAATGAGGGAGCCTGCACATCAGAGCTTTTGGCTGGTGGGATCCAGCTTTGATCCCTGCATCCCGGCACACTGCAATGATCCACTCGTTTTTATTTACATGTTTTTCCCTTTCCAGGCACTGAAAATTGCTGCGTGGGAAGAGGAGGATTTGGAGGGGATGAATGGCTGTGCCGAGCTTGCCAAGCAGATGGTTTCTGTCTACGGCCATCCCAACACCTGGGCTTGCCCTTCCTGGCTGGAAAAGCCAACTTCCCAACACTAACACTAGGAAAATTGGTAGCTTCAGAAGAAAACTAGGCAGGCTGGAGCTGCAGAGCCACGGGAGCAGAGACACCAGCCTCGGTCCTCTGATGTGTTTGATGTCCATGTGCTGCTTCTGTCCCAGCCAAGGGGATTTTCCAGTGACCTGGATATAAGCAGGGCACGCTGCATCCCTCCTGCTGGTCTGGGCTCAGCCCCGCAGCACGGGAATTGGGTCGGGAAAGCATCCCTGAGCCTGGAGCATCCACTCAGCCTTTGCAAAGAGCCCAAGGGGGTCTCACACCTTCCCTGCTGCACCCTCTAATGAGGAGCATGCCCACAGAGAGGCATTGGGAGACATCAAAGAGCAGGGGTAAAAGTCCCAAGGGATCTGGTTGGGGATGGTGCCAAGGCTTAGCCCCTTGGTTTATGTGTTGAAATCAGGGGTTTCCCAGAGCAGGAGGATTGCGATGTTCCCCTCTGTGTCCTAGGAGGAGCAGTGTCTTGGCTGCCCGGCCTTGTGGTCTGTGAATAATGCCTTAGTTAGCAGAACAGAGATCCTCAGGGCTTGCTCCCTGCTCCTCATCCATCCACCATCCATCCACCCATCCATCCACCCATCCGCCCATGCACCCATCTGTTCATCCATCCACCCATCCATCCATCCATCCATCCATCCATCCATCCATCCATCCATCCATCCATCCATCCTCCATCTATCCATCCACCCACCCATCCATCCCTGCACCGTTGCACTAAACCTTTTGCTCCCTGTCACCCCAAGGGTACCAAGGGAGTCTGTGGTTGTTTCCCAGTGTATATCCCCCTTCCTTCCCTGCAGCACCACCACCACGTGCTCTCTTGGAAAGCCTCTTGCAAACCCTGCAGTCGCAGGTTGAAACCTGACAGCTTGTTTGCTCCTCAGCTTCCGAGTGTTTCTTTACAAGCTCCTTGGTTGGTTTTGGGGCTGTTGATGTTGGTGCCCGTCATTTATCTCAGTTTATCTGCTTCTTTGTGCCATCTGCGATGTAGTTGTGGCTTCTCGTGGTACTTCTGAGGAGCAAGAAGCTGCTAAAACCCCTCTCCATGGGATGCCATGTAGAGATCCCTGCAGAGGAGCATTTCTAAGCAAAACTGGAGGTATTTGGGTTTAACAGCTTTCTCTTCTTAAATGATCTAATTGACACTTAAAGGTGTTTTCAGCCTCCTGTGCCAAGGAGTTCCCCAGCTGAACGGTTGGACTTGGTGATCTTAAAGGTCTTTTCCAACGGAGTCGATCCCATGGCTCCATGATTCTATGAATGCACAGCCTTAGCTCAGCTGTGCCGGGGCAGAGGCCTGGCACCGCAGCATCACCAGTAATTTTCCACACCGTGGAAATACACCCAGGCACGGAAAAAGCCTGGAAGGGAATAAAGAAGACACTTGGCCAATAGAGCTTGGCCGGCTCCCAAGGCAAGGAATGCTTCAGGTTCATCTCCAGCTCGCCGGCAGCTTGGCAGGCTCCTTGGGGCTGGATCCTCTCACCCCCCCCCCCCACTATAAATGGGATGAACCAGGAGCTTCCATGCCAAAACCTGGAGTGCTTCTGCTCCAACAGCTCCCTGCGCCCGCGGGCTGGGTGCAAGACAAAAAGGGGGGGGGGGGGGATGGCCTTTTTGTGGGGTGTGGGAGGGGGGCTCTTCACTCCTGCTGCAGAGTGAATGGTCTCAAAGCTGCCTTGGGGAGGGGAAGGGAAAAGCTGGCCTTTCTTCTCACAACCAAGCCCCACCAAAGGCCCTGGTGAGGGCAGAAGGCTTGGGGGAGGTTGTGGTGGGTCCCTTTATGAGACTGTAATTGCTCCGGTTAAATCCCACATTATCCTGATGAGTGAAACAAGGGTTTATGAGGGCAATGAGATGTTCCAGCAGACGGGGTGGTGATTGCCTGCCCGTGGCCCCGGGGCTCTGGTGCTGCTGCAATATGGTTCCAGCCTGGGCAAGAGGGTCCGGACCGTTGCCCAACGGGCTAATCCAGTTTACCTCACCACTATGGCAACAACCACCAGGAGCCATTCCCACCTCCCGCTGCCAGCAGAGGCTGCAGAGCACAAGATGTTCCCAGACAACCCTCCCCACACCCTGCAGACAAGGGAGGATTCCCAAATCCCATGAGCATCCTTCCTGCGGCAAACAGCCTCAGAGAGCCGTGGTCCCCTGCCTTCCTCTAGTGCAAAGGGTGATGAAACAGGCTGGCACAGAGACACTGGAGCAACCATGACCAAGGTCTGTGTGCCATGGAGCTATAGCCATGACTCCAGAGACGATCAATGAAGGGGTGATGAACCCCTGCCCCTTGCTGTAGGGCAGCAGCTGGCAGGTTCCAAGCAGCCCAAAGGAGATGCTTCTCCAAAGGATTAAGCTGCGGAGCCCTTTGTCGCAAGGCAGTGTGATGCAGAAGGCTGAGGGTTGTTTCAAAACAGCAGCTCCTGGAAGGGCAAGCCACTCAGGATGCAAGGACCATCGCCAGCTCGCTCTGCTGGGTGTTACAAGGGGTTTACAGGTAACGTGTGTGTGCTGAGGTCTCGTGTTTTCCCTTATTTGTCTGCTCGAGGCCAGGTTGAACAGAGCCTTGGGTGGCATGGTCGAGGGTGAGGCATCCCTGCCCATGGCAGCGGGTTGGAACCGGATGATTTTAAGGTCCTTTCCAACCCAAACCATTCCATGATTTGATGGTTGGAAAGGAGAAATACCCACTGGTGGGTGGCACCTCTGCTCACTCCTGGTGAAACCCTGGCCCAAGGCACAGAGCGGCACGTGGGGACACATTGACCAAGGGTGGGCTAAGCCCTGGGTCAGGGCTCGCAGCCTTGAGCAGGGTCAGGAGCAAGGGCGGGGTATTTGCTGCTGGTGGAGATGAAGGAAAGGAGAGATCCCCATTCCCAAGGTGGCCAAAGGGAGCTGGAGCTGCTGGAATTTCTCCCCACAGGAAGAATGACTCAGTAGGAGCCGGTCACAGGAGCAACCACAAGGATCAGTTATCGGTGGAAAATGTGTCTCGGGAGGGCATCAGCGCAGCTCCTTTGTGCCAGAACAAAAGGGGAGGCAGAGGAGAAGAGGACAAAGAGCTGTGTGCCAGCGAGGAGGGGGCTGTGGCCACCAGCCCCAGCTGGCATGGGGCAGAAGGGGGCTGAAAACCCCATGGGTTCCCATTGAAGAGCTGCTTCTGCCCATCCTGGCAACCCAAGGGCTGGGGAGGGCGGTCGAACCAAAGGCTGTGAGTGCGTTATTCACCTTGAAGCTATGTGAGTAAACAGAGAGGGCTCCTCTTCTCCATCCCACCCTGCAGCTGAGCTGCCCTTCTGCAGGCTGGAGGACACGAGCCCCGGTCTGCTCTGGCAGGTAAAGGGGATGCTCTTGCCCTCTGCTCTGGTGGGACCTGGAGCCAAAGCACCCAGGAGAGAAAACCACGCGGCTGTAATCAGCCTCCTGGGACAGCCCCTCCTGTGCAGAGCTCCTTGAGGATGTCCCACTGGGAGGAAGGCGCTTCTGATGCTTTCATCACCTGTATCACAGCCAGCTTTGGGTGCTCTGAGGCATGGGGAGAGTGGACCCAAGCCAAGAGACCCAGCTGGGAGGAACAAGGTGACCTCTGCAAGAGAGGGACCTCCGTGCTAGCACAGCAGAGGCCTTTGAGCTCTAGGGACATGGTGGCCACCACCGCAGCCATGAGTCCCATTGGACCTGCACCCTGGACCATTGGACCTTCCACCCTGGTCCTCGGGGCTCCTGCAGAAACTCTTGGGACGCCCCCAGGTCTGTGGCTCAGTGGTGCTGGCAGCAGCAGAGGTTGGCTCCTCATCCTTCTTGGGGTCCTCCTCCCCATCAGCATCAAGTGGATCCCAGTGGAAAAGGACAAACGACCTTAGAGCATCCTAGAGGGGAAAAAGCAAGCTCCCATGTGGGACCAGAGCCATGCAGAACACCTTGAAGGGTTTCCAGTGGTTTCTGCAGGCAGAAGGGGAGAATGAACCAACCCAGTTCAACACCAAGTCATTCATATGCCATGTGAAGACCCTGCAGAGGTGAACCCACCTCTGACCCAGCTGGGGGGAGGAACCAAAAGGGGTTTAAAGACTTTGAGAGCATCTCAGTGCAGGCTGTATGGGTGGGAGGCAGCTGCAGGCTGGCCTGGACGAGCCCCGGGCACACGGATATCAGGACAGCTGATGGGGAACAGACCGGAGGTGACAGAGTCCTGCAGCCATCCCCACACTGGGAACCGCATGGAAATCCATGAATTAACCTATTCTGAGCCTTAGGTATATGTGGCAGCACAGACTCAGCTCAGCTTTTGCTGCTGGAAACCCCTTCCAAACCCACCCCATTGAGTGAGTCCCAGCGCAGGGGCCACTTCAGAGTGTTTTATATGTAAATGCAGGGTAATGAATTTCGATCACCTTCTGTCAGGCTGCTCTAGGGCTCTCCTGCAAGGGCTGAACAGAGCCCTTAATCGTTTGCATAAGCTAAGGCAGCACAAAGGACCATCAGGCCTCCCCCTGATAGCCCATCAGCAGCCGATCACCCCGCTCAGCCTGCTGCGAGGACCACACTTCGCTAATCCCTTCACCGCTATCTCACAACCTCAGGCTTCATCTTTATAATGTGGGGCAGACCCACGGACTTCTGCCTCCATCCCGGTGCCCCGTGGGTCCCGACCGGTGTCTCCATGCCCGGTACTGTCCGCTGCTTGCTGTGTAAGCCAGGCTGATGGGGTGCAGCACCCATGATCCTGATGCTGGTTGGGAAATGGTGCTTCCCTCCTCCTCCGTGCCCCTCTGCTGCCTTCCCAGAGGAGGTGTCACCATCCCCAGTGCCCTGAAGGCAGCTGAGGAGCTGAAACCCCTCCATCCTGGCTGGCAGAGGCCACCTCCACCCTCCCCAGCCCCACACACAGCAACGGACTGCTTGCTCTGGAGCCCTGCGAGCCCCATTTCTCCCTGCACCGGGATGAAGGAGCCTTTGTTCGCATTGAGGATGTTTTGTGCCACACCGCCTCGGGGTAGTGTGCAGGTAAAAGGAGAACGATGGCTCCATCAGTTCCATGGAAAGCCGGTCCTTTCATCCACCCATCTCCTTCGACAGCCCAAAAAGCCCGGGGGCCATGCAAGCCAGAGAGAGCTCCCTCCTTAGTCATCGCATCGGGCTCATTTGTGGCTATAGGTGGCATTTCCGAGGCAGCCAAACCACGCGTTTAGCAACAAAAGCAACCCCCAGATGCTCCTGAGAGCGCAGAAAGCCTCCGAGAGGTCAAGGCTTCCCCTTCGGGAGCTGCGGCCGCGGGTGGGAGGAGAAGGGGAGGAAAACCCACGTGTTGCTGTGGGTCACACCGGGTGACCTCAACCAGGGTGGAAAAAGGCAGAGGTAAACACATCCATCAAAGGAGCTGCAGCGTCCCCGGGCTGCTCCCGCAAGGCTCGCCCTGGGTTACATCATGGTGTTCATCAGGCACCTGCAGCAGAGCCCAGCCCGTGCCCTCCCAGGGCCCCTGGGTGCTCCCCTGCTCCCCTGCCTGGGATCCTCACCAAGGATCCCACGGAGAGATCCCACCGGCTGCTTTGCCATGGAGAGGCGTGCAGGGCACCCCACACTGGTGTAACCGGGAACAGAGCCACCTTCCCGCCGGGATGGCAGGTCCCTGGGCACGGATGCTGCTGCAGGAGGATGCGGCACATCTGCACACCGTACAGTGGAGAGCCTGGCACAGCCTAACCCTAAGGCACTGACGTTGAGGTTGTGGTGCGGACACCACACTGGTGTATGGGACAGCAGTGGGATCAGGTCCTGAAGGAGGACCTGGCTTGGTTTTGGAGCCCAGAGAGGTGAGGGATGCTCGGGCATGGGCCTGGCTCCTGCGTGTCCGTGCTCAGCCGCTGTTATCCAGAGCAGAGGGCATCTTGCCAGCTTCCCTGGGCTCACCTGTAGCCACATCCAAGCCTTTTCCAAGACCACAGGTCTATTCCTCACCATGAAGCACTGAGCAAGGTAGTTTCCCTGCCCCGCCTGCTCACGTCCTCTTCCTCCTCAACAGGCTCTGGGGAATGCAGGGGGTGTCCCTGGAGGTGATAGGTGCCCGAGGAACAAACCCAGGCAGGGAGCTGAGCTTCCCTGCTGGAAGGGTGGAAGGAGGGGAAGCTCACAGGGGAGCCCTGGCCCAGGGATCTCTGCTCCTGAGTGTGGGATTCCTGCAAAAGCCCATTCCTCACAGCCCAGGAGGCTCCTCTGTTCCCATGCATGTGCTGGTGCTGGGGAGAAGCTGTACCATGGGGCTGCTTTGAGTATTGAATGGGTCTCTGGGATTGGGGTTGTTCCCTTCCCACAGGCAGGGAGCAGATGAGCCACCCCAGTGCCTGCATCCTGCCCATCAAAAGAGCAGGGAAGTGTGTCTGGAACACCCCCGAGGCCACCCCAACCATGGGACTTCCCATGGTCAGAGCATCCAAATGTGCTGGGCTTCAGTGCTGGAGCCATGAGCTCTCAAGCCATAATGTGAGAGTGATTTTCCTTGCCTTTGGACAGGATCCATCACTGTGAGCTGCTCCGAGGGGTGAGAAGCAGCTCCATCCGCATCCTGGGAGCATCCCAGTGGGAGGATGTGGGGCACAGCCTTGAAGCAGAGTGCTTGGCAGCCTCACCCCATTGTGGATGAGGGCGGGCTCCTGCCAGCCCTGCTCCAGGAAGCCTCCCCAGGCTGTCAGGAGCCCTAATTCATCACCTCCCAACCAAAAAGGGTGGCTTTGGGTTTGCACTCGAGAGAGAGAAGAACAGAGAAGGGGGAGGCTCTGCTCTCAAGGGCTATAAAATAACCCCACTGCGAGCTCCACCACCAGCAGCATGGGACCAGGCACCCAGGGGCTGCTCGGTTCTCCCTCCCCATGCCCTCCCCAAGGGTTTTATAGGGCAAAGCCTCCTGGCTGGGAAATAAAAGCAAAAAGCAACCCTCGGGCCTCTTTGTGTGTGTGTGTTTGGCTTGCTGTGAGCGGAGGAACAGCATGTGAATGCAGAAGCAATAATTCAAGCAGGAACACGGAGCTGGAGAGCTTTCAGCTCCCAAACGCTACCCAAGCCTCAGCTTTGTGCTGTTCATTCATCCGCAGGGTCATGTTTGTTCTCCTCCCCCTGGGAGAACAGAATTGGGCTTGTTTTCAATGTCCCTTTGAGAGCAGCTTTGCTGAGGATATGGTTTAGCAGAGGAAAAACCCTCTTGGCTGGTCAGGTCTGCTCCCAGCACCTCCATTGCCATCATGTAGGTGCTGCCCATCTTCTGGGTGATGATGTTTTATGGCCCTTGGGAATCTATACCCACCCCGCTGTGGCTGGGGGTTGGATATCTCATTACCTACTGATAATTATCCAGAGCTAACGAGATACCTGCATCTATGCTTTACTGGGCCTTGTCTTTATTGCTTTCCTGGGGCAGTGAGATGTGCAGGTTGGGGTTTTATTAATTTACAAGTAATTGTAGGCCCTGATGTGATGTAAATCGAAGGTCTGAAGCTGGCACAACATTGGGCAAGCAACCAGGCCTGCCTTGTGTTTTATTTTCTCCTAATTCATCCTTAAAGGTCATTTCACCTTAGCGGATGCTCAGGCAGCTCCCAAGGCTTCAACCCCTTCACCTTGGCACTGAAAGGAGGAGGAAGCCCTGACCTCTCTCTCTTTTCTCAGTAAGTGTATCTAAACCCAAGCACCCTGGAAGCTGCTGGAAGCCCTCCCTTATGACCCTCCATCCTCCTCCCTCCAGCTCTCTCAGCACCGCTCTATCCCTTCATCCCTGTTTTCCTTTGCTCACCAGTGTGATGTGGGATCAGCCCCTCTCTTGCAGCTTGTGGGGAACACGCAAAGTAGAAATTAAGACCATCAGTACAGCTCTCTTGCCCCAATTAGCTCCATGATTAGAGCCTCATCAAGGATGATGCAGCCTCCAAGGATGTCTCCAAGGTGAGAGCTGCTAACAAGGCTGGGAAGTCCCAGGCAGGACCCTATGACCACCTCCTGTCATCCCCCATAGAGTACCCACAGGGACACGGGTCCAGCAGGCATCTCTCATTCTCTGTTTGGGCTTGCTTGGGTAATCTGGGGGTTGCTAGGTGATTTGAGGAGGGCAGAGGGGTTTTCTCATCACTGCATAAGCAGCCGGGCCCGCTCCAAAGCCTTTGCCCAGGTACCATGAGCAAACCCAAGGCCTTTTTGGAAGGATGCTGTATTTAAACGCTTGGTAGTTCCACCCAGTGAAGGGAAAACTAACACCAATAGGTTTTTGATGGCCAAATAAGAAGCTTTGTAGCTGTGTTTGTGAACTTTAAATCTCACTTCTCCGTGTTGCCAAGAGATCAGCTAAAACCTACAGGAAGCTGGAGCACAACTCTATGGGGAAGTGGATCAAATAGAAGAGGGGAAAAAAGAGAGGGAAAGAAATAAAGGGAAGATGCTCCTGGAGTGATCTGCTGTGGGAAGAGGAGATGGGCAGGGATCTGTTCTCTGGCCATGTCCAGGAGCTGGGTACCCCCATCCTGCATCACTCTGGGTGCTGCCTACCTAAAGGGGGTTAATTCCCCCCCCCCCCCCCCCCCCAGGGGCTTAATTAGCACCAGGACAAATTGGGCAGCACAAGCTGGGACCAGAACAGACCCTCTGGGGGGATAGGGGAGAAGTAGCACGGCTGGGGAGCAGCGATGGCTCAAACCTGAGGCGCTGCCTGGGGGATGGAGCCTGATGGCCAAGCTCCCCTATCCCTGTGCCTGCAGGGGTGACCCCCAGGAGCGGGTGTCCCTGGCTGCAGCAGCAGCAGCAGCAATCTGAAGGCAGCAGGTTTCCTGCATGCTGGGAGGGAGCCCGAGCACGGCAAACCACAGGTGGGATGGCCCAAGCGATGAACCCAGAGATAGAGCGGGAGGCTGCCGGGGCTGAGAAGCCTCAAGCAGAAAATGGGAAACCACACGGCCAAAACCTCACCTCCTCGGTGCTCACGTCAGCCCCACAGGGATGGGGGAGCAGGGGGGATCCCTGCATCCTCTGGGTGCTCACCCACCGTGGAGGAGGATGGAGGGGCAAAGAGTTCCAGCCATCCCTTGGGCACACCAGCGCTGGGATCAGCACCCAGAGGCCTTATTCCTAAGCGCTTATGTCTTCATTAATCATAGACCATATAAAACAGGGGGGTTTTGAGGCTGCTGCTCGTGGTGCTGGCAGGTTTGATGCCTCAGCAAGGTTTGCCTCCTGCTTGATTTCAGTTGCTAATGAAGAGATGAAACACGCAGGAAGTTGATGGCAATTCAGAGGAGAAATGAAGGAAACAGAGCAGGTATTTGGTTAGAGGCCAGGTGGAGCCCCTCAGAGAAGAGTGAGTTATTTCAAGAGGGAGATGACAAGGGAAATCATGTGTGGTTTAGAACAAGTCACCCTAAAAACAAAACATCCTCTAGAAACCCGAGGGAGCTGCGGTGAGAACCTGGTGCCACACGTCCCAGCCTTTAAAAGCCTGGGTAGGAGGAAAAGGGTAACCCAGAAATTACAACACCAATATCAAAACCCCATCAGACCCAAGAATAGGGAGGAGAACTCGATGGGATTTAGTTTTCAGGTTCAGCTGAATGACTGGCACCAGAGATGTGTCCATGTACGGATGGGGAAGGGTGTTCCTGATGTCAAGTTAAGCCAATGTCTCAACCACCTCAAGCTTAAAGGGATTATCTGCCATGTGGAGTGAGTTGCAGCAAGGGGAAAAGTAACACCGATAGGTTTGTAATGGCCAGAACTCCAAATAAAGCTCTATTATGCTCCCATTTACCCACATTGATACATAGCAATAATTCTGTATTACACCCTAATACACCTGAAAGTTAAACACACGATAATGAGTAGAGAATTGCATTACAGCTCGATCAAACGGCAGCACGCGATTGATGGGCTCCAGACATGAGAGCTCAGGGACTGGGGGCTCAGAGCCAGCTCCTCCCAACCACTTCTTTTCTGTGCAGGAACCAACTGCCACAAAACTGCTATAAATTAAATAGGGAAGGGAAAAATAATGGTTGTGAGGCCCAGGAGAGGGGAGTTCAAACGCTGCCTCCTCGGCCTTTGCTCAATAACGTCTTTAATCACCTGTATTAATGATTAGGCACATTCCTAAGCCCTGTGCTGAATTGGAGCCAGAAAGAGCGTGAGCGGCTTCTTCCATGCCGGTGAGCTGGAGGTGGGGTAGATCCCTGCCTGAAACAACCCATATAACCCCTTTGCCAGCGCTAACCATTGTGTTGCCTTCACGTTTAGTAAATGGGAAGCTCATTCTCTTGGGAAACGTCCAAGGGAATCATTTTCCTTCCCTTTTCTCCTGCCACCTGCCATCCAAAGGTGCTCGGAGGGGTTTGGTTCCAAGGAAAGAGGTGCTCCGATGCCTGGATTTTCAGGCACCTCCGTGCTGCACAAGGAGCAGGCTGGGCTATATGGGAAGGAAAGGCGATTTGAAAAGTAGGAACCTTTGTTTCTCACTTAGAAATGGTTGTTTCTCTCTCCAGGTGGGAGCTGAGCCTCTGCCACGTCTTCGTTCTTTGGCATTGGGGAGCTCGCTTCATCTCACAGCATGTGTGTCACTGGGCTAGTCGTATTTACGGGCCTTTTATGAGGGCTAATGATTAGTTGGGGACTGCTGGCATCCAACCTGTGGCGCTGTGTGGGAGTCCCCTGTGTGTGTGGTTAAATTCAGAGAGGCTTTTCTTAGGGGGGGGGGAAGTGGGGCTAGAAAACCACCCCCAGCCCACCCCAGGCTTCCAGAGGATCCCTCAGCTTCCCTCTGTTCCTGCACAGGGGATGGGGAAGCTCCTGTGTGTGGATGGATGGACTCGCAGCCAGCCAGGCTCAGACCCTGCAGCTGCATCGGTGCCTGCATCAGGGTGGGGGGGCATCCCTGAGGAGCTGGGGCTCCTCTGTAAGGGGGGTCCTTCTAACTGGGGTTCCTTTTTAACCGGGGCTCCTAGCAAAGCAGGGACTGCCTGCAGTGAAGGATCCCCATAATGGGGGCTTGCTACTATGGGGTCTTCCCTTAATGGGGGCTCCATACCATCAGGGATCCCCATAATGGGGACTCCTCCCTAACAGGGGCTCTGTACAATGGGGGCTCCCTATAATGGGAGTCCTCCCCACATCGGGACTCAGTTCAGTGCAAGCTCCCCATAGTGGGGGCTCCGTACAATGAAATCCCTTAACGGGAGTTCCCCGACTATAGACTCCCCATATGGCTATTCCTCCATAATGGGAGGCTTGCTGCAATAGGAACCCTTCCATACCAGAGGTTCCCCGAAATGAGCGGTTAAGGGGGAGGATTACCCTGTACCGAAGAGCCAGGCGGGACAGGGCGGGCAGAGACCCGAGCAGCTCCTTGCACATGTGGCGCGCTGGGCTGGGCTTGGCTGTCCCATCCCATCCCATCCCATCCCATCCCATCCCATCCCATCCCATCCCATCCCATCCCATCCCATCCCATCCCATCCCATCCCATCCCATCCCATCCCTTCCCGTCCCGTCCCGTCCCATCCCCTCCTCCAGCCGGCCCCCACGCACACCCAGCCCTCCTCCTCCCTGCCCGTCCTCCTCCTCCTCCCACTTCCTCCGCACGATGCACGCTGCCGGTCGAGCGGGGAGGCGGCAGCAGGACCCCCCCCGCCTCCGAGTCCCCCGCAGGGCCCCGTAGAGATGCTCCGGGGGAGGAACCGCTCCGCAGCCGGAGGTGAGTGTGGGATGGGGCCAGGGACCAGGGGAGGGCACCGGGGCCAGCGCGTTGCGGGGACCCCCGGAGGGTGCAGCTCCTGGCCGGGGGCATGGCTGCAGGAGGGCTTCCCCAAGCTTTCCTGCACCCTGTGCGGATGTTTTGCTCCAGATCATCTCCTTCTGGTTGCGCGATGCAGGGAAAAATGGGGTTTAGGGGGTTAGATCCCTGGCTCCGGAGCCTGACCCCCATTTTTCCCCATGGACGCGTTGGGCATCAGCCACATGAGCGAAGTGTCCGCGGGGCCGAACGTGCGTTCGCTCCCCTGCGAGAGCAGGAACCCGCCGGTGGTTACGGTGGTGATCGCGACAGCGTTGCCTACACAAACGCTGTGACCGTGTGGACAGGACAGAAGGACGGACGCGGGCGTCCAGCCCGGACCTCGTGGCTGGGCAGGAGCGTGTCACTGCGGTGCCTGCGGCCAGCCTGGGACGTGACACCCATGGCGTTGGATCGATGCGGTTTTACTCGTGTGTAGATAAGGGTTTAACCCGTTAAACACGGTTATTCTGGGGGCAGTCGCTGTGCTGGCTGTTACGCGCTTAATTAAGGTTTTTTTATGTAAAAGTGACTATTCTGGGGGAGTTTTGAGGAACAACCACCTCATGTGCAGTGCAAGCAGGGATTCCTGCAGGCATTCCGCGAGGATACTGCCTTGGACCGAGTGAAAGCTCCAAGCGGGCTTTTGCCTCCTTGGGAAAAGCTCGGGAGCTGCAAACTTTTCTGAAGAGGGATAAGGTCTGGAATGGGGAAGCTGGGACCGGTGAGGCCTCTTGTTTGCTCCCTCAAATGGCCTCAACGGGGGGAGCCTTGCTGGCCATCGCATCCCAACCCATCGGGGAGGTGGGAAAACTGATCCCTGGGCTGGGACCCAGCGTCCCCGTGACTGGAACCGGTGTTAGAGCCGGACGGGAAACCCCCTTCGTCCCGCGGGACACGGTCGTGGTTCGTGGTGACACGGGAAAAGCCCCTCCGCCGGGGACCCTCGGACCCTAGGGTGGGGGGGCGGAGGGGGTGCTGTGGGATGGGTTCGGGGGTCCTGGTGTCAGCGGGGTTTGGAGATTTGGGGGTTTGTTTCTTGATCCTTGTTTGCTGGCGGTTGTTTCTCCGCATCACGTGGCAACGGAGGAGGCGGGAGGCTGCGGTGAGAGGCTTCCACCTCTCACTGCCGCGTTTTAGGACATCGTATCCTGGGGAGGAAGTACCGGGAGCCGTCTGCTGTGCCCCGGCGATAACGGGCACGGCCGCGCTTGACGAGCTCTGAGAGCAAAAAGGGGTGCCTGGACAACCCAACGGGCCAAGGAGCCCTCCCGTGCGCCTCCAACACCCGAAACGATGCAGATAAAGCTGGCTGCGGCTTGCGAGCGCTTATCGGGGAGGTCTCGCCTGCACGCAGCCGTTTGGGAGATGCTGCGTGCTCCTTCTCGTTTGGTTCGACTTTTCTACCTCCCAGCCAAACAGTCCCTTATGGGAAACCCCCTGCGAAGAAGAGGGAGGGGAAAAACAAGTTTGAAAGTACTAAAAAGGAAGAATGAATGGGCTGTGTTTAAGCCACCCACTGCTTTCGCCAGCTGTGGGGTTTCGGTATCACAAGCACTGGCTACACGTGTTAGTGTTGACTCCGGCATCCCCTCATCCCCCTGTGCCCCTCTCCTCCCTATGCCTCCCCCCGGCCCTGAGAGCTCTCCCGTGGCTGCGGTGGGGGGGGAGGAAGGAGGCTGCAAGGGGATATTCCCAGCGGGCTGATGGTGATGGCAACAGCAGAGCCGTGTTCTTGGGGCAGACAGCGCAGGTGTGGGGATGGCGCCAGCCCAGCAAAGCCCCAGTGTATTTCGTAGAGAGAGCCCATTAATGCTCTCGCCCTAATGAGGTTACTGAGCTCAACCTTAGCAGACATCAGAGCACCCACGTGCCTGGCTCCGGCCGCAGCTGGGAGGTGACTTGCTCACTTCTGCATCCCTGTGGCAAGGCCAGCCGGAGCTGGCCACCCCTGCTTCCCTTTCCCACTGCATCGGTGTTCCCAAGGGGAAAAAGCCTCCTTGTAAGGGGGTTATGAGTCCTTTTCCTTCTCTGCTGAAGGGGGGTTCCCGCTGCTGCAGTGGGGTTTGGAAACGGGTGATTGCACCAGCGCTGCCCACGACACCAAATCCTGCAGCGTCACCAAATCCTACACAATGGCATGGCCGGTTGCGCAACGTCCCCACCGCGGGGATGTAGATCCCTGAGCTTCAGCAAAAGGGGAAATGTCGGAAGTCACAAGATCCCGGGTTTCTGTCCCACCCTGAGCATCATCACTGCATGGAAGGGATCCCACACAGCATCTCCCAGGATTTAAACACTAGCCACCTGGAGACATCCCTCTTGGGCTCGTGGATGGGGAAAGGAAAATAAACCAGTTGGAGGTTTTTAGGGTTTTCTCCCCATTTTTCTAGGATCTAAGAGATGGCAAATTTGGCTGGTACTGTTATCCCTGGCAGTGTTCAAGGCCAGGTTGGACACAGGGGCTTGGAGCAAGCTGCTCTAGTGGAAGGTGTCCCTGCCCGTGGCAGGGGTTGGAGCTGGATGATCTTAAGGTCCTTCCCAACCCAAACCATCCCATGATCCTCTGGATGTCTTGGAAGTTACTGCAAGGCTCCTGAGGATAAAGCTTGGAAATGATGTGGTTGCCCCACAACCCCTTTATTTGGGGAACTGCTTTTGAGAGTGCAGGTGGGGACAGGAGCTTCCTTCTCAACTGCACCAACCCTCCAAAGGGGAGGCAGCATCCTCCCTGGAAAGCAAGGAGTTGGTGAGGTTTGGCAAAGGAGCCCAACCTGAAGGAACAGTGGAGGGGTGCACCCTGCTCTGCTTGGTCACCCCAGAGCTGCTCTTCTGGGGGAAAGCTCTGCCTTTGGGCTGTCCCCTGGTCCCTCCCTGGGCCATGGAGGGGGCAGAGCTGCAGTTGGGGGGCTGGTGGACCCGGGAGCCCTGTTTGTGGCTGGAATGGGCCTGGCAGGGCTCTGCCTGCATGGAGAGGTGTCAGTGGGGTGCTCCTCAGAGAGGGCTGTGTGCAGCTCTGGGCTCCAGCCGTGCTCGGGTCCCTTATCCACCCTCACAGGTCTCCCCAGTTATCAGCTCCGTTTCCCTCCTGTGGACAAGCTTTTTATCTTATCTCCACACTCTTCCTCTGCTTCCTAATTCCTGCCACAGAAAGGAAAAAGAAACCATGGGTGTGTATGTGTGTGTGTGAACAGGCCTGAGATCTCGTTGTAGTAGCTCCAACCGTGGGCTGGGAGATGCCAGGCCATGCTTGGAGGATGCTGGGAGATTCTGAGTGACATTTGGAGATGCAGGGTGATGTTTGGCCACGCTGAGGATGCTGAGCCGTGGTCCAGCGATGCTCAGGCAGGTCTTGGGGCTTGCTTGGGGGATGTACACAATGCTCAGGTGATGCTGGGAGGATACCGGGAGACGGTTCAGTGATGCTGTTTGGGCTCACGTGGTGTTCAGGTGTCTCAGTGAGATGCTCGGGAGGTGCAGGGCGGTACTGGGGGGATGCTGGTGATGGCCGGAGATGCTGGGGGCATCCTTGCGATGCTCAGAGGATGCTCAAGGGGAGTGCTGCAGGGCAGTGCTGGGACGGTCTGCCAGCTCCACCTGCTGGCATGCACGCTGTAGGCCAGAGCCCCAAAGCAGGAGAGGCCAGGGGGAAGGGTCCCCGTGAGCTGATCCCGAGCTTCCCCACTGAGGATCTAATGTTGCTTCCCAGCTGGGGTGGGTTGGGTAGGTTTAGGATCTCTGCCAGATCCCAGGAGGGTGGGAGAAGGGAAACAAGTCCTTGTTGTGCTTGGCCGAGGCTGACGGTGGGACAAGCAGGACTTTCCCTCCTCTCCTTCAGCCTCCCAGTGTGATGCTGAGCATCACAGCTGCATAAGGAAGAGCTGCACATGGGAAGCAACATGCTTTCTCCAGTGAGCACATGGCAAGGTGACTTCGGGGGGGCTCTTGGCAGCCCCTATCACCCCATTGCTGCTCCACCCTGGGCTGCGTGCTCGCCGTGGGGACTCGCTGTGCTCACGGTTTGTTTCCTCTCTCCCGCTCAGGAAGGCCAGCTCACCTCTCCCACCTCGCACTGTACTGGCAGCACCGTACAAATGGCCTCAAAACGTAACGTGGAGCCTCTGGAGCCTGTGATCTTCGTCAAGCTGCCTCGGCTCGAGAAGGACCCCGGCGCCAGCTTCCCCACGGGCCACTGCAAACCGGGCTCCAAACCCCATTTTGACTACAAGGGCTCCTACTTTGCCTGCGCGCTGCAGAGCCCCAATGGCCCCAAGGCGCCCCACATGCAACAGAGCCCGGCACCTCCCCACCTGCACTACGGCACCGGTGCCAGCAGCCAGCCCATGCCGGTGGAGGGACCAGGCGAGTGCTGCCCCCCCAACCCACCCGAGAGTGTGGGACCTGGGCTTCAGCCCCCCCCCATTGCTGAGATGGGCAGGGACAGGCTGGTGCCGGAGCCGGTGGTGGCCAGGGAGAAGTGGGGCAGCGTGGGGCCAGGGAACCCCTTCCTGGTGAGGCACCCGGCAATGGTGAAGAGGGCACCCACCCTGGCTGTCCCCAGGCCCATGTACAGGGCTCCTGCATACTTCATGGACCTCAGGGTGGCTCAGTCGCTGCAGCAGAGACCAGGCAATGCAGACTGGGCTCTGCCCGCTGCCAGCCACCCCTTCCACCGGGGGGAGCAAAGGAGGGGACCCCACGCTGACCCCAGCCTCCCACCGCTGCACCCCGGCATGGTGCTGCCCGCCAGGGAGAAGGTGGGCTCCCCGGCTGCCTTCTCCCCCTACTATGCTGCCTTTCATCAGTACCGGAGCCCCCCCAAATCCCCGTTCCTGGATGACAGTCCCCCCAGCCAGAGGAAGGTGCCTGAGACGCACAGGCTGAGCCCGGAGCCCTGGCACAAGCTCTGTCCACCCGCCACCAGCACCGGGTACCAGGAGAGGCCACCCGAGTGTTATCCGTCCCTCCATAAAGCTCCCCTCCTCTTCCCCCCACCGGCACCCCACATGGAGGCACAGCCCTGTGCCTACAGAGGCTTTGGCTTTGAGGGAAGCAGGGAGCCCTATCCCGGCACTTACCTCAGGCCCCAAGCCCCATGGAGATTCTTCCCCACCCCGTCGGATACCTACATGCCAAGGGCAACCAGTGCAGTGGTGTTGCCCCCTTCCAAGCCAGCGGCGCTGCCGAGGGATGCGAAGCCATCGAGGCAAGAGGAGTACGTGCTGAGCTCCAGCTTTGCCTTCAGTCCCGGTGGCACGGCTGCATCCAGCACCCCCAGAGCCCACATGGAGCCGGGATGTGAGCAGCACCAGGCAGAAGGTCCCCGTTGGCCAGGGGTGGTGAGGCACAGCAGTGCTTTCCAACCCGTCTGCGCCCAGGAGGCGCCTGGGGGCTCCGGTGGGATCCCAGAGGCCTTTCCCAAAGGACAAAGGGGCTTAGGGAAGCAGGAGCCTGCTAACCCAGAGAGAAGAGCCAGCCCGGCCCCCCAGGAGACCCCCCGTGAGGGACCACCGGCTCTCATCATCATAGAGAAAGGAGATACTTGCAAGGTCAAGGATGCAACCAAGGATCTCATCTCTCCTCCTCCACCTGCATCCCTGCCAGAGGGGCCGGAAGACCCAAGGGGCAGCGAGGTTCCTCCTCCCTCCCCGCCCATGCCAGTGATCAAAAAAGTCTTCAGCCTGGCATCCTATGGAGACTTCCTGGAGGAGGCCGAGGCCTCGGACTCCTTCTGCAGGGAGCACCTGTGGGAGGACGCGGACCCACCAGACACGGTGCCCGCCGCGGCCGGCCAGGAGCTGGCCCATGAAGGGGTGGTGCAGGGCCAAGGGGAGAGCGGGTGCAGGGGGGTCCCTGGAGAGCCAGAGCCTGAGCCCCAGGCCCTGGGCTCTGAGGAGGGGGCGCTGGACCTCAGCGTAAAGAAGAGATGGGTGGAAGTCGGGGAGAGCATCTGGGTGCTGGATGGGGAAGAGGGGAAGGAGGAGGAAAAGGGTGAAGAGAGGGAGGCGGGAGGGCGAGCGGGAACCCAGCTCCAGAGGGACCCCTTGCTGGTCAGGGTCATCTCTTGGGACAAGAGCAGCTTCCAGAGGTCGGCCTCCTTCCTGGTCCTGCGCTCCCCCTTAGCTGCACCCAGCACCCTTCCTGCTCCATCCAGCACCATTCCTGCTCCATCCAGCACCATTCCCGCTCCATCCAGCACCATTCCCACTCCATCCAGCACCATTCCCGCTCTATCCAGCACCATTTCCACTCTATCCAGCACCATTCCTGCTCCATCCAGCACCATTTCCACTCTATCCAGCACCATTCCTGCTCCATCCAGCACCATTTCCACTCTATCCAGCACCATTCCTGCTCCATCCAGCACCATTCCCGCTCCATCCAGCACCATTCCCACTCCATCTAGAGCCATTCCTGCTCTATCCAGCACCATTCCCACTCTATCCAGCACCATTCCTGCTCCATCTAGAGCCATTCCTGCTCTATCCAGCACCATTCCCACTCTATCCAGCACCATTCCTGCTCCATCCAGAGCCATTCCTGCTCTATCCAGCACCATTCCCGCTCCATCCAGCACCATTCCCGCTCCATCCAGAGCCATACCTGCTCCATCCGACACCATGCCTGGTCTATCAGGCACCATTCCTGCTCCATCCAGCACCATTCCAGCTCCGTCCAAAGCCATTTCCACTCTATCCAGCACCATTTCTGCTCCATCCAGCACCACTCCTGCTTTATCCAGCACCATTCCTGCTCCATCCAGCACCGTGCCTGCTCCATCCACCTCCATTCCTGCTCCACCCAGCACCATTTCTGCTCCATCCATCTCCACTCCTGCTGCATCCAGAACCATTCTTGCTCCATCCTGTACCATGCCTGCTCTATCCAGTACCATTCCTGCTCTATCCAGCATCATTCCTTCTCCATTCAGAACCACTCCTGCTCCATCCACCACCATTCCCACTCTATCCAGAACCATTCCTGCTCTATTCAGTACCATTCCTGCTCTATCCAGCATCATTCCTGCTCTATCCAGCACCACTCCTGCTCCATCCAGCACCATTCCTGCTCTACCCAGCATCGTTCCCACTCTATCCAGCACCATTCCCGCTCTATCCAGTGTCATTCCTGCTCTACCCAGCACCATTCCCGTTCTATCCAGCACCATTCCCGTTCTATCCAGCACCATTCCTGCTCTGTCCTGCCTCATTCCCGCTCTATCCAGCAGGATTCCCACTCTCTCCAGCACCATTCCCGCTGCACCTAGCATCATTCCTGCTCTATCAAGCACGATTCCTGCTCTTTCCAGTACCATTCCCGCTCCATCCAGCACCCTTCCCGCTCTACCCAGCACCCTTCCCGCTCCATCCAGCACCACTCCTGCTCTACCCAGCTCCGTTCCCTCTCCGCCCGGCAGCCCGCAGTGCAGCCCAGCGCCCTGCAGCAGCTCCCCCCCTGCCTCCCCGCAGCCCGGCCCCCAGCCCAGCCCCTTGGCGCTGCCGGAGCCCCCCAGCTCGGCGCCGGGCGAGGAGCCGGGGCCGGTGCCCTCTGCCGAGCACTGCTTCACCGCCCTGCACACGGGGCTCTGCGACCTCCTCTCGTGCTCCGTGACCAGCTCCTCCCCGCAGCGCCTGCGGGAGTGGCTCCGGAAGGCGGAGCCGGCGGAGGAGCAGGGGGAGACGGCGCCCAAATCCCCCCTGGAAGCCAAGAACGGCTCCAGGCTCCCCGAGCATCACAGGGCCGCCAAGGGCAAGGAGGTCTGGTTGGCTTTCCAGGACGTGCCTGCCCTCCTCGCCAACCTGCTGTCCCAGCTGGAGTCCTTCATGTTCGCTCCCTCGTGTCCTTTCCCACACGTGGTGCGGGCAGGGGCCGTCTTCATCCCCATCCACGTGGTGAAGGAGAAGCTCTTCCCCAAGCTCCCTGGCGTCTCCGTGGACCAAGTGCTGCAGGAGCACAAGGTGGAGCTGCGCCCCACCACGCTCTCGGAGGAGAGGCACTTGAGGGACCTGGAGCTGAAGAGCTGCACCTTGCGCATGCTGAAGCTCCTGGCACTCAAGCAGCTCCCTGACATCTACCCGGACCTGCTGAACCTCCACTGGCACAACTCCATCAAGCAGCAGCTGGGTAAGCAGCCCGGCATCTCCTGTGGAGGGCTGGGGACACCCTGGGACTCCTCCAGGGAAGCTCCAGCTCCATCGGCCTCCCAAGATGCAGCTGATCGGCTTGCATTGTCCCTCAGCATCCTGGTCCTCCCAAGGGTTCTGTGGGCATTTGGTCCCTGTGAGGGTGCTGAGGCGCTGGCACAGGGTGCCCAGAGAAGCTGTGGCTGCCCCATCCCTGGCAGTGTTCAAGGCCAGGTTGGACACAGGGGCTTGGAGCAAGCTGCTCTAGGGGAAGGGGTCCCTGCCCGTGGCAGGGGTTGGAGCTGGAGGGGCTTTAAGGTCCCTTCAACCCAAACCATCCTGGGTGATTCAGCTTTCCCCTGTGGGTTGTGGAGGAGGAAGGCTTGAGCTGGGGGTGGTGATGGAGCCAGGGGATGAGAAAAGTCATTCTGGGGATATCAGGGGGGTTTGCTGCTGCTCAGGGCTGTTGCCAACAGCTTCATCTCTTCCAGGTTCAAGCTCGACGGCTGGCAAGAATCCCTCCAAGTAGGTCACTCTTCCTGTGGGTGTGTTTGGATTTACATGTGCCGTGACTGTCTGTGTATTTGTGTGCATTTGCTGTGATGATGGGGAGTTTGGGCTGGCTGGGGAGGAGCACGAAGTGGCTCTGCTGGGCTGGAGGGGGGATTATTTGGGATGGGGAGGTGAAGACCCTGCCCTCCCTAACCATGCTTTTCTTCCCCAGGTAGTCCTGGCATGGAGGTTCTGATGGCAAAGTGATAGCTATGGATAGCACAAAGAAAAAGGAGGCATGAAGGAATGTGCCCATGGCAGGAGCCGAGCTGCCTGTGATGCAGATGCTGAGGATGGGGACAGGTCCTCCCGGGATGCTGATGCCTGGAACAGGGATGCTCCGGGGTGATGCCCTGGCTGGTGTGGTACCCACAGGGATGCGCTCAAGCCCCTCACAGCAGCTGGAGCTGCATTTCTTTCCATGCCTCATCTTGTAGAGCATCTCCCACCTCCATCCATGACCAGCCCGGCTGCAGCTGGAGAACCAGGAGGGAATGATTGGAGTTCCAATGGAGCGGCTCCAAGGGGAGCATGGCAGTGGCCACAGAAGACTGCTCTGACTCGCCTCTGCTGCTTTATACACCCCGTTCCCAATAAAGAAACCTTCCTCCTGGCTTTGAATCTTTCCAGGGCTCTGGAGATTTAACCCATCTCAACCGGTCAAGGGAACCGCGACGTCGGGAGTCCCAGGACTGATTTTCTTCTTGTTTTAAATGAAGACATTTTTTAACTGTTCTGAATTTACCTTTATAAGGAGCTGCTGCCTTCGGGTTATGTGGGGTTTGTATAAAAATAGAGTAATTTATACTTGTGGTTTATTTGAACTCGTGGTTTCTCCTCTTCCCTGCTGGACCTGTGGGAGCTTGTTGGGGCCAAGGGTTTCGGTCCCAATCGGAGCTTAAAATAGCTGCAAGAAGGCTTTAAAGGCAGCTAAAGAAGCTCAGCTCACTGCACCACGCACATCCCAGCTGTCCCAATGGAGAACGTGGGGCATCCACGAGGGACAACCTTGATGGAGATGGAGATGTGGTGATGCCGGAGGGGCGGGAGAGGGGAGCGATGCAGCGAGACCTTGGGAGGAGAGATGCTTTCATCCCTGCATGGGCTGATGGAAAGTTGATGGGGATCCCGGGAGGAATCCTGCCAGCCTGCACGCCCCTTGCCCGGTCTGCAGCAGCAGGACACAGCAGAGACCTTACAAACTCAACACTCGGGTGTTCTTCCGGCTGATTCTGGGTGCGGAGGAACAAAACAAGGATTTCACTACAGGAAATATTTATTTTAAAACAAACAAAAAAACCCAACTAAAAATAAGAAAAAACCCACCAGAGACTGTGGTTTGATCCGTGTGTTTCTGGTTTTCCATTGGGATGTGCTGGCCATGGATGGGATAGGGAAGGAGGGATGCAGCTCCTCCTTGCCATCCACACGTGTGCATAGCATTGTAAAGCAGTGCTTGTTGATAATACTGTATTTTTTGTACATGTCTATATATATATGAGAGGTTCCAGGGAAGAAAGTTCCTTCACTTTATTTAATGTTTTGTAAGAACATGGATTCTCAGAGGTGCCTTGCCTGAATAAAAGGGTTTGGTTCATTTCCAGACACCGTGTTTCAGCCTCTAATTGCCAGCATGGGCACCACGGGACCTTTCCAGGGACAAAGGGGGTCCCACATCAGCACCCAGCATCACCCAGCTGGCTTGCACAGACCAAGCCACAGGTCTGGGTCCCCCCTGCAATGCACTTGCTAGCTTCTCCCTGCAAGAAGCCATGAGTGATGTGCCCATCTCCATCCACTCGTCCACTGTGAGGCCTGCTGGGGGTGCCCCGTGGGTCACCCATTGGTGAGCACCCAAGGGAGCACATCCCAGCACCCATGAAGGCAACATCCCAGGTGATAGCTGGGCAGGAGGGTGCTGGTGGAGGTGTCTGCATCAGAAGCTGGTCAGGAGAGCTGTGGGTGCAGCAGGGTTGGCAGCGGTCCCCTGGGGTCCCTATCCCTTATGAACCTCCATGAGGAGCATGAAATCTGCCTGGTCCTGAGAGCCAGGCACCCCGAGCCACGTTTCCAACCCAAATCACTCCATCCTGGCAGGAGAATACAGGGTTATAGGAAACATCCTCAAGCTGGTGCTTGGGAAACAAAGTGCCAAGGGCTTAATGAGGAGCAGAGGGAAGCTGGGACCCTTCCAGAGGGAAAGAGCTTCACCTGGGGTGGTGCAAATGAGCTTGGGTGTGAATTGGGAGCAGCTGGAATGGAGCCACTGTCAGGCCTTGGCAATGGGATAAAAGCACGGGGCTGGGCTGGGAGCTTGGTGCTCTCTTCCCCTTGGGTGCTGCCAGGTAAGGGGTGCTGCTGGGCTGGAGCATCCTGTGGCCTCCGGTGAGGTTATCAGGGATGTGGTGGGTGTTTGGGGCAGGGAATGGGGTAATGGCTGACCCCAAGGCCGGTTACAGCTGTGCTCTGCACCAGGAGTCTTCCTGGGTGATGCTGAGCCCTAGCACAAAGCTTCCTGAGCTGGGGAAGCTGCTCAGTGCTGCTGGAGACCAGGGAGGTGTTTGACGAGGGGCATCATGTCCTTGGCTCTGGTGTGTGGGTGCTTTGGGTGTGGGATTGTCACTGCTTGGGGGCAGCTTGGAGGGACCCAGCTTAAAGCCCCTCCTGTGTCTCTCCACAGCTGGGCTCTCCCCATGGCCTCTCCTGAGCTGAGCAGAGGGGTAGGACCCCCAGGCCCTACGGACACTGCTGCCCTGCAGCCACAACCCATGCCCTGTGCTGAGAGGGAAGGGGCTGTGGATGTGGCTCCTGCTGCCCATGTGGCTGCTGCTGTGGGTGGGCTGCGGTGCAAAGCCTTCCTGGTGCTGGGCATCTGCCTGTCTGCCACTGCCCTGCCCTATGGCCTGGGGTCTCTGGCTGTCCTGCTGGGCCCCCTGGCACCATCCCATGCTTGGCCTGACTCGCCAGGCTCCCAGAGAGAGACCAGTGGTGATCTGATGGCAACACACAGGGGCCTGAGTGAGGAGCCAGCAATGCAGCAGCATGGAAGGGTGCTGATGGGTTCGGTGGGCACCCCAGGGGTCAAAGGAGATGTGACCCATGGGGTGGATGCTGAGGAATGGAGTGTGACCCATGGGGTGGATGCTGAAGGATGGAGCCTGACCCATGGTGTGGATACTGTGGGATGGAGCCTGACCCATGGTGTGGATGCTGAGGAATGGAGCCTGACCCATGGTGTGGATGCTGAGGGATGGAGCCAGGGGACACAGACTGCTCAGCCCTCACTGCTGGGGCATCCCGGACCCAGGGACCAGGAAGGGCTCATGTTGGGCACAGCAGTGGCTGTGACACCATCCCCTGCACAGTGGCTTGGTACAGGGGTGCCTGATACCTCTGCTCAGGTCCTCCAGCCCCTGGGTGAGCCCAGCCCTGGCTCCTGGCATGGCCCAGCTTCAGGAAGTCCCCGTGGCCCAGAACCAGGCTCACACGATGCAACGACCTCAGCCCATGGTGTTGGGCAGGCTGCGGGCACAGCAGAGCCCTGGCACCCTGAGGGGAGCTCTGAGGACAGCACAGGGTCAGTGTGGACCGTGACGGGAATCCCCTCCCAGAGCCACAGCTTGATGGAGGAGAGCAGAGAGGAGCGGACACCAGCCCTTGGGGCATCCCCGGGCCCTTGGACCATGCCCCACAGAGCTGATCTGAGCCTGGCTGTGAGCTCTGAGCCCGCTGCTGTGGTCACAGCCAGCACCTCGCCTCCCTGGGCTCCCAGCGGCGCAACCGCAGCTCCTCAGCCTGCAGTCAGTGGAGCTTCCATTGCCGGAGCCGCAGCGAGGAGCTGCAACGGGCAGAAGGGAGAGGTGAGGCCAAGCCCTGAGCGTGGTGTGGGTGGGGACCACACGGCCGCTCCTCCCCTGCCCTGGCTGCCCTCAGCTCCGCCAGCAGCAGGGATGTCCATCTCCAGCACCGCTCATCCCGGCACCGAGTGGGTCCCCTCTGCTGCGACGCCTGAGGTGCTCTGGGACACGCAGCCCGCTGGCAGCTTCCTGCACGGAGAAGCTGCTCTGCCGGTGGATGCCGTGGCCGATGCTGCAGGAAATGGGTCTGTGTTTCTGGGCACGGTCCTGGCTTCCTTCCCCAGTGCTGCGCCGGCTCATGGGGTCACCCACCCACAAGTCCTGGCTCCTTCCCTTCCTACAGTGGAGCCCGCGGGACCTGCTGTCACCTTGGGGAATGCGAGCGACCCATCTGCACCCCCTGCACAGCAGCCCATGGCACCCACCAGAGCCCACCCCTCCCCAGCTTGGACCAGGGCTCCCGGTGCTGTGGGTCCCTCTGTGACTGGGGTGAGCGCAGCAGCAGAGCCTGGAGTGACCGAAGCCTCCCACAAGGATGGAGCTGCTGTGGTGACCCCCCCCTCCCCACGAGCTGCAGCATCACCTGCCCAGGGGCCATCTCTGCATCCAGACCCCTTCCTCACAACAGCATCCGCAGATGGACCCTCTGCAGGGCAGCACCATGAGGCCACTACGGGGGCTGCCCCAGCAGGACCTCCAGAGCCCCCCAGTGCCAGCCCAGGCTCCAAGCTGCCCACTCTGGAGCATGGCTCTGGTGCTGCCCACCGTGCTGGCACCACGTTCCCATCCCCATCCTACCCGCTGGCTTCCACCAGGGCTGTGCATGCAGTCAGCTCCCAGCCCGTGCCCTGTGATGCTCAGCCCGTGTGCAGGCACTCTGTCACCTCCCAGCAACCCTCCGCAGCCACAGAGCATCTCCCTGCATATGAGCTGATGCCCACGGGCAAACCTGGCTCCCCGGCTCCATCCCACCCCTCCGGGCTCCCCTCTTCTGCTCACGTTCTGCCCTTGCAGTTCCGGCTCTTGGGCATCACTTACACGGAGGCTCTGAGCAGCAGCGCTTCAGAGAGCTACAGGCGGCTGGAGGAGGAAGTGATGCTGCTGGTGAGTGCAGGAGTTGGCGGGTGGGGATGCTGGTGCTTTGGGGTGCAGCTGAGGAGCTACTGCTGGGGTGAGGAGCCGGAGGGCTCTCTTCATGGTGGAGACGAGCAGATCCCACCACTGGAGCTGGAAGGGGTTCCTGGCTTGAGGTGGGACTTGGGCAGCCATCGGGGCTGTTGTACACTGGTGGTGCTGGGGTGTCCCCTCCTGGCTGCTGTCTCTATGCTGATGGAGCCCTGGTTATGTCAGCTTAGCCAGGACCGCCTCCAGAGACCTGGAATACCCCTTCCCATGGGCCCAATTAACACGTGCTTCTGTCTTCCAGCTGAACCAGACGCTGTCCATCTATGAGACCTTCCTGCGGGCAAAAGTCCTAGAGTTCATGTGAGTGGCAACGTGGAGCGGGGTGGCTTTGGCTTGGACGGAAGTGGTTGCGCAGTGAAATGCTCTTGTGAGGGGCCGCGCTCCCTCCACAGGGACATCATCCCAAGGGATCCCTGCCTGCAGGTGGCTGAAGCCCTGACTTTGGGTGGGTGTTCATGGGGGGCTCCGAGCTGCCTGTGGCCTGCTCTCCCTGCAGGAATGGCTCGGTGGTGGTGCGAGCGCAGGCTCTGTTCCGGGGGGACGCTCCTGCTCCCACCAGCTCCCACCTCATCCGCACCATGGTCACGGAGGCGAGCAGAGGAAGGAGCTCCTTCAGCTGGCGGCTGGAGCCACGGTCTGTCCAGTCCGGCGGTAAGCAATGGAGACCTTCCCAGAGCACAGCCGCTGCTCTCAGCGTCCTCCCTGTACCTCTGTCAAAGCCAGAACCTGCCCAGTCCGCACTGAAGTGAAGGTGAAGCCTGAACATCCCAACCCATACAAAGCCCTGTAGTGTTAAGGCTGCTGGAGGCAACATCTGCAGCAGTTGGACCTGTGGGGTCCAGTGTTCCTGCTAAACCCTATGGCTTCCTCTCCTCAACCTGCTTCTCCTGTCCTGCCAAGCCCTTCCCACCGCTACAAGCCACTCATCCTCACCCAGGATGAGGTACCTCACCCTGCCGTGCTGGGCTCTGTATTCAGTGCACAGGATGCTCAAGACTGATGATAGGTCCAAGGACGGTGAAGGAGCAGGGATGAGTGTAACTGTCTGAACGCTTGCAGGGTTCAGCCTGGAGAACCTGGCCCCAGAGAAGCTGTCCATCTCCTTCACTGTCCTCCAGCCTGGCAGGAGCAGGACAGACCCCCTGGGGGGGGTGATCAGCAAGGTATGGTGAGCCTTGGGGGCTCTTCCCAAAGACGATGCTGGGAGGATGGGCCCAGGCTGGCTGCTGCCTGCACCATGGGACAGCGCATCCTAAAGCAAGGGCAAGGTGTGAGTTGTTTTCCCTTCATCCAGGTGACAGAGTCTCTTGGTGCCCTTCACCGTGTGAGGAACTTCACTATCACCCAGCTCAGGTATGGGGCACAACTGCCCAAAGCTCTTCATTTAATGTCTTTTGCTACCCTTTGTGTGCTCTCTGTGGCATTAGCCATGCTGCAAGGGTGGGAAGGATGAGCTCTGCTGCACTAGGGAGCTCAGGGAGGGTGATGTGGGGCTGGCGGCAATGCCCTGAGCCTCGTCCTTGGGCTGAGGAGCCATGAAAGACCAGGGCCAGCCAGGGTGTGCTTGGGGAGCCTGTTCCACCTCCCTGCCTTGCTTAGAGCCTTTCTTCCCCTAGAACCCACAGTGGGGACCTGGAGCTCACTGGAGACGTTTACCTTGACACCATCGCCCATGTGGATGTTCCGGAGGCTCTGCAAGCCCTGACGGCTCTGAAAGCTTGCTCTGTGGACCTGACCTCGCTCTCGCTGGAGGGTGAGGGCAGCCCCTGTGTGCTGGTGGGGCTCGGGGCCAGCGCTGCTCACCCACCAGCCGTACCTTGCCTCCCCAGGAGCCAGGCTGCACCTCCAGCTGTACCCGCTCTCCCTCCTCGTCACCAACAGACGCTTCAGTGAGGACCTCCTGGATCCGCTCTCTGCATTGCACCACGAGCTCAGCACGGGCATTGGGGATGCGGTAGGAATGGCTGGAGGGAGCGGAGCAGGGTCCTTCAGGGTACTGGGAACCACGGGAGGAGGAGGAGGGACTGCTTTGGGGTTGTCTGAACCAGATCCACATCTCCAGTGTTGTGCTGGTGCCTGCTGGAGGCTGGCACTGAGGCATCCCTGACAGGGTGCTGGCACCTCTGCTGATGGCGGTTCAAGCCACCACACTACATCTGGAGGTGCTGCAGGGCCACAGCTGCCCTGTGTTCCTGCTGTGCTGACTGACCCAGCTCCATCGTCAGTCACAGAATGCCGTTGGAAGGGACCTCGAGGATCATTCTAAGCAAAACATGACTCAGACCAGATGTCCCAACACCTTGTCCATTGCTGGGAGTCCTCCTCTTCCCTGGGGAGGTGGAAGCAGGGATCTGGCTGGGGGAAACCTCTCGGAGGCTGGTGTGGAGCTGAGCCCAAACCTCTCTTTCAGGTGGCGCGAGCCCTGAGGGACCACAGGAGCTTCCTGCAAGTGCTGCTAAGAGAATTCCTGTGAGTGGGAGCAGAGGCTCTGCTGGGGCAGGGCTTGGGAGGTCTCCCCATAGACATCAACAGCCAGGTCATGGCTGTTGGGAGTTACCTCTGCCACACGAGGGCCTGCAGCAGGCACCCTCGGGGATGTCCTTGCCATCCCAAAGAGCAGATCCGGACCCATTGCCTCACTGAGCAGCACTGGTGTGTGGTGTCGGGGCGGGGGGGGGGGGGGGCTGATGGGACTGACGGCTGCTGGAGCTCTTCCCACGTCACCCTACAGGCCAGGCTCCTTGATCTGCCATGGGGATTTGGTCTTCCTGCACCCAGCTCCAACCAGTCTGGAAGTGTTGGAGGCGCTTGTGCTCTCAGTTGGGTCAAACAAGGCTTTGGCTGGTTCAGACTTCCAGGTGGATCCGTATTCCCTTGCTGTGGGAGGTAAGCATCCCTTTGGGGCATGGGTAGAGAAGCCTGTGGCTCTATGCACACCGAAAGCCTAGATCCATAACTAGCTAGGTGCAGGTCCTTTGGGCAAGGGGAGGGTGACACCTCCTGGCTGGTGAGGTGACAGCTTGCAAGGGCTGATTTGAAAGGGCCATTCTGGCAGCAACCATGCCCTCATCCCTGCCTCCAATACACCATGGGCTGCAGGCTGGCAGAGGACAGGAGGGAAGGGTCACTTCCTGCAGGGTGTCTCATGGATGTTGTTGCCCTGTGTCCTGTGCTACCCTGGTATTCCACCCACTGATCCAACCCCTTGTGTTCTGCTCCAGAGGACACCCTGGAGCCACCCCTGCCTGAGCCGGGCTTCCCGGAGTACGGTGTGGTCATCATGGTGGTGTGTGGCCTCGTCATCATCACTGTTCCTGTCATCTTGCTGCTGGTAAGGGCCCTGTCTGTGTTGGGGGGGGAGAACAGTATCAAGCCGGGGTGAAGCAGTGCTGGTCTCTGAGCAGAGAGACCACTGAGGAGTCAAGCATGGCTGCAGCCCCTGTGCTCTCCTCCCCAGTGCTTGAGGACCAAGAGGCTGAGCTGGTGGCACGTGGAACCTCTCTCGGACAGAAGAGACCCTGAAGCAGGGATCCAGACCCTGGAAATGGATAGCCAAGGCTTCTGGGCATCCTCTGAGCAGGCAAGTGGCTTCTAGGCCCCTGAATTGAGCTCCTGTGCTGCAGAGCTGGAGCCTTGAGGTGCAGCTGAGGTTAGGGCAGGTCCCTGATGTACCTGAGGGCTTGGGGCAGCCCTGTGGGGGTGGAGACCTCCCCACTGCCCTTGGTGGAACAGCTTCTCCCCCTCTCCCCACAGGGCGCTGGGGATGCTCAGCAACAGTGGCACAGTTCCTCAGCCTGAGGAGAGGAAACGCAGCTGATGGGGGAGCCTGAGGAGCAGCTATGGGGGGAGAGATGCCAAGAAGCCATCCCTGCTCCCTGGTGGATGCAGGCTCAGTAGACAAAGAAATCTGTATGTTGAACTTTATTAAACTGTTTATGAAATGCCAAAGCCAGTGGTGCAGGGGCTCTGCTTCTGGGCTGGGTTTGCTGAAACCTCTGCCTCCCCAGGCTCTAGTGATGTGGGTTAAAGGGGTGAGGAAATGCTTCCCTCGTGGGGCTGGGGTGAGGGAACTGGGGGCTGCCCGTCACCCCAGCAGGCTCAGCACCCACGGCTGGGGCCTGTCAGTAATGGCAAGGAGAAGCGTTGGGGTTTTGCCACCCAAAAGCGTGCTTTCCCCAGGCTCCGGAGGCAGGAAGCAGCTCTACAGACAGACACTCGCTGCCAGGAGCAGCTTCAGGAACTCTTCTCTAGCTACAGGTCAGCCAGTGCTGCGGGTCTCCACAGCAGGCACGGGCAGAGCTGGCCGCAAGCTGCTCTGGGGGTGCTGGACCCGTGGGAGGGATGCTCCGGGGCTGTGCTGAGCTCCCCGCTCCTCTCCAAGGGGGAGAGCGCCTCCAACTGAGCTTCCCTCTGAGCTGCCGCACACGGAATCCGCTTCCTGGGGGAAAACCGGCTACGTCCTTGGAGCCGCTTCCCAACGGGAATGGTGGGGATAGAGGAGGAACAGCTGGAGGACGGAAAACGGCTGCTGTGCCCAAATGCGCCAGACGCGACCTGGCCTCAGCCCCTGCCCTGGCCCGACCCCGAGAGGTTATTCCCGCACCAGCTCTGGGATCTCTATTGCAGCTCCAGGAGATCCCATCCCCAGGTTCTGTGCTGCAGCTCTGCCCCACAAGCTTTATTGCGAGCCCCACCCGGTGTTTCAGCTCCTGCTCTGCCCCAGGGCACTACCAGCCCTAAAGAGCTTATTTTGGCCTCGGCAGTGGGAAATTCCAGCTCAGCCCCACAGGGTTTTATTCCAGCTCTGTGGGATTGCAGCTCGTTCCCACAAGCTTTATGGCCAGCTCCAGTTCTGCATGGTCTTGGCTCCAGACCCACAATTGTTATTCAGGCTCCAGCTCAGCCCCAGTCTCAACTAATTTCAGCTCATTCTCACAACTTTGTTTTCCAGCTCCAGCACTCTCAATCCAGCCCTGGTTCTGTGCTGTATCAGGTCTGGCTCCAGGTCTCTATGTAAAGGCCAGCCGCAGGGGATCACAACCTGCAATGATTTTTGGCTCATTCCCATCAGCTTTATTTTCCAGCTCCAGAAGGTGCATTCCAGTCTGGCTCAGTCATGGCCCAGCTCTGGCTCTGTATCGCAGACGCAAAGCATCCCAGCCCTCAGTGATTTCACCTCATTTCCCCCCCCAGTTTTATTCTCCAGCCCCAGTGCTTTCATTCCAACTCTGGCTTCAGAGTCTTTATTTCACACCTAGCTCCAGGAGATCCCAGCTCCAACCCTGTGTCTCTAGTTCAGCTCAGCCCTATGGGATTTATCCAGATCCAGCCCCACACTCAGCGATTTCAGCTCATTCCCACAAGCTTTATTCAAGCTCTATTTTCCAGCTCCAGAAGATTCATTCCAGTCCAGCTCTGCCTTATCCCACCTCCAGCTGAGATTCCATCTCCAGCCCCCACCAAGCTGCAGCCCCAGCCAACATCCAAGCCCTCGGTGATTTTACCTCATTCTTATCAGCTTTATTTTCCTGCCCCAGTGCTTTCTTTCCAGACCTGGCCATCTTTTCTAAGCCCAGCCAAGATCCCAGTCCTCAGTGATTTCACCTCGTTCCCACAAGCTTTATTCTCCAGCCCCAGTGCTTTCATTCCAGCTCCAGCTCTGTGGAGGCTCAGCTCTGACTCCAGAGTCTCTATAGCAGCCCAGCTCTAACCCTGTGTCTCTAGTTCAGCTCAGCCCTATGGGATTTATCCAGATCCAGCCCCACACTCAGTGATTTCAGCTCATTCCCACAAGCTTTATTTTCCAGCTCCAGCACTCTCATTCCAGTCCATCTCCACCTTATCCCACCTCCAGCTGAGATTCCATCTCCAGCCCCCACCAAGTTCACAGCCCCATCCAAGATCCCAGCCCTCAGTGATTTTACCTCATTCCCACCAGCTTTATTTTCCAGCCCCAGTGCTTTCTTTCCAGACCTGGACATCTTTTCTAAGCCCCACCAAGATCCCAGTCCCATCCAAGATCCCAGCCCTCAGTGATTTCACCTCAATCCCACTGTTGGAAAAGGGCAAAGCCTTTATGATAAAACAATTATATAAAATAGTAGAAATGATTGATTGAGAAATTTATAAATCAATAGTGGGGTTTTGTATATTAGAAAATGTTGTAACTTTGCAGTTTTGTATCACGGCTGTTCTGTAACCAGTGTTGCAATGATAGTCTTAGTAGCAAAAATCTCTGTGTATGGGTGAATTTAGAAAGGCATGTACTGGAGACTATACCCAAGTAGAACCTATGCATAAGGTAGCCAGAACAGCATACCAGAAGCTGATGAGAAAATGCTAGCGTCCACACAAGGGTTGGGATATATCCAAGTAAGGAAAAGGTAAAGAGGAAGACTCCTTACTTCACCGGAACGACCACCAGAGGGGGCTGCGCAAGCGTAGAAGAGGCTGGTGCCGTAACACTCCTGATGTGGCCGTCCTTAATGCATATGCATTAGCTAATGTTGTAATCCGTGTTAAACGTGTATAAATTGCGAACGCGATGTGACGAGGTTGGAACCAGATTTGGGTGCGTACCCCTGGTTTCCCAGCGCTGCAATAAAGCACCTCATACAACCATTCCGGTGGTTATGTGTTTGTTCCCGCGCTAACACCTCAAGCTTTATTCTTCAGCTCCAGTGCTTTCATTCCAGCCCTGGCTCTATAGCAGCCCAGCTCCAGGAGATGCCAGCTCCAACCCTGTCTCTAGTTCAGCTCAGTCCTATGGGATTTATCCAGATCCAGCCCCACACTCGGTGTTTCAGCTTATTCCCACAAGCTTTATTTTTCAGCTCCACGAGATTCATTCCAAACCAGCTACCTTATCCTTGCTCCAGCTGAGATCCCATCTCTAGCCCTAGCCATGGTCCCAGCCCCAGAGAAAACCACAGCTCTCAGTGATTTCAGCTCATTCCCACCAGCTTTATTTTCCAGCTCTAGAAGATTCATTCCAGTCCAGCTCTGCCTTAACCCAGCTCCAATCTGCAGCCAAGATCCCAGTCTGCAGTGATTTCACCTCGTTCCCACAAGCTTTATTCTCCAGCCCCAGTGCTTTCATTCCAGCTCCAGCTCTGTGGAGGCTCAGCTCTGGCTCCAGAGTCTCTATAGCAGCCCAGCTCCAGGAGATCCCACCTTCAACCCTGTGTCTCTAGTTCAGCTCAGTCCTATGGGATTTATCCAGATCCAGCCCCACACTCAGTGATTTCAGATCATTCCCACAAGCTTTATTTTCCAGCTCCAGCACTCTCATTCCAGTCCATCTCCACCTTATCCCACCTCCAGCTTAGATTCCATCTCCAGCCCCCACCAAGTTCACAGCCCCATCCAAGATCCCAGCCCTCAGTGATTTACATCATTCCCACCAGCTTTATTTTCCAGCCCCAGTACTTTCCAGACTTGGCCATCTCTTCCAAGCCCAGCCAAGATCCCAGTCCCAGCCAAGATCCCAGCCCTCAGTGATTTCACCTCAATCCCACAAGCTTTATTCTCCAGCCCCAATGCTTTCATTCCAGCTCTGTGGAGGCTCAGCTCTGGCTCCAGAGTCTCTATAGCAGCCCAGCTCCAGGAGATCCCAGCTCCAACCCTGTGTCTCCAGTTCAGTCCTATGGGATTTATCCAGATCCAGCCCCACTCAGTGATTTCAGCTTATTCCCACAAGCTTTATTCTCCAGCTCCAGGAGACTCATTCCAAACCAGCTGCCTTATCCTTGCTCCAGCTGAGATCCCATCTCTAGCCCTAGCCATGGTCCCAGCCCCAGAAAAAAACACAGCTCTCAGTGATTTCAGCTCATTCCCACAAGCTTTATTTTTCAGCTCCAGGAGATTCATTCCAGTCCTGCTCTGCCTTATAGCACCTCCAGCTGAGATTCCATCTCCAGCCCCCACCAAGTTCCCAGCCCCAGCCAACATCCCAGCCCTCAGTGATTTTACCTCATTCCCACCAGCTTTATTCTCCAGCCTTAGTGCTTTCTTTCCAGACCTGGCCATCTCTTCCAAGCCCAGCCAAGATCCCAGCCCTCAGTGATTTCACCTCGTTCCCACAAGCTTTATTCTCCAGCCCCAGTGCTTTCATTCCAGCTCCAGCTCTGTGGAGGCTCAGCTCTGGCTCCAGAGTCTCTATAGCAGCCCAGCTCCAGGAGATCCCAGTTCCAACCCTGTCTCTAGTTCAGCTCAGTCCTATGGGATTTATCCAGATCCAGCCCCACACTCAGCGATTTCAGCTCATTCCCACAAACTTTATTTTCCAGCTCCAGAAGATTCATTCCAGTCCAGCTCTGCCTTATCTCACCTCCAGCTGAGATTCCATCTCCAGCCCCCACCAAGTTGCAGCCCCAGCCAAGATCCAAGCCCTCAGTGATTTCACCTCGTTCCCACAAGCTTTATTCTCCAGCCCCACTGCTTTCATTCCAGCCCTGGCTCTGTGGAGGCTCAGCTCTGGCTCTAGGGTCTCTATAGCAGCCCAGCTCCAGGAGATCCCAGCTCCAACCCTGTGTCTCTAGTTCAGCTCAATCCTATGGGATTTATCCAGATCCAGCCCCACACTCAGTGTTTCAGATCATTCCCACAAGCCGTACTTTCCAGCTCTAGGAAATTCATTCCAAACCAGCCCTCTCTTATCCCAGCGCCACCCAAGATCCACCCTCAGTGCTTTCACCTCATTCCCACAAGCCTTGTTCTCCAGCACTCTCATTTCAGGCTTTGTGACTTATCACATTTGGTTCAGAATCTGTACTTCAGGCCTGCTTCAGGATATCCCAGGCCTCAGTGATTTCAGGTCATTCCTACAAACTTTATTCCCTACACCATACTCAGTGATTGAACACCAGCTCTGCCTCAGGCCAGTTCCAGCTCTACCGCATCCAATTCATCCCCAGCCGTGAACTCAGCTCCCGCCCCGTGGATACCCCGGCTCCCAGCAGTGCTGGTCTTCGAACGAGGCGGGAAACCAGCGGCCGGACGCTACGCCTCAGCCGGGGCTGCCCCACCCGGACCCGCCCCTCACCCCGGCCGGCCCCCGGCGCCGCGGCCCAGCTCCGAGCTTCGCTTTCAGGCCTCTCTCGGGGGCTGACACCGTCCCTAAGCAGCGCCAGCCCCGCACGGGGTGGACACCGCCGACAGCCCCCGGCCCCACGGGGAGCGTCGGGGATCGGGGACAGCAGCCCCCGCCGGGGAGTGGCCTCGTCCCACCTCAGCACTCAAGCTTCTTCGTACACACCGCGTACACACCACAGCTCAACAGCAACAGCTTTATTATTGACCCTGCCCGACCCAGACCACCAACCTCCCCCCTCCCAGGCCGCGATCCCCCCGAACCGCCATCACCTCGCACACCCCCCGCGGCACTGAGCAGCGGCTCGGCTACACACACAGCGGGCAGAGGCAGGTGTCCCTCCGCCCCACGCCCGGCGCCTCTCCCTGCTCACCGACGCGGCCTCCGCCTCCGCCTCCGCCTCCGCCTCCGCCTCCGCCTCCGCCTCCGCCTCCGCCTCCGCCTCCGCCTCCGCCTCCGCCTCCGCCTCCGCCTCCGCCTCCGCCTCCGCCTCCGCCTCCGCCTCCGCCTCCGCCTCCGCCTCCGCCTCCGCCTCCGCCTCCGCCTCCGCCCTTCCTGACCGCCGCTCCACCTTTGCGCCAGCGGCGCTCAGCGCTCGCCTTTTATAGCCTCTGCCCGCCCTACCCAGCCAATCACGGCCAGCTCCTTCCCGCCTCGCCCGTCTTCTCTCCACCCATCCAGCCCCGCCCGCTTCAAACCCTTCCGTCCCCGCTTCACCCAATCCCGACCCGCCCCTTCAATCCGGCCCCGCCCCCTCTCTGCTTCGCCCAATCCCCGCCCGCCCCTTCAATCCGGCTCTTCCCTCTGTTTCTCCCAAATCCGGCCCGCCCCTTTCCTCCGGCGCTCCCCGGGTCTGTGGGTTTGAACGGGCACCCGGAGCTCCCTCTCTGCGGAGCGCCCGCTCGTCCTCCCCGGAACTCAGCACCCACTGTGGGCCCTGCGGGACGCGACCCCTGCGGCTCTGCGGATGTGCGGTGGGACCGGAGGGGGGGAGCTGGATTGAAAAGGAGCGGCGGGATTCGGAGAAACGGAGAGGGGGCGGAGCCGGATTGAAGAGGCGGGCCACGATTGGTTGGAGAGGGGACGGGAGGGTTTGAAGTGGGCGGGGCGGGATAGGTGGGAGAGGCGGGAAGGAGCGGGTCGTGATTGGTTGGGCAGGGGAAGGCGGGGTGGGGCTGAGGTTATAAAAGGCGAACGCTGAAAGAGGGCAGCTGTGGAGTGACGGGGCGCGGGGTGCCTGTGCCTCTGTGCGCTGTGTAAGCACGGGTCGGCTCTTTCCGCGGGTAGCATCCAAGGCGGCACTGGAAGCGGTTCGGGGGGATGGCGGTCTGGGGTAGGGAGCGGTGTACCGGGCAGGGTCAATAATAAAGCTGTTCCTGTTGAGCTGTGTGTTGCCATCTTGGACGGTGTGTACGGAGCGATCTGTGTGCTCAGGCGTACCCGTGCTCCGGCGTTCCCTATAGGCCGGACGCTGCCTGCGGGGCGGCCGCTACCGGCTCCTCCCCGCAGCACTCGGGGCGGGGCTGGCCGAGCGCGTTGCTTTCCTCCTCCGCGGGAGCGATTCCGGGTCGCGGAGGCGGGATCCGCGGTGGCACCGGCGATATGGTGGGGCTGGGGGCCGGGGGGAGATGTGGGGCGCGGTGAGGCAGCGGCGGGTTTTGACTGCACTTTCCTTCCGTAGCGGTTCCGGTTCTGCGGGGACCTGGACTGCCCGGACTGGGTCCTGGCCGAGATCAGCACCCTGGCCAAAATCGTTAAGTGTCCGCTCCCCCCGACCTCTGCCCGCACCCGCCCCGCCGAGCCCGGTGCTCACCCCCCTTGTCCTTCTCTTCCTCCTCCCGCAGTCCTCGGTGAAGCTGAAGCTGATCTGTGCCCAAGTGCTGCGGGACCTGCTGGGCGGGAGCATGGAGGTGAGTGACGGGGAGACGCCGCTGGGCTGCTTGCTCCAAACGGCATCTCCGCGGCGGGTGCTGCCGGCCAGTACTACCAGTAGTGACTTGGGTAGTGAGTAGTAATACTAAGGTGAGGATTCCACTAGCATATGGAGTCGTATTCCTGAGGTACCCACCAATTCTAGTGGAAGGTGCCCCTGCCCGTGGCAGGGCGTTGGAACTGGATGAGCTTTAAGGTCCTTTCCAACCACACCACTCTGTGATTGTATGATTGCTGGTGTTGGCTGTGGAGCTGTGCAGTACCTGGTGCTCACTATGATGGCCTCACATGCTGCTCTCCCACAGTATGAGAAGATCCTGAAGCTGACCTCAGATGCCAAGTTAGGTGAGTGCTGCTGCCCTGGACCCTACTGCAGCTCCGTCCCTGGGGATGGGCAGTGATGTGGCTGGGGCTGCAGAGCTGACCCCTTCCCCATGCAGAGTCGGGGGATGTGAAGGCCACCATTGCTGTCCTTGGCTTCATCCTCTCCAGTGCTGCCAAGCACGGTGTGGACAGTGAGTCCCTCTCCAGTGAGCTGCAGCAGCTGGGACTGCCCAAAGGTAGGGGTGACCCTGGGGGTGTCACCGTGGTGGGGTCGGTGCCGTCAGACAGTTTCATTGTGCCCTGGCAGAACACGCCAGCGGGCTGTGCCGGTCCTACGAGGAGAAGCAGAGCTCCCTCCAGGACAGCCTGAGGGCTGCCAGCCTGAGATGTGAGTGTGGCCATGGTCTCGGGGGGATGTACTGGGTCTTGGGGAGGGTCTTTGGTCTCTGGGGTCGGGGGGGAGGCTGGGTCTTGAGTGGCATGGCTTGGGTCTTAGAGTGGGGTGTTGGGTCTCAGGGTGGGGTGTTTGGGATCAGGGATGGGCTGTTTGGGATCGGGGTGTGTGTGTGTGATGCTGCCCCATTGCCTGCCCCAGTGAGCCGGCTGGGCTCGGTGTGCTGGCGCGTGGATTACACCCTCAGCTCCAGCGAGCTGCAGGAGGTCCACGAGCCCCTCGTGCACTTGACGTTCACCGTGCGGGACGGGCAGCGCGGGAGCACAGAGGCTGTGCCCATGGCCGTGTCGGCCGACAAGTTCCGGGTGCTGCTGGCAGGTGAGACCGCAGGAGGGGAGGTGGCAGCAGGGGTGAGCCGCCAGAGCGGCTCCCCCATGGCCTGCTCCGTGTCTCCGCAGAGCTGAAGCAGGCGCAGGCGCTGATGAACACGCTGAGCTGAGCCCGGCGAGAAGTCCCGGTGCGCCCGGAGCCAGCTCCAATAAAGGTGTCCGTGACAGACGCGCTGTGGTGTGCCCGTTCCTCCGGTGGACTACAACTCCCGACAGGCACCGCGGCCCGTTGCATGGGCTGCGAGACTGGACTACAACTCCCGGCGTGCACCGCGGGCCGTGCAGCCAATGGGGAGCGAGGGGCGGGGCATGGTTGGGGGCGTGTCCCCCGGGGCGGTGCGTTCCGCCGGTGCGTCCGGTGCCCATGTCCCGCCGGGTCCGGTCCCTCCGGTCCTGCGGCCATGCCCGAGTGCCCGGAGCTGCACCTGGCCGGGCGTTACATCAACGAGGCGTGCGGCGCCCTGGTGTTCTCGGGCGGCGTGGAGCGCTCTGCGGTGGGCAGGGGCCCGGAGGTGCCGTTCAGCAGCGAGGCTTACCGCATCTCTGCCACCGCCCGGGGCAAGGAGCTGCGCCTGACGCTGACCCCGCTGGGCTCCGCCGGTGCCCCCCAGGAGCTGGTTTTCCGCTTCGGCATGTCGGGCTCGTTCCGGCTGTGCCCCGCCGCCGAGCTCCCGCGCCATGCGCACCTCCGGTTCCGCACCCGCGACAGCCCCCCGCGCGTCCTCTGCTTCATCGATGTCCGTCGCTTCGGGTCGTGGCGCCTGGGGGACGCCTGGCAGGAGGGCCGCGGGCCCTGCGTCCTCTCCGAGTACCAGGCCTTCAGGTGAGCATCCACTAGGCACGGGGAGAGCCCCCAGCTCGGCTTCAGCTGAGGTGAGCGTCCTGATGCACTCCCCCGCAGAGAGAACGTGCTGAAGAACCTGGAGGACAAAGCTTTTGACAAGCCCATCTGTGAGGCCCTCTTAAACCAGAAGTTTTTCAATGGAATTGGGAATTATCTCCGTGCTGAGATCCTGTACAGGTAAGGGGGGGGGGGGGGGAGAGGCTTGGGCAGCAGGAGTTTGGCAGAGTTTTAATGGTGGCTTCTCACCTGGTAGACAGGGGCAAGTGCCAGAACTGAGGGCTGAGGTCCTCTGGAGAGGGGCTTTGGACAAGGGCCTGTAGGGACAGGCCAAGGGGAATGGCTTGAACCTGCCAGAGGGGAGACTGAGCTGAGCTCTTAGGCAGAAGCTCTTCCCTGTGAGGGTGCTGAGGCGCTGGCACAGGGTGCCCAGAGAAGCTGTGGCTGCCCCATCCCTGGCAGTGTTCAAGGCCAGGTTGGACACAGGGGCTTGGAGCAAGCTGCTCTAGTGGAAGGGGTCCCTACCCATGGCAGGGGGTCGAAGCTTTAAGGTCCCTTCAACCCAAACTGTTCTGGAATTCTTTGACTCTCTCAGGTTGAAGATCCCTCCCTTTGAAAAGGCTCGGACCGTGCTGGAGGCCCTGAAGGAGCAGGAGCAGGAGAGGAGGAGGAAGGTGAGGAACACCCTCAGAAAGGGGCAGGTTTTTCAGCCAGAGGCTGGGATTTCTTTGCCTGCGGCCCTTTGGGACATCTCGACAGCTCCAGGAGCCTCTTGCCTTCTGTGGGGGAGCTGCACTGACCTGAGGAACGTTCCCCATTAGGGTCTGGGCTCAGCAGCAGTGGAGGTGGCTCAGTTTGCTGCCAGCCCCCAGCCTGGGCTCAGCCCTGCCCTGCCCTGCCTTTGGGCTTAGCTGGGTATGAAGCTGTGGTTCAGGTTGGCTGTTTCGGGCTTGTTCCAGCACAGGGGCCAGTTTCAGTTCATGTTTGGTTCCTTGCTCCAGTAGGGCAGAACATCATCCCTTGGCCCCTGCAGAGCTCATGCACCCCCAGCTCACACGGCTGTTGGGAGGTGATTTGCTGCTCCGAGTCTCTCCCATGCCAACAATGGGCATTTTCCCTTCACAACTCCAACCCTTGCTGCACGGGATCCTTCTCCTCAGGCTATTCCTTAGCCGTGAACAGCCCCTGTCTGGGCACATCTGCCCCTCCAGCGCAGCAGAGCAGCTCCATGACCTCACGTGTCCGGCTCATGCTCACGCGTGGTCGGGCTGATGAGCTGTGACAGCAGCACATACCCTTGAGCTGTGCTGGTGCCACTGTCAGGAAGCCTCCGGGTGTATTTGGGGTGGGTGAAGAGGAAGAGAAGGGGAAAACAAACACTTTACAAGCTTCAAACCTCTGGGGAAGGCTGCAGTGGACCCATGGCTGATCTCGTGGCCTCTGTGGTGGGGGAAGTGGCTGGTTTACTGAGGCAGAGAACAACAAACAAGACCTGAGTGCTGTTTGTACAAAGTGCTGGTGTTCCTGTGTGATTGCACCTTCCCTGGGCTTTGTAGCCATGGGGAGCGTCCTAATATGCAGTTTGAAGCCTGTGATGGAGCAAGTGGGGAGTGAGGGCAAGAGGAGATGGGAATCTGGCTGCTGGCAGTGACTCCGCTCCCATTCTGTCCCCCTGCAGAAACCCTCCCTGACACTGAGCAAGAAGCTGAAGCTGATGCGGGAGAACCCGGATCTGCTGGAGCTGTGTCACACCGTGCCCATGGAGGTCATCGCGACGGGTGAGGCACCGGGACAGGAGCCCTGGGCCTGCCATTCCCAAGCAGGAGTCTTGGTCACTGCTTCCTTCTCTACCTCTGTCCTTTCCCCCTCTCCCCTCCCAGAGAAACACCTCTCTGACCCGGATCACTCGGAGAACTACGCCGCGTTCAAGGGCTGGCTGCAGTGTTACCTGGTGCCTGGCATGAGCTCCCTGCGCGACCGCAACGGCAGAACCATCTGGTTCCAGGTAGGAGCCTGGGGCTGGGTGTCCCTGACCACAGCTTCAAGGGGACACCAGCTTCCTGACACCCCCCCCTGCATTACACGGAGTCACTGGGGTCTCCCTTGTGGCCAGGCAGCTGTGTATGGAGGTGCCAAGGATCTGAGGGATGGTGGGCAGGCTGGAGCAGATGGGATGGCAGGGATGGGGGCTCTGTTGGTTTGGCAGCACCATTCCCTCCCTCCTATGTCTGGGTAAGCCACTGAGGTGGGGACTCACAGAAGAAGCTGATGAGAGAGCTCCCAGGGCACAGGGCAGGTCCAGCTTCCCTGGCTCCCAGGGAAACGTGGCTGTTTCCACATCACTGCCGTGGCCGCGGGATGGAGAAGGGGCACAGATTCTGCACCCTGCAGAATGGTGCACCCTGGACAATGCTCTGTCACCTTCCTTGCAGGGAGAGCCTGGCCCCATGGCTCCCAAAGGTGAGTGGCCTCTCTCCTCTCCATGGGACCTGCTCTTGCCCCAGGAGGGCTGGAAGCCGGGAAGGCAAAGGCAGATGCAAATGCCCTCTCTCTGGGGCGCTGACAGGCTTATGATGGCTGTTGGCAATGGGATCAAGGTTTCCTACCTACCAGCACACCAACCTGCCTGGGCACAGCATTACACCTGCAGGATATAGAATCCCACACTGGTTTGGGTTGGAACTGGACTTAAAGCTCACCCAGTTCCAACCCCTGCCATGGGTAGGGGCACCTTCCACTAGAGCAGCTTGCTCCAAGCCCCTGTGTCCAACCTGGCCTTGAACACTGCTAGGGATGGGGCAGCCACAGCTTCTCTGGGCACCCTGTGCCAGCGCCTCAGCACCCTCACAGGGAAGAGCTTCTGCCTAAGAGCTCATCTCAGTCTCCCCTCTGGCAGGTTAAAGCCATTCCCCTTGGCCTGTCCCTACATCCCTTGTCCCAAGCCCCTCTCCAGCTTTCCTGCAGCCCCTTCAGGCACTGGAGCTGCTCTCAGGTCTCCCCTTCAGGAGCCTTCTCTTGTCCAGGCTGACCCAGCCCAGCTCTCTCAGCCTGGCTCCAGTGCAGAGCTGCTCCAGGATAATTTTCCATGCCTGCACCTTCGTCCCCATTACTGCCTGCCAGGCCGGTCCCTCAAGGTGCAGGCACTGCCCCCTCTCCTCACACTCCTAACCTGGTCCCATCTTTTCACACAGGGCAGGCGCCCCGCAAGAAGCGCGCTCAGGTGGAGTCAAACCCCGAGGCTGTGACCCCCAAGGTAAGAAGCTTGTGCTGTCCTGTTCCCTGTGCCCTGCTCCGGCTCCTCCTGGTCTGCCAGTGGAGCTCCTTCCTCCTTGCCGTTCCTCAGCATCCTTCTGTCCAAGCCCAGTTCTGTTGCTAAACTCTGGCTCTGGGGTCCGTGCAGGTGCCCTCGAGGCGGCGGCCCAGGGCTGCAGCAAAACCCCCGGTGCCAGCCAAGGAGGAGGAAGAGGAGGCCGGTGATGGGCCGAGGAAGGGACGCGCTCGCAGGAGGAGGAGCGTGGCCACTGCTGCGGCCCTGCCCGAGCCCGAAGCGCAGGTCAAGGCTGAAAGAAGGCGCCGGACCCCAGCGCGCAGGGGCAGAGGTGAGGCTGGTTCCCTGCAGCACCAGCGCGGCTTCGGGGCACCCCTCACCCTCTGACTTCTCCTTTCGCTCTCCCCTTCCAGGCACAGCCCCTGCAGTGTGAGTGCTGCCGCCTCCCTCAGCGGCCTTTTAGCAGCCACAGGAGCAGCTCAGGGAGGAGCTCACAGGAGGAGCTCAGTGCTGGGGCTGCTCTGTTCCTGTGTTCACCCCTGCTTGCTACTGCTGCGTGGCAGGACGGAGGAGCTGAGCTTGGTGCTGATTTATTCAGCGTCCTCCTGCTGCCCTCAGGTATTTGAGGGGGTTAAGGGCCATGGACCAGTCATGCTGGCCTCTGGTCCTTCCCTTTGCCTAAGAGTGGATTGCCTCTTCCTTCCTCACCTCCCTTGATCACTGTTTTTAGCTGACTAATAAAGTATTTTGTATAGAAATCCCTGTGCCTGCCTTTTTGTGCTTAAGGATAGCCCCCCTGGGTCCAGCCTCTTACCCACATGGGCTGCAGCAGGCTTCCCCTCCACCTCATCCCTCCAGCAATAAAGGTAAGCTCTGCCTCCCTGGTCCCAGGAGTGAGATGCTGCTGAGGAGGGCACTAAGAGAGCGGCAGCTACAGCAGAGAGGAGGCAGATCAGAGCAATTACTTGGAAGTAAGTTAAAACAGGCTGGAGCTTGCTTTCATGTAATTCATTTGTGCTCCCCTTCTGCAAGGGCAGGGCAAGGGGCAGGTGAAGGGAGAGGGGAACGACTCGAATGTGTCTTCGTGCTTGCTACAAGGTTCTGGACAAGAGGAAGGCTGAGACAGTGGAAAGCTGCTTCTCCCCAGCCCCAGCGGGGTCCTAGCAGTGCCAGTGCAGGGCCAGCCAGCCTGTCCCACCATCTTACCCACACCGCAGCTGGCGAGGAGCTGGCACGGGACAAGTGTCCTGGGCTGAAGACCAGAGCTGTTCTTGAGGCTGGGTGTGGGCAGCGAGGGTGAGAATCTGCTGCTGCCACCTCCTTGGGACTGGGGGAGCCTCAGGCTGGGATCTGAGCTCATGGTGCTGGTCCAGGTTGCCACAAGGGTGATGGATGCTGTCATTCACTGCCTCAAGACCAAGAGGAGGGAGAGCACACGGAAGGGGGTGAAGGAGAGCCTGAGGCCCCGCTGCTCCAGCTGCAGGCGTTCTGCTGCCACCGGCTGCTCCAGGAGGTCACAGCTGGGGAGAGAGCAGCGGGTGAGGGTGAAGCCACCGCTCCCCATCCCCACCCCAGCCCTGCAATGTGGACTTACAGCATCGCCTCCTCAACGGGCAGCGAGGTCTGCAGCCAGGCGACGACTGTGCTGCCATGTGCCTCGTACAGCCGGACCACCACGGCCCCGGGCCTGTCCTCAGCCTTGGGGGACAGCCGGGAGCTCAGCCACGTGCCCTCGCAGGACATGCAAACGCTGCTCCCCATCAGCTGGTGCTGCCAGCCAGGGATGAGCAAGCCACGCTCCTCACCAACAGCTTAACCCCTCTGCCCTCCCCATGCCTGCCCCAGGGACCTGCCTGCTTGACGGTCTCCAGCACCACCGCAGGGGAGCTGACAGAAAAGGCACTATAGGGCGGGCATGGGGCAGAGCGGGCTGGCACCGTGTGCAGGGGGAAGTTCAAGCTGTAGGCGTGCTGGATCACACCAGCGTCCTGGAAGGAACCTGCAACACAAGAACCTCTCTCCAGCCTCTAGACACGCGCAGGCAGAGCTGTGCTCAGGCTGAGGCTCACAGGAGCACCCTCCACACTGCGCATCCCGTCACTCACCCAGGTGAGGCATCACGGCGTAGGTGAACTGGTGGTGGCCCATGTCTGCTGTGGCATCGGGGGACTTGGGTGCTCTCAGCCTAAGACAAGAAGGGGACACTGGTGGCTGTGACACACGGGGCAGAGCAAGGGGAGCACTGCAGCAAAACAATTGCCCTCCCTGCTACCCCGAGGCTGGGCCATGAGGTGGAAGCCAACATGCTGTTCCTGGCACCAGCAAACAGACCCTGGGCAGCCCCAGAACTAAAGGATTTGAAGGGTGGTTTTTAGTGAAACCTGTGGTGGATGGAGCCAAACTGAAATGTGCAGAGTTTGTCTTTGCTTTGTATGCACTGTAACGTTGCTGTTCCTGCCTCACCTTGAGCCTCCCCTCCTGGGGTATGTCAGCAACAGAAAAATTACTTGGTGCAGATGTGGATCTGATCCCTCCTGAATTATTTATGAGCATAACTCACAGGAATTACAGCATCTTTGTGTAACTAAGTCAGCCAAAAGCTCTCAGATGGCAGCTGCCACTTTGATAATACCAGACTATTCCCTTACAGACTGTGATCATTTAGGACCAGGCATTGCCGGGACCTCCAGAGACACCTCAGAAGGCAAAGGGGCTGCTGCAGCTCTGCCCCGACTCACAGCGAGAGGCTGAGGATGTTGCCATGGGCCGATGCCCCATACTTGCAGTCGTTCAGCAGAGCCACCCCAAAGCCATGCTCGGAGAGATCCAGCCACTTGTGAGCCCACACCTGCAGGAGGTACCAAGGGGCACGTTCCCCACCGAGCTACCGCCTGGGAGCAAGAGCAGCCCTGGGGCCAGCGCCCCCCTTTCCTCCCACCTCAAATCGAGCCCAGTCCCAGGATGTGTTCCAGTGCGTCGGCCGCTGGAGGTGCCCAAACTGGATCTCGTAGGTGGCATTTGGGCTGCGGACCTGCACAGGAAACTCCACCTTCAGGAACTTGTGAGCCTCCTTCCATTCAACCTGCGCGCACAGCAGAAGGGCATCACCACAGGGGCTGACGGGCAGAGGATGCTCCTGTCCTTCCCCGGTGTGCAGCACCCACGGTACACCAGGTGCACTAGAACCCCACTGGACTCTGAACACAGATGAACTGGTGGCTTCTTCCCAGGGGTACCCCCACCCTCAGGGTGCCTTCCCCTAAAGCAGGAGGGGGCTGCAGGGAGATAACAGGAGGGGGAGCGTGACTGAGATGCAAGGCCCTGCCTGCACAGTGCGATGTTTGTATCCCACTGCAGCCACTGGCCAAACCTGGGTCAGGAAGCGGAGGTAGGGACACGTGGCATCCAAGAGGATCTCCTGGGTCAAGGTGCTGCTTTTCCCTATCTGCAGAGAGAAGCTGACACTTCCCCGCAGGCCCCCAGCCAGGGTGACCTCCAGAGGCTTCAGCAGCGTTGTCACCGGCTTCCTAGAGGAAGGGATAAAGGCAGAGGTGGTAGATCCAGGCTCCCAAATCCCAATCCAACCCCCCATGCAGCAGGCACTCACTTCTGCAGAGTGAATGCTCTGTTACAGCTTTAGTTGCAGCTAGGACTGACAGGGAGACATGAACCTCAGAGCAAAGTCAAACCCCACGTGCTGCATGCGCTGCTCCCCTACCTGGTTTCCAAGTGATAATCCATCACATCCCAGGCATCCCAGTACAGGGGGACATCATCAAAGAGGGCAAACTGGTTGGCACGGCAGCCATCTGGGACTGACTCTCTGGAACAAAGCAGAGCAGAGCAGTGTAAGAAGAACTGGCAGTGGAGAGGGTGCACAGTGAGAACACAACCTGAGAGAGGTTTGAGAAGCCCAGTTCCAGTAACTGGGTGACAGATGTACCTCTGGCAGTCCAGCAGCTGAAGGGAGATCAGGCGCCCCATCACATCCAGGCAGGCTGCAATCACCCCATTCTCCATGGCAATGTACCCGTCCTCCTTGGGGGAAAGGACAGAAACTGATTTCCCAGACTCACACCTGCAGGAACTGGGAGCTCCAGTTGCAAATCCAGGGTGCGCGCTGGCTGCATTCCCTGGATTTCTCCCTAGTCCACCCCTGATGCAGGGTACCCGGATCTGAGGCTGTGCTTACCAGTTTCCTCACTACCACAGGCTGAGGGGGCAGCAACGGCTCCCTCACTACAGCATAGCCCATGCTGGGGACTGTCACCAGAGCTGGAAAGCAAAGAGGTTCTGTTCCAACATCTGCCCCAGTCCCACTGTACTGCCCCGCTGCTCTCACAGCAGACCTACCACCTCCTTGTGTACCCTCCTCTTCCTCATCCATAGGTCAGGAACAACTTGAAGCCCCAAGGAGCAATCTGACAGGTCAGTAAACCCTCCCCAGGGCAGGCAGTTCCACTGTTAGGTGTCTCTGCTCCTTCAGGTAGTTCTCATACACGACTTACCCTGGGTTGGACATACCCAATGTCTCTGTTCCGGCTGGCCCAGCCTTGGAGATCACCTCGGTCCGTTCCCAGGGCAGAGTGTTCAGCACGAGGGTGCTCCCGGCATCCCCTGCTTCAGGCTCCAGCAGTTCCCTGCACAGGGACTGCACAGCTTCCTGCTGCAGCCCAGCGCCAGCCCTGCGGATCTCTGAGCAACAAAGAGGCCCCAGTTGGATCCAGCCAGGCAGTTCCTCACATCCCAGGGAACTCCCGGCCCTCCCATGCAATGTACACACGCTTCAGCTACAATTCCTACTGATCATTCGTTATTGCTATCTATTAGTAAGTAATTAAAGCCTCAGATCACTCCAAACTTTGTTATTACAAGATAATACCAAAGAGCTATGCCAGCTCTTTGTGGTGCTGTAATAAAAGTGAAGCCACTGCAAGTGCCTGTGAGCAGCCAGGAGCAAATCTCTGCTGGGCTCTATCCTGGCCAGCAGCAAGCAGAGAAGTCCATAAGTTGGGATGGTTTTTAATGCCATGGCCCCCCGTTAATTCCCTGTTGAGTCAGCACTGCTCCAGACACAGCCTGTAGCACTGAGCAGCCCAGGACTGCAACCTCCCTGTGCCCTCGTGGCTCACCTGCGTAGTACTGCAGAGCATCCTCAACCACAAGCTGGATACAGCTGCCTGGCAGAACATCATGGAACTGGTTGAGCAGCAATAACCTAAAGCAGAGAACAGAAACCAGGTGATGAAGCAGGGGAGAGCACAGGGCTTTTGTAAGATGGACAAAACAAGTGTTCCTTATCCCCCCCAGTAGCAAACACGTGAGAGAAAAGGATTCTTTTCCATAACATTCTTTAAATCCTTTAAACCCTGTCAACTCTCGTCTTGGTAAACCACAACCCTGGGGAGTAAGAGCCGGTTTTTATCCCTCAGGGCTACCAGATGGATTGTTACAAAAGTTCAGACAAGTTAAAACTGGTGAGGAATGAGGTCAGAAATGAAGCTTCCAGCCAGGAGAGGCTTTGGAGCTGCCTTCCAATGGGTGATGAGCCAGGGGAGGTGCCTGTGACATCCCGACCAGGCAACACCTCACCAGTTTCTGGAAGGGGCTGTGCACACACAGCACTGCATCCTGCAATCCCTCACCTCCAGAGCCGCTGCAGCTGGCTGGCAGGATACTGGAACCCACCGTCCTGTGCCATAGCCAAGGTGCTGAGCACTTCAACGTCATGGAGTATCCGCTCGCACTCCCGATTTCCCTTCTTTATCTGGTGTCAAAGCAAGGAGAGAAGGAAGATAAGGGGGTGCTGCTGTTTCCAGGCTTCCTTCTCACCCCTTGAAGAAAGTCTGACCATATATCTGTTTTATGGAGTCCTGGCTATGAGGTGGCTGCCACTGTTGAGACCTAAAGGGCACTGTCTGAACCCTGGATCTGCCTGAGCAGTAGAATCACAGAATGGTTTGGGTTGAAAAAGACCTTAAGCTCACCCAGCTCCAATCCCTGCCACGGGCAGGGACCCCTTCCACTAGAGCAGCTTGCTCCAAGCCCCTGTGTCCAACCTGGCCTTGAACACTGCCAGGGATGGGGCAGCCACAGCTTCTCTGGGCACCCTGTGCCAGCGCCTCAGCACCCTCACAGGGAAGAGCTTCTGCCTAAGAGCTCATCTCAGTCTCCCCTCAGGCAGGTTAAAGCCATTCCCCTTGGCCTGTCCCTCCAAAGGGAAGAGAACTGAGAATGGCCACATGGCCTGGGGGTCAGGGGCAACTGCCTCCACCCGCGTGCACTCACCTGGGCCTGGGTGGTGTAGGTGCCGTTGTGCAGCTCGAGGAAGAGCTCTCCCACCCATGTGTACAGCTGCGACGACTCCTTCTCCAGGGCAGAAAAGAGCTGGTCGGGAGTGGAGATCTGAACCCTGCAGGAGAGACACACAGGGATGAGCCTGTGACATGGGCTAACAGTGCATCCTGACCACAAAGGTGACAGAAACCCCAACACAAACACACAGTGCTCCCCTCAATCTCCTCCTGTCCTGCCCCATGCTGCTCTCGCTGCTGGCCAGCAGAGAGGATGGGAGCTCTCCTCTCACCTTGGCAGCCCATCTGTGTCACTCATTCTCTTCATCCTGTCCAGCATCTTCTGCGTGGGGCCCCCTCCTCCATCCCCAAAGCCAAAGAGAAAAGCACTGTCGTTCACACGTCCTTTGTCCTTGTTGTTCTTCACTGTTCTCAGCACCTAGAGGGGTTTGGGGAGAGCTGTAATGCCCTGGCACCCAGCCCCAGTGCCACACGAGAAAGCCAGGTCAGCCTTTAGGGTGCAAAGCTCAGTCCTGCCCCAAATCCCTAGCCCCCAGCGCCCAAATCAGGCACAGACACATCTCAGAGGCAGCCAACTGACTGCCAAGCACCCAAACAGCCTTTGCCCAGCCCCGCTGCCGGCTCTCCCACTCCTTTCCCAGGCAATGCCCTCTCCTGGAGCCTCAGATCTTCACGTGCAGGTCTGGCCACCTCACTCACCTCCTCCACTCGCCCGTGCATCCCATAGGAGTCTCCAGGGGGGAAATGGGTCAGGACTCGGGAGCCATCGATGCCTTCCCAGAAAAAGGTGTGATGCTGGAGGGGAGCCAAAGGGAAGTGTCTTGTACCACACAGTGCCAAAATGCTAAAGCACAGCCCTGGTGCTCCCTGCAGGTCCCAAAGATCTCTGGCCAAGCTGGTAGCAGAAATGGAATTCACACTGAGCTCAGTGTTTCCAGGCTCCCTGACTCATCTCCCACACCAAGGTGTGTGTGTGGAGGGCACCCTCCAATCACATCAGCGCAGAACTCGTGCACTAAAGCCCAAACCTCCTCACAAGCTCTGTCAAACAGAGCCCAGCACCTCTGTCACCAGGGAAGTAAGGGCACAGACGACAGGCTCTTCAGAGCTCCTGGGGGATTCAGTCTGGGCCTTCACGTTCTCTCCACAGAGCTGCAGGATGCCCTGATGGATCAGTGCAAGGAGACAGTTGCACAAGGACGGGGAATGCTGCAAGGGCAGGGGACAGAGGAGAGGCTGGGTTTGCTGTGTTAGACCTGCACGCAAATCACAGCTTCCCATTTGGAAGCAGGAGGAACGTGCAGGCCAGGGCCCCAGCTGGGATCTCAGACCATGTCCCTCCTCTCCGCTAACGCCTGACAGGACATTGCTACCACCATAAACTGGTGGCTTCTGGAAGAAGAGCCTGTGTCAGCTAAGCCAGAGGACTGGCTCTACCCATGGAACCAACAGGCCCAGGCCTGCAGCCAGGACCCCGGCACCCACAGGTCCATCCCCTGGGAAGAAGGGAAGCACAACTCACCGGGAAGCTGTTCACCAGGTTCCAGCTGAGCTTCTGTGTGAGGAACCGCCTGATCCCACAGCCCCGCATCACCTGGGGCAGCTGGGCTGAGTACCCAAACGTGTCCGGCAGCCAGAACTGGGAGCAGAGGGACACGCACACCCCTGAGTCACGCTGGCCCCAAACCACAGCCTGAGCTCATGGCCAGCCAGGCTCTGAGCCCTGCTTGCAGAGGCAACTAAGATGTGTTTTGTAAGGAGCGGTTCTAGGGACCTCCACGCAACATAACCAAGGCCTGGGGCTGTGCTAACTTGGAGCAACCTGGTCTAGTGTGAGGTGTCCCTGCCCATGGCAGGGCGCTGGATCTGGATGATCTTAAGCTCCTTTCCAACCCAAACCATCCTAGGATTCTATGCTACATGGGGGGTTACCTATTTCCTCATCACAGCTTTAGCTGCATAAGGCAGGGCAATGTGAGCAACCTGGAAGGCAGACTGGAGATGAGCCCTCACACACAGCAAGAGGTGGAGTGCAGGGAGGGTGTGCTGGAAAAGAGCAGGTACCTCGGAGCAGACCCGGCCAAACTGCTGCTGGAAGAAGCGCTGTCCCTGGAGGAACTGCCGCACCATGGACTCGCCGCTGGGCAGGTTCCCATCCTGGGGGGGAAGCACAGGGAGCCCAGGCAGCAAGGCAGGCGCTGGGGAAGTGGGAGCACCCCATGGCCACCTGCTGTCATACCAGCCTGGCACATCACAGGCAGGATCTGAGGGCCAAAGGAGGAGCAGAGCTCAGCCAGGCCAGACCAAAGCTCCTTTCTCAGGGAATGAGGAGTTTGGGAGAGGGGTGGTGGGTTTGCTAGGCTGGACACTGAGGTTTTCTGGCCCTGGAGACCACCACCAGCAGCCAGGATCAGCAGAGGCTTTGTTCCCCCCTCCAGTGTCAGGCCTGGTCATAAGAACAGAATAAGGTCATGGAGCTGCCGGAGCAAGTCCAGAGGAGGCCATGAGGATGTTCAGGGGCTGGAGCACCTCCTGTATGAGCTGAGAACATTGGGGCTGTTCTGCCTGGAGAAGAGAAGCTGCATGGAGACCTCAGAGCAGCTTCCAGTGTCCGAAGGGGGCTACAGGGATGCTGGAGAAGGACTCTTCATCAGGGACTGGAGCAACAGGACAAGGGGTGATGGGTTCAAACTGAAACAGGGGAGATTTAGGTTGGATATAAGGCAGAAGTTCCTCCCTGTGAGGGTGCTGAGGCGCTGGCACAGGGTGCCCAGAGAAGCTGTGGCTGCCCCATCCCTGGCAGTGTTCAAGGCCAGGTTGGACACAGGGGCTTGGAGCAAGCTGCTCTAGTGGAAGGTGTCCCTGCCCGTGGCAGGGGTTGGAGCTGGGTGAGCTTTAAGGTCCCTTCCAACTCAAACCATTGTGTGATTCTATGGTCCCAGAGGGAGGGTGCAGTGAGCCAGGCTCACCATGCTGCTCACCATTTCCACCCAGGTGCCGCCAACAGGAATGAACTGCCCCTTTGCCACAAAGTCCTGAATCTGCTTGTAGAGCCCTGGGTACCAGCTCCGCACCCACTCGAACTGCTGGGCCTGCAGAGCACAGAGATCAGGCTCAGCTCCCACCACCTCAAACCACACCAATGTCCCTCCTCCCTTCAACTGCACAGGATGCTCCCTGCTACCCCAGGGAGTTGCCGGAGAAGCAACAGAAGGAGAGGTCCCAGAGGGATCTCACTGACCTGGGAGCAGGCGAAGGTGAGCTCCGGATTGCGCTCCATCAGACGGACCACCGTGACCCAGCTCCGAGCACACTTACGGATGGTCTCCTCGAACGGCCACAGCCAGGCTGCGGGGACAGGCATGGTCCCACTGAGGTTATTACCCAGCACAAACTCCCTTGGGATTGGGATCAGCTGGGAAGAATGCTGGAGCAAAATGCTAAGTGCCTGACAGCAACACAGCCTGGAGCTTCCAGCTCCCACCTCTGCTGCCTCTCTGTTGAGACTGAAACCCCTCCAGGGACTGGAAAAGGAGGGGTAAAGCCCAACAGGTAGAAAACAGCAGCCCGGTGTTCATCACCTGCCCACCAGTGCTGCAAACAGACATGTTCCCCTGCCTCACTGACAGACCAGCTATAGGGCACCACAGCGGTCCCTTTCCCTTCCCTTGGGGCGCAGTACCCAGTGCAGGAGCCCCAGGGCCGCTCTCCCTGTGTACAGCAGGCCCTGGCCTCCAGCTCAGCAGAGGGAGGCGGTGCTGCTCTCACCAGAGTCGATGTGGCAGTGCCCCATGGCGTGGATGCTGTGCTGGCTCTCGCCGTTCCTCTGGCTGAAGAAGGCTGCAGCGAGGGCACGGGCAGCAGGGAAGGTGGAGGGGTCCGTCACGTCGCACACATTCACCATCTGGTTGGCAGCGCACAGCGCCTGGGAACCCCGCTGGTTTTCCTCCCCGAGGAGCTGGGGTTGGAATGAGAACAGCCTGACGCCGAGAACCTGCCAGCTCCACCCATCATCTGGCTCTGCCAGCGGCGCCAGGCAACACCGTGGCCCTGCTCCACAGACACAACCTTACATCTTTGCTCATGTCCCTCCTAAAGCCGGGTTACACACACACCCATCCCAGCGGGCCCTCCTCTAACAGGTAAGCGGATGGAAAAGCCACTCTGTGGCTTCTCTCTGTTCAGTTTTCCCTACTTCAGACAACCAGAAGCAGCAGCAGCAAACATTTGCTCCTGCAGGGCCTCTTGGCAGGAGGAGATGGGTCATAGAATGGCAAGAGGAAGAGATAAAATGAAGCTGTGGAAGGGAACCGAAGGAGCTCACAGACCTGGGCCATGTCCAGCAGTATTTCCAGATCCACCAGCAGTTCATAGACATCTCTGTTGAAGACCACAAGCTCAGCCTTGCTAAGGGTGAACCTCTTGTCAGGGTCTGGAGGGGCGATCATGCTGCCCTTGCCCGCCCCAAAGAGCCCGTTGCAGGCCAGCTCCACGTACAGCGTCAGGCTGTGGAGACCAACAGCAAACCATCAGGCAGCAGATCACAAGCAAGCAGATAGGGAAATCCATTCTCCTCCCCGTGGTGGGGCCTGAAGAACAAGCAGAGCCCCTGAACGGCTTCTCAGAGGACCAGGATACAGACAAGGATGTATGATCCCAGCCTCTCGGCTTCAAACAATGCCAAGCTCCCCACACTACCCACCTGTGGGGCTCAGTCTCTTCCATGCTGCTTGTCAGGATGTAGCTGGTCTTCTCGCCTTCCTTAGTCAGACCCTGCAGGGGAACATGGCACATTTAACACGTGTCCTCAAGGGTCCATGACAGCACGATGGGCAGGACAAGACACCGCAAAGTCCAGCTGGATGGAGGAGCCTGGTCCCATGGACTGTAGGACAAAGCATCCCTCAAGAACAACCAGCACAGAAGCTGCTGCTGCCCTGCAGTACCACAAACCCTGCAGACACCATCACAGAGCAGGGCAGGGGTGCAAAAGGACACCTGAGCAGGACTGAAGCTGACAACCTTTAGAAACCAGACTCAAACCCACCAACACCAGGCTTACCCTTTGGGAACAGCCCACAGCCCCTCTGTGGTCCGACAGCACAGCATGCAGACCATGAAGTCATCCTCTCCCCACCCCACACATAAGACTCTTCACAACCACCCCCCTTCTCTGCACAGCAGTTTCTCCCTCATTTGAAGACAGCTCTCCTATTGCCTCAGAGATTACCCTTTGGGGCTAACCACCCTACAACTACATATCCTCCTGTTTTCCTTTGTGACCACTCTGCCTGGACCTCCAGATGTTCTCGATGCTCTCCTGTTGGTCCATGTGTTATTTTAAGCTCCCCACAGCATCCCTCTGAAGAGCGTACTACAAAGAGGAGGAGGTATCTTCTCCTGCCACACTGCAGAGGGCTAAGGGAGATAACCACCCTGTCGAGAGCAGGGTGCCTGGCACAGCTGGCACATCCCGATCCATGCCTCCTTACCTGGACAGGCTGGGCATCTCGCCACACCATGCCCTCCCCATCGCTCTCCCAGACAAAGTGCACTTCCCGCCCTGCCCATGCCGGTGGGATGCTCAGCTCCACTTTAAACCAGCACGTCTGCCACCTGGAAGAGAACAGGCAGCAACCTCAGCCCTCTGTGAGACCTGCTCCCAAGGGAAACCACGCTTCCTCAGCGTCTCCATGGAAAAGCTCAGTGGGGACAGCACACTGACGGGATTCAAATGTAGTGATGCTGCCTGTCCCTGTACTGCTTTAACCTCGACACAGCGTGGTCGGGAGGTGGCTGTCACACATCCACAGCTGAAGCAGCACACAGTGCCTGCACATGCCAGCCCTGCTCTGTGCCACGCAGACACACAGGGCTTTCCCCTCACCGTGAGCTGCTGGCCTGACCGGCTGCTCTTCCACCAAGGGATACTTTGAACTCATCAAGGGTCAGAGATGCAAGAGCAAGCTAAAAGCCAAGCTGAGTGCGGTGCCGTGCTCGTTCAAGCTGGCAGGGACTGGAAAACTGCTTCCCCATCCTTCCTGTGCACTCCTTCCAGACGACAGCACACCCAGAGCACACCAAGAACTGAATTATGGCTGGGGCAGGGCAATGCGGATCAATATCCCCGGACCTGTGACCCTTCTTATCATGGTCCTTAACCCCTAAGGGCAGGCTTGTGCCCAGGCTGCAAGGAGGCACAGCCCAAGGGGGTGAGGAAGCTGAGGGCACTCAGGAGGAAGCACACAGACCCCAGCTCCTCCTGGGGCGCCAGAGGAACAGGCAGGAGCATCACTTCTTTGACCACTGCTGGGGAAAAACCTCATCTTCTCCCAGCCCTGACACTGATCGCACTCAGAAGCATCAGGGTCACAGCCATGGCTATGACCATGAGCACAGAGGTCTGATAAACAGGGCTCTTCCCTCTCCTCACAGACACATCTTGGTCTGTTTCCTCTGCCTGCTTGGCACGCACCTTCTACCTGAAGCACGCAACAGGGAAGCCGATCATCACCCCGTTTCTTTGCCATTGAGAGCTCACAAGGACTCACACACACACACAAGTAACTGAGGCACAAGCTCTGGCCACACCATAGCGACAGCCCCACGGACAGGCCGTACTTACGTGGGCCCGAAGGAGTCCCCCACTTGAGCCGGTCTGAATTCCTGCCTCACCGCCTCATCGTACGGGATGCGCCGCGGGGTCTGGAAGCAGGAGAGGGATGCGGGCGGGCAGCGATCCCCAAACAGCCTGAGGGTGGAGATGGGACAGCATTAACGAGGCCGGTCCCGGGGCACGCGCGTAGGCATCACCCCGCTTTCCCCCTATCACCCTGTTAGCACTTAATAGCGCGGACTGAACACCACGGCACAGCCCACCCCGCCGGAGGGGCTGCTGGAGCCGGGCTGGGCGGCACTGACCGCGGTGCCAGGGACAGCCCACAGCGTGTGCTGTGTTCAGTGAGCCCGGGGAGTGCGGCACCCCCGAAGGGTAGGGATGGTGGCGGTGCGGGACGGGGACACAGGGACGAACCCTCACCTGCCCCGCAGGTTGCAGTCCGTGAAGTAGGTCTCGGAGAGGAACTTCTCGACCCGCTCCAGCGCCGTCCGCCTGTGCTTAGGGGCAGCCATGCTGGCTGCGGGCCGGCTCTGCGCATGCAGATCCGAGCTCCTCCCTCGGGAGGAGGAGCCAGGGCTCGGTAATGAACGGGAAACCCGCGATCCCGCACCCGCCTCCGGTCCTCCCGTCCCGCTTTATCCCTTCAGGAACAGCCCGGATTTCACGGTGCGTGAGCAGGAAGGAAGGAGCAATCCGTATGCAATGGTCAGCCCTGGCGTTTTAATGGAAATACCGCACTACAGTCAAGTTTACAACCAGTTGTATAGAAACCACGCGGGTGTGGGCCGAGGTCACGGTACAGAGTACAAAAAGCAAGTTAAAAGAAGAAAGAAAAGGGCAAAAGGAGAAGCACAGCTCTGCTATAGTACAGGCGGGAGCAGGGCTGGGGTGTGGGATGGACAAAGGGAGGGTGTCCCCGCCACATGCCGGCACCGGCTCCTGGGACAAGCACCCACTCAGATGTCTCAGATTGTCACCTCCGCATCACCTCCAGCGCACACCCGGGGACAGAAAAGACGGAGGGGGAACAGAGAGCAGGGAACGTCTGGAATGGGAGAGCCCTTCCTGGCTGTTACAGCGAAGGAGGGGAGTTTATTGCTGGCACATCGCGGCTGCTCCCCGCTGGGCGCTTCCCTCTCTCCATAGGAGGCTCCGGTTCAGGATGTGCCTGCTATACACATTGGCTGCCAATGAGTAGTGGCGCTCACGTCCCGCTCCGCTCCCCAGCTCTGGTGCCTGTGGAAGGATGATGGGAAGCTCCGGTGCCAGGAGGAGATGACCTGTTGGCTTGAACAGGGAAAACAACCCCAGGTGTAAGGGCAGCAAAGCCCTTCCCGAGGCTCCCCAAGCCAGGGAGAATGGAATTCCAGGACTGGCAGCATGGGTTTGTGCAAGGAATGCTGCCTCCTTTGAGGAGGAGAGACGGTGCAGTTGTGTCTGCCGTGGATTACGAAGTCCGTGCCGACTTCTTATTCTTTAAAATGAGACTCTTCCCCCCTTGTTTTAAACATCTGCCAGCACTAAACTCTTCTACTTAGAAAAATATATATCCCAGATGTGGTTTTCATCAGTGAAATGCCCCGAGACCCTCACCGTGCCCTCTTCTTGTACACACACACACACAAACACACACGCAGAGCAGCTCAAGCCAGTACTGGTTTGGTACTTGAGGTGATGCGTACTCCAACCCCGAGAGGGAAAAATCCATCGGCACCATCAACCCCAGCTAAGTAGCTCAGCAACACTTCCCAAACGCGAAGGTCCTGGGAGCTGGAAGATGAGGTGGGTACAAATGATCCATCGGGATACAACAAAAATTAAAAGAACTTAAAATTATATACTATATATTTATATATCTTAACAGGCTGCTTATACCACAAAGCACACACATGGCATCTGCTTTTCCCTCTGAGTTTGTGAGGCCAACTGTATGAAATGATGGGATGTTCCCCCCTTCTTCCCCAAATCCTGCGTGCTGCACAGTGCCTTTCAGACCAAGAACAGGGCTGGAGGTGAGCGAGTGTCTTCTTCCAGTTAAGAACAAAGACATTGGTTTTATTTACAAAAAGAAAAAAGAAAAAGAAAAAAAAAAAAGAAGAGAAAAAGTTTCCACACAAAAGCACTACAATGATAACTCCCTTTGGTAAAAAGTGTAATAAATGTCTCCATCGGTCTGTCAGTACTAAGTCTCAAGCCACCTGGTACTATGGTACACAAGAAGCTAGTACAGTTATGCTAGCACATCAAGCATACTTCCTTTAATAAAAAAAAAAAAAAAACAAAAAAGCCAAAAACCCCAACAAAAACAAACAAAAAAAACCCCCAAAATTGACAATTTGTACATTTATTTACAAAAAAAAAAAAAGAAAAAGAAAGAAGAAAAAAGGAGGGGAACATGTTAAAATCGTGTTGTTCTCTTGTGTGTGTGTACGGACACGTGTGTGAAAAGCTGGTGCATGGCACTAGGAGAGACTAGTAAACAAGCAGGTACAAAAAATACCCCCCCCTCCCCCCCCCAAAGGAAATACAAACCAAAACCAAACAGTTCCACTGGCACTAGAAAGGACAGACCGATCTGCATGGGGCGAGCCCAGCCCGGAGCCATGAGAGGGAGGCGAGAGAACCCAGGCTCCGCTCTGGAGGTGCCGTCGGGCCGCCCCGCGGGAGGGGAGGCTGGTCAGGACAGGCACCTGGGAGGGATTTCGGGACACATCCAAGAGGTCCGGTGCTGGAGAAGCCTCCGGGTCTCTTCCCTCGGTGCTCAGGGCCTGCAGGGAGTCAAAGCCTCAACACTGCTGGTGTGTACGAGCTCGTTGTGTTTCTCTGGGATGGCTCAGTTCAGAGAAGGGTCCTTCCTGCCCTCGGGGGACACGCGCCCGAGTCCAAGGGCCGGCGGAAATCCGCGTCCCCACAGGGAATCCCGCTGGTGACAGGGTGTACCAGCCACGCACTAGTCAAGTGGCCATGTTACGGAGATACACAGTGAGGGGAGGAAGGCATCTTCCTCCTTTTCCTTGATGCACGCACACACACACACCGCTCCCGGGCTCTTCCCTCGCCCCCGGGGAACTTTAGGGTGTCTTGAATATCGTGCCGTATTTGACGCGGTACTTGTTAATGCTCACAAAGTGCAGGGTCTCTGTGTCACACGTGGTGGTGCAGGGCACCAACCCCTCCAACCCTTCGCCCATGAGCCATTTGTTTGTCTCGGCTGCCATTTCGCGGGGCACGTGCTCCTTGGTCCATTTGTCCACCCAGGCCTGGAACCGCTGGTGCAGCCGCTTGCTCACTCTTTCATGGGACTACAGAAATAGGAACAGGGGTTAGGAAAAGGCAGCATCGGGTCCCCAAACTGTGACACAGCCGAGGGGATCATCAGCCACACACCAGCCCTGGCTAATGGCAGAGGAAAAGCTCTGGTGTCAGCCCCTCTCAGGGCAATGACAGTGACAGAATGAACTCATAAGTACCAAAAGCTTTAAGCGCTCAGGCTGGGGACACCAAACAATACCCATGGGAGCCCAGGAGCGCTGAGTCCCTTCTGCATTGCCTAAAAGATGCTGCCACCACCTCCTCCTCCTTAAGGCAGAGCCCGGAACAGGTCAGCCCTGCTCCCTTCAGGGGCAGCCTCCAGTTCTCCACAGAGGGGCAGTGTCCAAAGGGATTGCAAACTCAATATGCTGACATGTGGGGACCTACCTGCTGCGAAAAGTTAAGAACCAGATCAGGTCTAAAAGGTTTGAGAACCACTCGCTTAAGCAGAAGCATCAGGAGGGGACAAACTGCTCCCACTGTTGAGTGAGAGCATCTGCTTAAGGAATGCAAGATCCAGGAGAGCTGGTTTAAAGCCATGACTACAGTCATAATTGAAACCAGCAAATATGATTAAGCCTCCAGATTAAAACTTATGTATTTTGTTGTTTTGTTCTTCTCTCACAGACTGACTGCATCTCAGTGTTAACCACTAAATCCAATAGATCTGTAGTTCAGTGAAGCTTCTTTCTGCAGCTCCTTCAATAACCAAGGGGCTCTGCTCTATATTTAACAGCTCAATAATCTGATTTATGTTCAGCTTCTCCATGAAAAACACTGGAGGTTTGTGCCAGCTGAATGGGAGGGATGGGATTAAATCAAACTCCTCAGCATCAGCGTTTCAAGGAGTCACCGCTGACAGAAAACACTCTCATCTGGTGCGAATGCCAGTTTAACAAAGTCACTTTGCACCTAACGAGAAGAACCCATTATTTGTATTTCATTAGCAAGAAACAGATGGTGAGCCGTTGTTTTAGAAGTCTAAATGCATGACTGCAAGGGAGCTGTGAAGGATGATTTACAAGGCAGGAAGCAGGGCACCGCTCCCACTCCCTCAGCTCCCAGTGTTCTCAGTGGTCAGTAGTTTGCTCAGAAAGCCAGTGACTTAATCAACTGAAAGCAATCCGTGCAGCTGCAGAAGAGACTCCTGCTGACAGAGCCCCAGGTACCTCTGCTTCTGGCTGCTTAAGTCAGTAATTTAGCCTGGATCTGGCAGGTTCCACTTTCTTTTACATTTGAAGCAGCAGCATTCTGCTTAATGTTGTGTTTTAAATAGATTATAATAAACACAGAGCCAAGGATTGCAAATCTTAAGTCGAAACAGTCACACTAGAACTGGAGTTTGCTGTTAAAGCTCCCTGCTTTTCCTTACTGGATGGAAATATTCCCGTGGGATGAGACAAGTCACCCAGTGTCAAAGCATTCAGAAGACCAGATCATTCCCCAACTGACTTTGACCTATCTGGAGTCAGGGGCTGCTTTCACCTTGAATAACCCCCAACCTTTACAGCTCAAGAACAGCCAAAGAGCCAACACTTCCCTCACATAGCATCCCAGCCACCTCCTCCTTCCCTTGCCCCATCAGTTACTTCTGGCACAGAGAGCCAAAAGCAAATCTGAGTAACTCTGCTTGCGCCTACCTGCTGAGCTCGCAGTAGAGCGGTCCTCCTGTACATGTAATCCTCTGATTTGATCACATACACCATCTTGTAGGAGTTCAGTTTGAATTTACACTCCAGCTTGTCCAAGCTTTCCACGTTCTCCATGGACTTCTTACTGTTTCCTTCCTTCCCTTCCTTCTCCTGCTGCTCCCGACCGCGCTGACACTTACGGATCCGCCTGAGATTCCTGCAGACCAGAGAACCCCTCTGGGGATTAGTGCTCAGCCTCATTCAGGCTCAGGCCCTTACAATGAGTCAGCCCCCATGGTTTCTCTTATTTCTGAAGTTCTGGCTATTGTGCCATCAACTCCCTGTTCATGAAAAGCCCTGACGTGGCACCCACTGTTTTTAAACAGAGGGTTACTATAAGCCAAGGCAGGACTGCCAAAAACCCCATTTGGCGAGCCACCAGCCTTTGCATTAAGACGCAGGCGAGACTGAAAGCCCAGCTCTGCCTTCTGAGGCCATGAGGAGGTAGGGTCTGCAGCTCAGCCTAGCCACTCACCTCGGCAGGAAGACTGGTTTCTGGGCCAGGTGCTCCCGGAGCTCAGGGGAGGTAGAATCTGAGTTGACGTACCGCTCCACATAGTCTGACCAGCGCTGGAAGTGAGCACAGAGCACACGTCAGTCACTGCCTTCCCACCAGCCAATGTGAGGTGGAAGTTAGGTATGTGAACACAAGGTCACTTTTGAAGGCTCTGTGCATCTAATCCCCGAAAAGTGTTTCTCTGTATGGTTTTGAGGGCTTTCTAACACAAAATCAAGAAGGATTTGCCTACTCACACAACTGAAAGCTTTACAGCGTGTCCTTGATGTTTCTTTATCTTGTGCTAATGGACCACGCAACAGTCAACTGGGTATCACAGCTCTCTGTACAAGCTGCTCTTACCTCTGCTTCTACAGGGTCATCAGAGTTCTCTTCTTCTGTATCCAGCAGTTCAATGGTTAACTGAACTTGACCTCTGCTCTGAATGAACATCAGCTACAAAGAAAAGGCAGAAGACGCTTCAGGAGGGGTTTCAGTTAGAAGAAACAACCTCTACTTCCCACTGGGGCAAAGGGAGAATGAAGAAAGCTGGCATAGTTATACAGGAAAAATCTGTGCTCTGAGAGCCCAGGGAAAACCCTGCCCAAACTGCACAACCTCTGAGGAACCAAAAGATGGCAAAGCTTTCTGCTTGTTGTTGGTTTTGGAGTGGTGCTGGTCCTTCTTCAGCCCCCAAAATAAGTTTGAAGGCAAGGGAAGAGAGATCGTACACACAGACTTTTATCCCAAGTACTTGAAGTTGCTCTGAAAGGGCCTGACCACTTCCTGCATCTCAGGCATGGAAGTATGGATTTGATTAGCACAGTGCACTGGGTTTGTTTAGCAACAGATGCAGTCAGCAATGATTTAATGCCCTGTCAGTATTCACAGCTCTCCCCACAGCTGACAAAAAGATTGAGACACAAGAGAAACAGGAGAGTCTGAACTAACAAATGAAAACCAGTGACAGCAAAGCAGTCAATATGATAATACCCCAAGGATGTTGTGAGGCACAAGGGGTATTCACTGCTGTTCCAGGAAATGTAGTTCTCCTTGAAACCTCATTTCTGAGGGGCCCTTACAGAGGCATTATCCTATGTATCAAAAGCTGTGTGCTGGGTTTGGCTGGGATGAAGCCAGCTTTCTTCATAGCAGGTAGGATGGGGCTAGCTACATTTTGGATTTCACCATTGAGGAGGATGAAGGTACACAAGGAGCTGGGAGGGGACACAGCCGGGAAGAGCTGACCCCAATTGACCCAAGGGGTATCCCACACCATACAGCATAATGTTCAGCATATAAAGCTGGGGGGAGAAGGGAGGGGAAAACATTGGGAGTGACGGTGTTTTGTCTTCCCAAGTCACTGTGATGTGTGATGGAGCCCTGCTGTCCCGGAGTGGCTGCCAATGGGAAGAGGTGAATGAATTCCTTGGTTTGTTTGTTCTGCATGTGCAGCTTCTGCTTTACCTGTTACGCTGTCCTTATCTCAACCTGTGTTTTCTCACTTTTACTCTGTGATTCTCTACCCCATCCCATCGGGGGAGCAGCAAGCAAGTGGCTGTGTGGTTCCAGTTGCCCATTGGGGTTAAACCCCAACAATGTGCCACCAACACTTCCAACTTCAGAGCAACAGAAAAGTCCTCAGCACCCCAGGATGCTAAACAAGGCTCCTTTGTAAAGGACTGTGCCTCTCCCTTCCTATAAGGCAGTCCCCTCACTGCTTGCTGCTTTTATGCCATGGTTTGCAGCCCGGCTTTACCTTGAAGCAGTTCTCCTCTGACATGAGCTGCTCCGCTTTGCGCTGGTAGGCGGCCTCCAGAAGGCTACGAGAAGACTGGGAAGCGAGAAGACCTCCTGTTGCTCCGTTGTTGTTCTCTGACAGGTAAAGGTCTGTTACCTGCACACAGATCTCATCGCTCACTATGTGCTGGAGCTGCAAAAAGGAAGAACGTGGGGAAGGTGTTTGTCAGGGAAGCTGCTACGTGCCCAGGGGAGGAAGGGCTAGAGCACAGCGACACGGTATATCCCTGCCTCAGCAAGGGACTGCTGCTGTGGCTGAGGAAAGGGCTGAGCAATTTAGTATCAAATCCTTACTTTACACGAGTTTAAAAATCAAAAGTTGCTCAGCTGTCTTTTGAATCCAGACAGTGTCTGCACTGAAGGAGAGGGCTTCTGAAAAGCAGATCTACCCTTCTGAAAGAGGCAAGGCCTTTTCAAGCCTTTCCCCTTCCAGCCCCTTGTGTCTTGCTTTTGTTCTTCAGGCTACTAAAAGGCACATGAAGAATTTTTCCCTAGGTCACACATTCTTCCTACCAGCTCAATAAAAGGACTAGAATTTAACAGCCAAAATGAGCTACTCCAACAGGCAGATAAAAGAAACAAAGCTGTTTAGAAGAGGCTGCTCCTACAGCGCTGGTGAAAAGGAAAAAAATTATTTAGATGTCATTTAATTCCTTTTCAGAGTTAGAGCAAGATTACCTCTGGAGAAACTTTAAAGTGGAATACTTCTAAAACTTCTGGAAAACAAAGGGAAAACACACACTCACAGGACAGTCCCAATAGTATAAATACAGCAGAAATTACATTTTCATAGAATTCCAGACTAGTATGGGTTGAAGGGAGCTTAAAGCTCATCGAGTTCCAACCCCTGCCACGGGCAGGGACACCTTCCACTAGAGCAGCTTGCTCCAAGCCCCTGTGTCCAACCTGGCCTTGAACACTGCCAGGGATGGGGCAGCCACAGCTTCTCTGGGCACCCTGTGCCAGCGCCTCAGCACCCTCACAGGGAAGAGCTTCTGCCTAAGAGCTCATCTCAGTCTCCCCTCTGGCAGGTTCAAGCCATTCCCCTTGGCCTGTCCCTACAGGCCCTTGTCCCAAGCTCCTCTCCAGCTTTCCTGCAGCCCCTTCAGGCACTGGAGCTGCTCTCAGGTCTCCCCTTAAGGAGCCTTCTCTTCTCCAGTCTCCAGCTCTCTCAGCCTGGCTCCAGAGCAGAGCTGCTCCAGCCCTCGCAGCATCTCCGTGGCCTCCTCTGGACTCAGAGGAGTTTCTTATCACATCTCTTTACGTCAGCCTTACAGCAGAGTTAACAAACACCCAGAATTTACCTGCTTACCCCCAAACTCCCCATTTAGGCATACAACATTCCCCCTCCCCTACAGGCTCTCACTGTAGCCAACAACCCAGCTCCTTTCTCCACCCCGGAGCATCCCCCCTCCAGGTTTTGCTGGCAGCCACCTGTCGAACAATGCTCTGGATCAGCTTGTCCATGGTGAAGGCGATGTAGGCGTGGATGGTGAACATTTCACGCAAGGAGTCCTCGTACTGCGACGAGTCCATGTTCCCATCCAGGAGGTTGCGCACCATGTCCAGGAAGGCTGGGTAATAATCCTCCACATCAATGTCCACTGCAACACGAGAGAATGGGAGACATGAACACACTGCCCCTAGGAAGTGCTGCTTTGAGGTTTGGTCCTCAGACTACCTGTTCAAGTTGAGGAGTTACTGGAAGAAGCTTAAATGAGTGTGTTGTAGACATTTAGAAGTACTTTTAAGGCCATGTGTACTTTCATAATCATATTATAGAATCACAGACTGGTTTGGGTTGGAAAGGACCTGAAGATCATCCAGTTCCAACCCCTGCCACGCGCATGGACATCTCACACTGGACCATGTCGCACAAAGCCCTGTCCAACCTGGCCTTGAACACTGCCATGGATGGAGCATTTACCACTCCTCTGGGTACCCTGTGCCAGCGCCTCACCATCCTCACAGTAACGAACTTCTTCCTTATATCCAACCTGAACTTCCCCTGTTTAAGCATGAACCCGTTACCTCTTGTCCTACCACTACAACCCCTGATGAAGACATGTGCCTTCCAGTGTAGCCTCCTCTATGAGGTTGTTTAAGTCTTTTAGACATATAAAACTGAAGACATCAAACAAGCCCTGTCAGTGTGTTACTGAAGCATCTTCCTTCCCCAGCTCCCTCCCACCAGAGGCACTCACTCGGCTCCTTCAGTCGCAGCTGGATGGCAGGACTGTCACTCTTGTCTCGCTTTATGCCCAGCACTTCCCTCTCCCACTCCCTTTCCCGTGTCTCCTCCTCGATCTGACGCTCGGCCTGGGTGCAGATCCTCAGCAGCCTCAAGCACAGGATCTGATGCAGCCGCATGAATATGTACCAGTTGCTGTTCACATAGAAGAGGTTGTAGACCTCATCCATGCCCCGCAGCTTCTGAGCGGTCGTGTTGTTGAACATCAGCTTGGTTTTGGGAGGACTGCCCCCAACACCGTTGTGCTTTTTTGCAGCCCCAGTAGCTTCATCCACATCCATTTCCTCTTCTTCCTCCTCTTCCACATCTGAGAGTTCACCTCGCTGAGCAAACAGCAGGTCTGGAATGAAGTGATACATGATCTGCTTGATTTTGTACTTGTCTTCTTTCTGGATTCCCGTCTGCCGCTTCACATGGTGGATGATAAGAGAAGCAGCATCTTCCAGGATCTGCTTGTCTTCATAGGCTAGTGATAGGTGTGGGCCTGTGGGGACTCCAGCATTGTCTTCTGAAGCCTGCTCTTGCCTCTACAAATGAGAAACACACAGCACAAAGATGAATCCCAAACACTTCTTTCCACCCAAGACCCTTTCAGAAAGCTCCGAGAGTGAGTCTGTGCCACCAGCATTGAGGAGTGAGGAACAGGAACTGAAACTGCACTTGCAAAGTGCATAAGCTTGAGGGAACGGAGCTATTGGTGGACTGTCTCACCTCATCATAGATGCTTTCAATCTCATTGAGGAGACTCTTTGACCTCAGGACCTTGGTATCATTCTGCTTGAAGTTGATGCCCTGGTGGTCCAAGGATTTCAGGTAATACTTCTCATTCTGCTCTCGCCAGACTTTATTAAATCCTCTCTGGGCTTCTCGCCACTCTTCCTCTTTCATCTTTAACCTGGCATCAAGAAAACAAAGGTGAGTTAAGAGGTCTGCTCTGAGCATATAAGGGAAACCTTCTGGCATGCCAGGACAGCTAGAGGGCTTAAGTGTCCTCCTCCCAGCCCCACTGTCTGCAGAAAGGAGAAGGGTTGAAGGGATGAGAGTGCCACAGAGGTAGCCCAGGTCTCTCGGACACCCCCCAGAAAGTCACGTAGCTCCAGCTGCTGAAAAGGAGCAGCTTAGTTTGGATGCTTAACAAACTCATTCCCTTGCAGCATGGACACCTGAGCTTCCAGCAACGGACTTCTGAACCTCCACTCAGCAGTGCAAGCAAAGCACCCCTGATGCAGCTCAAGATCCTGGGCAAGACTGTTACCCCCAGCTCCCAGAGACACAGGACCAAAAGCCCCATGGAGGTGAGAAGTGGCCAGGGAGGAGCACCCCCTGCTTACACACCTCAAGCTTCCTCAAGGAGCTGCAGCATCCACTGCCTTTTCTTGACTGAGAAAGGGGAGGCTGACAACAGAAACCAGCCTGGGAACCTGAGGGCAGCACAGCCACCACAATCTGAAACACAGATTGTGAACCACCACAATCTGAAACAGCCATAGGGTTTGAGATGGGATCAAATTAGCCCTGGAACAACCCACACAGTACATATTTTCCTTGTCTTAAACATGATGCTGACACCAGGGAAGAAACAAGGTTTAAGAGGAGACAACAGAAGCTCTCCATCCCTCCAGATGAGCTTCAAGGTTTTTGTTTCAGAAGGGCAATTCCCTCTTTCTAAGTGATTATAATGAAATACAGCAACAGACCAGAGCATAAAATACGCTTCTTAATTTATAGCCTTGTGGAGGTCACAGCCTTTAGGGGCAAAAACTAGGTATTGCTACATCAATCTGGACCACATCTGGCACATTCCCCTCAGGTGGAGACCCTGGGCAGGGTGCTAGAGCAGACAGTACCTTTTCAGTACGATGGGAACAGCCACGGATGGGTTCTTCCGAAGCCCATCAATGATGTCAGCTGCTTTGTCAGCATATATCCTCTGGAGAGCCTTGCGGTGGATCACCTCCGAGGTGCCACCCAGGGTGTTGTCCAGCCGGAATTTGGCCTGCTCCTCGGCAGACAAGCGTGAGAGCTTCTTCTGGATTGCCTCAAGGACGCGGATCGTTGCCAGGTTGGTCTCCAAGACAACATCCAGCTGCAGGGAATGCTACATTAGCCATCATTGAACAGACAAAACAGGATGCTTCACAGAGGCTAACGTTGAAGTGACGTGAAACAAGAAGCCGGGCATGTTTAACAGGGTGTACTCGAGCAGTGCTTCCCATGTTTGGCTGCTTTAAAATAATCCCATTCTATTTTATCTGCTACCTCGGTAATATTGCCTAAGAAATTAAAGGCTACCAGAACGACAGTGTTTGGAAATTACATTTTCCACCTGGGAACAGAACACAATCGACAGTTACTCTACAAAAGGACGTGCCAAATCTGAGCGTATTCAGACAGTTGCCGAGCTAACTTCCATTCAAGATGTCAACCATTTAACATCCTGAATGCACTGCTTTTCAGATTATTACATGGGATGCATGCTCTCATGCACGACGTGGGCAGTGAGAATGGAAAAGATGCATCGACCACTGCTGACCACTGAACAATTTCATCTGGAACAGTGTGAAGGAGCTCTGCACACAAAGTGAGGGGCAGGGGTGGCAGCTTGGAGCTGCTTCTTGCATTAAGAGAACACAAGCTTTTATGCCAAAAAACGCGTGACAGGCACAATAAAAACACATCTGGGGTATGAGTAAGGGTAGAATTACATCAATATCATTAACTGTTTGCAGCTTGCCAAGACATGAATCAAGAAAAACCAACTTACCTCGAAACGCTCATCCTCGCACCTGTAGATGTGCTCTTCATATTGCGTCTTCTTGGAGCTCACAAATGTGGAGTCCTCAGACCAGGATGGGAAGGATACCCAAGTGTCATTCAAAACCTTGGAGGGAGACAGAGGAAACAAGAGTAATGGATCTAATTTCCCCATTGGAAACATTCTGTGCCCCTTCCAAATCCACAGGGCCACCTCCAACAGTGAGAACTGAACCATCCAGGCAGCCTGAAAAACTCATTAGCTGGAGCTGGGAGGAAACACTTGCAAAGGAAGGGAAAAAGAAAGGTGAAAGGAGCTTTTCCATCCCTTCAGATTAGTTAGCTGCAAGCAGCTGGTTCATGGTGTGTGTGATTCACCATCGCCGTTCCCGGGTGGTCACCACGTCAAGACGGCTTCTGCCTCCAAATAAGGCTAATTTGCAGTAGAAATCCATACCCCAGCAACCCCTTTCCTGACAAAGCAGCTGAGCACCTGCAGCTTTCACCACCTCCAAAACAGGAACAGAACATTCAAAAACCAACCTCAAGGAGGCCAAAGGCAAAGACACAAGGATTTTGGCAGGCAGGCTTGAAAGTCAGGCCCTTCTTAAACCCAAAGCCTGAGCGACTGAGTCATTGGATTCTCACAGGAAGAGAAGTTTGGAGCTGCATCACATAAGATGCTTCTGAGAGACGTGTTAGGACCTAGAGGAGAAGCCTGCAACCCTCTTTTCCCCAGGTTGCTTTCACTATCCTGCCCCCACTCCAGCTGAACACCTATCACCGCTGCTAACTGCATGACTCGGACACCCACATTTGTCCTCCTCATAGCTCAAGGAGCATAACAACACAAAACCTGTGATGTTCCCAAACAGCGTCCGCTTGCTATTTGTGGTCTGCAGGCACCCAGGAAAGGGAAGAACCCAGGGAGAGCTGGGGCTCTCCCCTCCTCCAGTGAATGCTCTTATGCAGCATGTTTATTAACTGGCCTTCAGCAAGAGTCCTGCTCACTCACCTCCAAAGCATTACCTTCCACACCAGTGAAGGAACAGGACCAGCCAGTACCATCCCCAGTTTGACCAAAGGGCCATTACAACACATCAAAGGGCTCAATGAGTACATCTGATCCTGCAGGAGACCAGCTTTGACTCTTGACCAAGAAGGCTGGCTCCCTGTACGGAGCCTATTTCCTGAAGCAAGGCACTGCTTCTCAAGACAAGAGGTCATCTTAGCATTCCAGGTAGAAAGAAGCAGCATGTGAGGGAGAATGTGCCTACAGAAAACATGATTTTGTTTTCAAGTTGGACTAGAGACAACTCTGAAGCAGACCAGAGGGAACTGGGGTAAAAATGTAGCCATAATCTTGAATTACATACTACCCTGTAAAAGATCCCCGAGATCACATTAAGACCACACAGGAAATTAGTTCTGTCATTTCCTACTTTGTGTGTAAGTCTGTAATCTTAATGTTCTTCTCACATAGGTAACATGGTTACTGAAATCATCATACACATCTCGTGCCCCTGTGTTTGATTTAAGTGAGTAAAGATCACAACTATTCAGTGGGATTTTTCCAGCTGCTCCCCAGCCCTTTCAGAAGCACCACTGGGGAAGAGCTGATGCCAACCATCAAAGCCACGTGGGGATCACAACTCCCAGCCAGCTTCCAGCAGAAACCATTCCTAGACTCACACCTCGCGCTGTGCAATAGCTTCTGGACAGGATCCAGGTGCTGGCAGGAGTGCCAAGTGCTCCCTCGCCACCAGGAACACCACTCACCTTGGGTTCTGACACGTACCATGGTGATCCTGAGCCAGGACGTGGGTGCAGGAGCAGCAGGGCTCAGCGCAGCGTGAAGCAAGCAGCAGCACAACTCTGCTGCACGGGAGCAGACGTGCCCTAACATCCCCAGGAATCTTTTCAGCATTCTCAAAGGGATGCAAAATAAATCCCTCATCCTGCTCTGTTCTGCTCACCCTTGCTCCATCCCTTCAAGAAGAGCATCTTACCTCTTTACACAGTGGAGTCCGCCCCGTGCACTTGGGTTGCTGGTAGCTCTTGGGTAAGGCTCGGTAGCTGGAGCCCAGTCTTTTACAGGAGGCATAGTCTATCTCCATGGCAATCCCCTCGGTAGCCCGCTCCTTTGGATACGTCTCCATGTGAACAGACTCTTTATACCCCAGAAAGTTTTTAAACCAAGTGAACAATTCTGGGAATTTCCTGAAAATAAAATGAATGAAGTGAAAAAACTGGCTAAGCAGAAATCAAGCGGTGCTGAGCTGTGATGCTGAGGCTGGAATTGATTGTTACAACCAGACTGTGTCCAAAAAGACCCTCTGAATTACCACTCTGGTGAGTGAGGACTCTTCTCTGCTCAATCCCACTTCCACAGAGCCTGATCAAACAGGAAACATGGAATGGTTTGGGTTGGAAAGGAATTTAAAGATCACCTAGTTCCAAGCCCCCTGCAATGGGCAAGGACACTGAGTTTGTTGATCAGGCGGAGGACTGCTCTCAGTGCAACTAAGGTGCTTTAGGATTACCCCTTCATACTGACAGGCATGCAGACAAGCACTGATACATCCCCCATGTGCCTTGTGGGTACAGCCCCCACAAGACAAGTGACAAAGTAGAGCAGCGAAAGCTGTCACTGCAGGGGCAGCACTCATTGGAAGGTCACATCTGAGGCTCTCAATGTACCCCAGCAGCAAACCCAAGCCAGGTTCCCAGTTGTCTGCAAACGTTTTTAATCTTAAATCAGACCTTTCCTTTCCCAAAGCAGCAAGAGGAAACTGAGAAATGATTCTCTAACTGGATGGCAAGAAGGTTCAGTGCTGAGCAATTGCTTCAGCCAGTGCTGCCTCCCCACACTACACATGCCAACACAAATAATGAGGAAGCCTTTGCCTGCAAGGCCCAAGTGTGCCTGTTTGTAGAGAAAAGCTTTCTGAAGAATTTATTAGTCTAAAATACTGCATCTACCCAACTCCTACCTCATGCAAAGCTCCAGCAATATGAAGAATTGAACCTAGTACTGAAGCTAATTGAATCACTGCTCATTTATTGCCTTTTCATTACATGACAGACAGTAACATCTGCCTCCAGAATAAGAAAACTATGTTATACTTTCCCAATACAGACATTCACTCTTATAGCTGGGAGCACAGACACTAGATGGGAGAAATCCAGGGGTTTCTGTCAAATATTTCACCTTTCCTAGCTACAGGTGGCATCCTGCTGATGCCTGACCAATTCCAGCAGAGCTGTGGAGGGAGCGGAAGCTCCTTGGGGCAGTTTCTTTGCACAGAACCAAGTGTAATGGGGTCCTGAACCCAATTTATGTTGCTATTGCCTCCTCCCTTAGAACCAAGAACTCAATTCACAGGAAGAAGGAACATTAATCTTGCTGCCCAAAGTTGATGGGAGGCTATTCATTTGGTTTAGCTGATTAATACAGGCTTGCTCTCTACACTACTGGCAATTATGGAAGTCTTAATTCCTATTTAAATTATAGTATTCCTGACCACTTTTTTTTTTGCTTCACAACAGAATTCATCTGCTTTCTGGATATTTTAGTGGGTTTATATCAGTTCTCTTTTTAAGAGAACATTTCCTATGTAACTAGACAGTCAAATCTACTCTCAAATGAAATAATTCATGATTGCAGAGCAAGAGACTGCAGTAACAGGCTGCTAAATAATTCTCTTTGCTCTTCTGCAAAAGGAAGACACAGCAAGCAGCACCAACACTGCTCTTGAACGCTGCCTGCATGCCAAGACACAGCTGGGAATCCCACTCTCACCTCCTCTTGGACAAGGAATACAAAAGGGTGGTATAGAAGAGCGTGAAGTTGGACAGAAAACTGAAACGGGGCCCTTATAATCCTGCTCCAATAAAGGTAAAGTCTGAAAGCCTAAAGCACTTGGCATCAGCACACTGAAGGGCTTCCAAGAACTACCAGTATTTTCCTGCTCATACAACAGCACATGGCATCTCATCACGTACACTTGTGATGCTCAGGCTGAGCTGGAGGCAACAGAAGATGAGAGAACGTGCTGCTAACTTGTGCAGTCATCTAGTGGACAGACATTAAGCAGTGGCAGCCTAACCATGTAAAAGTCAAGCCAAGAAGCCACAGAGGAAGCTACAACTCAGGACTCCATCTCAGGAGCACTTTGTGGTCCAAGCAACCGCCCCCCAGCTCTCAGAGCAGAGATCCTCCCCTGTGCCACCCAACCACACGAGATGCATTCCCCTGAACGACCACAAAGGTTAGTTCTTGTTTCCTGGCTCCACAACAGAAACAGAGCACGTGGCTTAAACATCCCTCCACTTACCCCAGGAATGGAGAGACGAGCTGCACGAGCTCAGCCCGGGAGATGACCTCCTGGTTGAAAATAACCAGGCAACGCAGAAAGTTCTCGTATGCTTCTGTGCTCCGCAGGGCTTTGCGGACCTGCCAGACAGGAGGGAAGAGGAAAAAGTTGCTGTTAGGGTGAGATCAAGCTGTGGGTGCTATCACTGGCCAGGAGGACCTGGATTCAACACTGTGGTTCCCACCAATGCACAGAGATTACACATGGAACCAGAACACAGAGTGGGTTGAACAGAGACTAACTTGTACACGCGGTCAGGCAGGCAGGTACTGACGTGAGCTATCCCCATGCTGGGCATGCCCTGCAACATCAGCACCCAGTGCTCTACTCTGGAGAAAGGAGCTGCAAGTGAAGAATGAAATCCCTCAAAGAACCCCCTAACAGCTATGTTAGGAAATGCTGAGATTGTGGATAACATCAGTTATAGCTGCAGTGCCACAAACCCACCCAGGCTGCTTTTAAACACCAGAGAATATTGCAAGTAGGGTGGCAAGGTTATGCCCTGGGTAACATTGCTCCAGCTTCTGCCTGTGTTAACAGCCTGGGTTATCACAGAGAAGCCAGCTCCTGCAACCTGTAGTATCTTCACAGCCCGAGGAAACCAGACGAGTCATCCCAACACCATTACCTTTCCCAGGAGAGCAGTTACCATCTACATATCAGTCGGAGATCTATCATCATTAAGGTATTTGGCATTACAGTTACAATTCCACAGCAGGGATTTCTAGGTTTACTCATGTTAACACCTACACAATAGGCCAGTTACCATTAGCTGACCTACAGCATGCTGCAAAATGCACCTCATCATCAGGGAGCAACCAAGACTTCCATTGACTCATGAATATTATTTAAAAGGCTTGTTCAAGTTCGCTATAGAGTCCCCTCTGAGCCATAAGGAAATGTAGGGACAGCTTAGGGAAGACACCAAGGAAACATCCCCCATATCCCTCACTTGTTCCGTGTGGTAAACCAGCAACAGGCAACACTGTGCAACTAATTAGGTTCAGCTATCAGGGACAAAACCAAATCCAATGTCAGTGGGAATCAGCTGCTTTGTAAACTGAGCTCCCACACTGCAGGTGGAAAGAAAATACTCCCACAAAAAAGATCAACAGCCCTTTCAACAAACCCAATGGATTTGATTGGGAGGGTGCAAAATACATCTGAGGTCAAGCTGAGAAACATTATCAGGGTTGCATATATGTCACAAACTGGGTGCATACATCCCAAGAACAGAAATCAGTGATGTGAGATGGCTTTCTGTGCATCTCGCTTCTCACCTTCTCGAAGAAGAGAGATTCTGTCCCCACACCATGTTTGCTGGCTTCTGCCAATGATTGGTCTTTTAAACCAAGCAGCTTCGGTTTCTTCTGTTAACAAAAAGAAAGGCAAGAGGGGATAAAAAAAAAGGGCTTTTCAGCAGAGCACGTTGCCATATTTTGATTATCTGTCACACAAAGGTGCTGGCTTCCTGACCCCTCCATCTGCTTTCAAACCCAAGAAAGGTGGTTTCTTGTTTTGGAAGGGAACTGGCAGGGAAGTGCCTGTCACAAGTTAATCTCTCCAAGGTTAATCAGTAGCATAGAACTCCCAATATTTTTAACACACTGTTGCATCCTGTTCTGTAACCAGCTGGCTGCAACAGTCACACTACAGTGTATCTCCTTTTTGGAAGCACTTTGTGAAATGACCAAAACAAATCTGTTCTTCCCTGCCCCTTACCCAGTTCGTTTAAGTCCTACACTTCCCTAAAATACCCTATTTCTTTTCCTCTCTTTATTCCACTACAAGATCCTTTATTTTCCCCATACCAGCATCCTCCAAAAGGCCAAAAGCTGTCTCCAGAATGTGTTTTATTTTGCTGCCCTTTATTTGAAGAGGAGAAAGGGCAGAAGGGGAAGTAATTCACTGCTAATGCTTTTTATCACAAAGCAAGACACACCACCTTCAAATAAAGCAAGCAAACTTCTCCTCAATGCACAAACACTAAGCCACCTGGCCACAGGACAACTTTTATGACACTACAAAGCCTTGCTCTCTCAAAACGTGCATCGTTTGAAAAGGGCAAACTCTGCTAAGAGAATAATCATCCATCATTGTACTATCAGCTTTATCACAGGGAAGATGAGCAAATGTGATTCCTCTGCATCTGCTCCAAGTTCTGCCACAACAAACCTGACAGGCACCTTTACCGTTCTTTCCCTTATCTCCCCACATGCCTTGGAAACATCACTACAAATTCGGACCGATTTATTTTGTGCCTTTAGAGAGACTTTTGCCTCCACGCCCCACATCTCCCCCTCACCACCAAACACTGCTTTATTCACCAACAAAACTATCCCCCCACATTCTGCAGTGTCCTAATAAGGTGGGGAAAGCCCTACTTCCCCTCAAGCCCAACAGTTACTTTTCGCCAGCACAGTAACTATTAGCACCTTCAGGCACAGATAACACCACCAGTCTGTGAAAATCAGAGACAAAGCCTTTCGATTCAAAACTAAGACTTCAGAAAGCTTCCTTTAAAGGCAGGCATTAGTTTCTGTGCTGTCAAGCTGCAGTCTGTGCCACAAAGATCCTAAAAACCTTTGTCACAGCCTCCTGGGAACACCAGGGCTGCTGCATGAGCAGCACATACTCTTACCTTCACCGGAGGGGTTGCTCCAGTTCCTGAGTGCCGTCGGATCTGACAGCCATTCTGGTTGGGTCTTTGCTGTTTGTTGTTGAGCTGTGGCTTCTTCACCGTGCCACCGTGATCATTTCTTACTGATTCCACTTTCTCTGCAGTTGTCTTACTCAATAGCTTATTTAGAGACAAACCCATAAGACCATTAGAGCCGAGTTCCACTCATCCAGGCAAAAAAATGCGCCTGCGCCTCCTAACTTTAGATGACTGCACTTATTGCAGTCTTAGAACAACCCTTTCAGACAAGAAATTGTATTTAGAAGACAAGTTATGGCCAGAAAATACAACATATATCACCCTGACCCCATTCCCAGGAAATAAAATCATAGAATTACTGAATCAATGAGGTTGGAAAAGACTTTTAAGCTCATCAAGTCCAACCGTTCCCCAGCACTGCCAAGGCCACCACTAACCCACGGCACTGAGGGCCTCGGCTACACGGGGTGTGAACTCTTGCAGGGACGGTGACTGCAGCCCTGCCCTGGGCAGCCTGTTCCAATGCCTGAGCACCCTCTGGGGCAGGAATTGTTCCTCAGCTCCATCTAAACCTGCCCCGGTGCAGCTTGAGGCCATTTCCTCTTGTCCTGGCACTTGCTACTTGGGAGAAGAGATTGACCCCACCTCACAACCTCCTGTCAGGCAGTTGTAGAGTGATAAGGTTTCCTCTGATCCTTCTCTTCTCCAGACTAAATCCCCCCAGGTCCTGCAGCAGCTCCTCCCCACACTTGTGCTCCAGGCCCTGCACCAGCCCTTCTCTGGCCCCGCTCCAGCACTTCAACGTCAAAAGATCACTCCAAGAACATCCCAAGAAACAAACAGCAGAAGCACGTTTTTCTACATACAGAGAGCAGCTCTCCACTAGGTACCTCAGCTCCAAGTTGATCTCCAAGATGACTTACCACAGAGCTGTTGGCATCAGGCAGGAACTGCCCGAACTCCGAGAGCAGATCTTCCTGGTTCTTGAAGAGGCGAGCCACCTGCGCATACACCTCCTGCTCCGTCAGTGCTGGTGTGTAGTTACCTCCTGCCTCCTTGGCATTGCGCTGCTCTTTCTGCCACAGGAAAAGAGGAGAAGCATCAGAAGAATGGATGCATAAACTAGTGAAGTGACAAAGGAGAAAAAGCCCCCCAACCTTCAGTGATATAAAGAAAGAAACATCAAAGATCTCAGCATCTTACGTAAAGAATCATACTGTATTGGTACGATATTAATATGCTACATTAACAGTACGATTCTTGTACACACTAAATATACATATGCTTATATATACTACACACCCATCTGGCCCTGGATTAGTAGTACACTGACTAAGTGGTTTCTTTACTTTTAGCGCAGCACTATACAAGAATTCCTAGCTTGCTAGCTAGTGCTAAAAGACCCGAATGCAAGCCTTGGACAGACACAGCTAGCTCCCCATGGCAAAGAAAGAGAAACAGCCACGCACATACTCAAATCTGCACTGTTAACACTCACCTGATATGTATGGAGGATCTCCAGGAAGGCTTTGTAGATGTCTGGCTGGCCCTGGAACCGATTCTTGATCTTGTTGACATAGTTGATGGCATGATTAAACTCAACGGGCTGATTGTTCTGCAGGGATGGGGTGGTGCCCAGAGAGATTGTCACAGGCGTGTGAGGTTGGACCGGTGGCGAGCGTGGTGATGCGTATGGTGGAATCGGGGGAGTTTGCTGGCTGGCAGGGGTATGTGCCTGCAACTGGGATGGCTGAGAAGAAAAGAAGCCGTGTTAGGAATTAGCAGATTCTTTTATGTTTGGAATAAAGGCACTTTTACTCCACTGACAGACCATATCCAGAGGAAACAACCCAGCATGTAACTGTATGTGATGCCAATGGTGGAACAACATGGGTTCAACACATACCTCTGAGCGGGAATATATCAAGTGGATGAAATCTGGTACCACATCCAGTCAACCAACCTTCTCCCTGCATGATTTTTACCACACTTCCTTGAAAGAATGGTCTTTTTTAACTGCTACTGACAAGTATTGACTTTGCAGGTCTAGAGAATGTCACTATTATCTTTCATAAGCTGAACATTTCCTAGCAGCTCTCCAAGCAGAAACTGCTGTTACAAGATCCTGCCTTGCTTACCTACAACTTCACCTGCCTGGTAAGGAAATCTCACCTCATCATCTAGCAGGGCCATCAGTTTCATTTGAAGGTTTCAGCAAAAACAGTTGAACCTTTTGCATATCAATGGGGAGAGAAGCACATAGCCCCCGGGGATGAGGAAGAGACTGCTACCAGTTCCCTGAGAGCACCTACTCCTTCACTCCTCCGTTGGCATAAGGAAGTTAATCCTGTGTGAAATCTGGCACAGAGAAGTTAATTCTGGAACACCTCAGCTTTGCAAAGCTTTTGGCATGCTTTTGTTTGCTCTTTCTGAACAGGAGGTGGCAAGTCCCACCAATGTTTGTCTAGAGATCACCTAATCGCCACACTTTCAATCCTGCTGCTAACTGCATGTTCCCCCATTTTGTTTTCCTCTTTTCCAGCCAATTGTTAACTAATTGCACAGTTTAGAGATTAACCCTTGAATCTTTGGGGATTCTCTCCCTCCCTAAGGCTCTCAAATCTTTCCTAATCTTGAGCCTAAAATACATGGTATTTAATCTAGACTAAGTTACTTCAATGCCTATTATCCTGTTCTGTTTCCAATCATGTAAAATACATCTCTTGGACAATAACATCTGGATTACAATTAAAACAAAGTTATTGAAAGGTCTGTTTCAGGTGCACAAACCAATAGCTAAAGGCAGTATCATGTCATCTTGCCTGAACTCTTGCACTTCGGATCTTCCCCAATAACTCCTGCACCCATCCAGCTGATGCTGAGCCAGTCTTTCACAAGTGTAAAAGTAATTTACACTTTAAGCAATGCAGAATCTACCAAGTAACTAATGAAGCTTTTCTAAAGGTTTAACTGCCCCAAGCATTTGAAAACAGACACATGCTTTCATACCAAGAGTAACATCTTTAACAGTCTCTGTTTTATGGGGAATTTCTTGGGACTTCAGCTGTTCTGAGACACCACACACAAAAGCAGGCAGTTCAACACACACCCAACGGTTTAACTAGGAAGCCCTTCTTGCAAAGTCAAATACACTTCAGGGACCTTTTTCCTGGGACTGCTGGATCCCTCTCTGAATAACATATGTACATTTTACCAGATGCTTTGAGCATCTTTCAGTTCCCCACTGAAAGCAACAAGGCTTATCCAAACCACTATAAGGTGGCTCATTTGAATCACTCTCAAAGCAACCAAGATGTGCCTTGAAGTCTGTAAAGGAGAAACTAACCCAGCAGCTGAAGCGCAACACGCGCGGGTTCACAAACGCTATCAAAAAAGCAGCATGGAAATTCCTTTTAAGCTCTTTAGCTCCACACCAGGTTCAGCTGGAGGCAGCAGGATCCCTGTGTGATCAATGTACGTTACTCGAAGCCTCTCACCTTACTGATTTTGGCAGGAGGTGGCTGCGGCGCTGGCTGTGCTGGTGTTGGGGTTGATTGCGCTGAAGGCTGTGATTGATGCTGAGGCTGGGGCTGTGGCTGAGGCTGCAAGCCATGAGTGGGGATCTGGTGAACCTGCCCTGGTGTTGTCACATTCACCATATCATTCGTCTGCACCTCAATCTTGTAACCAGGTGGTAAGAAGGTGTTGAAACCCATGATCAAGTCTGGGTGGCCCTTGAAGAGCTGTGATACACGGCTGATCACTCCTGGAGTGTCAATACTGAAGAAGGAATAACAGCAAAATGTCACAAACCTCCAGACCTTTTCAGTGGTACAGCAAGCTCTCCACACAGGAATTTTCCCTTCTATTGTCTCCCTTATCACCTCTAACCTATGAAACAACGCAAGACTGATTCCCCTGAATATGCCACTGAACTTAAAAATGACATTATCTTATTAGCTCAGACAGCATTTTGTATCTATGAGATCTAGTCCCCAGCCTGACCATTATTAACAGGCAGACAACCAGATGAATCAGCTATCAAGGCTGAAGCTGTGAGCTCCCACTCAAAGCAAAGATTTACTATAAAGGAAGGGATGCATTTAACTTTCAACAACTGCTTTTACACTACTGCTAAAGGTGTGTTCTGCTGCCCACAGGAGAACAAAGTTTAGCTCCTGCTCTGTGCTCTCATGCCCACAAACACTCTTTTTAACCTGTAAGGAAGAAGAAAACTGCATCTGGTTACCTTTGAGATTTAAATTCCTTCATTATATCCAAGAAGTCATTGTAGACCTGTGGCTGGCTACCAAACTGCAGCTTCACCTGGTCAAGGTAAGACAGCGCATCCTCCACCTGGACACAGAACAGACAGGTAGGATCAGCAGAGAGGACTTTATTTCATCTCCCACTGTTCTGCACAACACCAAAACACAGCTGTTAGCCTTGAGCCTGCCCACGGAATTAAGGAGCAAAAGATCACAACCCTGAGCAGAGTAATACCAGCACCATTGGAATAAGAGGTACTCACTCCCCACTCCTGGCTCACAAGATAAAACTGTACCAAAAAAGAAACAAAAGGGGTAAAAAGTAACAGGGATCAGCAGAATTACTTGGAAGTAATTCCTGCATTCATGGAAGCCTCAGAATAAGCAGCAAGTGGGAAATGCCATCATCAGGGTGGTAGATGTCTGCCAAATACACACTTCCATGTTTTCAAGCAGCCAGACGTTACAGTGCGGTATAGAAGGGGGTTGAAAACGGCAACTGTGGGTGGCAAATTGTTTTATACCTCAAACAGCAAGAAGCGGATGAAGCGTTCATGTACCAACATCCAATACTCAGATGTGCTCAAAGAACAGCCCCAGCCTGAAGAGAGACCTCTGGGTCCCCAGCACCAGGCTGCACACTCATCAGCTGTAAGAGCTACACACAGGAGCAAAAGAAGACTGTCACGTATAGCCCCAGTCCTGCACCAGCAGAGGACCTGCCATGGACTGCACTGGCAGAAAGAACCACACAGTTTGGAGCCCTTTTCAGAAGTCTCTAGCAATGAATTGTCCTCTACTCAGTAAAGGCCTCCCACCAACATGGCAGTGGGTGCCACCAACACTGGAAGAGGCTCACACTGTATTTGGAAGAGGCTAAGAAATAGGCACCAATTCGTACCCATGTGCCTTCTCGCTAGAGCTGAACCAAACAGAGCTACTTAAAGGGATTATTTTTGGTGGAGTTTTCTCCTTTTTAAGGATTTTCCAGCACGTAATCTAAGAATAGAGCCTTCCTTACTCCCAAAGTACTCCCACACAGCCACCCACATATGCCATGTGTTCAGAAAAGCTCCAAATGTTTTGGTAATTTAACCCATTCATACAAATACCCTGAATAACACTTGTTCCCTTTCCTCCTGCCCTTAATCTTTTCCTAGCAAGTCCAGTTTTTATTATGGCATTTCAAACAGGAGGGTTTCAGCAGGAAGGAAAGTCCCTTTCTGCATTTGGTAGTACTCCAAATAGGAGAAGCATCTAAGCCTTGTCAAGACAGCTTTTTGGAGGTCACCAGCTGGGTGGCCTTCCCTACACATGGAATTGAGAAAGGCCCTCAGGTGCTCAAAGATTTAGGCACAGGTTGGTTTATGTAAGGCATTACATTATGTCCCTTACATAAGAAGGACATGGAACTGTTGGAACAAGTCCAGAGGATGTCATGAGGATGATCGGGGGCTGCAGCAGCTCCTGTATGGAGCCAGGCTGAGAACACTGGGGCTGTTCAGCCTGGAGAAGAGAAGCTGTGTGGAGACCTCAGAGCAGCTGCCAGTGTCTGAAGGGGGCTCCAAGTATGCTGCAGAGGGACTCTTCATCAGGGACTGTAGTGCCAGGACAAGGGGTGATGGGTTCAAACTGAAACAGGGGAGACTGAGATGAGCTCTTAGGCAGAAGCTCTTCCCTGTGAGGGTGCTGAGGCACTGGCACAGGGTGCCCAGAGAAGCTGTGGCTGCCCCATCCCTGGCAGTGTTCAAGGCCAGGTTGGACACAGGGGCTTGGAGCAAGCTGCTCTAGCGGAAGGGGTCCCTGCCCATGGCAGGGGTTAGAACCCCCAAACCAATCTGTGATCCTCTGATTACCTTGAGGCGCTGGAACTGCTGCTGCCCCTGCACGGGCACGGCTGGCGGGGTGGGGTGAGCGTGGCTCTGCACCACTTGGCTCCCGTGGGGCTGCACTGGTGTTGTGTGGTGGTGGCCGCTGTGCACGGCTGCGATGGCTGGCCCATGGCTGCCTGAGCTCTGCGGCACAGCTGACACCTGCAAGGTAAAGAGGACATCACATACAGCTACATACACAGGCAGAGAGCAGGAGCAGCCTTCCCAGATCCAGATATACAAGGAAAAACATAAGGAAGCAGAACAGAGTCTGACCTTTAAGCAGGACTGCTAACAACCTTAGTAAAAAATACCTTCATTTCCTTCAACAATGACCGAGAGACACCTAAAACCAAAACAACTCATCCTATACTGCAGATACAGGAGAGCCCTCTCTGCAAACACATTATGCACATAGGTTCTCTCCAACCTGCAGGCTCGCTGGCTGTCTAGTTACTAACTCTAACATAAAGACATGCAAAAGGAGCTCAAAATAGGATTTTCAGTCTGACAGAGTCAAGGTTCTGTCTTTTTTCTATGACACGTGTCACAAGTGATAACCTGAATGAATCTTTATGAGCTTCTATGCTCTTGCCATTCAGTTTTGTACTGGAAGGCAAACTGTGGCTCTCTCGTACCAGCAGACTCAGGGGAAAACTCAGCTTGGTATCTCCCCTAGAAAAACAGGGACAGGAACAGAAGGCGCTTCTCAGATCTCCTTCATACGTGAAACCAGAAAGGTTTCAATTTGGAAAATCCACTAAAAAAGCCTTTTAGAAAAATAAAACTGCAAAGTAAATTACTTTTCACTTTATGCAAACTTAAATTTTCCATTCAAGCCTCTTTTAGGTGGGATATACTTTTCTTAATCCTTCCCATGAACAAGGAACAGTTTGCTTGCTGGTCCATCCAAGTTCTTTGCAGGAAGGGCTGCCAGCATAAATACACCCTCTTCCAGCCCCTACAAGTGTCTGCCTGCAGGCTCCCCAGCTCTGCGGTTGCCACTATCAGCACGAACATCCCGTCTGCAGAAGTCAGTAAGAAGCTGTGTGTAAAATCAAGCACTGGGCAGGGAGAGCAGCTCACCAGCACCACAGGTGTGGATTGTGTGACATGCCAAAACCATGGCAAAGGTTGAACCCCTTCTCTGGTCTTTCACTGGGAGGTATCTCCAGTGTGCTCTTAAAGCACACTGTTCTCTCTCCCCAGCTGATAGCTCCTTGTGAAGGGGGCAGGAGAGGGGACAGTGCCACCTAATAACTCTGGGGTCCTGTCTTCCAAAACATTGCCATTTTCCTGGAAGTCTTCAATCTAAATGCTGATCTGATCCAGTCTGTTAAGCTTTAGATCAGCCAGGATACCCTCTGCCTGTGACAGAGCAATAAACCTTTTCCTGGTGAAAAAAAAACAGAGAAAAAGCCCTCCACACACTTGCCTCTAGGATTCAGAGACAATGATCTGAGAGAATCACTAAAAGAATCATGTTCAAAAAAGCCAAGTCACACCATGTTTGTTCAGGCAGCTCTGAATGTGAATGAGGCTGACAGTTCTAAAGCAAGTGCTTCAAATGAGACGTGTGATAAGCACATTGGGCAATCTCAGTTTTTCTTTAGGAAAGCCTGGCACTAAATCACAGAGTGGTTTGCGCTGGGAGGGACCTTAAAGCTCATCCAGCTCCAATCCCCTGCCACGGGCAGGGACACCTTCCACTAAAATAAAACCTTGTCTCAAATACGGAATTCAACATGGTACTGGCTGGTCACACAGCAGGACTGCAGCTGGGATGCACCTAAGGGATGAGCAGCCTTCCAGTATCTGAAAGGGCCTACAAGGATGCTGGAGAGGGACTCTTCATCAGGGACTGTAGCGACAGAACAAGGGGTGATGGGCTCAAACTGAAACAGGGGAAGTTCAGGTTAGATATAAGGGAGCTCTTTACTGTGAGGGTGGTGAGGCACTGCCATAGGTTGCCTAAAGAAATGGTAAATGCTCCGTCCCTGGCAGTGTTTAAGGCCAGGCTGGACACACCCTTGGGCGACACGGTCTAATAGTGAGGTGTCCCTGACCATGGCAGGGAGCTGGAACTGGATGAGCTTAAGGTCCTTTCCATCCATAACCACTCTATGATTCTATGAGCACACACACCTGGTAGCTGGGAGTTACTGAGTACTGAATCCCCGTGGCAGACTGCATGGTCTCTGAAACTGCCTCATATACCGGAGGTGCCGGGGCGAGCACACGGTGCTGGTGTTGGAAGGCTTCAGTGCTGCTGGTGATACGTCTCTGCTGCGACGCATACACAGGTGACTCCTGCTCATCCAATCGTCGCTTCATTCTGAACTCATGCTCGGGAAGCACAACGAAACCTGGGGAAAACAGACCCATTACCAAAGGCAATCAATTCATCGCTCCCTGCCTGTGCTGTGGACGCCAAGTTCACCACAAGCAGGTAGGGCAAGTTCCGCTCTATTCATTAAGGTTCCCGATAGCTCAAGATAGGAGAGGGGAATTAAGATTCAGCTTTCTGCAACCATGTTTTATCACCCAAAAAACATAGCCTTAATGTTGGAAATTAAATACTCTGCTTTAAAGTTGATGGTTTCTTCAATCTCATTGAAGCATTGACAGCACAGATGTCTTCAGCACACACAGACCCTGAGCAAGGCAACTCTCATTGAATGCGCTATCCAAACACCACAGACTGGGGGACGGTGTGTTACCTACACACAGCCCGACAAAGCTGCCTACATTGAAAGCATGGAAACAAACCCCTCCTGCATAGCCCAGGTAGGATGAGAACCAACTGTGAGAGATGCTTTAAATATGTGGGAGGAAGGGGAAAGGAGGAGGCAAAAAGCAGGACGTGTAATCAGATTGTGAAATCACTTACAGAGCCCCCATGCGAAACATTCTCTGTTTAATACACATTGATGTATAACCTCAGAAAAACCCACAGACCCACTACTACACCAGGAGTATTTTGGATGCTGTATGCCACACACCCACGGTGCTCCCAGCATCATGCTCTCCAGCACCAAGGCAAAGGGTGCAAATCCTAGTGCTTTCTATGCACTCACAGTTATTGCCATCCTTGAGATGTTACGTTCTGTTTGTCAAACCACTGGGTGCTCAAAAACGTACACACCTTATTAAGATATTTGAGGGATACAGAAGAGAGTGAAACGCATCTTCTTCCACCTCTAATTCACCAGGACCTCTCCAAAGCAAGTCCTTTTCAGTCCCTATGCAGTTAAGCACATTCACTGCTAATGTGCACACACAGATAAGCAAGGGGGAATGAAGCTCCTCCAGAATAATGGTAACAGCCAACTAAGCCAGTTGCCACCTACAAGCTCATCGCAGTCTAAATCCATCATTAACCAAATAACCCAAAGATCATTCACCAATATCTTGGTGCATGTCAAATATACACAGGAACTGGCAGGAGAGAGATTCAGAGTAGATCAAGGTAGGACTGAAAACACAGGTGATGGAGCGTTTTCCCATCTGTGCCCCTCTCTACTAGTCTCTCCTTTCACTTGGAGGCGGTAGGACAAGAAGGAAGATGTCTTTTTGGAGCTGCTCTTCAAGTTTAACCTCTCAGAACAGTCCCTTGCCATGTTCCCAAAGCACCCCTCAGGTAGAAGCCAACAGAGGCAGAGGAGGACTCCTCACCCCAGGTAAAGGGGAAAGCTCACTAACTGGATCTGATTTACAAGTTACAAATCCTAAGTAGGTCTGACCTCCAGCACACACTCCGAAAGCAGAGGAGAGCACTCCAGGAGCTCATTTGGCTAATGGTGCCTGCGCTGGTTGTCTTTTCATTCAGCTGGTCTCTGCTGACAAATAAAGAGCAAGGCAGGTTAACATGGAGCTACTCCCCTTGAGCACAGCCTACATTTAGCTTTGGAAAGACACACTTTAATGCTAAAACTAAACTGAGCCAATCTGACCATGCACCACCAGCATCCCATGACTGTCCTAACCAGGATTTTGCATGACAATGGCTGACTGCATGAGTAAAGTCTGGGAAAGCTTTGGTAGCATCTACTTATAACCCACTCACCAACTTGGACACCCATCTGCTCTGGACACCGGTACCCCAGCCAGTCCTTCCACTGTCTGTTCATCTCCCAGACTGGTTTGCCCCTTACCCCTTCAGTGGCACAAGAGCTCCCCTTGCCCACAGGAGCAGCCAGGAGCAGCTGGTTTGAGACACATACATGTAAAATTCCCAAAAGCAGAAGCATTCCCTCCAAAAATTCACATGTGATTTGCTGTAAAGAAGCAAAACGGTTCAGCAGGCTTAACACACTGTCTGCACTAAGAGATGTGTGTGTATATGTGTATATATATATACATACACATGGTGTGTACGTGGTATTAAGCTTCTCACCCTTGTGTCTCCATTCCCTAAGCAACCCCACACTCATTGCTTCCGATGGACTAACCAACCTTTCAAGCAGAAGCTATTTGAGGACAGGAGATGGCTGGAGGACTCATGTGCCCTTATGAGGATTAAAATGCCACCTCAGGCTGACCTAAGCCTTTTCCCTGTGGAGCCACCAAACATCTCAGTCCTGTGAAACTGTGGGAGTTGTGGCAGCACCACCACATACCCACCAGCAGCATGAACATCAGGTTTTGAAGCTCTTGCAGAGCAAGTGAGCAATCTTCCAGAAATGCAGTTTGCTGTATGGTTGAGACTGAAGCTGCTGTTCAGTGAAAATCAAAGCTCCCTTACGTGGTTCTTCCCTCTGAATTCCCCTCATCTTCACTAACCGAGCTGGGACTCTGCTTCTATCCAAGCGCTGTACTGCTTCAACTTTAACACTTCATATTACAGTGAATATATATATGTATACAGAAAGAGTCAATATTATAGTCAACAGCCAATAGCATTAGTCAGTCTTCCTAGATAACACCTCCTGAAACTCCTACTTGGGGTCTGCTTCGCTGCCTGAGAGCAGCTCACAGCAGACCACCACTTAACCAAGATCACTCATGCACAGGCTTTTTTAATCCCAGCAGAGAGATGATCTTGATAGTCTGCTGGACCCACATGAAGCCTAGTGATGCTCATCTGTGCATCCACCACCACTGAAACTTTAGGGAGAGGGGAAAGCACTGAGGGATGTGCCTTCACTTCCTTACAGAGTTCCTGCTGATCTTGGCATCTCCCAAGGATCTCCTCCATTCAAAAGCTGGAGAGATCTGTTGCGCAGCAAGTCCTACCCCTCCTACAGACAGCTGATAAGGAAGAAGGGCTGTGATGAAACCCAAGACTAGACATGTCATTTTGAACTGATTTAGCCGAAGCCTCCTGCTCAAAGGGGCAGTTCCACCCTCTTCCACCCTTAGTGACAACAGCTTTCTCTCAGCATCCTTGCTGGGGGCAAAGCCCAGCTAACTATTTCAAGGATAAGTTGTGTCAAAGACTTGTATCAGGTATTTGCCCTTTGCTGTGGTGACATTATGAACAGTCTACACTTATTTTACAGGGTCTTCTCAGGCATGTTGCACACAGCTGGCATCCCCTTACTGACTTTGACTCTAAGACATAGAAAGCCCCGATTCAAATTGCATCGTCTGTAATGTTAATTTGGGGGTGGGGGGAAAAGAAAAAGCCCCCAAAGTACAGCAATGACACAAACTCACAGTGACAGCAAGTCACATACTTCAGGTACTTTTAACTTCAGTTAGAGCACGCCACACTCTGCCTCCAGGAGGACGAAACCTGCATTTTATGTTTAATCTTCTGAGGTCTTTTGTGTCCCACTTTGCAGGGAAAAGGCACCATGTAAGAACACACCTCCAATCTTCTCACCCGTGCCACCTCACCAGCCTTGCTTAGTGCTACAGGGAGGGTACATCAGGCAGATGTATCACAAAAGCATGCAGGGTCCCCGGCTGGTAAAGCCAAAAAAGAAGCTTAAAACAAGATATGTTACAGCTCAGTAACACCACCAGAATTATGCAATTCTACCCCACCAACTTCATCAGAGGATTTCCCCATACATCCGCCTCATGTAAACCACTGGGACTGATAAAGGTAAGTGGAGCACATCCTTTCCCTCTGGTACCGCAGGGAGGAGAGGAGCAGAAGTGCTGACATGGAAAGGGAAGGAACAAAGCGAGGACAAGGTTGGATTTGGCCCTACACGGCTCCTTCCTCATGCCCAGCTCCCCTTCTGCCTGCTCACTCCTCAAAGGAAAAGGCAAAGAGAGAACAGGAAGAAAGCCAATTGGGAAGTTCTGCTGCCTGGGCACCTGTTGGAACCACAAAACGCCTGGGGACAGCGCCGTCTGCACGACCAAGTTGCGAAAGCACCACTGGAAAAGAGTTTGGTCCCTGCTGAAAAAGGGCAGGGAAATCACACAGCTTCAGCTGATGTGTTTAATGAAGGGGGGGGGGGGGGTTAAAAGGCTTCTTTTTGAGGGGAAAAAGGAATCAAACCTCAGGAGCAGCTCCAGGTCCAGCCCCTGGAGGTGCTCTTCTGACCCTGGAGCTCCTGCGGGTGTCCCGTGGGACAAGATTTCAATGCTGCGTATCACGGTGCCGGCTGGAAAGCAGCCGGCCAAGGTCCCGGCAGTGCTGCTGTGTGTGCTCTAACCTGGCCACACGACTTCCAGAGCATGACCCAGCCTGTTTAGCAATCGCTGGGGTGCTTTCTACACCATGCCACACAGCCCAGATCCTTTGCCTGTAGCATGGGAATAAGCCCCTGGCCCCACTACAGAGAGGCACATCTGTGATGGGAGAGTCATCCCCAAAAGAAATGCAAAAGAAAAAGCTGCTGGGAAAGCATTTGGGAGCAGATAGGAACGTTTTCTGCAAGGTGACGTGGTGCACTTGCCACGAGGTACACAGGACGCAGATAAACCCCGCTGGACTCATCCAGATGTGTAATACATTGGTGAGGCATCAATCTGTGCTTTGCTTTGGCAAAGGATGATCCAAACCCAGCTATACACTCCATGCAGAGGTCAGCACCACCTTCCCCACGTGCAGAGGGAATTATCAGGATACTTTTGTTTATCAGTTTTCTTTGAGAAGACCCCACAGGAGTTGGAAATAAGCAGCACGTCCCCAGAAGCGCACCCCCTGCCTACTGCACTGAAGTGCCAGCTAGTATGGGACTCCCTCCTATTCCAGCTTTAAGAGCCATAAAAGCGTTCCAAGGCTGGAGAAGACCAGAACAGCAATCTGGACAGAAAACGATTCATAAATCCTGGAAACATAAATGATGTGCCTGCCAATTCCAAGGCCGACACGTGCCAGGAGGCTGCGTGGAGGCTCCCCCGGCGATCCGGAGAGCATCCCCCTTCCTAACCCTGCTTGCAAAAGCAGCTTTCATCACCCAGAGGTGCCCCAAACTTTAAGGAATTGCAGCAGTTTTACTGGGGGAACGATCACATCGAAGCTTTACAAACAAACTCACACCAAGAGACCACTGATCTCAACCAGAAGCAGTGGGTGGGAGGGATGAATATGAGACGCTTTGGGGTGAAAAAGAAGGGCTTCCTTTTGCAGAGCCTGGAAAAAAACCACTCATTTCACCGAGGCAGGGAAGAAAAGACCCTAAAAAGTGTGTTTCTGCATGTGGAGATCCAGCAAGGGCTGCCACGAGGCTGCCAAGGTGCTTTAAGGTGACGAAGGAATCTTCCAGGGGCTTTCAAACGATCATACTAACACAAGGGGCCATTTTATTCTATAGTCTTAAGAGCACAGTACTTTAGAACAATGTCTACCTCTCTGAAACTGTAATTTTTTAGCAAATCAGAAGTTAGGACTGGAAAACTGGAGCGCAGACAGAGCTGTACTGAATTAAGCAGGGCATTTCCCACTGGTTTACTGGCCCCACACCTTTTAGCACACCTGATGAATACACAAGCAACAAGTCAGAGAAGAAACATAAGGTCTTGGGTCATCCTGGAGCTCCACTTTAGCACATGAACCAGGTTTTGGTCCCTCCAGATCATGCAGGAGATTAAAGATCCAAGCACAGCACGAGATGTAGTTAATAACTCGCTCCAGTGCTATTTTATACACATTATTTTGCTGTTTTGCACGATTTTAGTAGCCCAAATAAAGTTGTTTCTTCAGGGACAGACCCTTCCCTCAGACACGTTATTAGCACAAATAACAACGATTAAAACTCATTCTGAGCCCGGGCCAGGAGAGATAGTATCAAGTTAAGCAGATGTCAAGCACGTTCCTGTTTTGAGCTCTATCTGAATCCCAGGAAAACCCTGAAGCGTTTCTTTGTGGATATACAAGAGGCTAAAGAAATAAACGGGCTGAAACGTCAAGTGCGGGGCTGTGACAAGTGCACGGCGCGGCGTGGAGGGGACACGTACAAAGGGAAACCGGCTCACTACGGTAATCGCGTAGAAATCAACGCGGGGGAGAGGAGCTCCCGGGTTTCCGTACATCCGGATGTCGCTCCAACAGGTCCCCAGGGTATCGACTGAGGAAACCACGGCGGGGGCTCTCCGAAAAGCCACAGGAGAGCCCCCAGCGGCGTCAGTGCCGTTGCGAGTGGGCGCGGGGCCGCTGCGGGGCCCTTTGAACGGCAACTTCAGCGGGAAGTTAGGGCGGGCGGGCGGACACCGGGGCCGGGGGAGCCTCGTCCTTCCCCCCCCCCCCCCCTTAACTCCTGGGATCCCCACCGGGGGGGAGGAGCCCCGGCGAAGGACCCATCTTGCAATGCGGCCGGTACCGGGGGCGGGCAATGCGGGAGCGAGCCCGCGGGGGCGGTCCCGCCGCAGCCCGGGGAGCGGCACCGGGCGGAGGGAGGGAGGGCGGGCGGGCGGAGGGGCGGGAGCTGCCCGCCTCGCAGCGCGCCCAGCGGCCGCCGCACGCTCCGCCCGCCGCTCCCGCCATGCCGGGGCCGGGACACCCCCTTCGCGCACAGCGGGGCGGGGCCGGACGGACGCAAGACCGCCCGCGCGGGCCGGGCCTCCCCGGGGACGGAGAACAGGGACCGGACCCCCCCCCCCCCCAAACCCTCCCACCACCACCGTTTGCTCCCCCGTACTCCCCGCCAGGCCCCGCCCCCTACGGGTCACCGGAGGGGGCCGGCACCGGGCCTGGCGCCCTCCGCGCCCCCCCTCTCCCCGTGCTTTTCCCGCTTACCTCGAAGCGGGCCCTGGCTGCGGCCGAGTCTCCCTCAGGGTCAGGGGGCGGCGGGCCCCTCCCGGGCGGGCTGTCCCCGGTGAGGTGAGGTGGGGGGGAGGTCCCCGCGCCCCTCCTCCCGGAGGAAGGGGGCGGGCCGGGGCGGCACCGGAGCCCCGGGCGGAGGGAGGTGCGTGTGGGGGTTCTCCCGGTGGAGGGGGGGGGAAGATGGAGTAACCGTCTGTCGGCCGCCGCGGCGGAGCGCTGCCCGCTTCTCTGTTCCCCGGGAAATCCCGCCCCCCTCCGCTCAGGGGGGGGGAGCCGAGACCGCCTATTGCTCGGCCAGCACGCCTATCATCGGCGAAGCCAATCAGCGCCTTGAGCCCGCCTACCTCGCCGTCTCCTATTGGCTGAAGCCGCCAGGAAGGGGATGTGGAGAGGAAAGGGAGGGGAGTGTTGAAGGGGGGGGCGGGGGTACAGCGACCGCCGAAGAAAATGTCCGTATAAGCAGCGCGTCCCGCCCCTTTTCGGTGGTCCCGCCTCCTCCGCTTCCCTATTGGCTACGGACGCAAAGCACTAACCAATGGGCGAGCGGCTTTCGCCGAGCGTCACGGCGGGGGGGAGCCCGCCCACGCGGCGGGACGAGGCCACGCCCCCAACGGCGAGGCCACGCCCCCTCTTTTGTGGAATGTTTACATCGGCGCGCGCGGAAACCATTACCCCCCCTCCCCACTCACGGAACGGGGGCACGTGCTCGCCGACAAGACCCCCCCCTCCTCCTCCTCACCTCCCGCCGCCGTTCGGTGAGGAGGAGGAGGGGGGGGTCTTGTCGGCGGCTCCCGGTGAAGCGGAAAGCGGCGGCTCCCGGTAAAGGCAACAGAGGCTGCGCCCCCTTTTGTCCCCCCCCCAACCCATTCACTTCCGGGATGGCAGCGCCCCCTGCGGGGCGGGCTGCTTACACGTGTGTGGGGGGGGGGTAACACGCACGCACGCACCGGAGAGAAGGGGAGGGGGGAGCCAGGCCCGCGCAACGCCCCGCAGCCAATAGGAACTAGGGGGCGTGGCCTAAGCGGACACCCCCCCCTCTCCCCCCCCCCGCCCCTCCCGCCGGTGGCCGTTGGTGCGCGCGTTACCTCAGCGGCTTCTTCCCGCCGCCGTGAGGGAGCGGGCGGGCTAAAGCGGCTCGTACCGACCGTTAACGGTGAACTCGATGGCAGTGAAGGAGGGGGGAGCTCCCGGTGTCTTCCCCGTGTCCCCCCCCCGCTTCCTCTCCGCCGCCGTAGCGAGCGTCACGGCCGTACCGCCCACCGCGGTTGGGGCGGCGGAGGGAGAGGCCTCACGGAGGAAGGGTGGAAGAGGGTGATCCCCCGGGCCTTGCACACAGCCGGTGCTGAACGCGGGATGGGGTTGGTTTTTAATGTAATTCTGATTCTTTATTATTGTTAACCACATGGAGTTCAACAAGGCCAAGTGCAAGGTCCTACGATTGGGGCAATCCCAAGCTACAGGCTCTGTGGAGAAGTGGTTCAGAGCCACCTGAGGAGCAGGACTTGGGGGTTTCGAGTGAGAAGATCACCATGGCCTAGTTTCAGGTGTGCTTGAGCCCAGGACAACCCCCCGTGTGCTGGGCTGCACCCCTAGAGCGTGAGCAGCAGCTCAGGGAGGGGATCCTGCCCCTCTGCTGTGCTCTGGGGAGACCCCCTCCAGCACTATGTGCAGTGCTGGGGTCCTCAGCATAAGGACATGGAGCTGTTGGAGCAAGTCCAGAGGAGGCCATGAGGATGATCAGGGGCTGAAGCACCTCCTGTATGAGCTGAGACCATTGTAGCTGTTCAGCCTGGAGAAGAGAATCTGTGTGGAGACCTCAGAGCAGCTGCCAGTGTCTGAAGGGGGCTACAAGGATGCTGGAGAGGAACTCTTCATCAGGGACTGTAGGGACAGGACAAGGGCGATGGCTTTAACCTGCCAGAGAGGAGACTGAGATGAACTCTTAGGCAGAAGCTCTTCCCTGTGAGGGTGCTGAGGCGCTGGCACAGGGTGCCCAGAGAAGCTGTGGCTGCCCCATCCCTGGCAGTGTTCAAGGCCAGGTTGGACACAGGGGCTTGGAGCAAGGTGCTCTTAGTGGAAGGTGTCCCTGCCTGCATGAGCAGCTTTTCCAACACAAACCAGGCTGGGATTCTATTATTATTTTTTTCCTCGCAGCATTTACACAGTTGTGGAGGGAGTTGCACAGGCACCAGCCCCTGCTGCCTGGAGAAGCCTGGCCTGGCCTGGTCACACTCCAGAGGGAGGAAATAAAGCTGCACACACTCCACACATCTCGCTCACCTCTTTGGCTAGGAGCTGCAGCTCAGTTTAGGTGCTGGAAAGTCTGTGACTGGAGGTGCTTGACCCTGCAGGGGGGCTGCTGTGCCACCATGGAGCAGGCATAGGAAGCTGGTGGTGAGGAGGCCTGAGAAATGAAGCACTCCAGAGCCAGGCTGTTTCCACACTCCCAGGACCAATTACAAGCACTGGAGTAATGGTCATTAGCGAGGCAGTGCACATCCGGCCAAGAAACCCAGGAAGCCAAGTGAAACAGGTGGGCACAGGGATGGCATCGCCACTTTGGAATCTCCCTTTAAATCCCATCTGCAGCCTCTTTGCATTTCATGCTGGGGCTTGTTGAGGTTTAGGACATCCCCACTGTGACTTTTGCTGGCAGTGATTGATCCCCATCCCGGGGGTGCTCCAGGGAAAAGTTGATGCTGCAGGCAGGGCAAAGCAAATCTCCTCCCGCCCCTCTCCAAGCAGTTCAAAGCTTCATTCCCAGTAACACTTGGCTGTCCGCATGAAGTGGCCGTTTCCACAGAAATCCCAGTGCCAAGCAGGACCTGCTGGCACAGGGAGGAGGAGGGGATGGAACAAACCCTCGTGTTGTGCAGAAGCACTGAAAACACCAGCTTTGACAAGAAACACAGCCTTGGTAATAGTCGGGGGGGGGGGGGGGGGGGGAGTGTTTGGGTTGTTTTCCCATGGAAAATGCTTACAACCCTTTCCTCCGCCTCCAGCACAGATGGGATCTTGTCCCTCCTTGCAGGGAGCTGCTGAGGTCTACGACAGCGTATTCCAGCAATTCCCATTCAGAGCCAGTGTTTTCCCATTCAGAGCCAGTGTTTTCCCCTTCCACTGTGCTGCCCAAAGGCAGCCAAGGGAATCCTCTGTCTGTCTCTGCTGTCATTTGCCTGTTGAAGGCCTCTGGGCCAGTTACAAACCCTCCAACCCTCCAGTTTAAAGTCCAACCCCACCGACTGCTGCTCTTATCACAAGAAGAGTTGAAAAGGGAAACATTCTAAAAGGCAAAAAAGAAAAATTAAGCTTAAAATAAATATATATTAACATGAACCTGAAGTGCCTTTTGATTAAACAGCCTCCTTTACAGTGGTGCCTGGTGTTCTGCCATAATGCTGACGGGCAGGCAGAACATGGGTCTTTTGGAAATGCTCTGGTTCTCCGTGCCTTCATCACACAGAATTCAGCTAAAAGGCACAACTGCCTTTACCCTTGCACACAGAGTGGGGCTGGGTGGGATTCCAAAGCCTGGGAAAGGGAGACAGGGGCTAGGGGTGCCCGTGGGACACAGGGCACAATCTAAAGCTGGGCTGTGGTCCTAGCACCTTGCTGAAAGCCCAAGGAGAGCTACTGCTCACAGCACAGGCCTGAAAATGAGACGCAAACACCCCCTTCCTGAATCATGGAATCGCTGAATCAACGAGGTTGCAAAAGCCCTTTAAGCTCCTCCAGTCCAACCATTGCCCAGCACTGCCAAGGCCACCACTAACCCACGGCACTGAGGCCTCATCTCCACGCTGTCTGAACACTTGCAGGGACGGTGACTGCAGCCCTGCCCTGGGCAGCCTGTTGCAATGCCTGAGCACCCTTTGGGGAAGGAATTGTTCCTCAGCTCCATCTAAACCTGCCCTGGTGCAGCTTGAGGCTGTTTCCTCTTGTCCCATCCCTTGTTCCTTGGGAGCAGAGCCCAGCCCCTCCTGGCTCCATCCTCCTGTCAGGCAGTTGCAGGGAGCGATCAGGTCCCCCCTGAGCCTTTTCTTCTCCAGACTGAACCCCCCAGGTCCCTCAGCCATTCCCCATCACACTTGTGCTCCAGGCCCTGCACCAGCTCTGCTGCCCTGCTCTGGATTTCCTGCACATGTGCCAACAGGAAAGCCCAGCTGGGTGAAGAAAGGGTGCTGGGATCCTTCTTCCCAGGGATGAGGAGCTCCCTTGGATGCTGGAGCTGCCCTGCAACAGGGACTGGGAGGGAAACTCCAGGCCAACCCAAGTTGGAGGAGCTGCTTTGCAGGTCAGGCCGATGCTGCTTGAGGAGCACAGCAGGAAGGAGACCCCCCCCCAGCTGAAACAAAGCAGCTCCACAGGCAGGACATGCACAGCACCAGGAGTACTCAAATCCCACCCAGCCATGGCACTGGCGCATGCACCCCTCCAAGACAGACACGCTGCTGCTGCCACCAGTCCTTTTCCAGCCATCCCACCCATGCTTTGGCCCCAGTTTGGCATGGCCAAGTCTGACACAGCTTGCAGGCTTCCCCTTCTGCCAATCCCAGAAAGGCCTCCTTGGCTTCTGCTCACTCCAGCTGAGCAAACACAGATGCTTCTCTTCCCACCTATCTGTGAGCCTGCTCGGGGACATGTGCTCTCCTGCTGGCTCTAGGGCTTAATTTGCACCAGCCACCTTCTTTCTTCCCTTCCCTGAAGCCTCAGGCTGTGGCTGCTGCTCCAGGACTGGCATTGCTCATACCCAAAGGCACTGGGGCAGGCTGTCACCCCTGGAGCTCATAGGCAGCTCAGCCACGTTCCCCTCCAGCTCTGCCCATACGGTATTGTGCCCTCACCCCCAAATCCAGCAGCCAAATGCTGCTGCCACCATTTGAATACTCCCAAAAGCAGGAAGACAATGGATGCTGCCCAGAGCATGGCAGTAACTGAAGAAATAATACCAGGAATGCCCAACACCTCCATTCCTTTAATCTTTGCTTCCATGCCTTGAGTGATACCTGTAGCATCACAACGCTGTTCAAATCAGCAGCTGCCCATCCTTTTTGACAGCGTGGCCAGTGGCCCCGCTTGCTCGGCCCCTCCATTCAGGGCATTGCCTTTCCAGCTAGGCCCTGGGTTTTCCTCACAGGCAGAGGTTTGGTGTCCTGGATGGCTCATCAGGGTGGCACTTTCTGAGGAATTATTAGTAAAAATGAATGGAAGGAAGGTGGAGAAAGGGACTACACAAAGAAGCAGCATCTCCAAAGAGCCTGCTGCTTGAAGGACGAAAGGAGAGGATGCTCTGGGGCATGAGAAGAGCGGTAGGAGCATGGAGGGGGGGCTTGTTCCTTCCCTCCTGCCCTTATCCTGCCTGCCCAAGGACACTGCCTGCAGCCTGCTTATCTCCCATGGGGCCTCACCCAGGACCAGGGCCTGAGCCCTCCAGCCCCATGCAAATCCCACCCCATGTTCCCCAAAGTGCTATGAGGCTGTGGCAGGGCTGTGTGTCCCCAGGGATGGGACCAGCTTGATTTTGGGAACCACAAAGCCCTCCACTCCCCTCCCTCTCCTCTCCTGCCCTAGACTGACTCCACAAGAGCCAAAAGGCCTGGTCACTGGTAGTATATTTATAGGTCGATACAAATCAAATCAAAACCAAACCCAAAAAGTAACAATAACAAAAACATTTCTCTGAATGAGAGCAAAACAGGAACATTTACAAATAACTTCTGGCTCTGGCTTGGATCAAGTTAATGTTAAATAAAAAAAACAAAAAACAAAAAACAACCAAACAAAACCCCAACCCCCGCCCCCCCCCCCGATTATAAAAAAATAAGAATATACACATTCAAAGAGCTTATTACAGTATAAAGGCCCAAGGTGCAGGCGCTGAGGCCCCAGCTCCCCGGCCCTCGGTTGTCACCTCTCCAGGGCTCAGGCTCTTTGTGCTCAGCGCTTTTCCAGCCCGTGACTCACCACAGGGCTGGGTTCCCACTGCCGGCAACCTGGAGAGCCGGTCGGTCCCCATGCATCCCTCTCTCTGTCCCCATCACCTCGTACCTAGTGACGCCCCAAGGGGCACGGGACGCCGGTGAGCCAACCCACAGCCAATGGCCTCCAGACCCTCCTCCCAGGAGCACAGTCTCCCAGCGGGAGGTGAGGATGGGGAAGACGAGAGAAGGGAAGCAGGGGATGCTGTCGAGCAACCCCATGGGGTACCAGGTCCCAGCGCTGCCCGTGGGGAGCAGGGGAGGCAGGAAAGGGGGAAACAAAGGAAGACAAGATAGAGCCAGGCCCAAACTCACCGCTCCAGGGATCACAGCGGGGAGAGGGCAGGACAGGAGGGCCCCACGGGAGCTGTGAGAACGGGTGCTTGTATATATGTATCTATATAATAGCCGGGGACGGGCACAGCGTGGATATATTATATACACACATACATACAGACACACAGACGTAGTGGCAGGTAAGACTGAAGTAGGTGCCTCTTCCTAAGCCCCCAGCAGGGGCAGGACTGGAAATACATTTCCTAGGGCTTTACAAAGCCCCTCTTAGATACATTTTAGATGGTCCCACCAAAACAATATATCAAACAAAAGAAGAACACAACTCGAAGAGAAGAAAAACCACCTCCCCAAGCAACCAGCCAACCACCCACCCAACACAAACACCGTGGGGAGGAGCGAGAGCCTCTTCCCGCGCCATCCTCTGCCCCCAGTGAGCGACAGCCACCGCTTGGGTTGATAAGGCACAGTTTGACAGCAGTGCTAATGGTCACGGATGGGCAGTGCCTGCTGCTGGTGGGCAGCTGCCTGCACACTGCTGCGTCCCGGTGGGCGCAGAGGCGGCTCTGGCAGCCCTGGGTCCTGTGGGTCTCAGTGTCCCGGTGAGCTCTTGTCCGGGGCGGGCCGGCTGTGGTTGGCGAGCAGGAGCCCCTCGCGCTGGGCGTGCTCCAGGATGGCCGTGTAACAGAAGTAATACTGCTCGGGGGTCTGGATGCTGAAGGCGCGCTGGGTCCGCATTCGCAGCACCGTCTGGTAGATGTTGAGCGTGCCCACGTCCTGCAGCTGCGACAGGCAAATGTCCAGCGCACAGAAGGTACCTGGGGATGGCAACGGGGATGGTGTCAGCCACCAAAGAGACATTGCAGCCTCTTGGGAGAATCAGAGAGGGGCAGTGGTGGCCATCAGCACACCCAGCACCTTCCTATGTGATGCCATGGGCATCAGAAGCCAGCAACTAGTGCCCAAGAATGCTGGGCTGGGTCAGCCTGGACAAGAGGAGGCTCCTTAAGGGGAGACCTGAGAGCAGCTCCAGTGCCTAAAGGGGCTCCAGGAAACCCGGAGAGGGGCTTGGGACAAGGGATGTAGGGACAGGCCAAGGGGAATGGCTTTAACCTGCCAGAGGGGAGACTGAGATGAGCTCTTAGGCAGAAGCTCTTCCCTGGGAGGGTGCTGAGGCGCTGGCACTGGGTGCCCAGAGGAGCTGTGGCTGCCCCATCCCTGGCAGTGTTCAAGGCCAGGTTGGACACAGGGGCTTGGAGCAAGCTGCTCTAGTGGAAGGTGTCCCTGCCTGTGGCAGGGATTTGGAGCTGGTTGAGCTTTAAGGTCCCTTTCAACACAAACCAGGCTGGGATTCTGCGATTCTCCTGGGGCCACCAAATCCTCATCCCCGCTACCCCATTACCTGTCCTGCCGATGCCAGCACTGCAGTGCACCACGACTGGGGGTCCTCCCGGGTGACCCTTGAAGCGAGGTCCCAGGGCACTGACTGCCACCCGCTGCTGCTGCTTCACAGCCCCCAGGAAGTCAATGAGGGTGGCAGCAGAGGAGGGGACGCCGTAATCCGGCCAGCTCAGGTACTGGAAGTGGGACACGAGCCGCCGCTCCCTGGTCTGGGGGCAAGCAGTGGGGTTACACCCTCTCCCCTGGCCATGGAGGACTCCCGGTGTCCCCCTGCCAGGCTGCTGCAGCCACGCACCTCTGAGCTGTGGATCTCCAGGATGGTTTTCTTGTAGTGGCTGAGGTTCTCCACGCCCAGGTTGGTGATGGTCAGCGCCCCAAAGCACACTTTTGTGTCCTTCTCCAGGGGCCAGTACTGCCCACACTTCCTCCTGCCTCCCTCCTCCAGCCTGGGAGCAGCACAAGGATAAGCTGGTGAAGTCCTCCTCGCCTTACTTAGGGACATGTTCCATGCCACCCCCCTTTGGTCCCCACATGGGCTGAATGGCCTATTCCTGATGTGATGCCCCCACCCTGCAGGGCTCTGGCTGGCACCACGGCTGCAGGGTCACTGCAGGGAGTGCAGCGCTACCCATCCAGCATCAGAAATGCTCCTTTTGCCAAGGAAACCTGAACTGTGCCCCCCATGTGCACTCACCGTGTCGTCATCACGATCACCAGGACATTCTGCTCCCACACCATGCGCCAGAAGTCACCATAGGTATTTTCCAGAGGCCCTGCAGGGACACCACACGCATCAAGCCTCTTTGCCCAGTAGCCCCTTGCCCCCAACCAGAGCCCTTTCTCATGGGGACAACCCCAGTGTGGATCCACCAACCCTGCCTGGAGCTGCAAGCGACTGCCCCCTGCTCCAGCACCAAATCCCTATGGCTCAGCCCTGATCCCCCCTTCTCTGCTCCCTGCTGCTTCATCCCTGGGCAGATGGGACCCAGAGAGGGCCAAATCCACCCAGAGAGAAGGGGACTTGCTGGGCAGTGCCCTGCTCCCGGGATGTTCCCCACTGTGGCTGGTGACTGATGCTGGGCAGGGAGGTGAAGCCCATTCATGCATCAGGAGCAAAATGACCCCTTGGTGGCTTGCGCCGTACCCTGAGTCCCAATGTAAGCGTTCCTCTGCTTGTAGCCATCCATGAAGCTCGCGTTGATGTAGTCAGTCAGCTGCAGGGACAAAAGCATGCGCAGCATGAGCCCCCTGGAGCTCCATGGCCGGGATGGGGGGACAGCCAGGATGGGGGGACCCCAAATTCCCATCCCCACCGGCTCACCTCTGGGTGGCTGTATGGCTTCGCCAGCTTGACTCGGGTTTGGTCCAGGCAGGGCACGTCCCCGTACCGGTTCTTCTCCTGGTTGTAGGGTGCCCTGGGAGGCAGGGGAGAGGAGAGGGAAGTAGGGATGCTTTCTAGGCAGGGAAGGAAAGGGAACACCTCTCCCTCCACACAAGCCTTCAGTGCCTGTAGCCTGGGCTCTGCTGCCATCAGCTGGCCAAAGCCTCGGGAAGCAGAGTCCCAGCCACGTCCTTGTCCCTGCTGTCCCCCTGTGGCTGCAACAGCCACAAAACGGGCTCGCAGCGTCGCTAGGCTGGGGCTCTCCATGGCTAACACAGAGCAGCGCACCTCAAAGAGGCAGCGGGAGCAGAGGGAGAGGGTCCCAGTGTTCTGCTGCAAGAGAGGGGTCCCCCCAATGGGCTGCTTGCCCCCAACTCACAAAGAGCACACAAAGGTGCCCGCGGGGCTCCTGCGCCGAATGTCTTCGTACTCTTCATAGATGCCGCGTTTCTGCTTGTGGCTGACGTGGTCCAGCAGCTCCTGCAGCGTCACAGACTTGGGCCCGGGGACGTGGACGGAGCCGTTGTCTTTGGGGGCCGCCAGCGGCACCAGGATGAGCTCGTCCAGGGGGTCGGGGTGCCCGTTCTGCTGCGGCAGGAACCGGCAGTTCCAGCTCAGAGGGTCCAGTCTGAGGGACCCCCCCAGGTACTCGGGGAGGCATTCCCGGGGCAGGTGCTCCTTCAGCTCCGACATCTTCACCATCTGCACCTGCGGGCAGAGAGGGAAGCACAGGGGTGACTCCAAGAAGGATGGAGAGGGTTTGCTGGGGAAGGGGACAGAGATCACAACAGCCTGGACCAGTTCCCATGGACCCCAATCAGCATTGGGGTCTTCCCCCTTCCTCCTCTGCCTTGGAAGGGGACCTGAGAGGACATCAGTGGGGGGACAAGGGCTGTCCCCACCTCACGTTCCCAGGGTGGGAGTCCACATGGACACCCAGCTCCACATTTCTGAGCTCCTACCCAAAGCAGAGGGGCAAAGTCCCGCCCAGGGAGGTATCAGCCTGGAGCTGGGCTCTATCAGCACCGTTGATGCTGAGGATGCTGGTTCAGGTGGGTTTGCCTTTGCCAGGTAGGGTCTGAGCACAGGTATTGAAAGTTCCCTTTCTCCTGTGTGCTCAGCAGAGGTTTCCTTTCCCTTTAATCCTTTACCATTGCCTCCACTTGCTGCTGCTGGCAGCCTCCCCACAAGGAAAGAAACCAAAGGCAACTTCCAAAGCTACTTGCTGAAAACACCAAAGCAGGTTGGCTCCTACAGAGGAGGCCGAGGGAGCCTCTGTTTCCCATGGATTTGAGCTCAGCGGATGGAGCCGAGGGGCACAGGGTGCTTACGCCATCCTGTCCCAAAAGGAAACCAGCCCCAGCCCTCCCCAAGGGTCCCGTGCTGGGGGTCCCCAAGCTCACCCGCTCCCGCAGCTTCTCCTTGAGCAGCAGGCTGATGATGGAGTAGGGCACACGGAACCACATGGGTGCTCCCACGATGAAAACCTTCTTGAGCCGGGCCGGGAAGGCTCCCTGCAGGCAGGAGGGGGTCAGAGCCACGCTGTGGGGTAGGAACCAGCCCCTCTCCATGCTCTGACAGCGTGTGGGGGCACGTCCCAGCAGAGGTGATACCAAAGAGACCCCAAAGCAGCAATGCCACATCTGAAGCACATCTTTTTCCCATAGGAAATCAAATGATTTCCATGGAATTAGGCAGGATAAGGGATTGGCTCTGCAGGGGAGCCAGGGTTTGCTCAGAGCGCACACCCTGGCCAGTATTTGCTGTTATTTCTTCCTTCCAGCGAAGGGAGGAGGCACCAAATGCCAGCACGACTGGAGAATAATTTGCATCTGTTTTCCCAACAGTGCTGCCAGCAGCTGCGGGAGGAATTCCAGCCGGGACAGCTGAGCCCTCCCAGCCATGGGATACTGCAGCATGGCTGGGTCTGGCTCCCAGCGCCTTCCTGAGCCCTATGGGGTTGGTGCTCCTCGGCCGAGACATGGTCAGCATGGTCCAGGGTGGAAATCCACACCAAACCCACAGCACTTCATGTACTCATTGAGCAAAGCCATCCCCAGACACCAGGTCAACCCTCACCATTACCTTGAGCAGGTTGAGGATCTTCTTGCTGAGGTCCAGCTCAAAGTTGGTGTACTGCGAGCCTGCCATGTCGTAGATGAACACCAGCCCATTCCTCTGCGTTTCGAAGCTGAGAGAGGGCAAAGACCAACATCAACCCCATCACATCCAACGGCTCGGCTCCTGCACGAGCAGTTCTAGCCCTGCCCTCCACTTGCTGACTCCAAAAAATCCCCTTTGTGCTTCCAGGACCCAGCCTCACTTCTGCATTTCCCAGCTGCTCCACCACCTCTTCCTAGAACCCTTATTTAAGCCTTGGCTTGTGCCTTAAGCCTGTCTCAGGCACACCACCCGTGATGAGTATGTTCAAAAACAGAAAGAGCCCAGCAGGATAAATGGGACATCCTGGCATTGTATTTCTGGCAGGGCTCACATTACCCGTGGTGGGGCTGCTGCTCCCCAGCCAAAGCCTGCAGGAACCAGGGGCTCTGCTGAACTGGAGCCTGGACGTGGGCAGGGAAAGGCTGGAAAGAGCCTGCTGCAGGGCTGGCGGGGGCTTTGTTCCCCTGCTCAACGCCCCCATGGGGATGCCTGGCTTGACTTCAACCCAGGGGAAGACACAGGACGCTGTGAGCCCTTCTCTCCCCTAACTATAGATGCGAAACGCAGAGGCCCATGGACGCAGGAATTCATGTTCATGGGAAAGGTGGCACATCTCTTCCCAGCGAAGCCTTTTGGAGGGGTTTCACCAAGCCCTCAGCAAGCAGCAGCACCTCCCCTCACCCCCGGGACGTGCAACCCGCAGGCTCACCTCTCCACCGCTCGGTCCAGCAGGTAGAAGAGCGCCTGGAGCACCACGTGCTGCACGCTCTTGCTGGGGTGATGCAGCTTGGCTGTGAAGAGGGCGATGGAGGCTCCCGAGGGGTCCCGCACGCTCTGGAGAGGGAACAGGGTCAGGCTACCGCCGGTACCAGAGGGTAACTCGGGGAGGGGGGACCCCAACCTACCAGGATGGTGAACTTGCCACTGAGCAGCTCCGAGCGCAGCGGCTCCTCGTGCGGCTTCAGCTTCACGATGCCCTCCTTCAGCCGCGTCTCCTGCGGGCAGGGAGCCGGTGTGACCCACCTTCACATCCCTATGGGGCACCCGCCCCCCCAGGGGAAGCCTCTGCTCCATGGCCCCATTTTCAAGCATAAGCAAAACCAGGATGGGAAAGGTATTAGGTGTGCGTATATATCTTTTATCTATGGGGAGATGCTCTGCAGCATCACACACACTGTTCTCAGTGGAGGGGATCAGGGTCACCAAGATCTCCATAGTGATCGCCATGGCTGGAATAGGATTTTTCAAGCCAGATAAAACTCATAAGGGAGTGGAAAGAAGAAGACAAAAACAGACTGAGAAAACTAGGGGCCAGGCTGAGGAAGCTGGGGCTGTTCAGCCTGGAGAAGAGAGTCTGTGTGGAGACCTCAGAGCAGCTGCCAGTGTCTGAAGGGGGCTACAAGGATGCTGGAGAGGAACTCTTCATCAGGGACTGTAGGGACAGGACAAGGGCAATGGCTTTAACCTGCCAGAGAGGAGACTGAGATGAGCTCTTAGGCAGAAGCTCTTCCCTGTGAGGGTGCTGAGGCGCTGGCACAGGGTGCCCAGAGAAGCTGTGGCTGCCCCATCCCTGGCAGTGCTCAAGGCCAGGTTGGACACAGGGGCTTGGAGCAAGCTGCTCTAGTGGAAGGTGTCCCTGCCCGTGGCAGGAGTTGGAGCTGGAGGAGCTTTAAGGTCCCTTCAACCCAAACCAGTCTGGGATCCTAAGGGGAGGGACATCCCTGGGATTAGAGATCCCTCGCAGAGCTGAAGCCCTCCCCGCTTACCCGGTAGGAGTGGAAGAGCTCGATGGCCCGCAGGACGTCAAACTTGCGGGCCATGAGGAACTTGACGGCCACGTTCCAGGAGAGCGGGGACACATTGTACTGGCCCGTCCACTTGTTGATCTCCTCCAGGAACTGCTTGGTTGCCTGCAGGAGAGACGAGGGGTGTGCAGCGGGATGGGGAGCAGTGCCCCGGGAGCATCCCTGGGCACGGTGTGAGCTACACGGTCCTCAGTGCATGGGCAGGGGGTGAGCATGGCTCAGCAAACTCAGCAGCTCCTCTGGGTGAAGCTGGGAGCTCTACAGCAAGTACTGGGAAAGGAAGATGGAGATGGAGCAATGCCAGCGTGGCGAAGGGAGCCAGTGGGAGGGTGCTGGCATTGGGAAAACAGGCACGGGGCTGGGGGAGACTCATGGGAGGGAGAGGGGGAGCGGAAGGAGGGTTTTACAGGCAGCAAACTCCTGTTCAGACACAGCAGCCCCAGCGCAGAGGGAATCCATCACCCAACAATGGCCCCCAGGGCTGCAGCTCTGCTGTGGGGCAGCAACCGTGGCCATGTGAAGGTGGGTAACAAGGGCTGGTGCTTTGACATGCTCAGGACACAGACCAGCTCACCCAGTAAGGCCAGTTTCACATGGCCATAGGAGACCAGGCGAGAAGGGCTCAGTGCACAGTCCTAGGGTGCTTCTGCTGCTCCCCACAGCCCCGTAATACACTAGGGCCATCCTGCACAAGCACCCTTCCCTCCCCAAGCACCCCAAATCAGGAGATACCAAGACAGAAACTTTTCCAACCCCAGCACTGATGGAGCAAAGTCACAAAATGAATCTTCAACCTCCCAGCAGGCCTCCAAGCCCCAAATGCCAGCAAAATAACCCTAAAATGTATTAATCTGGAATGCAGCATTTGCAAGGTGGGCTCGGGGTTTCTGAACCTTCTGTGCTAATGGAAGCATCTTCCCTTTGTGCTGCGTATTGAGCCCCTGCGCTGAACAGGAGACCTGAGGGGGATCATGTACCCCTCAAAGGATGCAGGCAGGATGGAGGGAGTCCCCGGAACACCCCGCTCCCATCCAGGCACCCCCCAAAGTGGAGGGGTTCCATCCTCACGAGAGCAGAGGATGCCATGACAGGCACAAGGGGAGGAGGAGGAGGGACAGCGAGCATCGAAGGCTGGCTCCGGGCGCAGGCAGGCGGCAGTGTTGGATGTCAGGCACGGAGTTACTGGAGCCATTGAGCCAGAAAAGCTCTCGGCATTAATGACTTCCGACCGGAGGAAGCCGAGGGCTGGGGTTTATCGGCGGAGCAAGGCTGGCGGGGGCAGCGAGCCCCACTCATGACATGAGCCAAAGGAGCCCGGCTCATCCGAGGGATTGCATTCCCAGCATCGGAACAGACCGGTTCCAAAGGGATACAGGCTCATCCGGCTGTGGGAAGTTGCTAAGGAACAGCCCAGACCCCCGGCACATCGCAGCCAGGAGCTCCCTAACTTGTATCAGAGTCTGGGCAAGCACCAGCCAGGAGCAACCTGAAAGAGAATCTCCATAGCCTGGCTCTCAGCCCTCCCTTTGCCAGTGGGATTGGTCCCCACTTCTCTGCAGTAGTGGGGGACAGGGGACTGGGTAAAGTGGGGCACCAAGGAGACAGAGCATCCAACAACCCCTCCCAGCCAGTGCCTGGCAGGAGCCATTCCTGGGAGCTGCACTGATGGGGCACCTTTATCTTCATGGCTCCATCTCCAGCAGCCTCTGCTTTGACAAAACGAAATCAGCTCTTTTACGGACCAGATTTCCGACCATTTCCCCTCTGTTGAAGTGGGATAGGAAAATAAAGGGATCTATACAGAAACCACCTTCAGCCTTAACACAACACACACATCATGTGTATGTATATGTATATGTATATGTATATATCCTATCCATAAGCGAAGATGAAGAATGGATCCCCAGCTTTGCCAGGGAGTCCCCCACCTGCCCAAAAGCTGGGCTACAGATGCAAACCCAAACCAACAGCAGAGATCCTCCCTCCCCAGCATGGCACAGGGATGCCAGGCACATTCCCTCTGCCCTCAGACCAACACCAGAGCCAACACCACAGCTGGAGATGGGAAAGACACCCTGAGATGATGGGAAGGATGCCCCGAGGGGCTCAGTGGCAGCGGCAAGAGGATGCGCTGTGTGATTCAGTGTCTCCTTCCTCAGCATCCAACCCACCACGCTGCACGCAATCCCACTTCCAGTATCCAATTCAAGGGATGTCGGGTTGTTTGCAAGGAGGGAGCTCCGCAAAAACAAGCGCTGGTTTGGCAGCCATGAATTCCAGCTTTCTCCAGGAACAAAACAACATCCCGAGCTTACCAGTGCCGACACTCAACAGCAGGCGAGCGTTAGCCAGCCGAGCACCAACACCAGCTCCACTGGCTCCCACCATCGTTTGTGTCCCCATCCCATATGGATTCTGAGAGGTGTGGAGCCGAGCACAGGGTCTGGCTCGGGGGTGGCAGCAGGAAGCAGGGGTGACACGGCCCGCGGCCGGGCGCTTTGAACAATGCTGCTCTATGGAGCGCTGGCGTCATCCGCGTCCCCGCTGCGCCAGGGCAGGGTGGTGACAAAGCCACTGCTATGGAACATGGGGCTCTTCAAACCCACCCTCCTCCTTCAGTACCGGGGGAGGAATAACTCCTGTAACATGGCAGATGGGCTAAAACCCCCCGAGGAACACCCGCTTGGTCCCTCTGGGATAGGCTGGGAACTGCGGAGATCCTATAGAGCAGGACACAACCCAAGGCTGGCAGGGAGAGGAGAGTGGTGAATTCACCCCAGGCTTGCTGTTGGTAATGGGGGAGAATGGAGCAAGCAGAGGAAATCCCCATGATCCCAAGGACGACAAGAAGGTGGCAGGAAGGGGATGGCCCATCCCCAGCCAGCACTTACCCATGACAAGAAAGAAACTGACACTATTTTAGCTTCCAAGACACAGAGGCCAGCACCAGGGGCAGCCTTCCCCCACCCCAGCCTGATGATCCAGACCTGGAGCCCTTATTGCAAATACCCCTTCATCTTCTTCATCCACTATTCCTACACAAACCAAACACTCCGGACACCAGCTCTCAATGCAAACCAAACCAAACCGATCCTCCCTGCCACAGCAGGGGCTTCCAGAGCCATGTCTGCTGGAAGCTTTGCCCTCTCTGCAATGCAGAACACAAATCAAGGGCACCCCCAGGGACACGGGGCACAAACACCCCCACCTCCTGCAGGTTCGATTACCCTGGAGGTAGGCTCTGGGAGCGGTGCTGATAAGAGGGAGGTGTGGTGGAGGAGAAAGCCTGGGAGTGCTGCGTTTCCCAAGCATGGGCTGCAGGATGGACTCATCCAGCTGTGGCTGAGGGGGGCAATGGGGGTTTGGGGAACCCCCCTATGGACAAGATGGATGTTTTAAAGGAGAAAAGCAACCAACCCAACCCAAAAGCGACCACCTGGTCCCTTTCCCCTTTGCACTGCAGCCTCAAGGTGGCTGATGCGACCACCTGAGGGGAGCCTGGCTTCGGGGAAGCCTCCGCATCCCGGTCCAGCGGGCTCGGGGTGCGGGTGCAGAGCTCACAGTGGGCACCGCTGGTGATGGGGGCACACAGAGGAGGGGGGGAGCCGGGCGCTGCCGTCTCCATCCCATGCTCCCCGCTTGGCTCCGTGGAGCCGAGCAACATCCTCCCGCGGTGACGCAAGGGCCGGCGGAGGAAGCCGGGACGTCACGGGAGGCCTGGGGCGTGGGAAGCGCGTGCACACGCAGCCCCGCTCCAGGCTGCCCCCCGGCCCCACCGGCGGGGGGGGGCTCCCCGCTACCGGGGGTGCGGGACCCCAGCGCCCTGCGTGCCCCGGCAAGGGCCCTGCGCAGGCCTTTGGGTGTGAGGGGAGCCCTGAGCGACTGGGGGTGCTGTGCGGGGATGTCCGGAGAGGGGTGGGGGCTTTGTAGATGGGGTTTTCCTTAGGGAGAACCGCCCCACTGGGAAAAAAACACCGGGCACGGGAGCAGCGCACGGGGTCCTGCCCGGCCCGGGCCCGAGCCCCAGCCCGGCGGGGACCTACCTGCTCCTCCTCGGCGCTGAGCTCCGCGGCCATGCTGCGCGGCCCCGCTGTGCCCCGGGCCGGGCCGGGCCGGGCCGTGCCGAGCAGAGCCGGGCTAAGCGGCGGGCGCCCCGGCGGAGCCCATCCCCGGGGACCGGCGGCGCTGCTGGCACCGGCCCCTCCCGGCCACCGCAGGCTGGGCGAGGGCGGCTCCGCCCCGGGGTCCCCACCGAAAGTGCCCCAAGATCCGAGCTGAGCCCCGAGACACCGGTAACAAACGGCGCTGTCCGCGGCCCCCCGGGAAGTTCCGCTGGCCCCAGGGAAGCGCCGCTCGGCTGGGCCGGGCCGGGCTCAGCTCCCGCTCCGCTCTGCCCCGGTGGGGGCGGCGGCAGGAAGCGCCCACAGCCCCCTCCTCTCCTCCTCTTCCTCCTCCTCCTCCCTCAGCCCGGCCCCGGCGGGAGGAGGCGGGGGCCCGGAAGCCGTTCCCGGCGGGGAGCTGGGGGCCGGCACCTCCGCCATGGCCCTGCCCGGGCTCGGTTCGGCTCTGCCCGGGGTGGGGGGGGCACCGCGTTCCCCGGCACCCCCAGCGTCAGCTGCAGCCGCTAAGATGGTGGCGGGTGGCTCCGGCAGCCATCCTCCGCAGCCCGTGGAGCGGCGGCTCTGCCCTCCGCGGGGCCCCACGGCCATCCCTTCAGCCCTGGGTGCGCGCTGTTCTGTGTGAGCGTGACCCCGGGCCGGGGCTCCGGCCCCCCGGGGCACCCACAGCCTCGCCTCTCCCTCCTGCCCTTCCCGGCAGCAGCGTCCTCCCTTGCCAGCGCTGGATGCTCGCAGCGCTCCCCCGGCGCAGGACGGGCCGCGGCCGGGATTTCCAGCTGTTTCCTCACTCTTCCCTCCCCTGCGATCCCGAAACTGCGCTCCCCGGCTGGGCACAGATGCCGGGGTGGGGAGTGCTGAGGGTCTGCGGGGAAGGAGCAGGGTCCTGCGCCCCACCAAAGCCCAGGCCCTGGGATCAGGGGACGTTGTTCACCCGAGGAGGACTGTGGTGGCAACACAGCCGCAGTTAAAGCCCTCGGGGGGGTGACCCCACGTCTGTTCCTGCTGAAGCTGCTGCCCCTTCCCGTTGGGAGCCGGGCAGGGAGCAGCTGGGAGCGGGATCGCGCCCAGCACATAGAACAGTCACAGCAACAACCGGCGCCGGGCCCGGTGACTTCCGTTTAACACCCTCTCTCCAAACACAGCCTGGCGTTTCCAACAGGAATTATAAGGCAAATATTTATTTCTCCAGCCCCAGCTCCTGCTTTTAAAAGGGAAACTATGCAGCATCATCTGGAGCCGGCGGGAAGCTCCGGTTGCTTCGCTCTTGCTCCCCTCCATCCATCAGAGCATGCAGCAGAAGTCAGCCCCCCCTCTTCAGCTGGGTTCTCTCCCCTTCCCACTCCATTCCGGAGGTTGCAGGACCTTGAACAGTTGCTGCAGGGCAGCGGTAACCGGAGCTGCAGCTTTCTCTTGCCCTGAGGGATGCGCAGAGCTGACATCCAGATGCCCACCTCCGGCTTTAATTGCCTGAATGGAAGGAAAACTCTGCTGCCAGGAGGCTGGATGCGGGCTCCCGGCATCCAGGGCTCTCCCTGCCAGCCAAAGGATGGGGGGAACCAGCAGCCTGGGGAGGACAAGGCAGCCCAGATGTTTGTCCTCCCAGGCCAGCGGCTTTATTAAATCACACTAAACCTTCATCAAATAAGCAGCCGTTCAGAGCCTGCAGCACGCTCGGCCGCATCCGCACGCTGCAGAGCTGAGGGGCTGCTTCCTCCCCGCCGGAGCAGGGGGAGTGAGGCCAGTTCCTGCTGCCCGCTGGTCTAATCAATAGCGGCTGCACGGTCAGCGCGCAGGCAGCCCACACGCTTGGCACGGGAACAAGCCTTTTTCTGGGAAAGCCAGGGGTGGGAGGGCAGGATACAAGTGCCCCCGCTATCTGCAGGCAGCCAGCCCCACGCGCCCTATCTCTGCCTGGATGCAGGCCCTCCTCCGGGGCAGTTTCATGGATGAGAGGGCTGTGTTTAGCTTGGTGTTTCACTCCATAGCAAGAGGGTTTGCAGCTCCCTCTGGAAAACAACCTGTGGATATGGAGGACGATTTTTTCCTCCCTGCTAAAACTAGGGAGAGGCAGCAGCTGGTGCTCGCAAAGTGGGCTTGGCCCGAGCCAAGAGGGACGGTGGAGAATGGAACCCACAGGAGCATTTCCTCTGCTCCAGTGAGTGCTGTGAGCAGTTTCTCAGCCCTATTTGGAGGCACAGCACGCAGCCACCCTTAGGTAGCAGGAAGACGCTCAAGAATTTGTCTTTCTGAGAAACCTTTTATTTGGCACGATCAATGCTGGCGTTTTTCAGAGCAAAACCATTCCTTCCTCCCCCTACTGAGGAAAGCCTCGAGGACAGGCTCCTGCCATGCTCGTGCTGCACAAAGCTGTGCCTGGAGGCAAGGGATACAAGGGAATTGGGGTTTTCTCTGTGAGGTGGGGTGTGGAAAGCCCAGCCTTTGGATTTACAGCAGCCTGTTGTAAACTTTGGGTTCCCAGAAGGGGACTGACCACAACACTTGCATTGAGAAGGGCTGGGGAAAGAGCTGGATCAAAGGCTGATTTCCGGGGCTGGGGAGGTGGAGCTGCTACAAGCAGCAGCTGCACCTCGGAGGTCTGAGCACTGTTCCTATGCTGGAGCTTTGCCAGGGACTTTAACAGCAGCAGGGTCAGGAGCTGAAGCGGGAGCCCTGCAGCGTGGGGATGGATCGTTTCATTTCCCGACGCACGACCACCTTAGCAAAGAACCGGGCAGTCCCGTTGAGGCTTCACAAAAGCCCTGGCAAAAAAGAAAACTAACAAAAACCCAACATCATCATAACCCAGAGGCACTTGCAGCAGACATTCTGCCTTCGTGCCCTTTAAACGCATCCTATCTTGATTACCTTTGCCCCCTTCTCAGGGAGTGTGAGGGACAGTGAGAAGCAGGGAACCTTTACCTTTCTCTTACCCAACCTCTCTGTCCCAGCAGCCTAATTCTCCATGTGGCTCCCTGCTCTATCCCAGCCCTTGGGAGAGTTTCCTGGCTGAGGGGTAGACAAATGTTCCAGCTCGTAGTGCCCGTTCGTGGCCGCTGTGCTGCTCGGGTCCCCCTTTGCTGCTGCCAGCTTTTTGCTCTTCTTGCTCTCAATGATCTGCTGGAGCTGCCGCGCAGCGTAGTCTGGTTTGGCAGTGAGCACGGTGGCGGGCACGGCCAGCCCCAGGATTTCAGGTACCATGTAGGGCCGGAGCCAGCCCACCAGCGGGGTGCTGCCGGGGGTGTAGTGGGTTTGCTTGTGGTAGAAGAGGAGCCCGTCAACCTGTATAAAGAGACAGGGAGTGAATGAACAGAGCTGGAGGCTCTGCAGGTGGATGCCAGGCTGCCAGACGACGGCCCCAAGCTCCATCCGTAGGCCAAACCTCCCAGCTGGATCGTTTTTCCTCGAGCAGTGCAATAAAGAGGGGAAGGGAAAGGAGAAACCTGCAGGATCAGAGGATTTCATGGCTTGACTTCCTCCAAGCCTGCAGACTGCAGCATAACCAGCGCTTTCCTCTGGCTGCTGGGAGCCCATCCTGCAGGAAAGCCATGGGGTTTCTGAATAAGGCAATGCACAGAGAGGCCACTTTACTGGATTAAGGGTATTTTAAATAATACATTTGGAGAGTAATTAGTCAGAGCTGGTGACGCCGAGGAGCGTAACTGCTGCCTCCTCCAGCTGCCTTAGGCACAATGAATTCCTAATGCATCCCAAGAGGGAACTTCTCCAGCAATCAATGACAGTTAAGGGCACTCAGGACCTTTGAAGGTTTAGGCCCTAACTCTTGTGCTGCTATTTCCTCACTCTGCAACCCTGCAGCTGGCTGAGCTTACCCCACTATGCTCAGGGATCTGCATTTCCCCTCTTCCTGTGCTTCCCAGGGGTGTGCTCGGTGAGGCTGGATCCTGCCGTCAGGCTGACTAAGGCTGGAGGTGCTGCTCCTCTTAGCTCTTAAAAGGCCATTTGGCCATAACTGAGAGTGGTTGAGTGGGCAGAAGAGACGTGAAAAAGAGCCCACCTCAGGCTGAATTGCTCCCAGGCCCTTCCCCAAGCAGTAACTCCTGGAATATACACCTAAAATACAAGGCGTTTCCCTCCCCTGCCTCCTGGGAAGACTTGGGAAGAGCCCCAGTCTGTGGCACCACGCCTGCACATCCAGCCCATTCCTGTGGGTGCAGGCACTTGATGAGCAACGGGGATTCTCCAGCACCCACAGGAATGTTTTGGTAAAGTTCAGAGCCTGGAAAGGCTTTTGCCTTCCCGACAGCTCCAAAGATCTCCCCCAAGCGGAAGAATTCCAAGCAGCTCAGCCTGGTGGAATTAGGATGTTCTTCCTCTCCCTGACTTCTCTTCAGTTCCTCCCTATTCCTTCCCGTTTGTTGGATGCATTGGCTGGGTCCCTCCCGTGAGTCACTGCACTGACACCAGCCACAGCAGAGTAAGGGCTGACACATCCCTGAACCTCAAAGTCCTCAGGTTTGCCTCTGAGACCTGGCTGAGGAGCTGCCCTGGCAGAGTTGCACCCTTCAAGGCTACTGCAAATGGTGCTTTGCAGAGTTTAGGTGCTCCACAGGGCTCCCCCCTGCCTTCTTTTACTCCTCAGATGTGCGAGGAGCACAACAGCTCCTCAGATCCACTCCAAAACCCACTGCAAACCCAGTGCCGGGCACCTGAGCCAAAGTCCATTGGATTCAGTGGAAGATACTTCTGCTGAATACACCAGCTCTGCTCCTAACTGGAGGTTACAGATTAACCCTGAAGACCCGGATCTGAAAGCACTGACCCCCTCTGTCACCACCACATGCACTAGAGCCTTGCGAGGATCCCAAATGCTGGGGCCAGGCATAAGACCTCTGTTATGCTGTACTATCTATAGCAAGGCTGCATTCTGTCCTCTGCAAAGTTTACTGCGTTGTGTGCTGGGGGTGGAAGCTATTTACAGGGATTTCTTGGGCTCCCTCTTGTGGGCCACCATGAAGGGACCCACGGTTCATGAAGGGATCCAAGGTTCTCTTCATTCCTGGAAGGGGCATCATGGGGTTTTTGGATGTTACCATCTGATTTGAGCCAAACTGCACTTATTGGGGTCGCATGTATTGGCCTGAGAGGACCTGGGAGGGAAATCACAGCTGAATCACAAAGGAGACTGCTCAGCTCCACCTCCCTCCCCATGCCTTTTGCAATGGACTCCTTCACAGGCTGCAAGCTCTCTGCTCTGACCACAGTGGGGCAATTCTCCCCAGCCTTTCCTCCCGGGAGCAGATGCCTCAGGAAGGAATGAAGCTTTCTGCAGTAAATACAGGAATGGCTGTTTCTACAGAGGCACTCAAAGCATTTGGCATTGAGTGAGTCAGCTATAGGAAACCTGGGATGGGACTTTCCACCCCTCTCTAGTGACTGTCCTGGCTTTGACATGCAGAAGGCCAAATCAGTCCTCACGTGGCTTTCGGTTTAGTGGACAAGTAGCCCCTGTAGAGGCTGTTCCTGATCCTAGGGCTAAACCAGGCACTCTGCAGGAACTGCTGCAGCCACTGGAGGAGCTTCTGGCTCCCAGATGTTTGTCACTGACACTGCTGGAATGCCATTGCCTCCATCCTCTTCCGCTGCAGTGCCAGGTCAGGCAGGCTGGTTTAAATCAGACCGAGCTGCTTTCACGAGAACCTCTCTTGCTGCTCACAAACATGGGTGGCACGTGGGTTTGCCTGTCCTGCTCTTCTCCCACAGGTCAGCAGAACAGCGCACCAGCACCTATTCCTAAAGCTGAAGCAGCAAAGGCAGGTGCCCAGTTCAGCTGCTCTTCCTGGGAGAATGGCTCCTGAGGAGAGCCAAGAGCTGCAAGAGCCAAAGGCAGGAGGCTGCCAGCTCTGTCCTAAAGCAAAGAGCAGAGCTTGTGCTATCCCATCCACAAGATCCTATGGTAGTAAGAGCAGGACAGACTCACCTGAACCCCTCCCACCCATCTCTGTTGCAGTTACCTGCCCCCAGCCCCAGTATGTTTCACGTGCCCATTGCTAACACCCAAACCCCTCAAAAACCATCAGGAGCTTCCCAGCATCCTTCCCCTTCCTCCCCACAAGACGCAAGGTAGCTGAGTGCCTCACACACAGACAGATGGAAGTAGCTACACTAAGAAAACACAGAGCCCGTGGCTGAGGGCAGAGAAAGACACCACTCTGCCCACCCTGCAGACCCCTGGAGAAACACAACTGCATAAGGCAGCACATGGCAGAGATCCTCATGCCTGTACCCACGTTAGCTCACCCAGGGCAGCAGGCAGGACCAGCTCTGGCCCTGGAAAGGTCGGCTGTCCATCACACTGCTGCATGAATGTGAGCTGTGCTGCTTCTGGAGGCAGTCTGCATGTCTGCACCTACCCTGCCTTCCCCAAAGGCTCTGCCAGGTTGTCAATAGCAGCAAACTAAGGCTGCCCAAAGAGAGGGAGTGCTAATGCACACGGTTTAACTCTTGTAATTAGTTTGGTTGGATGCAGCCTGTACCTGGTGAGAGGGCAAGAGATCAGCCACGTGCATGAAAGGCATCCATCCCCTACAGAGGGAAACAGCAGCACAGCTCAGAGCTCCTGAACAAAGGGGACGTGCCTCTCCAAGCACTGGCAGTGGGGTGACTCTAAGGCTGAGGTCCAGTCCCCTACCATGTTCTCACCTCGAAGGGGAAGTCCATAGCCAGCACCTTACACAGGCTGTCCGCGGAGCAGGAGAAGTTCTGCAGGCCCACAAATTTGAACTGAAAGAGTAAAAGAGGGTTAAAAGAGAGACAACTGTAAGGCCTAAAGCAGAACAGGTCACTGAATCCAGCACCAATGTGGAGGCAGGGAGGAAGGATTTGCTCTAGTGTGAGAGGGAGAGAGTGAAGGGAAGTAACTGGAGAGGAGACCTCAAGCAGGGACCACGTCATTAAACTCTGGCTTTCCTCCCACAGGGTATCAGAGGCCTAACAGCATAAGTAAGCTCGAAAAAGGATCAGACCAGCTCCTGAAAGGCAGGTCCACTGGTGGCTATTAACTCCATGATCTAGGTATAACCACTGGCTGATGAAGTCGGAGGGAAACATGATGGGTATCTCCAATATCTTACTCTTCCCTCAGCAACTGATCTTTGTGACTACTAGGGGTTATTGGGACAGACCTCTTGATGGGATTCAGAAGAGCAAACCCCAGATCTAGAGGCAAAACAGGACCAAGCAGTGCTTTGGTGCCAAGCATAGAACACTGGACACACTGGGAGTGCTTGAACACCTACAAAAATCACCCTTGCCACCAGAGAGCATGGGGTGGAATTGCTGTTGGCAGTAACCCCCACCATCTCTCCATCAGTGCTGGATAAAGCTTGTACCTGGCTGCAATTTCACAAGCCTCATTCCCAAAACAGAAGGTGACCTTTAAAAGAAGACCCACAATGCCCAGAGAGCATGAAATCTACAGTGCCCAGAATGATTTATTTCAGGTATTTTACCATCCCAGTTCCATGACTCCCTCCCGTGGGAGATGAGATGTGGATGGCAGAGCCTCAGTGCACAGCTCCCACATGCTCCCCATACCTTTTTTTCCAAGCATTTTAAGACTGCAGGAAGGACTTCTCAGGAGAGCTGACCCTGAGATGCTCTTCTAACCGAAATAGAAAATGATGACCTCTGGGCAGGATGCAAAGCAGACAGACGTCTGCTCCAAGCTGCTGGCTCAGCCAAGCAACTCTTTCCACCCAGGAAATGAAAGCTGAAACAACCCCCCTTCATTAGGTAGCTGGTCTTGTGGATATTCCCATCGGAGTCAGAACAGGATGTTCTCCACATACAGATACCACTGCTGCTGGCACAGGATGGTATCTGTATGTGCCCAGCCCTCAGGAGCTGCTCTGCTTCGCTGTGGCTGAGCACGCACAGGAGCTGCAGAGCCACCAGGTCCCATTTTGCAAACCATGTCCCATAAACCAGGCTGCCAGATCTCTTCTGTCTGTCCTCAAAAATCCCTTTCCAAGCTGCTGTGGGCTCTAGGTCTGATGTCCATATTTAAGTCTTCAAGAGAAGACTTTATTCTCACTCAGGAGGGACTCCAGGTGACAATCTAGCATCCAAACGACACCTTCGGCAGTGAGCTTAAACAGGAGGGAAGGTTAAAGCTTTACAAGCCTTTCCCCTTGCCTTGTGAGCCCACAAGACTATGCAAGAATAAATCCCATCCCAGCCAGGCTGCCGACCAGCACTGCCCCTGTAGAAACCACACTGGTTTTCCATTGCATTTCAAGGGAAAGCTAAATGCAGCATGGAAGTTAGCTGATACCCTGCTTTCTGATCTCCCTCAGCACTTTGGCTGAGGAACATAAAACCACACTCATTTACAATATTCAGTGGTTCTATTTACATCCTGAACGTGGCATCCCATTTCATCAGAAGTACACTTTGAAGCCTGATCTGTAAGGGGTGAACAAAACCAGCTTCCGCTTGTGAAAGAAAGCACTGAAGCCTGCTGAACAGGAGAGCTTACCCCCCTCGTCCTCCTCCCCTGAGTACAAAAGAACTTACAGGATTAATCCTGCTTTTCTCTCCCAGCCCTTCCTCCTCTTGGATCTTTGAGGAAAGCCAGAAAAATCTGAAGTCAGTCTGTGAAAGGAAGCAGACATAATGACTATCCACTACACATCACCGATGAGCCCCTGCTGAGCATCTCCATCCCTTTGCACAGACTCAGCTTCACTGCAGAACCAGCCAGCACCCCAAATCTGCTATGTCCCCCAGTACCCACAAAAGAGGCACCCACTATTCCAGTAGCCAGCACAACCTGTAAAGATGATGGTGGTGCTTAGATAAAATATTCATCCTGTGGCGTAGTGGGCAGTGCTCAGCACTGGCTGCAAAGCAGCTCATGGAACAGGGAACAAAAAGGAGGGCAGGGCAGAGGAGGGGGATTCAGTACCTGGCAGTCATAAACAGGGTGTCCTCTCCAGCACATCACGTCGAGGATATAGTAAGTCTGCTTTGCCTCGCTGTAGATGCAGTCCAAGATGCAGTACACTGCACGTACAAACGCAGGGAGGTCCAGACATGCTCCAGGGACTGCCCAACCCAACAGGCAAACGCCAGAGCAAATAGCTGCTGCATTAAGCCTACCCTGATGTAAGGCTGTGAGGTGCAGAGGGATCCCCTTCTGCTAACACACGCTGTGACCACAAAAAGCCTTTAGCTTGAGGAATCCAACAAGGCTACAGAGGTACCAGCCAGGGGCACAGCAAGCAAAGGCGCGTTCCAGGCAAATGACATTTATCAAAGAGTAACCTCTCCTCAGGGCAAGCAAGAAGCTACAAAAGGTATTAAATAAACCACACTACACACAGCTCTCTTTGGGAAGACAGAGAGGATGTTGAGGTTTAAGAGTAGCAGTAAACCAGGCAGCTAATTAGAAGCTGTTCTTATCTAGCATAAAGGTATTGGATACTGCCCACGCTTAGTTATCCCCAGAGGTACAGGAAGAGGCCTGAAGCCGTAAGGAGCACACAAAGGCACAGCTCAGGGAAGTTGGAGCAACAGCACTGAGCCTGCCATGCACACACTCACAGGAGAGGCAGGGAACTCTCTCTATCCCAAATGCCTCCTCACACCGTTACCTTTCTCGCCCATGGAATTGTGCCGGTTCCCCCCTGGCAGCAGGGATGGGAACCTGTTGACACAGAAGCCGCTCTTGGTGTAAGCTGCTGTCGAGCCCTGTGAGGAAGTAGGAGAGGAGAAAGATCAAGTCAAGCCAGACACACAGGCCAGTCTATGTTGGCTGGGAAACAGGTGCAGGTGCTTTACCAGCATCACCATGGCTGCTGCTTACCCTGGATGCCACAACCAGCGCCCTTTTCCCAACGGGACACACGACTACAACCCACTCCTGCTCCAGATCCACAGGGACATCCACCAACCACTCTGACAGCATCAGCTGCGGAGAAATCCAGGAGCAAACAACAGTGAGTAACAACTGTCTTGAAGCTGTGGAAAACGCACAGCTCAAGGAGAAAGGAACAAGATTTCGACTTGGCTTCAGCAGCTACACCGAGTGTGCCAGAGGCAATTTGTGCTGCTCATCGCCCTGTTAGGAGGCTGACTCCTTCCCTCCATCTAACCAACCTGCATGACAGACTCCCCCCAAGCTTTCCTCTTGCTCCCCAGCTGCTCACAAAGCTTCAGACTACAACAGTGTCCTTGCTTGGGCACTCCTTATCTTGGTCCCCACTCCAGCTTCCCTCCAGCACTTGATTTACTTTTAAATACATGGTAGAGCTTAGAGACTCCTGAACACGAGGAGTAAAGAGCCCACACAAGGTGAGCTCTTCAGGGATGGCCTGGCTATGGTTACCTGGGACACTGTCAGACTTTTAGGACTAATATGGCACCCAGCCTGATAAAACCCACCCGTGGAGGTTTCCCTTCCCAGTGTCCCAGACATGGCGAGAGACAGAACTCTTGAACCAAGTGATGCATAACAAACTTGGGCTGGAATCTCCCTAAGCACACAGGCAGCCCACCTCCGTCCATCCTCCACTTAAACGCTGCACGTCTCAGAGACAGAGCTGAGGGGCAGCTCCTTTCCGAGCACCACACAGGCAGGACACATCCTGCCCAGCCCCAGCGCAGCCACCCCAGTGGCTGCTGACCTCCCTGCCTGGCCCTGAGCAGCTCCTCACCTGGTTGGCATAGCGCTTGGGCAGCCTCTTGCCAGCATCCACGTCCATCTCCTCTTCCTCCGCATCCTCCCCCTCCTCGCCCTCGCTCTCCACCCCTGCCCAGTCATCCTCCGCCAGCCTCCTCGCATGGTTCACGTAGTCCAGCCGCCTCCTGACGGGGCAGAAACAGCTCGGGTTGTCCCCTGCGGGACGCACCGCGGCCCGGGCCGCGTCCCCAGCGCCCGGCGGGAACAGGGCCGAAGGGGAAGGGGAAGCGGACACCACTCACTGCCGCTGCAGGCGCAGGAGCCGCTGCCGGCGCTCCGCCTGCCCCGGGCCGCCGCGGGGCTTGTAGGCGGCCAGGCGCGGGTGCGGGCCCGCGGGGCTGTTGGGCGCTGCCAGGGACACGCCGGCCGCCAGCGCCGCGCTCAGCTCCTCCATGGCAACGCCCGCCCTGACGCGCTTCCGCCCTGCGCGGCCTGCAGCGCCCTCCTGCGGCGTGGAGGCTCCGTGCCCCGCTCTCCCCGGTTAACGGCAGACGGCCCCCCCCCCCCCCCCCCGCCGCTCCGTGACTCGGTGCTCCCGGGGCGGGCAGCGGGAGCGGGCGGTGTCGCCAGCCGGGCCCTGGTGCGAGCGGGAGCCGCGTCCCCCGGGCCGGCTGCCTGCAGAGGGCAGCGTGCGCCCTGCCGCGGCTCCAGGGCTGCGCACCGGGCAGCGTCACGGGAGGCTGGCGGACAGCCCCGCCGCCGGCACCGATACCGGCTCCGCCACCAGCAGCGGCACCAACACCGGCACCGGCAGCCCCGGGCAGCAGCCGCGGCAGCGCGCAGCGGGCGCACACACCGGAACCGGACGCCGGTACCGAGAGTGGCACCGGAGCCCCGAGCGGTAGGAGCGAGTGGCGGTGCCCCCCCCGGCGCCCTGAACCGGCCATGCGGTGAGGGCGTCCCGCCGGGCCCGCGGAGGGGCGGGAGGCGCGGCCGGGACGGGATCCCTCCTCCCTCAGCTCCGCCGCCGGCGCTGGCAGCCGCCGGGCGCTCCCGGTACCGGCCCCGGCGCGGGCCTGCGGGGAGCCCGTGCCCTCGGTCCTGCGGAAGACTGGCGGATTCCAGCGGGAAAAGCCCCACAACAACAACCCAGCAACAACCACCCGCGGCCGTCGGGCCGGAAGGGAATTGCAAAATCCCGGGGCCGGGATCACCGGGAGCTTGGGCTGCGTTTGGGGTCGGTTCCCGGCGCTTTGCGGCACCCGCCGACTGCTGTTTTACCCACAGGAGCGCCAGGAAAAGTCGTTTTGGATCGGTTTTCTCGCTGGCAACAACGTTTTTTCCTCCTGGAAAGTGAAACTGCGGGATCAGCGTCCCAGCGAGCTAAAACTTGAGAGGATATGGCCGAGCTCGGCTCCGGGTCCTGCCGGGGGTTACATCCCGGGGGAGCGACGGGAATGCTGCTCGCTTGACCGAGGAATGGTGTTCTTAACCGGGGCACCGGGATCGGGGGGTCACTTGGACACGCGGACATTGGCGACGCCTCGAAGGGGATTTCTTCTCCAGCTTTTCCTATTTCCCTGAGGAACCGGCCGAGCCCTTTCCCATTCCCACAGCGTGTGGGGGTTTTGGCTGCTGTGTGTGCCCCCGGGCCCGGCCATGGCGTTGAAAGCCAGAGCGCTTTACAACTTCCAGAGCGAAAACAAAGAGGAGATCAGCATCCAGGAGAACGAGGAGCTCGTCATCTTCAGCGAGAACTCCCTGGATGGGTGGTTACAGGGTCAGAACAGCCGCGGGGAGACCGGCCTCTTCCCAGCCTCCTACGTTGAAATCCTCCGCTCCCGGTCAGGCTCCAACTACACGGATTACTCCAGCAGCCCGGCCGGCTCTCCCGGGCATGACTCATCCTTCTACACAGCTCCCTCCAACCCCAGCATCCCCTACCAGGGCAGTTTTGAGGATGATGATGATGATGACTGGGACGACTGGGACGATGCGTGCACGGTGGTGGAGGAGCCCCAGAGCGCGCCGGGCACCAACGGGCACCCCTCGCCCAGCCTGCAGTACCCGCCAGCCTATGGGCACGACCAGCACGCCGGTTACCGTCCCAAGCCGGCGCTGGAGCGGCAGGACAGCATGAGCTCCTCCAAGAGAGGCAGCGTGGTGGGGAGGAACCTCAACCGCTTCTCCTGCTTCGTCCGCTCGGGGGTGGAAGCCTTCATCCTAGGGGACGTGCCCCTCATGTCCAAGATCGCCGAGGTGTACTGCATCGAGATGGGCTCCAAAGGTCCCCAGTGGAGGGCCAACCCTCACCCCTTCATCTGCTCCGTGGAGGACCCAACCAAGCAAACCAAGTTCAAGGGCATCAAGAGCTACATCTCCTACAAGCTGACCCCCAGCAACATCAACTCGCCCGTGTACCGGCGGTACAAGCACTTTGACTGGCTCTACAACCGCCTCCTGCACAAGTTCACGGTCATCTCGGTGCCCCACCTGCCCGAGAAGCAGGCCACCGGGCGCTTCGAGGAGGACTTCATCGAGAAGCGCAAGCGGCGGCTCATCCTCTGGATGGACCATATGACCAGCCACCCCGTCCTCTCCCAGTACGAGGGCTTCCAGCACTTCCTCTGCTGCCGCGACGAGAAGCAGTGGAAGCTGGGCAAGCGCCGGGCGGAGAAGGACGAGATGGTGGGCGCCAGCTTCCTCCTCACCATCCAGATCCCCACGGAGCACCAGGACCTGCAGGACGTGGAGGACCGCGTGGATGCCTTCAAGGCCTTCAGCAAGAAGATGGACGACAGCGTCCTGCAGTTGACCAACGTGGCCTCGGAGCTGGTGCGCAAGCACGTGGGGGGCTTCCGGAAGGAATTCCAGAAGCTGGGCAATGCCTTCCAAGCCATCAGCCACTCCTTCCACATGGACCCGCCTTACAGCTTGGACGCCCTCAACAATGCCATCTCCCACACGGGCAAGACGTATGAGACCGTGGGGGAGATGTTCGCTGAGCAGCCCAAGAATGACCTGTTCCTCATGCTGGACACTCTCTCTTTGTACCAAGGGCTCCTCTCCAACTTCCCAGACATCATCCACCTCCAGAAAGGTAAGGGTGACTCCTCCCCTGTTGATGACCTCTTCTGCACGATGGCCCCATGTGAGTGGGGGTCAGGATGCAATGAGGAAATCCTGTGCTGTAGAGTGATGGGAATGGGGTATCAGGATAGGGGTGGGAATGAGGGGGGGGGCCTGTGGCTCTCAAGGAGGCAGCATGGTCCCTGCTGGCTCAGCTCCCTGCTTACCCCAGCCTGGGAGAGGCTGCTGGGGCTGTTGGGTCCAGCATTAGGCTTTGTCCCAAGTGATGCTGTGGGCTCCTCAAGTGCTGCTGGAGGGGTCAACGCAGGCATTGTTTCCTCCAGGCCCTGAGCAGGAGCTGTTGCCTCCAGGGTGACCTGCCCTGACCTCATGAGCATCCCCATCCACCACCACTTGTTCCTCATTCTCCCTCCCTGGCAGAGGCCCAAGTTTGCTGCTCCAGGGCTGGGACATGGCCTTGGGCCAGGGGGGCTGCACAGGGCTGGTGGGATGTGGATGTGTCCTTTCTTTCCTCCAGCCCTGCTGCAGTCCCCTGGCCACACTGGACCTCCTGGGGACAACCAGGGTCAAACTCAGCAGTAAGTCCCTGCTCCTCCGAGCCCAGGAGCAGGCACCTTGCGTGCTCCCTGTGTCCCCTTTGCCCCCTCACCAGTCCCCAGAGTATTTGGGGTACAAGGGAGGAGGAGGGGGGTGAGCCGTGTCTGCTTTGCCCTTTCCATGGGAGCCCGCGGGCAGGGCTGGGTGTCCCTTTGCACGCAGCAGCGGGTGTGCTGGGACTGGGAGAGGGGCCGAAGTCCACGCACTCCTCCCGGATCGTGGGGGCAGGGAGCTCTCCCTGGGGTGAAGCCAGGGCATCCGCACGTGTCCGTGCATTGCTCCGCATCCCTGCGGGAGGCAAAGGGGAAGGGGAGGATGCAGGTCCCCTCCTCGCCTGTCCCTCCCCACCTTGTTGACACGGCCGGTTAAGAGGGGCTGGATCCCATCCGGAAGTAAGGCTGTGTGGGCAGAGCGGAAGGCAGGATTTGGCCTCCAACCTTTGCTTCTTCCTCCTCCTCTTCTCCACTGGGAGCAGGGCTGGCACGGACGGAGCACTGTAACCCCGAGTCTGGTGCCCCCAGCGAGGGGCAGGGAGAGGGGAAAGATCTGCGGGCCAAATCCTGTTTTCAGGCAAACAGGATCTCTGTTTGCCTGAAACCTCTGTGCTAATGAGGGGGAGGAATGCAGGGCCGGAGCCAGGCAGGATTCTTTCGAAACCGAGCTGTAAAAATAAATGGAAGGAGGGGGGAAAAGTGGTGTCAGAGCATCAGCTGCCTCTGGGAGAGGGAGATGCTTTCCCAGCGAGTTCCAGCCGGTACTGCATGTCCTTCCCACATCCCAGTTCACTGCCTCCCAGCCTGGGGTCTCCCAAAGCTGCTCCTGAACCCCATCCATGGGAGGACATCAAACATGTGTGGGGTAGGCTTGGCCAGGGGGCTTGGCTGTGATAACACTGCCCCATGGTAGCTTTGTACCCCAAGCCTTGAGTCGCAGCCCTCCGGTAGCCCAGAATCCCCAAAATGTGTTAAATGTGAGGCTGACTGCCTTGGGATGGGGCAGAAAAGGAGTTGGGGAGGTTGGAATCCAGAGGGAAAAGACTCCTTGAGGAGAGGGATGGGGATTGATGGGCAAGGGGAGACGACAGCCTGGGAGCACGCAGGTTCCCTTATTCCTGTGCTGGCTGGGAATGGCAGGGCAGGGGGATCGCAGGGATCCATCAGCCTCTCAGCTCTGTCCTCCGCCCCGCAGGCGCCTTCGCGAAGGTGAAGGAGAGCCAGCGGATGAGCGACGAGGGCCGGATGGACCAGGAGGAGGCGGACGGGATCCGCAAGCGCTGCCGCGTGGTGGGCTTCGCGCTGCAGGCCGAGATGAACCACTTCCACGAGCGGCGCGTGGCCGACTTCAAGAGGATGATGCAGTCCTACCTGAAGCAGCAGATCATCTTCTACCAGCGCGTCAGCCAGCAGCTGGAGAAGACGTTGCGCATGTACGACAACCTCTAACACCTCCCCTTGCTTCCCCACAGCCTCACAGACCTCCTCTGGTTGTGATGGGCTGAGACCCGCCGGGAACTCATCACGCTAGTGACCAAATACCTTTGGGCTTTCTTCCCCCCCCTTCCCGGGTGGGCAGGGAAGGGCTCGCCCACAGGCTGGATGTGCCACCTCCTTCCATGGGGACCTCCCACCCCGCCACGGGTCTGGTGGGGACGCAGGGGGTGTCACACGAGAGATGGGTGTGCTGGTACCTCCGGTGATTTTTAGCTTTCCCCAGCCCTCCCTCCTGCAGCAGGGAGGTGGGCGCATCCCAGCCTGCTGGGAAGAAGAAATCCAAGCGGTCGACATTTTGCACACTCCAGGCTTTTCTGATGGAAAGAAAACCAGAAGAAGAAGAAGATCTTTATTTGGAAGAGAATGATTTTTGTTTGTTTCTTTTTGTCACGAGAGGTTTTCAATATTTTCCATTTTTCGCAAATGTTTCTGCAGCATTTTTACCAATCACTTTTTAAATAGAAGCACAGAGGCCGAGGGCACCTCTTTGTTGTCTGGGAAAAGGGAGAAAAAAACAACAAAAAGGGAAAACAAAACGCAGCCCCAAAGCCTTTTCAATAAAATTGTCAGTAGAAAAAAACCCTCCCACCTCCTTCCCAGAGATGTCTGTGGAAAACGGTGCTGCTCCAGCATCCCGGGGAGCCAGCATCCCACATTCCAGCCAGCTCCCAAAGTGCTGTGGGTAGTGGGGGGCTCCCAGCAGCCCAAAGCACCCACTGAAGGGCAAATCCTGCCCTGTCCGTCGGGATGGGACCCTGGGCAGCATGCTGCTGCCGGCGGGGCTGGCACGGGGGCCTTGTTTGTGAAGGGAAATGGCTGGGATACATCGCAGCGAGGAAAGTTCGGGCCGGTTTGGCCTGGCTCCAGGGTTAAAATTAGCCCCGGCATGCAGGCCAGCGGGGTATTGTTCAAACAACAGCGGCGCTGGGAATGCTGCGGGATCTGCTGCCTGCTCCCAGAGCTCGCCTTGGCCCCAGCCGTGGGATGAGCACACCTCCATCCAGGCAGGACGCGTTTCCTCCTGCATCCCGCAGCCAGGGCAGTCCCCTCTGCCCTGCTCTGTCGCATCCCAACCCCAGCCCAATCCTCCCCTGGGCCGCATCTTGGCAGCAGCCCAGCACGGAGGAGGCCGGATTCCGTGCAGGATGGCACGTTCCTTACCCCCACTCTCCGTCTGGAGCACAATGGGCACTGGGTTTGAGCCTGCCGCTGCCATCCTCCAGCACTGTGCCAGCACCCAGCTGCTCCAGCAGCTTATCCTTCACTCCAGTGTCCTGGCAGGGGGTAAGGGGCAGGACAGGGTCCCTGTGGGCTGCATGCACCTCCTCTGGAGGCTGTGCCTCAGTTTTCCCAAGGGTGGACCTGTGCCCTCCGTGGCCCTTCGGACAAAGGTCTCCCTGCCCCACCAGCTACCCCTTGGGTACCCCCATATCTGGACCATGCTCCCAGGGCTGGCTCAGTGTGGCAAACCCATCAGCTGGGAGAACCCACTTCCCATTAACATTCCTGCCCCACAGGTTTTGGGGTCTGCCTTGGCCAAGTGGGGGGCTTGAGCATCCTGCTGCCCCCCCCCCCCCCAGTGGCATCTGTGAAAGCACCAAGGTTTGGAGGGTGGACCCAGCTCTGAGCATCCCAGTGGCTGCCCCCGCGCTCCTGCTGCTGGGGGGGCACCCCAGGGTGCAGGGTGGTGGCCGGGAGGGGCATGGGGGTGCACACAGAGCTCCCTGAGCCCCAGGAGCTCTGGTTGCTGCCCTTATCCAGGACACAGCCTGGTCCCCGCTGCCCCGCAAGGCACAGAGCCCTGGGGCATGCAGGGCTGAGAGGAAGCGCTGGGAACATGGGGCAGGTCCGCTTCCTCCTCCCGCTTCCCAAGGCTGCTCCTGCGTGGGAAAGCCAAGGCCGAGGCAGGACAGTGGGTGGGGAGATGGCAGCAGCTGATGCATGGCTCCCAGGAGCTCTTGTCTTGCTTATTCCCCTTGGGGCTGTCTCCACCATAGAAGGAAAACCCTCTCCTGGGTGCAGAAGCACCCGGGGGTCCCATGGGGAAGCTGGGGATGTGCTGGGTACCACCAGCCCCAAGTGCTCCGTAACTGGGGCTCAGACACCAAAGCAGCGCAGTGTCCTGACCTGGCTCCTCCCCACGGCCAAGGCGTGCAGCTCCCGGTGGGATGGCCGGGCAGGATGAGGCCTGCCGGGCACATTGCGCTGCTGGCACACGTCAGCAAGCACGCTGGCTGCCAACGGGGAGCAGAGGCACATCAGCTCACCGGGGCTGGCAGCAGCTCCGGGGCTGCACGTGCAAGGGATGGAGCCGTGGGGTGGGATTTCACTGCCCAAGGTCCCATCCGGGTGCATCCCCAGCGCGCTGGGAGGTGATGAGCTGTGCCTGCAGAGAGGAGCAATCCCAGGCAGCCTGAAGGGAGGGCACTGGCACGGGGCAGAGCGAGACAGCTCCGACTTGGCAGCTCTGACCTGCTAATTGCTGCTCTTCTCATGTGTTTCCGAAGCGTGACCCTGCCTGGGCTGCAGCACCAGCCGCTTCCCTTGGCTGCGATGGGAATGCTCCTCCTGCTCCCAGCACTGGGAGGTTACGGGGGGATCAGCAGTGCCTGTGCAAGGGGAATGACCTGGGAACCACCTTTAGCTGCAGCTGGGCCTTGCCAGCTCTCCTCATTCCTCTGCTGCTGGAGGCTGCAGCCCTGGTGCTCTGCAAAGGGCTGGTTCCCCCCCTAGCCGGAGCTGGGGCGATGCTCAGGGCAGACCCTGTCCCAGTTCTCTGTGCCAGGATGGATAATGTCCCTCTGAGCCCAGGGAAGGTAGGTCCTGTGCTTTGGGGAGCTGCATCTCTGGGTGTGTTGGGTTTGCAGGAGGGGTGGAGAGCGCAGGCTCTGGATGTGGTTGTCCCTCCGTCACTGTCTGTCTGTCTGGAGTTGTTGGGTGTGGAAATGGAGCTTGGGCTCAATCTGTTTTACATTAAACCAGCTGCAGAGCCATGGCAGGCAGCAGCTGCGTGGGGAATGCTTCCTGATGCCCGGGTCCTCGCCTCTCCGCCCTTTCCTCTGCTTGCCAGCACCCGAGGAGCTCCTCTGGCCCTGCAGGTTAAGCTCAGGTGCTCTGTCTGAGGCTGGCGAGGTGCTGAGCGCTGCTGGGGACAGCACTGTGAGGGTGAGTGCCTGAAGCCTGCTCCTTTCCCCAGGCTCCATCCTGTCCTGCCGGGCTCGCTGCCAGGCTGAGCCTGTTCTGCAGGCTGTGGGCATGGCCTGCCCGCGCCAGGCACGCAGGGAGGGAGGCTCTGAGGTGCTGAGCCCTGTCCCACACAGCAGGTCTGGCTCCCAGGAGGATCCAGCCACCCCGATCAGGTCCTTCACCCACTGGGGGAGGAATGGGTGTCCTCTTAGAGACGCCTCCTTATTGCCTGCGATTGCTCTTCCTGGCTCCCAATGGAATCCAGGGTGACTCCCGGGGCTGGTGCAGCTGCCAAAGAGGTTTTGGGGATGGGGAAAGGGAGGCAGGAGCCCCTGGACCATGTTCTGCCTCCCCAGATCAGAGGTGGGCTGCTTGCCTGAGCTGGGGGGCTCCATGGGCTTGCTGTGTGTCCGGCCCCAAGAGCAATGTGGACAATGTCCTGCAGCCTGTGGTAGGGAGGACTTTGGAGGCTGGGGACGTGATGCTAACCTGGATCCCGGTCTCCTGTTCAGAGCTTGGATGTGCTGGGAATAAACTCCCTCCTTTGCTGAACCCCTGCGTTTGCTTGGCTAAAGCTTGTGGGAAGGGTTTCAAAGGCATCTGCCCTGGGTGGCTGCTCAAAGAAACCTGTTTGGCCTATTGTTTGCATTTGAATAGGTGCCTGGAAACTGGTTCATGTCACTGGAGCTGTGACAGAGTCCCCACCACAATGCTGCCCTCGTTATTAACCCAGGGGAGGAGGCAGATGGGAGATGGCCATGGGGTTATGATCCACTTCTCTCTTTCCATTGCAGCTGTGTGGCCTGGGGAAGCTTTGCCTTGCATTTGGACTTCCCAACAAATCCTGCCCTAGAAACCCCTGGATTCTGGGGCTTATAGAAAGCAAGGGGGAGTTCTGAACTCAGAACAGAACAGCAATGACACTCACTGGCTTCTGCCACTCATGAGCCCAGGTAACCTGAGGTGCTTCTATCTCAGGGTGTCTGGAGGTGGTGCAGGGACAAGGACACCAGCTACGGAGTCCTCCTCCCTCCTCTGTCTCCTCTACTTGGTGATGTCCTTGCTTTTGACGTGCCTCCTCCCAGCCGTGAGGAGGTGGTGGCAGGGATGGTTTGTCATGTCCCTCCTGTCACACCTCCGTGAGTCACCACAGCCCGCTCCGTCCTTTCTATCTGCGTGTCTTCTGGCTCCTGCCCTGCTTTCTGCCACCCCCTGCTTTCCCTTGGCCTTGCTTTAGCCTGACCCAGTGCCTTCAGAAGCTGCATGTAGATGTATGAGGGGCCTGATGACCCCTCCTCTGCCCTTCCTGCTGCTTCCATGCCTGATGTCCCCATTCCACCCCAACCCTGCGTTTCTCTGCACTCCCAGGCAGGGCACAGCAATGGGGGAAAGGCAGAGGAGGGATGGGGGTGTGGGACACCCCCGTGTGCCCAGCCTGGGGAAACACCAGAAGCTGGAGGTGCAGGAGGTGGGGAGAAGGCCATGGAGATGCTGCGAGGCTGGAGCAGCTCTGCTCTGGAGCCAGGCTGAGAGAGCTGGGCTGGGGCAGCCTGGACAAGAGAAGGCTCCTGAAGGGGAGACCTCAGAGCAGCTCCAGTGCCTGAAGGGGCTGCAGGAAACCTGGAGAGGGGCTTGGGACAAGGGATGTAGGGACAGGCCAAGGGGAATGGCTTGAACCTGCCAGAGGGGAGACTGAGATGAGCTCTCAGGCAGAAGCTCTTCCCTGTGAGGGTGCTGAGGCGCTGGCACAGGGTGCCCAGAGAAGCTGTGGCTGCCCCATCCCTGGCAGTGTTCAAGGCCAGGTTGGACACAGGGGCTTGGAGCAAGCTGCTCTAGTGGAAGGGGTCCCTGCCCGTGGCAGGGGTTGGAACTGGGTGAGCTTTAAGGTCCCTTCAACCCAAACCAGGCTGTGTTTCCCCCTAAACCTCTGCAAGCTTCATAACCAGCCTGGCAGGGAAGAGTGCAGCCCAGCTCCTGTCACCCCCAAAACCTCCTGGATCAGAGCGGTTCTGGACCAGACTTGGGTGAGGAGGAGGATGAGGATGGGCTGTGCCTCTGTGAGCAGGCAGCTTTGGTGCTTTGCAGTGTGGAGAAGCCAAAGGGCCTGGCCAGGAAACTCTGAAGCTTGTTTGGGCTGTGATTTGCCTGCTCCATGGGCAGGCAGGAGTCAGCCCAGACCCTCACCCCTTCCCTGGGGGTGTGGTGACGTTCCCACCCCATCCAAACCCCAGATAACCCAAGTGGAGTCACCAGCTTTGCTCTGGGTTTAAACCCTGGAGAGCTGGGATCTGCACTGGGGTTTTCCAGGTTACTTGCCTGTCCTCCCCTGACCTCAGGAAATGGATGTTTCCCAGCAGTGGAAATACAACCACAAGCCTTAAAAATAACCTGCTTTGCTTTCAATGCTCCTGACAAAATAGGCCACGTTCCTTTTATTTAATCCCTGGGTGCGAGGAGAAAATCATTGGGAAGGAAAACCCGGCGGATGCTTCCAAGGGGGCCCTCGGTGGCTGCCACCAGCTGCCTGCAGACCTCCATCCCTCGCTGCGGGGCACACACTTAGCGAAGGTAATGAAGGTGCTTGTGTGGATGTGATGGGGAAGGCACAGAGCTGTGATCCCAAAGAGGATGCAGGCAATGGCTTTCCCTCTGCTCTGCAGAGGTGGTCCCAAGCTTCCAGCTGTGCTGTGGTCAGCCATGCACTGTCCCCATTTCACAGAGGGGAGAGGATGTGATTTGCCTCTGAGCAGTAGGAAACACCGTTTCCCCCTTCAGATGGGGTAGGAGATGGGAAGCAGGGAAGGAGGCAGCAGTGCTCGGGCTTGGCACCCATCAGCATGGGCTGCCTCAGGCCAGGAGGGCTTGGAGGTGCTGTGCCATGGGGCTGGGGGACATGGGGCTGCCTGTCTGCACCCTCTGGGTGCCCAGGAGGATGTGTTGCCTTCTCACTAAGCATCCGGCACCATAAATAGAGCCAGGAAAGCTGCTGGTGTGCTCCAAGAGAGCATCCAGTCTCTGCCACAGCCTGGGAGTGGGGCTGCTGGTGTGGGATGGGTTTTTACCCTGGATAAGAGGGTGCAAGTGTAAAACATCCCCGTGGTCCCCGGGGGCTTGCTTCAGCTTCCTGTCCGTGTTGTGAGCGCGGGCTGTGCCCTGTGATGAGCTTCCCAGCTGCAGCAGAGCAGGGTGTTATTGTTGGGTCCCATCCTGGGCTCAACGCTCAGTTTTTCCCTCTGCTCTCCCTCAATTCCTATTGAAGCTTTGAGGACTCCAGGCTGGGGAAAAGTTGAGTAAGAGCCTAGAGCTTGGTCCATTACCTCCAAATGTCTCTCGGCAGCTCGCTGGGCTTAGAACAGGCCTGGCAAGGGACGTTACAGCTTACGAAAAGCATGATGCACCTCGGCAAAGGCAGCCTATGCTGTTTACTTCTTGTGCTGGAGGAGACAGCGGAAAACTGTGCTGGCTCCGGTTCCCTGCTCTCCTCTCCGGTGTCACCCTGCCCAGGTGAGCTCCTGCCATCCCTCCCTGTTGTGCAAACCCCCTTCCCCTCCCCGGCCTGGGTACAAGCTGCTGTATGAAGCATAGGGCAGGCACGCAGAGGAAGAGCGAGGCAGGGTTTTTTCTTTCCAAGTGGGTGGGGATTCCTAAATTCCCCTGGCATTGGCCACAGAGTTCTTTCCAAGCCCCATTCCAGTGTCAGCCCGCCTAGCCCTGGGGGATTTGGGCAGCTTCATCCCCAGCCTGACTCAGCCTGAGCTGCTCCTCATCCTCCCTCTCATGCCAAGAGCTGCCCATGGAGGAGCCACCACTGGGACCTGCCCGGGTGGCTCGGTGGGGACCGGTGCTCCAGCACTGTGGGGTGGCCCCAGTGAGCACCCAAAGTCAGCGTTCCCCAGGGATGCTCAGGCCTTTTGCCTGTCCTGCCTTGCTTATGCAGAGCCCCACACCCCTGCCCAAAGCCGCACACAGATTTGGGGCTCCCGGGTGGGCAGCCCCTGTATCCCCAGGGCCGTCCTGCACCCATGGGATGCCAGCTCCCAGGGAGGAGGAGGAGGAGAGCCGGGAGGAGGTGGTGGTTGCATCTGGGAGGGTCTGGACCCGCAGGAGGTCTCGTGCCTCATTCCTGAGCCCTTCACACCCAGTACTGGTTGTTTTTCAGGGGGGGGTTGGAAGTCCGGCAGTACTGGAGGAGCTCGGGGTCTGGGGGTGCCCCCGTGGCCTGGGGTGAGGGACCCGTGCCCTTGCCCTCCAGGGCATTGACAGTCGTTAGGGGGATGCCTTGGTTGGGGTCCGTCCTCCGGAAGGTCTCTTGGTCCGGCACGGCCCCGTTCTTGGCCTTGGAGGATGGGGTGCCCTGGACGTGGTGCTTCCCTGTCTTGTTGCGCTTGTGCAGGTAGAAGAGCAGGGGCAGGATGAGGGCCAGCAGGAGTAAGATGAGGCAGATGGGGATGATGATGCTGAACATGTTGGCCTCGATGAAGCTGAGGAAGGTGCCCCCCTCCACAGGGCTGGGGGTGGTGGTGGCACCAGGGCCCAGCCAGGCAGTGGGGGCCATGCCCAGCTCACTAGCATTGGGACTGCTCTGTGCTGTGCCATGGGGCTGTGCCATGGGGGGCGAGGGTGCCATGGGGGCAGTCAGCAGGGTGACACCGTAGGCTTTTGAGGCGTTGTAGGGCTCAGTGCTGTACCCCAGGGATGCTAATGCGGGTGGCACGCCGGCAGCCACCAGCTCAAACACGAAGCTGTCGCTCTGCAGGGGCTGGTCGGTCTCCCCAGCATCCAGCAGCTCTAGCCCCACCAGCCCTTGCTCCAGCTCGCTCTGGCTGAAGGTCTCAATGGGGGTGCTGGGTTGTCCTGGGTCCCGGGAGACCCTCACCAGGCGGCTGGCATGGGGTGCCCTGCGGACCTTGAACACTGGGATGCTCTTGGTGCGGTTGGCCAGCTCGCTGGCATCCAAGACACCGGTGTCCAGCAGGGCTGTGGTGCCCCTGGGCCACAGGCTGCCTGGCCGAGCCTTCACCAAGGCACGGACGGTCACGTTCACCACCCCGGTCCTGTTTGCTGCCCGGGACATGGCGAGGAACTGGAAGGCATCCTCGGGAGAGCTGAGGTCGATGAAGGTGAACGTCACCTCCCCGCGGTCCAACTGCTTCTGTGAGAAGCCCCGCGATGGCTTTTGGTTGACCTGCACTTGGCCAAACCTTGGCTCCCTGGTGATCCTGTACAGGGCATTGCCTGCCCCCAGCCCTGCGGAGCCCAGGAGGTGATGGTGGGACACAGGGGCCCTGTTCAGGTCCTGGGGCACCTCCAGCAGCACAGGGCTGGGAGCGGTGCTCCCCGCAGGCAGCACCTCGATGTCCAGTGAGGTCAGGGTGGGCGGGTGGTGGCCATCGGAGAGGCTCAGGGCCAAGGAGCCTGGGGCATGGCTCCTGCTGGCCACAAACACCACGTGGCCTGCGTTGACATCCGCTTGGGTGAAGCGGTCGATGGGCTCCTGTGGGTTGCGTGTGTTGGCCACGTGGCCAGCAGGAGGTCTCTGGAGGATGCTGTACACCATGTCCTCTGGGGACCCCCATGGCTCCGCCACATCCAGGTACTCCTGGGACAGCGTCACCACGGAGCCTGGGGGCACCCTCAGCACTTCTTGCTGCTTCACCACTTGCAGCGGCTTGATGCTGCTGGTGGTCACTGTTATATTGAAGGCTTCGGAGATGACCACCCTGTCCTGTGGAGGACGGAGGGACTGCTCCGCCCGGGGCCGGAGCCAAGCCTTGAACCTGAAATGGTCTTCAGAGATGCTGTCCCCACCATGGGCATACGCCAGGTGCCCTGCAGCCAGGTCTGACTGCAGGAAGAATGGTTGAGCCCGCTCCAGGGGCACACCGGCCACCAAGAGCTGCCCATGGGCTGGTAGCCCCGTCACCAGGAAGACCACATCGTGTGCAGCTCTCTCCGGGACCAGGATTTGGCTCAGGAGGTTGGAGGCATCCAAGACTGAGGTGCCAATCTCAGCCCGCTGAGCCCTTGGGAGCTGGAGACCTGGGGAGAAAAGGGAAAACACAAAGGTCTGTGAGGCCTGGGAAGAGCCAGGGTCTGCTGGAGGAGAGAGCAGAGCTAAAGGAGAGCAAGTTAGAGCAGAGAAAGGAGGATTGCAAAGAAATTGAGAGGCATGAGAATCACTGGGACTTAGTTTGGAGAGATGATGCAGGAAGGAGTTGTTCAGAGAGCCAGTGAAAGGACGGATGCAGGTTTAGATATTGCTTGATGCAAAGCTCATGCTTGTTTTGCCATGGGAAACGGCACAGCAGCGTCTACATGCAAACAAGCTGTCCTAAAGTTTGCACAATCCCAGCTGCAGGAGAGCTCATTTGTCCCTAACTTCTCCTTTCCTTCTTTACCTTTGTTTCTCCATAGCTGGGTTGAGCGCTGGGGACACTTTGCCTCGAAGGAGATCAGCACGAGGAGGATGAAGGAATCGGAGATGGTCGTAGGAGCCACCACACGGAAGCGGATGGCATCCTGAGCCAGCCAGAAGGGCTTCTCTGGCATCTCGTGCTGGTAGAAAATCAACCTGCTGTCCACCTAGAAACAAAGAAAACCCCATGAGCTCTGCTGAAGGGTAAAATACAGACCCATGTGGAAAACAGTGCATTTGTTTCATTGCTGGTGTGATGGGCACTGTGGCACTGGGGATCGAGGAGCTGGTGATGCTGTGCCAGAGCCAATGTGCGCACCCTGGGCAATCATCTCGGCTCCAGGAAGGAGCACCCAAGCACGGGTTAAGTAAGAAATGGGGATCATCACCAGCACTGGTATGGATGCCACCATCCAGAAGTCACTGTGCCTCCCTGCCAGGATGCTTCTGCCCAGCAGCGGGGGAAACTGAGGCTCAGCAGAAGGGCCAGGCAAGCACAGCACCAGGGTGGGCAAACCTGCGTGCTTCTGAGTGATGGTCTAGCAATGAGCCCTTTGCCATGCCCTGTAAAGCCTGTCCCTGTGGGACAAAGCTCAGAGCAGAGGTGAAAGCATTGCACTCTGCTCTCACCTGCAGCAGCAGCCAGCACGGCTAGTCTGCAGCAGGGAGGGAGCTAAGGAAAGGGGATTATAACTCCCTGAGCCTCTCCCAGCACTAAATCCGAGGCTGGTGGCCGTGATAAAACCAGTGCTGGGGCGGCAGCTCTTAATCCCTCTTAGCAGCCCTTGGTAGAGCTGGGAAAGCCGTGATGCAGCTGCAGCCCAGCTCTGCCTCCTCCAGGGATCAGGTGCCCTTGGTGGTAATGGGCCGGGCTGGCACCCGTGGGGTGATGCAGGGCTGTGCCTTGGGATGCTGGGGACAGGGAAAGCTCACCTGGGCTTGGGTGAAGTTCCTGATTTCCTCCCCCTGGGCAGTGCTGAGCCTGCCCAGGCGCGGGGCTTGCTCGATGCTGTAGTACAGAGCGGTGGAGCTGGCGGGGCTGTTGCTCACTGCCTGCAGGTTCTGGCTGGTGATGGGCTGCAGGGCACCTGGAAAACATGTCCAGGATGGATTTCAACCCATGGCCTCGCCTCTTGCCTGCAGCCTCTGCTGTGGGCATCTCCCCACAGTGCTCAGGCAGGGGCTGGTGCAAGGGTCCGCCATCCAACCAGAAGGATGGGGAACACTCCTGTACCCACCTGGGCACACGGTGAGGCTCTGCTTCTTGGCCAGGCTGATGAGGGGCTCTCTCTGGGCCCTGATGAGGAAGAAGTGCCCAGGAGACAGGTTCTCGCCATCCCACAGGTCGAAGGCGAATCCCCCATCCAGTTGCCCTGCAGAAAGCATTCACTGGGTATTCTGGGGGGCAGAGAAGGCTGCAGCCCCCATTAACCTGGCGTGGCTTGGATCAGTGTGCTGAGTGATGGGGTTAGCATCCGCCTTGGTGGCACAGCTCCCCTCCAGTGCTGTCACCACCTCCCTCGGGCTGATGCAGGGGGCCAGGGCACCTCAGCGCTGTCCTACCTTGGTGTGTGAAGAGGATGAGGCCGTTGTTAATCTGGGCCTGGGTGAAGCGCCGGACCTCAGCACCGGGCGCCGACCTCAGCACCACCTTCCCATTGGCGGGGGGCTGGATGGAGTAGATCACCTCCTCCGGTGGAGAGTCCTCATCCTCGGCGCTCAGGACATAGGGGCTGATGGCAGCTGTGGCACCTTCCCGCAGCTGGGGGATAGGGAGAGGCTGTAAACCCCTGTGATGCTCCCAGCACTTCTCCCCTCTTCCCCGGCCAGCTCCAGACCCCGTCCCAGCTCAGAGAGCTTCACTGGGTGCCTGAGCACATCCCGGCCCACAGGGATGCCTTGTCTGTGTGCTGGGGGATGCCTCTGTCACCCTGCACCGCTGCCAGGTTTGCCACCATGGTCCATGCATCTGCACAGTGTGTGCAGGAGGGCAATGGGGAGGGCTCGCCCCTGTGTGCCTCAGTTTTCCCAAGCACTGGGAATGGAAGAAGGCACGGTCCTGTGCCTTTGACACATTGCTCCCCATTGCTCTGCAGGGAAAGGGCTTTTAGCGGGGTCACTGAACCCTGAACTCGCTCCCTGGGTGCATGATGACCACAGCCCTATCTCTCCCAGGCTGGATGTTTTTCCCAGCTCATGCTCCCAGCAAAGCACCCATCCCGCTGTGCTCTCCCAAGGCTGCAGCGAGGCCACCAGCCGCCCCAGCAAACCCTGCAGGAATGACAAGCATGCAGCCGAGCTCAGGGCCACTGTGAAGCTTCCCAGGGCCGCTTCTCCCAGGCCCTGGGGATGCTGCCACCCCAAGGCCCCAGCATCTCCCATCTCCAGCTGGAGGCAGTTTTCCCTGCTCCTAATCCTTTGCTGTACCTCAGCACACCCCAGAGCTGCCTTTCACTCTCAGGATGCCCAGAAAACATGGGCTGCATGGACTGAGCCTTCCTGCAGCGCATGCAGGGCGGGGGGGCAGGATGTGCTGCATCCCGCAGCATCGCGCCCCTGGCCCGCATCCCGCAAGCCCACAGGACAACACCCCAGCACTGGCTCTGCTGCTCAGCTGGCTGTGATGAGCTCTTCTCTGCTGCTTTCAGCTGGCCTAATCCAAAGCATTGCTTGAGTGGGTGTGGGTGCCGGCAGTGAAATGAAATCCCTTGGAAGCCCCCATGGGATGGCGGGAGGCAGGCTGGAAAACACAGCTTGGGAGGGATGGGGCGGGGGAAGCACTGCTGGACACACGCGGCAGTGGGAGCTGCTGCTGTGCTGTGTGTGCACCCAAGTTTCAGGCTGCTCCTTCTCCACAGCCAGGTCACTTCAGTGCCCTTTGGAATTGCTACCACAGCCGGGGCTCGGTGCCAAGGAAAACTCCCTGTGGTCAAAGCCTGGAGAGGCGATTGTAGGCGGGGGGGACTGGCAGCACCGGGCATCACTGCTCACTGGGACACGGTGGCTCAGAGCCCGCACCACCGGGGCTGAGCCACCTCAAATCCCTTTGAATTATTAAAGCCTCCTGCGTGGTTCCTGCTCCCATTATGTTTGCTCAGCCTCTGTGTCGCCTCTGTTCTCCAGGAGAGGCAGCGGAGCAGCGCCCGGAGCGTGCCCGTGTGCGCTGGTGCAGCACTGGAAGCCTCTCTCTTGGTGGCATCCTGCCACCCTTTCTCCTGATGCAACCCAAGAAGCTGCTTGAGGCCAAGCTGCCTGGTCCCTTCCAAAGGGCTCTGCTTTGGGGTCTGAACCCTGCCTGCTGTCTCCTCATCCCTGCATGGACTCTGCATCCCGGCGCTGGCCGGCACAAGCAGCAGAGGGAAGCTTTGTGCAATCCCTCTCTCCTGGACCCGGCCTGACCTTTAAACGCTGAAGTCATCTCTCGCCACAGCACAAACACAGCAGGGCCGGGCCCCTCCTGAGCCTTGGGTTGCTTTAGCATTGCTCCCGCTGGGAGCAGGGAGCTTTTCCCAGCTCCAGAGCCCCTCCTGCGGGCTGCCGAGGTTACCCCTCCCAGGGCCGGGGGGGATCCCGATGGAAAGGCACATGGAACAAACTCAGGGTTTATTCTGGGAGCTTTTTCTTTCTCTTCACCCTTTTTATAGCATGGTGGCTGGGAGGGAAGGACGTGCTTCCCTGAGTGCCTTGCAATCACTGGGCTAATAATGGGCTGGCTAAAAATAAGGCAGGGAAGGAGCTTCCTTCTTCTCCTCCTCTCACACAGTACCAGCTCTGTGTCTAATGGATGGCACAGGGGCCAGAGCCGCTCTGCCGCCTCCCTCCAACCTGCCAGAGCAAGGGAGCCAGCAGAGAGGAGCTTTGTGGCCTCTGGAGCAGGGATGGGGCCACCATGGATTCAGCAGCTAATGGGTTAACCAGTCTCTATGGGAGTGCAGGATTTGTGCACAGCTGGGACAGATCCTGGAGCACTCCTTGCATTATAAAAGGGATTGGCTGGGAAGGGGCTGAGCTTCCTAGGCTGGGGAGTGTAACTGAGGCAGGCCTAGAGCAGGGGCTGGCTGTGGATGGGGTACCCCAAATTTTGCTGGCAGCCCTGAGTCCCTCTCCTTGCCTGTCCCCTTCCCTTGGAACATCTCTACAACTGCCTGACAGGAGGATGGAGCCAGGAGGGGCTGGGCTCTGCTCCCAAGGGACAAGAGGAACCGGCCTCAAGCTGCACCAGGGCAGGTTTAGATGGAGCTGAGGAACAATTCCTGCCCAGAGGGTGCTCAGGCATTGGAACAGGCTGCCCAGGGCAGGGCTGCAGTCACCGTCCCTGCAAGTGCTCACACAGCGTGGAGATGAGGCCTCAGTGCCGTGGGTTAGTGGTGGCCTTGGCAGGGCTGGGCAATGGCTGGACCTGATGATCTTAAGGATCTTTTCCAACCTAAACAATTCTATGTTTCTATGATCTTTTCCAGAGCCCAGGCTCCCAGACACCTTCCCAAAGTCACTGCAAGGATCTGGCCATGGTGATTGTGATGGAAGGAGCAGCGTTCTCTCCAGGCAGCTTGGGAAAACTTGGGCTGGGTGAGGATAGCCTGGGGGGGTGGCACTCCTGTTTGCTACTAATTTCTTTGCTGCAATTTGCAATTAGTGACCCTTAATGGGGCAGCAGGTGCTTGAAGCAGAAGAGAGGACTCTAGCAGCTAGTGAGACCTATTTGCTTCTGCCTTCACCGAGATGGGTATCAAGAGGGGTGTGAAAGGTGCCTACACAATGGGGCATTCCCACTCTGCGCTGATGGAGCGGGCCCTGGGGCAGGCTGCTCCGCGAAGAGGCGGCGGGGGGCCGCTGCCTGCCGCCGTGGCACGCAGCTGCTGCAGGGCGATGCTCCCATCTTGCGGCCGCTTGCAGCATCGACCGGGCGGAAGGAGCGGGGCCGGCGGAGCCGGTCTCCGCCTCCTGCAGCGCCTCCCCGGGCCGGGAAACCGCCCCCGTCCCCCGGAGCCCATCGCCCGCCTGTGATCCGCGTCCCGGCTCTGCTGTGCTCCATTTGCCAGAGGTGCGTGACCAGGCTTGGAGTAGGGGGTCCTGTCAGGTCCCCATGAGGGGCTGACACCCCCCCCCACCCCCGGTGTCCTGGAGCTAAGCATCGCGGGGCGGCTGCCCGCCCATCCCCGTGGCATCTTACCTGCAGGCCGGCGTTGGCCCTGAGCCGGGGCCCCTTGGAGCCTCGGGGCAGGATGGTGATGAAGACGGTTCTGGGCTGGCTCTGCCGATCCACCTCGGAGGCGTTGGCCAGCAGGGTGAAGCTGTCTGTCCTGGCGCCGGGGCCGTGCTGCCGGTACTGGATCTGCTGCCGTTCCACCTGTGGGGCAGGGGCTGGTGACCCATGGGGAGGGGACCTGCGCACCCAGCCTGGGAGGAGGGAGCAAGGTGCACACCTACCAGTCGCTCCGGGGCATCCCGGTGCGGGTGCTCTGCCTGCATCCCCACCCTGTATCCCCAGGACATTTGAACACACCATCGGGCATGATACATGCCCCTCACCCCAAACCCCTCCATCCCAAGGGCAGATATCTTGGATGGGGAGAGGACCCTTTCCCATTCTCTCAGAGCTGCTGAGGGCTGGAGCCCACCCTGGGATGTTCCCAACCTCCCTGGGAAAGCAGCGTGGTAGGCAAGGGCCACCCTTGATGCTCTACCTCTCTCCAGGTGAAGCTGTGCAGCCCAGCACCCATGGACCGCTCGCTGTTCAGGAGGATGCCGAACCGGGGCGGCTCGAGTACCATGAACTCCACACCCAGAGCCGTGTAGTAGGGGTTGGGGATGTTGAGGATGCCCGTGGAGAGGGTGGCAGAGCCGCCTCCTGGCACCGTGATGTTGCGGACATCCAATGGGACGGTGATGGGGAGCACGGCCAGGCTCACCACCACCCCTTCCAGAGGGTCCGCACTGCTGGCTGTGATGTCCACCACAAACTGGTCACGCTCCTCCTGGGGCTTGGAATGGAGGTAGAGGACTCTGCCGCTGTTGATGTCCTCCTGGGTGAAGGACTGGATGGGGTCCAGGCTGGGCTGCTCGTTTGAGTCTTGGCTGTGCTGAAGCATTGCCAGGAAGCCAGAGGTTGGGGGGCTTCTCACCAGGTAGACTATGTCCTGGGGAGGGATCTCTTCATGGGTCACCTGGGAGTGTGGGGGAGATAATGTCAGTGTGAGGCTGGTGCCTGCAAGCCTGGACTGCCCCACAGCCCCACTGCTGTGCAATACCCTAAGGCTTTGCTGTGGGATAAGCTGCAAGAGTCACCTTGTCACTCATGCGATGCCAGAACCCCCATCTACCCCATGGCAAAGCCCGACAAGTCATTTGCGCTGGGCAGGTGGGAGTAGTGGATTCCCATGGGTGGCTCTCCTGGTTTGGTGGCCAGGGAAGTGATGCATGCTTGGGGAATGACTAGAGAGGGGGATACTCACCAGTAAGTGTTCCTCCTTGATCCCAGCTCCTTCCCCCTGGAAGGTGTGGATCTCCTTGTGGTTGACTATGTGCAGGGGGCTGGGATGGGTGTCCAAGAACACGCTGATGGCCAGCGTGTCCTCCACTGCCACCTCATTCACTTCTACAGTGAACTGGAGCTCATCCCGCGTGTTCCTGCTCCCGTTGTGGCGGTAGGAGATCTCTCCTGCTAGCAGGTCCCTCTGGGAGAAGGCCATGACCGGCTGCTCCCCTCTCAGCACAGTCCCCCACCTCGGGGGGGTGGTTATCAGGAACCGTATCTCTTCATCTGACCTGATGTCCATGTTGGTCTCCAGGCTGAGGACAGAGGAATCGATGCTCCCACGGCTGCCTTGGTGGATGACCAGACCGGTGTTGTTGACTATTCTGATGTAGGGCTCTGATGCCTGTACTTCCAGGAGGGCCGTGGTTTGATGGAGACCATCTGAGACCTGCAGCTGGATCCAGCCCCGGTCAGCCCCTGAATGGACAAACAGGATCTTCTTCTTCCTCAAGTCATCTTGTGTGAACCGGTAGACCTGGTGGCTTCTGTCATCAGCGGACACAATGCTGCCGAAGAGAATGTCCTTCCTCGCCAGCACCAGCTGCGTGTCGGAGAAGCCAGAGTCCTTGTCGGTGAAGGCGATGTCATCTGTCGTCAGTAGGTGCTGCCCGTTGCGCACCACATTGAATACCTTATTCACCACCTGAACCGGAGTGTGGTCATTGACGGGTTGGATGGAGACCCTGAAAACACCTCTCACCTCCTCTGCCTCGGGCTCAGAGCTGCCCTCGCCCTGCCTGGTCGCTACGAAGGGGATGTCGTCCTCCAGCGTCTCGGAGTCATCGTGTTGGTACAGCAGCCTGCGCTGGAGGATGTCGTCGTTGGTGAACTCCGTGATCTCCTCCTTGGAGGCCCAGCCATGGGATGCGGCCCAGGCCAGCCTCCCGTGCGCCGGCCCCTCAATCACTTCATAGAGGTAGTCCATGCTATTCATGCTCTGTACAAACAGGTGGTCCTTGGAGATGACCGCTTGCCCACCTTCCGGCACAGTCAGGAGGACGTTGGTCAGGGCTGGTGCATCGGGGTCCCCACCAATGCTGATGGTGTAGGTATAGACAGGAGAGTGCTGCTCACCCGCACGCACACGGAACTGGAAGGTGTCCTCGGCTTGCTGAGAGTTCCTGATGGTCACGCTGTAGCTCAGGTGGCTTCTCTGCAGGTCGTCTTGGGTAAATCCAAAGCCTTCAGTGAGCCTGTTGCCAAGCAGCTCCAGGTTTCCCTTCTTGGGAGCTTGGATTATCACGTAGTGGAAGGGGACTGGGGTGGAGTTTGGATCTTCCAACACTGCCTCCAGCTCCTTAGTGGTGATATTTCTGTGCCATTTGTTTTTCATCTGGAGGGGGACCATGGTCTTCATCTTAATAGCGGCTCTTTTAATCCTTATGAGAAAGGTGTTGTTTTCCAGCACCTTCTGCCCCACCTGGACTTTGAATCTCAGCTTTTCCACACTATCTTCCAGCCTGTGCTCTGGGTCTGTGCTAAAATACTGGATGCGCCCTTGCTCCAGGTCTTGCTGGTGGAAAGACTCAACTTTTTTCCATTCCCCTCCCATGCTCCCTTGCTTCTGGACCTCCCCATACCTTAGGGGTTCTGTGAGGACATAGAGGATGGCCACCCGTTGTTGCACTGCGTTTGTCTCCACTGACAGGTTGGCTGTGGTAATGCGTGCAGCTTCTCCTTGGGAGATGGAGAGACCGGTGTTGTTGTGCAGGTGGATGTCGGGGTCAATGGCGAGGATGCTCAGGGTAGCAATGGGGCTCGGGACTGTGCCATCACTCACCTGCAAGGTGAGCTGTGAGTTTGTCCCGCTCTGATGCACGTAGACTACGTTGCCTGCTTCCAGGTCCCTGCAGGAGAACTCTTCGATGGGCACTCCAGGATGAAAGTCGTACTCCACATAACCCTCCTCCATCTGCTGGCCACCATGCAGCTGGAATTCCAGGTCATCGCAGGATGTGTCATCGTCTAGGACCTGCAGGATGTCCGTGGTCAGGTGCTTCCGCGTGTGTTTCAGCATTGTCATGTGGTTCCCATGGGGGAAGATCACCTGTGGGGCATCATTGATGGGGTTGATCATGATGGGCAGCAGGTACATCTGCCCCTGCCGCAAGCACTCCGGGACCCCTTGCTGGGCTGTCACCGTCACCTCCAGCATCAGCTGGTCCATGGGCCCCTCGGAGCCATCGTGGATGTATCTGACCTTCCGATTCACAATGTCCAACAAGGTGAACTTCCTCCTGCTCCTGGACCCAGGAATGTCGAGCTCCAGCTGGCCGTGCCTTGGGTCGTTGGTGATGCTAAAGAGGATCTGGGACTGGCGGATGTTCGCAAGGCTCAAGTCCACTGTTGGCTGGGCATGTTTCCACTCCAGATAGGCCGTGCCCCCCTCGGAGACGATGAGGGGGCTGACGTGCAGCAGCCTGCTGATGTTGGCAAAGGCGGGTGGGAAGCTGTTGTCCGGCCGGCACGGCTCCGCCACCAGCCCTGGAGCTCCTGACCAGACATCTGGAGGTGGGGAGGTGGGTGCCTCATCCTGCTCGTACACCTCATCGTATTCCCAGTAGTGGTCCTGTTTTTCACAGCCTAATGTGATGTCCCTTGTGATCACGGCATCTTGCAGACTCCTCCTTTGCAGGTTTATCCGCAGGTCCTCCAAGCAGCCAACGAAGGAGCTGTTGGTCATGGTCCACACCGAGATGAAAGCAAGATGATGCTCTCTCAGCCTTTGCAGAGCTTTTTCATTCATACCTCCGATGAAGAGGTTCCCCTGAAGGTCCAGGTAGTTGTTGATACCCCTGTTGGAGGTGGATGAGGCGTAGTAATCTATCAGTATCTCAAACTTGTGGATGTCTGTGTGGACTTTGACGTAGTGCTGCTGCTCATCACTGATGAAGACGTTGTTGTGCAGGACAATGATGCCATTCCCCTTCTCCACAAATCCCCTCAGGCGCCCGTTGGAGATCTCCAGGTAGAAGAAGTCATTCTCCAGCCCTGCGTGGTAGATGAGAGGTGCCTGGGTGATACTGGTTGTTATCACAAACTCAATGGTTGCTTCCTCCCTCGCTTCCCACGTGGGAAACGCAACGTAGGAGCGTGGCCCTGGGAACCCAAAGGGCTCCTCGGGCTCTGCAGAGAACTGTGTGCTGCAGCCTTCCTGGACCTGGTGGAAGATCTTGGAGCTGCCATCTGAGGACAGAGGGGAGAGCACATCCAGGCCGTTGAATGTCACCAAGTGGAGGCAACCTCGGAAGGGCGCGCTGGCCTCGGTGAGGTACGGCAGGTCAAGGCTGCCTGTCCCCCCGGCGAAGAGGCCGTGCTGGATGTCCAGCTCCCGTGCGGGCCCTGCCACGTCCATGGAGCTGTTGAAGAGGCCGTCGATGGTCAGCGTCATCCTGCCGTCCTCCAGCAGCAGCTCCACGTCGTGCACTGCCAGGTTATTGAGCTGCAGCTCTGCTGGGGACTGCAGCATCACCTCCTCCGAGCCCAGCTGCAGCCTGGCCTGCAGGGAAGGACACAGTGCTCAGTGCAAGCAAGGGGACACCTCTGCATCTACCTCAAATCCCTGCTGGAGCACGGACCCCTGCCTGGGCACGCACAAGTGGTTTGGTCCCTCTGTTTGCTGCTCTGTGCCCTGCTCTCCTCCACCTCTAGGCATACTGCCCCTCATCCTCCCTCTGTTCATGCCCTCTCTGTCCCATTCTCTGAATTGCCCTCCTTTTCACTCGTTCCCAAGTCTTGTGGTTATTTCCCGGTGTTCCTCTATCTCCCGGTCCCACAGCTGGGCATCTCCTCTCCGCACATCTGCCAGATGCTCACTCCTTCCCTGCTCCATCCTGCCTGCTAGCCTCCCTCCCTGCAACCTGGGCTGCTGCTTCCCCTGGCAATGGGCAGGGAAATAACAGGCTTTGCTCCCCACAGGCAGCAGCCTGGAGCCTGCTGAAGCAGAGGGTTAGCTGGTGGCCTCTGAGACACGTGGTCTGCATTAGGGAGACCTCCGGCCAGCTGCTCGCTTGCCGTCCTGCTTTGGTTTAGATGTGGTTGGTGGCCCAGCTTGTGCTGCACAGAGGCAGGATGTGCTTTTCGGGTGCTCCCTGCTCTTTTCCTTCATGGTGAATGCCATCACCATAACCACAAAAGTGAATTTTGTTCTTCTGCCCTCATCCCTTCCCATGTCCTAGCTCCATCTGGCTTGTGGTAGCACAGGGGAGACCTCTCTCATCTCATCCCTTCTCTTCACTAACCCCTTGCACCCCAGGGGTGCTATGCACCATGTCTGACCATGGGGTGCCAGTGTCTGGGTGTCTCCATGATGCTCCCCAGCACCACTCTATGTAGTGATGAAGAGCTTCCCCAGCTGCACCCTATGTCTCTGACAGTCCCAAGCCTGTGTTCACTCTTGAGCTCAGCATCCCCTGGCAGGGGTCTTGGCAGCCCATGCTTGCATCTGGCCCCATGGGCTGCTGCTTCCAGGTGCTGCCCCTCCATCCTCACCCTGGATGGAGCCCCACAGACCCCAGCCCGGTGGGTGCTGACCTGCAGGGTGCCGTCCCGCAGCTGGAGCAGGAGGTGGTCGGGCTGCCCGGCAGCCAGGAAGAGCAGCCCGTTCCGCTGGCTGGTGTAGAGCTGCAGGCGCAGCCGCACCGTGCGCGATGCATCCGCCAGCGGCATCTCCACGAAGCCGTCCCCAAAGAAAGAGGCTGGGGAGAGAAGGGAGAGCGGGTGAGGCAGGGAAGGACACCCTCTGCCAGCCCTGCTGTGTGGGTGCTGAGCCTGGAGCCAAGCACACCCATCAGTGCTGAGCCTGGAGCCTCCCAAGCACACCCATCAGTCCTTCCCCGTTTCCCCTGTGACAGGGTGCTGTGACTGCAGCCTGGGCAGACCCTCAGGGAGCCTGTTTCCTGCTTTTCCTAAAGGAAGCGTTTTCCAGGGGCTGGGTGCTGAGGCAGAGGTGGTGGTTCTTGCCCATGGAGCTCTATAGAGGAACCTTTCTCCTTGCCATGTGGCTGAGTTCCCAAGTGTTAGTAGGCAAACTGTTACCCTAAGGAGTCTTTCCCACTTCTGCCACAGCTGTCAGCAACCTGCTCTAGTGGAAAGTGTCCCTGCCCGTGGCAGGGGGTTGGCACTGGGTGAGCTCTAAGGTCCCTTCCAACCAGCCTGGGATTTGATGGCTATTATTTATTGTATCATCCAAACACTGCTGAAGGTGGCTGCTCCATCAGTGCTGGAGGGCTAAATGCGTGTGCCTGTGATCCATATGTGGATGGGAAGCCTCTGCTCAGACAGGGCGCCTGAATATGCTGCTGGAACCCATTCAACACCCAGTATACATCACCCTCGGAGGGACTCAGCGCAATGGCATGTGGTCATGAAATGAAAGACTGTCACAGGGCACATGAAGGAGAGGGCAGAATTAAAAGCACAGGGAGTGGCAAGGCTTAATTTTAGAGTGCTTTATAACATAGAGCTGGCTCATGCATGCATTTGCATAGCACACATGTTAAATGCACGTGTCTGCCTTAGCTCCAGAGCAGCCCATGGCAAAGTTAACTCCACGCTTGCAGGGCGCAGCATAAACAAGAGCTGTAAGCTGTAAACGTCTGGGGAGGATATGTCAAGGAGGGGGGAGAACAGGCATGCTTTCAGACCATATGGAGTCACAGGCTGCAGAGCCTGCTGTGCTCCAGGTTATGTGTGCGGAGCCTTCCCGCTGTACTTCACTTGTCATCAAACCCACCCTGCTGCAGACCCACAGCTGGCTTTGAGGCCCCACAGCCAGCTTTGTGTGGTGCCAGTGTGGCAGGGCAGAGTTGGAGCCCTCTCCTTTGGCTCAGTGCGTTTTCTTGGGCCATACCCTGTGTAGGGGATGCTCTCCTGAGCCCTTCAGGAGCAGAGGCACCACACGAGGTGATGTCCTGCTGCTGGCTGTAGAGAAGACACCGCTGCTTCTCCTGAGGATTATGAGAATAACATGGGCGTTGCGAGCCCGTCACCCCACCCGCTGTGGGCAGGGAAGAAATGGTAGCATGGAACCATGGAAATATCTTGTTTTAATACCAAGCCCTTTGCTCAAGCCTGCTCATTTCCTGCTGCTGGCACGGGGCACTTTGCCTTCCTTGTCTTCTTCAGCCCAGTGACTCAGAGCTTTGCTGTTCTTCACAGGGCTCTGTCCTCTCCTGACCTGCTCCCTCCTCCCAGGGGTCCCTGTGAAGCCACCCAGCCCCAGCACACCTTGCTCGGTGGCCAAGGGTGATGGGTGCCGCTCTCACCACCACCTTGTCCCAGTGCTCAGTGAGCTGGGCACATCGCAACAGGGACTCTTCCCCTCCTCTTTCCTTGCCCAGGCCTGGGCAGGCGCACTCGTGCCCCGGCGGGGCGTGCACACATGCGTGCAATGTCCTGTGCTCCCCGGCGATGCTGCATGTACGTTATGTGCTGGCTCCTGTCGAGGTTCCCCCGTGCGTGCTCCGTGCTCTGGCTCTCGCTGGGTTTCGGTTTTGTGGCTTCCCCTAATCCAAACCACGTGCTGTTCGCACGGGCACCGAGCGGCTGCTCTCATGGCGAGGGCTGGACCCACCACCAGTGTCACTGCCAGCCCGGCGATGCTTGTGTTGGGGCTGGAGGAGCATTCCAGTGTGACAAGGGGCAGCAGCGCCACAGCCAGCACATTGTGTCCCGCCTCCGTTCTCCAGAAGCTGCCAGAGATGTTTTTCCACTCTTTTTCCCATCAAATACTACCAACAAAGAGCTGCTGAACGTGGGGATGCCCAGGGGAGTGGTGCTGTTTGCTGGGGAGGGAGGAGGGGACCTTGCCTGGGGTTTCTCTCCAGCAGCAGTGGTGTGAAGTACTGCTCTTTGTCTTCCCAAATTCCTGCTTTGCTGCTCTCCTCCTCTGCTCGGCAGCCTGGCCAGGATGAGGATGAGAACACCACTTGACCTGTGGCATTTCTCTTTCACAAGGGACTCGCAGCTTTTCACCTCCTTCTCCCCTCTCCTTACCCTCCACATTGCAAAAGATGCAGAAAATGTGGCTTGCTGCATTTGGTTTTTTTTTTCTTTCCCAAATGAGGGTTTTCTTTCACCCTGAAGGAGCCTCCTTGGCACAGGGTGCATCATCCCACAGCTCTGATTTGGACATGGACAGAGAACATAGGGAACCCCCCCCAGGCATGCAGCCCTATCCATGTGCTGACAGCAGCCAAGCATCCCAGCATCACCCCATGCTGATGTGCTCCTGTGACCCCAGAGCACCTTTCCCAGGGGATCACTCCATAGCTATGTTGTGCCCCAAGCTGAGCCTCATCCCTGGATGGAGATGCTCAAGCTCCCCCGCCATGGGAGCAATGTTCTCCATGTCCTGGCCGTGGGTTGGGGTGGGCACCCTGGCTGTCCCACTCGCCTTGGCTAAAAATAATTGCCATTCCCGCGGGAAATCGCTGTCCCTGCCTTGCCAGGCCCTTGGAAAGGCGTTGACGAGACGAGAGGGGCCTCCGTCACAGTTTCCGAGCAGCCGGCCAGGAGCCAGCAGATTATAGGCTGTGCTGTCATTCGGGTTTGGGGGGGGGTTGCATTGAGAACACCCAGGAGAAGAGCCAGAAGCAGGGAGCGAGGGGCTGGGAGCGGGGCCCTGCGTGTGCTCTGCTCCTCCCGGGGCCAGGGAGCAAGCAAGGGCTGTGTGCGAGGCCCCGGCACCCTGCCCAGCCGCCGGCCACGCGTCGGGACCGGGATGCTGGGCCATTGCCCCCTGCTCCTCCAGCTGGAAGCACGGCGGGTTCGGCCTCTCCAACTGCTGGTGTTTGGTGTTCAGGGAGGTTTTTGGCAGCCCCAGAGTGCGCAGGCTCTGGCAGCTCCGGGTGCAGAACCGGTGATGAGCAGCACTGCGGAGGGGGTGGGATCCCCGCCTATCCCGGGTTCTGGGGCTCAATGGGGCTGCTCCGGGCTCTGCTCCATGTAGTTAACATCTCGGTACACAAACCACACAAACTGCTCCCCCGCACGTAGGAGGACGGAGGAGCCAACTCTCATCCCAGGGAAGGGAGAGCTCTCACAAAGCTCAGCACAAGGGCTTGCAGAGAGAACTGGTGCTGGACATGTGGAGGGGTAGGAGCAGGGAGATGTCTCCTGGGTACGCAGTGGGAAATGTGAGCTGGTGGATGGATGCCTTCCTTACCCACAGGCTCCTACCACACCTTGGGGTATCCCCATCCCTGCCTGTGGGACGCATTTTGGGGTGTGCATTAGGAACTATATCAGTGTGGGGGGCACAGAGGAGTCCTCAATGTGCTGCAGAGACTCCCGAGGAGGATGCTGAGGCCGAGGAGGAAGGAGCTGAGCAATCCCAGCCTGGGGAGGGGCCGGGCGCTCAACAAGGCTCCATTGAGGCTGCGGTGTGGGGCAGGTGGGGGCCAGCACTGGTGTGTGTTTGCAGGGAGGGGACTGGAATCCATTACAAGCAGCTCTTTAATCACCCGTGCGGGTGCCAGGAGAGCCCCGTGCGAACACACGGGCCCCCCCGTGAAAGCCTCCCTGTGTCTGCAGCCGCGTCCCGCCCCGGCCACACCGCTGGTGGAAAAACAGCCCGGGAATGAAGGCTCCTTGTTGCCCGAACAGCCCCGGGCTTGTGCGGGCACCGGGGCAGCCCAGCCCGGCGGCTGCTCCCCTTCCTGCCCCCCTTCCTGCCCTTCCTTCCTGCCCGTGCCATCAAGCAGCCCCTGTGTCGGTGGTGCTGCTGAGCCCCCCTCGCACGGGGTGCAGCTGGGGCACCCAGCCTGCTGTGCTCCTCCTCCACAGCAGCACCGGGAGCTGGTTTTCAGGCCCTCCGGGTTGTCTGGGGTTGGTGTTCTCTTGGCTGAATGGCTTTATAAGGTGGTGTCACCCACTTGCCGTGCAAACACCAGGGGGGCTTGAGGGCACCCACACATCCCTGGGGATGCTGCTTGGCAGCGTGAACCCCTCCTGGTCCCCAGCAGTGTCTGTATGAGCTCTGCCAGCACAGTCAGGATGGGTAGGACCAGTCCTCCTGCCTCCACCATTGGTGTCCCCAAGCCTCAGCCTCCCTAAATCCCAGCCTGGCTCCTGACAGGACCTGCATTCCCCCATGCTTTGGCTGCATCCCGAGGGGTGGCAGGGCTGGGCTGTGCCCCCATCCCGGCACAGGGTGGAGGAAGGGATCTTACTGAGAAAGGCTTCTTTATGTTACACATTCCCTTCGTTTTACGACGTGGTTTTATTTATGGCCAGGGAAGGAAATGAGCAGCTTGCAGGGCAGGCTAAGGCAAACACAGCCTTTGGGGTTTGGCGGGGGCCTTGCTTGGAAGAGGGGGTGCCAGGGAGGGACAACTGGGGGTCTGCTGCTGCCTTCAGGGCTCCCAGAGACCTGCCTGGGTGCAGAACAGAGGCTGAGCACTCATCTGGCTCTCTGCAGCATAATGGAGACTGGTCACACATGAGCTGCTTTTGGGCTGCAGTGATGGCATCCAAGGCCCCCCCGTGCTAGCAGGACCCTCCACAGGCAGCATAGGGCTGGTTCCTCCAGGGTAGGCTCAGGCCCTTGGGATGGGGCAGAGCCCCAGGGAAAAACAGGGATAAAGCAGGAGAGCAAGGGAGAAGCCTCTCCCTGCTCACCTGCCTGTGGGGTACAGACCCACATTTACAAGTGGGTGTCATCAGCACAGCTCCACCCCTGCTGCGGTCGCTCCTACATGGAGGAGGCTTTTTCACTCCATCCCCACTTCCAGGCTTCATCCCGCATGACTGCAGACAGCGACTGCAGCTCCCACATCCGGAGCCAAGGCTGTGCGTGCTGCTGGAACCCCGGCAATGGGAACCAGAGCTCCGGCTCTCGCCTCCCACCCTCCACCTGGCCTTCCCTCGCAGCAGGGCTCCCCGGGGCCGGGGCTGATGCTTTCCAGGAGTGCTGGCCAGCAGAGATTGCTGGAAAGCGGCTCCTGGGACAATCGCCAACAAACCCAGAGCCCATCACCCTGCACCAGGCTGCTTGACGTGGCCATCACCCTTGGTTCGGGTGCAGGAGCAGAGCCCGTTGTCCAGGCTGCTCTGCTTTGCCCCCATCCCATCCCGCTGGCTCCTGCCTCCCGAAGCAGCTCCTCCACCCCTACCTCTGGCTGCACTGTGCTGCTTTGAAACCCTCCGTCTGTGTTTATGAATCCAGTTCCTCTCCCTGTTCCCCTGCCAGATGCTCTCCCGCTCGCCTTCCTTTGCCTCACAGCTCTGGGGAAGAAAAGGGCCTTTTTGCAGCCCACGGACTTGAAGGTCAGGGGAAAACATAGACCCAGCTCATCCTGCGCTGCCTAGGAGGGGTTCTGCTGTTATTACCCCATGTCTTTTCAGCCTCACGTGTCTGCCTGCTCCTGCCTGCCTTCCCCATCCTTACAAAGCAGCCTGAAGGAGCTGCTGGAGCTGGAGGCCGTAAAGCGGGGTCCAGGAGGCTTGGCTGGAGCTCCAGAGCTCCAGCTCTTGCTTATCCAGCATGGTTTTACAATGATTCAAGCAGCCCATAAGCTGATGGTATTTCCTGCTCTCTCCTGCTCAGCCAGATGCAGAGCCATGGAGGGGAGTGCAAGGAGCTGATCCCTGGCATTGCTGCGGGCCCGGACACACATCGGCTGCACCCCAGGCCTGGCGTGAGCAGGAGCAGGGATGGAGAGCTCTTAATGCCATGTGCCTGAATGGCTCCGGAGGGACATAAGGAATAAGCCTGAGCTGGAAGCAGTGATTAGAGTTTTTGCCCTGGGAAGCGAAGCGGGGAGAGAGAAAGTGGGAGGATTTGGGGAAGCAGGAGGCTCAATGAGGCTTTTGTACCGTCCCCTGCAGTGTGAGTCAGGCTTCCGCTGCCAGAGGTTAGCCTGGAAATATCGTATCAGCCCCAGAGGACGTGGTTTCCAAACCACCCCAGTCGGGCTTGCTTCTATTTTTTCCTCTTTTCTTTCTTTCTCTTTCTCCCAAGCCATCTCCCTCCCTACTCACTGGCTGGTGGGTTTTCCAGCTCCACCCTTCACATCCCAGCTCCCACAGCTTTCCCTACTCTGGCTCCATGCTTGGGAAGGGCTCACAGGGCCTGTGGTGGCACATGGGGGGACAATCCTGGCCAGCCCAGCACTGCAGGAGCAGGGGGACCTTGGGTGAAGCGCTGGGCGCCCAGGGCACACACCTCACTTGCAGATCCCTGAATCCCATCACAGACTGGTGCCCATTCCCGAGCCCATCTCCAGCCCCAGTGCAGGGAAGGAGCCTCCCTGGGAGCTGGCGAGGGGACCGGCAGAGCTCGGCCAGGGGATGCACAGAGTATCCCTGGAATGGCTGGATGTTACCGGAGAGATCCTCTCCTGCTGTCAACAAACAGCGCCGCTGGAGAGGGGCCCATCTCCAGCTGCCCAGGCTCGGATGTTTCCCAACCTTGCTTGTGTCAAACAGCCCTTGGAATGCCAAGATGGGGGGTGGTTATTGGCCAAAGTCAGGGAAAGGGGGGCAAGGATGGAGCAGTGTGTGGAGGGGGATGCTGGAGCTCTGCTGGATTTAATCCCTGCATCCACCTCTGGCCTCAGGGGTAGGGAAGGAGCTTTCACTGGGGTGATCTGGCTGTAGCTGTAGCTGTAGCTGGCAGGGCAGTCCCCACAGCACCATACACACAGCTACAAGGGCCATGGCCAGGATGGGCTTTTAGTGATGCTGGGCGCTATGAGGGGCAAAGAAACGCATCCCCATGGACAGGGAGAGGTGTTTGTAGTGTGGAGCGGGGGTTAGTTTTTGCTCATCTGGGGTGACATACTGAACTGTCTGCCTGGCAGTTCTAACTGCAAGACAATGAGTATTCCCCCCCTGCTTTCTAGAGCTGAAATCTGCTCTTCTCCTCTTCTCTTCTTTTCTCTTCTCTTCTCTTCTCTTCTCTTCTCTTCTCTTCTCTTCTCTTCTCTTCTCTTCTCTTCTCTTCTCTTCTCTTCTCTTCTCTTCTCTTCTCTTCTCTTTCTCTTCTCTTCTCTTCTCTTCTCTTCTCTTCTCTTCTCTTCTCTTCTCTTCTCTCTTCTTTCTTCTCCCCTCTCTGCCTCCGCATCCCTTTGGCGGTCCCCTCCCATCCCACCTCCCCACTCCCCGCAGTCCCCCCTGGCCTTTTCCATGGCTGCCCCCCCGGAAAGCCAGTGCCGGGAGCTGTTTGAGCAAACAAACTCCTGCTCTATTCCTGGGGCGGGGGGCAGCTCTGGCCGGCCGCGGGGGGCTGTGGGGGTGTGGAAGTGGGTGCTCACATCCCCTCCCAGGGCTGTGGGGCACGGCACGGGCCTGTTCTCAGCCACATCCACCTCGGGCCAGCACTCCCCTCTCTCCTCCCCAGCTCCCAGAGGAAATGACCCCGGTGAGCCCAGGGATTGCTGTGGGATGAAGCCCGACCGAAGCCCAGCCAGAGGCTGGGAAAGGGAATGGGAAATTCCTGGTGAACCCCCCCACGCATTTTGCCTGTGCCCCTGGAGAGCACTGGGGTCTTGGGTGACATGGTCTAGTGTGAGGTGCCCCTGCCTGTGGCAGGGGGTTGGAACTGGATGATCTTAAGGTCGTTTCCAACCCAAACCATTCTGTGATTCTATGATTCCATGGTAGCAGATGGGGAGCATCAGTTAAGCTGCCTGGGTATGGCACCACAAGCAGCGGGGGGCTCTGGCCCCCAACACCCTTCCCTTTCCCGCTTTCCGCTGCCTGCCCACAGAGGAAAAAACAACCACCAGAATGCCAAGATTTGGGCAAAAGAAGCAGCAGGGATTCACGGGGCCGTCCCAAGCTGACTCACAGCTCACGAAGGCCAGTGAGTCACAGTGATGGTGACTTTTATCTCTCTTTGGTTTGGAGGCACATGATGGGACCTCCAAACCGTGCTTGCCCCATGACTTTCTCCACTCCCATCAAGTTCTGGCAGCACCCTTTGCTTCCTCGAGTGCTTTCTGTCTGCTACTGGCTGGCTGTCCGGCTGTCAGGCAGCCAAGAGCAGCCGTTGGGCGCAGGGCAGCTCCCAGAGGTATTGCACGGGCCGTGCATGACTGGCACACCCTGGGAAGGAGGGATGGAAAATGGGAATTTATCACCCTCTGGGATCCAGGGCACGGGGCATAAACATCTGTCACCCCACCTCGCTGCTGGTTGGCAGGGCGATGCTCGCAGGGCCCTATTTGGTCTGTCCTGAGGATGAGTGACAGCTAAAGGGCAGCAACCAGGCAGCAAACCTGCATCCTCCCATCCCAGGGGTGGGAAGAGCTGCAACCGTCCCCCTCCTCTGCTTTTAAGCCTGGCTTTGCAGAATCCAGAGCTGCCCCAAAGTGGGTCTGCTTTGCAAAGGGGTCCTTGGCTTTCCATCAGGGCAAAGGGGTTCTCTGATTGTGGCACATTAACAAGAAGCCTTTGGTCCATTTGCAGGCTTCACAAGTAAAATGAGCATGGTGGAGGCAAGACCTTTCCCACTGCAACAGCTCAGCTCATCACACGTTTTTCTTGACGTCAGTTTTGATGTTACATTGACCCCAAAGCTCTGCAGGACATCCCATCCACATGCAACGTGGCAATGCGCGAACAAGCACAGGGCACTAGGAGATGGCTCAGGGAAGGGCTGGTTTGGGAATGAGGGGTCTCTGATGAGCACCCTCCTTGCTCTGTGACTCCAGGAGGCTTGAAGGTAGGTGGCAGTGAAGGGGCTGCTTGCAAAGCAGGCTGTGCAGTGTCATGGAATCAACCAGGTTAGAAAAGCCCTTTAAGCTCATCCAGTCCAACCATTCCAAGGCCACCACTAACCCACGGCACTGAGGCCTCATCTCCACGGTGTGTGAACACTTGCAGGGACGGTGACTGCAGCCCTGCCCTGGGCAGCCTGTTCCAATGCCTGAGCACCCTCTGGGGAAGGAATTGTTCCTCAGCTCCAGTCTAAAAGTACCTTCACAGGCCGGGCAGTGAACAGAGAGGAGCTGAGGCGTTTCTAGGACTGCCCCAGCTGAAGGCTGGGGTGATGCTAACGCTTGTCTCCCAAAAAGGACACAAGCCAGAGCCCGGCACCTGGAAAGGGCCGAGGGAGCAGCCCCTGGGAGCCAGGCTGGGCTGTTGGCCTGTTGCGAACAGTCTGTGCTTTGAGCTTTATTTAGGCACACAGACAGGATTTGGCTGCTGCCTCCCAGGCCCTGTTACGGTCCAGCCTTCAACCTGACTTTAGTTCCTCAGTCTTAACCCTGTCCTGCGATCCTGGAGGAATGTGTGTATTATATATTTGCCCACAGCTCTCTGTTGCTAAATATAAGAGTGAGACGAGAATATTTCTTGACAATTCCCACGATACCAGTTTGTGTTCTCCCCCCTTTTTTAGCCTTTTTTCCTGTTCTTTCCCATCAGCTGGAAGCTTTTCCAGCTGCTTGGAGCTGTGACCTCAAAATATGCGACCCATCCACAGGAAAGAAACTTTGGTGAAATCAGTTTGATTTCCAAGTGGAGAGGAAAAGAGCTGATAACCCTGGAGGAGGCAGGAGGGGTCTTGGCTGGGTACCCTGGGGTACACACTGGTCCCAGGGCAGACATGGACAAGCTGGGGTCACACTCACCTCCCTGGAACCCCCGTCACCACTGCTGAGGTGTCCAACCAGCACTTGGGAGTGGCTTTTTGGCACCCTCTCGTTGGGTGCTCAGGGTGGATGCACCTCATAGGGACCCCAAGCATCCAACAATTCCTTCTTCCCCCCGCATCCCTCCTCATTCCGAACCCCCAGGGAGAGGGGTTTTGGGGAAGGGGGAGCTCAGCCTGTGGGTGACTTCGGTGGGAACCGGAGGAGAAGCAAGCTGCCTGAGAACAGTTTACTAAAGCTTCACACTCGCGTGTCAAGAGGGCAAGTTTTATGAGCGCTGTTCTCTTTTTGATACAATCTCCTACTTGTTGATGTGCACGATGACTCTTCCCATGTGGGGCTGAAAATTTTCCATTTCCAAGCCCCTGAACCCGGGCTTGGAAACAACACAAACACGTTCACATGGGAGTGCCCATGAGAACATGGGCACTGGTGGTCTCAGCAGGGATGCTCCCATGGGGGAGAAGCCTGCAGGAAGCTGGTACCCAGGCCCAGGGTCACAGCCGGCACATCTGGTTCAGCTGGGTGCAGAAACAGTCCCCAGCATCAGAAAATTAGCTCGAACCCCCTTTCCTATGGTACTTCCCTTTCATTGATCCCTGGAGCTGTGCTCAGGGGGTTTGGCTGATACCAATGAAAGCCACGTGCTGGTTTTAGGCAGAGGTTGCTGCAGCCCATTCACCATGGAAGAGCTTGGGAATGCCAGGAGCCCTAGGGGACATCCCGGACACCAGAGCAGGCAATGGCTCTGTGTGGTGAAATCCCTGCCTGGGATGGAAAGGTCAGGAATGAAGGAGACCACTCTGTTCACTAACAATAGGGGTGCTTTTTTCCACACAGCTTGCCAGGCATCATCATTTTAGTGTGTGGAATAAAACAGAAGGAACAAGGCCGGAGGGAAGGAACATGTCCCGGAGGCCACCTGCTCACTGTGGAGGGAGCAGGGACAACACGGGACCTGCAGGGACCTTACATGTGCTGAGACCCACAAGGCTATGGGGTTGTCCTCATCCTCCTCCTTGCACTGACACAGACTTGGATGCAGAAGATGGCTGGGGAGCAAAAGCCCAGGGGTGGTCAGTAATTCCTTTGGAAACTGCTTTCCAAAACTGCTGTTTGGAACCCACAGGGAGGTTTGGGAAGAGAAACTGCTCGGTGAGATGTGATAGTGGTTTTGGGGTGCCTTAGGGAAAAAGTGCTTTTTCAATTCCCACCACTGCTGAAGCTGTGGATGCTGCTAACACACTGTCAGTGGTTGGTTAGACCCAGAGTGCAGCTTTGAGGGTCAAGTGAAGGCACAGACCTGTCCTGAGCAGGATGCGACCAGCCAGAGCCAGCTGAAACTCAGACATCACAGGTATGAGCATCCCCTAGCAACAGAGGGAGCAGGAGGCAGAAGGTGTGCAGAGGAGGTGCAGGGTGGGATGCAGGATGGGTGTTGGGATGCTGAGGCAGGACACATTGCTGTGCCAAGAACTGTGTGGGCAAACCTTGCCATTTCTTGGGCTAATTGGATATAAACTGGATATAAAGCACCCGCTCTGCTCCCTGCCCAGCAGTAACCCTCTGCCCAGCTCCGTCCTAGCACAGCAGCCAGCATCCCCTGTCGTGTGACACCAGGCTCCTTCTCCTGGGGGTGCCCCATCATGTGAGGGGTGATCCTGCACCCCTCGGGGCTCCCTGGCCCCGTGCGTGCAGCCACCCCGTGCACAGCACAGACGGACGGAGCAGAGCCGGGAGGTGCCGCACGCCCTGGAAAATGCTGCCCGGCTCCGTGTTTCCACTCATCCCACCCTGGATGAGAGGGGCTGCCCTGCAGAGAGCTACTGTGGCAAGGCCAAACATGGGCAGGGAGGGCTGGCTCTCCGCGCTGGGGCTGCAGGACATGCCCATGCTCCGTGCCCATGGGGTTGGGAAGGTGCCTTTCGCCCTTGGGCTGCTCACGGTGCAGACCCTGCGGCTCCTGCATGCGTGCAGGGAGCGAGCCCCATCCCACCCAGCACCACCTTCGTGTGTGCCCCTGGGCACAGCATCAGGTACCCAGCACCCTGATCGCCACAGTGGGTGAGCAGCCCAGGTCCCTCCTTCGGCTTTGCACGCAGGACAGCCTGGCCCCAGCACCCGAAACGGGGCAGCTCCCTCTCCCTGCTCCTGCCAGCTTGGCGACAGCTCGGGGAGAGGACAGCCTGCACACACACCGCTGGGTCCCCATCCCTCCCGAAGCCAAGCCTTATCCCTTGGGTTTCTCCCCCCTCCATCCCTCGCTGGGACGGGGCTTACCTCCGGCCGGGGGTCCCGCGGTGACAGCCGGGGGCTGGCAGGCCAGCAGCAGCAGCAGCAGCGTGGCAGTGCCACCTCGGGCACCCATGGTGTCCCCCAGGGCTGGAGCAGCGGCTCGGGCTCCGGGCACGGCACAGAGCCGTGCTCCCACCAGCGCTTCCAGGCGAGGGCTGCAGCTACTACTATATTTAATGCAGGGAGTTGAGGGAGGGCCCTGTAACTTCTGCCGCCACTCAGGAAGGAGGAATTCGCTCAGATGACAGAGTCAATCTCTTCTCTCTTAAAGGGGCCCCTGCCCACCCGCTGCTCAAAGCACCCTTGTTTCCGTTGGGGCGAGGCGAGGGAGGAGCGGCCGCTGTCACCGAGAGGGGAAGGAGCGTGATTTGGGGTGCGATGGGTGGATCCGGGGGCTCCCGTGGCTGTCCCCGACACCAGGCACAACCAGCTCTTGGGGTCCATGGAGTCCCGAAGCCGTGTTACCCATCCCTGGCTCTATCCCGTTCCCTGCCTCCTGCCGAAGCGGCTCTCAGCAGGACTAAAGGCAATCGGACAGTCCTCGGGGCTCATAATAGTCCAACCACGCACTGGGAAAAGGGCTTCCCAGCTTCTCCCCACCGTGCAAAGCCGATGCCGCACATATTAAGGACAAGGACACAATCCTTGGGATACGCAGCATCCCACCCAGCCAGGATCCCCTCTCCTCGTCCCACAGAGCCCCAGCAGCTTTCAGGGCTCTCCTTGCTCACAGTGTAGCTCACCTCCCATCTCTCCATCCCCTCTAAAGCTGCTCCCAGCCTCCTGCTTGGATCTGGAGCAGCACCCCCCTCCTTCCTCATGGATGTCTGTATTTCAGGTCCTTTCCCTCCCGCGCCGTGTTTCACTGATGGATTACGTACGGCTTGTTTCCTGCTGGTTTACTTCTAACCTCTTTAGGGCCCTGGGTGTGACTTTGCTGCTTTTGACAGTGTTTACAACACCTTCCAGCTTACAGTCATCTGCAAACATGATTAATTTGTTGTTTACTCTTGCTTTCACATCATTAATAAAGACATTAAATAAAGCTGGGATGTGCTGTTTCCTCAGTACCTTTCCATGAGGAATTGTCAGGGGCTGGGTAAGTTCATTAGCTAATTCTGTTTAGTCTGGGGGTAACACATTACCCAGACTTGCTGGTTTGTTCTGATTCAATTTTGCCAAGTATTCCCCTTCCTGCTCTTTATCTCGAGCTCTTCCAAGGACCTCTGTGTTGCTTTGCTCTCTGTCTGTCCTTAGTGGTCCCCTCTTTGCCTTGCTAAGGGCTAATTGAGGGGCTTGGAGCAACCTGGTCTAGTGGAAGGTGTCCCTAACGGCAGAGGGTTGGAACTCGATGAGCTTAAGGTCCTTTCCAACCCAAACCATTCTATGATTCTGTCCCAAGGTTTGCTCCTGCTTCCCCATTCCCAGGCTTGCTTTGCTCCCTGTGGCACCAAGGGATGAGCCACTGCTTGCCACAGAAACATTGGCCTCAAGCAAGGGCAGCAAGTATGGCTTGAGCAAGAAGACACCTCCAAGCACCCTGAGCATCCTCTATGTTGGGGATGCTCACCGGCTGGTTCCTTCCTCTGCAGGTGGGGTTTTCTCTGTCTGGCAGGGAATGCTGCCCGCTGGCCATGCTGGCTTCAGTGTTACCCAGCCCTGACTGGGAGGAGGTGTTGGGAAAACAACAGAGACAAGCCTGGCAATGACAGAGTAAACTGTTCACTTTGGTTATTATTAATTATCATTATTTCCCCTCAGTAAGGATATTACAACCTCTGCTTGAAGCTTCATGTGTTACCCAGGGAAACATCCCCGCGGCAGCCCCCTTCAGCCACCCCCATCACCAGAGCCCCCGAGCGCAGCCCCACATCTGGCCAGCACATTTGCTATCCCTCAGCCAGGCCCTGGCTGAGCCAACATCTGGCTGAGCAGCGGAGGGGCAGCGCCAGCGTGGAGCGGTGCCTTTGGCTCTGCCCTGAAACCTGCTCTGCAGCGTGGGGAGCTGATGCTGGATGCCCCCAGCTCCATTTGCAGGCAGCAAGGAGCTGCCTTCGCCCTTTGGTGAGCGCCACACTGCTGGGGGGGGGGGGGGGAGGCGGTACTTTGGGGAGGGTTGGGGGGAAATCAAGTTCAATTCTGTCCTTCCTCTGTAGCCCAGGGGCTGGTATTGAGGCTGCCGCGGTCTCCATCCCTCCTGGCTCAGGGCTGCTCTCCCTCCTTTCGTGCTGGCCGGATGCGTTTATTTATCCGAGCCCAGCTCTGTTTAGGATGTGTTTCCAGGGAAGCTGGTGTGAGGGAGGTGAGGAGGGCTGCTGAGGGGCTCCACAGCCCCTTAGCCAGCGTCCTTCCATGCTTGCAGGGATGCATGGGCACCTCTCATCCACCCCATCTCTCACAGGAGCCCCTCTTCATCCGCTGCATCCAAGCCCAGGGCAGCTTGTGAAGCCGGGAGCCCTTTCCTTGGAAAGTTTTTTCCCTGGAGAGCAACATTCTCTGTTTGCTTGAGACTGGAGTAATTCAGAGCAGCGGAATGCTGGTGTTCACCTGCAGGGAAGAGACACCCCATTCACTCTTTAATAAGCCTGCTTGGCTTTTCACCCCAACATGACATCCAGTACCAGCAGAGGAGGGGCTGGGCCGCCCATGGGGCAAGGCTGGGGGTTCCTGATGTTGTGAGGGGCTGCAGCTTGGGAAGAGAGCCCATTCGAGGGAGGAGAGGCGAGCAGCAAGCGTGCTTGGAGCGCACCGCCAGCGTCTGGAAGGAATATCCCATCCGGTGCTGGCAGGAGGGAGCGCATTCATGAATGCTGCTGGGATTTAGCTTCTCAGCATCTGCCTTCCCAAGTGCTGGAGGGATTTTGTAGGAAACAAAGCAAACCCTTTGGATCTGACCTGGTAGAAGCAATGACCCAGCTGGAGGGATCTCATTTGGGGTGGTGGATCCCTAGCCTTTGCCATGCACCCATTCCCTGAGGAGCAGGACATCAGCTGGGTGCTGTTCCAGCCAGGCTGGAGCATGTCCCAGACACATCCAGTGCTTAGGATAGTGGTCACCTCGGGGAGGTTTGCTCTCTATTTGCTCAGAGAAAGCACTGTGAACCTCGTGACTGTGGTTCCAAACAGCTGGGCAGATGTGCAGTGTCTCTGTGGTTGGGGTTGTACAGAGGGATGTCATGGGGTTAGTGCGCTATGTCCGGCATGCTGTGCCTCTGGTGAGGAAACAAGGAGGAAGGGGATGCTGCGGGGAGTTGGGGCACGAGAAGCACAGCCCTTTGTCCTCCCAAGCCTTTCTCTTGCCTCTTTGCAACCAGCCAAGCAGTCTGTGTGGCAGGGACATGCTGTTGATTTAAGGAGACAAAACAGTTCACAGAGTTTCAGGGCCCTGAGTGTTCCAATTGCCCTGATGAGCCCCATCTGGGCTCTCACCCACACCCTCCAACCTCCTGCATTTAAGCTCGAGTGCCTCAATTCCTTGTTCCTCCTCATCAGGGATGTGGTGGGGCATGGGGTTGATGCTGGTCTCTGGTAGTGGCCCTGCCTGCTTGCCCTCATGACCAGGATGTGGCTGCAGCATGGTAAGCAAGCATCTCTTTATTGCCTTGGTGCTACTTCAGGGTGCTCCCACCTGGGCACATTGCATGCAGCCTCTGCATAGGAGTGAGCTTTAAAGTCCCTCCCAAGCAACCTGATGGGCAATGCAGGGCAGTGCTGGGGGGCTATCTTTATGCTGGGGCCTTGCAATGATGCTGGACCATAGGATAACCCCTGTGGGCAAGCCCCCCAGTTATCCTGCTGCTTGCCCCAGGCCTTGTGCAGGGGGCTTGGCGTGAGATGGGCTTTATTTGCCCCCTGAGGGGGGTCAGAGTGCTGTGACTGTACTTCCCTGTGACTAATACCCTTTGCTCTTCCTCGAGCACTGAACACATCACTCCCTGGTGTTAGCTTAAAAAAGGAAATCAATAAAACCCATTTATTTTTATCTGGGATTTAGGGTGCTTTGGAAGAGGAACTGAGCTGTAATTTGGAGTCAGCAGGCTCACCGGCTTCTCCAGGGCTTGTCAGATCTAGGAATGGGCTTTTAACACCAGATAAATATTGACTGATGTGTTTTCAAGGAGTGAGTACCCTGCTGTGTGAAGGGGGAACCCTCAGAGAGCATGGGGAGGGCTTGAGCAAGCCCTTGGAGCATCCAGGAAGCAGCGGTGAGCTGTGCTGGCTGCTAAGGCTCACTTTGGGTGTCCAGTGAGGTCTCAGGATCTAACTGGCCTGTGACAGAGCTCAGGTTCTTAGGAAGCTTCTGATAGAACCTGCTTGAAGGGATGCCACTAGAGCAGCTTGCTTCAAGCCCCTGTGTCCAACCTGGCCTTGAACACTGCCAGGGATGGGGCAGCCACAGCTTCTCTGGGCACCCTGTGCCAGCGCCTCAGCACCCTCACAGGGAAGAGCTTCTGCCTAAGAGCTCATCTCAGTCTCCCCTCTGGCAGGTTCAAGCCATTCCCCTTGGCCTGTCCCTACATCCCTTGTCCCAAGCCCCTCTCCAGGTTTCCTGCAGCCCCTTCAGGCACTGGAGCTGCTCTCAGGTCTCCCCTTCAGGAGCCTCCTCTTCTCCAGGCTGCAGCCCAGGAGATGGCACCAACGCACCGCGCTGCCCGCCCCGCCGGGGCTCCGCGCCGGGGATGCTGCTCCGAGCCCGCCTGGGACCGGCTCCTGCTCCGAGCGCGGCGCCGGGGGCTGGGACGGGCAAGGGGAGCGGCGGGGCTCTGCTGCCAGCCCGGCCGCCGTCCCTCCTGCGGCTACAGCGGAGGTGGGGGTAAGCGGAGCAGCCCTGGCACATCCAGGCCGCCCCGGGCACCGTCGTTGTGAGCGCAGGAGCCTCTGTTGCTCTCCATCTCTTGAGCAAGCAGCGCGGCTGCCTGAGCTCCAGCCGCCTCTGCTCTTCCCAGTATCTGGCCACTGGTGGTGACTGGAGGTGGGACATGTGATTAAGGATGAGCGTGTTTCTGTGGGGATGTAAGGCGGCGCCATAGGGAAGGTTTGGAGGTGGCCTGAGGATGGAGAGCAAGTCCCTGGCAGCCCATCCCAGCCAGGATAGCATCCTGGTGGGCGGTGAAGTGTCCTTCAGCGCTGAGCCACATAGGGGTGAGTCCTGGGGGGCAGGTACTCGGTGGTGAACAAAGGTGATTGTGAGGGAGAAGGGGTGAAGCTCTGACAGGGAGCAATAATTGGGATGGAGCCATGTGGGACAGTGGCACGTCCGAGGGTAGCCCATTGCCAGAGCCTGCTGTGAGTCCTGGGGTGGGTTACAGACCTCAGCGTCCCTCCTGCCTCTGCTCCTGATACATGTGCCCTTGTGGCTCCACCAACTCACAGGCATTGGTGGTAGCTTTCCCCAGGGGAGACCAGTTAAAAAGGAGACATGAGTTTTCTGTGTCCATCCCAATCCCTACTTTTGTTATGCACTGGTTTCCTTCCCAAATGTGCTTCCTGCTGCTTGGCCCCCTTGTCTCTCTTTGGTGTCACCAAAACAGACCAGGCAGGTGCTACCTGCAGTGAGCTTCCCTCCCAGGCATGCCTTTGCAGGCTGCCAGGAGCGTGCACTGAAGCACCAGCATGAAGCCTTTTGTGCCTTGACCCTAGAAAGCTGCTGCTTTACCTGGTGCTTGCTCAGCTTTTGATGCAAGAGGCACAAGGAGCTGCCCCCTCCTTCCAGCTTCTTGGGGGAAGATGCAGATGACTCCTTTACCTGGAAAGGTGGTGGTTTCTCTGAGTGCAATAAGCAGGGTAGGATGCTTGTACTCCATCTCCCCACCCTGGCTCCTGGGCTTGCAGTGGAGTTGACACCCTCCATGGAGCCCATTCCCTGCACCCCTTTCCTTTTCCTTCCTTTACACAACCCTGAAGCCCCCAAAGCTTTAATGGGATGGGTGGGACTGAATAACCAGAGGAAGATGCAATGCTTGCCCCCTCCCTCCCATCACCCCAGCTCCTGGTGCTGTAGTTTCCTTCCCAGCCAGGCTTCACCGAGGGATTCTCTCCCTGCAGCGGGACCCATCTGTCTTGGAGCAGATTAGAAAGATGTCACTTTGCCAGCACAGTCATTTATCACAGTGGCTGGGGAAATTAGCAGGGGCCGGGCAGGGAGGAGGGAAACTGTTCTTGTCCTGGTGGTGTCGGTAAAGGTTGTGGAGGCTTCTAGACTATTTCTAGCTTGGCATCAGTTTGTCCTGAGGAAGAAACCAGGGCCTGGGATTTCCACCTTCGGGTCCTGATGGGGTTGAGAGCAATAAACTCTGACAAAATGTATGGGGCAGAGGAGCTGGGATCTCTCAAGCATTGGGGTTTTTAACTGGCCGCTCGTGTTCTCCTTCCAGCTGCTAATTCCAGGAGCCAGGGTAGAAATGAAACCTTCAGGCTTGCCATAATAATCACAAGGATGGGGCAAACCTCCTCATTGAGGGGGTTACCTGCACCATGCTCTGTCCATGGAGTAGCCCAGCTGGATCTGATGCTTTGCCCAGGGGCAGGTGGTGGGATAAGGGGCTTCAATCCCAAGTTTCCACCTGGAAACATGGCAAAACTCAGGAAAGAGGAGGAGAAAAAAAAGCTATTTTTCAGCGATGGAGAGAGCGCTGCAAACAAATGAGGAGCAGAATGCAAATGAAACCTGATAAAAATTCCCTGGCAGTGTCCCCTTTCAGCGTCATATATTTTTATCTTACTCTGGTTTTATTTGCTGCAAAGGGAAATGTAAAGGGAGAAACATTCAATTTAACCTGCTTGTCAGCTGGCACCTCTGAGCCGTGGCACTTCGGGGCTGGAGGAGGGAGGGATGCTCCCAGGTCCCAGCACCGTGCCTGGGACCACTGATGCTCCCTTGCCTGTCTGTGCACCCACTGTTGTCACAAGCATCCTGTGGCACGTGGCTGTCACTATGTTAATCACCATAGGAACGAGGGGCTGAGTGCTGGCAGGATGTGTCCTCCTGCATGGCACAGTGGGGCCTTCTCCTCCCTGGGCTCCATGGAGCAAGGCTGGAGCTGGTGGCACCTCAAGGACATCTTTGTGTTCCCACTGTCTTCCTCTCTGTGATGCTTTGCCAATCTCTTGGCTTCTCTCCATCTCTCCAGGCATGTGGACCAGTGCTACAGGGACCCAAGTCCTGCAGTAAGGCGGCCCCATATATCCTTGGGGTCAAAGGTGGGACTTTCGGGCAGTAACTGCCTCTTAGGAGTGTGTGGGGACTCTTTGGTGCTCGCACTCAACTAACACAAGGGGGAGATGGTCTCAGGCTTTTTTTTTTTCTCAGATCACCAGCTTTTCCTTCTGGAGGGGGAAATGTTGGAGTTCCCATGAGCTGTTTTGGCCTGCAAAGATGCAGACCAGCTTCTAGATGGTAGAAATGAGGGATGACAATCAACTGTAAAGCTCAGCACATGCTCACTATTGGGATTCTTGAATATCTAAATGTGGGAGCTGGAGGTGTCAGTGCAAACCCTGAAGTCTGAGTATCTGATCCTGTACCATGGCCGGTACATGTACCAGAACTAAGTTCCAGTGGGCTTTGAGTATAGAGTGTGTGAACAGAGCTAGGGAGAAGGTGCTGGAGATGATGGGTTTCTCCTCAAATCGGGCAGGGCTTCTGAACACCTCCTGCCCCAGCCTGAAACTGGTGATGTGGAGTATCCTGCTCGTGTTGTGCTGTGGGACCCCAGCACTGACTCGAAGAGGACCAGCTGCTGGCTTGGCTTTGTTGAAGGCCCAAGGCAGGGGAGAAGATGCTCCCAGCAATACACCTGTGGGTGCTTGGGTTTTGATTTGTGACAAGGAAACCTCCTCCCCTTGATGGAGGCTGCTGGCTGGCAGTGGCTGTGACAGGAGCAGCTGGGATGTGGACATCAGTCTCCTCATAACTAGACTGAGACCAATGCCTTATTCCCTGGCAGGCATTCATCAGCTGGCAATGACTTTCTGTCTTTACTGACCCAGGGCTGGAGCTGAGCCAGTGACACGGAGGTAAAAGGGTCTGTTTACCCATGAAAAATACTCCTGAGGCATCTCGAGCCTCTTCCAGCTTCAAACACCGGTGAAACCAAGGACGTGCTCCCAGTGGGGAGGTGCTGGTAGGACTGGAGCACCCCGGCAGTGAAACCTCACTGAAACCAGCGCTGCTGGTGCAGGTGATGCTCGGGAGGTGCAGAGAGCTGCTCTCTGGGCGTGGGTAGACACTGCAATGGTGATTGCAGAAGGTGTCTCTTGCGTCCTTGTTCCCTCTTAGCTCCCCACTGGGAAGAGGGGGAAAATTGAGGCAGCCATGAGGAATATAGCAGTAATAAAGCCAGGCCCCTGTCTGGCAGGGTGTAGCTGTGCTGAGAGCAGCAGCTCAGCAGGCAGCGGGAGCGCTACGGAGCCAAGGATAATAAGAATAATAGAAGAGATGTCAGGGTGAGTGGCAGCGCGGCAGCCTGGGGCCAGCCTTGTCTCCTGCAGGGATCCTGCTGCCCACCAGAAGCTCTGCCCAGCCCCTGGGAAGCTGTCAGCTGCTGACACGGCACAAATAGAGCCATTGCCCTGCGGAAACCCTGCCTCTGGTGTGTTTCCGCTTGATGCTGCTGCTGCTGCTTGGTGAAACCCCTCAGTGAGTGCACTGCTTGGGTCTGGGTTGGGATGGAGAGAGGGAAATGGAGACGGGGGAAAGGGACAGTGTTTTCTAAAAAGAGCAAAGCCAGGGAAGAGGGTGGAAATAGGGCAGAAATGGTTTGGATGAGAGAAGAGCCCCATCCCTGAGGCACGAGCTGGCTTCAGCCCCTCCATCACCTCCTGAGCTGATGTCCCTCATCCCATCAACTCCTACTTGCTCTATCCAGCCCTGGCACCCATGGGTCCACCTCCTCATGCACAGTCCCCATCCTCTCCTACCCTTCAGCAGAGCCCCCCTTCCTGGCTCTATACCTGCTTCCAGCCTGGATGCACACATCACACATCCCCTTCCCCAGGGACAAAATTCCCCATCCTTACTGGTTTTCCACAAGCTGTTAGGGAGATGCATCAAACTTCATTCTTGTACAGATCATCATTGCTTTTCTTTTGCAGCTTGCTAGAAGGACCAGGCACATCCTGTGTGAGCCAAGGATGTGTGCAGAGAGAGGACCAAGAGATTGAGTCTTTGGCTGGATGGGGATGGTTCCCCATTAACCACACAGGAAGAGCACCAGCTGGAGGAGGAGGAAAGGGAGAGCCAGTGGGCAGTGATGTTTAAAGGAGGAGGGAAAGGGCTGGGTCTCAGCTGTGAGGATGAGGATGGATTTTTCGGAGTAGCCTTGGGTTGGTTTTCTCTTTTCTGTTGGAAACTGCTCCTTTGTCAAAGCAAGTGCCTGTGGGGAAGGTCAGATGTGATCAATCTCCCCAGTTTGAAAGCAGGCGTTCAGAAATGCTCAGCCATGTCCCATTCAGGTGATTGGTGAGCGGGCACAATGGGCGAGAGTTGCTTCAAAAGACTTTTTGCCTGGAAAATGTGAATTTGCAGCCCAGCATCTAAAGAGACAAAGTGAAGCAAGCTCCAAAGACTGAATCCACTTGGTGCTTTCTGGTGTGATGGGTTTGACTCCCCCTCTCCCCTCACAGCTTTTGCATCCCTGCAGCATGGTCCCCTAAGGATAATGGTCCTTTTGGGGGATAAAACCCCTTTCCTACCAGCTCTAGCATGGAAAAGGATGAAAGCCAGCCCAGAAGCATAAGGCTTCAGGGGGCTGGGGATTTAAACACATGGAAAGCCCATTGTGTCTTGTCCAAGTTCTGTTTCAGTGCTGTTACTACTGACCCCCTGCCCCTGGCTTCTCAGTGTGGCTCCAGCCCTGGGAAACGGAATCATCTTTAAGTGGTCTGTGCTAGAGTGACTTCAGAATGCTGTGTGTTTAATAGGGATTAATGGGGATTAAATAAGGACGGGAGAGAAGCACTGGGAGGACCAACCTGTCTTGGGACTAGGCAGTAAGGCAGGGAAAGTGCTACCTGGAAAGTATCTAGGGAGATGGCTGCCAGTGTGGGACGGCTGGAAACTGGGATCCTTTGGATGATGGTTTTCACATCCTTTGATGGGACAGGGGGATGCTGTGGCTGTACCCCAAGATGTGGGTCAGCTGGTGATGTATGGTTTGGAAGTCATTGACCTTCCTGGGAATGATCTGGGAACTCCAGGCTCACTGGAGGGCTTTGGAGATGGGCAGGGCTTCTTACCCATGGTCACAGGGTGCCACAGAACCGGTGAGAAAGGGATGCAGTAACTGGGAAAAGCTGGATGCTGATCTGTTCTTAGCCTGTGGAATGAGAGCAGAGCCCTGGCAAAAGGCTTCCTGGGTGGATGCTGCCCAGGACAGCGTGGACTGGGGTGTCTGTGGTGGTAGACAGCCAAGGGCTGTCCTGGCTCCTGATGACAGCAGCTCCTCTGGGACGTGTCTTGAGTGTTGTGCGAGCTAATTACATGCCCTTAGGGGGTTTCTTATAGCTGGAGCCCCTGGGTGCTGACATGTGTTGGAGCATCCTTGCCTGGGCTGTGATGGGTATGGAGCGGCGTGGTGCTCACGGTGTGAGAGGGGACCTGCCTGCTGATAACGTGTGCAGGAGCGTGGCGCAGGGATGCAGAGCAGTGCTGCCTGCAGGCAGCTTCCCCCCGAGCTCACCTCTGGAGCTGCCTTTTGAGGGCTGTTTCATCTGGGTGACTCTCACACGGGCAGCTCTTGAGAGGCGAAGCAGCAGAATTGGATGTTTGTGCCGCACGAAGGAGGCTCTGGTTACACAGCTGGGGAGAAGAGGATCCTAAATTGGATTTCTCCGCTCGCTTGGAATGGGCTCCAGTTGTGGGGGATTACTGGGGATTTAAAGCGAACATATAGGAAATGGTAATGAAACCATCCCCCAGCCAAAAGAGCCGGGGAGCTCCATGTGTTGCTGTGTTAAATACAGAGGAATCTTGCAATTAACATCTGAGCGGTGCTGGTGACGAATGAAAGTCATGCAAGTTTGCAGGGTTGCAGCCTGCCTTTCATCTCCTCCTCTGCGGGTGAAGCACGAAGGCAGCCAGCTCCTTCCCGCACCACGGGCATCGCATCCCTTCCACCCTCTCCTAGGTGGGGTGACCCGCATGGGATGCTCATGGGAACAAAGCAAACCCCACAGCACTGGGAGGGGGCCAGCAGCCACCCCCAGATCTGCAGAAAACACTGTGTTCTCCGGTGAAAATCAGCGATTCCTTTTTAAGAATGAAATTTGGGATGCTTAATTGGGTATGCTGAGATTGAGCGCCGCCGATTGCCGTTTCCCACTCCTCTGCCTCCCCCTTGTTTTGGCCCCAGAAATGTCAAGGCTAATTGCCAGCATTATTTCTCCTCTTGTTTCAGCCTCGCCCACCCCAGTGCTGAGGAATGAGGCAGCGTGTGTGAGCATCATTGCCTAGCGCTGGCGCGGACAGTCCCTACCCTGGGAGCTGGCTCTAAGTAGGGATACACAGCTTAATGTGGGGAGCAGCACCCTGCAAGCTGCTTAACAGAGAGCACATGTGAGTTCAGACAGGGATCCGAACAGGCAACTTGGTTTTGTGGAGAGATGAATACAGGTGGAGCTGTGGGAGCTGAACTGGGATGGGGATGGAGGCCTGCCTGGAGCGCGGTGGATTCCTGTGAGGGGGACCTGCACACTGGCTGGTTTTGGGGGGCGGTTTGGTGGGGAGCAGGATGAGTGCCAGCAGATGGCACTCTGGAATGCACGGCACAGCCTCTTCACTGTGCAGAACCTGCTCTGAAATGGCTTCCTCAGCTTCTCTGTGCAGCCACTCGGGGCTGGGGCTGGATGCTGTGGTCCAGCACTCTCTCCCTCAGCTCACCCTCCATCCTCACCCTCTTCAGAGCCAGCATCTCCTGTTTGCAGACCCTGTGCCCCGCATCCTCACCTCCTCCCCAAGGTGTTCCTCCAGCCCCTTCTTTGCTCTACCTGGGTGCTGGGTTCCAAGGACAATGAGGCTGAAGGTCCCCTCCTGCCAAAAGGGGATGTTTGGGGACCCCAGCTTGAGGTTTTGGTGCTTGGGTTGGGAATGTGAGCATCGTGGGGAGGAGGGCTGGGAGCAGAAGCATGCGGAGCCTGTTTATTTTCTGTCCCTGGGGTGGTAGGCGCTCACCTCTGCCTCGAATTACAAGTCATGTCACATCCTGGGAGGCTTGAAATTGTGTTTCTCAGCAATGTTCCTAAAGAGATTAGAAGCACTGAAATGGCTGAAATACCCTCTGAGCTTGGAGCGGAACAAGGCGCAGAGCAGAGTGGCATGGGGAGAAAGCTGCAGCATCCTCACCAGCGTGGAGGGCAGGGCTGGGGGCAGCTCATCCCTTGCCCCCTCTTCACACCCTCCTCATTTAGGATTGTTTTTCCAGTGCCAGTTCATATTGGTGCAAATGGGATGTGGGAAGAGCTGGGGTGGCCACTTTCCCCCTGGTGTGGGATGGAGGAGCCCAACCAGCATCCCACAGAGCACAAGGGGTCTTTAAAGAGATACTGAAATGTTCACCCATGGAGCAGGGTGCTGCTCCCACCCCCTCTCAGTTTACAGATGGGGAGAGAGGAAATGTGATTTCAGGGATTAAGAAGGGCCCAGCCGCCAGGCAGAAGCTGACCCTGAGTGCAGACGGAGCTGATTTCCAGGGCTGAATAAGAGGAGGTAGCGGTTCAAAACTTAATACAAGGCAGAAACTGCTTTCTGAAGTTTGGCTGCTTATTTCCAGTTGGCTTATTCCTAACCCCAGTCTGAATCACTCATCTCTCATTCTTTGCATTCTGTTCTTGCTGCTAGAGCCCCTGCAACAGGGGCTGCATTGGCTGTGGGGCTGCATCCCGGTCTTTACCGTGCGCATCCCTATTCCTGGGACTGTGTGGAGCTGTCAGAGATGTCACCGGAGCGAATTGGTCCCCAGGTGCTGCTTTGAGGGCCTGGCTGACAGAGTGATTGGTGATCAGTGGCTGAACCGACACATCATGCCACAATTAGAGACCTCCTGGTAAGAGAGAGATTCGAGCCAGGCGAAGACAGAGCCGGTTACAAATATTGAAGGAGCTGTTAAAGATGCAAACTCATTATCTCCCAAGCAATCCAGCAACATTCACGAGGACATTAGTGCCAGAGCAGCACATAGGAATGATGAATGTCTCCATTGGCGTGGGTCTTGTGTTATGGAGTGGACAAAAAGACAAGCTCGATGACAAACACATCCACAAACGTGGCCATCATCCCAATTACCGCCTGGGAAGAAATGCGAGGGTGAGGAATGGGAATGGGGGAAAGGGGTAGAGATGAAGTGGGGCAAGCTGTGGTCTGCTGCAAGGGGCTGAAAAGCCAGAGGAGGTGCTGGGATTGAAGAAGGAGCTCTCATGGCTGGGTCTGTTGGGAGAAGAGAGCTGGGATTCGCTGCTCTGGTCTCCACTGGCTAATTATGTTGCCACGTTCCTCCTGACTTGTGAGACTCAGCAAAAGCCTTGGCGAGGGTTGCCTCAGAGGTCAACAGAACGGATCTAATTGCATTTCCAGAGTATTTATGTGGCTATTTTCAGAGTGCTTTTTCCATACCCCTGGAAAAATGCAAACCAAAAGAGCAACAACCTGCTCCTCCATAGCCACCGTGCCGGCAGGGAAGGTGGTGCTGCCACCACATGTGGCCACATCTGTGATGGAAGAGGTGCCACTGGCATGCTGCTTCAGAGCCCTTATAGCTGGGGTATTTAAATCCTCCTGCTCTGGTGAGGGGGAAGCCCAGATTGATTTCTATCCGGTTGTGTGGCTCTGTCTCTGCAATAATAATGTGCTTAGTGTGCAGGATGAAATTAATACAGAGCCAGATCTACCTGGGGAATATTTGAGCGAGTTTTGAGCTGAATATTCGTTGGAATTTTCCGCGCTCTGATGTCTTGCTTGGCCCATCATGGCTTCAACCGGGCAGCTGGGTCAGCTCTTCCTGGGGCATCACTCGCTGTGTCAGAAATGCTGGAAATATCCCAACAGAAAATCTCCACTTCATTTTCTCTGCAGCCTGCGAAGCAGTGGACATGATGTAAATCCTGCTCTCTATCCATGCTGTGCTCTGAGGAAAGAGGGGCTCGGCTCCTGTCCCCTATCCCATGGGTGCCATCTGGGGCAGAGGGATGCGGGAGCACTGGGGGGGTCACAGCCCTGCACGGGAAGGTGCCTGGCAGCCCAGAGCTGGGTCAGAGCTGCAGGACACGGGTGGAATCAGCAATTGTAATCAAAGCTGACCTGGAGCCAACTCTGTGGAGAGCTCTCAATGCTACAACTAAATGAGCCGGTGGCAGATTCAGGCAAGACTAAAATTAAACCAGGTCAGGTACAGGCAGTATTGTGAAGCCAGGAGCCAGGGTTTCAAAGCATCTCTCTCCAAGAGAAGGAGAGCAGGGGAAAAAAAAACCTTCCTGTGTATGCAAAGGACATTTCCAGAGCTCTAATCCTTTGATTATAACAGATCTTAAGAGAAACCATGCTACTCCTTGAAGGTGGAGGAAAAGAAACCCAATGTAACTGCTCTGAACTGGTAGAAGGTGAGCTGCTAATAATCAGCAGAGAAGAATGATCGATTTATTGGATGTGATACATTTAATGATGAAATACCAACTGTCTTTCCTAATTCCTGTGTCTAATGGAGGAGACCATAGTAAAAGCACCAGTGTATACTGGTGCAGTAAGTACTGGGATGGGGCAGCAGGTATTTCTAGGAGTGCAGTGGACATGAGCAAAATGCGATGCTAAGGGCTGCCAGGAGGGGATGTGGCTCACGGGCTGTACTGCGGGAGAGGGGCTGCCATAGTGGAGACTAAAAATACACCCCTGGAGACAGCTTCCCTTGCTCAGGACTCTATAGGCTGCAGACATTCACGCGGGTGTGTTATGGGTGTGTAGGTGATAAAATAGAGGCTGGTTTGGTTGGGTACCACTCCAGCGGGTCTGTGTCCCTTCAGTGTCCTGCACCAACAGCCTGTCCCCTCGTACCTGGGGGACCAGGTATGCTCTTCATCTCTGAGGGTGCTTCTCAACAAGCCAAGAAAGATGAAGGCTGGGAATGATACTGGATTCTCCCTCCTCTGCTGCTGACAGAGGCAGTGATGGGGAAGAGAGGGCAACAAGGCTTGTCTGGATTAAGCAGCCGGATGGAGAGCCGTGTTGGAGAGGAGCATTGCCTGCTTGTGCAGAGGCTACAGCAGTGTAGGGCACTGCAGAGGGGCCTTGCTGATGTCCCCTCCCTTGGTAGCCTTTGACCTGGCTGCATTGCTCAGCACTGCAGGCACCTGTCCTGCTCCTCCTGCTCCTCTGGAAGGTGGGTATAGCACATCTGCCTGTTTGCTGGGGTGACTTTTTGGGGCTGTGTTGAGCAAAGATGATGAACCAGGATGGTGTCTCTGCACCTGAGAATGGTGTTACAGCTCCGAGGGGCAGGAAAAGCCTGTAAGGAGCTACAAAGCACACTCGCACTGGATGCGGGGCCATGCAGGGCTTGTCTCCCACCCTTCCTGTGGGTGCTCAAGACATGGGTTCAGCCACAAGGCAGACAAGGGGTGACGGCTTGGCTCTGCTCGTGGAGCAGCACGTGCCGCGGCCGGTGCAGTAGCAGAGCCCGTAGCTAGATGCCACTCAGTACTAAGGTGTCATTATTTTTTATGAACTAGGAGAACGTTCCCTAATGCGCCCGGGAACATTATCGTAAATAATTAAGTCTGAACTGCAGTTGTCACAGTAAATGAACAAAAGATTGTTCTGCTTCCCCTGTGCCAAGCACGAGCCACGGGCTGCGCGTCCCCCTGATTTTTTACTGCCAATTCAAGGAAAGCAGCGAAGAAAGAACGGAGAGGACGTCTCCAGGTTGGGAGTGGATCTAAAATCCCTCCTAAAAACGCAGCCATTGGGTTCATCGGATCCATTTCTCTCTCTGTGAGGGCTTGGGAAACAAGATGCCAGCAGCTCCTTATGATGGCTCCAACCCCAAATGAACACAGGGTTTGGGCTGAATATTCACCTTATGGGATCAAGGATTATTTGCAAGCAGATCAGAATGAGCAAGCTGAATGGAGCTCCAGGTATCTGCCAAACGCAAGGACAAGCCACAGGCCATCAGAAAACCCAATGCACAGGATTTGCAAGTCCTGCCTTAAAGCTCAAATCCCTCCTGAGCTGATGGAGCACTTCCATGTGTGCTTCAGTCTGAGGAATGTAACAGGGCATGATTAGAGGTTTATTTATGTAACTGAGGTTTTGTTTAGCTCTTGGTCCATTGCACAGGAGCGTCTTGGTATGCTCCTAAAGCAGCTGCTAGAGCCAAGCAGACAAATGATGTCTCTGAAGGGTGGGAGCCAATGGCTTGGTGTGGCCAGGATTGCAGGAGGGCAAAATACAGCCTGTGTCTGGGGATGATCACTCCTGTATATCACAGGGATGCTGTGGCTGCCTGGGCTGAGCTTTGGAGAGCATCGCCTGCCCCTTCTGCTGCCTTGATTTAAGGCGGTTGGTGTTGAGGAGGCAGTGATTTGATGACAGATCCTGACAGCTGTGATGCATGCCCGAGGTCCATGTCCCACCTCCCTGTATCTTCCTGTGTGGGTCTTAATTCAGTGCAAAGTGGGGACGTGTCACTCTGCCTCCTCCTGCGTGACTGAGCTTCACCTTCATCTTCCTCATGGCTGTGGGGCGAAGACTGCTGCTTGCCCAGTGCTCAGTGCTGGTGCAGGTGAAGGTGTCACCTTGCCTTGTGCAGATTGCATTGTGGAGGGGATAAGAGCCAGTGTCAGCAAGGCAGGGCCCTGGTTTTGATCAGCCTCTCGCTGCTGTGCCTGCCCAACGTGCTGCTGGCCTCCAGCAAGAGAGAGCAAGGGGGATAATAATCGCTTTCCTCCGCTCCATCCCAGGTTTATGGTGCACAACGTTTTAAAAGGGTGAATAATTAAGTGCTGCTCATAAAAGTGTTGCTTGGCGCTGCTGCTGGGCTCCTCCAGACCAGGAACCAGGACCTGAGTGGGGGGAGCTGAGATTCATCATGTGCCAGGCACTGGGCTCATCCCGTGAGCAGAGACTCCTGGAGGGGAAAATAATCCCCTCGGTTTGCTCTGCCAAGCGGGATGGAGGCTGTTCGTGTGCTGCATGGGTCCCCATGGCTGGCTGTTTGCAGGCTGTCCAGCCCAGGGGGTGTTTCTCTTGGCGAGCTGCAGCCGTGGTAAATAACCCAGAACGTGTGTGTGATGGATGTCCGCTCCCCGCCAGCCTGTCTCCCAAGAGTTATATTATTCCCTTTCCCACAGCTCAGCTGTAAATTCGCTGTGATTCATGGCAGGTCCCTCTGCCAAAGCCTTTTACAGCCCTGGATGGGCAAGGATGGGGTGGAGGGCATGGGTTGGCCTGTGCCAAGCAGGAGGATGCTGCTTGTCGGGGCTTTGAGGGCTAAAGCTGTTGTGTGGGGACAGAGTGGCCCTGAGGGACATCAGGTGTCCATACATCTGGGTGGGATGGCTCTTCTTCCTCCTGCCTCTGTTTCTTGTCCCTGGCAATCCCTGGGATGCTCCTCTCAAACCCAGCACATCCTAGAAGATGCACCAGCAGAAATATTCCTGGCTTGATCCAACAGAGAAGCATCAACAGCACGGCGTGGGTAAGCCAACCTCCACAGCCCTGCAAGGGTCCTCTTCTGCTCTGCAAAGTTCTGTCTGGAAGGAGCCATCCCTTGTTCCACTGTGTCATGTCCTGTCCAGCCATCAACCTGGCTGAGGTGGTGGGAGCCCACACAGGGGATGATTCCTGGGCTTGGGGTGCACTGATGGAAGATGCTGTGGCACCCCAGGCATTGAGGAAGGAAGAAGCAACCCTGCAAAGAAGCCTTCAGATCTTGTCCATAGCCAAAGGATGGGGTGCTCCCACTCCCACCCCTGACATCTGCCAGAAGCACAGCTCCTGCAAGCCATCGGGTGCTGCTTTTGTCCCTCCCTTGGGCACAACATTTCCCCCTGCAATGGGATCAGGGTGGGAGGATGCTGGGCCAGGTCCCAAGCTCCCCATCCCAGCAAAGGGCCCTTTGTTAGTGCTGTTTGCCTGCTCCCTGCCTCTTTCCCTCTCAGCCCTGCCTGGGAGCTCCCATCCCACTTGGTTTGGTGCTCAGGGGCGATATCCTGTCTGCAATATTAAGACATGTGGCTGTGTATATACATATGCCCCTTCAAATCAGCCAGACCCTGTGGTGGAGGCTGATAAATCCCCTGGGCACTTACAGAGGCAAATCTAATTACTTCTGATGATGTCCATGGGCTATGGGCAGGGAGAGGGGTCTTGTTTGGCCTCTTTTACCCACCAGGGAGCAGGAGAGGAGGCTGTGGGACCTTACTCAGCATCACAGCTCAGTGGCCACATCCTGGTACCACTGAGTGGGGCTGAGAGCAGGGGAATGAGCTGGGAGGGAACAGAAAGCTGCCAGCCTGCAGCTTGATCCATCAAATCCAGGCATCTAAATGCATCAAAACACTGGGGCTGTATAAATATCCATTTCCAGGCAGTGGAAGTATGTCTAAATAAACCAAAGGAGGCTCGACAGCTCATCCGGGATGAGAAACACCTGTAAATCGGGAGGTTTCTGTGACGCATTGCTGGAGCGCACCCATTCCTGCTTGGAAAAACAGTTTTGAGGTATTTATCTCTGGTGCTTGCCTCTGGAGCTGGGAAAGCAAAGCAGGGCTGGGTGCTGCAGTGAGGGGCAGATTGGATGCTAACAGTATGGAGTAGGGCACCGGTGGTGCTGGACAAATGGTTGGGGCCTGTGTCTGCCTGTGGGATGCAGACCCACTGCAGTGTCCTGCTGCCGGCACAGAACCATGCAATCCCAGCCTGGTTTGTGTTGGAAGGGACCCTAAAGCTCATCCAGCTCCAACCCCTGCCATGGGCAGGGACCCCTTCCACTAGAGCAGCTTGCTCCAAGCGCCTGTGTCCAACCTGGCCTTGAACACTGCCAGGGATGGGGCAGCCACAGCTTCTCTGGGCACCCTGTGCCAGCGCCTCAGCACCCTCACAGGGAAGAGCTTCTGCCTAAGAGCTCATCTCAGTCTCCTCTCTGGCAGGTTAAAGCCATTGCCCTTGTCCTGTCCCTACAGTCCCTGATGAAGAGTTCCTCTCCAGCATCCTTGTAGCCCCCTTCAGACACTGGAAGCTGCTCTGAGGTCTCCATGCAGCTTCTCTTCTCCAGGCAGAGCAGCCCCAGTGTTCTCAGCCTGTCTCTATACGGGAGCTGCTCCAGCCCCTGATCACCCTCATGGCCTCCTCTGGACTTGCTCCAACAGCTCCATCCAGTCCAGAAGCTTCCAAGCACTCTGGAGGATGCTGTTTTGTGCAGAGCTGCTGTTAGGGGCAGTGCCGCAAGAGGAGAGCTGCTCTGAGCCCCCCCCGGGTTTCCTCCTGCTGCTGCCCCGGCCCAGGAATGTGGCTGTGAGCGTGGATGGTGTTCCCTGAATGGAACATCCCTATCCCAGGGGCTTGCTGAGTACCCAAGGCTTGGCATGGAGACGGTACATGGCAAGGTGGGATGCGGCGGTGAGGGGCTGCTCTGGGATGTCCCTGCCACAGTGACTGGTCCCTCTTTGGACTGGGCTGAGGCTCATCCCGTCAATGGGCAGGAGAGGAAGGCCCCTGCCTTGCACAGAGTGTTCCAGCTCCCTCCAACTTCACCAATGCTGATCAGTGACTCAATTTGTAATGCTCCCGTCCTCCTGAGGAGCTTCATTGTCTTTTTTCTCCTCCTTTTCTCCCTGTCACCGGCCATTGCATTTTCATCTTCATCTGCCGATAGTTCACTTTCATTTGACATATTAATCTATGCTTCTTTCTGTGAAGATAACTCATCCCTGCGTGGTGGCAGGAGTGCGGAACCAGTGCCATGCCAGGAATATTTTACTTGCTTTCAAAAGACGGTGGAATAACAAGTAACCAGAGTTGCACTGGTGTCTCCCATCCATTTTAAGAAGCCAGAAGTCCCTGGCAATAGGCTTTGCTCTGGCTTGCGGGCGGATGAGGCTTTGAAGCAGGAGCTGGGGGACGCGATGCCAAAGTGGGGCTGGATGGGACCCCCTTTATCACTACATACATGAGTTGGCACTGGAATATTTGGCTGCTGGCACTGGATTCATTTATTTGCTGCTGTTTATCGGGTTTGTGGCTGTTTTTAGTGCTGTTTGTACAAGGAAAGGCAGCAGTACACAACAGCAGTTATTTTCCTCCATGAGCCCGGAGATGGGAACTGAGCTGATGCCACCACCCCAGCCTTGGAGGTGGTGGGAGCATGGGAGGTACAGCACAGGGTGGCAAATGTCACCTAAAGGAAGACTTGACAACAGAAGCTGCCCAGATTCCCCTGCACTGAAACCACGCAGCTCCGGGGATGTTTCTGGTACCGTTCCCTTAAACACATAAAAGGGTTCCATCTGGTTTTAATTATTCAAATGAGCTGACAGGGTAATCAATATAAATGGTTAAATGTGGCCAGGATTAGTGTCAGCTCTGCTGCAGCAATGGGTGAAAGCTCTGGAGATGGGGGCTTTGCTGCTGGGGGTCCCCCTTGCCCATGGGGAGAGGCGGCACCATGTCCTGGTCATGAGGGGAGCAGATGTGCATGGCCACTCTGGCAGGGTTTAAACAATAACCTGTGGTACTGCTGGCTCTGGCTGCTTCTTTATTGCTAATACACTGCTAATTGTGCTCTGCTGTGTAGTAATACTCATAAAGCAAGATTTAGAAAGCAGGAGGCTTAAGAGAGTAAATCAAGGGCACGGCACAGCCTTGGCAATCTGCATCGCCATCAGCCACAGCTCCCCAGCACTGGAGAAGGATGAGGGACCCCATTGTGGGGACCTGTGTGCAGGGACCCTATTGTATCCTTGAGCTGCAGGGGTGGGTTGCTGCACCCTGGGGTGGCAGCCCCAGCTCGTCCCCGGTGCTGGAGGACCTGTGTCCCCGTGCCCTTGCCAGCAGCAAAGTTTGTCCTGACTCCTTTCTTCTCTTGGGGCTGCTGGTTTTTTGCTGTGTTGCCATGGAAATGCTGCCTGCATCCACCCCTGGTGCCTGCCTGCCTGCCTGCCTGCATCCATCCTTAGTTCTTGCCTGCATCCGTCCCTGGTGCCTGCCTGCATCCATCCCTACATCCTGCCTGCATCCATTTATAGTTCTTGCCTGCATCTGTCCCTGGTGCCTGCCTGCACCCGTTGTGGTCCTGCCTTCATCCATCCCTGTTCCTGCTGCTGCTGAGTGCCACCAGCCTCCTCCCTTGGGACACTGGTGAAGGGTTTGGTGGGTTTGCTTGGGCCACAGCATCCATCTCCCCAGACACTGGCTAAAGCATTAATAAAGGAGGAAAAGAGGGAAGGAGGGAGGTGAGCACCCTCTGGGTTATTCAATCCGTCTCTGCTGGTCCCTTATTGAAGCTGCTGGTGCCCATGCCCCTCTGCGTGACTTGGTGTACATGTCCTTCATCAAGCCTCAGAGCAGGGTCAGGCAGCGACAGGCACTGTAATGAGAAGAGCTGGAGCTGCTGTGTGTGGCAGGAGGGAGGTGGTAACAAAGGCTGGGGGGGGATAGTGATGTCCTCATCCCTACAACCAGCCAGCCCCAGGCCTTCTAGGCTTTTTTAACCCTGAGCGATGGAAGAGCCAACTTCCTGCTCCCTCTCCTCCCAAACCCTCATTTTCATCTCACGTTACAGCATGGAAATGTTTGACTTTACAGCCTTAGTTTATATTGCCGGGAAGTAACTTAACCGTGCTCTCTAAGTGTTGAAGCTGCATTTCTTTTTGATGATTTCAAAGATTTATTAAGTTCTCCCAGGGAGAAAGAAGGGGAAAAAAAACAAACCCCAGAAAGCAGCAACCTACCATGCCAGCAAACAAGATTCAGTGGTTGGCCCAGCAAATAAACCCAAAATATATGTGCAGTGTTTAGAGGTCTTGCTGGAGCATTTGCTTTTCTCCAGCTCCTATCTAGAAACGTGCCTCTGCGATGCCCAGCGTTATCCGGAATCCAATGCCTGGGAATGCTGCTCTTAAGGTTCTCCTTTTGTTTTGGGTTCTGCAGGAGCAGAGCAGGGGATAATTAGAGCTTCGCTGTTTGCTAATAGCCTGTGCACCTGGAAGTGTCCACCCGAGCCCCTGGGCTGGAATGAGAGCAGAGTAAAGTGCTCTGCGAGCAGGGATCTGGAGCGGTTCCCGCGCAGGTTGTGAACGTGAGAGATGGGTCCAGTTCGCAGCACAAGTGAGTAGCAATTAATTAATGGCCTGGGTCTATTAATTTCCTCCCAAATGCAATCACTGGGATGAGGTCAGAGCTGGCAGAGAGGCACCAGCAGGATGCAGAGTTCTCTGCAAAGTAAATTAGCAGCCTTTAATTTGAGGAGTCCAGCAAAGAATCCGTGTGAAGAAGCAGTGAAGGCCTGGAACTGGGCTGGGGCTGGAGCCAGGAGGGGCAGGGCCAGCTGTGAGGAGGGTGAGAGCCAGAGCCAAGCTTCCATCCAAGGATTTGGGATCTTTCCCTTTGCATTGGCACTCTGGGGGGGTAAAGCTAAGTGGCACAATGTGGTGGGGTGGTGCCGGCATCCAGGCTGGCATTGCTGCTGCCTGCTGCTGCCTGAGCCCTGGCCAGGTCAGCAGGGACCATCCCCAGCTTCTCATTACCCTTCCGTGATACCAGCTTAAGGAGTCTTCACCTGTGCACCATAGGTGAAGTGCTTGGAAAGTCCAATCCGCCGGGGAGCAGGGGATTGCCAAAGAACTGAGCAGTCCCATTTCACTGCAGATGCTCCTGGTACTAAAACAAGGGGGAGCTGCTAAGAAGTGACAGCGTCAGCAGAATCTGGGGCCAACGAGGGGCTGCTGTGTGCATCTTGATGGTCAAGTAACCCTTCCCTGTGCCTCTTCTAGGGGAGGGTATTTAGTTGTTAACCTGCTGCTTTGCAACAGCAAAGGGGGAATCTTTGCTTAGGGAGGAGACCCCAGGGAAGGGCAGGGATTGGAGATGAGTCTTTTCACGTTTCCCATTTGAGGAAGCTTTAGTCCAGGGTGTTTGTGTACCTCACTTTACCGCTGCAGTCCCAGTTTCCCCAGCACAGGTTAGTAAAATAACATTCTTTTGTCTCTGGCACATCTTTTCAGTCCCTTTAAAGTGCTCTTTGTAGACATGACTGAATGGAAGACATCGCTGTGGGGTGCCGCGTGCTCCCCATGTGGAGCTGCGGATGCGGGCAGAGCCCAGTGCAGGCAGCAGCACTGGCATAAACACCATGAAAGCCACTCTCTTGCCCCCAGAGCACACCAAGGACGCTCAGCTGCCTTTGCTGAAAGGCTTGTCCAACTGCCAGATGTGCCTCTGCTCTGAGGAACAACCCTGGCTTGAGAAGAGGAGTCATTGGTGATGCTGTCAGTCATTAAAACCAGAGGCTGGACTTCCACCAAGTGCCCAGCTCTTACTGGGAGTCTTCACATGCTTGAAAACCCACTGTCCCTTCTGCCCAGGGAAGCAGGAAAGCCCAGTAGGATCCTGCCTGGCTTGGGTTCATTGTCACCTCTGTCTTTGGTGAGTGCTGAGAAAAAGCTTCAAGATGCTCAAGAGGAGAAGGAGAGGGGCTTAAGAGCTGCAAGAAGGAGAACAACATCCACCCATTGCCCCTGATGGGTTTAAGCCATCCCAAGTGAGCTTTTTCTTTGATATTTTTCCATTTGGTATCCACTCCTGGCACTGGCAGTGCTGCTTAATGTGTGCTGCAGAGAGGGGCTGAAGCTGAGCCTATTTTCACCCAAAAGGGCTATTCTCATAGAATCCCAGCCTGGTTTGGGTTGGAAGAGACCTTAAAGCTCATCCGGTTCCAACCCCTGCCACGGGCAGGGACCCCTTCCACTGGAGCAGCTTGCTCCAAGCCCCTGTGTCCAACCTGGCCTTGAACACTGCCAAGTGTGGCAGAGCCTGTGGGGAGAGGGTGAATTTGAGGACCCCCTCACGGGGTGAAGCAGGCAGCTCAGCTCCATCAACCTGCTGCTCAGGCAGTTGAGCCACACGTATGGGAAGAGCACTCCCAGGGGAAGCTGGTCTAAATTACTATCTCCCCAAATAGATGTGATTTGAAGTAATTCCCTTAAGTGTGACATTATTACAGGTGGGTTATATATTGGTTTTGAAGGCTTTCAGCTGAGCAGAAACATTCTCCTCTCGTCACACAGGAGACTGAAGGGTTAGGGTCAGTTCTTTTTCTTTCCCTTTTCTATTTTTAAAGAGGGGAAATGCACCAAAATAAGGCAGAGGTGAGGCATGGGAAGGCAGTGATGGGTCTGAGGTCTCTAAAAGGGCTTTAACCACTGAGTTATCCCCCAAGAAAGGGGAACAGCAATGAATCATGGCTCCCTAAGTCCAGTCCCATGGGTGTTCTCTCTCCACCCTTTCCCTCAGCATCCCTCCAGCCCAGGCAGGGGGATGCGTACCAAGGGAAGTGCCTGAGATAAATCACTGTTAATCTCTGCTCACTGCACATGAAGGGTAATAGCTCTGCAGGCTGTTTGCTCACATGTCTGATGGGAAATTAAGTCATGTTCCTTCTTGATGCCCCATCCTTGTTCTGACAGAGGCCAAGCTGCCGCGTTTGAGTGCGGGATGCTTTGGGAAGCAATGGGCAGGTATCCTGGTGTAATCATCCAAAGCATACCAGTAATCCACTGCCCTGGAACTGCTCTTCCTGTTGTAACTGCTAAAAGGGCAGCTTTCTGCATTAAAAGCTACCCTTCCATTGGGTGATTAACTCAAGTCATGTAACTCAGTGGCACCTGGGCTGTCTACATATCCTCCCCAACACTGCTGGAAAGGGAATTCCTGATGTCTCACCTGACCCTTTTTCTCCTGGATGGAGAGAAATAGGGTTTCTCTTCCACTTTGCAGCCATCATCTTCTGTATCTGCAGACTCACTTTCGCCCTTGACCATCTCCTCTCTGGGTTAAGCAACTCAAATGCATTCAATCTTTTGCATTCCCGACATCCCCTGGATTAAACTCCTTGCATTCATTAGCAGGTTCTTGGGCTGGGAGGATGGAAGGTATTCCTTCTCTGCCCTGATGCCTTGGGAGCCTTTGGAAAGGTGCAGGGGATATAGCCAACAGTTTAGGGGGCTTTATCATCTGTGCCTCTCTTCCAGAGGTGTTAACAGCGCTGTGCCAGATGAGAAATCATCTCTCAGCATCTTTCTTTTTGTCTAGGTCCATCGGTTTGGCTTTTCCTGCGTGCAATGCTGCACGAGTGCCTCGCTCTTTCTTCCCTGTGGATATATTTAAGTATTTTCCCATATCCAATTAATTCAGCCCCCGCCACTGAAGCACTGTTCCGCCTCGATCCATCCTGCCTTTCATCCTCCTGCAATAAAGGCATCTTTTGTTAGTGGCTCGCTGCTGAGCCATGTTTCTCCATCAGGCTTGTGTAAAACACCCCCAGAACCTGTTCATTACCCTCTTCTGGAAACCCTGGTGCTGTGAGCGGAAGGGAAGAGATTCATTATACTCTGTGGTGTTACCACACCCTGAGACCCCTGGAGGAGAGGCAGCCAGAGGGAAGGATTACTCAAGCAATGCTATTAGTTGGCAAAAGTTTGGGCTGTGACCCCAGGAGCTCGCCAGAGCATCACTGGGGTTTATTTTAACACCAGCCACTGTATTAGTGCAGTGCTAAGTGATGGTGCTGGGGCAGCCACGGTGAGCTGCATCTCTGAGCTTGGGCACAGAAACTAGGGCTGAGGGAGCCTTCACTTGGCTTTTCCCTTTCCCCCATTACAAACCGTGTTGAGGTAATGGAAATGTTTTTCCACCGATGACAGGTTTTATTTCCATCCTCTCCTCCTCTCCTCTCCTCTCCTCTCCTCTCCTCTCCTCTCCTCTCCTCTCCTCTCCTCTCCTCTCCTCTCCTCTCCTCTCCTCTCCTCTTTCAGCCCAGGGATGATAAATCCAGCCTGGCTGGGTAGTTCAGGCACCTCTAGGGAAGGGGGTTACTCTATAGGATTCATCCTGCACCCAGTGGGGCTGGGGGTATCCAGCAGTGAAATCCATCTCCCAGGGCCTTGGGAAGACGCAGGAGCATCCCCTCACCAGCAGCACAGAGTCATTTATAGGGAAAGGAGCAATTGGGATTGCAGCCTCCGAGCTGAGCATCACCTTAACTCTGCCCCATGTGAGACATGTGTGGAGCAGAGAAACCACAGGGCACTGGGAGATGCCTTCTCACATTAGTGTTTGTGAGGCCAAGCCAAGGAGGGGTTTTGGAGATGACTTCTCCAAAGCCCCAAGGGATGTGACCTTTCTCCCCACCCCGCTCCTTCCCCCCCCCCCCCCGACGAATGCTCTGCTCTTCCCGGTTAGCATCGGTGGGTCTGCCACTAAAGTTAATTTTTTAATTAAACCCATTTTTTATTTGCGATGCTTTAATGGCTGGGTCTGGAGTAATTATTAATAGCTCCAGGGAGACTGTGCGTTAGAGAAATGGTTGGTGCTACTGCAAAGGCATTTATCTGATTAACGTCAGCCTTCACACGTGGCTGTTGTGGGGGGGATGGATGAGGGTGGGAGTCCTGCTGCTCCCAAGCAAACTGATTAATCATGGAAAACGAGGCAGGGCTCTGCAGGTGCTGGTTTTCCACCTTGGAAGTGGCCTGGGAGAAGAGGAGAGGCTGGGAGCTGCAGTGTGCAATCTCCTCCTGTCCTCTACCCTGCACACAGGTCACAGGAGGTGGCTTGAGACATTGAAGAGGTGAGGAGTGATGGTTTTGTCCCACACTGGAATAAGGAGGCAGAAACCCACCCCAAGAAAGTGTGAGCAAAGCCTTGGGTGATTCTTGTCCCTGTGAACACATCCTGGGTGGGAGCAAGGGGCAGCTGTTGCCCCTGGGGCTTAGGGATGCTCAGTGGTACCCTGGCCAGGCTGTGCTGTGGCTGCTCACATGGGGGACTTGGTCTTGCATGGAGCCAAAACCCTCTCTCAGTAAGTGTCAAAGGTTCCCTGAAGGAAGCAGCTTTTCCCCCTACTCTTCCCTTCCAACTTCTTATTAGAGGCTTATTCCTGTCATGAAGCATAAGGGGTTAGATCCTCCCCAGCAGCTCCTGGCTCTGGGGGGGGGGGGGGGGGTTTGCTGTGCTGTTTTTATCCCTGTAGCCTGGTAGTTCTGGTGCCTCTGGCTGTGGGCTGGCTTGGCTGTGAGAGGTGAACCAGGGCATTGGAATGCACTGAGCTGAGCAGCATCATTAACAAAGGGAGAAAGCAGCATGAAAACACCCGTTTCCTTGTGCATCCCAGCTCTGCAAGCACCTCCGCATGGATGGATGCAGCAGGAGGTGCTGGGCTGCTTGGAGGCAGGAGGGTCTAAGTGCTGTCCATCTCAGAATCACCTTCCCCTTGCAGCACCCATTTTACCCAGTTTCACCATAGCATTATCGGCTGCTTCTCCAGCGGGCTCTGCAGGCTCCAGGCAAATCCTACCCTTTGTGCTCAATTAACAGCCTATACCCTGGAGAGTGGGAGGCAGTATAAATATTTTCCATGTAGTAATAGGACTTCTTTTTCCTATTTCCTTTTTCTCTTTGCTGTGGCGCTGTCATTATAATATTGATTTGACATCCAGGTGTCAGCAACAGCTGGATGACAGGAAAAATGGCAACTTTCATTCATTTTGCTCGCAGAAGAACGGGGGGAAAGACTTTTCCTTCAGGCTTCCCCGCCCCAATCCCTCTGCGATGCTCCGTGTTCCGCCCTGACAGGAACATTTATAAACTGCCACTGTGGGGAGTATTATTAACAGCTCGGTTCCTTAAAGATGCAATTAATTATTCACCTGCTTCCAAATCAGTTTAAGCAGCTTCGAAGCTGCAGTGTAAATAAAACCTTCCCAGCTCGCCTCTCCTCTTTCTCACGCGTGCACACACACACGTATTGCTGTCTTCATAAAGCTGAGCTTTTAAATGGAGCCAAACTAGCAGTTATGGTAAATTACTGCAGCTCCATTGGCTTCCCGGGCTCTCTGCTGAGTTACACCAGCCAGGAGTTGAACGCATCCTTGTGGGGATGGCAACTGTCGCTCTTTCCTCATTTGCCATGTTTTTAGGCTATTTTTGCCTTGTTGCTAAATCCCTCCCGTTCTGTCGTGCCTCCCCCCCGCGGCCCAATCTTCCTTTTACCTATTTGCTCTTTAATAAATCATCCCCTAAATGATCCCCTGACTTGAGCATCAGCTACAACGCCGCTGCGGAGGGGTTGTTTTTGCTGTTTCCTTTCCCTTTTTGGAGCGATGCTGATTAGGTCTCAGCTGATGGCTGCTTTCAGAGGAGAAAATACTGTGCTCAGGGGGAGCAAAAGGCTGCACCAGCCCTGGGAGAGGCTGGTGATGGGACCCAGAGGGGAAAGGCAGTGCATTTGCTCTCCTTGTTTGGAGCTGCATGGTCATTCAGGTTGAAATGGCTTTAGAGTCACAGTGCTGGGTCCCTTATGGCCCTGCTGGGTGTCATTTATGGTGGTTATAAGTTTCTGGGCTGAAGCTTAGGTTTGGCAAATGGCAGAGAAAACCCTCCTTCCCTACGGCACAGCTCCCTGCTCCTGAGACACCAGGGGCTGGAGGAACTGCTTACTACCCAAAGCTATTCAGCATCATGAGCTCCTATGGTCCCACCAGGGAAAAGCTCCAAACCCCCGTGACAAGGGAGCGAGCACAAATGCCTGGAGGATGCTGATCTCCATAAATGGATTCCAAAAAAGGAAGGAAAAATGGATTAAAATCCCTTTTCCCATTGCAGAGCCTGTCTCCAGCACAAACACAGCCGCCGCGTCATGCACTTCAAGCAGGCCAGGCTAAATCTTTGCATAGATTAGTCACTAACAATGGAGTTAATGACCATAATGGCACAAATGTCCTGTGCCTGCGTGAGATACACTTAGGACAATCTACTAGCACCAGGTAATCACCACATTTCATACTGTCAAAGAGATCAATCATGTTGAGAGCCCATTCATCAATCAGCTGTGCCTGAGGTTTAGAGAGGAGGGAATAGCAGCTCATAGCACCCCAAAAAGCCACTCCTGGGGGAAAAGGGAGGTCTCCCGGGCTTGGAATGGGGCTGGGAAGCAGGGTGCCAGTGGGTTTGTTTGGGGAGGTGTCAAAGTGGGAACCTGGCAAAGCCTTTGGTCCCCTCGGATGCTCCCATCTCTGGTGGCTGGGACTGACGGGGCTTCCTCTGCTGGAGACAGATTGTTTGTTGCTGTTTCTCCATCTGGCTGGAATCATGTCTGTCTTCCACTGTGTTATTTGTTGCCTGATTGCCACTTGTAAGCCATCCTTTCTCTTTTGTTTTCTACCAAGGACATGTCCTCAGGACCCAGTTTCCCACGTGGGATCCCAGTCCACCAGTGCTGGAAATCCTGCCCTAGGGGGGTTTCTGCTCTGAAGAATAGGACCTTGATCCAAAGGGCATCCACAAAGCTGCAGTCCTGGCAGCAGTGAGCCAACAGGCAGCTGTGTGGCCACAGCTCTGCTTCAGCAGCGGTGGGAGGTGATGGAGAGCCTGTTCCCATCTGCAGTGAGCATGGAACTGGACCTGCCTGAGAGGAATCAGCTGGCAGCCAAGGACCTAAGCACAGGGGGCATAAGCGGCTGCAGGCAGCATCTTACAGGCAGCTTGGGGTCTTTATATCCTGCTGGACAACACCTTATTGCTTATTCTGGAAGGCTGGTGTGCTGTCAAGTTGTCCTCCAGCCCCACAGCTCCTCTTGACACAGCGCCCCATAGGAGGAAGGCACCTTGGCAAGGGGTGGTGTTGGGATAGGCAGGGTGTCACCCCTGGTCTGCTTACAGGTGAAGGCATGGGGGGATGGAGGAGATGCAGCTCTGCCTGTCACTGCCCTGGCCTCTCCAGTTCATGGACCGGCTGGGCTCAGTGGGAATACAGCCAGTTTTAACTCTGATACCTGTGTGGAGCCCTCAGTTGGATGGCACTTTTATAACCCATAGGGCAGATGATATGGCAGAGCACAGCCTGTTGTCCCAGGGATCAGTGATGTGCTCTCCAAAGGTCGACCTGAACTTCCTCCAAAGCACTCGGCCTTCTCACAGCGCCATGGCCAGCAACCTCAACTTCCACAGCGTGGTACCCAGCTACCTCAACACCCTACCAAGGATGCTGTGGATGTTGCTAAACACGTAACAGCATCTTTGTCCTCCAGCCACTCCAGATAAGGATGCAGGGCTGGTAGCAGGGTGGAGAGAACCCCAGGAGACCCCCATCTGCCTCTTCACTCCCTTCTCCCACCCCTGCCTACCCTATTCCCCTCTTTCTCCTGGCAGCCACCCTCTCTTCCTCCCCTCTCCTCCTTTCCCCCACTTCTGGGAGGCTGCTTGATGCTGCTTGATTGCTTGGCTCCCTTCATTAGCGTGATACCTCCTGGAAAATTAGTAAACAGAGGCGTATGAATGAGGTGTTGATTGCAATCAGCGGGGGAGAAGGGGGGCTGAGAGCACTGGAGAGGCCCACGAAGCTTCCCAATCACCCGGTGGTCCAGGGTGGCTGCTGGGGAGGATCCGCTCCTCAGCACGATGCCCAAGCATCCCTCCACAGAAGGATGCTGCGTGTTCACACCCTCGCTCTTCCCTCTTGGGAAGGTTGGATGTGGGCTGGGGGAGCCCATCCTCACTGCTGGGGTGGGGGGGATGAGGAAGGGATGGGTGGCAGGATGCCCTGTCCCATGGGGACCACTGCTGAGCTGACGGCAGGGCGCAGCAGGGTGAGAGCACCCTGGGGCACTTAGAGAACAAGAGCTTAAAGGGATAAGCATGATCTAAAGCACATCCAATTATTAATCTGGACAGACTGCAATGGAGCTGATCCCCTGCCCGTGCATTCCCCTGGCACCACTGGAGATGTCGTAGGGGCCGGCAGAGGATATGGGGCTGGTATCTGGCACTGCAGGGAGGGATTTGCCTGATTTCTGCCTTACTGCAGAGCTAAATGCCTTGGCTAGCTCCAGCACTGGGTTGATGCTTTCTGGTTTTACCAGTACAAAGTGTTTGCCATGTTAGAGGTAATGGCTTTCGGAGGTGAGGAAGAACATTCAGTCCTGGTTTGGGGCAGAGGTGGCAAGACACAGGTAGCCCTCCATCACCCGGCAGCATCACTGATGGGGCAGGGACATGGGGACCCTCCATCAGGAGCTCTCCCCTGGGTCCCCAGCTCTGCGCCGGGACCTGGCAAAGGACAGCAGGGGCAGTGATGCCCATCGTGCGGCCTGATGGTGTCTGATTCCTGTGCTCCCAGCCCTGGGCTGCTGCCAACACGCTCACCCACAAGTGTCTGTCATTAAGCATCTATTTAGGTGTGCAGAAGTTGCCTAATTTTTCAAGGGTGCTGCAACGCCCCCCCCCCATGTCCTTGAAGTCAGTAGCTGCTGACAGTACCCAACAGCTCCAGAAATGAGACATGGGAGACTTGCACCTGATCCCCAACAGAAATAGGTACACGAAGGGCCAGCCTGTGCGATGGGATGGCCATGGCCCTGCTAGCAAAGGGGGTCTTGTGGGTATGAGGACCCCCCTTGGGTGTCTGGGAGCAATGCCCTGACTGCATGCTGAGGCAGACACAAAAGTGTTTTTCCCCATGGAGCATCACTGGTGCCATCCAGGCTGGGTCTCTGCTCCCCATCCCCAGCCCTGCTGCTCTGCGAAGGTGTGCCAAACTTCTTGCAAAGCCCTGCTTAGAAAAGGCAGCCAAAACTGGATCCCAGAGGATTATTCCCCAGCCATCCCCAGCGGGAAACATCACTGCTGAGGATAAAGGCAGGAATTAGAGGAGAGCACCTGAAGTCTGGGACTCTGGCTAGGAGAAGCATCCCTGCAGAAGGAGGCGAAAGACTGGCGGTGTTTTTTTGCTAACATGCATCTGTTATTTGACCTTATAAAGCTCTATTTGTGGAGCTGGTTGTTATTTTTCGTTAAATCTTTTAATCTAAAATCCCATTAGGCTCAGCAGCGCGTTCATTTGCCAGCAGAACCAAAACACTTCGGTGTTTGCTCATTCCTCTATCTTCCGCACTTCAAACAGATGTAATAAAGTATTTTCGCTTTCCCTCTTGTTTCCCTTTGTGGTTTGGCTTTTTTAGAGCCTCCGAGGCAGTTGAGATGGGCTTCCCCCCCTCCCAGCACTGCACATCTCTTCTAGCTCTGCTGCTTTCGGCTCTGTTGAGATCAAATCACATCCGCATGATGTCCTCCGGAGCAGGGACTTCTCTTTGCCTGGTTTTGCTGCACCGGTGGGGTTAAACCAGCCCCGCTGTGTCCAGATCACAGCATCCAGCTTTAGAATCAAACGGCATTAAAACGTATATCCAGTGGTGCGGTTTTATTTTGGGGACGGAGATATTTTTACATGTAAGCAGAGCAAAGCCTGCAGCCCCGTCTCATCAGGATAACCTGCTCTAGTTGAAGATGTCCCTGCTCATTGCAGGGAGGTTGGATTAGATGAGCTTTGAAGGTCTCTTCCAACCCAAACCATTCTATGGTGTCTGCCTGTGGAGGGGACAGCCTGGTCCCCACACCCAGGATGCATGACAGTGGCTCTTTGCAGTGTGTTCTTTTCTCCCTCCCCTGTCTCCATCATCTTCATTTCAGGAATTGCTTAAAAACCAGGCTTTGAATAATTGAGCGGAGCAGACAGCAGCCCACCCCAGTTGGCTCATCACAACTTCCCTGGACTTCAATAATTCACTTTCCTGCTAGGAGCTGATGCGCGTTCCTTGTACGTGGGTTTGCTGCTGAGCACGCCCAGCTCCCGGACCAAATCTGTTCACAAGGAAAGGAAAGAGGGGATTTAAGGCCACATGCCTTTGGTTTAAGAAATGCTAACTTCTGAGTGGGTAGAGGGTTTGCTATGCAGCTTGTCCAGCTGTGGGAATGGCAATAACAAGGTGAGCTGAAAGTGGTCTGGGCTTGCTGCTGGGGATGCTCCTCTTGCTACCAGCATTGGTTCCAGGTCCCCGTTTTGGTCCTCCATGGCATGATGCTTTGGGGTTGCAGCACAGACAAGCTCCAGTGGGTCAGTATCCACCCCCTAAGAGCATCCGGGACCCCTCAGCATCACTGCTCTAGCTGACCATGAGCTATATCCCACCTCAGCCTGCCTAACGAGGTGCAAGTGAAATCACTGTGGTGATGGCCAGTAACAGCTAATAAGAAAGAATGGCAATAAGCCATGGGGATTTGGCAGCCTTTCCACCCAGGCCCTGCTTATCTGGGTAAATTAGGGTTTAATTTAAAGGAAATATAAAGGCTCCCATTGATAGGGCTCTGCTGGAGAACACATGAGGTGCACTGGGAAGAGGCTAAAGTATAGCATGTACAAGCTCTCCACAGCAGTGTTTCTGCTGGGGATCGCTTCCTGCTGTCTTGGGAGCGTGGCAGCAAGGCTGTGCAGCAAAGAGCCACGGCCTTGAATGACCAGCAGCCCTCCCTGGCAGGAGAGCTGGGTACTCTGCAAGCACTGGGGACCGAGTCTTTGCTGCGAGGCAGCCTGAGGTAAGTGATGGTGGAGATGCTCTGGTGCCTGTGTAAGAGAGTGGCTCATGGGCAAGGGCTTGCGCTTATGCTAAGTGCAGTGGATTTAATTTCCGTGCGATAGCACTTCAATGTTACAAGGCTGCTCCAGAAGAATCAGAGAGGGCCTGAAGTGAAATGCAGGCGAGTCAATTGAAGTTAACTTCCCTGGGCACAGAGCCAGGCCCCTCTTTAGAGGCTATTTTCCAGAAAGGTGGCGGTTTGCCTGCAAAGATGTATTTTTCACTTGCTTTTGATTAGGCTGCCTTGAGCCTGCCCAATCCTAGTGAGCAATGTGCCCCTGAAAGCCTTATTCCCCCCCCCCCGGATCTCTTGGGGGAACCCCAATAGTGCTATGGGGCTCCCAGCCCTGCTCTCTGCCAGGCACTGCAGCATCCCCTGGGGAGCACTGGGTCCTCCAGGCTGGCTGGAGGAAGGTCAGGGATGTCTTGCAGCCCCTGTGGCATGGGGGAGGATTTGCAGTAAGGCAAGGCAAAGCCCCCCCCATACCTGTTGCTGGCTAGGAGGTCCCCAACACTGAGGGGCTTCCCACTTCGCACTGATGCTGCTGCTTCTGACAGCTGCTGCCTGTCTAATTGCATTATAGCCTATGGGGGGGGAAGGAAACCACTGCTGTGGCTTCAAACAAAGGGTGCCCTAAACCAACTAATTGGCCACCTGATTTGCTCCCCAACCTCCCATGGCATTCCTGTGTTTTCCACGCTGTTTTGGCACCACTAACAAGCAGAACCGCCGAGGCTGCAGCACCAGACCCGGGCTCTGGCAATGAGCTTGCGTCCATCATCCCGAGGGGATGCTCTGCCTCTGCTCCCTTGTACATCTTCCTTTTGTTGTCATCCTTTTTCTTCACAAGTGCTTCTCCTGGCCTACTTGCATCCAGTTCATTTTCCTTTGCTTAAATAAAACCTGACTCCGGGCCTTATTTGGTAAACAGAGCTGGGAGAAGCTGGGCTCGCTCTTTCTTCTCCTGACAAGCCTTTCAGGACGGGGGAGATGAGATGGAAAGAGAGACAGATGAATAGGATGCAAAAGCAGTGAAGAAAAATAAACATGAGATAAAGGGAGCGTGGGAGAGAAGCGAAAATGAAGCAGATCCGTGGCTGGGGTGGGAAGCAGAGGAGCAACCTGTGAGCCCCACTCACCCCAGCCCCTGTGTGTGAAGCAAGGGATCGGGGGACCAAACTGGGACCACACTGGTAGAGCATGGGAAGTGCTCAGCATCCCTCCCCAGCACCTCCTGGCCATGCCTACGTGGGGATTTGGGGTGAGGGAAGCGGTACCATGAAGAGATAGCCATGCTTTTATGCAGGGGCTCTCCCCTCCTCCTGTGTTGCCCTAACAAACGTTTGCCGGAGGTGCAGGTCGCTCATGGTGCTTTAACCTGGCTCTGGCTCCTGCTGTCAAGTGCTGTAAATATCCGGCAGGCAGTTAAAGCTGGGAAACAACAGAGGTGCTTTAAACGCAGCCCAGAGCCAAACCCACCGCTGGTAGGGCTCATAAATATCTCCTTTGTGTTTTTTCTCTGTCAGAAAGCAGCAATAAAAGAGAACAAAAGCCAAAGCCATCATGGGGCAGCTTCAGCATCTCTGGTGCCTCCTTACCCCTTCCAGGGCATGTCTAATAGCAGCGAGGAGCAAAACCCAATTAGCTGGGGTGGGACTGGTGGCACAGGGCTGTCCTCTGGGCACTGGGAGCCCAGCACTGAGCTGGTGAGGTCAAAAGCTGGTACAAGAGGCTCCTGAAGGGTTCAGCTTGGAAATCATTGTTTTTCCCTATTATTTCCTCATTTTCAGCAGGCTGAGTAGCACTGAACATCTGCCTGAAGGCAAGTAACCTGGCCCAGCTCTTGAAACCACCGGTTTCATTGGCAGCAAATGAAGTCCTCAGTTGAAGAGATAAAGTGAGGGCTAAAATTATCTGTGCTGAATAGATAGGGGTGAGAGCGAATGCTGTTCAACAGGGTGTGTGAACATGAGCCGGCTTCAGTGTGTGCTTGCAGCCCAGAAAGCCAGCCGTATCCTGGGCTGCATCAAAAGCAGCGTGACCAGCAGGTGGAAGGAGGTGATCCTGCCCCTCTGCTCTGCTCTTGTGAGACCTCACCTGGAGCATTGTGTGCAGTTCTGGTGTCCTCAACATAAAAAGGACATGGAACTGTTGGAACAAGTGCAGAGGAGGCCACGAGGATGATCAGGGGCTGGAGCACCTCCTGTATAAAGACAGGCTGAGGAAGTTTGGGTTGTTCAGCCTGGAGAAGAGAAGCTGCGTGGAGACCTCATAGCAGCCTTCCAGTATCTGAAGAGGGCCTATAAGGATGCTAGGGAGAGACTCTTCATTAGGGACTGTAGTGACAGGACAAGGGGTAATGGGTTAAAACTTAAACAGGGGAAGTTTAGATTGGATATAAGGAGGAAATTCTTTCCTGTTAGGGTGGTGAGGCACTGGAATGGGTTGCCCAGGGAGGTTGTGAATGCTCCATCCCTGGCAGTGTTCAAGGTCAGGCTGGACAAGGCCTTGGGTGATATGGTTTAGCGTAAGGTGTCCCTGCCCATGGCAGGGGGGTTGGAACTGGATGATCTTAAGGTCCTTTCCAACCCTAACTATTCTACGATTCTATGATGGGGACACAGGTAATTGCTGGCACTGAGTAAACTCTGATTTCTCTCTCTTATCAATGGGTCCCACCAGCCCATCAGCCCCAAAAGCAAAGGACAGCTGGGGGCAGCAGGACCCACACCTGGGGAAGGTGGAAGCCCCACGTGGAGGCAGGAATTGCAGCATGGCTCAGTCCCAGTTGTGATGGTTTGTTTTTTAATAAGCTCAATTCTCAGCTGGACCTGACAGAAAAATCGATGGTGGGACTTGAGGCAGTCAAAATACATGGAGCTGAATTGGCCACCCCGTGGGCAGCGTGCGGCTGCAGTGTGCGGCCGTGCAGACAGGGGTGGGAATGTATGACAGTTCCAGAAGTCCTTTGTAATAATTGCCCAAGATGATCGAAATCCCTCAGAACACATGGGGTAGATCTGAGATCCAGAAGCGATGTTTAACAAGTCGATGGTGGGAGCTGGAGGAGGAAGGAAGCCACCTTATAGTGCTGGAGGCATGTGGGGAGGATTGGGGTGGGCTTTTCCCTTCCCCAGTTAGACCCGAAGGGTGGCCTTGCGCTCCACCTGCAGAAGCCTTATCTGCAAAGCAGCACACCAGCTTTAACAGAAAGCCTCTTTCTCCAAAGGCTCTTTAATTCCATCCTTTTAGATCTGCCTTTTCAAGCGCAGCCCCGGCGCCATCCATCTGCCCTTACAATAGAGACGCTGTCCTGAATCGGTTTATTTTTGGCAGCTTTGCCTTCAGCTCCTCCGAGGCGGGGAAGATGGGATGCAGGACAGATGGATGCTTCTGGGCAGCGGCTGTGGGCATCTCCCGAGGCTCTGCAAGCCTGCCCATGAGTTACTAACAACGGGTGGCTTCTGCAGGTTCATTCCCAGGTGCCTGCAGGGACAATCCTGTATCCCACCCTGCATCTGCCCGTGGGCTGGGAAAGGCATGGAGAGCCCAGCCCTGGGTTTTTAATGGCTAGCGAGCTCTCCTGCAGCTAGAGGAGAAAAGACAGAGGAGGAAAGTGAGGGGAGGGGGGAAATTATAAAGAAACAATTTTCTTCTAACATCTCTCTTTTCTTTTGGAGCGTGAGCCCTTCCGGGAGGAGGTCTTTAAAATTAATAATGTGCTTTCTTCTTCTCTCGCTGGTCCCCAGACTCCTGGCTTAAATTAATGAAATGTCAAATAGGAAGTTGTGATCATGTGTTTGTGATAACGAAGGGACTGATTTCCAGCCAGTTTACAGCTCTGATCTGGTCTCTCCCTCCCCACTTTTTCTTTTTCCCTGATTAAAACTCCCTTTATTAGGTTTGCTCTTTCATCGGCTCCCTCTGATTCCTCTCCTTTGTGGCCCAAGGCTGGGGAAAGCCTTCACTGAGCAGACGACTTCAGGGCTTTTTAGCATCTCCTCCCAGCATCTGCTCAGACAGGGGGTGGCAGCCCCCTACCAATGGGTGCTCCTGGGGACCTCATAGCCTTATCCCTAACTTCAAGCCACATCATCTGTCTCCCTTCCTTCTCTCTGCCCTTTGGGAATTGGGTGTGTTAATGAGCTTTAAAGGCCACATAATGACCCAACGCAGGGTAGCCAGCAACCTTGCAAGGGAAGAAGAGCTTCATTATCTTCCTAAGTGCTGTTCCTGTGCGGGTGAGACAGAGCATGCCTGGTCCCCCCCCAGCAGTGCCCGGGGGGCTGCTGAGCATGACACACATCAGGGCTGGATCCTGAGGCATCAGTGATGCTAAATGGGTTTTCCCAATGGTGACTTTACCAGGATACTGTGAAAAGAAACAAGTCCTCTGATGGCCACAAACTGCCTTGGGAAACAGTGGGTGGTTTCCAGGGATCCCAAACACATGAACTGCCCAGCTATGAACCAAGGCAACCCTTGCTTCCCTTACTCCTCCAACAAGGTCAATATGGTGAGGGTTGTACAGCCAGCAGTGTTCCTAGAGGGATGACTCGGGGAAGGACAAATGGATGGACTTGCCTGTAGGCAGCTAGATGGGTCCATCCCTAATGGATGGGCAATGAGGTGACAAGGTGCTCTTGCTGATGGCTTCACCAATCACCAGTCTGGCCGGGCTCTCCAGCAGACTGGAAGAGCTCAAAGGGTTAAGCTGTATTTTAGGGCTCAACACCAAAGACACAGTCACTGGGGGAGAAGAAAGCCCTGTCGAAAGCTTTGGGAAATAATTTGCCTTGGCACTTTCTTACAAGAGAGAATTGATTTTTGCTGGGCTGTGTCACACTGAATTATGAATGGGGGGAAGGAGGGCTGGTGCTCCCAGAGATGAAGGTGTCATAATTAGAGGCACATGCAGAGGGGACTTGGGGCCTCCTTCCAGTGATCTGGGACCACAATGTCATTGTCCCTAGAGCCCTTGGAGAGGCAGGTTTGCCCACAGAGGTGCGCCCTTGTCGTGCTTCCTAGACTGACCCAGGAGGAGCCTTTCCTGAACTAACCTCTCTGCCTGCCCAGCCAGTGGCTGTTGGTTGCTGAAGGGCGAAGTAAAGCATCACAGCCGCCCTGGGATGAGGTAGGAGACTGTGAGTGTGCAAGACCTGAGCCCATCACCCTGCCCTCGGTTCTGCCTTGCTGGGGAGGGACCATGTCCCTGGCTGAGCTCCTGGGGCTGCCTCACTGCCTGCACCCACCTCCATCAGCCCAGTGCTGAGCTGGCCCTCCAAGTGCTTTATCCATCGTGACCTGCTTAACGCCGCTTTCCAAGGCAAAACCTCTCCTGCAGGCTGCTGGGAATTGTAGTGCAGTGAATCCAGCAGTCAAGGAAAGGAGACAAAGGCAGGCTCTGCTCGCTGCTGGCCTGGCCTGTGTGATTCCTGTGTCAGGGCTATTGCCAGACCTTGCCCCTGGCACAAGGAGCCCCTGAGGAATGTGCTGTCTGCCTCAGGCAGAGCCACTTCTCCACAGCTCGGGCTGAGCATCCCCCGGTGCAGCTTGCCTTCTGTTTGCCAGCTGGAGGGGAGGCAGAGGGAAGTGAATGAGAGCTGGGCTTTTTCTTCCCCCCTCCTTGCCCTTTTGTTTATTATCACCTATTAGGAACCAGATCCGCCTCATCAGTAAGACCTGGGAACAGCAGCTCCTGAGAAGGAGAGACCCTGTAGCAAAGCCTTTCCTGATGGCAGCCACTTCCCAAACAAAGGGGCTGAGACTATCCGCTTCCTTCCCTGCCCCTTTTCCCAGTAACCCGCCCCCCCGAACTCCTCATTCATTAATGCCTGCCCTCTAACCACGTAATAAGCACCAGGTTTATCCAGCTCAGCACCACGTCCCCCAGTTCCTGGGAGGATGGAAATACCCTGCTCCCCAGGGATCCATGCAGGCACGGAGAGGAGGATGCTATCACACAGCACATCCAGCACTCAGCTTAGGGAAGGATATGGGGGGGGACACCCAGCCCTGTCATCTCCCGAAGCCGTGGCTCAGCCCCCCCCCCCCAGGTAATTGTGCATGGAAATGGATTCCCATTTCTCTGCTCAATCGTCCTGTTTGCTGTCACAGCCCAGCGTTTTGCATGTGCAATTACCCGTCCCTGCATACATCTGTGGCACGTTCAGGTGGTGCCTGCCAGCCTCCGGCGCCCGCCGCAGCCGCCTTCCAGCTTTAATAGCAGTCAAGCAGAAGCCATTTTCCATATGAAGCTACAGGACCTATGGGGTAAATAAATGGGTTTGAAAGCCTCGCAGTGTAATGAGTTAATTTAAAACCTGCCGTCTCTTCTTGTATATTAATTTACTGGGTATTATATTTAATCTTTCACTTACTGGGGTTTCTTTTGTTGGCTTCCCTTCCACCTTCCCCCTCCTGCGGCTCCCTGGGATGCTCTGCCTTCAGCAGGAGGAAGCCAAGCTGGAGAGTGGTGACCAGACCAAGAGGAGTTGCTGGGATCCATAGGAGCTCAGGGTGGCACCTTGTGGTCTTCTGCTCTTGTGGGTGCCCAGCAGACACGTATGGAACTGATTGCCCTGTACGCAGGGGGAGAGGACCAGGTTTGCTGGTGCCATTTGCCAGGGTGCTAATCACTGTATCCAACTGGCAGAGCTGCCTGGGGAATTAATGAGCTCTGATCAGGGTGATGGTAGGTGACAAGGCAGCTGGGGATGGAAGCAAAGCACTGGACTGTGCTCAGCTCTCAGTGCCTGCTTTCACTGCCCACCTGGGATGCCCAGCTCTGTAGCATTCAGCTACAGCACTGAGCCAGGGAACCTCCAGCCCCTGTTCCAGCCCCTGCTTTGCTTTGCAGACTTCTCACAGTGTGGAGGAGCTGAAATGTGTCTGCCTGGGGATGATCCTGCCCATGCATCCGTCACGCTGGTCCTGCTCCCATCCTCTTGCCTTGGGTGTGAATAGATGGCAACTTCATACGAGCCCCTCTCTGAGGGAGCACAGGAGGCCAGTGCAATGTCTAAAGGGCTGGGAGAGCAGCAGCAGCTCTTTGGTGCTCCAAGGACGTGCTCATTCCCTTGGGAAGGGGGAGGAAGGGAGGCAGGCAGGGCTTGTCAGGGCTTGCCAGCAGCAGATGATGCAGTGGTGGGTGCCAACAAGTGCGGCAGGCACGTCTGATGGCGTCAGGAGACCTCGCCTGGAGCATCCCCTGCCATTTCCATCACTTGTCTCTGATGGGGATTAGCCTAAACTGTCTGGGAGAAGGACTGATGGATGCTCTGGAAGAGAAACAGAGGCTACCGTGGGCCTTATTTCAGCCAGGCTGACCTCAGAAGCTGTCCCCGAGGCCATCACGGCAGGGTGGGCTAACGCCAGGGAGAGAAAGATGGGAAAGTGCAGGGCAAAGCGTCCAGCCCATGCAGCACAGGATCATGGGCAGGAGGTTTGGTTCGTGCCCCACTGCCTCTTCAGTGCTGGGGGAACATCAGCAGCAGCTGCTGCTGGGAGCATCCCCCTCCCTCCCTCCCTGCTAATGAACGTAGGTGAAACTTGCTGTGCCATGACTTTAATCAGCAAAGAAAACTGCAAAGCCTTTTTGTTTTTGCCTTTCCCCACCTGCTGAATTCAGCACTGAATGTGAATTAGGTGGCGTTTGGGCTTGGCTGCGTGCCCGCTTCCCAGGATAATGCAGGGAGCCAGCCTCTCCTGCACATGGCACGCCTGGATCAGCCCCTTGCATTTCACACTGCACAATAACCCACAGACATTAAAGGCTGATTCCTGCGGGCTCAGCCTGCACCCAACAAGCTCAGCCCGCACTGGGGACAAGGACTAGCCCGTGGCACCCATGGCACTAGGCTGGAGGGTGAGCTTATGGCTGCATTAACCCTTGCCAGTGTGCCCAGCAGCAATGGGCAGCCTGGGGTAGGTGTCCCAGAGCCCCGCAGGCAATTGGGTGCTGGAGAGGCACCCCTGGGCTCACATCTATGGGTCCCTCAGCATGGCAGGAGTAATTTGCAGCTCCATTAGCGCTTGGAGTCAGCTCAGCGGCCCCGGCCCCGCAATGTGTCCATTTGATAAGAGGCAAGTTCCACTGAATAATGAGCAGTAATTGGATTTCAGGGTTAACCAGCTTGCAGCAGAAATAGAAGAGAACAGAGAGCCACTGGATATTTCTGTTCTGGCTCATCAGACACCGGAGGTTTATCTCTGCTGAGTATAGCGCGGGAGAGGCAAAGTTATTAGTGACCATCGGAGCATGGTGATACCATCTCCCTCTTGCGTTCAGTGGGATGAGTCTGCACGTCCTCTGTGAGTTTCATTTAAGGCTACGGGAGTTTATAACCCCCCACGGGAGAGCTCTGCACGTCCACATCGCAGTGCAGCAGAGAGGAGAGAAACCAGCCCCCTCCAACATGCAGGAGCACCCAACCTCTGCTGCCGGCCGGAGGGGAAGGCAGGGGCTGGGATGGGCTGGCCAACAGCTGGATGCAAAGCAAGGCAGGCACAAAGCAAGGTCTCCTGCTTGTGTCACCATATTCAGGTGACAATCTGGCATGGGGAACGCCAATGCACGTGTGGCACGGCTGTGATTGGAGCTGCGGTCACCTGCCATTTGGAAGATGCTGTTTGAAGCACCACGCACAGCCGCGCTAGCCCATCTTCCAGCAAGATTAATCCATGCTGGAAGTGGCGCAGAGAAGGGCTGTTAGCACTGTGGGGAGAATGGAAAGCCTGTCTTACAAGGTGAGACTGAAAGCACTTGCCTTGTTTAGCCCAGCGAAGGGAAGGAAAAGCAGGGATATGATTACTCTCCATAAATATATCAAGCAAGTAAATACCAGGTACAGAAAGGAACCATTTAAGCGAAGAGACTGCGCTGGCACAAGAACAAATAGGTTTAAACTGGCTAATGTAGGCTGGAAATTAGGAAACAGTCTTTGACCATGAGAGTTGTGAGCCAGTTTTCAGCCATGTGAAGCAGAGGAGGAAAAATACCTCCTTGCTTTCCAAATGCAGCTGCACCAGCGTGTGAAGGAAGCAGAGGCAACTGCAGGGGCCATGAAGTGGGATCCAGCAGGGTCCTGCCTGCTCCAGGCTCCTTCCAGAGCACACTGGGTGCATCATGTGCTGCTGGTGTCCCCCCCGAGGTCCCAGTTTCCTATGGGAAGGAGCATTGTTCCTGCAGGCAGGGACGAGTGACACCAGTCTCCCTCTGCTTAGGGGCTGGCAGGTACCTAGCACTTGGGACAGCCTCCCCCAAAGTGGAAGGGATGATGAGCCAGCATCAGCCACCAGAAGGGAAGGAGCTGAAGCATCCCCTGACCTGAGCAGGGCAGCTCACAGCACCCGGATTTGGGCTGGTGACCTGCTGCTGTCACTGCTGTGTCTGGGTTTCCTCTGGAAGCGGCACACAGCTGGGCTACCAGCTCCAGATTTTACCTCCTGCATGAAATTATTCCCAATTCCCTGCATATTCCAGGGCCTGCCTAAAGGATGGGTGAAGAATGTGCTGATGAGGGCTCTAATCAATTTTGAGAGCAGGTAATTTCTCAGCTAGAGATCATCTCCAAACAGGAAATCAGATTCAGGAGATAGCTGCTTCATGCAGCACATCATGGTGGACTAGAGCAAAGCTTGTTGTAATCATAAGCAGAGCTGGAATAAGGAGATCATTACTAACACTATGCATTAATTACCTTACAATCCTCCTACCAGGTGGGTTTTCTTATCTCACTTATCAGGGTGTTAATGGGATAAGAATAATTCTAGACCCAATCCTGGCATCTGAGCAGGGGTTTTGGACCCCGTATCTCGTTCCTGCAAGCAGAGGAAAGCCATTCCCTGCCTTCAGCATGGTTTTGAGTCTGGCACCGTGCCTGGGATCATAGTAAGACACAAAAGCATCTGATGGAAGCCACCACTGGATGGAGCCTCAAAGGTCATAACAGCGCCCGGCTCTGGTACAGATGGTGTTCACTGATGAGAAACGCCAGGCGTGAAAGCATCAGGAGGTGCATCAGTGCTGCAGCATGAGGTAGAGAGGAATGCTGCTGCAGAGCACACTGCCCTGAGCGTGCTGCCTGCACTCTGCCTGCTCCTGCCCAGTGATGTGCAGCGCCGAGCACCCCTGCCAGATGCGGGTGCTGCACCCAGCCATAGCCCACAGCCAGGGGTACATTCCCACACAGCAGGCTGGGATGCTCTACAAACCCTCACTGAACGCACTGTGTCATTCCAGCAAGACAGAGAGAACGTAACCCCGTGGAGAGAATCCCAGTTTTGATTAAAACCCACAGACCTGCAAACCTCAGCTCTTGCTTGCATAAGGATGAGGATAATATTGACAGGAGAAAACAGGAACATCTGATGATACCTGGCAGGGTGTCAGTTTTGGGAAGGGGGCTTGCAGCTTGGCTTGTGCAAGGGAGCCCAGTGCCTTTCTCCAGGGTAGGATCCAGGATGCTGAGCCCTTGGGCCCTCATCTCCCCCCAGCCCTGGGAGGGGCTAATGCAGACCCAGCCAGGGGGATAAGTTTAGATCTGGAAGAGAACAATGCACAGCTCAATCATCTTGCAAACTTCGCTGTTTGAGCATGGGGCGCAGTAGGGAGCAAAGAATGGGGCTTCCTCCCCTGCAGAGCTGGCAGCTTGGGCCCATAATCTCCAGGCAGAGTTTCTAGCATGGTTGCTGAATGCTCCAAGCACCAAGAAAGAAGCACACGGCTCCCTCAGCCCCTACTGAGACGTCATATGGGTAAAATCTTCCTTAGAAAGCCCCTCTGGCAAGTTGCGGGCTGCTGGAGGTGCTGTGGGATCCAGTGTGCCCTGACTACAGCAGGACTGGGGTTCACTGGGAAGGTGATAGCCTGCCCCAACCGCAGAATCACTGAATCCATGAGGTTGGAAAAGACCTTTAAGATGATCGAGTCCAACTGTTCCCCAGCACCGCCAAGGCCAGCACTAACCCATGGCAGAGGGCCTCATGTACACAGTGTGTGAACACTTGCAGGGACGGTGACTGCAGCCCTGCCCTGGGCAGCCTGTTCCAATGCCTGAGCACCCTCTGGGGCAGGAATTGTTCCTCAGCTCCATCTAAACCTGCCCTGGTGCAGCTTGAGGCCGTTTCCTTTTGTCCCATCCCTTGTTCCTTGGGAGCAGAGACCAACACCCACCTCACTACAATCTCCTTTCAGGTAGCTGTGGGGAGCGATAATGGTCTCTGGTAGCAGAGGTGTGTTGCTTTGCGTCCTGCTTACTGGGGGCTGCCCATGCCCTGCACCGGTGCGGGTACACACAGCTGAGCCCCGACAGCTCACCACACTGACGGCTGCAACAGCAGCAAAGGCAACCATCAGTGCATTGAGCTGTCGGGGCTCAGCCGCACCTCGTGCCCAGCGCCCAGGGGAGCTCAAGGGGTGATGGACAGCCCCGGGGGGTGCCTTACGCCCCGGTGGGGTGTGCGTATGAAACAGCACCCCCGGGCTGGCTCTGCGGGCGCTCTCTCTTTAAAGCAATCCCGTCCGCGATTTGTCACCGGGGCCGGGCGCGGAGGGGAGCGGGAGGCGGGGCGGGCGGGGCGCTTCGGTAGGCAGCGGCGAGCGGAGCCTGGAGCCGCGTTGCTCGGGGCTCGGTGGCAGCCGCAAGCGCCGGGGTATGCGCTCGCCCCCGCCGCCGGAGCGGGGTGCGGGCGAGCGGGCGCGGAGCAGCGCGGAGCCGAGCGGAGAGCGGCGGGGAGCGGGGCGCGGGAGCCCGGCCGAGCGGCGGAGGATGCGCCGAGCCCCGCGGAGCCGAGCCCAGCTGCAGCGCGGCGCAGCTCGCCCGGCCGCACACCGAGCCCTCGCAGGTAACGGCGGCGGGCGCGGAGCTCGGGCTTTGGGGGGGGGGTCCATCCCTGGGGGAGGCACCTGCGACACCTCGGAGCAAGGGGGACCCAGCCTCCTCTCAGCGCGGCTGGGGTGAGGAACCCCCCGTTCCCCCGGTGCGAAGGGGCTCCTTGGGGCAGGTGGGTTGGGCACCCCCGGCCAGGGGTGCTGGAGGCGCAGCCCGGAGCGATGGCAGATGCTCAGCGCCAGCCTCAAAACCGCCCCGATCGAAGCGCGGCTTTGAGGTTCGATGCATGCAGTAACCTCCGGCAGCACGCACGGCAGACGGGCAGAGCGTGGCGTGGGGCTGCCCGCTGCTGCAGGCCGGCTGCTTGCCCGCCCGGCCACCCGCTCCACGAAACCAGCCAACTTTGGGCTGGGTCTATGGGGCACCTGGGAGCCAGGGCTGTGGGGAGCTGTGTGTGTGATGGGAGCCAGACCCTGCATTAGGATAGAGCTAGAGGCAATGAGGAGGGTGCCTGGACCTTCGCGGCTGCACCCCTTGGGACCTCAGTGATGGAGGATAGCCTAGGTTTAGCACTAAGGGGGGCTTTGATTTGATCCCAGACGTTTGATTTCCAGCTCCTCCTTCACCTGCTGATCAGCCCTGCATGCACCTCACATCTTGCTCAGCTTCCCTTGCCAAATTAGGGCAGGTTGCAGAGCTGCCACCCTGCCCGTGTCTCTGTTGAGAAACTGAGTCTCATCTCATGTTGCTGGCTTGTACAGGAGCCACACACCGCAACAGCGACCCGAGAGCCCCAGGGCTCTCCTTTTTATCTGCTGTGCTGCTATCGGAGGAGAGAGAGGTTTAATTATCCTCAAGTGTCAGTTCAAGAGAAATCTGCTGGGACACAGCTCTTGGCAGGTGCAAAATAACAGGACATTTTCATGCATGGGAGGCTGAGCTGAGAACAGTTCTGTGCTTTAATTGGCGGCTCATAGGAAGGGTTCAGATCAGGGAACAGAAAATGGGATGGAGCGGGCTCCAGCAGTGATCCTGGTGCTACGGCTGCTGTGCAAAAGGGAAGATGGATGCTGAAGGCTAACAAGTTTCTCTGGTGCATTGCTCTGGGCGCTTAGTGCAGCTCTGGGCTGGCAGCACAACCTCAAGTCGGTGCCATCCTCGATGAGGGACTGATGTTTTTGCAGCGTTGCTTCGTTTCTGCTCATATTTTCAGTTGGTTCCCAGGGGAGCCATTGCAGGACCATCAGGAGATGTACTCCAAAGCTATCTACTAGGCATGGAGGGTGGGGTGGCCTCAGGGTTTATCCAACAGCTTCTCCTCCCTCCTCCTACCAAAATCCCTTCAATGCTTTACAGAAGCTCTCAAGGTAAGCGCTGGAAGAGTTTAGATTCCCCAGCTCCATAGGGAAAAGCCTCTTCCCTCTCCAGACGGTTGTGTTGAGGGAGCTTGGCGCCCACGGAGGATGTCCCATCCTGCCAGGGCTGCAGTGCTGGGATGCATGGTGCTGGTCCTGAGGCAGGATAGATGGATATCTGGCTGGGGTAGCTCTGGATGACGGCTCTGAGAAGGCGCTTTCTGTTCCTTGCCATAGCTAGCTGTGCCTGCAGCTCTGCAAAGGCATTTGGATGAGTGACTGCACAGAACAGACTTTTCCTCACTTGGAGGTCAAGCTGCTGTGAGATGGGCTGGACCAAGTGAGAGCAGAACCCTCTGCCTATTCACCTGCAACAAGCTTTTGATGCCACCTGTGACAGGAGCATATTTAGACTTGATGTATATCCCTCGCCTTGGCTTCGGATCAAGGCATAAGAGCTTTTGATGCATACACACACAATAAGAGGAAAAAAAAATAATTAAACCTACAATCCTCAAAATGTTTGCAAATCCAAGAGCTTATCCTCACCCTGGAAGGCAAAATTAACCCCGGGTAGGATCAGTAAATCACAGCATCAGCTGCTTTCATCATTGAACAAGAGGCAGCTGGGAGCGCAGCTGGCACAAAGCAGAGTAGCCACAGCCATCCTTTGCAGGGGTGCTCGGGGTCGCCTGCCACAGGTTTCCTCTCTAATGCCATTAGAGAACCATTTTCCTCTAATACCACTGGGAACCAGCAGGGTTCCAGCAATGTTGGTCAGGATTTGGCCCCAGATGGGTGTGATTAAAGAAACAAGGCTGCCTGAGGTACTAAGGGCACCCACTGAATAAATCCCTTGTCAGGGCGGTTGGAGGGGCAGTGATTCAGGACCAAATGGGCTGAGCTAACGCAAGCCCCCACCTTTGTCAAAGGGGTTTAATAACTTCTTCTTCAACACTTCAGTTTTTGGGTTGAACTCCCATGCTTTTAGCCTGGGGAAGAGATTTAAACCTTCTCTGCAAAGCTGAGAGCATCCCATATGGAGATCAGCGCATCAATGCCAACAATAATAACCATAAAGAGGCTGCTTGTCCAGCAGCATCCTGTCACTTTAGCTGCTGTCCTTCCTCCCCTTGCCATCAAAGCCCGTCTCCAGCGAGGCCAGTCTCTGCCTTCTGCCATGCTGAAAGCAAATACAGAGCAGGCAGAAGCAGGGCTGAGGGCATCTCCCTCACCCTGTACATGTGTTGAGCCAGGCAGGAATGTGTTTGGTGGGCACAGCGAGCCCAGTGGCGAGATATGAGTGGGAGAGGACAGCACAGGTCTCATTAGAGTCATCATCAGGTCTCAGAAATCCAGTGCACAGGGAGCACTGGAGGGGTTTTTCAGTGTGCTTGCATGTGGGATGTCACCCGGGGTGGTGGCGGTAGCTCCCAAGTACTCCGGTGGTGCCGGAGGCTGGGGTCAGGCCAGTCCGTCTGGAGTTTCATGGCATTATCTCTTAAACGCCTTTAACTGCAATAGGATGGCCTGACTGATTGGATTGTGCTCTGTAATTAATTAGCTGGGGCACTGTATGGGAAGCAGCTACAGTGGGAAGAGGGGAGGGAATCTGGTGCCGAGAGCTGTTAAGCTTCAAATGGCCATTTCTCATTAAAGCAGCCGTGTGCAGCATCAGTCACCGGGCACAGGAGGTTACTTCCAGTGTTCCGGCCCTCTTCCAGTCAAGTAACTGCAGCTTTGCTGCCCGACCATTCCCCAGAGCCCCATGTTCTGCAGCCTGCTCCTATGGCAAGCCCCACTGGGAGGAGAATCGGTTCAGGCTGGGGTGTATATGGGGATGCTCAGGGGGTGCCCCTCTCCCCAGGAAGCCCTTGCTAGGGTGACAGACCCTGCATGGGTGTAGGATGGTGCAGGTTGCATTCTCATGATGGTGATGGATCCTGGGCACTGCTGGCACGAGCCCTGATGCTCTTCCTTCCCTTGCCAGGGATGCTGCTCCCCACTCCTTCTGCCATGCGTTTGCTCCAGCTCCTTTGTCTGCTTTTAGCATCCATTTGTATCTTTAAACAGAAAACATCCCTCTTAGGTTAATTGCTTCTTCCCCCCCCCGTGTTTACTGTGGGGATTAATAAGGAACTGCAGTGTAAGGGAAATCTGCAGCGGCTCCTTGTTTATTGTTTCATTTAAGCAGATGCTGCTGGGCTGGACCCAACCTGCCTGAGGCTGGGCCAGGACGGGGGAGGGAAGGACAGGATGAGCACCTGCATGCCCAGGGGATGGGCTGGGATCCATGGGGCAGGTCTCCCCAACAACATGGGATGTGACGGGAAGGATCCCAGTGGCTTTAACCATAGAGGAGGTGGCCTTCCGGGGCAAGCTGTTGTGGCACAAGGGGTGTCCCCTGCCAGCCCTGGGTGATGGTGCCTGGGGAGGGCTGCAGCCTCCCCCCTCTCCTGCTAGGTGAGATGAAAAACAAAGCACACACAAAAGGCATGTGCCAGCTCAGCTTAACCCACAGAGGAAAACCACGTCATTTAAAAGAGAAAAGCTTTTAAAAATAGACGTTTTGAGCAGAGAATGCCACTCAGGAGAGTCAATGAGCTCTGTTTCAAGAGTTGGGAAACAGAACCTTGCAAAAGGAAGCCTCTCATTTTCCAGCTTTCCAAGTGCGGCTCCTGGAGCTCTGTGCTTTCCCAGCTGGCCGTGCCGGATCCAGCCTGGCTGCGTGATGGTTGCTGGGAATGGAGAATTCACCACCTTGGTGAAGCCAGAATCCGTGTTCCATCTCACCTTGGTTTCCCACTCGTTGGCGGGGCTGAAGGGGAAGTGGTGAGCCCCAGGGAGCATCCCTGATTTGGGATCTTTGGTTATAATTGGCCAAGGAGCCTTCTCATTTGCTTTGGCTCTGACTAATGAGGCGCGTCTCCCTTTGACAACGTGTCACAAGCAATGAATGTCTCCGGAGCTGCTGGGCTGCAAGGGCACCCCTGTGCTCCTGCCTGGGCTCGTCCTCCTTCACCTCACCCTATGCTGCCAGCTCGTGCCCCAGCCAGGGGGGGCACGTGGTCAGTGGTGAAGCAGCGTGCAAGGGAAGATCAAAGAATCATAAAATAGTTAGGATTCCTATGGAAGACCTCTTTCCCCCATAAAAATATGTGCTTTTATTGGAAGATTTGCAGGAACTTGTCTCCTTTGGTGGGGAGAAAACCAGATGGTCTCCAATAGGAAAATCTAAGTGGATCCATGCTTTTCAAGTCATTCCTCATGGGCAGGAAAAATTCTGGCTTAATCGGAAGTGCTCTGCTCACTGAGACTAAATTCCCTTTCCCTCCTCATCCTGCCTTGGTCAGGCTGTGGGGTGCAGTGACAGGGGCTGGAGCAGCCGTTCCGGGATCCTAGCATCCTAGTGTGTGGTCACAGTGTGTGGTGCTCATATAGGCAAAGAGAAGGGTCATGGACATGCTGGAGGCTGCCACCCTGGGGCAGGGATGCTCAGCCACATCTGACCGTGAAGGAAGGGGCTGGATGCTGCTTTATTTGAGGGTGCAGATGCCTTTGTGTTTGTCACCTCTTGTGGGGTGACACTAACTTTTGCTAAAGCTTCATTAAGGACTACTCAAGGCTTCTATTCACCGATAGGAAGCACCAAGTATTAACAGTGCTTCCCTTTGTATTCTTGATGCTTTCTCTTTAATCCTTGCTCTTCCTGGCTCTTCACTGTTAGCTTTTGTTTTCTCCTCAATAGCTTGTCTAATAAATGTCCTTATCTGGGGCACAAATCTACTTCATGTCTCAATTCTACTTGGCCAGGGCTGGTAATAAAAGCAAGGCAGCATCCTTTGAAAAGGGGCTCTGTCACCAGCAGCCGTGGGTGCTGCTGCTCCACTTCCCATTCCTGTCCCCAGAGCAGATAAAGACAAGGGGAAGATGCGTGGCTGGGAAGCAAAAGAGGCATCTGCCTGATAAATTGGGTGTCTAAGGAGTGCCGGCAGCAGTCAGTGCTCCAGGGATCGGGGCAGCTCGGCCCCAGTTGGTAATTAAAGAAGATGTGCTGGAGGCCTTGGATCCTTCTGAATTCCAGCAGATTAGAGGGGAAAAACAGTGGTGAAGGGTGACGGCTTGACAGGGAAGATCACAAGTATTTCTTTTAGCTTGAAGGAGCTTCTCATCTCTGGTCAAATAAAGCAGTTGCCTCCCAGTCTACATCTGTCCTTGAAAGGCTTTAACTGGGAGGTGTTGGGGTGGGTTTTTGTGTCAGCCTGTAGGTCTGTGAATGGAAGTAATAAGGTGGCTCAGTATTTCATAGCATCATAGAATGGTAGAATGGTTTGGGTTGAAGCTGGATTTGCTCCAGCAGCTCCACTTCCCTCTTGTGTTCATCTGAGGGCAGCATGTTGCCCGGCTGTTCAAGCCCACTGAGATCTGATCCTGATGCTGTCACTACAGTCACTCTTGCTTCTCACCATACTCCTGCATGAGCAGCTGAATTGGAGGGCAAACGGTGCTTTAATTAAGGCACAGCCTATTTCTGCTGGGCCAGACAGTGCTCACCTGCTGCCTTGTCAGAGCTTCCTGTGGAGCATTTCCCATGCTCAGGGACTAGGGGACTGTCAGTGGGAGCGTGCTGCCCAAGCTCCTCTTCCAAGCTCTCTGTTGTCCCATTGCTGGGATGTCTGGCTGGCTCCAGGATGTGTCCCCTCCCTGAGTTATCCATTTTATCCCCTCAGCACCTACTGTATCAAATCATTTTTGAAGACATTTTCTTTGTCTGTTTTTCCCTTACTCAGTTCTTGCATTTCAGAATGCACCCACCGTGCGTGCAGCACTCGGATGTGATCTCAGCTTTGCCCCAAATGTAATTGCTTTAGACCTGCAGCTAGTTGGTGAAAGCAATTTTCTCTACATTATGGAAGTCTCCAGCTCCTCTCATCCTTCATGCAAGTGGCTCTCCCCTAGTCCTGCCTTCTCTCTGTCCCTGAGTGACGCTCAGCCATAGGCATGCGGTACCTCTGCTTTTGGGGATGATGCTCTCACTTTTCCAGGGCTGTGGGACATTGTTATCCCCTATGGGGGATAACAAGCTTCTGTTTCAGGATCTGCTCATCAAGGGTGATGCTTGCTTCCCCCAAAGCTTTTCCCTTTGCCTTGCTGGGGCCATGTCTCCATGGTTGGCTGGGTGGGTGCCTGTGCCAGGCATGTGCTCATCTCAGCTCTGCAGCTCTCCCGCCCGCATGTTTAACATGCTCTTTATGTTTGCAGGACGTGTTGGGCTTGCAAAAGCATTAATAATGGAAAATAAATTGGAATCTGAGAGGAATAATCTTTAGGCATTCTCTGTAGGCCTTGTCTTGCATTGCATTCCTCAGCCATGTTGAAGGCTACAGCTGGAGGGGAATATAAATGAGGAGGGGCCCCGGGTCCCTCTGATCTGTTGTGATGCCTGTTGCTCAGTGGATCTGGCTGTAGGGAGCCTGCCCCTTTGCTGCTGTGGCTAAATCCAAGGGAGTCTGGAGAGGGTGGAAGTGATGAGGTGCTGCTGAACCTTTGCAGAGGGCTTCTGGTCCTGAGTCAAAGAAGGTCAGGGCACACTAGGGCTTCTGAGGTTCTGTGCCCTGCTTGGGGGCTGTGGTTGCATCCTGACATGGGGCAGCATCCTGGATTTGGTTGCATCCTGGCAGCTGTGATGTGTGCTTTGGTTCTGCACCAACCTGTCCTGGGGAGCCAGGACCTTGTGTCAGTGACCCGCTCTGCAGAAGGGGTTTAGGTTGCAGGTACATGCACATTAACATGCTCCATGCTTGTCCCAGCTGTAGCGTTCCCTGTGCTGAGACCCTGTAAGATGCTGGTCCTTTAAATGGAGAGAAATCCAGATGTCTCCAGCTCAAACACTACTGATAGGACAAGGGGTAACAGGTTAAAACTTAATCAGAGGACGTTTAGAGTGGATATAAGAAGGAAGTTCTTTACTGTGAGGGTGCTGAGGCACTGGAATGGGTTGCCCAAGGAAGCTGTGAATGCTCCATCCTTGGGGGTGTTCAAGGCCAGGTTGGACAGAGCCTTGGGTGACACGGTTTAGTGTGAGGTGTCCCTGCCCATGGCAGGGGGTTGGAACTGGATGATCATAAGGTCCTTCCCAACCCTAAATATTCTATGATTCTATGAACTAAAACTTTCTTCCTGCTTCTAAGGGATTGGGCTTGGTGTGGTGAGGGGAAGGCTGAGATTTGCTTCCACGATATGGGTGCCTATTGCCAGGACAGCCTGGCATGGTATGTACCATGTCCTCCCAGCTTGGACCTTTGTCAATGTCTAGATGAGGAGCTGAAGGACTGGGTAGGGAGGATTCATGAGGGCTGAAACCTGCTGCCATCTTCATGTGAACATGTTGAGTGCTTGTGCAGCTGGATGATGCCGGTGGCTTTCAGGTCCCATTGAAACCGGAGTCAGGGCTGTCTGGCAGCTCCAAGATGCTCCATACCTGCCTAAAGTGTGACTTCTTGCAGCAAGATCCTCCCAGTCCCATTGTTATGTGCTGTCTGAATGGTGTCAAGCTCTGAATTAGCTCAGGCAATTTACTTCATAAAGCAACACAGTAAATATGTCAGCACTCAGTGCATGTTTTTAATATAATATTTCAGATTGTTTTGAAAGAAGCCAAGATCCTGCTTTCCCTCTTCATTAGGAACGTTTTATGTGGAAAGGATGAACAATAGAGTTTGCCAGAGAGCAAGCTTTCCCAAGTATTTGTTGCTGCTGAGAAATAGGCTGCTTTTTACAGCAAACCCCTCAATGCAGAACTATCAGGGCAATTAAGCAGCACGTAAGCTGCCAAGGAGGGCTGTAGGATTGGCTTTGCTGGCGATGTTGGAAGCCAGGCTTGACCGTAACCATCAGGCATGCTTTAGGCACAGTGAATACCCATTCCTAAAGCGGGAATGGGTAAATGACCCTCCAGAAGCTCCTGGCCACCCGGGGCTTTCAGAAATACAATCTGAGCTGCTCTGGCACGGCACTTCCAGGCTGTGTGTTGTGAATCTTGTGATGTTTCAGCCCAGAAATGATGGCTTTGGCTTTTAACTCACTTCTCAGCAGGACCAGGGTGGGTTCTGTCCCGGGCTCCAGCTGGGAAACTTGGTTTCCTGCCATGGAAAGGGTAAGACCTTCTTCCTGGCTGGTTGTGATGTTCTGTTCTGGCTGGCGCTACTCAAAGTGAAAACCCCCAAATGCCACTGCAGAGCTTTCATCAGGGGAAGCGGGCTCCTGTCTGCTCTCCGAAGAGCTTCCCTTTCATCACAAGTTGCAGGAAACTTTCAGGGAGCTCCAAACTTTTCTCTTTAATGAGGACAAACCTGGAGGGATGGTGGGAGGGAGCCGTTCCCCAAAGCCCTGCTCTCCTTCCAGCAGGCCTGTGGCCCTGCTGAGGTGGGCTGAGATGAATTCCTTAGAAATAGAGGGCAACCTGGACCCTGGAGCCTTCCCATCATGGAAAAGCCTGTCTGACCCGCAACCTCACTAGTTGGGATGGGTAGCACCTAGGTGCTGAAGAGGGATTTAGGCAAAGAGGGGGATCTCACTGCTAGGATTAGCCCAGCAGAAATGCTCCAGAGAGGAGAGTGTGTGGATGCTGTGGGATGCAGGCTGGGCAGGGATGCGGCACCGTCCCTTCTTGCACCCAGGACAGGCAGGATGTGATTTTTCTTCACCTCCCTGTAATCCTGCTGCTCAGATAGTCTTTCTGAAGATCTATTTTTTCCCCCCACTCCTAAATGGAGTATTTAAGCTTATTCTTTTGTTTCTGTGAAAGAGGCAGTAAATCCTTTATCCTGCCTGCCTATTTCTGTGTGCTTATTTTCTCATTGTGCTCAAGCTTGTCAGCTGTGTCAAAGCCTGGAAACCTTGGCCTCTGTTGGACTCCAGACTTGGATTTCTCTGTATTTAACAACACAGGCTCCCTTGGACTAACAGTTCTTTTTAATCCCCTTGGTGGTGTCTGGTTTTTTACCTTTGCAAAAAGACCTGGTTAAAAAAAGCCCTGACAAAAGGGAGCAAGCAGAGAGGTAATGGTCTGTTGGGCTCATCCCGGCACAGCCTGCCAGCACCGGCAAGGAGTCACAGCCAGGGCATCCTCCTACCCACCCCATGCTTCTAGGGTACCAGGGCTGCCCCAGGGAATGGGAACCACCTTACAAGGGAGCTTAGCTTGTGCTCTGCGGGTGCCTAATGTTCAGGCAGGGGACCCGATGAGCTCAAAGGCAGGATTTTGGCATGCATGGGGATTACATGGGAGCAGGCAGATGGCTCCCATATCTGGGGCCATGTGCCAGCTCCGGCTGTGGTGCCCGCTCCTGGGAACAAGTGTGGGGAGTCTCCCTGGGGGAAATCTGACAGTCAGATATCCATCCCTCCATCCCTCCATCCCTCCATCCCTCCATCCCTCCATCCCTCCATCCCTCCATCCCTCCATCCCTCCATCCCTCCATCCCTCCATCCCTCCATCCCTCCATCCCTCCATCCCTCCATCCCTCCATCCCTCCATCCCTCCATCCCTCCCCATGGCTGGAGAAAGGGATACCAGGCTGTGGTGCTTGTGCCCACAGATGGGAATTGGGATGCTCCAGCCCACTGTGTGCCCCCATGGGGGTGGCAGAGGCCTCAGGCCCTGTGGTTCCCCTGGGTGAGCCTCTCCCGCTTTGTCCCACAGCCGGGCTGGTGCTCCATGAAGGCCCGTGGCAGCTTCCCACGCCAGGCAGCGCGGTGTTTGTGCGAGAACAAAGGGATAAACAATGGAAACTGTGATTAATTAGTGCAGCTAATTAGCAGCGTGCTTGGCCTGGGCTTGAGCTCGGGAAGGAGCCAAGATCAGAGGAAAAGCTGCCAGAGAGACTCTGGTGGGAAGCTCATTGGGGAGTGAGCTGGGGCAGCCGGGAAGGGGAAAGGATGCTTTTCCTTTGCTAGGTGCCCGTGCAGGGAGCTTGAACAGGGGAAACACCAACCACGGACCGAAGATGTGCTGCTAACACGCAGCCGTCACCACCCCATCAGCATCCTTCCATTCTCCAGTCCTGTCTGTGCTGAGACACCACTTCCCTTGGCCACAGTCAGCATCCCACCTGCACCCTGACGCTGTAGGTGCTAATTCTGAGCCCTCATTAGGGTCGGTGGAATAGTGTTCTCCCCGCTCTCCTTCCCTTACGAGGTACATATTCTTTCCTCTCCATTTGAAAATTAGCACAAGGACCACGATCAGCAAACAAATTTGCAGCAGGCACATGGTGGGCTCAGAGATTTGGAGGAATCCTTGGCAAATATTTGCCAGGCTCCTCCATGAACCTCGTGAATACTCCTCATGACCGAGAGATGCTGAGCAGGACTGGCACCTTGGGACGGGATGCCAGACCTCGTGTTGGGGATGGCTGCTACAGGATCCCTAAGCTAACAGCTTTTCCTTCCTTCCCTCCCTCCCTCCCTCCTCCTCCCTGTCCTCTTGCTGTGCAGTGTGAGGATATCTTAAGATGTGCTACACTTGACCGCAGCCATTGCAGGATCACATCATTCCCATTAAAAGGTGGCTGTGCCTAAATATCATTTGCTCAGCAAGGTCTAAAGCGGTGCCCTTTGGAGTAATTGGGAGACACGGCCCCTTTTCTGAGGATGGGAGAGTCTATTTTGCAAGGTGCCATCACTTTATTATTAATTTGTTAAACACTGACTGCTCAAAACTGTTTGAGATGCAAAAAAGGATGCGAGCTCTGCCTTGGGGACCTCACCGTTGTATAAGAGTATTAAATCAAAACCACGCTGGAGAGGATAGTGCTGCAGGTGAAGGTGAAGCTGGGGACAAGAGGGGTGAAGGTGCCTCCTCCTCTGTCAGGAAAGGGTCTTGCTTCTGTTTCAGCATCAGAGCCAGGAGGAGCGCTTGCAGATCAGCAGGTCAAGGACCTGCCTTTCTTTGTATGTCTGAGATTGGCAGTGGGACCCCTTCGCTTGGGAGCAGGGGGCAGAGCTGCACCTCACCTCATGAGACCCTGGCTGGGCCCATTGACCTACGGGGTTCCTTCCTTTGTATGTTCTAGCTGTGTGCATCAGTGGGCAGGGGGGCTGCTTGTGCTTTCCCTCCCTCCCCACCAGTGATGCTGGGAAGCACAATAACACCCTCTGAGAACTGTTCCTGTGCCTGGCAGGAGCCTCTCAGGGGCTGATGGACCTCTTCAGGTGTTCACATCTGCTCAGGGTCCAGAGCTAAGCGGTTCCTGCCTGAATCCTCTTGCTCCCTTGATGGTGGGGAGGGGGGAAATAAGAGCAACATAAAAAACTGCAAGCTCTTCACCTTGCTAACACTGGAGTTGGACTCCCTCTGGGGCCGAGTTTGCAGGGAGGGTGATGGAGGCCCTGTGTGCTCAGCCTGATGTCTCCTGTGCCTTTGTCACCCGCAGCCCTCTGTGCCCGGGAGCCATGAGCTGCATGCAGAGCCACTGGAGCAGCCCCCCGGTGCTGCTAGGCTGCTGCTAGGAACCAGCTGCTGGGACCCAGCTTCTGCATCCCTCCCAAGGTAAGGACCCTGTCTGTCTGTCTGTCTGTGCAAAGCAAGGGGTTCTGGTGTCTTCAGTGTAAGGACATGGAGCTGTTGGAGCAAGTCCAGAGGAGGGTCATGATCAGGGGCTGGAGCACCTCTGGTATGGAGCCAGGCTGAGAGAGCTGAGTTTGTTCAGCCTGGAGAAGAGAAGCTGCATGGAGACCTCAGAGCAGCTGCCAGTGTCTGAAGGGGGCTACAAGGATGCTGGGGAGGGACTCTTCATCAGGGACTGGAGCGATAGGACAAGGGGTGATGGGTTCAAACTGAAATGGGGGAGATATAAGGAAGAAATTCTTTATTATGAGGCTGGTGAGACACTGGAACAGGCTACAAGTGATAGCTGGGTTATTTATTGTTGCATCTCCTGTTTTGCCCAGGTGGGCTCTGTTCCCTGGGCAGCACGCACAGTTCCCTGCCTGCTATCTGCTCCTCTCCACCTCAGTTTGAGGGGGGTCAGAACTGCCCTTGTCTTGCAATTAAAGGGTGATTCTGAGGTTGGGGTAGCTCCTGATGTAACCTGCTCCCTGCAGACCGTATCCCATCTGGGAATTTGCTTGCAGTTTTAAGAGGAAGCCTGGGCTGCTGCAAGGAGCCAGGCTTGGGTGGGACCAGTGCCTTACGACTGCCTCTGCTTCCCTGGTGTACTTCCAAGGATAATTGTCTATAATTTGCCTCTTAACGATGCTCTGGAGGCTTTGCAGGCATTCGCTGCCTTTCCTCCTGCTGTAAAAGGCCTTTGGGGTATTTTGGAGGCTTCCTGCAGTGGGGGAGCAATGGGGGTGTTTGGGAAGGAGCTGAGCCCTTGTCGCAGTGAAACACCCTTGTCTGCTCTTTGCTCTTTGAGGTTAAAGAAGTAAGAGTTTGGTTTGTGGAGGGTGAGCTGGGGCTGAGGCTGATGCGGGTCGAACTCCTTCCTGATAGGTGCAAGATCAGTACTCACAGCATCAGTATTCACAGCTGAGGAGCGGGATTTCGGTTTAGGGACCCAAAACTCAACTTCTGGGATTGTTTTGCATTGTGAGGCCTCTTGTTTTCAAGCTTCTCCTTGCAAACAGAGGCATCAGCTCTGTGCAGTAACATGGGAATCGCAGCTTCTCCGTGTGTGTAATCCCTGTGTAACGCAGGGGAGCTGGGCCTGGAGGAAGATGCTGTCACCAGCCTGACACAGGGTCCCGTTTCGGAGGCCTGCAAGAGGGTGTTTTAGTGAGCTAATAACATAAATCAGAGCTGAGGTCTGGCTTGTCCCAGTTCCTTCTGGGAGCTGGGATGAGCTGGGATGCAGGGGCTGGTTAGCACGGCAAAGACTGACATCCTCGGCTGTAAATATCCAGCCCTCTCTAATCCTCTTGGTAGCTCCAGCACTGCTGTTTTCCTAAGAGTTATTTGACTCTTTGCGTTGCGCTCCTCAGACAAATGGCTTTTAAATAAAACCCTCTGCTAACTCGTTAGGCCTCCTGTCCAGGTCACTTCCTGCGTGGGTGATTTATAGGGCTGCTTTTAACATTTTATTAACTTTAAATCGCTAGGGCCAGTCAATTGGAGTCTATCCCATTAGCTGCGGTGTGTGGTGGCCCAGGGCACCAGGTTCTCCTGCAGCTTCCCTCGCTTCTGGGGAGGCCGTGATGCTCTGAGAGTGACCACAGGCGAGAGATGGGAAAGAACAGGAGGAGGATTGAGATGAGGAGGAATAGATCTGGAATGGAGAAGTGAGTAGTATAAGGTTTAAAGAGATAATGGGGCTTGTGATCATATCTGGGGAGCTGGCTTATCTTCTGGCACTGGTGTTTTCTTGGCTGCATCCCCCGCAGCTCATGCTGGATGATGCAGTCATGGGAGAGGAGCATCAGGTAGCTGCTCCATACCCATCCCAGTCCTGGCAAGGGATCACAAGTAGGATGTGCCTGTATTAAACCCCTCCTGTAGCAGTGCCGACTATGGAGCCTGCCTCCTTGCCTAGTGCATGCTTTAGCTCCTGGCATTCCATCCGATCCATCCTGGGGAGCTTGGATCCAGCTCTGTCACGCAGGAGGCTGCTGGGAGCCGCTGGGGGCTGAGCGGGCTGGGAAATCCAAACGAGACAGAGCTTAGAAGTGATGTGAGGTTGCAGCAGCAGCTTTGATTATCTCTGGTTTTGTTGCTGCTCTCCCCCTGTGCCCTGCCTTTGTTCCACCCCTGCTCGGAGATGGTATTCAGTGGAGTTTTCCAGCTCTTGGTAACAGGGAAAAAAAGCTCGAACTCCTGCACAACCAGAGCTAATGAGCTCTCTCTGGAAATAAAGGTATCCTGAGGACAGCCTTGCTATACAGAGCAGGCTGCTGCGGCCACTGCCTCCGAGCAACGATCCAGCATGGGGCTTAGCAGAGCTGTCCCCTCTCATCCTTCCATTTGGCTCTGAGAAAGCCAAACCATGGTTTGCTCCTCTGGCAGGAGGGAACACGCATCCCCATGAGTCAGGACCAGTTTTAACTGGCTTGGAAAGGTTTGGTTTACACCTGGCTCCCGTTGCTGTCCCTGCACATCATCGTCACCACCGCATTCCCTAGGGTGCACAGGGTAAGGAGGTGGGCTCGCTGCAGCCCTGCGTGCCTGCAGGGGAAGCAGACCCGCAGTCCCCAAGGGCTGTTGGGGTTGTCAGGCATACGGCCAGGAGGGAATTCATCTTGCAGCAAAGCCGGCATCTGAAAGCCATCGCTTCTGATGTGTCCATGATTTGCTGAAACCTGTGTCTCCTTTGTCATATTTCTTCCTGTCTCTGCCTCAAATCCCAGAGCAAAGGCTGAGAAGTCGCTCACAGAGAGGAGCAGGGTTTGGGCATGTTTTCCTCCACCTTTAAATATTTATTCTCAGCTTTGGAGATGCACAGGCTGTGGTGTGGCAGTGTCTCCTGCATGGCAGAGGAGTGATGTGGGGTGTTTGCCTCTTCCCACGGGTGAGCTCCATCACTGGGGTGGCACATCCCCAGAGGCACCCAGCCCTGCCTGACCGTCCCTGTGCCCGGCAGCACGCAGAGCTGCTGCTGCAGCCTTTCCCTTCACCTTGGCAGCTTGTGCGGGGCTCTCAAGGTCGTGCAGGTAGCCAGAGCGATGCTCCAGCCCTGGCACTGTAGCCTGAGCTGCTGTGCTGCGCTCAGCCGGAGCTTCGGGCCTCCCTCCCTTCCTCTTGTCTTGCTCTGATTTTCCCAGCCTCCCTGCTCGCTTGGGTACATGGATTGAATTCGGGGGGAGCAGCTCCGTGCCGTTGGGATGCATGTGCCCGGCATGCCGATGAGCAGGGCTGGTGCTGGAGAACGGTGGCTCTGTGCAGGATGTGCTGGGCACTGAGGGGCTGTGCCAGAGCATAGCCATGCTGCACGCATGGGTCTGTGGGCCCAACAGAAGGGCAGGTGAAGTCCCAGTGGGTTGCACCCACCACCCTTGGAGCATTTCCCTGGATGCTTGTTCTCACCTCTGGCTCTGCCATTGCCTGGACCAAGGCAGAGGGAATTTTGCGTCTTCCCCTTGTAGCTCAGATACGGTGGTGGTAAATTACCAGGAGAAAAGCTGGGAGCTGGTTTCTTGTGCAGCAGCTCTGCAGGGGCTGGGAGGATGCTGCCCTTCCAGGTGAGCGGGCACACTGCTTCCTCTGCCTCCAGCCCTTGTGAGCACCACGCCGCAGCTGGTACCCATCGGCATCGGGCCTTGTCCCCTGTCCCCACCAGCGGTGCCACCGCAGGGACCCAGAGTGTGTAGGCACTGGAGCAGAAAACCCTCTGCAGAGGCCCACGGTTGGGTGGCAGGTGCAGCTCTACCGGGAGATGGCTGAAACCAGCACGTCCTGAAGGCAGGAAGAGGCAGACGAGGCAGGAGCTCAGGGAGTGGGATTTGTTTTCTCTTAAGGAAGAATAAATGCGAGCAAGCTCACTGGAAAACTGAGCTGCAGTGAGCATGAAGTGATGAGGTTGGGGCCATGGCGCAGGCTCCCTGGGCTGCTCTTCCCAAGCCTGCCTGCCCTCTGCCTGTACCCACCGTAAGCTGGCAGCAGGAGCAGCCCCTCTCAGCTCTCTCTGGATTTCAGACCAGAGCAGCCTCATGAGTAGTAAAAATGTCCCCAAGATAAACTACTGCTGCTCTAAGAAGTGCAATGATCTTGGACTGGTTTGTGTTGAAGGGACCTTAAAGCTCATCCAGCTCCAACCCCTGCCACGGGCAGGGACCCCTTCCACTAGAGCAGCTTGCTCCAAGCCCCTGTGTCCAACCTGGCCTTGAGCACTGCCAGGGATGGGGCAGCCACAGCTTCTCTGGGCACCCTGTGCCAGCGCCTCAGCACCCTCACAGGGAAGAGCTTCTGCCTAAGAGCTCATCCCAGTCTCCCCTCTGGCAGGTTAAAGCCATTCCCCTTGGCCTGTCCCTACAGGACCTTGTCCAAAGCCCCTCTCCAGGTTTCTTGTAGGTTCCCTTAATGTATTGGAAAGATGCTCTAAGGTCTTCCTTATATCCCTTATAATGATGTCTTTTCTGCTATTGCAGCAGTGGGTACTGAAGTTTGTTGGTCTTATGCCATGTCATGGCAGAGCTTTTGCATACAGGAGGGTAATGCCAGGAGGAAAAATGAATTATAGCAAGGACATCTTTTGGGGAAGAAGCTTTTGTTATAGGTTTGTTCCTGCTTGGTTGTGTCACTGGGTTAGAGCCACTGTGCCCATGCAGTGTGGTACCAGTCTCTGCCTGCCCCTTCCCTCCTGCCTGCGCCTGGCTGGTGGCTCTGAGTGATGTTTAAGGAAGGTGGAGATGTGCCATGTGTTGTGCTCCTGCCCTGCCTCCTCATGGCATCTCCTCAGGTCTCCCTGGCTCCAGCAGGAGCAGACAGTGCCACAGGTGTCTCCTGGGTGTGAAAATGGGAGGCCTGAGACTTGTAAGGAAATGTTTCTTTAAGATCCAAACTTATTCAGTCATCGGTCATTTGACCTCAGAAACCCCTGTGGCACTGCATGGGCCATGGGCAAAGCTCCCGGAGCACGCACAGGGGACGTTTGGAGCTGGATGTTGCAGTAACTTATTGGTGAATGGTTGGGATAAGTCATAGCTTATAAAAGCAGCCAGGAAAAAGATTGCTGATTAATTCTTGTGAATAAACAGTGGCGAGCAGCGTGTCTCAGTACAAGCCAGACTGACTCTTACGGTGATTCATGGATTTTTCCGTAGGAAAAAATCGCTTCTGTGGGGATTGCTGGTGTGTGGGGTGCCTGCTTGCCTCCGTGAGTAATTCCCCCCTCCGAAAGCACCGGGGTGTGGAAAAATGATGAACTTCTATGTGGGAACTGCAGGGGAGACTTGAGAGGGAGGAAGGGATGTGCTTGGCTCCACCACTGCAGCCAGTGACTGTATCCTTTTGAAGAGCACCACAGGAGGTGCGGGAGTGGGAATTTCACTGCCAGAAACGCTGAAGGAGGCGAATCTTGGAGGGGAGGGGGGAAGAACGGAGCTGAGGTGTCTGAGCACGCTTGCTATGTGAGGTCAGCTGGGACCAGTGATGCTTCCCCTTGAAAAGTGCTGTAGCACTAGTGGCAAAGCAAGCACCCAAGGAGAAGTGTGTCCCCAGCATCATTCCTTCCATTTCCCCATCATTCCACTTCAGTTGGGTTTGTTTTATTTCCAGCACCTTGGCTTTGTGCTGGAAGCTGGCCAGCATGTGTGCTGCTGGGATCCATGGGCTCAGGGTGGAAGCATGTGCAGGAGGTGGTGGCTGGAGGTGTAACCTGTGTCTGTGTGATGCTGTGTGTTTAAAACAGCCAAGGTGGGATGGGGAAACGCTGGGTGAGGCACTAGGCATAGGGATGGGCAGTGCCTGTGCTGTGGAGTTGGCACTGGGGGTGGCACCGGCCCTTGCTGTGGTGCTGTTTGGTTTGGAGATAGAAGCAAACCCACCCCCCAGAAAATAGAACTACATCTCAGGAGTTCTCCTTAGCTGAAACTTGGAACTCAGTTTGGCTTCTTGGTGGGGTTTTTTGACTGTTCTTGGTGACAAATGCAGGTATTGAGTTTCCCGGCACAGCAAAGGCAAGGTGGCGCAATGGTGGGAGAGGCTGGTGTAGAGATGCAGTTGGGAAGGAGGAAGAAGGAGAGGTCAGCCTGGAGGCTGGTCCAGCCCCAGGAGGTACCAGGCAGGCTGACACATCCCTTGGTGCAGTAACCACGCCATAGCAGCTTGGCTCTGCCACCCTGGTCCCCTTTCCCCGCAGTGTCTCCATGTGTTCCCAACCCAGCACCGCCTCCTCCCCATCCCTCCCTCCACCGCGATACCCATCCTGTATTCATTACAGTGCCCGTGTACTTCTCCAAGCCCAATATACTTTGAATTACTGCTCGTCTATTCCTCTTGACATCCTCATGCTCATAACTAGGAAGCCTGCATTACCCGTTTGCACATCTGTCAAGCTGCGTGTTCCTCGGCCATTTCCAGAGATACATAAAATTGCCCATGGTTATGACATTATTGACAACCCGCCCCGTCTCCTTCCCCCTCCCCAAGCCCAAATGGCTGCCTGGCTTTATGAGGATTGATATTTGGGTAGTAAATATTTTAGAGCCTCATCTGATGAGTGTGTCTGTGCAGATGAATACATTTCTGGCTAAGGACAGATGTTGGAGCTATCTCCATTGGAAATATGGGGCCTTGTCTTTCCCTCTCCTGCCTTTGCAGTATCTCTGTCATCTCTCTCCAGCCCTCCCAGTGCTGCCTGATCCCGGTGGGAGGAAAAGGAATTAGAGGGGAAAAAGCCAAGCAGAGCTGCCAGGAGGGACCAGGCAAAGCACTGCGAGGGATGTTGCATGTCAATGGCCCATCACTGCAGCATCGCGATGCTGGGCTCCCCATGTCCATCAGCAGCAGGACTGAATTTCTACCGGCAAGGAGGTTTCCTTACCCAAACCTGGCGAAACCACCAATTCCTGCTGTGCTGGACAAGCAGTTTCAGCCCCTTTGACAGAAGGAAGACAAGCAGCAGTCTGTCTGTTGTTTCCAAGGGATATGTTTTAACTTGGCTGTTCTGAAAAGCTGCTTCATCTCCCAGAGTTTCTAAACACAGTTTGATAAATGCCTGTAAAGAGGAAGCGACCCGGGAATAACATGGCCTGGGTGATCCGAACAATAATTTTATCGTGCTGAGAAAAGCAAGGAGCCCATTTTCAGCTCCTCAAAACGATTTGCTCTTTTCCTTCAATCAGCAAAAAACAAGCATTGCCTGAGTCCTTGGGAAGAGAAGCAGATGCAGCTTCTGCAGAGTGAGCCGGTCCTGGTTCGGGTTGTCACCGCGGGGCTCGGGCTACATCTGGGCTGGGAGCATCGGGATTCAGGGGGCTTTTAACGTACATCTGCACTTGGAGCTTTGCTTGTGCTGCTTAATGGAGCGGTCCTTGCACCCAGACCCAAGCCTGGGCCTGGGACTCTGGTTGGAGCCCACCCAAGGCAAGACAGCCCATGGGTCCCCTCACTCCGTGCCTTCTCGTTGCCATTTTGCTGCTGTTTTTCATCCTCTGAGCCTGGAGAGAGCACACTGAAACGTGTTAAAAACCAGCTCATTTGCCTGGGGGAGGCTTCCCAACCGCTCCATCACAACCCCTCCGGGGCTTTGTCATGAGGGCAGGAGTTTCCTGGCTCCGAAGCAGGGTGCTGTGTGCTGGGGGGGGGGCAGCGGGAGGTGATGTGGGGGCTGCCAGGATGGCACCCCCGCTGCTGTGTCACCCCAGTGCCGGCTGTGCCTGTGATGGGGTGTCCTTTTCCCCACCCTCTTCACTTGCTGACAGCAGAGTGATGTGCAAATGGGACTCAGCATCATTGCTGGGGGTTTAGGGGGAGGATGGAGCACTCCTGGGTCTTGCTGCTTGAAGCTGCTGCATAGACAAGGGGGAGTATATGGATTTCTCTGTGGGTCAGAGCCTGTCAGCCACCTCTTTGGGGCCTGTTGTGTTGGTGCTGCAGGCGGTCGCTGGTACCATGGAGTCCACCGTACCACCTAATGCATTTCAAGGAGAGATCTGTGACATCGAGGAGCTGAGCTGGACAGGATGGCTTTGCCAGGGTGCTGGGGGAGGAAAACGTACCCAACTCTGCTTGCGAGGGTTTGGTGTCTCCATCTCCAAAAGGGAGGTGCTCACCGAGGTGAGGAGTTCAGTGGCCTCCGTTACTCAGGGATGAAGGATGCTGCCCTGCCCCTGGCCAGTCTGCTCTTTTCCAGCAGTGTAGTATCTATTTATTTATGATTTCCGTGGGTGGTGTTTTGGATGATCTATTGAGCCAGAGTGAGATATTTTGAGGCACAGTGAGATATTTTAAAAACATCTCATCACTCTGGAAATATCCATGGTGCGATAGCTCCGTATTAGTCATTCGGAAAGGGAGTGATTTCAATGAAAGAAAAACCATTTCATCTTGTCAGGGCATTTTCACTCACTGTCTGCCAGGCAGCTGCTGTCACTCTTCAGTCTCTGTGGCTGGTTTTACTCTTCTCAGGCGCTGCCTTTTGATTTTATTTTCTAACAAGAAATAAAATAAACCCTCTAATGGATATTGGTAGCTATGAACTCATCAACTGTCAGGAAGAAAGAGCCTTTAAAAAGATGCAATAAACCCTCTTTGCACTGGATTATTTCCAGTGGGATTATTCCTCCCGGGGACTATCTCCATTTGGAAGGAGAAACTCCTCCTCCAGGTATTGGACCTTGAACAAAATCCGGCATGATTTATCCCCCTGGAAAGTGGGAGTAACTCCAAGACTCTTGCACACCAGCTGGGGATGCAGAATTAGGCTCACGGAGAACAGGAGGAGAGCTGGTTTTGTGCTAGGAGAGGAAAAAGAAACCTGTAAGAAAACACAACTGATGAGGCCCCATCCTGCAAGGGAAAACAGCACAAAGCCGTTCAGCAAATGAAAAGCCAAATGAGCTGTAAAAAAACCCACCACCAGGCTAGGAGAGATTTTCACTTGGAGGGAATCTGCCATAAATCACCTAATACTCAGGTTTGCACTGCCATTTGGGAAAATGTGCATCATATTCCTCCAGTCCCTGCTCTGCTTTATGTGCCTCTGGAGCTGGGGTTTCTATAGCACAGCCCACGTGCCCTGGGGAGGAGGCGATTCGGCTGAGATGCTCCCATCTAGTTTGTCCTTTCTCCATAATCAGGCTAAGAGTAATTGCACTGCAGTTACACTATGTGCTGTCGCTTCGTGGGGAACAACTGCTATTGCCTTATGCAATCCATAGATGATTCCGTAAATGACTCGGAATGATCCCTCTGTGGTTAAATGCTTGGGTGGTGTCAATACCCAGAGTTTTCCCAGGGTGCAGGATGATGCTCCAACGCATCCAAGGGCCCCTACAGGGAAGCTCAGTGGGAATAGGCTTGTGCCCAAGCTGTTCTGGGGGGATCTCTGCTGCCGGGGCTCCCCCTTGGCCATCTCCTTTGAGTCAGGCTGGGTTTCTGCCTGCATCCCCATGCATCCCGTCCCAGCTCCTGCTGCTGTGGTCAGAGTGCAGCTGCAGAGCCAGGGGTTTAAAATAGAAGCTATTAACTAAAGAGCAGGGGAGGGCAGGGAGGAGGCAGCCGGGTCCCCAGTGGTGCCTTGGGGTTTAGTGAGCGCTGATGCCTTTGGAGCCTTCTCCCCAGCTCCTCGGGGACAAAAAGGGCATCACTTCCCAGAAAAGCAGGAATCAGGGGGGTCGTGGAGGTGGCTGCCCTACACCAAGTGCCCATAAACCCGATCTCTCTCTTAAAGCTTGGCTTGGCTTTGGGGACTTGTAAGCTTTACAACTGTTGCCTTTTATTTCTGGTAAAATAGAATGAAAACGGCAAACCAGAGCTGTTTCTTGCCTTGCTCCTCTTCCTTTTCACTCCCACGCTCGCCCCAAATACTCTTCCTTGGCTTTGCGCTTGGTGCTCCCATGCCAGATGCTCTTAATTCAATTAACGCAGGCAGACCTATTGCGTTTCTTGGCCAGAGGCAGGACTTACCACCTGCATGGTGAATCCTCTGCTCCCTCTTGGAATGGCATCTCCTGCATCCCTGTGCTGGCGGTGAGCACGTCCCCATCCCGCGCCCCTGAGTCAGCAGTTTGCTGCTATTTCACCTTACGAAAAATAAAAAGAAGAAAGTTCCAGTATTTAAAGTATTTAAGCAGATGGGAAGCCACAAACTGCAGTCGGTGGAGGGAGCGTGTTTCATGACTAACAAAATATGCCAGGTAGGCCGTTCCACTTGAGATATTTTCAGGAATATAATCACTTTCACACATCCTCATAAATTTGCCAAAGTGTTAGTTTTCCCCCATATGGATCGGGGAGGATGCAGCATGTCATGACTGTTGCACAGCATCTCGAGTGCCGTGTCTTTGTGGTGGGTTGGCTTTTTCTTCTTTCTTCCCCGTAGCCAGGCTGTAATTGAAAGAGAAGGTTGATTCCCCCTTCCCCATAGTTAGTGTGGGCAGAGGGTCGGCCTCCAGCTCCTTGCCCTCCATCCAGGGAAGGCAGTGGTTAGATCTCTAATAATTCCCGTGGGTTGGGAACTCGCTGGATGGCTGGGCCCGAAGAGTGGTGGTGAATGGCATCACATCTGGTTGGTGACCAGTCACTAGTGGTGTCCCTCAGGGCTCGGTGTTGTGGCCAGTGTTGTTCAATGTCTTCACTGATGATCTGGATGAGGGGATAGAGGGCACCCTCAGTGAGTTTGTGGATGACAGTGAGTTTGTGATGGGTAGGAAGCTCTGCAGAGGGATCTGGACAGGCTGGATCCATGGGCTGTGGCCAATGGGATGAGGTTCAACACGGCAAAGTGCCAGGTCCTGCACTTGGGCTACAACAACCCCCTGCAAGGCTCCAGGCTCAGGGAAGAGGGGCTGGAAACTGGTCATGGGAAAAGAGCTGGGGGTGCTGATTGATGGAGCTGAATGTGCCCAGGCAGCCAAGAAGCCCCCAGCATCCCGGCTTATATCACCACCGGTGTGGGAGCAAGGCTAGGGCAGTGATTGCCCCCCCTGTGCTGGGCACTGGGGAGGCTGCACCTCAAATCCTGGGTTCAGCTCTGGGCCCCTCACTACAAGAGAGACTTGAGGGGCTGGAGCGGGGCCAGAGAAGGGCACCAGAGCTGGTGCAGGGCCTAGAGCACAAACGTGATGGGGAACGGCTGAGGGACCTGGGGGGTTCAGTCTGGAGAAGAGAAGGCTCCCAAGAAACAAGGGATAGGAGAAGAGGAACCGGCCTCAAGCTGCACCAGGGCAGGTTTAGATGGAGCTGAGGAACAATTCCTTCCCCAGAGGGTGCTCAGGCATTGGAACAGGCTGCCCAGGGCAGGGCTGCAGTCACCGTCCCGGCAAGTGTTCACACAGCGTGGAGACGAGGCCTCAGTGCCGTGGGTTAGTGGTGGCCTTGGCAGTGCTGGGCAATGGTTGGACTGGAGGAGCTTAAAGGTCTTTTCCAGTGTGGTTGATTCAGTGATTCTATGACTGTGTGAAAAGGCTGGGGTTGGGCTGGAACAGTGCCAGGGATGCTGTTCCCACAGGGGAGTGCCAGCAGGGAGAGAGGGATGCTCTAAGGAAGCCCCAAAGGCTGCATCCTTCCCATTGAGAGCCTTTGAATAGAGGCTCCAGCATCGCAGTGGGGTAAACAAATGCAAAATATTTTGAAGTCATTCAGTCTCAGCATTGGATTCTTTCTTTTCTTTTTGGTATCCTGGCAAAATTAAATAAAAGGACCCGTTTTCTGCATGTTATTGATCTTTCACTCAAAATCTGGGCCCTTTTCCAGGAAAAATGAGCCCTTTTGTGAACAAAGAGACAGGCACCTTCCCAACAAAAGTCAGCCTTCAAATCCAATGTTCTGTGTGTTTGAAATTTCATGTTTCTGAAAGGAAAATATCAATTTCACTCAAATTTGCAGACAAGTGATGCAGGGATGGGGGGAGACTGCCCTGAATGGATTAGTGAACATTTGAAGGCCAAATTGCCAGAGGGATTTCAAAGCAAAGGGAAAAACAACCTTGTCCCTGGTTTTTGAACAGAGTTCGTGTTGTGAATCCAGAGCTGGGCTGTTGGGCTGGAGATGCCTTTGCTGTCCTCATCCCTTGGTGACCTGGAACCTTCATCATACACACTGGCCATGGCAGGAAGGCTCAGCCTGTCTCTTGTGGCCACATCTCGGCCTCAGTAGTTTATGTGCCCTTGGTTTTTTAATGTGGAGCCAGGTACTGAGCTGGTATAAGCTGGTGTTGTTGTTGCCTTGGTTGGACACCCCGTTGAGAGCAGCTTGCTAGTGTCTTAGACAAGCTGGGCTTTGCCAGCAGTGTCTTACAGGTTAAGTCATTAACTCTCTGTGGCTCATTTATTTGTTGGTAAAGCACTTGGGAATTGCTTGGGAGGAGATGTGTTACGCTTGCTTGGACCGTGCTACCACACGGATACTCAGCTGTCGGGCTGGGTATCCCAAACACGTGTTTAGAGCGCAGCCCATCACAGTGACACCCTCATTTATAACGAGGGGGGCTGTGTTCACCTCCCAACCCTGCTGCTGCATCCTTTGATAGGAGTAAATAGGTTTTCTGTGTGTTTTCTACCCGTGCAGCAGTGATGCCCTTTCCTCACTGTACTGTGGAGGGGATGGAGACAACGCTGGCTCAAGCGTGTCCACCCAGCCCCATGCTCACTGAGCAGTGCCACAGGAAAAGTTTGCCTGTCGACTGGAGCAGAGGAGTTCCCCCCCCGTGCCCCATTGGGGTTGCTCCCCGTGCGTGTGTAAGCTTGCTTATCTTTGGAAAGGCACGGCGCCGCTGACAAGCGGTGCAGGAGATGGGGGCAGTAGGTGGATCGTTTTTAGCAGCGCGCACGCACGGAGCAGACAGCTTGGGCATGTTCCAAAACACTTCCCACGCCCCCAGGCTGAATTTTAAGAAGCTGGGGCATCTGCACATTCAAAATGCTCCGGGGAAGTGGTGTGGGGGGGGAGAGAAGGGAAAGAATCCCAAAGGCAGGCAGAGCAGCCAGCGCCGCGTGGAAGGGGCAGGCAGCACCCAAAGGCTGATGTCTTGCTGCGGCGGGGAGTTTGTGGCAAAGGCTGAGCAGCTCCAAGCCGCTCTCCGGAGGGGCAGAGCACAGGTGAGCGTGGAGCAGCGGTCCCTGGCTTGCCTTGAGGCTGCTGGCAGGCTGGTCTTGCTCTTGGTTGAGTGGGGGACAATGGGAAGAGGAGCTTGAGTTATCCAGGAGCGGTGTCCGGGTGAGTGACCGTGCCTCCCGTCCATCCGGGGTATTGCAGCCTCCGAGCAGCTCCCTGTGTTCGGGGGCGTCCCAGCGCCTTGCAGGAAGAGGACGGGATGGGGCGGTGATGGGGAATGGGAATGAGCCCTGTGCTTGTCCCACCGTGTCTGCTTCCAGGAGCTGCCCGCGATCCTGCACATTAACGGCAGTTGTCTCACCAGCTTCTTTCTGTGGGGCAGCCCTGGTAGGGAGGACCAGCAGCATCCCCTTCTGCATCTCCTGAGGGGGCTGAAACAAGCAGGCAGCTGGCAGGGGTTGGTGCTGGGAGCACCCAAGCCCTAGGCTTGCTTGCACTGACTGGCTGAGGGCTCCCTGGGGCAGGGTTGGACATACAGCTGGAGAGGGGAGCTTCTTGGGGATGGAGGACAGCCTGGGTATATGGTCCAGTGAAGCCTTGGAGCCCCTATGGTGATGATCTGGGGCTTCTTCTTTGAGTCTTGGTATAGCTTTGTATAAGTAGCTTCAGGCTGTGAAGGTTGTGAGGCTTTCTGTGCGGGGTGCCCAGCATTAGTGCTGAGAACAGCCCACTTCTTGCTGCTGCTGCTCCCTTGAGATCCAAGGTCCCAGCTCCTGGTGACGTGGGGCCTCAGAGGTCTTGCACTGGAAGGGATGGGTGTAAACCTGGAGAGCCTGAGCTGTCTTCTGAGTTCCTCAGCTTACCAAGCTGATCTGTGCTCTGAGATCCAAGGGTGGAGATGCATGCTCCATTGAGGTCCTGTTCCTGCTGGGTATCCCATGTGACGTCCTGGCAGCCCTGAGCCGCCCTCTTTGGGGTGTTCTGGGCTGTGACAGCTCCCTGCTATCTCACAAGGCACACGGGATAGGCGCTGTGGATGCTCCTCCCGGAGCATCACGTGCAAGAGGGGCATCTTCCCAGCGCTCCCCTGTGGTTGTCTTCCACGCTGCTCAGCAGACCGTCACCCTGGCATCCGGGCTTCTTGCGCTGCACCCTTCTGCAGACAGAGCGGGTGCTTTATTTCAATGGGACTTTTGCCTGGTGTGGAGGAGACAGGGAAAGGAGGGAGGTCCAGGCGTGGAAAACAGCCCTGCCTCTTCTGTGAGCTAAATGCCCCCAAGCTCCGAGCTCTTTGCCTTTCCATTTGGGAAGACGAAACTTCTTGGGAAGCCTCCGGTTCTTAAGCATCCCTTCCAGAAGAGGCTGAGGCAGGTAAATTGTGGGCTTTGCAGGTCCCTTTGTACCAGCAGATGTAACGCTCTCCACCATGTCCTCATCCCCTAGGGTGGCCTCATTGCAAGGAGCAACATTTTGGCAATGGTGCCCTTCTGGTGGGCAGGGGGATCCCTGACACCCAAGGGAGGAGGACAAGGCCCTCCTTGCTGCAGTGCTAAACACAAGGTGCTCTTCTGCTGCATGGCCCAGGGTGAGGAGGAGGAAGGCAGAGAAGGATGGGGATGGACTCAATGTGCCCTGGGGACTGGTTCACTCCTGCTAATGAGCAGTGAACGAGCCATAGGCAGCCGTGCTCCTGGCACATAATTACCTTGCTGGGTGCAGGGAAGGGAGCACAAAGACTCACTGGCTGCAGGGACTTTAAAACCTCCCCAGTCTGGAGCTCATTTGGGAAAGGCAACCGAAGGAAAAGCCCAAACCCCAACGTGTTTGTATTTTACGAAGCCATTTCTGCCGGGCAGGCAGGGCAGTCTGTTACCCAAGTGTCTCACCTTTGGGTTTAGCTGTAAGCATCAAGATGTTCTGGCTTTTCTCCTCCTTCAGTCCTCAGAGGGGCACAGCCGAGGGGCAGGCTGGGGCTCTGCCTCCCTCCCCAGTCCATGGCTAAGCTCATGGGTGGTTTGGAGAGAAAACTCAATCTAGGAGTGATAGCAGTGGGGTTTCCATGGGACCAGGGTACCCGGCCATCCCTTTGCTAATGTGATTGCACTGATGCTGCCTAAGGGCTGCCGGGGTCCTGGCCTGAGGCTGCTGCTCCACTGCCTGGGGGTGATCCTGGAGCTGCCCTGAGGGTGGCTCTTGGGGCTGTGCCAGGCAGTGCCATCCCTTGGGTGCTCCTTGTGCCCGGAGGGTGGGATTGCTGCTCTCCTGACACCAGGGCACACCTCATTAGCTGCCTCCATCTCCTCTCCCCTCTGTTTAGCTCCAGTTTTGCAGTCGTTCACCTAATTTATGTATTTAGTTATTTGCTGGCTTGAGGGGTGAGATGGCTGCAACGAGTCATGATGGGGCTGACAGATCCCTTCCCTGTGTGCCCTGCCATGTAGGTCATATAGGGCACAAAGGGAACTGGGCGTCCCAGTGTTTCCCTCCCCCTATCACCAATTAAACTCTGTGGTGTTTGTTATAGGGTCTGGCAAAGCTCAGACTTTCAAGGAAGTGTTAGGGGCTGATGTGTGGCTCTCCCTGGGAGGGCAATGGGGACATAGAGACATGGCGTGACGGGGGGGGGGGGGGGGGGGGGGGGGGGGGCAGTAGGGTGAGAACAGCTTGGGATCAAAGCCTAAAGCAGCCCTGCCTCTCTCTGTTGGCTGCAAAGGATTTGGGGCCATACTGAGCTAAGGGAAAGGCTCTTGGCCACATGCATGTGCCTTGTCCGGGAATAATCTCACAGGGATGACAGGCTTATTGTGACAGTGGCTTCACCCCCATTGCAGTGCACCTGGGTGTCTGTTCCCATGCAGCATAGGGTCCCATGTCCCCTCCCTGCTGAAGGAGCACTGTCACTTGGTGCTACGCACCAGCAGGGCGCAGGGGATGGCAATTTCTCTTCCTCAGCGTGGTGCTGCGGATTCCAAACCCATCTCTCCTGCTGCCAGCCCAGTCCTGGTGGCAGTCTTGGTCCCCCTTCCTTCACACCCTGACCCCCTTTGGAAAACCAGCAGTAACTTCGTGCTGTCTTATGAATTGTTAGTATGGAAACCCCAGGGAAAAGGGATCCATCCCCTGCACCCCATCACCACCCCAACCTCTTCCTCACTGCTGTAGGATGCTCCCAGCATTTCCTCCCTGCTTTTTGTAGCCCAAGCTGACCTGGTCACAGCCACGCTGCATTTAGGCTGAGCTCTTTTTTGTCTGCCCTGCTCCCTCCAAACGTGGTGGGCTGGAGCTTGCTTTGCTGGCTTGTTGGTACTGAGGAGGTGGCCTGAGGCTGTGCCTGGTGCACCCCAGGCTCTTCACACAGACAGCATCACCCTGCCTGCTCTTGTGAGGGCAGTGCTCAGTCCTCACTGGGGGTCCCTTTGCTTTAGCTTTTTTCTCCCAGATGCTGTTCTGCAGAAAGGGAATGGGGACAAATTGGCATCCCTGGCATTTCTGGCTCTCCCCTCTCTGTGCCTGCCTGCTTCCACTCCCTTCTCTCTTTAAAGAGATTCAGGTCATGCTTGGAATTAGGGCTCCCAGAACTGCAGAGAAACAGCGTTTAAACTGCTTACAATCGATTAGATGGAGTGCTTTGGGTTTGGTTTGTCCTCCCACCCCTGCCCTCAGCTTTGGGTGGCTGTTTGCAGCATGTTAATCCTTGCTTCAATGCCTTTGGCATCGTGGGCTGCTCTTCCACATGAAGCAGGTCTGGGGTCCCCAGGGGGCTGCTCCCCCTTTGCACCCCACTAGTAGCCGGCTGCTCCCACAGAGACCTTGCAGGAAGGTCTGTGATTCAGCTGGCTCTGGTTATCGCGGCCCCCCGGCTGGGATTAGACACAGATAAGATGATCAATGAATCCTTCTCTTGGCAGAGGTGTGCCAGGAATCCTTCGGGGAAGGGTAGGGAAAGGAGGGTTCAAAGGCAACAAGAGTGGCTGGAGGCGAGGGAGGGCACAGCCCATGCTGAGAGGTGACAGCAAGGGGGCTCTGCCACTCTCTCGCTGCCGGTTAATAGGAAGGCTTCAGTACGTGGTGGAGGAGAGAAGAAACCCCGTGCCGCTGCCGTGCCTGACGGAGAAAGTAGGTCAGGCTGTGCTGCAGAGCCCGCTGTGAAGGCAGAGCCCCCAGCACAGCCAGCACCCACCTCTCCCCACATCCTCCCCATACCCTGGCAGCCTGCGCTATGCCAAAGACAGCCGCTGTGGGGCTGTGTTGGCACCAGCCCCTCACCCTGGTGTCGGAGCGGCTCTTTGCCCTGTAGTCCCGCTGCGGTGGCTCTGGGTGAAGGTGGCAGCAAGAGGAGAAACAGAGCTGGAGGGGATGCACAGGGAAGTTCCCCTGCTTGCCTCCATCCCTGAGCCAGCCTCCTGCCTCGGATGTGTACTTGGCTGCAGGAGCGATGCAACTCCAGCATCGTGAGGGAGCAGCCGCTCCTCTGGCTCCACAGCATTTCGGGGTGCCCTGTTATCTGGGGGTGGGCAGGACCAGCCCCCCATTCCGGGAGTGTTTTCTGGGAAATCTGGGATAGAGGGAAAAAGGCTGCGTTTAACGCCTAAATCTGCAGTGATTTTGGATGCCTCCCAGAGCCCCCCTTGGAAGGGAAAGGGTATAGGACAGGATGGTCCTGGGTCCTGAGCAGGTCAGGCTCAGATGGGGCTGGCAGATGGAGCATCCATCCATCACCACTTCCAGTAAAGTCTTATGGCTGCTGGATGAGGGGAAAATTAAGACATTCCTTCAAGCCAGAGGTGTTTCAAGTGCAAATCAGGAGCGTTTCCCCAGTGGCACTTTGCTATAGCTGTGGGCACACACGGGGTGACCAGCCCGGGACTGCCAGGCTCAGGAAGGTGGCAAACCCATGGTGACATGGCTCAGGTGACATCAGTGCCAAGACCCAGAGGTGGGCAGGGGTGCTGCATCCTCTGGTGAGGACCTGGCGTGATGGAGAGGGCTGGTGTGAGGATGCAGCAAGCCAAGCGGGGAGTAAATTGAGTGTGTATATCACAGGCAGGTCTGGGCTTTATTGATTTTCAATGAAAGGCTGTGTCATGAATTTTTCTCTCCCACTGTACTTGCTGCAAAGTTGCATCTTGTCTCCAAGCATTAACCACTAACTAGAGTTCATTTGCCTCCCCCCGCCCCGACCCCCCCAGAGATTCCAGGGGGGAGGCAAGTTTGCACATGGTCTTTTTAAGCACTTGATGGATGCAGCGGCTTTACTAATCCAACACCAGAAGGGAAAGCTGATATTAACAGTGGAAAATGTTCTGTCCAGCGCTTTAAGTGACTTATCACTAAGGGGCTGCATGTGGGATGCGTTTTATCTGATGGGCTGCGTTCTGCATCCCTCAGTGCTCTGGGATCCATTTTGGAATGGTGGTCCTGGTCCCTGCTGTCGCCAAATGGGACAGGACATCAGCTGGGTGCTGGTTTTCCTTCCCTCCCAATGGCTCTAAAGGAGAGGGGCCATACTCCCTGCGTCAGAACTTTTTTGGAAGCGGCTGAGACATCTTGTCGCATCCTGCTTTTAAGCTGGGGTTCGGAATTTGGAGCGTCTCTTTAATCTTGAAATGGTTGGTTTTAAACATTAAAGCACGTTTGGAAAGGCGGCTAGCACGGAATGTTTTAGGAGACATTTCTCCCTGTCTTCAGAAACTCTTACAAGTCTCCTTTCTTCTCTGATGAATGTGTCGAGAATCTGAGGGCGAGCACTGAAACCAGCTGAGGGCTTTAAAAATAGATAACCAATAAAGCAAGCTGGAAGGCTTTAGGATGGGTTTGTCTGGAAAAGAGGTGATGGAGAGGAGATGGTTTTTTCCTTGACCTGGTTTTGGGTTGCACCACGCAGTGAGATGCGCAACAAGGGCAGCTCATGGCCTCGCGGGGAGAGGCTGGGAAGGCGTGCAGGGCATTGGGAATGTCCTGCAAGGGTTAATGCTGGTGCCTGGCTATAGCTGGATGCGCTGAAGCTGAAGTGGAGCAGTATGCAAATCTATCCACTTTCATAAACTGCTTAATTAGGCGAATGTTAATGAGACGTTAATTACTGTTGTGCCGGCGAATCCCACGGAACGGAGATTATGTTTCTCTTCAAACATCCAGTCTTAATTATAACTTGCACTTAATTCCACTGGCTTGCTTGGGACAGAGCTGGGGAGGGCGGACGTGGCGCCAGCTCCTGCGGGTGCCCACAGCGCATCCTCCGTCCTTGCCTGCACTGCAGCAGTGCACATGGGGACATGGGGACAGAGCCATGGTGGGGACATGGGGATAGTGGCTGTGAACCCCTCCTGTGCGGCCAGCTCCTTGTGCCCAGCTCCAGCCTGGCAGCAAACCCTCCTGGTGCATGTCACTGGGTGGAAAATCCCATGTCACATGTAAAAGCTCCATCCTCTTCTTTCATGGGCTTGAGAAGCCTCTGGGAAGTTCCTGTTTGTGGCTCGTGTGCTCCAGGGATGCTGCATTGCTCTGCTTTGGAGGCACCTGCTCCAAACTGGTCAGACTGGGAACAGAGAGCCTCTGGGGATGCAAGCGTCCATCCTATGCAAGCATCCATCCTGTCCTCTCCTTCCTCACTTTCAGTTTCTACCTACCTTGGGCTTTCCAGCTGGACTGCAAACGCTTTCTAGGCTGCCTCTGATTCCCCATTCCTGTATGGATTTTTAATTGATGGAAGTGCGAATTGCCAGAGGTGCTGCTTCCACCGTGCCTGACGTGCACGTGTGAATATTTCTAAAGTATGCCTTCAACTCGGAGATCAGCAAGAGATCACTGCAGCGATGAGAAACAGCATCTCATTTCCAATTTTAACACCTATTATGATGACTTTTTTTTAACATGGCTTCCCTTGATGTTGAGGATAACAGAACGCTTTCAAATGAGGTATTAGAGAGCCATGAAATCTGCATCCTCGGGGGTTTTCTGTTGGGTTTTCATCCATGCATAGTTGGTGGCTGCTCTGGGCTAACCGTGAGCTTTTCCTGGCTCTTTGCTCATTGGTGGTCCAAGGGGCAGCATCCCAAGGCTGAAATGTGAGGTTTGGGCTCCATTGGGGTACCTGGGGTGAAGTTACATCCAGTGGCAAGGCTGGTGTTACACAAGTTGTTCTCCTCGCTGCTGATGCTGGTCCTCCCAGCAGGAGCCCCACGTCCTTCATGTCCCCAGCTTGTTAATTACACATGCTGCATCTGCACGCTCGCAGCTCGTCACCAGAAACCTGCAGCCGGGCAGCGGTGGCCGTCATCATCCCATTCCTGCTCTGATGGCCGGTGGGAAGCTGCTCCGGGGTTGGAGTCACTTTGGATTTCCATTGTGCGCCACTGCAGCCTCGAGGGGTGAAAAAGAAGTGCTGTCCCCCAGCAACCCTCACTGGGGGTGATGATTCTCCACATTGGATGTTTTCAATCAAAAAGAGTGTCAGCTTAGGTTTCTTTCCCCTGTCGTTTCCTTCTTTTCTTCCCTCTGTTCTGGCTCTGCTGTTTGATTTCCAGGCAGGTTTGATATTTCCTCTCCCAGCGAGCCCTGGGGACTCTTGCGGATTCCTTTGATCACAGTCAGTGTCCCTCCTATGATGGATGGGCTGGGCTTGGAGGACCAAGTGCAGGCAGGCTGGAGGCTGCACCCACTGCAGCACCCATGGGGGTGGCACCAGCCAGCTCTGCCTGCATCTCGCTGCCTTCTTCCAGAGCCATCTGAACGTGGAGGTTTTCATCTCCTAAAAAGCTTTTCTACCAGAAGAAACGTGTCCAACAACCAAAGAGTTTTGCCCGTTTTTCCTTCTCCCCTCTCATTCTGCACCTCTCAGCGTTGAGGTCCCTGTTAATTAATCGAGATTTAATTAATTCCAGCTCCTTTGATTGTTACAAGGGGCAGGATGAGGGCACACTGCCCCCTTGCAGAGCTGCCTGCCGCTCCCTCCTCCCCTCCTTGCACCAGCAAATCTCCAACAAGCAGAGCCCTGCTGCAGAGCCAGCAGCTGCGTGGGAGGCAGAGACAGCGCTTTGCATACGATTCCAGTAACATACAGCCTGTTTGGGAAACACAGAATCATAGAATGGGATGGGTTGGAAGGCACCTTAAGGAAGCAGGGAGGACCGAGAGCATCTATTGTCTGCATTGAGACCCCGCCGTGAGGATGCTCCTGCATATTGGTGCCCCCCATGCTGCTTTTTGGAGCCCTAAAATGCCATGAGCAGGTGCTGGCAGGACTGGGTACTCCAGTGCTACCTACGCAGGCTGGGTACCCAAGAGAAGTATCCTTGACTGGGCATCATGGGCAGAGGAGAAGCCTTCACTCCAACCTGCGATGCTCTGCTTGTTGCTTCTAATTGTTGAGCCCAGCACCCGCTGGCTTGAAAATCAAATAACAGGAAAGAGGAGGAAGGAGGTTTTGGCTCCATAATGTGTCTAAATTACACTTATTGTGTTGGGAGCCAGGTGTTGGGGTAAATCCGTTTCCACAGCACTCTGTATCTTTACTGAGTGGGATGTTGGGGGATAAAGCAATGTTCTCCATGTGTTATCGTGGCCTGACAGCAATAAGGCAGGCAAATGTGATTAATGAGAAAGTTTGAGTTAACCAAGTGGAGTCCTTTCTTGTTAGGGAGAAATTAGTTCCCTTTACCACCAGCCGTTGTTCATGTGCAGTTGGGACTGCTCTCATCCACCTTTTCGTTTGTTTTAAATGCCAGATAACTTGTTTCTTATTTACTTTTGCCTGCCAGGTTGATGGCATGATACCACTCACCCTGTCTGGACTTGGGGCTTTGTTGCTTCCTGCTGATAGCAGCACTGAGAGCATGCGAGGGGATGCTGGTGGGGGACGGAGATCCTGCTGGGGACAGCAAGGCACAGGGGATGCTGAGGGCTGGGGAAGCAAAAACCCTCTCCGCTGGGCAAGGGAGGGGGAAGAAGCGGTTGTGTAGCAATCAGCCAGAGCAGGGGAGCAAGAGCCTGCAATATTAATGAGTCTTTTAATGAAATATACATCTGCCGTTCAGGGGCTCGCGGCCCGAGATGCAGGCGTGAGATCTGGGTTCAGCAGTGCTTGCTGCAGGACCTTTTATTTTACAAGAGTCGAAACAAAATCGGGATGTATTTTTAATCCTTTCCTCCTTGCTGCCTTTCCTTGTCATCCCTCGCTAAACCCATAAAAGCTCGGCCAGGTTTTGATTGGGTGCCCTGGCTTCAGCGGACATCCTTTGGGATGCCTGCATCCCTACACGGTCCCTTGGCCCAGTGACCCAACCAGGGCTGATTTGCAAGGCAGGAGCGAGCTGTGGCTGCCTGCCATTTAGTAGCTTTAGCTTTTCAAGAAAGAAGGGTATTTCATCCCTGCCACATTTGGGGCAGGCATGGGCAGGATCTCCTCAGCCTGGATTTCAAATTGTCCTATGGCAATCGTGCCTGGAGGCAGAGGTGAAGGCTGGGTCGTGTTTGCTCTTCACTGGTTCTTTTCATGCTGGGATCTCTTAGCAGTAACTCGGGAAGCCAGCCATTGCAAAGCCCATCCTGCCAGTGAGGAGCAGGAGGAGCTGGGGAGGTGGGCTTGGGTCTAATGCAGGGTATTTGCTGCCAGACCCTATTGCTTGGTGTGGTTGGGCATGCGCAGAGGTGGAATACATGTCTCGGGGCCACCTGAGGCCATGGGCAGCCGAGGCTGCAGCCCCTGGGAGCTGCCTTTCCTTCCCTGCCACCTGCAGCCACAGAGACACCGTTTATCTAGAGCAATGAGAGACCTTAGAAAAATAACAATAAAGAAAAGCTGTATGAGAAGCATCTGTGAAATAATAAGAGCCCGGGGATGGAGCTGCTTTCATGTGGGAGCTCTTTGCTAACCGTGGGTTGCTCCCGTCCCTCGTTAAAGAGGCGATGCTCCCGCTCAGATCTTCCTTTCCTTTCAAGACCCTGCCATGGCATCCCGCAGGCTGGCGTGCCTGGCCCCTGCCAGCACATCCCTCCTGCTGCCAGCTCTTGAGCTGGTTTTAATCCCTCTAATCAGCCCCGCATCCAACCCCAGGGGGGGTGGGAGAGCTGGGCTCACACAGTGTGTCGCGCCTCCCCACTGTGTTACATCCCAAAGGAGAGATGTGGCAGGGCTGCTCCTGTGCTGGCAGCTATGGAGGATGGAAACCCCATGTCTTCCTCGGCATGGCTTTGCTAGGCTGAACTGCAGCCAGTCACCTCCCAGCCAGGGGAGATGCTGGTTTATGCTTGTACTGGTTCTGGTGCAGGACCCCAGGGACCACCCAAGCAGTGCAAGTGCTGTCAGGCACCGTGCTCCTTTCCAGCTGGCTGGAAAATGTCCATTGAAGCTTGCATTCCCAGGAAAAAGCTGGTTCAGCCGAGCTAAAACACTTGTGGGACTCTGTGTTGTAACGTGGGGAGGTTTTTTGTTGTCCTCACATGGGAGCAGGGGAGCACGGGCTAGGGGAGAGGTGCCCCTACCAACAGCCCCCAGAGCAGGGTAAAACGCAAAGGGACTCCACCAGCAGATGCTGGCAAGCAGAGAGGAGGATGGGGGGCTCCAGACATCCGGAGAGCCTGGTGCTGGCCATGCTGATGTTTCCAGTTGAAGTTTCCTCTGTTGCTCTGCCCTGCGCTGCTGCCTGCCAGCGAGAGGGCTTTGCTTGCTGGGAACGTGTGGTTATTTGCACATGGCTCGGGAAGAGCTTTCACATGGTCCCTGGGTGGGCTTTCCCTATAATAAAATCATTTTGCTGCTCTGGGAAGAGACTTGTGCGAGCAAGGATTAAGGTGTACTCCAGAGCGTTTGCCTCATGGTCCGTGGCATGAAGAGAGGTACAAGGGAAAGGTGCTGTGTCTTATTTAGAGGCTCAGTAGTTGAAATGTGTTGCGTGGGCTCAGGAGAGCAGGGATTTCTGCAGGCCTCAAGAGCTATGGACCTCTGCAGGTTGCTGGAGCTAAAAAGTGGGGCTGAGGAAGAGGAACCCTGAGGTGGGCTTGGGGGTCTTGCAGTCTTCTTGTCATCTCAGAGGCAGAGGGAGTGATGCGCCAGTGAGCACCTGAGATTGTGCTTGGACACCAGTGTAGGATCCAGCGCCATCCTTTCAGCTGTGGATAAACATATTTCCTTGCTATGCGTGAGGCCTGGGGTCTCCAGCAGCTGTGGAGATGCAGGGGGCCAGAAGCAGTGTTTAAGAACTAAGGGAGATGCACTAGGAAATTATTAGCCATGCAAACAGCATCCCTGTGTGCTGCAAATGGGGGGTTTATGAAGTCTGTGCTGAGCCCTTGGAGATCTCTTGAGCAAGAGTGGTCTGCGTGCCACACAGAGCTATTATTGGAAGGGGTGGCTTCGCTGCCTATCATCCGGCTTTGCTGAGTTAGCTCCATGGAATGTTGCCAGACTCAAAGTATCTTTTCCTTGGCCGTTGCTAACCCACCTACTTGGAGTGGGTGATGACTGGTTCGTTCCACAGCTCAGCTGGAAAAAGCGAGTGTCCCTGTGGGAGGGTGGGAAGAGGGAGCGTTGCAGGGTGGCATCTCCCGAGGGAAGAAGTGGGTTGCTTGGGAGACAAGTTCAGTATCCCATTGCCAACTCAAGAAGGTCCTGCTCGGCTCCTGCAGGTGCCCTTGGCTGTGTGTTGGGTTGGACCACTGCTGCTTATTGGCTTGGTCAACAACCCCCTCCGAAGTGCTGAGGGAGCTGTGTGCAATGGCAGAGCCCCTCTGCCTTCAATCTTGGGATGTGTGGGGAGATGTAGTTCCCCTCTTGGATCCCAATGCTTGCTTGCCGTGCTCCTGATGGGGGTGGGAAGCATCCTTTGCACTTGGCATGGGATCCGTGCATCCCTGTGGAGACATATTCCTCAGGGGTTGCTCCCTGGGGCTCTGACAGCAACCACGCTGGCAATGCCTGCTGCTGCCAGCCCCCCTGCTGCCACTCCAGCCGTGGATTCCCCTCTGTGCCGTTGCTAACATAAATCCCCAAGTCCCTTTCGTGTCAGACATGAAGAGGTTGCTTTGCAATGAATTAGGTTGTTAGGTTTTCTTCAAGAAAAAAGCATCCCTTCAGCCCCAGAACTGCTGCTCAAAGGACAGGAGTGTGAAGGATGCAGAAGGTGCTTGCGGGGAGAGAGGAGATATCAAAAGGAGGCGAGGGATGCTCAGATGATGGCCGACACAAGCAGGAATGATAGGAGAAACCTAAGGAAAGAGAAAAGAGCCGCAGCACAGGCACCCAGCTTTGTGGGCAAAGGCCTAAAATCTGTCTGGCAAGTGCCCAGGATGCAGGAGGGGAGGATTGCCCCTAGCAGTGAGCATCCCTCCTCCTGTGCTGGCAGCCCTGCTGCTGCTGAGGCTGAGACAGTTTGCAGTTACGAGTTGTACTGCACTGGGACATGAGGAAAGCTAGGGAGGAACTGGGAGTCTGATTCCCCCTGGGAAGGCAGCATCACTGCAGGTCAAGGATTAAATCCATTAAGGAGAAGCGCTTGGGGGAAAGCCCTGGACACGATGCGTATGGAGGCTGATGCATTAAAACTGCTTCCTGAGGAGTTCTCTTCCCACTCGGGAGGCAGGGAGAGGGCTCGGGCACAAAACCACCACCCGGAGCTGCCTCCAGCACTAATGGCTTTGCATTTGCCAGCAAGCTGGGAGCAGCCTGGTCCCAGCCTGGCGCCGGCAGGTGAAAGAAACCCTTCAAACCTCATTCCTTTCCGAGCCAGGGCCAAGTGCTGGAGGCAGCAGAGACCCTTCCCTTTGTCCTATGTGTTCCGGAGGCTGCTGTGCAGAGCTGCAGCCTTTGCTCCGACGGAAGGTTATCCAACCCAGCGTGCTTGTTCCAACCATTTCTTCTTGTGTTGTGCAAGGACAAAATCCATTTCATCAGAGGGGTCTCAGCCAGCTCTAATCATAACAGAGATCTGGGTTCCCTGGAAGGTCCCTTGCTGCTCCCGGCTGTATGAGCTGCCTGCTCATGAGTGTATGGCTAGGTGTAGGGAGGCATTTTCTTTCTAGGTGTTGCCTAACAACAGGATGCGAAGAGCCTCCCAAAGCTTCCCAAATGAGCAGACTTCTCCCAGAAGGTGCTGGAGGTGAAGCAATTGGCCATTTCTGATTTGCTTTGGAAAACACGGAGTTTCACTCTTATTGTTTTTTCCTGTTCTTCCCTTCCATCTTGCATCCCCACACATTTCCTTTTATTCCCCCCTCCCCTCTTCCTCCTCCTTTTCATGAGCTATTTTCAAATGCCAGGAAGGGCGAGATCTGAGGGGAGGAGGAGTAACTGAAAGAACAACAACAAAAAAAAGGGTGGTGAAATTATTTCACACATTGGCGGAGGAAAAAGAAAGTGTGGGTGTAGGGAAAGAGAACAGCTCCAATTCCCACAGGACGAAAAGCAGCTTCATTCATCCCTCCATGCAATCCTATCAGGTAGAAAGGTTTGGTTACATTCACCGCTGGTCCCTCTTGCTTCACGGCCCTGACCTGGCACAGGTTTGGTGTCAGGGCTTTGGTACCAAGGGAGCCGGGGCAGGAGGGTGCTGAATGGGGAGAAAGGGAAGGATGAGCTGCTGGAAAACCTGGCTTTGGATAAAGCCAAGCTTTTACCCAGCTTGGCCCTGGGAAGGGTTAGGGGAGATGTGAATAGTGCCAGCTTCATGGGAAGTGTCTCTTCACACAAGGACAGTATGTTGGATGATTTCCCATGTTTAATAAATAGGATTAAGCCCAGCAACAACAGTGCTCGCTGAGAACTAGGAGTTTAGCTCCTGATAAACTCTTTAGTTGGCAAAATCTTCTTATGCGCAATTGTTTTCTCATTTAGGTGGTAAAATGAAATAGGTGGTTTGGCTTCATCCAAACCAATCTTGAGATGTGATTTGCTTGGATCACTGGCCACGCTGACAACTCTTGTAGCCACTGGAAAAGGGAAGGAATAATCCAAATCCCAAAGGCAGCTTTTCTGAGCCGCTCGCTGCTGAGATGCTGAAGATAATGCTGGATGCTCTGGCTGACCCATGCTGAAGACCTGTCTCCTTCACACTGTTGCCTTTGGTGAGCTTTGGAGAAGACCCTTGCTGGGAGGAGACTGGAGACTCGGCAGCAGCATTCCCCTGCCTGTCAACCCATGGGTGAAGCCAGGTGCTTGCAGCAGGCTGGCATTTCACACCTTGGCGAGGGTGACATTTTCCTTGCTGCATTTCCACGTTGGGAACCTGGCATTTCACCCCAAGAGGAAGCTGGTATTTGTGAGGCAGGGCACTGGCATTTCATTCATTGTTACCATCCAGTGATTCAGACAAGGTCTCTTAGCCAGAAAGGTCAGCTGGGGCTCTGCTGGTCTTTGCTGCTTTTCTTTCCTTTCTTCTTTTCCCCCGCAGGGAAAGAGGGAAAAACAAAGCCAAGCCATGCACCAGAACCACTGATTGCCATTTTTCTCGCCTTGGAAATGAATGTTTGCTATGCTACATAAAAGCTAAGGCTTTCCATAGGCTGTCTTGCAAGACTGTCTTTTGTTAAGGTCATTATTTTGCTTGGTGCTCCAAAGGTGCAGCCCAGAGCCTGGTACTTGTGCCAGTACAGTGTGGGTTGCACCAGTGCTCGCCCTGGTGCTCACCATTGCTCCAGTAACCCTACATCAACCCTGTTCTTGGGCTGAAGAGCTGAGCTGAAGCCCAGATTAACCTTAATACATTTCAAGGAGCCCAGACCTGCGTCTTTTCTGGCCAAACACCAGGTTTTGCCCCCAGAGTTGCCCTGGGGCCATTGATTTTCCATTGCCCATTCTGACATGGGCAAGGGACGAGGAGTAGAAAGGGGAAAGCGAGTGCAGGTCCCTGTTGTTACTGTGGGGCTCTTGTTGGACTGGGGCAATATAGACACTGCCAGGGCCTGGGGAACATATATAAAATCAATGAGAAGCTCTTAAATTGTGCCTGAACCTTGCAGAGAACAGCGTGAGGAGTGCTGGCTGCAGAGATGTATTTGCTGCCACTCCGCGGGCTGCGGTACATTCATTAAGTATCTCAAAGATGGATACACCCCCCAGTTCACCTCCTGAGAGAGACGGGGAATTTATTTCCTCCTCAACCATGCCATCAGTCACCAGTGACAGCACCACCGCGGCACTGCACAGTCAGAGAGGCACAGGCCTTAGGGAGGGGACTGCCTTGGAGCCCTGTGCCCTGGCTGGGAAAAGGGGACCCCATTCCCTGCTCTCGGGAGGAAGGGTGTCTTGTACCAGGAGTAGCTTGATGCACCTTAATGAGCTGTTCAGGACCCTGCAGCCGGGTTCTGCATCCCTTTGCCATCCAGCACCGAGTGCATCCATCTCTAATCCGGTGGTCGATGGTTCCTCCTCTGCCAGGCGGACCTGGTCCCCTCCTTGGCACGCTGCTTCTGCTCCCAGCCTTGCTTTGGGATGCTGGGAGCTGCCCAGCTCCACACTGTGCATATAAATGTGAGAGCCCAAAATCTTTGTGAGGAAACTGTGTTGTGCCTGACTGTATGCTTGTAGCTGTTACTGGAGCAGCAGACATTGAGCAGGATGAATCCAGCGACCCACTCAATGTCTGAGCTGCTTGGCTTTTCCTCCCTCCTCCGCCTGCTCTGTCAGTGATGCTTTGGGCTGGGAAGATGTGGCAGGGCCATTTAGCAGGAGAAAAGCCCAGCTAGGAGGAGCTGGGTGACCCTCCTGCCCTGCACCCAGCACCCTGGGACCAGCCCTTCCCAGACCCCATGGCCTCCCCTTTCCTTCCCATGCTGACAGTTCCCTCTGTGGTGCCTTCTGCTGTCAGCCAAGGTGCACATCAGTTGATGTGGAAACCTGGGTTTTACTTCTTCCTCTAATCTCTTCTGATTTCTTCGTTCCCCTATAGCAGCTGGGAACCCACAGATTATCCCGTAAGAGCAGAAGAAAGACTTGTCAACCTTTCTTACACTCTCCTTGAGATGAAAATAAGTTCCTGAACCCCTTATAATGCTTTATTTTCTGCTGCCTCTGCTACTCAGAGTGTAATTTGACTGACTAAAGGCTCTTGAAGCTAAGAAAAGAGGAAAGATAAAGTAGAGCAATAATAATAATGACAAAACCTGCTCCCCAGAGGCTGTAAGGGCCTGGAGGCTCAGAGGCTGGCACCAGGGTAGGTGTGAGCCTGGCTTTTGTTCCCCAGCTCTGGAGGCCGGTGCTGGGAGTGGGGACATCGGCTCTGCAGAAATGGGATGCTTTTCAGGAGAAGAAGGGTATTGTGTCCCCTGTGATATGGAAATGAGTGGGGAGGGAAGGGCAAGGAGAGAGGATTTCTGATGGTAATGAGGCTTTTCTTGCCTTGCCTCCATCCCTCCCTTTCAAACGGAGGATGGGGTTTCAAGGGCTGTTGTATTCTTCCTGTTTCTTGTGTTTTTTTCTAACCCTGCCTGTTGTGGGTTTTAAAGATAAAAGATGGGAGTTGCAATGAAGGGGAATCTGAGGAGGGCTGGGAGATGCTGCAGGGGTTATGGAGCCGGGGAGGATGCTATGAACTCTCATAGGCTGGATGGGCTTGGGAATGTTTTTCCTCTCCCACCCCACAAGCCTCAGCACTGCTGGAGGTGGATGTGACCTGCTAAGCTGGAGCAAAGGCTGGTGATGAGGGCTAGTGCCATGGCTGAGACCACGGTGGTTGTGCCATCCCCAAGCACCTTGTCCCAGCTCTGCTGTCCCCCTCCACAGCCCTTTCACTGCTGGCGTCCACAGGCTCCTATGGGGACACCCAAGACTCTTGGATGTTGCTTGTGAACAACTTTATAGCACCTCCTTTGGAGGAACAGCCTCTCCTCCCCTTGAGATAGCTGAAGACAGAGTATTCCTCCAGCTCCTAACTTAGTGACTGCAATAGTACTTGTGACTGCCCAACAATTGTCCCTTATTTTTAGCCTGAGCTTGTCTAGATTCAGCCTCCAGCCACTGACTCTGGGCGAGCATTTATCTGCTGCCTTGAGGGATGCTCTGCTACTCCAAAGCTCTTCCTCACGTAGGAAGCTGCACCGCTTGATGGAAAGGGCTGGGCACAACTTCCCTGCGCAAACAGCTTCTAGTGGAAAACTGTCATGTAAAACCTTGCTCTGTGCTGAGAGGTGAACTTCCTCCTCTGAACAGCCAGTGCTGTGAGCACTTAGCTCCTGGGGGAGCAAGGTGGGGAGTGGATGACTCAGGGGGAGGCGACACTGAATGAGCAGAAGATGCTTCCCAGGCAGTTGCAGGGTTGCTGTTGCTCACCGTGTGCTCCACTGTCGGTGCTTTTCGCTCGTTGCTGATGTGCAGAACTTCGCATGAGCCTCCCAGGGCAGCTCCCATGGGGCAGGAGCCGCTTTCCCCTCCTGCCCTGCAGCACAGGACCACTGCAATATGGCCCCTTGCAGAAAGTGCTGATTCCAACCCCAGTGCTGCTGTGCTGGGCTCTGCGGGTCAGGAGGGCTCGCAGGTCTAATGTGCCATTGAGGCAGGAGCTGGAAGAGAAGATGCCTCATGGTGAGCTTTGCTGGTGCTTGTTCCAGAGCTGATTTATTTAGCCAGAGCCCTGGAGCTGTGCTGGTGGTTCCCCCCCCACCCTGCCCAGCAAACATTGCTGCTCAGCTGTTTGATTTTAACCTTCCTAATGTTATAAGAAGTGACAGTAAATCCATCCTGTACGCACAGGACTGTGTGGGGTATTTAAACACTCTTTTGCATCCAGATGTGAACAGCTTTGGGGTGTCTCCTGACAATGTGGGTTGGTGCTGGATATATTACACCGTAAAAGTTAATGTTTGGAGTCTGACATTGAATCCACAAGAGCAAGTGAGCGGTTGGCAATGAACTCTGCTGCGTGGGGCAGCCCCATCACCCATGGATGCTGGGACAGCGTCTGAGAGGTGCTGGGGATGTCTGCCATCAGACCTCCTTGCAGACACCACTGTTAAAGGGCTGCCATATGCAGCCAAGAGTACCCATACAGCTTGTCTCCACCTCCAGAAAGCCCATTAGCCTGGGAGGAGCAGGAGGGAGAGTGAAGGGACATGGCAGAGGAAGATAAGGCCAGGGAGTGGAGGATTTGTGGGGAGTTAATGGGCAGTGAATTGGCTTTATGCCCCGGCAGGTTCCCATTTCCCTGGTGCTGTGCTGGCTCATCCGCATCCCAGTGCAGGCAGGGAGCATCTCCTCGAGCATCCCAGCCTGCCACGGCTGGACCACCGGCTGCTACGAGCCTTTGAGCACAGGGAGCTGGGCTTTGCAGCTCTGCTGTGCTGCCCTGGGATCTCTGGCACATGGTGGTAGCAAAAGCAGAGGTAAATGAGGTTATTTCAGTGCTGTCCCGCTGGTAATGCTGAGGGAGATGCTTTGGTTTAAATCAAATCTGGATCAAAGCGGAGATGGCTCCTCTGCTGGCTGGGGATATGTCTGAGCTCATAACATGAGGACAGCGTTTACTACTTAAAGTCATCTCCTTGTTCTGCTTCGGTCATCTATGCTGGCAGGACAACTCAGTATCTGCTCTGCTTCATATTGCATTGGTTTGGAGGAGCTGGATCTCACTGTGCCTTCTCCTCTGGGCAGGAGCGGTGGCCAGGCTTGGGCCATGCCCTCTGAAGGATGCTGACTCTATAGGAGGGTTATTTTTGAGGCTTTCTTGGGCACAAGAGCTGCAAAGCAGTGGTTTACTGCTGTGCCTGTCGGCACTGGGGCAGGGTGTCCCCGCATCACCTCACCCTGCACAGCTAGGACTTCCCCGTGGGAAGCTGGGATGTGCTGGGGACTCGCAGTAGCATTGTGGCTTTCCTCTCATGGGGCACTTAGAGGCCATCGCCTCAGCCAAAGCAGACATTTTCCAGCGCTTTTATGACCTCTCCAGCTCAGAGGTAACAGCTCTTCTCCCGGTGCCTGGAGAGCACTCTCAGCAGCAGCATCGTGACCGCTTAAGTCCTTCACCATGGCCACTGTATCCCCAGCACGCTGCACCAGAGAGGGCTCCGGGCTCCAGCAGTCTGAGAACGTGACAGCAATGCTTAGAATAGGGTCAGGAGCATCCCGGAGGGCAGCACACTGGGGTGAGGGGTGAACTGCCTGGGAGAGTTCCCCAGCAGCAAGGGGACATGGTGGGATGGTCACCTGCAGGCCAGACCCTGCTCCTGCAAGTCCTTTTCCTTGCTCGTATTCCCTTGCATGGGCTGGGATGAATGAAACGGACTTTGCAGCCCCAAATCCTTTAATCTCCAATATCCTTAACAGTATTAGCCAGACCACAGGAGTCATACACACAGTAATTGCGCTCAGCAGAGGACACTCAGAATTTCACGCTGGAAGGAAACGTATTATTCATTTTCTCCTGTCTCCCACCCATCTACACAGGAGTACATGGGAGTCATGATAAGGATACATTAAACAGGCCAAGGAATGTCACAGCATGCTCTCCCAGCTGTTAACCCGGGCAGGCTTGCAGGAGCTGCTTGGGGTGAGATCTGCTGAATGGGGGGTTTAATGCTGATGCAGATATTCACTTTTCACCTACTTATGTATCCTGAAGAAGCAGGGCAGTGCTGGGCACCAGCACAGGGATAGAGCTGTGGGGTGCCCCTTGGCTGTGTGGACCTCTGGGTCTAATTGTCCCAACCTCCAACACGCCACCATGGTCCTCTACGTGCAGAAGGGGTCATGGACGTTGGTACTGCCCAGGGACCTGCCTCTGACCTGGGCAAACACAACTTGTTGTGGGTTATGGCTGATGTAAAGCATCCCCTTGAGGACCTGGTGATGTTGTTAAAGAAGCTGCTTCGTCTTAAGTATCCCACAGCAGAGGCTCAGGCTTTAAGTCCAATGAGGTGGTTTATGTGAATGGTACAGCAGCAGAAACAGCTTGAGCTGGTGCTAAGTAAGTTAGGCTAAGCGATTAATATCCTTTATTTCCTTCCCACGTGAGGAGCCAGATCCTCATCTTTACAGCTGGGTGTTTGCACGCCCCATGCCCAAAGCTGCTCCTGTTTGCAGAGCTGATAACTGATGGGGAGAGGGCTGTATTGTCTGAGGAATACTTATGCAAACGAGCACAATGGCTTAATAGGAACACCTGGAGAAAACTCCAAAGAAAGCACCGTAAATTCCCCTTTCCTTGGATTTATGAGCAGGTTTTTCACAGATATTGATGGTTTCCCAGGCGTGTTGTTGTGAGTCCTCAGCACAGATTTGCAGGGCATGCTCCAGGAGCTGATGAGGCACTGGGAGAGGGGAAGGGTGATGGGGCAGCCCTGTGTTCACCCTGGGCCTACAGCCAATCCACTGAAGCACATCTCTCCCTCTCTTCCTTTCCAGGTTCCTCACCTCACCAGCAGGTCCTTGCAAGGTTTCAGCTCTGGTAAGTGCAATAGCATTTCCTTCTTGCTAACAGCGTGCTGGGGCTAGAGCATCGCGTGGGGCTGGAGGAGCAGTGGGGTTGGGCACCATCACTGAGGGTGTAAGAGCCCAAGCAGGGCTGAGGAGCTAGCTCCTGGCACAGACAGAGGCCCTTGTGCTAGTGCAGATATTTCCCTGCCATGTGAAATTTGGCTGAGATACTTTTATCACTGGTTTTCCATGATCCACAAAGGGAAAGTGAGGGGGCACCTTCATAGAGCCACAGAATCCCAGCCTGGTTTGGGTTGAAGGGACCTTAAAGCTCATCCGGTTCCAACCCCTGCCATGGGCAGGGACACCTTCCACTAGAGCAGCTTGCTCCAAGCCCCTGTGTCCAACCTGGCCTTGAACACTGCCAGAGATGGGGCAGCCACGGCTTCTCTGGGCACCCTGTGCCAGTGCCTCAGCACCCGCATAGAGAAGGCGATGAGATATTCTTTCTAATGTCTCATCTAAATCAACCCTCTTTCAGCCTAAAGCCGTTCCCCCTTGTCCTATCACTCCATGCCCTTGTAAAATGTCTCTCTGGATCTTTATTGTCAGCTCGTAAACTTTGATGGATGGGAGCCAAAAACTTCAGTTGAGTAATTGGCGTGATGACTGCAATAAAACCTTGAGAGGGCTCAGTCACCACAGCAGCTCTGGGTGGGATTTGGGGGACCTTTGGAAGGGTAAGAGGGTGAAGCAATGGGTGGGAGGAAAGCAAAACCTCCCAGGGGACCTCTGCAGAGGAGTTAGGCTTAGAGGAGAGTTTAGTACCTGGAAGAAATGTGAAAATCAGAGGTTGCAGTCCTTTGCTGTGAGCGAGCATCATCACCTCTGGGTGATGGGCTCCTCTCAGGCCACCCACTCCGCCACCAGCCACGTCGCTTGCCTTCTCCTGGGGCACACAGTGGGGAGAAGCATGAAGTTTCCCCCTCCTCATGCTGGCGTCCCCGTGCCATTCCGTGTTTGACATTTTCACACTTGCAAAGTCCCCGTGGGTTTTCTAACCATACACTTACCCCATCAGAAGGGGCCCTGCTGCAGTGCTGGGATGAATTAGCAGGACTGCCTGGCAAGCAGCAGGGCTGCATCGTGTTGTGTTGTCTTCGCCTTTGCCCTCTGGATGTTTTTCCTCTTAAGAAACATGTATTTATCAAAAGAGCAGCTTCTATGTTTGGCACTACCTGTTGGGGTGATAATTGAGTCCCACCAAAGGTGTGGACACCATCTGTATGCCCAAGGCTCTGCTGTCCTTGTCCCAGGTTGCATGGTGCTGTTGAACCTGAGAGTGTCTCTTTTCCTTAACAGAAAATGCTTTGCTAGCTGGGGCTTAAATACGTCAAAGGGAGGAGTGTTATGGTGGTCTCAGGGGTTTGGGTGTTGCTGGTGCGCCATGGCTCTGGGACAAAGCTGTTTTGGGATGGGGACAACCCTGCCCAGGGCATATCTGACCATGGCAAGGGGCAAACAATGGCAAACAAATGACTGCAATGATGGTTGCTTCTTGCCATCATTGACCACATGCGGTTTTCCCAGTCCATCCCTGTGGTTTTCCAGCTGTGTTGTTTGGTGGCTCCCTGGCCTGTTGTCCATGTTGGAGTGTTGGGATGCAAACTGCTGCGCCAGATCTGTGTCACCAGTGGTTGTAAATCTTGGTTCCTGAGGGACTGATGTCCTCTCCTGCTGCTCTCTCCTGTGCACCAGCACATTGGGCTGTCTTGGCCCGCAGTGCAAGCAGCGTCCCTGCCTCAGGAGCTGCTCCAGCATGTGGATAAACTCTGATCAGTGGTTGAGGAACTGGCCAAATGACTTTTCCATGTCAGGGCCGTGTTACACTGGGAAAATACAGCTCTGCTTTCCCAGGCAATTCCAGGCAGGATGGGACCTGCTTGTCCCCAGAAAAGGGGTGATGGAAAATGGCCTGGAGGAGGGGCAGAGAGGGAAGAAGGGGCGGTGGTGGTGGAGCTGCCTCTACTGAAGCATGGTAATTGGCTCATGGCTGCTTCTCCCTGATCTTCTTACACCCCTCTCATTGTACATCTCTCCCTGGCCGTGGCCATGTGTGTTAGCAGAGATAAAAGCTGTCTTCCCACATGGGGCTCTTCTCCCCCAGCATCCTTAATCGTGAGCCAACGTGGCAAACAGCCTTCCAGGGAGATGCCCTGGGCTCGGCTCCTTGCTCTCCCTCCCTGCCTTTTGCCTCTGCTCCTGCTTTCCCCAGCACCTCGGGGCTCCCCACAGCCTGTCACGTGCTTCTGATAAATGAGCTTCATCTGCACCCAAAATTAATCACATTGTCATGCCGGCAGAGGAGGAGGCAGCTGCGCCGAAATGCCTCCATCTCCGGCTAATTTATCACAGGGGCTGGGTGCAGCGCTGCTCCGCAGCTCCCACCGCATGGGGACATGCTCCGGAGAGGCGGCTGGGGCCGGGAGCTGGGATGGCTGGGATTGAACACGTCAGGAGGATGTCTTCTCCTCCTTCCCGGAGCTCAGCCGCTTGCTTTCAACCAGGAGGACCTGGCAGGAGGTTGCTCGCTGCTGGGTGATGCTGCTGGTGACAGCCTGGCTCCTCGGAGCCGCCTTGGACCTGGGAGCTGGACGATGCTCAGGAACCCGGAGCGGGAGACTACTGAGGAAAATGGATGTGAAGAGATTAGTCCAGGACTTCCAAACCCAAGGCGTTCGAGGATGGTGGAAGCGGGATGTACCTGGCCAGGCTGACGTATCCTCTGTGTTTGATCACTACAGTGCTGCCCGACAGAAGCAGAGACTTCACCGGCTGCGCGCGCACAGTGGGCTGGTGTCGAGGCACAGGACCCGCTCAGGTGCCAGCTCCTGCTACAAGACATTTGGGATGGGAGTTGGTTGCGGTGTTCACTGCTGGTGTTGCACAGAGGAAGCGCATCTTTTGGGGATCCACATCATCCTTGCTGCTCGTTGCCTCTCCATCGCAGTGTGAGTTTGGCTGGGCAGACCCTCTTTTCCTCAGGCCATCCCTAGGACAGACATGGGTTTCTCCAGTATATTCACTCCTGCTTGTCTTGTGGCAATTAATTACCGATTCCAGACCAGATTTGGCTCTGGAGTGCTTGTTAACTAATTGGATGCCTTCCAGCAGTCTCTCCATGATGGGAAAGTCACGCGTTCCTTGTCGGCTCCCTGATTGCTTTGTCCCGCTGCAGTCAATGGGAGCACCTTGGAAGAGTTCTCTTGGGGCCGCTCTCCTGGAGCTGCTGACAACATGGGATGCAAAACAACAGGCAGCAAAGCAAAGCACCGTACTGCTGCTGCTGCGCTTCAGTGGGCTCCGGGCCAGTGGAGGAGGCTGCAAACCTGCTCTGCCCGCTGGTCCGTGAGGGTTTCACAAGCGCTCTCTTTGCAGGCGTTGTCTGATGTGGTTTTTTAGCTTGTGGCCCAACAGAAATGCAGGGAAACCGCTGTACTTTGTGACCCGAGGCTCTGCGCTGCCCACGTTTTGCTGTCGTGGGGAGAACTTGCCCCATGATTTTAGAGAGAAGAGGTTTTCATCAATAAAAATTGAGCTGCTGGTGCTCCCAGCAGCTCACCCAGAGAAAGCAGAGAATTGCTTTTGTTAAAACCTGAAATCTTAACTCGTAAGGGCACGGGCTCCTTTGCACCAGCAGTAAGCTGGCTTTTGGATAAACACAGTGTTCTGGGGAAGGGGAAAGGGTGTGCTGGGTATCCTGCCAACATGTGCTTTTGATAGCCCCATGGGGTCTCTGCCCAACAGGCACCAGGCGGCTGAGCAAGAGGGGGCAGAAAGCTTTTCCTCCCTCCTCATCCCATGCTTTAGAGTGGTTCTGGGAGCTGTGCTTGTGCCTGTTTCAGAGCTCTTGGGGTGTGTGCATGGCTGTGAGCAGGAGGCACGTGTGACCTGATCTGTTCCTGGGCTCCTGCTGGTGCTGGGACAGGGCAGGACCTGCTGCCATTGCGTGGCATTTGCCATCCTCTTGGCTGAGAGGGAGCCTGGCTACCGCTTAGGGAGCACACAGGATGCTCCAGGGATGACACTGAGCCACCTCAGCAAAGGGAAGCACTCGTCTGCCCCCAAAATCAGCTTTTCCAGTCTCCAGACACTGCCAGAGCTTGGGAAAATCCAATAGGAGCTCTTTTGAAGTGCTTTGCCATGCTCTGCAATGATTGCTACGGAGGTGCCCAGGCCTTTTAGGACTGAGAGTTCAGTTTCTGGAAGGACCTGCTCCTTGGAAATTCAAATGAGCTGTCTCTGCAGATCCCCATGTACCAGCACCAGGGCAACGCTCAGGACCGGAGCTGACACCAGCAAATTTCCCACTTGCCGTTTCCTAGGTGCAATAACTGTGCCACAAACGGCATCAGACTCAACTATGCATTAACAGCCCTGTTTTCTGATCCTTCAGTCGTTTGTCAGTGCCAAGAGCCTGGAAGTGTTTCCTTGGGTGTAGTCTGGCCCCACGGTAATAAATTGGGGTGGCAGCGGAGGCTGCGGATGGGCAGGGAGTGCCAGAGGAGCAGGGGATGCCACCACACCCCTATCAGCACCGGGAGATGGTGCTGAGCCGTTCCCCACCAGGCTTTGCTAAACAGCCCCGGGGCAGGTTTGTGGCATCTCCTGTCCCTCTGTCTCTCGTAGGATCCGCGTGGATACAATGGATTTTAGTGGCATCACAATGATGTTGTGGAGAGGGCTGTGCTGTGAAGTGCTCTGGAGCTCTGCCTCTCAGGCTTGGGATCGGTTTGTGTTTCCTCGAGGCTCTGTGCTTTTGGGCAGAGCTGGAAACAGCAGCCTCCCCTGGGGGCCGGTCCTGGCACGCTCCAGAGCCAGCTCAAGGGAGCTGGAATAACCTGATACAACTCTGCGGAGCCTGCTTTCTAGTCCCTGTAATTAAACACCCAGCTGTTGAGATCTTTTATGTGTATTCAAATTGAAACTTGGCAAGCTTGCAGTGGCAGGGAGCTGGATTCGGTGACCAGGAAGATCTATTGTGCTCTTAAAGCAAGCTCCATTATACCCTGTCCAGGATGGGCAGAGATCTGAGGGGGACAGAGTTCCCTTATGGGCTGATGAGATTGTGTAGGAAACTGCTGAGCTACTGCTGATACACAGCCCATGGGCAGGAGTGAGTAGGGGCTTCCTTAGAGATGGAGTCTCCAGAAGCCAAAAGGAGTCTCCAGAGTCCCTAAGGGCCATATGTGAGGCTGCGGTCTCAGGGGGAGAAAAGGGTTCATTCACTGGAGAGCTTCCAGGCAGTGCCTGAGCTGAGCTTAAGTCCAACCACCTCATCCCGCAGGAGCTGGCTGGAGAAGATGGCTGAGCCATCCCCTCTTCTCTGAACCAAACCCCTAAACTGGCGGTTTGTCCATCAGAAGCAATAATGCACCAAGAAGGAAATGTCACTTAGAGGATTTATGGGAGACGTGCTTCGCTGGTCTCCTTTTTAAGGTTATACTGAAAATCAAACCCTACTTTCCCCAATGGGGACCGTCAGGCTGTCAACATAAAGAATGTCCCCCTGCATCATGGAGCCACATCCGTGTGCGTGCACGCAGCATACACAGGGATGATGAGGCAGGGCAGCACAAAAGGCTCTGCTTGCGTGGCTGGAGAGCTGAGGAAAATCATTATTTTTACACATATATTTTTATATGGCAATTTCCTGGCTGCATTGAAGGAAAAACCACAGTTACACAGGCTCAGGAGCAAGTTCCCAGTATAAAAACCCAGCGTGTGACTTCTTTATGCAACTGAAGCACAAACTCATCATGGCCATGAGGCAGACGTGCTTGGCATGGCTCACGTAGAGGGGAGAGCATCCCATCCTGGTAGGACCCATGAGCACGTGGTGCCATCAGCTTGCAGGGAGTGCTCAGCTGAGGTTGAGAAAGGGATGAGCTTGGCTTTGAGTGAACCTTCCTTTCCCACCCCGAGTGCTGGGGCAGTGATTTGAGGTCTGGCCCTCCTCAGTGTGGCTGGACAGGGCTCTGTGGCTTGCGGACATTCATGAGCTCTGACAGTGGAGCTAATGTGATTAAGGGCTTTCCTCACCTTCCACTCAGTGCTTATTAACATTTCCCTTCTAAGGTGTTCATGAGCACGGCTCCATCTCTCTGCAGCAATGAGGGATGGCTCCCCAAAGGCTGTGGGTGCTGCCTGGCCAGCTATGGGGCAGTGCAGAGGGAGCTGCCACCCATTCCAACCTTGCTTCCATCAGGGAATCCTATTTCTACCAGGATGGGAGCTCGGGGAGGGCGGCTGCCCTGGTTAGGGGGGGTGAGGCTGCTTAGCTGGTAGCCTGTGAACGGGGACCTACAAACAGCTTCTCTGTGGTGTCACAACCCCATCCTCTGCACAGGCAGGGAGAGAACCCAGTTTTGGAAGCCTCCTTCCCAGCTCTCTCAATCCAGGGTCACGAGAGATATTTTTATGCGGTCTTACAAGTAGGTCTTGAGGCAAATCGAAGCGGGTGTTTCAAAGCCTGCATGCAAATAACCCCTCTGTGTGCCACACAGAACCCTTCACCTTTGGCTCTGCTGCTTCTTTGCCCTGCTCTGTGCTCTCCTTCTGCTCCATGTCCCTCCTGCGGATGCCTGCAGCAGGCTGCCACCAGCACTGATCCCTGCCCAGCCAAGTGTGCTTGCAGAAGGTGCCTCTAGACCTTCCCTGCTGTACCCCAGATGGACAGTGGTCGTGTGGCCTTCTCATTCAGGGAAAAGACAAAGACTGGAAAAGTAAAAATAGTGGTTTTAAATACAGCATTTCAAGAGGAACATCCAGTGCCACAAAAGGGGATGTTTGGCTTGTGTCCCACTGCTCGGCTGTGGTCCCTTGTGCCCTCATGGAGCCCATCTCCAGCCCAAGGCATGTGGAAAATGGCAAGCAGGGATCTGGGGTGTTTAGCTGAATTAGAACCAAACTTTGTTGTCTTTTTAGTCAGAGAATGACTTTCAGCGTCTTTTAGACACCAAAGCATGTCAGCCTATGTCGAACCAAAGCAGAAAAGCATGTTTGATTTTATTTTTCCTGAATATTTTAGTTCTTCCACCAAGGAAAAGTGAATTTCCCATGGAAACTGCATTTCCTGTTTGGAAACAGGTTGTTAACATGCCAATCAGCACTACAGAAGGCTGCTTTTCCAGGGGCTAATACCTGAAGATTGACTGATTTCAATATTTAGCAAGATGCAGCCTCTGATTCAGCTTTTCCCCTGCATCATCAGGGCTTTTGTGCTCTTCCTTTCTCCTGTGTGGATCCTCCGGAGAGCCAGGCTCAGCGGAGCCGAGGAAGGGCTCTCCTCTCTATCTGTTTCCATGAAACCTCCAGGAATTTAATATCTCTGAGATTTCCAGCTGTCACTCACACGCTGTTGAATCTGACTGCTGAGTCGGGGAGTAATGAGGGGAGGCAGACAACACGTGGGGCACGTGGTGCACAAACCTGGTGTTCTTAAGGGAACCATACCAAAAATCATATAAAAACCCTGCTTTTCATGGGTTTTCCCTTGTTCTGGCTGCAGGTAGCTGTTGGTGTGGTCTGCCTTGGGGTGGTGACACTGGATGGTGCTGTGGACAGGATGGGTGCTCTCACACGGACACGGTCCTTCTGCTGTGACACTGGGTCTGTGTTAAAGCCCTGGCATGAGCATCTCCAGCAGTGCTGCAGACCCATCATCTCAGAGCCATCCTTTAGAGATAAAGGAGATTTTCATTAAAAGCACTGCTTGTGCTTTTATATTATATATATCTGTTACATTGCAGGGTGAGGTGAGATGTGGAAAAAGAGTGGAACAGCCATTAACATACCTGTTAAAATACTGAACAGTGCTGCCATGAAAATGACCTGGGCTGATTGATGAAGGTGCTGCCTTGCCTTGGTGCCCTGCTCCAGGACGCATTGGTGGGACAGGGATGAAACACCCTATGGCAGGTTTGGAGGTGATGCCTGATTGCTTTGCGCAGCCTGAGTGTGCCCCATCTTGCTGTTTGCAAGGGGGATGTCAGTGCTGGGGGCAAAGGGGAAGCAGGGACATGCCATGGGAGCAGTGGAGCCTGTTACTGCATCGGGGGGAAGCATAAGCGATGCTGCCTGAGGCATGTGGTGCTGCCTCGTGCTGCAGGCAGCAGCAGGCAGGAGGAGGAGGAGGGCTGCTGATGGAGGCTGCAGCTTCTGCCCAAGTCACTGCTCTCCAGGGTCCAGCTCAGCTCTGGGATGCTTGGAGAAATACAGAGCCACACAATTGCTGCTTGTGCCTGCTTTTATCCCCCTTCCCCACTCCTCTCTGTCTGCAATGGCGGGCGGCCCAGAGCCAGGCTTTTCATCCTTTTTTGTCTTTTTTAGCAAGAATAAGTCTTTTATCTGTTGTCTGTGAGACTGTGCTGGAAACAGAGTCCTACAGATCTTGTGGGGCTTTTTATAGCCACCTCCATCTCCCAGGTTACCTGTCTGAAGCTTGGGCTGTGCCCTGAGTTGGCACCGCTGGCTAGGACAGAGCTTAACCCCGACTGGAGGCAGGGATGCAGGGATGGGGACATGGGGGCTTCACCCCTATGGCATGATGCTGTCTCCACTCGCCTTGCACTGAGTGTAATAGGAAAAGGGAAGCGTGTGGATGGGAGAAGGGAAGCGTACAGCAAGGAAAACCAGCTCATTTTGCTTAATTATGACTGACTGTGACAGCCCGCATCTTTAGTTTGAAAAGTATCTGTGAGGTGCGGGCTGCTTCTCTCAAACGGGCTAATTATGTTAATTAAAATGCTTTCTTTATAGCAGTTCTGATTAATAAAAACAGTTCCAGTGCTCTCTTTAAGCACGCTAACCTTCTGTTGTGCAGGAAAACTGGCTTTTCTCAGCAATTTATGACTTTTAAAAGAGATTACAGCGGGACAGCCTGCTGCTTTCACACAGTAACGCTTCCTCCCCGGGGGAAGAGCGAGGCAGCCCAACACCGCAGCACCCCACTCCCGGGAACAGACGGGGGAGAGCAGTGGGGCAGCAGCGCCGGAGCAGGCAGCAACATGTGCCCGTGTGGGAGCCGCGCATGGGAGGGAGGCGTCGGGGAGCTCGGCGAGAGTGCCAGGGAATAAAAATACCACTTATTCCTCTAATTGCTGTTTATTTCCTCTGCAAAGGATGGGGATAATTAACAAGCTCCCAATTAAGAAAAAAACTGCGTGTAGGGGAAAAACAGGTACGGGTGCCAAGAGAGCAGGGTTTGTGCTGGAGCATGGTGAGGGGCAGCGGGGAGGTCCCTTCTGCTGACCACACATGGGATGGGGCCCTTTGGGGAATCAAGGACTTTGAGGACCTGAAGTTTTGAACTGGAACAGGGGAACTTCAGGTTGGATATAAGGAAGAAGTTCTTTGCTGTGGGGATGCTGAGGCACTGGCACAGGGTGCCCAGAAAAGTGGTGCATGCTTCATCCCTGGCAGTGTTCAAGGCCAGGTTGGACAGAGCCTTGGTGACATGGTCTAGTGTGAGGCATCCCTGCCCATGGCAAGGGGTTGGAACTGGATGATCTTAAGCTCCTTCCCAACCCAAACATTCTATGATTCTTGGGCATGGTGGATCCCAGCTCCTCACCAGAGCCCTTTACCAAGATGGTGGTTGTGCTTCCAGAGGTTTTAAAGGTTCAGAGCTTGCTTGACAGTTGGTGTTGGGCTGGTTGATGTTTTGCCTCTTGGCTGGTTTGTTGGTTCTTGAAGGGGTTTATTTCTTGTGTGTGGAGGTTCAGACCCTCTGAGCATAGTCTGGTGTGGGTTTGGAGAGTGGCTGAGCATCTACCACCCTCCTGCAGAGCAGCAGCTCGGTATCTCTGCAGGTAGCTCTTAAAATACTATAAGCAGGCAACCTGGTGCATCACCAGTTGCTCATGTAGAGGGTAGAACACACTTGTCCCCAAACACCAGTCCTGCTGCCTTGCAGGCAAATGAGCCAGAGGGGCTCAGAGCAGTTTGTGTCTTGCTGTTGTAGAAGATGAGGAAAGTGAACGCTTGTCTCTGGTTCTGTGAAATACAGCCTGTGAAAGAGATGACGGCATCAGTGTGCCATCAGCCATGACCCCTGACGGGGTGGCTGGGTGACTTCACTGGGCTCACTGACAGGGTGAGCTGCTGGTGAGGGGAGAGCGGCTGCACGGCGGCTCCAGGGTCACCACCCACTGACACACCACTCGGAACCAGCCTTACAATGGGCTTTGCATGCCCTAAGGCTGCTGCTGGCACTGTGCTGGGTTTTGGAACCTCCCCTGGGCACCCAGCGAGGCTTGGCACAGCTCACTGGGCAGGCTCTGCCAGCCCCATGGACTTTGATTCCCTGCTTGTCACCGCTCCTGTGCCCTCCATCCCTCCTGTCCTTCCCAGTCCTGCTCCCCATCTCCTGCCATGTTTGGAGTCTTTTGGGACACCATAAGGATGCTGTATACAGGCCAGCAGGCGAGGGGACGTGGTGGTGAGTTCCATGCACAGGCAGCACTGCCCTCCAGCACATTGGCACCCCACAGAGCCCAGCAAGCAGTCATAGAGTGAAGCCATCCAGAGCTTTCCTGCGGGTAACCCCCCCAACTTGGAGGTTACAGCTGCCTCAGTGCACCAAAGCATGGCTCCAGCCCCCCCAGCATAGCTCTTTCCCTGCCCCACAGGCTTGGCTGGGGCTGGCTGCGCTGCACTCTTCCCCTTGCTGTCCCATTTACCTCTGCTATATTTACATGTCTATTTTATGATTTCAATTTTTAATGCTTCTGCTCTTTGAAGATGCTTAATGCTTTGGAGTGGAACATTTTCTTCTGAGTCCTGAGTGCCAATTGAGGACAGACCAATAAATCAACTAATAACTGGAACCTCATTTTCTGCTCCTGTGGTTGCGAGTTAACCCTCCTTGTGCTGCCTAGGTTCTCCCAGTGCTTCCCATTATCCCCAGGCAGGACTCTGCTCTATTGCTGGGCGAGCACTGCCTGTACTGGGTGTAAACATCACAAGCATTTGCATGCTGTCTGTGCTGGCTCTCAGCATCCCTTGCCTGGGTGGTGTCAGGTCTTTGGTTTCTCGTGCTGGGCTGTATCTCAGGTGATGGTTTCCGGCTCTCACCTTCTATTCTCTGCCATCACCACCAGCCCCAATGCCCCATTGCTGAACGGTCAGCAGAGCTGGAGATTAACAAGGCTGCCTGCAGAGGGTCTGGCAGGTCACCCAGGCTGTTCCCAATCCCAGTCCCAGGCAGCTCCTCAGCCTGGAACAGCCAAGTGCCAGCTTTATGGCTTTGCGGTGATGCGGAATCCAGGCCCTCTCACTGCGCCCTGCAGGAATGGCATCCAGAGAAAGCCTCTTCCCCGCTGCTTGCACAGATGCTCAGGAGCCCAGCAACCTGTGGCAGACCCGGAGGAATCCCTCAGGAAGGCATTGCATCCCTGTTTCAGTGGCAGCTGGAGCAGATGAGCTGCCGGCGCAGGAGAACCGGCACCGAGAGCCTAACTGAAAGTGGCAGATCTTAGGTAAATCCTCTTTCCGGCTACTCACCCCAGCCCATAAGGGCTGAGGACTTTCCACACCACTGCCTCTGTTTTGTCCAGCTCTATTTACTGCTGTCATTCATATCAATATCATTTAATCCTTTAAGGAAGCACCTGCTCTTCCCCCCTCCTGTGGCAGCGAGTTCTGCAGGTTGCTTGCAGGGTGCTGTGCTTGAGGATTGAGCGCTACCCCTGCCCTGACGGTACCTCCGGATACCATCCTGGAGCCAGGCTGCTGGGCTTACCTCACTGTACTGCCTTCTTGCCTGTTGAATTACGAAAGCACTGCTTGCATCACCTGGCAGATGCCCACGGAGCTGCCTCTCCTCTGCTCTTTAACTTCTGACTTGGAGGTGTTGCATGCATTAGCCTCTGCTCCTCTACATCTGGAGCCATGCTGCGTCCGAGGGCTGCGCTAAGCTGGTGTGGCCAGAGCCCTGGGGAAGCCCTGGCTGTGCAGGAAGCAGCCAGCCCTGATCCCCCTCCCTGCAGGCCACTGCATCACTGCACTGCTGTACAGCAGGCAGGGGTGCAGCAGGGTGGACCCCGGTCCTTGTTTTGTGATGGCAGGGGCACCCCTGTCTCTCTGCACCCTGGCATCAATCTCTGCCTTTGGCACTGCTGCCCTGGAGGGTTGAGCAGTGTTCCACATCTGCCTAATGATGTGCTGAAGCTTCATTAAATGCTCCCTGAGACAGGCACGTGTCCACTGCTCCCCTTCTGCTGCTGCAGACACACAGGGCCACATAGTAATGAAATGAGGCCATGGTTATGCTATTCTCCACCTTTTTATTTTAAGCAGGATCCTCTTCAAAACTGGGGTTCTGCTGGGGGGGCCTGGAGCCCTACAAATGCATATGCATGGCTCTGGGCAGGGGCTGGGGCTGCAGGTGCCTGATGGCAGCAGGGGACGGGGCACAGCCAGGGTTTGATTCCCATTTCTGCTGTCAGAAGTGATGTGTCCATAGGGAGCTGTGCCGGTATTTGGCTCCGAGCAGCTAGACTTTGACAAGCCAGGAGTGCCAGGGCTGGCTGGCAGAGCTTAGGTTGCCCATTGCCATCTCCATCATTCCCAGTGAGTGCTGGGGAGAGGATGGGGAAGGGAACAGGGCCCTTCTCCTTCCAGCCTCGTGCTCTATTGCGCTCCAATGGCCCAAGTTGTGTTTAAACATGATTATAATTGGGTGACATGGTTACAGTTTCCAGACCCATACACAAATGCTTAATAACCCAGGGGAATGCTTTCTGGCTTGTTAATAGTGCAGGAAGGAGCTGTTCTGCCCCTTCCCTTGGTCCTGTGCAAGCTGAGCATGGGGAAGCATCTCAAGGCTTCAGCCTGGTCCTCTCTCTGCTGGGGACCTGGTAGTGGAGGGACATCACCTCCATCCCCTGCCTCCTCAGAGAGGCACATCTGTGCCGTCCCCCACCTCTGGAAATGGAGGCAGAGGGTATCAGGGATGAAGTTTTCCTGATACCCTCATTTTTATCAGGCTGTATTATCAGTGTGTAGCAAGCATTCAGGTGGGAGCCTATCGAAGCAAATCATCCTGCCTTCCGTCTGTTGACAGTGTCCAGGAAATTCAAATGTGTCTCTGTGATTTGGCATGTTTTGACTTTTATGTTTTAATTTAATATCCAGGTTATATTTAACGTTTTATGATGGTTTGTGTTTGAGAAATGAAATGCTTTTACCCTGACTGCAGCAAAATGCCTGAATGTTTCCTGGGGAGATGTGAGAGCTTGGGTTTATCCTGAGCCCTGTCCTGTGGGTGGTTTCGATCGACTGAGTTCAGTGCAAAACAGGGAACTTCACACAGACCAGATATTGCAGTTCCTGACAGATCTGTGGCTTTTTGGTTACATGCACCCTGCAAAGGGACACCTGAGTCCTGGAGCAGGTTTCATAGGATCCCAGCCTGGTTTGTGTTGGAAGGGACCTTAAAGCTCATCCAGCTCCAACCCCTGCCATGGGCAGGGACACCTTCCACTAGAGCAGCTTGCTCCAAGCCCCTGTGTCCAACCTGCCCTTGAACACTGCCAGGGATGGGGCAGCCACAGCTTCTCTGGGCACCCTGTGCCAGCGCCTCAGCACCCTCCCAGGGAAGAGCTTCTGCCTAAGAGCTCATCTCAGTCTCCCCTCTGGCAGGTTCAAGCCATTCCCCTTGGCCTGTCCCTACAGGCCCTTGTCCAAAGCCCCCCTCCATGTTGGCCCGGGATGGAAGTGTCTGGGATGGAGGCCCATGTCCTGGGCTGGTGTGGGGAGGGTGCCTGGGAGGCGGTGGCACATCCCTGCGGGCAGAGCTCAGGGCTGCCAGTGCCTGTTGGCTGCCTGTCGCGTGCGCACGTGAGCACGTGCATGGGTGCTCATGCATGCGCGTAGGGACAGGGATAAAGGCGCTTTCCAGGGAAGTGGACAAACCTCCCCACACGGCAGCTTGTTTGTTGCTAGGATTGCAGGGCTGCCTGGCAGGGCTCCACACCAGAACTTTGTTTGGAAGATGCCACCAGCAAATAGCCAAACACATTTGTATGGTATCAGTTGACAGCACATTCCAGCCTCCAACTCTGTTGAGGGGGGGGAATCATCCCACTGATATATGTGTTTCAACACCAATTATCCAAGCCTCATTTGCTCTAGACTCACAAGACCGTGTCCCACGACATCTATTAATTGCATTAAAAATCTCTCATTATCCTAAGTCTCCGGGATGCAGTTGCTCAGGCCCAGGTTTCTGGGAGGGCACACGTGTGTGACAGCATGGGATGGAGATGTCCACTTCCTCCCACAGGGCACATCCATCCACCACTGCCAGCAGGGCCTGAGCCCCTTCAGGTTGTGTTCTCCCAGTCCTCAGCCCCCCATGTATCCATACCTGGGTCGTACTTTATATGTGGTTGGGGCACCAGGCAGGATGTGACCGTGTCAGGGCACACAACATGAGCGATGCTGCCAGGACTCCGCACCACACGCTGCCAAGCGTGAGCCGTTTGCCTCCTCTTTGCCAAATACTTATTGTTCCTGCTTTGAGCTTCTGCAGAGCAGGGTTTGCCAAGGCTCCAACATGAATCATTAATTAATTCCTGGAGGGTTTTTTTTTGTGTGTGTGTGTGTTGTTTTGCTTTGATAATTGAAAACAGGGAGAGGGAGGCACTGTAGGTGCAGGAGAGCAGAGATGCATTAGGGACTGCTTCACCATCCGTGGTCAGGAGGGTGCTGCTGGTGTCCTGCTTGCTCCTTGGGCTGGGTTCTAGCTGCTCCAGGTGCTGTCAGCACCCAGACCCCTGCCCTCATCCTGCCTGCTGGGCTCCATGTGAGAAACCTGTGGCTGTGAGCATCCCTCTCCCCTTGTCCTCCTCCTGCACCCTGTGGTATGGTAGAGTCTCCTTCAGCATCCGTGGTGCTGGGGGTGCCCTTTGTCAAGAGCCTTGCTTGACAAGGGACCCCCAAGGTTGGTCAATGGTGGGGAATTGCTTTGCTTCCTTTGGAAATGTCATTCCCTGAGGGAGTCTCTGGCGGTGCTGGTGAAAGCTCAGCAAGGCACCAAGAAAAGGCTTGAAAAGGAAAAGGCAAGTAAAAAGGACAGAAAGGTCTCATTAAAAAGAAAAACACACTTTCATCTGCTGGGGCAGCCTCGAGATTGTGGGGAGTGAAGGAGGGCAGTGAGGTCTTGCCTGGAACCTGAAAACTTGGCTTCTCCATGAATGCCATGTGCTCCAGCCCCTCATCATCCCCATGTGTCTGGTGTTTCAGTGCCTTGTGGGACTGGGGAGCCCCAAGTGGGTTGGTCTTATGGTCCATATGGTCTTATGGCCATGGAGGGAGGGCAGGAGCAGCAAGCCTTGTCCCAATGCCCCACAGCCCAGGGGCAGCAGGAGCAGGCTGTGCTCAGGCCCAGAGCATCCAGGAGCTCTTGCCGTTTCCACTCACTTGCTGGTTTAATAACTTGTTCCTTATTGACATTTTTATTCCGAACACAGGGGAAAATGCCAGCATGGTAATTGCAGTACATGTAAAGCAAGGCACTCTGCCATATCCTCCAGATCATCTCCTTCCCCCTTTCCCCAGCTCATAAGGACCAGGTGGAAATGAGCGGTGGCTTGGCTGGAAGGTGGGATACAGGGACCCATGTGTGCCATGGAGCTGCCACTGATGGATGAGTGGGACAGGGGCACCATCCACTCCTCTGTGGTGACTCGCAGGGCAGCAAGGGCTAGGAATAGCACTGGGTCTAATTGCTCTGCTAACAGCTAGACCCGCTGCCTCCAGGAACACTTACATCTGTGGTTTCTAATACCATCAGAAATCCCTCTTGCTCTCATGTTTACCAGCATGCAATCACAACCCCTTGATGTCTGCATAACAGCCTTCCATCTCGTGGTTCCCCGCAAAGAGTGACAGAGCTGTAACAATCTGGGAAGAGACAAACAAGAAGCAAAAGCCCAATGGGATCCAGGGAGAAATCTGTGTCCTGCAGGATGGAAATCAAAAATAGAAATGCTCTTCCCTCCCTCCACCCGAAAGGACTCGATAAACAGATAATGTAGGGAATTTTGCAAAGCCACCGCAGCCACCTCTTTTTCATGCAGTAAGCCAGAAAATGTTTACTGCATGAGCAGAGCAGAAGCTGTAATGTTGTAAAATGATAGTGCTGGGGAGCCATCTGCTTATTGACTGAAGGCTGGAGCACGGGCTTGCTGCTAGTGTCTTACATGGGTGTGTGTGCATGCATACGTGCCAGGGATGCATGCTGAACACGTCCTACTGCCTGACTGCCTATGCCTGGGGCTGTTTGTTCACACCTGGACACACAAGAGCATGTGCTGTGAAGTGTGTGTAAGGGCAGGATGGGCTGTGCTGGCTGCATGGGCTCTGGGGCACACCCCGCTCAGCAGAGGCACTGATGTGCCCCGTGTGCCCTTGCAACCTGCCTGTCTCAGCTTGGCTCTTTCCCTGTTCGTCTTGACGTGGTTTCTCATCAACCAGCCAAGCCTCTGAGCCCTACCTGTCGCTGTCACCTTCTGTGATTTGACTGTTAACAACACTGTGGTTTTCCTAAACTGCGCTGTCACTCATGGCGAGCGAGGGACACCATCACTGGAGCTGCAGGCTCCGGGTTTTCCCTGCTCTGTGGAGCAGGGTGTTCGCATGGGCGGGATGCACGGCACCAGGGCTCCCAGGTTAGCTTGCAGTAACCTTGGGGTGCTGCTGGGCTATGGTGGTAGAAAAGGGAAGGTGAAGCAAAGGAGCAGACCCATAAGCTGTGGGGTTTTCAGGCTGGTTTTGCAGCAGCGTACAGCGACACGGGGATTTCACTGGCACAGCACCGGAGTGGGGCACGTTGGAGGGCTCAGCGCAGACCTGTCGTGGATTTGCATCTGATGAGAGCCTCCTCTTGCTAAAGCCTCTGAGCTGCACCAGCACACGGTCACCTGCAGTTAAGTGGGGGATTATGCATGTATGAATGGCTGGCATTGAACTCCTAAACCCTCCGAATCAAATCCCGCCCTGCAGAACGGCGGCACCGCTCCTGCTGAGGTCAGGGGGATTTGTGGCTCTTGTAAGAGAGCCAAGGCTGTCTTTCCTTCCCTTGCTGAAGGTCGTGCCACAGTGCCCTCAGCATCTGGCTAATCCAGCTGGTGCCCTTCACCCATACACAGACTCGTGCCTGCTGGGGCCATGCTGAGCCCCTTGTTGGTGTCCCACACCATGGGAGCAGCAGGACCTGTGCACCCATCAGCACAGCAGCCTGCCTGCAAGAAACCAGCCTGTATGTCTCGGATGCAGTGACTTTGTGGTGTTGCATGCCTTTGTTTTGATGACAGGAGTGGTGAAATAACACCCGTGGGACAGAGGCAGAATGATGGTATTGCCCTTTGGAATTGTTTCACAGTCAATGTAGCTTTCCTGTCCTCTCGGTGGTATTTTACCCAGACATTGCTCAAAGGTTCACTGTCTTCTATTAATCCATTCCTGTTGATGCACCAAATAAAATGCTATATTGCCCCTAGCACTCCTGCTGTCCATTTTGTTTCCAAGGAGCAGGCTGCCACCTTTCACGGGCAGCAGCGTTTGTCTGCCGCTGTGAATGATGATCGGCTATTGCAGAACGGGAACGGGGTACAGATTCATTCACTCTTCTGCTCTCTCACAAGCTGCTCTTGTATTATTGATAACCCAGGGCTGAGCGATTATTGCGTATAGAAATCTATTTTCATTTCTTCTGATTGCTGCAGTGATTAAATGATGTGCCAGGTTGTACTTATCCTGGCAGTGATTAGGCGCTACCTGGCTTACCTGCAGGGCCTGGCTTGGTGGGACAGGACTGGTCTTTGGCCAAGACCCACAGCAGGATTCCGGTGCTTAATTTCCCTTTTGGTGGGTCCGGGTCCTGGCCTTGAGTTCAGTGCAGTGAGGTGGTGTTGGAATTGTGAAGTCTCCATGTTTCCCAGGAGAGCTGTAGCACATGTCAGGCTCCTGACATGGATTTTCATGGCTCACTTCCCTTTTGCGCTCCATCAGAGTTGTCTCCATGCTCTGGGATTGTTTGCTCCAAGCAAGTGGCTTTGCCTGGGTGGCCAGAACCAAATCCAAACTGTATTGTTGCTTGTTTTATCCAACCCAGTATCTGTCCCATTTCCCATAGAATTAAACTTTGGGCTGCAGTTACAAAGGCGCCTAAAGATGGAAAGAGGAGCTGAGAAAGATTAGGTGTCTGCACCCTCTTCACATGCCCTGCAGACATCCATCTGCATATTAAATGTCTTTCAATATTTAGCTGTTATGGCCAGGTAAAGCTAATTGCATGAGTAATTCTGTTGACTTAGTTATTCCTGTAAACATTGACAGAATCAGCCCCCCCCATTACTCAATAGAAAACACTTCCCAGCAAAAAAATACAAACAAATTGCTCTTCATATCCTACCATTTGAAAATAAAAATATCAATAAGGAGCGAAGTCAAAACTGCATTTTAGATTCAAGAGATTATTCAGCAGAAAGCACGAAAACAACGAAGCTCCTCTGAGTATGATAATCAGCACACGCAGACGTATTGCATTTTCACATCACAAAATCTCAATACCCAAGATCAGTAGAAAACTAAGTAGAAAATGCTTTTTATAGGATTCAAATTCCAATTAAATTAGAGCAGATTATTCAACAAGAAAGCCTACAAAATGAAGTCTCAGTTTATGTATTGGAAAGCAAAATGCAAATGTGTTGCTTTCCAGCTCACAGGTTTTCAGCCCAAAAGACAAACTTACTTCAGGTAAGAATTATTTCATTCAAATTCTGGGGGAATCGATTCAAGGAACTGATCCTCAACTGAGTTATTCAGCTTTTTTATCAACAGACTTATTTCTCCCCTCTTTATTCTTAATTTGCCTATTCATAAATTCCACCACTTTGTCAGTCACAAGAAATACTTTCCAGTAGCTTTGACAAAGCAGAAATTAGCAGGGAAGAGAAGTGGCACATAAACGCCTCACTGCAAAATACTTCCTTGCAATGTAGGAGGTTTTCCTCTTCCTGGAGCTTTAATGCCAGCAGAAATCAATGTGATCATCTCAGCTCACCACAGGGATTCTACCCAGGCCTGGGGGACAGTCCCTGGGCTGGCCCTGCTGCAGGGGCTGGGTAGGGGGTCCAGTGCCACCACTCCACCCAGGATCCCCATTGGCATCCCCAGGGGAACAGCTTTGCTTTTAGAAGCTCTGCTTTGGGCTGAGTGGTCCTGCTGGGCAGCAGAAAGAGCTCTTTGGTAGACAGCTCAGTTAATCCGTTTCCTTTGCTCTTAAACAGTGGTATCTTCTTTCCAGCCTGCAATTGCCTGGCTTTGACTTTGAGCCATTGGATCTCATTACATGAGCTTGTGTGGGTCGTGGGTGTTTCTAGGGGAAACACCGGTGATCATAAATCTTTCCTTTTGATCTACAAACATCAATCTCTGCTGATCTAAAGAAGACTCAAAGGTTACAGGAAGAGTTTGAGTCATAGAACTTTATAAAATTCTGATCTCTGTAATATTATTAGGAATTGGGAAATATTTTAACAGGGGGATTAAATCTATCTTTAAATATAAAACTCGAAAAGAAGGAAGGGATTTGTTCAACTGACACACCAGAGCAATGGTAGGACCTCAGAAACAATTTGTAGAACCTCATTAAATAGGAGGAGGTTCTGTGTATCCATGCAGCTTTCCAAAGAACTCTGAACCTTCCTTTTTTCTCCAGTTTGCGGCTATTTGCTGCTGTGTCCACCTAGCAGTAACCTGCCTGCAAGCACCAGGAGCCTTTGAGATTGTACCCTGGAAACCTGGGGATGCAATGTGGGACAGTAAATGCAGTCAGGGTCAGTGTCCCTCCTAGTCACAGAATCCCAGACTGGGTTGGGTTGGAAGGGACCTTAAAGCTCCTCCAGTTCCAACCCCTGCCACAGGCAGGGACACCTTCCACTAGAGCAGCTTGCTCCAAGCCCCTGTTCCAACCTGGCCTTGAACACTGCCAGGGATGGGGCAGCCACAGCTTCTCTGGGCACCCTGTGCCAGCGCCTCAGCACCCTCACAGGGAAGAGCTTCTGCCTAAGAGCTCATCTCAGTCTCCCCTCTGGCAGGTTAAAGCCATTGCCCTTGGCCTGTCCCTACATCCCTTGTCCCAAGCCCCTCTCCAGGTTTCCTGCAGCCCCTTCAGTCACTGGAGCTGCTCTGAGGTCTCCCCTTCAGGAGCCTTCTCTTGTCCAGGCTGCCCCAGCCCAGCTCTCTCAGCCTGGCTCCAGAACAGAGCTGCTGCTCCTGATTCTCCCAGTTTCTGCAGGCAATGGGCTCGCCATGAGGCTCATGTTAGTGGAAGAAGCGCAATGGGGCAGTGGATGCCTTGGGTCAGAGGTAGGACTTTGTGGGTGAGATGCGGTCTTCCTTCTGCTCTGGAAACGTTACCTTGTGTCTGTGCTGCAGTGTCTTCTTGTCCTCATCTCCTTGTTTTGAGGCATCACAGAAGGGACTCCATGATGTTCCTGTCAGTTCCCTCTCCCTGGAGAGCCACAGTGGCTGGAGGTAATTGCCAGAGAAGCACTGTAAGGGGGTGACAGCTTTGACCCACCATCCCCACACCCTGCTGTGGCATGCCATGGGGACGTGCTGCGCCAGTGGCCCATGGGGACATGCCACCCACCCCTCTCCAGTCCTGCTGTCAACGTTCTGCATGCTGCAGACTTTTGCCTCCTGGGATGGGAGGGATGCTAGAGATTTTGACTACAGCCTGGAGAGGATCTGGGCTCTGTGGCACCTAAGCTATTGAAGATGGTTTAAGTGTTTGAGAGTCATTGCATACGTTGGTGCTGAGAAAGGAATGTCCCTCCACTCTCATTCTCCTTTGTTTCTTGTATGGGGGTGAGGATTCCCTGTCCTTTGGTGCACCAGCTGCAATTGAGACCTCATATGCAAGGAGCCTTGGGAATGTCACCCCTTTGGATGCTCCAGGGCTCTCCTAGCAGTGTCCCAGCCTTGTGACAACGTTTCCCAGTGGGCTGGCAAGGCGACCATGGCTGCTGCCACCCTGCTGTGCTGTGGGAACCTCAGGGTGCATGGTGAGGGATGGAGCAGGCAGTGATGGAGCAAGCAGACCTTGCAGCGACTGCTGCTGTCTGATGTTGTCTTCATGCTGCCCAAGCCTTGTTCTGTCTGGTGGCAGAGCTGCATGGGAGCATCAAAGACTAACAAGTGCTCTGGGGAGAGGAATGTGGATTTGGGGAGAAGGGCTCTCATCACCCTCCTTCCAGATTTCAATGGCCTGCTGCCAGGTAGAGGTGGGCAGCAGAGTGAAACCCCAGCCTATATCCTCTTCCCATTTGGGCTTTGTCCCCATGAGAGGAGAGCTGTCATGGGTACCACAAAGCAGAGGGGCCAGGATTCCCTGAGCATGTGGCTCAGCGATGCTTTGTCAATGAGCTGGTGGCTTTAGGGCCTGCCTTGGACACAACAAGGGCATGACTCAACTTTTGATGGAAGGAAGGGACAAGACACAGGGCAGGGGCTGCCCATGCTTTGGGGAGGGAGAAGCAGAGAGAGAGGGAGAAGGAAAGGGAGATAAAAGGAGGGGGATGTAGGGTGGTAGAGAGCAGCTCCCTCTATCTTGTTTCCCTTTAGGGTGACTTGAAAAGCCCACAGCATCCCCTCCTTGTGGAGGGAAATGGGCTTCCTGCAGAGCTCTACCGGGAGAGACTGCGAGAGCAATGTCAAATATCTGTTTGAGAAGTCAACAGAAGGACCCTGCAGGATCGACTGCAGTCTCGTGCAATATTTAATTCTTTCTTTCCTTACAGAGAGATATGTTATTTGGGATGAAAGATTTATGCAGGGAGGGCACGTGAGGAGGGGAGGGAAAGGGGGAAGCAGCATGTGGGGAGAGGGAGGGGACTGGCTGGCTCCCTCTCTCCCTGCTACCCCTGACAGGGTGCCTGTTTGATCTGCCTGCGTATTACTCATCACTGGAAATGTTGGATGCTGCTTCATTATCTCAGCCTCATTTATTTCTATCAGCATATTTCCCCTCTCTGCTGCCTTCATCTTTGCTCAGATGTCTATCGCAAAGCACCTGCGTCCAACTCCTGAGCCCCAGCACAGCCTAGCCCAAAGCACAGGGTACCAAGAGCTGGGGACACCAGTGGTGGCATGGGGCCCTCAATAGGACCACCACAAGGAACCTGTTCATGCCAAATGGAGGCAGAGGGGTGTCCTATAGAACAGGATATCCCTTTTTCCAGGCCTGCAGGCTTTATGCCACCAATGGGGGAGGTTTGGCTTTCCCACCTTGGGTACCAGTCTCTGACGCTGCAGATCTGGGGGGGCACAACTGCATCTAACCAGGCTGAGAGGGATGAGGAGGGCAAGGAAAGCATCTTAGCTGCATCTGATGTGTGTTCCTTGCTCACTCTCTGTGGCAGGGCTGGCACTCGAAGGGGGAGAGGGATGGATGTCTGCAGACATGCTCACCCGGAGCCTCCTGGGCACTGGAGCTTAGCGGAGGCCTCTGGCATCTGTTGTCATGTCAATAACAGCAATAATCCATCTGAGGCCATGTTAGCGAGACCAGAACCAGCCGAGGAAGCATCTCCCCACCCCTGCAATTCTTGAGCTGGAAGAGAAATGAATTCCCACCAGCTATAGGAGCAGAGATGTAAAATTCCTGTAGCAGTAAAAGAAAAAAAAACTCTTGAAATCCCCTTTTGATTCCACTGAAAAGAGTTTTTTAGAAATAATTTCCAAACATTTTGATAGTTGCTTTTCATTCCTCATTCTTTGTGCAAAACTATAAATTACCTTAGATTTGTTAACCTAAAAAATTGATTTTCTTTCATGTTGAATGTGTCAAAAATGGGACATTTTGACCTTCTGAGCCTCTTCCAGGATTTTTGTGAAATGGGTAATTTGTCACAATTGATCCTTTTTTGGAAGGCTTTGAATTTCAACAAACTGGTATTTACTGATGAAAACAGTACCTGACAAAGTGACAAATTCCCAAACCAGCTCTAAGCAGGCAGTGGCTATGATTTCAGGTTTCCAGACTGGGGAGGAGAAAGGGTTTGGTAAGTGATTAGGAGCTTTCCCATCCCGGGTGGGGATATGTCTCTTTTGGAACCCCATGGGCCACCCATGTCCCCACTGTGCTCCCTGGATCCCCTTGCACCTCCCTACGGAAACCACATGCACTGGCATCACTTCCACCCCAGCTCTTACACTCAGGGCGGCGATAATCCTTGATAAATGCCTTTAATATTTAATTGGTCTTTAAAACCCATAAATAGGCAGGATATGAAATGCATCTCCTCCAGTATGTGTTACCCAGCGACTGGTGGCATCTTGCAAGTGCGCTCAGTGTGGTTTGAAGCCTCCTCCAGCCACACTGCATCAGTGTGAAGTTGCATCTGCTCAGGATTTTGCAGGATTTGCCTGCAAATTCCCACCTCCAGCTGTGCCAGGCTTTCAAAGGACTTGAATTCCAGCTCTTGGCATGAGTCTGTCCCTTGGGAAGTCTATTCCACTGGCCCACCGAGACATGAGATCGCCATCCAGAGCCTGGGCCTGGCTGTTGCTAAGTGCAATGTATCGGCTATAAAGCAGATGTGCAGACAGATAACCCTAAGGAAAACTAAAACAAAGGAAAAAAAGCCCCTACTCAAACATCTTTTGAAGTTCACAGAGGTTCAGATGATGTGCTGAGGGAAAACTGAGGTTTATTAGGGAAGCTGGGGTTCAGCCATTGCCCCAAAGCACCCAAGCCAGCAATCCTCACAGTGGAGGTGGGAGTAATGCAAATATCACCCTCTCCTGCCATCACCAGCACACTCTTCCAACTCCTTCAGCACTGCCAGCACAAGTGCAGGGTGAACCTCCACATATCTAAAGGCTGATTTTTCAATCAGAGGAGCACTTCAGCCTCCCAGAGTTCAGGTACTTGTCTCTCCTCTGCCACTCCTGCCTCTTGAGCGTGAACAAGAGGGCTCGAGCTCCCAAGAGAACAAGCTTGGCTATGAAGTTGCTAGTGCCTAGGGCTCGCGGGTTGGGGGTGGCACGAAAATAGTCACTCTCCAAGCGCTGCTCCGTTATTCACCCTGTCTCAGCCACCATCAGCTGCTTCTAAATACAGACAAATGCTGCCGGCCTTTGGGGAGCTGCCACTGAACACATGGGAATGACGATCCCGCTGCTGGGTGGCTCTGGGAGAGCCGAGACGTCAGGAAGGAGCAGCAGCAATAATAAACAAGGAGCGATCCGTCAGGAAAGGTTGATCTGAGGGCAGGGTGACGGCTCTGCCGGGGATTTTCCTGCGCAGGCTGAGGGAGGGACTTGGGACGAGTTGTAGGGAAGCAAGAGGCAGGAGCAGGTTGCACCTCACCGCATGGCATCCGCCCCACCGCGATGCTCCTCAGTGCGCAGCAGGGACACCCCTGCGCTGGTAGAGCCTTCTGCTCTCCCTCGCTCCAGATGGAGCAGGCGGGGGTGCCTGCAAGCCTGGATCAGCCAGATCCCGCAGCCAAGTCCCTGCCTGCCCTCTCCGTGCTGCCACCTGGCACCAACCGGCACAGCAGCATTTCCCATCCAGAACCACCATCCTATGGGATCTGCTACCCTTCTCTTGTGAAGCTCCTCCAAACCCACCCAAGCAACGTGGAAGAAGCCACCGTAGTGCTACCGGAGCTGGCAGCATCCAACCCTTTACTCTTTTCTTTCTTCCTTCCTCTACTTTTATTCTCCCTTCTCTGCAGAGCCAAAACATTTTGGAGACTGCATTCTGCATTAGCCTATTCTTCACCTAACCTCCTATCTCCCTGCTTCAGGATGCTGTCTGGATCCGACCAATTACCAGCTCCCTTGATGTATAACACCATAAAACCCTTAACCTCATTATAGAAAATTTCTTTTGAATGGCCTTTAAAAACCATCTCATTACACAGGAAGAACTGTAATTACCTTTAACAAGACAGAGATATTGTGCGAGCGGCTGTGTTTGGGCTGTCAAAACAGCAGCGGTGGGAGTTCATCTCCAGCTGGTTTCACCACAAGGGCAAACTCTCTGGAACTCCCTCCCCTGCCCCTCTCTTCATCCTGGCCCTCCTCCTGCCCCTCATCCCTCCCTTCTCCACGCCTTCACCGGGCAGAAGCAACTCCTTCCTTGGCTTCGCTTTCCAAGATAAAGCTCATCTTCCCAAGGATTCATCGCTCCCATGCTCCTGGGCTCTGCAGTCCGAGCAAAGCTCTTGCAAAGCCCATCCCTGCTCTAACACATGGATGATGCTGTCCAAGGGCCGCTAGCATCCCTGGGCTGAGGGCTGGGCTTGGCCAAGGGAAGGTGATGATGTGGATCCTGGGAATTGCCATTGTTATCCTGTGGGGATAACACCGTTCCCAAGCAAGACCGCATGAGTTTAACAGGGAGGGCTGAGTGCCCTTTGCCTTTCGGGGAAGAACCCCGCTGTCCCTGCTCCTTCCAGCCTTGGCCTCTGTTGCCCTGCTCTGCCCCTGCAGCCCATGGGGACTCAACCCTTTGCAGCCCTCTCACAGCTCATCCCTGGGGGGACCGGAAGGGTTAAACAGTTTTCCTTTCCTTCTGCCTGCGTGTGACTCCAAAGAAGGTATTTTTTCCCAAACCAAAATGTTTCTATCCCATCTGTCACCAATGTCACTGCCCAGATCCAGTGAAAAGAATGAACCTCCTAAGAACCTGACATGGCTTTAGAACGCTCAGAGCACGTGTTGCCAGAGCTGGGATCTCCCCATTTCTGGGTGCAGTGTTTAAGCCTTGGTGTTCACCCTGAGGGCTGCTCTGTCCTGGGGTATTTCTGCTGCTGCTTCTTTATTCCTGCCTGGGTTGGGCTCTTTTCTGGGGGCGTTTTCGTATTGACAAAGGAGAAACTCATGGAGCAGCCTTTTTACCACCTCTCGCAGCCCTGGCAGTGCTCACTGTGGTGTTAGGTGCTGATAAAGCATTTTCCATGTATTTCCCCTGGTTTTGAACATTTATGGACAAATAGAAAGCCAGGAGTGGATCCACAGGGCTCCTGGGGGCACACAGAACCCCTCAGCAGGCAGGTTGCTCCATCACTTTGGTTAGTCATGCTGCCACAGTATGGTTGCTCTCTGCTACATGGAGGAGGAGAGGGTGGACACCAGGAACCCAGCTGCTGTGGGTCAAGCTAATTGCTTGAAGGCCTTAATTGCCCTGAGCATGCCCACCTGGAACCGACACCTCACCCTCTCCAGCCATATTTAAGCTCAGGGCTGGCCATTTCTCTTCCTTCCTGAGTTTCAACATGGGTGGATGTGTTTCCTTTTGCTCCTACATGCCCGCCCGCCTGCCCATGGGGCATCTGGACTTGGTTGGTTGCTGTTGTTGGACCTGGCTGCAGCACCCACCTCTCCCTGATGCGTTTGGAGCCTGGGTCCCCTCTGCTCCTGCCTTGTGTTTCCTGAAAGAGCAGCCAGCCCTTCTGTACCCTCATGTCCAGGGATGTGCTTCTGGAGACACCTGGTGAGTTTTGAGCCCATAGTAGAGGGCTGATAGCTGAGCTGTGGCTTTCCTGGCACCCCGGTCCAGGAGCTCCCTGGTTGGGGTTCCCAGTGCGCATCTTTGGAGCTGGGCTTTCTCAGTGTGCTGTGCTCATGGCCCTGGGCGTGCTGAGGACCAGTTTGGGGAGCCAAGCCAGGCTGATGTGTGCTACCCACCCGTGGTCCTGTTCAGGAGGAAGGTTAACTCGTGGGGCTCACCCTTGCCCCTCTGCTCTCTGGAGCAGGCAGAAGGGGTGCCAGGTCTGTAGGGAGGAGGTATCATGCTTTTATTTGATGTAAGATGGCTCTGGTTGATCCAGAGGTTGTGAGTGAAGCAGTTGTGCTGTGTTTGCCTGCCCTGCAGCCTGCTAGCAGGGCTGATTTTCTTTTCTCTCCCCTAAATGCCTTGGGGGAGGCTTGAACTCTGCACAGTCTCCTCTTACATCTACTAAAGATGGAAGTTAATCACCTTGGGGTGAGTCCATATTCAGTGTTTGGTGGCTCTGGGAAATGCTCTTGCTCCTCTCCCTGCTGCCAGCACCTGAGTAGGAGCCTCAGGGCTCCATCACAAGAGTTGTGGCTGCTTTTGCAGCCTCCCTTTGTGCTGTGCTGTAGAAGCACATCCTTGGCTTGTGCCCCCCTGTGTTGTGGGGGTGACCCCTGTGATGTGCCCATGGGCAGGTCCTCTTGCAGCTGGCTGCTGTGGTCAGGGTCCTGCTCCCCCAGGACCCCAAGGCAGCAAGGTCCCTGTGCAGCAGGTCCTGGTGTGCAGCCTGCATTGGATGAGGAGTGCTCCTGTCCTGCTGTAAGTGCCCTCCTGAGAGCGACTGCTCAGCCTCGGTGCCTCTGACCTTTGCAGTGCTGAGCAGTGGCATTGGCTGCTGGAGCTGCCGTGGGCTCTGCTCGCTGTCTAATGAGCCTGTGGGGATGGAGGGGGACTGGGCCACCAATAAAAATAGAGAACATTGAAAAGGTCAGAGCTGTTTGGTGTGACAGTAACTCACAAAGCTCTTCAAGTGCTGCATCTCTCACTGCCAGCCCCCCTTCTGTGCCTAGGGGCAGCTTGGCTCTGCATGGCTTGCATGGCCCTGCCCAGAGCATGGGGCATGTCCACACCTCTGATTTTGCCCATTGGTTGCACCTGGGCAAGCTGTGCTGGTAAAATCCCCCTCCAGAAGGAGTCTTCAGATGATGGGATTTGCTTTCCTCTTTGTGGATGGAGAGCTGCCTCTGTGGTTGGGCTGTTGTATCGACTGTTGCTTGCAGGTTCCTGCCATCATCCCTACAGCAGGATGGGTGGGCTCCTGGTTGAGGTGTTTTCAGTGTCATGCTCTGGAGCTGTGTCCTGGGTGTCACAGCAGTGACAGGCAGGGGCCACAGACATCCTGGAGGCTACTTGGTCCTGTGGGGTACAAGGGGCTCTGGCTCATCCCTGCTTGCTGGCAGCTGAAGATGTGTTTAGTCAGATGGGTACCTGGCTTTTCTGTGCCCCTCTGGCAGCCCACCTATGATGGGGGGGGAGGGACGGGGGGGGGACCTAAGCCTCTCCTCCTGCCAAAAAGGGCAAAGCTCTCCAAACCTGTGCTGATTTTGCTGATTCAGGAAATCTGCCTTTTCTGAGGGCAGGGGGAAGCCTGCATCCAAAAGTGCTCAGACTGGCTCCACTTCCCTAGTGCTAGTGCAGGGGGAGTCCCCTTTTCTGCCTCTGACCCCTTCTACTTCTCTATCTCTGTCCCAGCCCATCTGCCATGGGCCACTGGCCGATGGGGCCCTCGCCTCTCCAGCCAAGGTGCATTTGATGGCTCCTTATTGTGGCAGAGCAGGGCCCAGTGATCTCTCCATGTGCCTGGCTGTGGAAGCATGCTGCAGCCTGCCAGGTGCTGGGAGCGAAGGGAGAGAAAGGTCTCTTGAAATCACTTATTTCAGCCCACCAAAATCATGACAATTCAGTGCTGAAGGCTCCGTATCAGCCCTGTGCCACAATGACTGTTATTGGACAATATCAAGGAGCACTTTGTGCAATTCCCTTTCCTGTGGGCAAGAGGCATTTAGAAATGACAATTCATTGAGCTTAGGAGTGAAAATGTTGAAGTGCTGGAAGTGAAAACAAAGGAGCAGGGGGAAATTGTGGGCGAGTGCCAGGCAGGCAGGGCCATGCACTGGCACAGCAGCAGCTCTTGTCCTGGATGCTGCATTCCTCTTCTGGATGCTGATTTCTCTGCAGCCTCTGTGCCCAGTGGTTGGGGTTTGCCCATGTTTCTGCCAGAGGAGACTCTTTCATGCCACTGTCTTTGGTTAAATGCAATGGCTGGATTATCCCATCACCACCCCACTGCTGTGCTCTGTGTGCACCCTACCCATGGCTGTGGGCACTGGGGATGTCTGCTCAGCCTGAGGCTTTCTACAGCCCTTGGCTTTGCTATTGCATGTCTTCATGTGGTGTCTCAGGGACAGTCTTTTGTGTGACATGTACTTCAGTAAATATGTAATGTTGTTTTAAGGTTTTATTGCTTTTATGCAGCAGTAATGTAATGCTATTCAGAGAGCTCTGGCATGCCTATTAGCAGCTGAAGTGGAGCAAAGGAAGGATGTTCTTCCTCTTCAAGCCCATCATCTTCCCCTCTTGATGCTCTCAGCCATGATATAATGGCCTAAAGGAGACAACTTGTCTCTGTTAGCACTCAGTGAAAAACAGTCAATGGGATCGTTAGAAGTGACTATGGATTGGCCTTGGTTTTGAAAGGGATCTCAAATGCTTGGCCAAAGGCCCATTGGAGCGTTTTCAACTCTTGCAAAAACCATCTGCTAGACAAATGGTTTCTAGAGTTCCCACCAGGATCATGCTCTGGGTTTTGGGGTGACCCCTGTGCGGAGCTGCAGGTGCTTTAGTCAGCCTAGGAGGTGTCAGCAGCACCCCGTGTGTCACAGCCCCCCAGCAGCTTGAGGCGGCTGTCAGGCTGTAGCTGTGTGTTGGACGGGATGGGAAACACTTTCCTCCCTGGGATTCCCCTGATGTGGGGTAGAACTTAGCTCATGTTCCTGGCTGTGCTCAAATCTGCCTCTTCTAGGCTGTTCCTGGGCAGGGGTATTGCCTCTGGAGCAGAGCTTTGTGCCCCTCTCCCACCCTGCTGCAGCGAGGTGCTTGAGCCTATCTATGCATGGGTTAAACTGCTGTGATTTGGGGTTGGCTCTTCAGCACCTTGCGAGTTAATAATTGTAATAGCTAATTTTAGTGCAGTGGCACTCCTGCCATCTGAAGTTGCCGGAACATGTAAGTGACACGGATTAATATTACCCAGGAAAAAGCCAAGCTGCTGGTACGAGATCAGTAGATCAGAACTTGGTGACATTTGAAAATACATCTTATTAGCAGTTCATATTTTGGCACTCTCCATGCATTCCCATGACCCCCCTCCCTCCCTGCTGTCCCAGGGAGTTGCCATGCCCGTGGTTGTTGATGGCATGTGAAATAGCATTGCATGTGCTGGTTGCCACTTTGTGGGTTTTCTTGTGGATGACAAAATCCTTCAGGGATGGAGATGAAAGTGCTGTTGGTCACTGTGGTGCAGGACAAGGAGCAGTTAGCGTTTTGCAGCTGTAATGACTAGGGCTTGCTTCTGAGATTGCTCGGGGCATCTGAGCACCCCCAGCAGGTACCTTGGTGTTCACGTTGTGTGGTGCTGTTGTGACCAGGCTTTGCACAAAGGTGAGACCAGGGGAGCAAAGGGGGCCCATGATGCCCTGGTCTGTCCTGGATGGGGCAGAGGTCCCCTGGAAGGACATCATAGGGCTGTGCTGTTGGGTAGATGAGCAGGGGCTCTGTGCTTCCAGCACCTTTTACCAGTGTCAGTGAGGAAGGGTAATGCGAGGGCCCTCCCACAGCAGGGCATCTCCTTGCCTCTCACCGCTCCTTCTCAGGCCCAGCACATGGGGATCCTTGCACAGAGTTTGATGGTGTAAAGTGGCTTCCTTGAGGACAGAGCTCAGAGTGAAGGCTGTGTCTGCTGTGCCTCTGTTCCGGGGTCTCCTGCAACTCCTGTGCTTATCTCCTTTTCCCACGTGCAGTGGATGGTGCTGCCTTGATTTGCTTGTATGAGTCAGGCTCCTTGGCAAGGAGCTCTGAGCTTTGCTTCGCAGCCAGCTGTAACCATATCTCTTCGGGGCATGCACACACATGTGCGCACACCTCTCCTCTCACATGTCTTGCTCTGCCTTCTCCTCCTTGGGAGGAAGCTAATCTCTTCCACAGCCCCTCGCCCCTCAGCAGATTAAAGCAGCTCTCTGCTCCTCCTGTGCTGCAGAGGAATTGCCAGGATCAGAGGTTTGGATCATAGCTGTGGGGGATGATCCCTCTTCTGGTAAGCCTGGATGAGAGGGGTGGTGTGCAGCTATTCTGCATCAATGGAGGATGCTGGAGAAGATGCACTGGTCCCCAGAGTCAGCGGGAGCTGTGCTGGCTTTTGCTCAAATGGAAGATGCTTGTGTACACTTCTGTAAGCAATGAAGTGACTCAGGATGCCCACTCAGTCTTCTCCTTCCACAGACTGTTCCCACAGTCCCTCCGGATGTGTCTGAAGCATCCTAAATAAGACCTGCACGCTGTGCTGAGCTGCTCAGGAAAAAATAGGCCACTGCTTTTCTCACGCAGGCAGCATTTAAAGAGCTGTGCAGGAGGAGTGTGGGCATGTGGCTAAATCAGAAGCGAGGAGCTGTCCCCTCCTTTGGCACCTCACCTGTACTGCATGAAATGGGGACGTTGGGGAGCCACGCTTGCAGGCTGGCTGGCTTTTTTGGGTAGCTTGCTTGCAGTGCTCCTTCCATCCAGCAGGAATCACTTGGGAGAGGCAGCCTTTTGTCTCTGTGGCTGAGCTTTCCCAAAATGGCTCCATGTTTTACCTCTGCTCCCAGGCAGTGGCAAAACTTGCTTGCCCGAAGTGGCTTAGGCACTGCACCTCGCAGGAATCCTGCCTTGCTCCCCTGATCATTTCCCCAGCCAGATGCCCAGGCAAAGCATCTATCTCTGTCTTCCAACCTGAGATGCTGTCTCCTCAGTAATTAAATGAGGAACATCATCTCTTTATATTTCTGTCAGCCGATTTCAAATTACAAAGGGACCTATAGGACCAAGAAGAACCTATCCTCTCTTTGGGGATCGCCTGCCTTTTGATTTAAGGTTTTTTGCAGGCTGGTAATTCCATCTGAAGGTCTCCTGCGATACCGCGGTAACCCTTGGATGCTATTCAAGTGCATCCTGGCCCCCGGCGTGTGCTCATTGCTTCTTAATTGCTCTAAATAAGTTGGGAATGATGAAATTAAAGTGCCATTGATATCAGGCAGCCCTGGCACACTGCAGTTACAGGCAAGTGAGGGAAGTGGACAGATGGGGGGATGTTAGGATAATAGGTATTAAATGCAGATTTTACCCTGTTTGGGATCCCCACCTAAGCACAGTTCAACTTCTCAGCGCAGCAAGCCTGGCAGCTTCCCTGCTGGTGCCCCAGCTGAGCATTTGGCATGGGTTGGGTACAGACAGGACATAAAACTGAATGACCTGCCTTGGTTCCCTGGAGATTCCTGGACACTGCACTCTCCAGGGGTGAGAGTATCCAGGCAAAATGACCCTGAATCCACACAGTGTCCTCAATCTGTGAATCCTCAGTTGCCAGCCCTCGGGGCAATGTGGTTGCTCTGAAGCAAATAGGTGCAGTCTGTTTGGGCTGTGCTGGTTCATCACACAGGCAGGCCTTGTCCTGATGTTCACTCTGTTGATCTGAGAGCTGGGTTTGGGTCCTTGCCCCTGTGTGGGGACAGCACTGGCAGTCATGTTGGTCGGGAGGATAGCGGAGCTGCCTGGGGAGAGACAGATGTGGTCGGTGTCATTCAGTAGCTGCTCTTGTGCTCACCTGGAAACGCTGCTGCCTTTGGTTTCCTTTGATTGGCAGTGTTACTGTGGCCGTAGGAGCAGAGGGGCCTGGACAGGACCTGAATCCAGATCTGAAGCAAAGGCAGCTTTGTGACTATCTGTTCCCACTCAGAATAGGCTCGATGCATAATCTATGGGGTGAAATTCAAGTCATGGGGCAATGCAGACCAGGAATCCAGCACTCCTCCCCATGACTGAGTATCCATCCCATCCCTGATCCTGCAGCGAGAGCTGCCCGGATGTGATATAACACGATGTTCAAGAAGAGCATCTTGGCTGGAACACTCCAGTTTTGGAGCCTGCAGCAGGTGGCTGGTCCCAGAGCTGCAGGAGAGGATGGGCTTCATCAGCCTGCAAGAACTTGCGTAGCCTTAAAGGAGTGTCCAGCTCTGGTACTGTGCAGTGAGGAGCTTTCAGGGATGGATGGCAGGTACAGCACAGCACTTCTCTTTCCAAAGAAATGCCAATCATTTTAATCACTTGCCTGAGATTTGGGCCCAGTCCAGCCACCTGCCTTTGGATAATAACTCTCCCAAGGTTTCTTGATCTAGTCTTGAGAAACACTGGTGTCATTGGGACGCTTGAAACGGATGGGAGGTGCACTGACACGGCAGCCAGCTGGCCTGCAGGATGGATGCCTGGTTGCAGAGTGATGGAAGGTTAGATTTGCTCAGTCCAAGCCAATTCTATTCCTGTAACTGGCCTTGGCTGTGACTTCAGCTTCCCCAGGGCTCATCGGATGCTCACCTCGGGGTCTCTTGCACGAGCTTTGAGTTGAGATGGCTCCTGGGCAGCTCTCCAGGCTCAGGGCTGATATTTAGGAGTTCAGGACCTCTGAATTCCTATTGTGTGTTTAAGGGCCAAAGGAGACCATTTGTGATGCACTGCTCTCACTGGCTGTGCAACAAAAGCCAGAAATTGTCCCCCTTGGATTCTTTTGTCAGTGCAGTAAATGTGGGTGCACTCAAGCACATGGTTCCCAAAGACATGGGCCTTGGCCCTGCTGGCAGGCAGGAGAGGTCTCAGGGAGCTGCAGAGGCAACTCTCTGTTCCTAGCTGGGGCATCGGGAGCAATCCTTTGGTGCTCCTGGAGTGCCTGGTGCTCCTGGCATCCTGCTCTGGGGTGCATAGTCTGTGTGAGGGATCGTGGACCAGCCCTGGACTGATCCCTGTCACTGAGTGTTCAAACCTCCCCAACACATGGCATCCCCAAGCAAACAGCTCCCACTGTAGGAAGTGGTCACAGTGGCTGTAAATTCCTACAGAAGAAACACCCTGGATTTGGAGGGGTTTGGCTGTTCATTCATGGAAATATTCTTCCCTAAGGGATCTCCAGGTGCAGGGGTGCGAGCAGGGTGCTGTATGTGCTGTGTGGGCAGTCAGTGGGCCAGTCTCCCTGGCACCCAGCACCCTGTGGTCCTGTTCAGAACTGCCCTCCCACCTGTGCTGCTGCTCCCTCTGCTTAGGTAGGAGCCCCAGCCTCTCTGCAGTTGTGCTCACAGCCCAGCACACTGGATTATTGACAACAGCCAACGTATGTGCTGGTTGCACTGTGACCTTGAGATCCCCTCTCACTGCGCCCTCCTGCCTTTGTGCTGTCCGGAGCCCAGTTAATCCCTTTCTCCTTGTCTTGCATCTTGTGTTGACTCATCTCTGCTTTTGCCTTATCTTCCTCTGCTTCCCCTCAGTCCCTTCCAGGAGGTGACTGCCTCCGGGCTCAGTTCCTTGGGCTGGGACAGCCCAGTCTATGCCAGCTCCCATCAGGAGCCATCCCCTGCTCTGTGTGGCTGAGCACAGTATGGTACATCCATGGTACACTGAGCACTTTGGCCGGTGCTGAAGTTGGCTGTTCCTGTTGGGCAAGGAGGGGAGGAAGGAGCAGTGCTGGGTGGGAAGCCCTGGTGTGATGGGCTTGGCATGGCTGTGGAGCGGGAAGGGAGCAGTGCTGGCTGTTCCCACAGGAGCCCTCACCCTGTGTGACCCCTTTTGGGCCTCTGCATCCCCCTTGGCTGACAAGGGCTGTGCAGAAAGCTGAGCGGGCACCGGGGCTGTTTTGCCATCAGGCTTGATGCTCTAGACTCTGCCTTGCTGGTCTGTGCTGTGGAGCACGGGCACAGCATCATCTGGGGGAGCTTCACTTCTGGGGAGCAGATCCCCTGGGTTGCTCCAGCTGAGTGCTGGCCTGGTGGTGGAGGTGCAGTTTGTAGCACAAGCACTCTGCTGGTTGGACCTAACTTCAGTATCCCGTGGGCTTTGCATCCTCTCCAAACAGGGCAATGTTGGAGATGCTGTCTGACACAGCAGAGGGGGTTGCTACTGGTCCCTCCTTGCCCTGTGTGCCCAGAGGTGTGCTGGCTTTGCCACCACCTGCAGGGCAGTAGGTGGAAGGAAGGAAGGACTTGTTTTCCCATCTTGATCCTTCATGGCTGAGATTTCACGGAGTCTTTCACCCAGAGGTGAAAGTCACTCACCGTGGCCACCTTTAGCAGCTGCTTCTCTGCATTGTGGGTTGTAAATGTCCCCTTAATTTAGTGCCTGCAGTGCACTAAAGCAGCAACCTTAGCACAGCCTCTGCATAATAACCAAAGAAGCTCTAGATGCTTTGCTCTCAAGGCTGCTGTTGTTGTCTGCTGTAGCCCCAGGGGCTGATGTCTGCCTTGCCCCTGTGGTACCTCTGCTTCATCCCTGCTGGGTACCACAGCCAGGTCTGCTCCTGGAGATGGAGTCGGTCAGATGCTCCCAGTATGGCTCTGGGATCTTGCCCCATCTCAGCCTGTCACTGAAGCACTGTGCTGCTCCTCACACCAGGCTGCCCCTCTGCCCCAGCACCCCACAACTTGCTTTTGGAGGATAACTCCCTGTTAAATAGAGAGATTTAGCCTAACCCTGCCAGGCAGGTGAAGTCCAGGCAGTGAGGCACTCCCCAGATGTCTCGGTGCTTTTGGCTGAACTCACTAGTGAAGGGTGTTTTTTCGCCCTCACAGAGGAAAGTAACAGCTCTGACCTTTAGGGGAGAAATGATGAAGGCTCGGAGTTTTCTTTCCTTTTTTTGTTGCTGTTTTTCTTGCAAAGTATTCAAGTTGAGAAGTATTTTTTGCTTAAGCAATTTGTGCCCAGTGGATAGATTTATTCCATTCAGCTGCCAGCCACAAGAAAGCCCCATTATTCTCAGTGGCAATGGCTTTCTTTTCCTCAGTACTCACAAATACTCTTGGCTAAATCTCAGTTTCCATTCCTCGCAAACATGAGGGATCAGGCCCTCCTGCCCCATTCATGATGGTGGATTTGCCTCCCTGTACCCACTTCACCTCCTTTGCTGGCCTGGTCCTAAGTAAACATGAGTGATGCTCAGGACCTGCTCCTAAAGCCCCCTGTCTCCCCATGCCAGATCCCATTCTGCTCCCTTGTTATATCCATCTCTCAGGATGGAGGCTTTGGCAGCAGCACTTCTAAATCCCCCATTGGCTGCTACCTCCCATGTTTCTGCTCTCAACCAACCCTCTGTTGCCTTGGCTTTTAGTAGGAACAGGGCAACAAATGGATTTCCAGGCTCCATGGTTTAGAATCCTCCCTTCAAGGGAGAAAGGGAAAACATAAAGATTCAGTTTGGTTCTGAATGATTCATTTGATGCATATGGCAGAAATGCAGTGAGTGTTTGGGCTTGACAGTGGAGTCTGGACTGGGGAGAGGGGAAAAAGTGAGGAGGTGCTTAAAATGAAAAGCGGGCTCAGAGAGGGAAAAGGGAGATATTTCCTATTAAATACACCCAAACTGGCTGGTTTTGGTGCTGACTGATCACTCCTTGCAGTAGAGAGCCTGAGACACAGCATCCCTTCCCTGATGGGCAGCTCACTGGCTGACTCTGGTGCTTTTGCTTTCCTTAGAGCTCAGGTTTGCAGCCTCCTCACCTCTCTATAGCACAATGTTTTCAGGACCAGATGGGCTTAATTTCCTCTAGCCACCCCCGAGCTTGGAGGAGGCTTGAGTTTGGAGCAGGTCTGCCTCTTATTCCATGTGATCCCACCTGGCCGAGCCCTGCCTGTGGGCAGCCTGGTCTGCCCTGCGGACATGCTGAGGAACTGGCAAATCCCCCTCTCCATGCTGAGGAGAAGGAAGGCTTTTCTCTCCTAGCAGATAAATCTGTCTCCGTGTTACCTTAACAGTAGCAGGGGCTGAGCATCATCTTACGGGTTGATACTGTTGAGATGCTTAGTCTAAGCTTCATCTAATCCTCTTTCATCTAGCAATCGGGCTAGTGATCTCCTGGAAACAGGCTTCCTGACACCAGCCTTGGCGTTGCGGTGCATGCTCGTGCTGGAAGGGTGATGCTCCTGCAGCATCCTGGTGCAGCTGCCCCTGAACTGAGCCACAGGCAAAAGGGGCAAGGAAATGAAGTTTCTAACCTGAACTGGATTTGGGGTTTAGGTGTCAGCTCTGGTTTTCATAGGATTTTGTGGTGTGTGCTTTCCTTACCTGGCTACTTGTGGAACAGAAACCATGTTTTTATACCCATGACTTTGGGCTGAATTCAAGGTTGGAGGTGGTTTCTTGGGAATGCCCTCCTGATTTTGGCCTGTTTTGCTTCTGTGCTGGTGCACCCAGGAATCTTGCAGCTCTCTGGGGAGCAATAGCAAGTCTTGTATATTTCCATTTCCTTCCTGTGTGCTGAGGCCCTGAATTCAAGCCAGAATTTGGGGCTGCTGGACTTGGGTTGTGCTTGAGAACTCTTGGTCTGTGAACGTTGCAATCAAAACCTGATTCCTGCTTGGTGAAAGTGGGAGCCTTGTGTGTGGTTCAGTGGTTTCACTGCCCTTCAGGGTTACAACATCACCTAGACACCCACCTAGGGCACAGGCCTCATGTAGGGTGTAGGGATGGTGGTTGGACCTCATCCCTAGGGTCTGATTTTGACCAGCTCTGGGATAAACATCACCTCTCCTTGAGCAGGACAGGTCAGGTAGGCAAAGTTTTCCTTGATGACTGTTGGTGCTGCCATGGGCCAGTTGCAATGATCAACGGCTGTGTGTGGAGGGGAGTGAGCAACCCCTTCCAGAGATGGTCCCTTGGCTTGTGTTTGCTGCTGTTGCAATCCTTTGGGAGTCCTCCTGCTCCTCCTGCTTCTCCTCCTTGACATGGAAAACCCTGTGCTAGCAAACAGATGGGCGAGTGCACCTTGGGCAGGGCACGAGGTAATGGAAACCACTGCATGGTGGGGAGAGTGGAGCCAGGGAGCAGACCTGACACCAGGCAGGGCTGCTTGCTGCCACCACCCTGCCCCAATCCCTTAACTCTGCTTGGTCTCAGCCCCCAGCACCTTCTTCTGCCCCAGTTGTTTGTTTCTCCCTTCAGCACCCTCTCATGCTCTCCCCATCTTCCCCTTGCAGGGCTGCGTGTCCAGGGCTGAGCGAGGTGCCCCGCTGCTGCGCTGTGGGTCCCATGAGACAGGCAGGACCACGCTGTCCATCCCGCCTGGGGCTGCAGCACCCCGCTCTTCCTCTGCTGCATAGGGAGCCCCTCCAGTACCCGGAACAAAGCTGCGGAGCTCTGCTGCCACGGTGAGTCCCTGGGCTTCTGCTTTCCTTCCTTATGGAGAAGGACCAGGCTTTGCTTCCCTGGTTGCACCACGTGCATCTCCTCGCTGCAGCAGGCGTGAGAAACGGGCTCCGAGCGAGCAGCTTATGCACCAAATAATTGAGGTTTCAGTCAACAGAAGCAGCTCACGAATTCAGGTTGTATTTAGCAAGTGGTTTTGGCTGGGGGGGGCGGGGAGAAAAAGAGTGAAACACTGAAAAGTTTGATTTTGACATTTTCCAAATGAAACCTTTCAGCCATCTGTTCCGAGATGACATTTCGGTTTGAGTTTTTTCTAGGAGGCTTTTTTTCAGTGTGGGGGGGAAGCCACCTACAAACAAAATGAAAGCTTCACTTCAGACCAAACAAGATGCTTCATTCAGCCCCATGTTATTACCGGGGGTTTAAAATACGGCAAAGAATAAAAAAAGCCCACTTTGTTCAACCTGAATTCCTTTATTATCACCATTTGGCCACCAAAACGAGGAACCAAACCCTGACCCTCCTGTTTTCCCAGCCCTTATCCTCAGAATAAGGTGCTGTTGGGGTTAGAGGGTGGTGGAATGTGTTTTACACCAGGGTTGCAGGAGCAGGAAGCTTTGCCCTCAGGGCAGGGAGAGGGAGGTGATGGCCGCAAAACCTTCCTGCAAGGGATGTACTACACATTGTTGGGGGTTTTTGAGTGAGAGCTTGGGAAGAGCCTGCGGTGGCAGAACATGTTGTACCAATGACTTCAGGGATGGCAGGAGAGGCTGTGGGAGCTAATTTTAGCTACAGCAGAAAGCTTGTGCTGAGAGGAGAGCATGCTGTGCTGAGCATCCCAGGGATGCGCTGGAGCCCTGAGGCTGTGGTGGTGGCCGCTGGTACCCTGCTGTGTCCTGGCTGCTGTGGGGTGTCACAGATGGGTGGCAGGTTCCACTCGGCCCCATTTGCTTCCTGCAGAGCAGCATCTCTGCCTGTTGTCTCAGTGCTTTCCCTGACCCCTGTTTCAGAGTCTGGTTTGAGGGGAGGAATAAGTGCGATGCTGAAGGGACCTTCTGGTTTGTGTGGCCAAAGCATGGAGGGATGGGTTCAGACATCTCAGCTCGGTTTGGAGTCAGGCGTAGCAAAGTTACGGGAATGACAACCTCCTATCCCAGCAGCACCACAGCTTGCACAAGGGCAGCACTTTGGGCACTGAGGGCCACAAGCTGCCGATGTGAGGCAGAAGGACCGTGCCTCGTGGTGAACAAGATCCTACCTGTGGGGCTGCAGAAGAAGCCTGCAGAGGCTCCTTTTGGCCACTTGGTGACAAGGATGATTCATGGAATCAATTGGGCTGGAAAAGCCCTTTGAGCTCATCCAGTCCAACCATTGCCCAGCACTGCCAAGGCCACCACTAACCCACGGCACTGAGACCTCGTCTCCACGGTGTGTGAACACTTGCAGGGACGGTGACTGCAGCCCTGCCCCGGGCAGCCTGTTCCAATGCCTGAGCACCCTCTGGGGCAGGAATTGTTCCTCAGCTCCATCTAAACCTGCCCTGGTGCAGCTTGAGGCCGTTTCCTCTTGTTCTATCTGACCACACTTGCCAAATCCCATCCCTGTGAGCAGTAGGATAGCCCTTCCACTGTGCCCTCAGCTCAGTTGAAAGCTACCTAGAGAAAGAAGCTGCACTTTCCGTTTGCTACACCCTCTCCACCCCCAGCTTATCCCAAATGTGACTTTATCAGCCGTCACATACAAGTGCTGGATGTGGAGGCATGTGCTGGAAGGGAGATGCTGTGCTCGGCAGGGGCTGCCAGGCTCCTCCCTGGTGTGGGGCTGTACCTGCCCCGCGATGGCTCATGCCCTTCACCAGGAAGGAGGATTGAAGGGCTGAGTCGTAGTGGGGAGAGTAGGAGAGACCCAGAATGGTGCCATAAACACAATCTGTGCTGCAGGAATGCACCCACCACCGGCTCCCTGGGAGGAGCGTGGTGCTGGCGCATCCTGGCTCCCGGCAGCCTGGGCGTGCAGGGCTCCCACTGCAGCAGAGAGCCTTAACACAGGGCGAGTACCAGGCGGGTGGCTCGGTGTGTGGTGGGACAGCAGGTGTTTGATAGCCATCCTCGTGTGCTCCCCTGCTTTTGTCAGCACTGCCTCCCTGCTGGAGCGTTACAGGGATGCTGCTTTTGTTGCACAAGCAAAAACTAGCTGTTGAGAGCTATGCGAGATCAGAGGGGATGCAGGGCTGCTGCGGATCTGAAGTCAGTGTCTGCCCTCATTTGGAGGGGAGCCAGCTGTGCCCAAGCCTCTGCCTGCTGGTTTGCTGGTGGCTGTGGACCCAGGGTGTGATGGGGAGGGTGGTCCCTGTGCTCCCCATGTCTAAGGGGTCCTTGCAGTGTACTGGAGCTCGGCTCTGCTGCCAGGTGCCTGGAGCCAGGGATCAGCTTCTGGGATGTGGAGTAGGTGCATGGAGGCGTTGCTCATGGGGCTGTGCATGCCCACATGTGGTGTGGAAGATGCTGGGTCAGAGGAGGGGGTTATCCACAGGCAATCCCTCCAGCTTCCTTGGGAGGGTCTTTCCCCAGGCCCTTACAGAAAGCCCCTGAATCCTGCTGAATCGTTTACCTCTGTTTTGCATGTAATATTCCCATCTTCCATTCTCTTTCTCTGTTTTCATCTCTCCTTCTCCCCCCCCCCCCCAATCTTTATCAGTAGCTAATGAAACAGGGAGAAACCAAATTCATACAGTAATTAAATTTACTTAGAGGATATTCAGCTGGAGTAATGAGAAGTTTAATTCAATGATTAGTTTTTTCTTTCATTAATTAAAAATGGATCAACGGTGCAGTTACAGTGGGCTGCATTGATCCTCCTTGTGGAAAGCTGCTGATGGAGGAGGAAGGAAGGCAGGCTTATCTTTTCTATCTTCCCTGGATGCTCTCCCTACACACAGATGCCTTTATGGTCCCCTGACTCTCAGTCTTGGTGTCCCTTCTTCTGTCTGGGTAAGGGATGCTGGGGGTAGTGATGGAGGAGTGGGGGACCACCCCCCAGTAGGTCCTGTCCCTGCTTTTCAGCTTAAAAAGGGATTTGTAGTATTTGCTGTGGGTGGAAGATTGAAAAGCAGGTCCCAGCCCAGAAGAGGTTTGGGGTGGGAGAGTTGTTTTCCTTCCCAGCTAAACAGCTTTTGATCCATCTGAGTATATTAAACTCATAAACATGCTTTTAGTCTTTTAAAAGAAGGGATCTGTGAAAGCAAAAATGAAGAAATAAACCAAGTAAGTTGCTTGCTATTTCCTTCCATGCTTTCTGCAGGCTCTCGAGCAGCGTTAGGACCTCAGGTGTCCTTGGAAGCATGATGGGCATGTTGGGCAGATTGTGTTCCTCTGAAGCATGGGATTGCTCCTAGTTTTTACCTGGAAGGTTTATTTCGGTTGCTTTGGGGATCCTTGCAAGATCTAAATATTGACTGCAACCCCCATATGAACTCAGAGAATGGGAATAAAACCCCCCACAACAAGCAATGAACCAAGAATTGGCATTGTAAGATCCAGTCTGTGCAGAAGCTTTGTGTGTAAGGGGGTGGCTCAGGTGGAGAGAGCACTGCATCCCCCTTTGCCTCTGCCCTATATGTATTCCAAGTAATCTTTTCCCTGCTGCTGTGGTGGAGACTGTGTGAGGGTGAGAAATAGCCAAGGGCTGGGGGCAGTGAGCACCAGGCTTTGAAGCCAGTGGGTGCCAAGGGCACTTGACACCTCTGGGAATGAGCTGGTTCTGCTTTCCTGGGGTTGTCTCAGATGATAACTCCTTTGGAAGAGGAGGAGGGAGGCTCCTAGTCTGCCCAGTGCTGTGTCCCTGTGCTGGGAAGGGCAGGCAGAGGCCCACAGCAGTGTTCCCATCTCCTTTCCTCCGTGCTTGTGGAGCTACTTGGGATTTGGAGAAATAATAATGAGGGGAATATGTCCCGTGCTTTGATTTTTGTCCCTGAAACAGTGAAAATCCTGATGGAAAATGGTTTCTGGTGGTATAAAAGGTGAATGTGGGACGCTGCTCCTTCCAAACATGGTCACAGCCATGGCACCCCCTTTCCAGAGTCTGCCTGGCTGTTGTGGAGCTCCTGGCATCCATCAGGACCCAACCTGTTGTCTCCAGGGATGTGTGACTGTGCTTTGTCCTGGACAATGTTTTGGGCTGACCTTGGCTGTAATACAGCATCTCCAAATCCCAGTGCGTCTGTGGGAGGACCCCCAAACACCCCAGGTCCATGGCAGTGTCCCCCACTGATGTGGTCCTGAGCTGTGAGACCCTGCTGCAGTTCTGGTGCTTTGCAATTCCTGTCCTGTGTGATGCATTCCATTGCTTGGTACAACCTGAAGCCACCAAGGCTGGGTACAGGGATGCACCCAGGAGGCAAGCCTGGGGCTGAGCTGCCTGCCCAGGGATGCTTACTGAGGGCAGCGTGAGTCCATGCTGGCCAGTGAGTGCTATCTGGCCTTGCAGACAGCCACAGCACAGTTCTACAGCAGTGTGTTTTCAGAGGGATTTTGCATGCATGTGTTTCTTGAGAGATCACTGCAAATGATTCCCAAGTGCTCTGGCCCAAATCTGTCCCGGTAGCTGTCAGCAGATCAATGCTCTGCTAAGTACAGCCCCGCTCTATTTCCATGGGAAAATGGCTTCTGTTAAGCAGTTCATTCTGGGCCTTTCAGCAGCAAGTCCACTAAATTTTGGTAGTTGTGTTTTTCTGTCTGTTGCAGCCTGATTTAAAGCTTTTTAAATAGCAGCTCAGATGAAGATTAAGCCAAGCTGGGAGGGAGAGGGGGAAAAGCCTTCCCAGCTCCTGCCTTTCTCCTCCTGTTAGCCTCTCAAATGCCAGGTTTGAAGCCCTAATTGTGGTATCATTTTGCCCACAGTGCATGAGTGGAAAGCAGAGGAGAGGCCAAAGCCCAGCGTGCCCCTGGCATCCGACTGCCCAGCATCCTGCCTTCATCTGACCTGGGTAGGTGGCACACGAGCTCGGGCACTGTTGTATTGCTGAGCATGTGACACTCCCGTACCTCTGTCGTGCTGAGTCTGGGACTGGCATGGTTTCTGCTGCCATAAGTGTGGTGGAAATGCCTTCTCCCCCCCTGTAGTTCAGGGCTGCTACCCAGCCCTCCTGGGGCATGAGGCAACGCGGCTTTCAACCAGGATCTGTTCTGTGTCTGGAACAGGTAGGAAATGTCGTGCACAGGGGAGGATTTTAGCAGGAAACATCCAACATGAGTATTTGGACAGTGGCACTGTTGAGAAAGAAGGGCTCTGTCATAGGGTTGTACTGCTCTGCTTTGTGTTACATGGTGAGGGGCAAACACTGCCTGCACAGAGAGAACCGTGGGTATCTGAACACTGCAACCTGGGGGATGCTGGGCAGAAACAGTCTCATCCTTCAGGAGAGGGCAGGCAAGAGGGTCCTCAAAAGGCAGTGCTTTTAGATGTCTCCATTACTGTGTCACGGCACCCATGCTCTCTGCACTGACCCAACCTCCTTTCAGTGCCTTTGCTGGAACAGTTAAAGGAAACAGGAGCAGGTTCCAGCTTGTACTGTACATACAAATCCTCACATGGAATCTGTGAACTGTCAGTTTGATGCAGGCTATGTGTGAGACTGCAAACATCAGAGCTGACTGGGCTGAGGCAGTTCCCAGGATCTCAGTCCTTGAGAGAGGAAAAAGGCAACTCGAGCAGAATTCAGCTTCCTAAAGGGAAAAACCAACTTGGGGTGATTCAAGTATCTCCTACGTGCCAGAGCTGGGGGGGATTGTTCAAGTTGCATGTTGTCCCAGTTGGTATGAGATGATGGGGTGTGCTGTGATCTCTGCTCCACAGGAGTGGTGCTGCGGGGAGGGACACCTCTGCTTGGGGCAGGCATGTCCCATGCCTGGTTGAGAGGAAAGGGAATCGAAACAGAATGGCTGGCTTTCACCCCGACACGTGCACACAGATATGCAGTTTCCTTTTCCATCATGCTCTTTGCTCAAAGCAAAGAGCAGGCTGCAGAGGCTCAACCTGCTGCATGCAGAAGAGGGGCCTGTCCTCACCTTGCCTCTCGTTCCTGCATGCGAGGGGCTGTTTGAGAGCTATTTCCAGCTTTGCAGAGGGGTATTTCTAGCTTCTTGTTGCTGTTTCCCACTTTCTGGTAAGCAGGAAATGGATGCAGGCACTCATCCCTCCCTGTTCTCGGTCCCTGGGAAAAGCTGTGTATGAAGGATGCTTGGTCAGAGGAGTTCCCCCTGTGTCAGGGCTGATGGAGCGGGTGGACGCACCACGGTGATAGCAGTTTTCTGTCTTCACACCTTCTCAGCAGCAAGCCCTGCAATGCATTTATTCTTAGCGGCCTTCTATTAAAACAAAATTCAGCTGGGGAATGATTGTGCTGGTTTGAGTCCTCCCTGAACAAACAAGTGCTGAGAGCCATCTGCTTTGGTTCAGATTTGGCTATTTTCTCCCAGGGTGGCATTTGCAAAAGTTGAGGTTTTTTGCTAAGAGCAGTATTTATAAAATGAGGTGGCTTCAGGTTTCCTTGAGCTTTTCCCTTTGAGAAAGAGTGATGTCCTAGGAAATTCGGGGTGATGGAGGGGTGGGGGTGGTGTAATCTGTTTCAGCCTGGTATCTGCACTAACTAGGGCAAGACCAGGGCAGCTGGGCGCTATGGAGTGTAATGATGGGCAGCAGCCACTTCTCAGGTCCTGAACACCCCAAGGTCAGTACACAGCTCCTTGTCCTGCTCAAAAGCAGTGAAACAGGACCCAGTGCTGGGGGGGGCACATCTAGGCCTAAGCATCCAGCGTATGTAAGTCCTCTCCCCAAGGAGACTGTGAACCTTGGAGCTGGATGATGTGGGCAGAGGTTTTATTTAGTTCTGAGGCAGGGCTCAACCTGAGTGGATTTTTACTGCATGAGTTTTTAGTGTTTAAACTGAGCGACTCTTTGAACCGATGTGGTTTCTGAGGGATGCGTCTCTTCCTCTCTGAATGCATGTGCCATAAATGCTCCCAAAAAGTCCTCCCTCTCCTCTCTGGTGTCGCTAGCTCTGGTGATGCAATCACACTTGCAATAGGTCGGGTTTTCCACCGAGGCCCTGTGTCACAGGAATGTCTTGGATTTTCACATCTTAAAAGCAAGTTTTCAGCATCAGGGTTATGTCAAAAGCCTACAAATGTGACCGGGGCACCCAGGCTCCTCCTCTTATGCTGCAATGGGCCAGGGTGAGAGTGGGCTGGAGCAGGGAGAGGATGTGGGTGACGTGGGGATGCAGGAGGGATGAGGGGAAGGGGCTGGAGAGGGGAGGAATGGGAAGGCAGCTCCCTTACCAGAAGGTGTCTGTCCTGGGAGCGGGCTGCACTGTGCAGTCAGCACTTGTTGGAGCAGGAGCAATACAAGTTGTCAGGTGGAAAGCATTGCCTCCCCTGATAACCTCATTGTGCTGAGCGACCTCCTAGCTCTGAGCAAGGAAAATCAATGCACCAGAGCCAGGCTGCTCATGCGGCAGGAGACCCTGCTTGGGAGCTCCTGCCACCCCATGCTGTCCCCTGAGGGGACCAGATGGTGGGGTTTCAGGTAGGAGTAGCAGCAGGGTTGGGGTTGCTCCCAGGGAGGTTGTGTGGGACAGTGGGGATACTCGGGTCACTCTTGTCTTTGGCTGGCCCAAAAGCTGTGGCTATGTGCAGGGTGGCTGGAAAGAGGTGTGAGAGAAGGGATGCAATGGACATGGAGAGGTGTCCATGGCCTGTTCTGGTAGGTGCTGTTTTAGAAGGTCTGCTCCTTGCCCCAGTAGGGTCAAGAAAAGCCTTTAATTCCCTTTCTTTACCTGGTTCCCACTTTCTAGATGAAACAGGATTTCTTTCAAAGCATCTTTCTCTGCAGGTCGATGAAGCCATTAACAGAAAGAGATCGTTGTTGCTTCGTAGCTTTTTGGTAGCACATTTGCAGGAATGAATATTAATTGTGCAAAGTGCTAATGAGCATTCAGGCTGTGCAGCCCAAGGATGGCACCATGCACGCAGCTGCTTGCCCTTGCTACAAACCTGGATGCCACCACTGTAGTCCAGCAGCTCCAGAGAGCTTTTCAGTGCTGTGATTCCATGTGGATGCTTGGGGCCATGACGGGGACCATCGGGGGCTATTTGTGGTACCACGTTAGTGAGGCTGGAGGCACTTGAGGTTTTCTAGCAGTCAAACAGCTCTTCCAAATAGCATCGTGCACACACAGCTTGGGATGTCACATTAATGTTAAACACGGGGAAGAAGCAGGAGCAGGAGCTGGGTGCGCATGGCAGTTTGTTTCTTTGGGTTTGTATGCTCATGCTTTCTGCTTCGTTGCCCCCTGACATGCACAAGGGAGGAGATGGGGGTATGGGTTTTAAAAAGGCTTTATAAAAAATTACCTTCCATGAAATATTCAGGGCAGGCTGATTTCTCTTTAAAAACTGGTCTAATTATTCCTGCAAGGCTTCCAGCGCTCCTGGTCTCATTGTGTTTGGAGGGAGGCAGCAGGAATGCTTGACTTGAGATGGGCTTGTTTGTATTCATTACAGGGAGCTGATCATTGTATTCCTATTTGGAGATGGGGATCAGTGGGTTGGTTTGTTCCCATGAATATTTGCTGGTGATGGGCTAAGGGCAGGAAAGGAAATGGAGGCAATTTAGCAACATCTTGGGTGCCCTAGAACAAGACTGATGTCCCTCGTGCTCTAGGTGTGCTGGGCTGTGCACTGTGTGTATCCCACTGCTCCCTCCTTGCAGATGTGTGGGAGCCAGTGGTGGGGAGCGCATCCGCTTTGCTGTGAAGGGGAATGCTCCAGGAAGCATTAGGTGTGATCCCAAATTAGCATCCCATTCACTTGCTTCTAACTGTGTTAGCTCTGCAAGGCTAATAGGGCTTTAAAATGAGGTCTCTTGTCACCAAAATCAGCAGCTCTGACTCAGAATGCACGGAGGGAGCAGACTTGCTGAATAAGGCAATGTAGGTGTTGAGTGCTGGCCTGGCTGCAGCACTGCTGTGAGGCTGGAGAGAGCTGGTGTCGGAGCCTGGGAGGGGTCCTCAGTTCCCGTCTCGGTGGCTAAGCCATGGGTGAGGGGGATGAAGGCATGAGGAGGATGAAGGCGTGAGCATCAAAGCCAGGCAAACCGTGGAGCGTTCCCAAGTGCTGTGCCATGTTCCACAATTAATCACTTCCACCCACATTGCACCTTCCCCCTCCCCTAAATCCTCCCTCGCCTGGTGCTGGAGTGGGGGAACGGAGGCAGCTTCAGTTTTATGAATCAATCAAAGCCGATGCCTGCTTTTCAGAGCTGCTGATTTAGAGAGCCCTTTGCAAGTGTGTGCAGTATGATTTCTTATCGGAGCATGGCTCTGGAAGAGCCTGCCAAGAGGAGCTCTTCCAGCTCCCAGCCACATCCTGGGGAGCCGGGCTGAGTGGTCTTTTCATCTACAAATAAAACAAACAGGAACAAAGAAGGCAATAATATTGACTTTCATCATTGATATTGCCATTTATCTCAGTAATAATTAGTATTTCAATTGCTGGAAGGGTATAGCTCATAATTGCACTGTTTCAGGGGAGCTTGTTAATGTCATCACCAAGAACAGCCAGGCATAAAGTGCTGGGTGAGTGGGGTGGTGAGCTGGGAATGGAGCAGAGCTGGAAATGGAGGAAAGGCAGGAGGTGCAGAGGGGCATGTGAATGCTCTGGGGAGCAGCAGAGCTGAAAGGCTGAGCTTGGGCATGGGCAAAGGCTGGCTCAGCACTGACCTAATGCTCCTGCTGTGCCTGGGTGGAGGTGGGAGAGCCCTATGTGTCTGCTGATCTCAAGGTCCCTGTCTGCCCCTTGCTGCTTCCTCCAGCACAGTCAGAGCAAGCCACACTTGTCTGTGTTGAGAAGGGCAAGACTGGTGCTTTATGGTGATCCAGGGATGAAGGATACTGTGAGATGCAGTCACAGCATCTTTTCCTTCAGCGTGATGCTGCTGTAACCACAGCTCCCCCATGTCACCCGCACACCAGGCAACGTGGGAAACCAGGGCAAGCTCTTGCTTCTGTCCCCATCTGCCCCCAGGATGCCTGTGCCATTGAGGCACCAGCTTCCCGCAGCATCCACAGTGCTTGTATTTGCTGGCACTTGGTTAGTCATTCCCTGTCCTCTTTAAAGAACCCCTCACAGCGTGCCTGCGGGTCCTTGTTCTGTCAGAGCTGGGTGCCTGGCCTGTCCTCCCCTGGGCTCCCAGAGCTGGAGGACGCTGAGGCTTCAGCACTGGTGCTGCTGCTCTCCTACGTTGCTGCGGAAGCTTTGGCACCTGACTGCTCCGTGCATCATCCTGAATCTGTCTGGAGATCCATTCTCTGCATCTGTTTATTTGTTTTAATTGCCCTATTAAGTGCATGTTCTAGGCCTGCCCGGGAGGGATGGCTTCTGGAATGCAGAGTCCTGAACATTATCAATTCCACAGGAAACACTGTCACCACAGCCGCGGGGACCGACGCGTGGCAAATGCAAATGCAGGGCAGTGTTTTTATTGGGATTTAAATGAGTTTAAGGCTGTTCAGAATTACAATGCGATTTGAGTCAGGAGGGGCTTGTAAAACTGGTACGAGTTCATATATTATACAGTAAACACGCCAAACCCTGTGGCTCCTGCTGAGCACCTTCCCTGCAAGGTGGGAAAAGGAGCAGAGCATCTCTAGGACTCCATCCTGTAGGTCCCCATGGGGGAAAGGGCTGTTTGAGGTGGAAGGAGGAGGGCTAAAAGGCTCAGCTCTAGAGGTCCCTGTTACCAAATGTGAGCCTGTGGTGCAGTTTAGGCTGGTGGATGGTGATGGTCTCTGGCTGGAAGGAGGGGGGCTTCTGGATGTGTTTTGGGACAGGGAGCACTTCACCCATGTAGAGCTCCACTGGGAGAACATGGCAGTGGGTGCTAGTGATGCCTCAGTGCTGGCCATGCTGAGCACCAGGGAATCAGGATGGCACACCGTCCCTTTGCACTGAGCCATGGCTTGTCTGGGTGCTGGTGCAGGACAATGGGGTCCTTCTGTGGGCCTGATCCCACTCCAGGTTCCTGATAGCAGGGAGCTTTCTTCACTCAGGCAAGGATGTGCCAGCCCCAGCTTGCACCTCTCTGGAGAACTCATAGTACCCATGTTGCACAGACATGGCTCATGAGGCTTTAATGGATGTTATTGTAATCTATGGCTGTGTGGGGAGTTGTGCAGAGATGGAGGAGGGATGGGTGATGTGGCAGAGCTGGATGTGCCCAGGCACCCAGGGAATGAGCCACCACACTGGGTATAACAGATTCCTCGTCCGCTCCCTCAGCCAGAACAGGCATAAAAGGGAAGTTAGAGCTATTGGCTTGGGATGCTTGTGCCTCGCCTCATTTCAGTGCTGTGCTTTTGATCTCTGAAGGCTGGAGCTGAATATTTGAATGAGAGCTACGTGGCTGTATTGAAATCCTAGACAAAATGCCTTTTGTGCCTCCCTGCATGTTTATTTGCGTAACAGAGCGTTTTGCTGGAGAAACACGGGAAGGAGCTCGAGGGAGAGGAGCGAAGGTGGGGGGAGAGCACTGGGGAACTCGCAGTACAATTCCAGGACGCTTAAGAGCCTCTTATTGTCAGTGGCGAGACAGAGACATCGGAGGCAGCTCTGCCAATTGTCCGAGAGAAATTGCTTTGTTTGTTGGTATCTCGCTGGTTAAGTTTGTGGGTTATACGTACAAAGCACAGGAGAAATGCAGAAATACATCTCTATGCATATATATGTGTCTCTGTATCCGTAGTTATCGCCCATAAATGACCTTGCATGAAATAATGTCATCAGCCTGCACGGTGCTGCTGAGCTGGGTGCTTGCATTGTAGGTGTGGGGAGTGACCACCTCTCAGTCCTGCTGTGAAGCCACCAAGGTGCTGGCTCCCGTGGCAGGATGGGGCTGGCAGTGCGTGCCCCAGGAGGGAGCATCCCCCCTCCTCCCCTGAAAGAATGGTTTCACTCTCTCCATTGGGAAGAGCCTTTGGTGACCGGTAATGTGCTGCTAAAGAAAGCTCCTTTCCCCAGAGGAGGAAACTGCTGCTGGAGCCTGTGGGAGAGGTGAAGGTGATGGAGATGTGACAGACAGCAGCCCCGCTCCTCTGTCCTACTTGGAGGGGAGGTGGCAGGCTGGGGATGAGAAGGCACCCTGATGAGAAGGTGCACTGGTGGCATTTGGGTGGTGGTGGAGAGGCAATTGCTCAGCTCTCCCCTCCCTGCCAGTGCCCAGCTCTGCGCCAGCCCCATGTGAGGATGCAGGAGGAGGGCAGCAGCAGGGTCATGCTGGCTGGGAGCTGTGTGCTGCATCCAGCAGCCCAGATCAAAGGGACCTCAGCCAGCGACATCACTAGAAGCCTTTAATACCCAGCCCTGGAGCAGGGTTTACCCAAGGGACCCATTTCCTTTCCTGAACGTAAAAAACCCTAAACTGTGTCAACTTGACATTCAGGAAACTTTCATACCTTTTAATTCATTTATAGTTGAGCTAATTGCAGTGCTATTTTTGTTAGTTTTTTGATTCATTCTGACTTTGTCCTTATATGCTTTTTGTTCTTTAAAGCCATTTCATTGTGGTGTTTATTACCTCTGCTGGATCTGTGGGAGGATGGGAGAAGGAGGAGGGATGCCCTAGCTGTACCCATGTGCTGAAGCCTTTGGTAGCTCTGGTGAAGCTGGCTGGTCTCAACACATCAAGACAATAGAATCATATGATCATTTAAGTTAGAAAAAGGCCTTTATGATCCAGCCCAAGCCTTAACCTTGCACTGCCAAGTCCACCACTAAACCGTGTCCCTAAGTGCCACATCATCTGGATGTCTTGAGTATCTCCAGGGATGGTGATTCCACCACTGCCCTGGGCAGCCTGTTCCAATGCCTGACAACTGCTTTGTGTAGAAATGCTTCCTAATAGGCAGTCTAAGCCTCCCCTGGTGCAACTTGAGGCCGTTTCCTCTTGTCCCATCCCTTGTTCCTTGGGAGCAGAGCCCAGCCCCTCCTGGCTCCCTCCTCCTGTCAGGCAGTTGTAGGGAGCGAACAGGTCCCCCCTGAGCCTTCTCTTCTCCACACTGAACCCCCCAGGTCCCTCAGCCGTTCCCCATCACACTTGTGGCACCAGCTCCATTGCCCTTCTCTGGTCCTGTTCTAGCACCTCAATGTCTCTCTTGCAGTGAGGGTTTCAACCTAACACATGGGTGCTTGGGGCACAGCCTCATCAGTGCTCAGGGTGATGGATGGTCACTGTCCTGCTGGCCAGGCTACTGCAGAAGCTGCTGCTTGTTCTGGTGGTGGTTGAGAAGTGCCCCTTCAGCAGCACTGGGAGAGCTGGCAGACATGCCTGAATTGTTTGGGCAGGAAAACACCAAAAAGAAAGTGTCCCAGTGTTTCCCGATGCTGTTTTCTCCATGATGTTATTGCCATTTTCCTTTAGGAAGAAAACTTTGGTTGGAAAGTTCCTTGACTTCTAAAGAACTGTGAAAACCCTTAGACATGTCCAGATGTAAAGTGAAACGTTGCTGTGCTTCTCTACGCTTTAGATTCACAGCATTTAACAGGACATTTTCTTCTATTAAGCTAATTCGTACTAAATTGTCAAAAATACTGGAAAAATTATTCCAGTAATGGTAATGTGCTTTCACAGCCTTGGCTTTTACCACAGCTAATGGTGCTCTTTTATTCCTCCTGCTCTCTCAGCTGTCTCCACTTAGACCCCCATATGTGCCCTTGCTGTGCCCAAACTCACAGCAGCCCTAACCCTGTTATGGACTGAAGTAGCCAAGTTTTGCTGATGCTTCCCCTACCTGTGGTTTTCCAGAGAGATGAGCTCAAGGTGAAGCTGTACCTGCCCCCAGCCTTGTGCCTTTGCGCTGGGGTTCCCTATAGCATCCATACCCCACAACTTTGGGCACTGGCCTGCCTAGGTCTAAACCATCAGGCTTCTCATTGTGGTCTGTCTCCCTGTGGGGTGCCACCCCACTGCCCCAGCTGATGCTCTCAAGGCCAGGAGCTGTTTGCAGCCTCCCTTCCCCCTGTCTGGTGTGATCCCATCTCACCCTGCACACATGAGCATCAGCAAGGCGTGGAGCTGGGGAAAGATATCAAGAGCTGTTACAGCTTACATAAATGGATCCATTTTCATTCTCCTGCCTGTCTGCTTCAGTCAAAATACAACGCCACAGCTACCGATGCTTGGTGTCATCGCAGACCACAGCGAGCTGATGCATGTGCTGCTGTGGTAGGTGCTCCATCTCCCTGTACCGCAGCTGTCCTGAGCCCTCACCGCAGCCTCTGGTGCTGCCTTTACCCCTGGCCCCTGGGAGCCCGCAGCGTGCCCCACTCTGAATCATGTCTCCCACTGAATGGTAGCTCCTTGTGGGCTCTGCAGCTGCCAGGCTGCAAGCCACAGCCCTGCTGGGCTCATCTCCCAGCTGAGGAGCTGTGCCTGGTGCCTCTGCCATGCTCAGTATGAGCAGGAGCATCCCCCTGTGCTTGCCGCAGCCCAGCTGAGCCCACCACAGGAGCAGGCAGCTCCAGCCCCATGGGGACCCTGGAGCAGTGGTTGGTCATGTTGCTGAGCCCTTTCTGTTCAGTAGGCACATGTGTGCACATGTGTACACATGGACACGCACATACTGCAGTGCCTTTGAGGTGTCTGGCAACTGGTTTCTTCATCTTCATTATTTAGGGGCTGCAAAGAGCATCTCTGTCTGCCTGTTGCTCCATGGGATGCTGGGGATGGCTGATGTGGCTGGGAATGGTAGGGATGAAGAGATAGTTCCTGATGCAGAGAGGGGCAGTGGAGGCTTGTGTGCTCAACCCACTGATTGGACCACCCTAGCTCAGGGCAGGGTGATGGCCATGGAGCTGGCCTTGTGAGTCCTTAGAGATGTGATGTGAGGAGATGAGTGTGTAGGGACCTGTGCTTCCTTTCCTGTTCTCCACCACACCTCCACCCACTCCTTAGCACCTGAACACCCTGCCTGTTGAGCTGGAGCCTCTGCTTTGGGGTCAGTTGGCTTTCTTCTGCCGCTGCATTAGGTGCAGAGATGCTCTGCATGGCACGGAGCTCTGTGTTTGTGTGTCAAGCCTGGTTTGTGCACAGCTGCTTGGATCTAGCAATAGGCTCACAGATGCTTTGGGTGAGCCTCTGCTGTTGTATTTTTTTCCCTGTACTTCTCCCTTAAAAGCCGTTGTCACACCTCCTTTGGAAATGTGGGAGCTGTGGAGATAAGAGCCTGCTGTGACTGATAGCCAGCTGGAGGGTGCCTTTGTCAGAGGGGTGGATGTGGACTGTGGACTGGGGTGCCCTCCAGCAGCCCTGCTCCATGATCATGCACCATCATGGATGAGGCATCATGTCTTTGTTCAATACCTGCAAACTGCTCATTACAGAGGCTCCTGCTCCATGAGCAGGGCCTGGGCACAGGGAGCAGACAATATGAGTCCTGAAACCTCAATGCACGGAGCAATTTCCATCAGAGGCTTTCACACCTTTTCTTTCTCCCTTTCATTTCTCCTCTGTTAGAAAGACATGGAAACATTTCTCCTGAGCTTTGAGCGTGAGCTCAACACCACCCCTGGTGTGGGCACAGCAGATGATGGGCTGTGGAGTTGTGGCACAGCAGCAGTGGAGCCACAAAACCCTTCCCATCACGAGCCGGATGGAGGCAGAGGGCCCCAGCCATCTCCCACCCCATCTCCCTGAAATGTCACTTGCTTTTAAATGCACTGGTAGTTTAAAATAAGAATAACCTGCTGCAGGGCTTCTTAAACCATGGAATTAAATATGGTTCTGGTCTCTAGGCAGAGCCTGACTCCTCAATTCTGAATCTGCTCAGCCAAGCGAAATATTGCAGGGGGGAAAGAAATCAATATTTCTCAGGCCCAGCACGGAGAGGGAGCTGTCTGTGTGTGGCTGCAGGCGTGCAAGTGCAGGTGTGCACACACAGGGTGGCAGTGTGCGAGCGGCATGCGTGAGCACAGCACATGAGAGCGCCAAAACAGACGGGATGGGGATGGGGTGGTTGGGATGCCAGGGCTGTGGGTGTTGCTCTGGGAAAGTCCATCGCACTTGGTTGTATGGCTGGGGACACAGCTGGGTTTCTGCCCTCGTGGTTCCCAGCACAGCCTTTCAGATAAGGAAATACAGCATTCTTGGTATCATGTCATGTAATTTAGTGGTCAGCAAACGACTGTGAGCAGATGCATTGTAGCTCTCCTGGTTTCTGGTGCTTGGAGCTGAGCTGCACAGGAGATGGGACTGATGATGTTTTCTAGCTGAGAAGACATTGCTCTGTGACACACAGGCCCCATTATTTGGAGGTTGGCAGTATTTCACGTAATAGATGCGGGCTTTCACTACCGTGTGTGTGTCATCTGCCACATGGAGTTGTTTCTGTGTGGTGGCAGGACCGCCATTCCAAGGGCTGCTCTGGATGCCCTATGTGCCACATTGAGTGGTCCATAGCAGTGTACCCTGTACATGGCTGTCTCTTGCCCAGATGATGTGGGCTGGATGGGGAATGGCTCCTGGTATCAACATTACTGAAGTTTTCCATCCTTCCCTGCAATAAAGGGCTCAGGCTATAGCTAGGGACTACAGTTCAGGGGAAGATTAAGCTGACTTTGCCAGGTCTAAGCTCCCCAGGTGGCTTGTGTCCAACCCCTCTTTGCCCTCTAGCTGCCTCACAGAGTCCTAATGTTCTCCTCTCTGCCCCTGTGGTGTATGGTGGTGGGAGGAAGGAGCTGTGTTGGGATCAGGAGCAGAGGAGGACCTCCATCTGCAGCAGAGAGGAGAAGGGCAAATGTTACTGACCTGCTCTGGCATCTGACCAAGCCACAGGCACTCACCCCTCCCAAAAACCCTCTCTGATAGCTTAATTTCTTAATTGCTGTCTGTGATCAGGATGTCAGCTCTGGCTCTCCTCCAAGACACCTCACATCCAGCAGCCCAGGGCTCTCCATCACCTTCGTTGGTCACTACTTTGAACTCGCCCGCTTGGAGAATCTCCCATCTCCATGCAAGGCCACCTCTGCTGCCCTGTGGGCATCATGTCCAGTGTTGAGAGAGCTCAGGATGCTGAGGAGTGCCAGCACTTGGAGCAGATCAGAGCCTCAGGTGCCTGGTGCTGGGCTCAGCATGGAGAGCTGAGGGTGAGGCTCTGGGAAGGGACCCAAAGGAGAGCTCTGTGGGGTCTGGCACTGGGCTGATGGGAATTCCTGGTGGCTCCGGCCACCCGGATCAGGCAGTGCTGGGAAGCCATGCAGCAGGAGCATAGTCGCTGCAGCACAGTGAGGCTCTATATCTCAATAAGCAGCACTCAAAGGCAGACCTGAAAATAAATATTTGAAGAGGAAATAGTACTCTCTTCTATTGTCTCTTCTCCTTTCCTCTCTCTCTTCCCCCCCCCTTCTCCTGTCTTTTACGTCTGACTGAACATGAGAGTTCATTGTTAAAGGGGTTTTGTTTTCTTGTATTTTTTTCCCTTTCTCTGCCCTCCCAGTGAAGAAACTACAGGAGCTGCACTATTAACAATTCAGCCCTGTATAGCAGCAAGGGCTGTCTTCACGCCAAGCTTGTCCATGCTCAGGATGCTGGGTGCTTGTTTTTCTTCTCTGTTGCTTAGTTTGCCATGACAAAACACAACTAGATGGCTGTTTCTTCTGCAGGGAGCAGAGAGATGATGGGATCAAGCTGTCTGAAAATAAATCTGTAAGTGTGCTTCAGCCCAACCCTGCATTCTCATTCCTCATTCCTGGTAGCTTTGGCTTCGTGCAGGGCAGAGTGAGCAGGTCAGCGGTGCCATGAATGGTACTGGCTCCTGTTGGCTTTGGTGGGAAAGGTTAAAACTGGGCCAGGAAGAAGCATCTGGTCTTGTGTCTTACTGGAAAAAGGAGTGAAGGACTGTTAAGCTGCAGATGGATGCGAAGGTCAGGGCCTGTGGCACTGCTCCAAGTCAGAGGGGAGGTTATGGAGGCAGTGGCTTTTCACACATGAGTGGGGGAATCAGCCTCTCGCCTGGCACCGGCTGTGCTCTGGGTATCCAAAGGCAGATGAGCCCTGCACAGCAATGGTGCACACCCCATGGATGGGGGTGTCAGCAAGGTCCTCCACGGACAAGAGCTGGTGAAAGCAGGGGTGGTGTGTGCAGGAGTTGGTCCTGGAGTAGGGAAGTAAGTGCAGAGTCAGCCCACGGGCTGTATGAGCTGCATTGGAGGATCCGTGGGCTGGGAAAGGAGCACTGGCATCATCCAGAGCCCTCCTCCGAGCGTGAAGGGAAGTGTTAGGGGCAATCTAACGTAAAAGTAGAGGTGAAGAGTGGTAGTGAGAAGGGAATGAGGAAGAGAAGGGAAGGGAAAGACTCCAAGGAGGAAGTGGGACTGAAAAACACAGAGGTGTTTTAAGGTTATCCGAGATGTCACAGGCAAAGGAAACAGTCCAGGGAAGATGTAACTTGGAGAGAAGACTTCCTGCTTGGCTGCGAATGTTTGCTAAGCTTCTCTGCTATATTTAGGAGGCTCTGTGCCCTTTGGAGAACTCTCCCCGCAGATGGCAGAGGAGCAGCTTGCCAAATGGTGGATGCCGTGCTGCATAGGAACGGGGTGCCCGGTGTTCAGGGAGAGAAGTTTAATGTGGGCTTTGCCCTTTCAGCAGCAAAGCCAAGCATCTTGCTTTGCTGCCCAGTGGATGGGGCTGCCAGATGGCTAAATATTTGCTTGTAAATTAGCAATTGAAAATGTGCAATGTATAGACCTAAACTGAAGAAACCCAGGGCCTGGATTGCTCTCTCCCTCCTTCAGAGGATGGTCTCTGCAGGGTATGGTTGGGCAGATCCATGACGGGAGCAGCATAGGTTGATCTCCAAGCAAATGAACAAGGGCACTGCGTTGCCATCTCTCCCCTGTTCATTGGCACACTCGTGGACCATTACTCAAGTGTGTGCAGCCTCTGGCTGTGTTTGCTTTAAACCAATATGCAGAGAAACACTTTTCTCTCTAGGAAAAAAACCCACAGCTTGTTCTGTGTCTGTGCAGTATCTCACTGAATGGAATATGACTGGAATTAAATTTCCAGGCACTAATGTAATATAAGTACTCATAACTTGTGTGTGTGAACGTGTGGGGATCGGCAGCGTAGCAATCCTGTGCTGTGCAGCCCCGAGCAGCATCCCACACGGTCCTGCCTGTGAAATGGCTTCGTGGCTCACTTGGGGTATCTCTGCATCACGCCCCATCCGAGCCTCTGTGTCGGGGCGGGAAGTGGGGAGGGAAAGCCTGAGATGTGCTGAAAGATTTTGTCTGGGGGGAGTGGGGCCCATGGGGATATCCACAGAGAGTCTCACCAATGCACTGTTAATGCTGCCTTCTGCAAGTCCTCCCAAAGCATGGGGCTGTCCAACTCCCTGCTCTCCACCCCAGAAGCATAATTTACTTTAAAAACAAGTAAATATTTAACTACTGGCTTCCTTTTCTTTGCCATCTGAAAACACTCCATGTTCTCCAGTGTTTCTGTGCAGACAGGAGGGCTGGCCCCTCTCCTCTCCTCTCCCCTTGGTTCCTAATGAAAGCCAAGCTTCCCGCATCTTAACTTGACTCCAGGGGCTGTGGCTCTGAGAAGCTCTACCTCTGTAATACTGGCAATAAAATCATAAGAGCTGGCTACGCTGCTGTAAAACTTTTATTGCTGTGTGAAGAGGAACAGTGGATCCTCCCTTCCTCCCTCCCTCCTTTCTCCCCATCCCTGCGGCTCCCAGCTCTTGCTCTGCTCCCTCTCCAGGCATCAGAGCCTTTGTGCCAGGCAGCATCCCATTTCCCTCTGCTCCACTTGATCCCCTCCTCATCCTGCTTCCCTGGGGCTGCTCTGCCACCACTCTTCCCTGGTCCAGCTTCGGCAGCTCTGCTCCTGACCTTGTCCTCACTGATGCTGCTCGGCTGCACGTCAGCTCTCCGTTTGCGTGCCTGACCGCAATGAGAAGAGCTGGAACAGCTCCCTGTGTGGTTAGGCCATCCCTGCATTTTGCCTTTCATGGCGACTAGGAGTGTCGTCTGCCTTCCCACACCATCCCCAACCGTATTTATAGATCGCAGCGGCGTTACCAGCGTGGATGCAGATTGTGCATGATGGTTTTCTATAAATACAAACGCTCCGTAATTATCGTTAAAACTATTTAGCCCAATTCAAAGGTAGATTAAATAATGAATGTGTGTGTGATATGCCTGCCGACATCAACAAATGGGAAGAGGCATCTCTGGGTGCATAGCTGGAGGATTCCCCGGTGAAGAAGTTGGGGGAGGAGAGCAGGGAGGGAGCTGAGCAGTTGTATTGCTGTAAATGTGCCTTTCACATGCGTTCAGGTGGTGTGGTGTTGATTGATGGGTGATCCTGGGGCCAGAAAGATAGGTGGTCCGGGAGATACCATACCAAGGGATGGACAAGGAGGATCGGCACTTGCAGAAGCCACTTGGTATTCACAGCTACCTATTCCTATGCATCTTTTCCCTCCGCTTTCACTGCTCCTTAGGAGCAGTAATTTCAAGCTAGGCTGCTGATGGAGAGCAATGGAAGGCATATGATAAGGCTCCCCAAAGCCTCTCAGCCCCTTGTTTGGTATGGTAATTGATTTTCTCTGAGGCCATGCCTATCCCAGTGTGTTTCCTTTCCTGCTGGTCTCTCCCTCATGCACAGCAGAGCCCTCTGGGGATACTGGCTCTGTCCCCTGTTCCAGCCCCCCCTATGAGAAAGGAAGAGGGGACCTTTAGCAACATGAGCACAGGGATAGACCTTTGGTGGGTCCTTGCTGAGGACAACATGGCACGTTGATGGGGTGCTGTAAGGGGACCATACGCTCTGTGTGCCCCAGGAGGGGAGTTTGCAAAGCCAATGGAAGGATGAGGTAGATGTCATCGCTGCTTTTAACACGGGAGCCTCCATCTCTCCCTCCTTGTCCTCTCACAGGCAATAACTCCCTCAGCTCGTGTGTGGCTGCAGCATCTCAGCCCTTCCCTGGCTCCGTGTCACATTGTGGGCTGCTCCCCTGCCCCAGGGACAGCAGCATTAGTACCAGTGAGGGAAGCGGGGCTGGGAGGAAGGTCTTCATCACCCTAACTAATAACTGTGTGCTGACAAATTGAATTATCCCTTTTCCAGTTGCCTGCACTATTGATCAGAGAAAAGGTTTGTGGTTTTGTTAGGTGGGTTTTTTTCTTTTCCTTTTTCCTTTTAAGTTATATTTGCAATGTCTTGGGGGCTTATAATGATCTAAATAAGGTCAGGTTAACAGAGGAATCAAATATGCTCTGGCAGCAGAAGCGTGGGCTCTTCAGGGAGACTGAGTAGAGAAGGAAGCAGAGGAGAGAGCAGCAGGAGCTGCTGGTCCTCAGGGCCATGGTGCCTGCAGGGTCCAGCCACAGCCTCCTGCTCCTGGGGAGGGCAGTGCTGCAGCAGAGGGTGGGTTGCAGGGTGGGACCAAACAGGCAGCTGATGGAGGGTGATCAGCATGGGGTGAAACCGGAGTGAAAGCTCCTCATGACCCGACTTCAGTGTGCACGTGAGCCCAGAACCCCCCCGTGTGCTGGGCTGCACCCCCAGAGTGTGAGGCAGATCCTGCCCCTCTGCTGTGCTCTGGGGAGACCCCCCCTGCAGCCCTGATCCAGCTCTGGGGCAGCAGCGCAAGAGGGACGTGGAGCTGTTGGAGAGAGGCCAGAGGAGGCCATGGAGATGCTGCGAGGGCTGGAGCAGCTCTGCTCTGGAGCCAGGCTGAGAGAGCTGGGCTGGGGCAGCCTGGACAAGAGAAGGCTCCTGAAGGGGAGACCTCAGAGCAGCTCCAGTGCCTGAAGGGGCTGCAGGAAACCTGGAGAGGGGCTTGGGACAAGGGATGTAGGGACAGGCCAAGGGGAATGGCTTTAACCTGCCAGAGGGGAGACTGAGATGAGCTCTTAGGCAGAAGCTCTTCCCTGTGAGGGTGCTGAGGCGCTGGCACAGGGTGCCCAGAGAAGCTGTGGCTGCCCCATCCCTGAACACAGGGGCTTGGAGCAAGCTGCTCTAGTGGAAGGTGTCCCTGCCCGTGGCAGGGGTTGGAGCTGGATGAGCTTTAATGTCCCTTCAATCCAAACCACTCTGAAACCAGACCCTACCACAGCAGGCAGCATATGGGGGGCTGCTTGGAAACGGGGTAATGTGTGTGGGAGAGGCAGTACAAGTGCTTGGCCCATCCCAAGCAGTGTGTCTGGAGCTGTGGGGTCCATCAGGGTCTGTCTGTCACCTACCCCTCGTCATGGAAAACTGCTGCCCAGGCTGCTTGAATGTCTCCCATCCTAACTGGGGAGCTGCCGAAGTGGGCAGGGGATGCATGAGGGGGGTGCAAGGAGCCAGGAGTTAGCTGGGCACAGCTTTGTCCAGCATCTCCCTGTAGGATCCCTGCCTGAGGAAGCTGATGGTGGCTGGCTCTGTGCTCGGGTGCTGAGATCCTGCTGTGAACTCAATTAAAGCTGTGTTGGGGGAAGAGGGAATAAATTATCCAGATGAAAAGGATGAGTGAAAAAGCGCACACAGAGAAATGCCAACCCACCTTTGAAAGGCTTTATCAACCTCGGACACGTGTCACCTTGGCAGCAAGTGGAGCTGCAGGGAAGGAGGAGAGCTCCCCACTGTCCTCCTTTGTGTCCCTACTCCTGGGCTGGCACCAGGGATGAAGCGGGGCTGCTGCAGGAGAAGCAGAGGGTTGAGGTAACCTGTCAGTGCTCTGAGGCTTGAGCTGCTCTCTTGTGTTGCTGGAAGAGGCCACTAGCTCTGAGTGAAGGCTGGGTTTTCAGCTCAGGGCCGTAAGCATTGCAAAGGGAGCAAGCCTTACTGCCGCCAGCCCCAGCATCCTGGTCAAGCAGGGCTGGCAGGTAAAGCCTTGTAATGGGGAAAAACCACTTTGAGAGGCCAGGACTAGTGCAGGCTGCATCCAGGACAGACCTGCTCCTCCAGGAGGGGAGTCCAAGGGCAGTGTAATGCAGTGACCGGCCCTGCAGCCCTGGGGCTGTGCTCAGAGCCATGCCCTAAGGACGAGCCTCAGTGAGCCGCAGAGGCAGGGACGTTCACATCTCGGTTTTGTGTACAAAGCTCTGTTTACAAAGACCCAGAGTGAAGCCTCGGCTGCCCTGGGGTGGCTCTGGACGGTCTCCAAAGCTGTCTGTGTGCTGGCAGAGCTGCGTGTTCCACATGGGAGCTTTTCCCACTTCTCACACAAGTCCTGTCCTTGGTGACCCGGCAGCCCCAGGCTTTGGAAGCAGAGGTTCTGCCAGGGCCAGTTACCAGCCTGCCTCGTGTGCCTCCTGCTGCACAGGGGCTTGCTTCTCTTCTGGCCTTCGGTGTACAGAATGCAGCCGTTGCAGGCAAGCACCAACAGACCGTACTGTCATCATGTGTCTTGGCACACTGGGTCTTGGTGGAGAAACAGAGGGGCCCAATTCCTGTGTGGTTGTGAGTTTGCCCTGCTCCTTTGAGTGATGCAACAACCCCTCCTGGCAGCAAGCTGTGCCCCTCAGGCAGGAGCAGTAATGCAGGGTCCAGAGGTGCGTGCGAGGCGCTGCGTGTGCATCCTTGGCAGCCTGCAGGGCTGCGTGTGCTTCCCTTGTGTCACCAGCACGGTGACACGTGGATCCTTCAACAGGTCCCTGTCATCTAGCACCTTACCCTGATCGCTCTGCACACAGCTCTGAGAGCTGGGTCCCATCCTGCTCAGTGTCCCCTGCTGAGGTGTGACCAGCAGCCAGGGGACATGGTCTTGGCACAGGCCTGATGTCACTGCTTTTAACTCCTCCAGCCTTCCTCCTCCTGCACTGCCCTGCTTGAGAGTCCGGCCACATCAGAACCAGATTAACATTCCCAGCACAGCACCGCTCCACCACCGTTTCTATTAAACTCATTTGCTATCTAAAGGAATTCATTTTCCACTTTGTTTGCCCATGATAAAAAAAAACAGCCCTCTGAGCTGGGGCCCCTGTGGTTGAGAGGGGGGAGCAGGGAGCTGGGGGCCAGCAGCATCCCTTCCTGGGAAGGAGGGAAGGCATTCCCACCATCCATGCAACAAGATGGCCCTGTCTTTGTGCTTCCATCATGTCCCTGGAAGGAGGAGCTGCCCATCGCAGGCACCAAGGCTGGTGCTTCCTTCCTCAAGCAGGTGATGCTGTTTCACCCTAGGATGAGGCTTTGCAAAATCAAATTGTCCCCTTTTCTCTGCCAACATCCCTGGTCTTTGGGAAACTGCCTGCTTCCAAAAATCAGGTTTACTTGGAGTCCACAGCAAGTCCAGGGAATGTAGAGCCAAGCTGGGTTCCCTCTGCCTGTGTGATGTCCTTCAGTCAGTCACTGTGCAATAGGCTTAGTAGCTGGATTCCTGCCCCTGCCTGGGGTTCAGGGCCTGTCTGTGTGTTTGGGTGCATGAGGGAGGGGGAAAACAGGAGTACAGGGGGTACCAGATGGAGAAAAGAGTGTGTGTGCATTCATGTGGGCAAAGCCCCTTGTCCATGTGTACATCCCCTCCGGGCACTGTGGGGTCCTCCTGATAGCCCCCCCCCCCCCCACTGGTTTATCCTCCTAGAACAAGCATCTCTGGCCCAAGAAAGGCAGAGAGATGCTCTGCAGCCCTCTGTGCCACTGCTTTCAAGGTCGGAGGCTGCTGGTAATCGATCTGCAGCCTGGCTATCAATCCTGGGCTGAGGGGAGCCTTCCCTGCTGGCTTTCGACAGCAGCATCCATCCTGCATGGCTCGGCCAGCCTGGTCACCAGCAAGGGGGGCTTTAATCACGGCCTGCCTCTGCTGGGCAGCATGCAGGGCTGCAGCCTGGCTGGCTCCTGGCTCTGCCATGCACCCGGTGCTGCTTGTGGCTCCTGAGCTCTGCTAAACCCTGTTGTGGTCTGCAGGGCAGGAGAGTGATGCTGTGGGGTCTGGGTGCAGCTTCAAGTGGTTGATCTAGCAGGTTTGGGACCTCCAGCATGGCCTTGAGTGCCCCACAGGAGTCGGTATTTGGGTAATGGCTCCAAGGCAGGCAGGAGATGTTGGGAGTTGACAACATTGTTGGGTGTTATTCACCCTGGAGAAGAGAAGGCTCCTTAAGGGGAGACCTGAGAGCGGCTCCAGTGCCTGAAGGGGCTACAGGAAACCTGGAGAGGGCCTTGGGACAAGGGATGTAGGGACAGGCCAAGGGGAATGGCTTGAACCTGCCAGAGGGGAGACTGAGATGAGCTCTTAGGCAGAAGCTCTTCCCTGTGAGGGTGCTGAGGCACTGGCACAGGGTGCCCAGAGAAGCTGTGGCTGCCCCATCCCTGGCAGTGTTCAAGGCCAGGTTGGACACAGGGGCTTGGAGCAAGCTGCTCTAGGGGAAGGGGTCCCTGCCTGTGGCAGGGGTTGGAGCTGGATGAGCTTTAAGGTCCCTTCCACCCAAACCACTCTGTGATTCTATGACATCCAGCTTCCCAAGGAGCCTGTGGAGCCATGTGTTATGGGGGAGGACAGTGATGGTGCCCATCAGCTGTGGAGCATGGGCTCAGCACTGGGCCACTCTCTTTTCTTGGTGTCCACCAAGACTAGGGCCTGAGCAGTTGGATGCCAGGCTGGGCACTCACTGCGATTCCCTGGCCTCATTGACTGCTGTGCGCAGAGCAGTCGAGCCTGTTGTGAGCGCACGATGCTCGTGGTATAGTTTGCAAATAGAGTGGAGCTCCTGCAAGATGACAGCCTTTTGTAAATGCAGGATGTTTCCCTTCATGGTAATTGTTTGCAAGTACCCAGCAGCTCTGTTAGCGATCACAGCAGCTTCCAGCCCTCCTCACCCGCGCCATGAGCAAAGCTCTGCTCTTCCAGTCCCTTCCCATGGGATCAGCCCAGCTGCCCTCCCTGTTCCCACAGAGCAAAGGCGTATCCTGCTCCATCCGGAAAGAAACCAGTTTCCCACCTACAAATGCTTTCTCAGTCACTGGTACTAATGTGGAAGAGAAGTAATGAAGCCAGTGTAACCCCCCCTGCTACCTGGGACTCTCGCTGCAAAGCCTGCTAATGAGCAAGCTCTGGTTGTGCTAATTACTCTAACCCTGAGAGCCCCAGGAGTTAACTAATACTCGATTAACCCCTGGTTGCTCGTGGTGGTTTCCCCTGCTCCCAGCAGCCATCAGGGAGTCAGCACGTAAACAGTGACAGGCAGGAGGCAGATAAAGCTCCTGCAGGAGCCATGTAGCCCACTGCACAAAGGACCCCAGCCCATGCTCGTGAGCTCTTTTGGCACCTTGGAGCCCTTCTTTGAGTCAGCAGCATTACAACCCGGCACCTCTCCATCCCTGGGAGCACCCAGACGGGTGAATATAGGGAGCTCCCAGCGCTGTGCAAGGAGCTAGAGCAGGCACGAAGGAGAACCTAGGAAGGGTTTGAGGTGCCTGGGAGGCTCCTTCACCAGGAGCACGCTGTGAGTCTCAGGGAGCTTTTGACTGTGCTGGTCCTCATGCCTGCAACCCCGCTGCCTCAACAGACACATGGGCTGTGGGGCTGGGATGGGAGCCGGGGCCGCCCCAGCTCCCCCAATGCACTGAGCTGCTGCCCAGAATTTGCCCTGTAGTTGCTATGGTGACATTGCCATTTCTTACCTCACCGGGGGGAAAAAAAGCCTCCAAACATTTAATTCCGCAGCCCACCTGGGAGCCTTTTAAACTCCCCATTCGGCGTTTGACATGTAATAATTTTTCTGCTTTTAAGATTATCCTAAAATGCTCATTCTCTTTCTCTCTCTTGAAATCTCTGCAGTGAATTCTCAGAAAGCAGCATTAAAAAATGCCAATACAGGTTTCAAATGCCAGTTTGTCACCGGCACCGGGAACAGGCGGTGACAGGCGGAGTGAGTCAGGGCTGACCAGTGGCAGCACCACCATGGGAGCTGCCACAATAGAGAGCTGCGAGCAGGGATGGAGATAATGGATCTGAGCGGGGTTGGGGAAGGGGGCAGTGGGCTGCATTGTCATTCAGGGGAAGTAGTGAGAAAGTGAGGAATGCGGGCAGGAGAGCTGGTCTTGATTGGTAACAGGGAGGGCTTTGATCCTATATACATAGCAATGCCATTGCTTAAGAGGATCATGGAATCAACCAGGCTGGAAAAGCCCTTTAAGCTCATCCAGTCCAAACGTTGCCCAGCACTGCCAAGGCCACCACTAACCCATGGCACTGAGGCCTCGTCTCCACGGTGTGTGAACACTTGCAGGGACGGTGACTGCAGCCCTGCCCTGGGCAGCCTGTTCCAATGCCTGAGCACCCTCTGGGGAAGGAATTGTTCCTCAGCTCCATCTAAACCTGCCCTGGTGCAGCTTGAGGCCGGTTCCTCTTGTCCCATCCCTTGTTCCTTGGGAGCAGAGCCCAGCCCCTCCTGGCTCCATCCTCCTCTCAGGCAGTTGCAGGGAGCGACCAGGTCCCCCCTGAGCCTTCTCCAGACTGAACCCCCCAGGTCCCTCAGCTGTTCCCCATCACATTTGTGCTCCAGGCCCTGCACCAGCTCTGGTGCCCTTCTCTGGCCTCGCTCCAGCCCCTCAATGTCTCTTGTAGTGAGGGGCCCAGAACTGAACACAGGATTTGAGGTGCAGCCTCACCAGTACCCAGCACAGGGGCAGAAGAGGCTCATCAGTGGTGTAGGCGTCACTGTAAAACCAACAATAAGATAAAACATCCCAAAAGCATCTGAACTAAAGCTTAGCTCAGCTCTCCAGCTTTGCCTCGGGCTCCCCCATCCCTCCCCAGGCTTCCCTGTCAGTGCAGGGGAGCAGAGCCCAGCTCCCATCACAGCCTTGACGTGCGAATAAATATAGTCAAAACTGTCAGGAGCCGGGTACCGCGGTGACAAGAGACACTTGGGTACCAGCAGCGGGACACCATCATATGGCTGTTTCTGCTTGGGTATCTGCACACCTTACCAAGCAGATGGTCTGCTCCCGAGCACTGGGATCCAACAAGCCTGTGGAGCAATTTAATCTCCAGTAATAATTTAATATGGCTTCCTCCAGAGTACAGGGGTTTGAGTTTATTTATTTATTTCTTCCTGGCCAGCCATAGAATAATTTAATCCTGCCTTCTGTGCAAGGGTCTATTTTGAGCTTGCCACCTGCAGGGTGTTTTAATCCCACGACTCACAAAGTAATTCAATCCTCTCCCTTGGTGAGTAATTTAATCCTCTAATTCCAGGGTAATTTAATCCCCTCCCTGGGGAATAATGGAATAATTTGATCCTCCGTTTCCAGACTGATGTGATCCTCTACCTGAGAAACTCAATACCCTAAACCAGCCACCTGCGAATCTGCGCACACGCCTGTCTGTAGGCACTGACATCACTGCAAAACGGCCCCTTCCGGGGGGAATTTGGATGTGTGCCGAGTAAATCCATCCCTGCTCAGGCTGGGGTAATCCAGGCAGGTTCAGAATGGGCAAAGCCATTTGGTGCCACCTGACCCTAGGGCTTTAGAGCCAGGATGTGTGATTGCTTCATTGAAATCCACCAATTAATCCATTTGCTCATGAATTAGTTTTAATCTGGTTGGTGCTTTATCATTGTTAAAGCCTTTGCCTCCACTCCATGGGGCTGCTGGTATGAGGGATGTCTTCTGTGGGCTCATTTTGGCCCTAGTGTGGGGTGGCTCAGTTCTGGCTATATATAGAGATTGTCTTCCCATCCCATTCACCTGGAAGGGCAGTGCTGTGTCCCTGCACTCAGCATTATCTCCGGCATCACTCCCTGATGGCAGTGCCTGACCCCCCTGCACTGGGTGTCTACAAGCATCCAAGTCCCCACCGAGGAGCTGGGATCATGGCTGGGCTGTGGAGACCTCCTGCTAATGGAGCTGAGCATCCCTGTCCTGCCACAGCATCCAGAACACATACACAAGCCTACACCTCCCAGCACAGAAATCCACCTTGAAAATCAACAGACTCCCTGTGGGGCTGCATAAAAGAAGGATGAGCAGCGGGAGTCTGGCTGGTTTACACCTCTTCCCCCTCATTTCTGCTATAGCTCACGGTTAATAAGACAAAAAAGAGTGTTTCTTTAGCTGAGATGTTAGAAAGAGAAATACCAATAATGATAGTGTCCGTTTCCATGCAGAGGAGGATCTGTGGAGTATTCAGAACAGAAATATCTCCCTGCCCCTCTGAAGACTGCAGCAGTTTGTACTCAGGAGAGGGATTAGCACGCTAACAAGGAAATAACACCCTCTGAAAACAGTCTGGAAGAGGAGAAGGAGGGAGAGGTGAGGCAGGGGATAGGAGGAGAGACCTGGCAAAGACAGGGAGCACCGCAGGACCGCACTGGCCCCAGATGTGGGCTGCCTAAGCACAGATGGGAAGATGCCCCAGCAAAGGGGGTGTGGGTTAGAGCCTACCTACTGCTCTGGGGACCCTTCTGCATAGGGGGTTCTGCCCTTCATCACCCATCCCATCCCCTGAGGAAAGGCAATTATTATCATTTAATCCCACTGTCAAGTCAGTGCTTGAGTCTTTTGGGAGCCAAAGGAGAGGCAAATGGTTTGGGGGACCAGAACCAACTTCCCTCACCCCCCATCTGCAGCTCCTGTCTGCACAGTGTTGGAAACGGCTCCCTGTCCCCCTCAGCATCCTGGGACCACCCTCTCACTCCCTGTGGGTCTTAGAGCCTCCACTGCACTGGGCTGAGAGCTGCCATTGGGAATTGTCTTTCCTAGGGACAGGGAATTCAAACAATATCCTTGTCTAGGTGGAACAGAGTCATTGCTGCTTCCACCGCTTGCCTTACGTGCCCCAGTCCCTCCTGGGACTGCTAAAACTCTGCTTTTAAAACTGCTTTCTACAAAAGTCTGTCCTGGATATGTCATCTCGCATTCTAACGTGATGTATTAGACAAATAATTCTTTATGTGCAAAGCGTTCCTAAGTACCTGCAGGCCAGAGGGAAGAGATGGGCCTGAATAGCTTTAAAAATCCCATTCGAAATGTCTCTGCTTCAAAGTCTCTTCTGCAGATTCCGTTCTGTGCTGCACCTCTTGGCCAAAAAAACAGGGAAAGGTGGCTGTGGTGGATCTCCTCATCTTGTGCTGGGGTGGGGAAAGAGAGCAGGAGAGAAATACCTCCCTTAGCTCCTTCAATGTGAGCTGCTCTGTTTAACCAGTCTTGGTGTTCACTCACCTCTCTTCCCCTCTAATGAGTCGGGTTTTGTTCTCCCATATCACGTCTGAATGCACATTGCGGGTAATTGATGGACAGGACCCGGCCTCTGAAAGCTATCAACGTAGCGACTGTGAAATCACACGTCCAAATATGTTTGTCTTCTCAGCTCTTTGGGCCCGAGTGCTCTTTGGGCATGGATTTCTGTGCTTCAAGGAGGAAAGCAAATTTCCTTCCAAATGTCAGCACAGAAATGAGAGACAAAAGGGAAGGCGCAGGGACTTGGCAAGGGAAGGTGATGCCCAGCACCAGCTTTCTGCGCTGGCACCTTAGGTGTGGGAGCAGGGGGTGGACGTTTGTGCTTTGGGTGTTGGGCTCTGGGGAACCTGAGGAAGCTCCCCAGGGATCATTACGTGCACATAGAGTTTTAGGTGGCCAAGGAAGTGCAGATCCCCATGTTGGTGGGGCTGCTCCAGTGCTTGCCAAGGGAAGGTGATGCCCAGCACCAGCTTTCTGTCCTGGCAGATGAGGTGTGGGAGCAGTGACTGGATTTGAACTTTGCATTCACAACACAGAGGGAAACTTGGCCCAGGGGGAGGAAACCAGTGCTGAGCCTTATCTGGGGTGGGGGGGGGTGATGCCTTGGGGGTCTGGATGCTGCCCTGCCATGGGGGGCATCCCATGGGACCACCTCCAACCAGTGCTGGGTGCGCAACTCACCCACTCTTCACAGCCTGTTTTCCCCAGGAGGAGACACCTCAGCAGGTTGGGGTCTGGGTGTCTTCTCCTGCTGTGTGTGGCACGGGACAGCCCTTGGGGTCACACCACCGTGTCCACCCCAGAGTTGGGGAAGGTCTTTGTGCACCCCATTGTTGCTGCTGAGGCACTTTGCTGGCACCAGGACAAGGCTGTCCCATGGGCTGCAGCCTGCAGGCAGTGGCCCCGCCGCAGAGGGTCAGGTCCGCACCGGTACACCCTGCCTGTGCTCAGCATGGCTCCGGGTGCTCTGTGAGCAGTGCTCGAGTGCAGGAATTGCTCTGCGCACAAGCACCTCTCCAAGCCTCGCACAGCAGCAGCAGATGTTTCTCCTTAGTCCCTCCCCATGGGCATGGGAGGGTAGTGGGCAAGGGGTGGCTTTCCCTGAGCAGCCATGGGGACAGGGCACATTCCCACCTCCTCCCCTGGCCAGGCCCTAGTGGGGCAGTTCCACATGGGGTGATTTCAGTGGAACCAGGAGCCCTCCTCCATCGCAGATGGAGCCGGAGCCGCCGCTGATTGACGGCAGGGACGCACGACCGCACATCTTGTTTTCAGCACTCGGTGTTTGTGTTGGCAGAGCCTGGCTCATGCTAACGACAGGAGCTGCCTCTCACTGTCAGCAGCAGCTCTGCTGTCGCTGAGCCTCTGCATGCCCCTCTCTTCCCCCAAGCCTCTGCAGCCATGGGGCTGGTCGGCACCCGCTCCCTGCCCTTCTGCAAGCATGTGATTTGCTCCTCCTGAGGTAGCCCTGTTACTCATCATCATTCTATCCCTTGGCCGTCATCCCTCTCCCACTGTAATGAGGTGGCTGGAGGCTCCTCACACACCAGCACCAAAGCTTAGACTGCTTCCAAACTGCACTCTTGAAGTCAGAGCTGTGTGTCTGTTTTAAATACTGACAGTGGGTTTAGGTGAGGGAACCCTTGTGGGTTTGATCCCAGAGCTCACGATGATGTGGTCTGCGCTAAGCCGAAGCTGGGAGTAAAGGCTGAGAGTGCTCCCTTTGGGCTCCCTCATCATTCACTCTCCAGTCTCCTTTTCCTGAGGAGCTCTGCATGATGGGAACGAGCCACAGGTCTATAGAAAGATGCGGGTGGAAACTGAGCCAGGGTGCCAGGGCCAAGGGTGCTGGGAGCCCTGCTCAGAGCAGCACTGCTCAACAGGAGCTCTGAGGCTGCACCAGCTGTGGCTGCAACCTCTGGGATGGGGCTTCCTGGCCAGGCTCCTGCTGCATTTCTATCTGGGCCCCATTTCTAGTGTGGAACATGGGTGCCAGATATGGGCTGCACCTACGGAGCTGCAGCCACTGTCCCACCCCATGTGAAGAGCACAGGTCCCCAGAGCGCTGCCTTGGCTCCTGGCTATGCAGCTGCAGTGCCCATCCCTCGCATCGCCCTGTCCTCCTGTTGCACTGTCACCAGGAGGCTCCCATCGAGGAGCCTGCTGCCTGCCAGCAGGACTCGGGCTTTGCCCGCTGCTGCCGTGCAGGGACCTGACAGCGGCACAGTGCGAGAGGCTTGTGCCTCTGCCTTGGGATGACAGATGCTGCTGTGCCACGGCGAAGCTTTCAGGCTCAGCCCGAGCGCGGCCGGGAGATAGGAGCCTCTTGCCTGGCATTGCCAGAGAAGGGAGGTGAGGAGGAAGAGCACGAGGGGCACGTGAGGACACAGGCTTGGGAGCAGGGCTGCACGCTGCGGGTGAGCCTGGGCGCTGCAGGACTGGAGCGGGGGCTCTGGGTGCACACAAAGGTCGTGTGCTCATCGCATCTGGTTTGCAGCGTGCCCATAGAACAGCACTGCCTCTGAGGAGCCCTGCCCCAGCGACAGCAAATGATACCGAGACATCTGCGGGTGCTTCATGACTCAAGTGGGAGTGCGGTTGCCAACCCACTCCTCTCCTCCTGTCCTACAAGCGCTAAAAAAAACAGAAGGGAGTTTTGCAGCCCCAAATCCAGCTCCTGACCCATTCTCAGACAGCTGGCACAGCATTAGGTTGGGGTGCTTGGTCTCCGAAGGCCAGGGCTTTGGGAGGAAACCTTAAGCCGCCCCTGAGCCCTTTCAGTACCACTGATGTGCTTTTTGGGTTCTTTCACCAGAAATACACTAAAAATGCACCTTTTTGATGGAGAAATTTAAACATTCTGGATACCAGGAAATAGACTTTTGGAAGCGTTCCTGCAGAAGTGAGGACAAGCCACACTGCATCCTACTCCCACCCTCCCCGGAGCCCAGGAAGCCTCTGTTGCTGCCATGGCAGCTCTTGCACATGTACCCCCTCCCACAGCCCTCGGTTGCGTGTACCTTCCTCTGGAGCAGATGCATTTACTACAGCGCGAAGCACAAACTTGTCTTCTCCGTGTGTGACTTGGGGCTGTAGAGTAGATTAAAAGATTTGTCTTTCTCCTTTATCCAGCAGGTGGGTCTCTGGTGGCTATTTCAATACCGTTCCTCGCATGGGCTCTGGGACGTCTCTGCTGAGGTTCTCAGTAAACTCAATTACAGCGTGGTAATAGCGCGGTATTGACTCAGGAGGCTCAGCAGCACAGGACTCTTGCCGTTTATTAGTTGTTTAATTATATGGCACATCAGGCCAAAATAATGTCATTAGCTAATTAGCCCACGTTGGGGGTTTTTGTTATTTCTCTTAAATGAATGTTAACATCAGTGAAAGGTGCCAGCCGGGGGCCCAAGAGACCAGGCTCCTTTTATGCACAGAGCAGGTCAAGACTGGCTCCAGCCCAGACACGTTTTCACAGCATCCCATGGGCACAGCTCCCCCGCCACCACCTTCAGGGGAGGAGACATCCCCCTGCAGCTTCTCTGCAGGCTTTGGGTTACCTATATAACTTCGCAGGGTTTAGAGCTACCTGTAACAACCCCGTCTCATGACAGACCAGCTCTGGTCCCAGTACAACTGGGACCCTCAGCACCGTTCCCATGGGCACAGCTGGTCAAGCCCACCTCCGGTGTCCCGGGCTTGCGCAGGGTTCACTCAATAGCAGTGCTTTTAGGCTTGAAGGAGCAGCACTGTGCTATTTAAAGGCACTTCTCCCCAGCTCTGTCATGCAGCTCAGCCCGGGCAGTGCCCAGGCGCTGCTGGAGCCCACCTCCGAGTCACTGCCCCCTTGTTCAGCCCCGGCACGATTGCACACAGCTGAATACACAGCAAAATGGAAATGAGTGTTGAAATGCCAGTGGCGTGTACTACATTCATAACCCACCAGAGGGGGTGACAGCAGCGCAAGTACAGGTCTGAACCCTCTATTACACACCCAGCGCTGCTCACACCGCCCGTTTAGTCCAGGAATTACTCAGCGATGCTTTTCTCCTTTGTGCAAGGGGCCGAGTGTGAGTGTGCATTCACGAGGCTGGGCAGGCACAGCCCATGTGTCCCGTGCAGCATCCCCGTGCATCCGCCAAGACCCATGCCTAGGTCCTGGACCACAGTTAGGGAGCTGCTGGTCCAGGACCATGTGCTAGGTAGGGGTCAGTCTAGGAAGGATCATCCCTTGTTGTTTGGTGCGCAAAGGGACATCCCAGTGGTTCACCCAGAGGTGGATGTAGGCTGCTTGACATGGAGATGGGGGATATAAATCCTGTGGGATTAGGAGATCTACAAGACAGCTTTAGCAGTCTCTGTGGTTTTGGTGGCTCTTCCTGGGACGAGGCAGCATTGCCACGTGGGGGATGCTCCGGGCAGGATGCTGCAGGACCTCCACCAGTGGTACTTGTGTAATCAGCATGTCTGGGCTGCTTTCTCACAGCACCACAATGGCTGCTGACTTACAGAGCTCCTTCAGCTGGCTGCTTCGAGCCTGCCATTTCCAAAGCACTCATGTTGTCCCCACAAGTTTCTTACTGTTATTTAACCCGAACAGATCGGCTCTGGGCTTTACAAAATGCATTTGCTGCTTCTAAAGACTTCTTAATGCCTTTCAACCTGGCTGGGTCCATTCCAAACGCTGAGGAGTTGCAGGCCCCTGCAGATGCTTTCATGTCCTTGCAGACAAGCGCTGCAGACTTGAGGACCTCCCTGGGGAGCCCACGTACTTTTGAGAGGTTCAAGAGTCCATAGCAGGTAACTCCAAAGTTAACCATGCAGTCCTCCCCCTAGCCCTCAAAGGCACGAGTTCAGATGAATATACATTTGGAGTTAATAGACCACACTGAATTTAAAATACGACATTCCATAAAGGAGGGAGTGGGGGAATGGAAGACTTTTCCAATAGAGAGAAACTTTGATTTTCCAGACCTTCTTATCTCCCCAGTGCTGGTTCCAGAATAGGGAATTCTTTGGTATGGACAGATTTCTCTCCTTCTTCTTTAAGAAGCACTAGGGGAAAACAAAATGCTGCTTGTAAGGAGAATGAGTTACATCCTTAAGCTGGACATCGCTCGTGTTGGTTCCATAGCACTGCTGTGAGATAATCACCCATTCTCCCATGCTCTGCCGCACACCTTAATAACTCTCCCAGGATTTGATGTAATGGTTTACATAACCTTTCTGAAGCATCCTGAATTCTGATGCACCCAGCACTTAAATGTGACATTGAGTCAGCTGCGAAGTACTTTACAGCTGGGTGATACTGCTCGGGGCTATGTGGTACAATGAATGGCAAAGTCTCACTTCCCAAGCTGGAGCGGTCATAAGTTTCTAACAGCCGAGCCATGTGGCTGGAACAAATCTCAAGGTTCCAAACCCTGATCAGGGCGGTGTGCTTGCCTCCCTGTGCTGCCTGCAGATGGATCTACTCCAGGGTTGATCCGGAGCAGTGGCTGCCTACTTGGAATTGCTTCACCTGTAGGTACCTGCTCCGAGCCCCCTGGGTGCATGGCATTTATAGACAGTGGGGAGAAAAAAAGGCAGGTCCAGGCACAATTCATCTGGCCTCTGTCAGGCAGCTACCTTGGAAGGAGATTAATCCTGCCCCTGAGAGGCCTTTTCTCTCCATTAGTGATATAGTTCGTCCATGAACCTGCCTTGCTCATGGATACGGGCTGTGTTCGGGTTCCCTCTCAGGCTATAGGGTTTAGGTACCAGTGCACCCTGTGCATGGCTCTAGGCCTGGGAGGATGCTTTGCTCTTTCCCGGGATACTGTGCAGAGTGTGTGGGAGATGAGCAGCCCTGCTTCACCAGCACTCTCCCAGGACCCATCCTGCCCCCCCAGCACCCTTCCAGCACCCTTCCCAGCTGGGTCTGTGGCACGTGGCGTTCACCAGCCTAACCAAAGGCACAAGCAGAGGGGGTAGAGATAAAGATAGGCATTTTCTGATATCTGGGGCTGATTCTGCTGTCTTAAAAACCCTGCAGTAATTTCTGGTGTTGATTATATATGTAAATCTGTATCTATAATCGTCTCTCTCATACATGTCTGTGTATATATATACGCACACACGCGTAGATGTGTGTATATCTAACATATGTGCTCCCAACCCACACAACATCTGTGGCGCTGAAAGCCGCCGGAGCGTGCGTGTTTCTACCCCCAAGCCTGTGTGGCACCCCCAGAGCAGAGCAGAGCAGGGTGACAGGCCTGCCTGCCAGCCTCACTGCTCGCCTCGACGTGGCATCTCCCTCCCTGTCCTTCCAGGTGGGATTTTTCCCTGCCCAGCACCAGCACGGGGCAGGCAGTGACCTGTGAGCGGTGTGGTGGCACCTTCCTGCGCTCCCCAGGGTCCTCAGTGGAGAGGAAGGATAAGGCTTGTGAGGAGCCTCAGCTGCACAGTGCAGGTTGATGCTATGGGATGTACTTGGAAAAAGGGCTTTTGGGTAGCAGCGCTGATCCCTTCACCCTGGTATGAGCCCCACTTGCTGCAGGGCATCCCCAGGCCAGTGTCCATCACCAGCAGAGTGTCCATGACACTGAAGGTGATGGTGGAGGAGGCTGGAATTGCCTGAGCATGGTGCTCCAGGTCTGCAGGGAGCGCTCCAGGGTGCAGGGTCTGTATGAACCTCTAATCCCACAGCATTCAGAGGGGCAGCCTGACCCTTTTCCCCATCTCTAGAAAGGGCATTGTGTCTCCCAGCTTCTTCGGGGTCCATACATCAGCCAGGCGAGCACGGCCCCTCTGCTGTAATGCAGATAGCAGTGCTATGGCCCATCCCAGGGAAGGGACGTGATTCAACTCTGTCATTTCCAGCCGTAGCATATTCAGAAAGAGTGTGGAGGAGCAGCTCTGATGGAGGGGTGCATCTGTGAGCCACAGGGATGGGGAGGGAGGGCGAATGTGACCGATGAGTTGCTCTCTGGGCTGGCCATGAGCTGAGCACGTCCTGCAAAAGAGCAAGGAGTGAAGCAGGGAGGGGAGGAAAGAGCAGCTTTGAGGAAATCTCAGTTCCACAGCTGAGAAAGAGCCTTTCCTTAAGAGAGCTGTTGGTGTTGACGACATTAGTAGTGTCACTGATGGAGAAATTCAATCACTTCCAATGAGGGAAAAATAATTGTCTCTCGAGGTACAGTAGGTTGTTGTCATTTTCCTATGACACACTCCATCAACTTTCAATTTCTAGCACAAAAGCCCTTCGTTCTCGCTCGGGCCTCTCTAATCTGTTGCGGGGAGCACTCATGGCAGACGTGGCATGGCCTGGGGGAGTTATCTGGGAACAGAAGAACTCGAATTGCACCTAAAGTGAGGGCATCACCCAGACCCCGCTGGGATGGGGAGGATGCCAGAGGGGGGAAAACCAGCTCACGTCAGCAGCTGGTGAAATACCTCTTCTCCCTGATGTTCTCCTAAGGAAAACAGCATGGGAGGGGCTCACATAGCTTGGGTCAAGGGATTTTGGGGGTACCCCAGCACTGGCATCTCAGGCAGGCTGGGCATGGGGAAGCTCAAACCCTCTGGGGTTGGAGGATGCAGGTTCAGCTCTATCATCGCTTCCGTTGGTGGCAGGGAGGAGAAGAAGGGGAGAAGCGTGCAGCGGTAGCTGGGACCAGAGGTGTGCGTGCAGGAGAGCCAGAGCTCCCCACCAAACGCATCCCTGCCACTGGGTGAAATAAGATGTGATTAGCAACGGATCCCAGCATCCCAGCCACAGAGCCTTCTCCTCTGGCATTTAAAGAGGAAATATATATTTAAAAGTACTGCTGTACCAGAGAGAGGTAATGATGTGTTTCGAGGGCAGAGATGGTATCATTCATAAAGCCTGTGCTGCTTAATTACATCAGCATCATTTAGGAGAGGAATGATTTCCCACTTTCTGGTTTGTTTTCCCTCTGTCCCACTGTATCTCGCCATGGCTCCAGCCACTTGTCAGGCTCTTCGGTATCTCTGTCTCCAGCCACAGCTTGAGGCTGGCTGCCAGCCCTGAGGACAGGCACACTGTCACTGTCACCAAGTGCCAGTCCCCCCGCACTGTGGCATGGAGGTGATGCCATCCTGTTCTGACCCAGCGTGCACTAACAGGGGTGAGCCATGGGTTGGTGCCTCCTGTGCTCCTGGGGCAATGGTCAAGACGAGTTAACCCTGCTTCTCTGCTGTCCTTGGACCACTGACTCTACATCCAGTATTCCTATGGACTGGGACAGATCTGCTGCCATCGGAGATGAAGGACACCATCTCCAATAGGAACGGAGGTGTACTGCCCATCCTGGGCCCTCCTCGGGGACCCCGGTGTTCTTCTAGCAGGCTCTTCCCTGCTTCCCCACTGTTGTTGTGCCCAGCCCCGCCAACCAGTCCTCTTCCTGCCAGAGAAGAGCATTTCATGCTGCTTTTAACCAGCCTTCCCTTGCAGTGCTTTGCTTTCGCCTGTCAGCTCTAGCCTGACGTTATTTGGGTAGGAGCAGAGGGGTGGGAGTTTAGAGAGGCAGAACGGTGCTTTTTTTCCCTTCCCCCTTGCATTCATGAGACATTTCAAGTGACACACACAGGCAATAACGCATCACTCAGCCCGAGTGCGGCTTGAATGGTTTAAAAATACGCTCCTGAACTTTCCACCCCTATTCCTGCACAGGCACCATCCCTTTGGGGTCTGCACTTTGGCAAGAACAAGCAAGGAGTTAATCAGCTCGGCAGGGCGAGCTATTTATGGATGTTGCAAGCTCCCTGCTCTTCTCCAATGCCCCGCTCAATCCTTTAATTATCTGCAGTAGTTTTATGCTGTGTATCACCACATGCTCTCTGGGGGAAACCGCTGGGGCTTTGCCAGTTGATGGGGAAGGGGGTGAGAAGGGGGAAGACTCTGCCACATGTGCCCAGGAAAACAGGGGATGCTGTGGGGTTGCTTATCCGTGGGCTGCGTGGAGACCAGGGCATGGCCATGGGACCTTCTGGGACAAGGAATCAGAGCTTATCAGAGCGACAACCCCGGTGGGAGTCGCCTGCGGGGAGGAGGACGTGGCAACAGAAGGTTGTGGGAAGACTTCCCACATGCCTGGGTTCGGTCCCCTGCGTCCCCAAACCCCATGAAACGGAGCCCAGAAGCTGCAGAGCGTAAGATGCGAGGGGGAAGAAGGCAGGAGGGCCCACGTGGCTTGGAGCCTCTGATGTGCTGCCCTCCAGACAGCGCTGCTTCTGTGCAGCACTGCCAGCTTTGGAGAAGAGAGCTGCTGCTGCCAGGACCCTGCGCCTCTCCTCGCTCCTGCTCGCTCCAGGGTAACATGGGAGCTGCCCTTCCACCTCCCGAAAGCCCCTGTGAAGAAGCTGCTCCAGCATCGTAAGAATTTCAGTTAATCCATTAATAGTCTTTGAATAAGTTGACCAAACAAGAAATGAGACGGGAATAATCTCCAGTGCCTGGAGCTGCGTGGCTGTTAATGAAACCTGCTCTTGGAGCAGCCTCTGCACAACAGCCTGCGCTGCACCTCCCCAGGCATTTCACACTCCTGAGACCCACTCTCAGCACCTTTCCTGGCCATTTAGACTGGAGCTGAGGAACAATTCCTCCCCAGAGGGTGCTCAGGCATTGGAACAGGCTGCCCAGGGCAGGGCTGCAGTCACCGTCCCTGCAAATGTTCACACAGCGTGGAGATGAGGCCCTCAGTGCCATGGGTTAGTGGTGGCCTTGGCAGTGCTGGACTTGATGAGCTTGAAGGTCTTTTCCAGCCTGGTTGGTTCCCTGATTCTACAATAAGATGGTTTGGGGACGCCAGCCAGGACCAGCGCCCGCATCCCCTCCACGCTGCAGGGAGCATGGGCACTGGCAGGGTTGGAGGGGAGAGGTGCACCCCTGCCCGGCAGCCAGGCCAGGGCACCATCCCCTGGGTATACCTTAGGTCCGTGTGAGCAGTGGGTCCGATACCCTGCCAAGGTTCCATCTGCAGCCGGTGCTGTCACACTGGTAAGAGCTGGGGGCAGTTGCTGGTTACACTGGTCTCAGTTAAGTTGCTCGTGGGAGTTGGAGATTCCCAGATTCAGATTTTCCTATGGGTCTAGTACCAGGCATGTGAGGCTGTTCTCCTCCCTACCTGTATCTACCTCCCTCATCTTCTTCCTCCAACCCACTGCCTTGCAGTTTCCTTCTGGCTTATCCTGGCCAGCACCAGTGATCCTGGGAGACCCCTGGGTTCCTCCCATGAAGCTCTGACCTAGCTCTGCACAGGGAGGGCAGGAATGGCTTCCAGGCTCCCCATCTCCTCCATACACTCTCCCCAAGCTGCACCAAGGGAACATTTGCCCTGGGGCTGCCCCACACATTGCACCCCTTGGAGCAGCGATCAGACCCAAGAGATGTGGGGGGGATTTTTCCCTCCCTCTTTACTTTCTTCAAAGCATTTGTGCTCTGGTTCAGCTTTGGACGCCCCTGTAAGCCCAGTTCTGGTTGGTGCTGATGGGGCAGTGGGGCCACATTGCTATAAAGGCCCCTCCAGCCCTGTGGGGACCTGGCTGTGGAGTGGGGAGCACTGCCAGGAGCCGGGGGCTCCCCCTCCTTCCAGCTCCACTCCGCATGAGGTTGCTGTATTCTCACCTGATTAGCGGATTTGAAATAGAGCCTTTGGCTTTCAGACCCAAAATAGATGTTAGGTCGTCTTTTACTCCGCTGGAGGCTCCTTAGTATGTAAATCCCTCCCCAGCGCAGTCGGTGCAGCGCTGCGCCTTCCGATGGGATGGCACCGCCGGGATTCCGGCTTTGCGGGAGATCCCCAGCTCCGGATCAGCAGTGTCCCACTGAGCAAGGACAGCCACGCTGTCCTCCACCGGGATTCCCCCTGGCACAGCTTGCCCCTGTGATGGGCGCAGTGTTTGGGATGATGCTTTGCTGGGGGGGGGCAGCATCTCCCCTCCATTACCCTCCCTGTGCGCTCCATGGGACCCGGCAGGTTTCCAGGGAGGATGCGGCCGGCGGGCAGTGACATTTGTTTTGTCACTTACGCTGCTGTCACCGAAGCAAAGGAAAAAATAGCTGCCTCTAGGGGAGCGCTGGGCCCTGTGACACCCGCTTCACCTTACAGCGGCTGATGCATCCGGCAGCATCCCGAGGACCCCTGCGCTCTGCTGGGATAAACGAGCTCCGTGCTGCCGCAGCACAGCCACCTCCCAGGCCCCCCTGGAGCTGGTGGGACACCGTGCTGAGGACCCATGGGCAAAGGGCAGGACCTGTCGCAGGGATCAGGGACGCCCTGTACTGTGACAGTCACACGCTACCTGTGACCTCTCAGCCCTGCCGAACAATGGGTGTTCATTACGTGACACTAATTGCTTGGTACTTTTGCAGTGTTTCCTACCTTGGGAAGATTGAGTCAAAAACCCTGAGGAACCGCCTCTGTTAAACTGATGTTCATTAGAGCTGACTTTGTGCTACCTCATTAGGCTTCTGTAATTGAAGGAGTTAATTGATTATCAATAGTTTTAGTTCCCGTTTCCCATGCCTGCAAGGCCCTGCTGGGTCTTCTTCAAGGGTCCACCATTCATCATGCGGCTCAAACGTGCCTTGCTGCTGGCAGTCATGGACTGAAGCAGCTTGGGTTGCTCCGTGCATCCCTGTCTCTGTGCCGTGCCATGCCGTAGCCGTGGGGATGCTGGCGCCTCACCGCAGCGACGTTTTCTGTGTGGGTTCTTTGCATTGCAGTATATCCACCCGGATTTGGCACCAGCTTGAAACTCTGTTTAAAATACTTCTGATGGCTCCCCTTTCCGTCTCTGCTTTTTAATGCATATGGATTATATTTGGAGAGGGTGCGTGTGGGGGTTCATCGCTGCAGTGACTCTCTCATGGGTGTGAAAGCGGAGCCTCCGAACCAGCTGCTCCCCAAGCGCCCGCTTGCTGCGCCTCAGCGCTGCGTGGTGGCTGCGCCCCGTCCCACGGTGCAGGGGAGGACCCAGCCTGCACCCAGGGGGTCACGGCATGCATGGGGGGGTCTGCATGGGCTGGATGGGTCGCGGAGGCTGTGTGGGTGCTCTGGCACATTGGCTTTCCTGTGCGCGGGCGCTCGGGCTGCCTCCCTCGCGCAGATGCGCGCTGCCTGACTCAGTCACACGTCGGCTGTTTTTAGAGGCGGCCTTCTAACACCCTGCCTCGCTCAGCAAAAAGCCCAGGGAGGTGCTGTGCTTCCCCCACCCAGCCTGCAACCAAATCCCTGCACCCAGGAGCAGCCTTCGCGGCTTGGCCCTGCTCTGATGGAGATGGGGAGAGACATGGGTGACGTGGCGAGAGGACCTCCAGGTAGTGAGGTGGGGTCGGTCTCTGCTCCCAAGGAACAAGGGATGGGACAAGAGGAACCAGCCTCAAGCTGCACCAGGGCAGGTTTAGATGGAGCTGAGGAACAATTCCTGCCCCAGAGGGTGCTCAGGCATTGGAACAGGCTGCCCAGGGCAGGGCTGCAGTCACCGTCCCTGCAAGTGTTCACACACCGTGGAGATGAGGCCTCAGTGCCGTGGGTTAGTGGTGGCCTTGGCAGTGATGGGGAATGGTTGGACTGGATGAGCTTAACGGGCTTTTCCAACCTGGTTGATTCCATGATTTGATGATGCCACAGCAGGGCATGGAGCCGGATACCCTCTCCTCTCCATGCTCAGGCCCTCCTCAGCCTGCACCAAGGGCACAAGCAGGTCTCACGAAGCTAGAGGGCAGGGGTGCCCCAGCCCATCTCTGCAGCCAGGGCTCCTGATTTTCCCTGGGACCTCAGGATTTTACCCAAATGCCACTGCTCTGCCCTGGTTTGGGGTCTGCGCCGCATCGCAGATGACAGCAGGGGCAGCAGGAGAGGAGCTAGACAATGCAAGAGGAAACTGTTGCTCCCACCTTTGTTAGTTTTAACTAACAAGCTGTTTATAGGAGCGACATGACACCTGCTTTCCTCTTTATAAAGTCAATAATTTATGAAAGGTATTAAAGGCAAAACAGCCTCCCGGATAAAGCCTGTGATGCGTGCACTCTGGGTATAAGCCAAACGGGACAATGAGCTACACTTGAATAACACACGAAGATATTTACCCTCTCCCTCTATAAATTATTAAGGGGCTTTTTGCACATAATTACATGAGCTTTTATGTTTCTCACTCCCTGCTTTTAATCCTTTTTGGAGAGGCGCCAGTCACTTATGACAGGAGTTGAGCAAACAGCAAACGTTGTGGCTGGGTTTGGGGCTGCTGAAGATGAGGGAGGTGCAGGAGAGGGCACTGGTGTGAGCTCACCACGCATGCCGCTGCAGGGGAGGGAGATCCAAAGGCAGGAAGCGTAGGGGACCAGGCCAGGGTCCTCTTTGTCCTCAGTGTGGGGTCACGGCGTGGCCCTGGGAACGTGCAAAGCAGGCTCCAGTGTTTTAATTGCTCTCCAGCTGTGCATGTAAATCAATGATACGCAGATGTAATTGGGCGTGCAAATGTCACTAGGAGGCTGTTTACATGTGCCGTGTACATTAGGGGAGCATGTATGTGTGCATAAGGATGTTAGTGACGATTACACTTCCCAGGGTATCTGGGTGCTGCATCCGCTGCCTCCACTTCTCCAGCTCTGGCCTTAGGGAAGCAGAGTTCCCTCCTCTGCCTGCTCCATGCCAGACCACCCCTTGCCCTTCCAATGTGCTTGCCCAGGCTCCAGCACAGCTCAGCTCCCTCCCTTCTCCCCAGCATCCCCTTTCCCTGCACCCCTTGCCAGGCTGGCTGCAAACCTCTTCTAGACTTCAAGGTGAGGAGCCCGTTTCATCCCCCCCAGGCACCTTGACCCCTTTCTGTTAGTTGCCAAGCATCTGTGAGTCAGCCCCAGCGGGACATCCCGCACCACCTTCCCGTCCTCCTTGTCCAACACAGCTTCTTCATCCTCTGCGTGGGCATCTGACACGACTCTCATGTCCTCTACACTCTGCGCTGTCTCCAGCCCCTCTCTCCTTTGTGCGAAGATCTTTAATCATCACCCTTTGTCCCATTGTGTGGTTCCTATTCTTACACCAAGCTGTTAAAAAGCTCTCACTGTCATAACTTCCTTGTCCCAGAAATTATCTTTCATCTTCTGGATGTGGGCTACAACAGCTGAGATGCTTGATATTATTAATACCTTCTGTATATGTGTCAATGAGCTTAAGAATTTAATAGAGCCTTTTCCTGTAGCCCTTCCCGTGGCGTGTTCAGGCTGCTTGACAGAGCATTGAAGCTATGAGGCACTTGAGTCAGGCTGACATCAGGACATGTGGCCTCTCTCTGCAGCAGAGCATTTCTTAGCAAGACCTAATTTCTGTGCCCTGAGCTTCAACAGGATGGGGTGGCAGCAGTGCCCTGGCAGAGACTTGGCTGAGCTGAGCTGGGGCAGCCCCTGTGCACCAGCAGCTCATGTCCCCTTCAGCAGCACCCGCTTGAGGGGGCCTCCAGAAAGGTTTTCTCCTCTTTCTGCCTGTTCTCTGGAGCATCATGGGGGTCATGTCATGTTTGAGATGGGCAAGGCACGAGCGTGGCATCTCCTGCCTCTCACCCTGCTTCAGCTGAGCAGAGATGCCTGGACGTGGGCTTGGCTGTGTGGCTGCTGCTGCCGGAGAGGCTGCAGCCTCCCAGCAAGCGAGGCTGTGCTGGGGACAGCGCTGGGATCACCCTCAATGGGGACATCGCATGGCTCCAGCCATAGCAGTCCCAAGGAGTGCTTGAGGGATTTTTGGTACATGGCCTCCTTCTGCTCCAAGTCAATCAGCTGACCAGGGCAAGGAGCTGTACAAGACATACAGAGAGAAACCATTATGATGATGCTTGATAACGATCCTCAATTTCGCTCAGGAGCAGCCCTACAATGCAGGATTTGGACTCCCTCCAGCTGATAATGAGAAGCCACTGGACTGACTCAGCCTGCTGTGAGGAGGCATCAGTACACATCCAGATGGCTGTGGGGACGGGGGAGCAGGAATATCCTGTGTTGCCCCTCCATCCCACTCCCCCGCACGCACCCCGAAATGTCACCACCTCCAAGGAAGAAAGCACATGTGATGTGGGAGCACGTTTCTGCTGTGACTGCACCCACAGCAGCCAGGGGCTTTCAGACATCCCCAGGTCCTGCTGCATCCCCGGGGTGGGCAGAGGGCTGTGTTGTGCAGGGCCAGCACCAGGCACCCACACCACCTCTCCTTCCCCATCCCTACAGCCAGGAGGTTACAGCTGCCTTCTCCAAGGACTGGTTAGGACTGGGCAGGAAGGAGGAGCCCCAGGGGGACACGAGGCACCCTCCTCTCTGGGTGCGCAGGGGCAGAGCCCGTGCAGATCCCTCTCTGTCCTTGCTGACAAAGGGAGGAGGCTGGAGGGGCAGACAGCCGATCTGGTGTTCCCAGAGCTGGTGCTGGCAGTACTTCAAGATGTGGTACATCTTATCTCAGCCTGGCATTTGCACGTATTTTCTCAGCTCAGCTTGTTACGACAAAAGTGTGAAAATCTGAAAGAAAAGGAACTATAATAATAATGGGAGTAATTAAAATCCATCTCTCTCCTGCCAGCACAGCTCTTCCTGGACCCTTTGTGGGATTCCTGCACATGTGCACCAAAACCAAGAGAGATAAAGAGCCCCATAGAGGGGCAGGTTGGCTCCCGTTGCCCGGGCAAGGGGCTCGGTCCCTTGTGATGTGTGCAGGTGCCGCCTCTCTGGGAAGGAGCTCGGAGCAGGGATAAACTCCTGCCTCCTGCCAACAGAAGGGAACCATCTGCCACAGCCTGTTATCATCTGAGGATGGCAGTGGCAAAGAGCTGGAGCATCTGTCTGAGGGATGAGCCCCCGCAGATGGACACCCAAATGTTCTGGCTGCTCCCTGCAGGTTTCAAAGAGGAAAATGTTTGAGGAGGGCTTGTGAGCTGAGCTGCTCCCTGCGGTGTGCCCTGCAGCCTGGGGCTGCACGGGGGGGGCATGGAGCCCCTTGTTCTGAGTCACTCCATGCTGCAAGGAGGCTGGCCCATTTGAGTGCATCTTCGTGGCTTCACACAGTGGCTGGAGTTGGTCTCCAGCTGTTGGGAGAAGGGAATGAAGCTGCAAATAGGTAGGGGCTGTTAGTGGGGCAGGAGAGGGCAGCGCTTCCAGTGGGGTTTGGTTGTGTACTTCTGGCTCTGCCCAGAGCCCTGCCACCTGTACTACACCTCAGAGGCATTGACAGTAAGCTCACCCTTAACTCTGAATGTCCCGCAACAAAAGCAGGAATGATGGCTCCCAGTTATCCTGTTCTTTTTTTCTAATGTCCCATTGATGCTCTCTTTCCAGGTAACGATATAAACCTTTGAGCTGCGTTGCTGCTCACCTTCATATCAGCCATATGTTAAGGGTGTGCTGTGCTACCCTGTGCATGTGGGATGATCTCAGTCCTGGTGTTAGTCTGTGGTGGTGAGATGCTGGCCAGTGGTGGCCCAGAAGAGCTGGGGCCAATCTGACAGTCCCAGGTAGATCTGTGCCTCCAGTGCTGTGCGGGGCGAGCCATGGGGCTCACTGGTCCTTAGGGATCTCAGCCTTGCTCCTGGGAAGCTGCCCCGATGGCTTGCTCCAGCCCTGGAGCATCATTTAGGGGCAGGGAGGCCACAGGGGATCTGCCAGCACAGAGCTCACGATTGACAGGTCGGTAAACGCAGAAATGGGGGAGCCTTTGGGGCTTTCAGGAGGGAGCCAGTGCAGTTCCTGCTGGGATCAGCAGGGTTTATTACTGCCGGGATCTGCCTTTGCCTGAGGTGCCCTTGGGGCTGTTGGGTAAGGAAGTGTTGTCCCTGAGGTGGGGTGAGAGTTACCCCTCTGCTTGTGGAGGAAGGGAAAAGCCCAAACAGCTCCTGGAGGAGACTGAACGTACCGGCTCCTCTTAAACTCCGGCACCGTGGATAAGGGCCTTGGAGCCCCTGTGCCCAGCTGGCAGAGCAGGTAAGAAGCGATGCTTCCTTTCTGCCCAAGTCAGGAATCACACTCAGAGGTGACGGAAAGGGCAGGTTTTGCACCGGACCTGCCCCTGTCAGGGCGTGCACAGATGCCATCTCAGCCAGAAAGCTCATCTCTGCTCTGCAAACCAAGCCCCGTCCTCTGCCGCGCCGCCGGGGTGGGGACAGCATCGGAACGGAGGTGGGAAAGACGGTCTTGGAAGGCCCCCTGCTTCCAGGCAGCGCATAGCATCGCGCTCGCATGCCACCAGTGCTGCTTGCATAGCGGATTCACCGTATCTTTGTGGAAGGGCTGAGGTGAAATTTCCCCTTCGCACACCAGACAATGCCAGGAATTACTCTGGAGTGTCAGCATTGAATACGCGGTGCCCTGCACTTGTTGGGGCTTTAACCATGGAGGGGGGGAGCATTAGAAACAGCATTCAGAGCTCTTAGCCTGTCTTTTGTCCTCTGTGTTTTTTTCCTGGCCGCATTCAGATTGCAAGCTTTGTCTGTGTTTGTGAAGTGCTATTAACATCGATGGCATCGCTGAAATAGCCATAATAAGAGGCATCGATTTGCACTCAGTAAAGGTCTGAGGACCACTGAGAGGGGCCAGGCTGAATTTCCTCGATGTGAGGAGCGGAGCACGCCGGGCATTCACACACTCGCTGTCACCCCTCTGCTGTTTATTGCCGCAAAGATCCTTTGCCCCAGGGGAGCCGGGGTCTGCGCCGGCGGGATGAGAGGCGGCAGCCTGGGAATGGGCAGGAATGGCGAGCGGGAGCAGGGAGCTGGAGTGATTCAGCCCTCAGCTGGCGAGCTCGCTGTGCCTGCTTTTTGTTTGTTGCTGCCCCACTCTGAAGCTTGCGTGTGCTGGGCAGGAGGAGAACACGCTCCAGTGCGAGCTCCAGGGAAGCAACAGGCTCTGTGTGAGTGCAGAGAGGGGCTTGCGCCCTGCCTTTGCTCGCAGCCCATGCAGGGACATGGTTTCAGGACAGCCCCTGGGCTCTGGTGCTCCAGGGCAGGCAGGCACGGGCATAGGATGGAAGGTTGCCATTGCACAGGAGGAGCTGGGCTGAGCACGCAGCTCTGCTTTCACAGGAGGGAGGAAGGGAGGCCTGCCCAGAGGGATGCTCTGCATAGGAATCTCCATCCCTGAGCTTGGTTAATGGCTGGTGGAGGAAGGCCAAGCCATCATCTTCAAAAGCTCCCACTGGCTGCAAGAGCCGTCCAAGGGAAGGCCCATGGGACTCAACAAAGGGGCTGGTGCCGATGTGGAGGGCGCTGGTGCAGCTGCCTTGGTTCTGTCTACTTTGGCCCGTGGCAGGGGACAGCTGGGCAGAAGCAGGACAGAGTGGGAAGAGGCTTGCTGAGGGGAAGCAGGAGGGGGGAAATGCATATTAGAAGCAAAGTTTGTGTCCATTATTGCTGGAGAAACCAGCTGCTGCTGGAAGAGCCAGGGCTGGGCAAGTCTGCTAATGCTGCTCGATAAATCAGTGTCCATTATGGAAGGGGGTGAAGCAGTGGGCAGCCCTCGGGAAGTCGTGCACTTAGCCCTGAATGAGATGCCACCAGCTCAGCATGCACCAAGCCTCCAAGGAGGCGTTCGGGACCACTAGGGCCCATATCAGGGGTGTTCCCCCCTTACAGCCCTTTTCCTCCCATGTGTCGGGGCGGGGATGGGGTGCCAGTGAAAAGCAGAGGTTCAAAACGCTTTGCAGAGGTACCTGCTGTGGGACGGAGCGCTCTGAACACCCCCTCCCCCGGGCAGCCCGGCACCTTCCCTCGCAGGCTCATGCAGGGCTGGGCACTGAAGCAGGGGCCACCGGCGGCACCCCTCCTCCAGCCCAGCCCCTGCGAGCAGCGCGGGGCGGCGGACAGGGACCGCGCGGGGTGCCGGGGGCCACCGGCTCCGCTCTCCCTGTACCGCCGGTAGCGGGGCGCGGGGAGCCCCGTCCCGCAGCCCCCGGGGGGCCGCCCCTCGCCGCGCTGGAGCGGGGGAGGCGGCGGGAGGAGGGGACTGGCGCTGCCGCCGCCGCTCCCGTGCCCGCACCGCCCCGCGCCCGCCGGCGGCTCCTCCCGGAGGGGAGGCGGGGGCCGGAGCGGCGGCGGCTCCCAGCCCGGCCCCGCCGCGGCAGACCCGGCCGGCGGCAGCGGGCGAGCGGAGCCCGGGCCGTGCCAAGCGCGCTGGGGCGATGCCGCCACCGCCGCCCCGCAGCGCCGCCGCCGCCCCCCGCACGGCGGGTGCGGAGCGGAGGCAGCCGGTGACCGAGCGTCCCTAGGGCGGCCCCGCAGCGGCCCCGTGCCCGGACCGAGGTTCGGGGCTGCAGGGGTGTGTGGGGGGGAGCGGCTCGGACCCGGGAGCGCCGCCGCCTCTCGAGCTGTCGCTGCGGAGAGGGGGAGCTGCGTTACTGCAGGTGGAGGGTTTGGCGGGGGGGGGCGGCCAGGGGAGATGCCATTTCTGACCGAAGGAGATCGCCGGCGAGAATGAGATGCAGGTGAGCGAGACGGGGGTGCTGCGGCGGGGGGAACCGGGGCTGGCGGTACCGGCGGTGAGGGGGAGCCGGGGGGGGGAGCTCTGTCCTCGACCCCTCCCTCGGGCCGGACCGGCGCTGGTGCTCGGGGGAACTTAGTGCGTGCACAGGAGAGGGCACGGCCGGTGCGTGTGTGTGTGTGTGTGTGTGTGTGTGTGTGTGTGTGCGCGTGTGTGTATGCGCGTGTGTGTGTGTTTGCGTGTGTGTGTGTGTGTGTGTGTGTGTGTGCGTGTGTGTGTGTGCGTGTGTGTGTGTGTGTGCGTGTGTGTGTGTATGCGTGTGTGTGTGCGTGTGTTTGCGTGTGTGTGTGTGTGTGCGTGTGTGTGTGCGTGTGTGTGTGTGTGTGCGTGTGTGTGTGTATGCGTGTGTGTGTGCGTGTGTGTGTGTATGCGTGTGTGTATGCGTGTGTGTGTGCGTGTGTTTGCGTGTGTGTGTGTGTGTGCGTGTGTGTGTGTGCGTGTGTGTGTGTGCGTGCCGCGGGAGCGGGGCCGGGTGGCGGGGAGCGGAGCGGGCACCGCCGGGCGCGGAGGGGCAGCGGGGCCGGGGACTGCGGGGCGTGGGGCTGGAGGCGAGCGTGTGCCCCGGGGCCTGGAGCCCTCCAGCCCCGCTCTGCCTGGGCGGCTCCCCTCTGCTGATGCCCTGCCCGGCTCCCTGCCTTGCTCCAGCCCCTGCGGGAATCGGCAGCTTCCAGCCACCCGGGGCTGGGGTCCCGGCCCCCCGGGACTGACTCTCCCGGTGATGGGCTGGGGCTCGGTGGCGCTGAGGCGAGCGCAGAGCTGCATCCTGATGTGGGAGCTCTCCTCCTCCTCCTCCCCTGGTAGTTAAGCAGATGAGTTAGCCGCTCTGGAGCAGATTGCAATTCAGGTAGGGTATGGCCGGGACAGCGCTGCCTGGGGAGCAGGGAGATCAGCCTCAAGCGGGCAGTGCCCAGCTCCCCCAGCCAGCGAGGGTTAATTCAAGAGGAGGAATCGTCCCTCTCCCTATGCCCAAGGCAGAAACGCGAAGGGTTAAATACGGGCAGGCAGAGCTCTGAGTGACCGGGCGGGAGGCAGGAGCCATGGGGGGTGATTTTCCATGGCAGGGGCTCACCTCTCCATCACCAGCCCCCCAGCCTGGAGGTAGGTGAGTCGGGGGCCGTGGGCAGTTCCTGCTGGGTGGGATGATCCCTCAGGTTCCAGGGGAGTTCTGGAGACCCTGAAGGGCCCCCCCCCACTTGAGCTCAGCCCCACACACAGAGAACAGGAGATGCTGGCCGCGGGGGCTGGGGGGGGGGGGGTGGGTCAGGCTGCCAGCGCGGGCTCAGCCCTCGGTTTGGGTCTGGCAGAAAACAGGAGGGGTTAATGTGGAAGGGACTTCTCAGGCAGCCAGGGTTGCAGGGATGCTCCGGAGCCTGCTGGCCAGAAGGGCTTCGGGAGCCCTCCCGGGCAGTGCCGTTGCTTGTTGCTCCCTGATAGCGTGTGTAGGTTATTGGGTTTTTCACCTTGGGTGTATAAATAGTGCGAGCGGAGGGCAGAGGCATGGTTTGCTCCAGGGGCTGGGGGTGCCGCCTCGCAGGAGAAGTGGGAGTGTGGGTGCTGTGAAAGCGAGGTGCAGTAGGCGGGAGGGACAGCGGGTGAGTGTGGGCACGGGTGGGACCAGGTCTCCCCGCCGCGGGTGCATGCTGGATGCTGGCTGGTGAAGCCCAGGCTCTGCTGCCTCTCTCTGCCTGTCGCTCCCACCCGAGCAGTTGCCATCCGTGGTCCTTCCACAGCAAACGCCCTTTCCAATAAGAGACCCTCCGTGCTGGCCTGCAGCAGGGACCGCTGACAGCCCCCAGCCCATGCTGGGGTCTCTGCCCGCAGGGACAGGGCAGTTTGGGCATGCCCAGGAGCAGCCCCACTCCGCAGATCCCCTTCTCCCTTCTCTCTTCGTCTCCCCTTCCCCTGCACCACCTACCGGAGCCGGGCTCTGGAATGAAATCCCTTCCACATCCCCGTCCGAGCCTCCTGCCAGCCTTAACCCTCTGCTCGCTGCTCTGCCACTTGCAGCAGCCCTGACCTGACCTTCACGCCTGCTGGAGATGGCCGTGGAGCTGTGACTGCACGGGGCTGCATGGACCCTACCCGGGCTGCCTGCGCTGCCCAACCCATCCCAGCCCCACACCAGCACCACAGCCCCCTTGCCATGCCTTCTGTGTGCGGCTCCGGGCTCCTTCCTGGAGCCCGTTGGCTCGGTACCTTAAGAACGTAGAGGAGAAGGGGCTTCTCCTCCTCCCTGGGCTGTAGCTCTCAGCCACCTCGGAGCTGGCAGGGCTGTGGCAGTGGCGCCGGCTGCTTGGGCAGCCCCTGCTTTCACTGGGGCTCCCATGGGCTGGTCAGGGAGCGACTGGAGCAGATGCCGGAGCTGGGGAATGCAGCACCTAGGGAAGAGTCAGGTTTTCCAAGCCTTTTTGTGGAGGGTTTAATTGCAAAACAAATGGTTATAGTTCTGTAATGCCAAACCATGCTGCAGTTACTCTACACCTATAACGTAATTACTCTGTGATACCTCTAATTACCACTGTTTCATATCACTGAAAGGTTAACAGCATGACTGAATGACTTATTGTTCCTTGAGTCTCCTACTTAATACAGTCACTGTAATGATGCTGAAGTTTATATTGCTTGATGTATGTAACAAGTATAAAATCCTGTAACTTCAATTTTATTCCAGGGCTTGAGAAATCCCATTATGATAACGCCACAATTGCAGTGTAATTGTAGTGGAATTGCTGAATTACAAAGCTCAACCGAACCTGTTGTGGTTCCACCATGTGTTGGGTGCTGGGGTGACACTGGGTGACATCTGTGTCCCCCCTCGAGGCAGGGCAGGCTGTGCTTGAGATGGGCACACACATCTCTGTGGATGTCCTGGTGGACAACGCGGCTCCACCAACTCTTGCCAAGCTTCAGGTGTGGAAGCTGCTGGAGACTCTTCTCCATGTCCCCCCCTTGGCTGTGGCCCCTGAGGCAGTCTGCTTGGGCTGTGCTGGTGCTGGGGTGGATGCAGGAGGTGCTGTTGGCTCGCATTGCCTCTCCTTGCGTGGCACAGCCCAATGTGAGCTCCTTGTCCCCATGCTCCCCCTTTGTGCCCAGCACCATGGCAGTAGCTTGGGGCTGGTGAGAGGAGGGCAGAGCCCGGAGCATGGCGAGGGAGGGTGAACACATCCAGTCACTGAGTCAGCAGCTCTCCTCCGTTCTGTGCTGAAGGGAAGGGAGCAGGGTTTATCCTAGCATGAGCAGAAATGGCTTTTGGTGGGAAAAGAGCCAGAAGAGCTCATTAGGTAGCAGGGGAGGCTGGGATGAGAGAGAAGAGGGCTGCAAACGCTTAACTCAAATCAAACAACCCGAGAAAAATAAAGGCAGAAACCAAGCGAAGGCCACGGCCTCAATTTTCTTCCGAGTCTATTTTTCATCCCCTTCTCCCTCTCCATCCAGGGGAGTAAGGACTGGAGCTTGCAGAGGGGAATGGCTGCATGGAGAGAGATCTCCGTGCCTCTGCCACGTGCCCCAGCTCCCTGTGACCCCGCTGGGGACACGTCCTACAGCCCGCTGGAGCCTGCAGCCGCTGGGACAGGGCCATGCAGGCAGGGAGAGGAGCGGGGCTGGCTCGGGAAGGGCAGGACCCCGGCACCGTCAGCAGCACAGCGTGGCCTCTGCGCCCCGGCACAGCCCGGCACACTGAGGTGGCTGTGTCTGAGTTAATTGTCAGCGTGAGCCGGGCAACTGAATGAGTGCCGCTGGATGACACAGGGTCCTGTCCCTCTTTAGGCTCCCTCCATCCCTGAGAGCAGCAGGGCCCACGGCCCTGGAGCCAAGGGCTGTGCTGGGCCAAGACGCAGGTGGTTCCCACCTCGCAGGAGCAGCAGTGGGAGGTGACTGACAGAACCCACCTTGCCCTGCGAGGGGATGCAGGGTCGTTGATGCACTGGCAGCAGCATGGCCATGTTGGGGGGCCCTGCTGTGAGCCCCACCAGAGGATCAGTCCTCTCTCTGGCATCGCCAACACCTCGCCCACCATCCCTTGCCCCATACCGCACCCAGACATCTCCTAATGGAGCACAGGGCCAGGCTAGGCAGCAGGTCAGCATCCCTGTTGTAGGAGCCAGGGAACTTGGCTTGGTTTCACTCATTCTGCTGGTTATAGGCACATAAATGGCTCCTGTTTAACCATCCTGCATGTTTTCTTCCACAATGTTTTCCATAAGCCAGTGAGTCTTCCAGTGCCCACAGCATCCTGCAGTGGCCGCATGTCCACACATGGACGCGACTCCCAGGCTCCAGAGGCACGCACACACGTCCTGGTCAGAGGCCAAGGGCTTTCCCCACTGCAGCCCTTGTGTCCCTTGTCTCAGGGCTGGGGTTGGTGTCCTGAGGTGGGCACGGTCCCAGAGGGTCCCTGCAGGGGGTGAGGAGGTGCAGGGCCAGGCTGTGCCTCCCAGGGCACGGTTCCTATGGCCCCAGTGATGCTCAGATGGCAAAATACCTGCTGGAGCCACCAGGCTGGGCTGAGCCCTGCTTTGGGGACACACCGAGCACTGCTCCCCAGGGGATGTGCCTGGGAGCACCCACCCCTGCCCTTGCTGCTGGTTCCCATGGTGCCTCTGCCACCCTCGCTGTTGCGTTCCCCATCACCCCACATTGCTCTCCGTTATCTCGGTAGGACCCACTTGTTGTCGGAGTGCTTTTTTTGTCATTTCCATTCTGTTTCTTCATCAGAATGCAAAACATTAAATATCGCTTGTGTAATTATGGTTAATTTCATAACCAGCACCTTAATTGGATTGGTCTCTGATGGGGAATTCTCGTAGGAGGGAGAAGCAGAAATATTTTGACGTGATCTATTCTTTCCAGCTCTTCGTTTGGATTTGAGATGTCGAGTGTGAAATGGGAAACAACTGATTTAGACCTCAGAGGCAACCTGGGGGTGGCGAGCAAACCCTGAGCGCTCGCAGAGGCTCTTAACCAGGCACAGGAAAACCTCCCCCCCGCCCCTACCTGACCCCGGCCTTTCCCCGCAGCCCTTTCGGATTGGGAGCAGTAGCAAGAGAGGCAGATTAATGGGATCTAACCCAAAATGGGAGCCAGGGGGATATGATGGGCGAGCCCTGGCCTGGCAGCTCGCTTCTGAGCCAGCAATGCTGTGGTACAACAGAGCAAGGCACAGGAATGAGGATCAGGTGGAAGAACTGAATGGCAGCTGTGCTCTAACTGAGTGTGCTGTGCAGGAGCCAGGCGAAGGGAGGGAACTGGGGCCATAGTTCTTGAGCAGCATCAAAACCTCCTTCTCTGGCCCATGCTGGGGGAGCCTGGCACAGCTCTGCAGGCTCCCACTGGGTCTGGGTCTGCTCCAGGACCTCAGGGATGGGAGAGACACCCAAAGGGATGCCTCCTTCCTGCTGGGAATAGGGCAGGGAAGAGCCCAGCAGCATCCCCAGCCCTGTTGTGCTCCGGTGAACCAGGTTGTTTCAGCACTGCTCCAGGGGCAGTGGGGATCCTGGGGCTGTGCCATTCCGTGGCCATGCCCCGGAGCTGTGGATTGTGTCGCCGCTTTGGGCTTGAGCTACGATTTGCTCCGGGAAACATGGAATTGCACTGCCATTAGGTGCTGCCATTAAACTGATTTGTGCTCAGCCTGTTTATCCTTTTCAATGGGAAATGATACAGAAGCTGAACCGAAATGGAAACCCTGGCCTTGCATTTCCGATTTAATTCCTATGCACTGTATTTCCCCGTGATTACTTTTGTTCTCACACACAGCCCAGCGTGCAGGCTCTGTGTTATTATCAGCATCGCTGGAGAGGAGGAGGAAGGGGCGGAAAGCATCTCTTTCAGCTCAAGCAAAACACAACAAAACCAGCCCAAAGCAGCCCTCCATTGAGGGCAGTGGGGAACCGCTCCATTGCCATGGTGGGTCCCTCCTCCTTCTCCATGCCCACAGGATGGAGCTGCCCACTGGAAGACAGGAGGCTGGGGAACAGCACAGCACCCCTGAGGCTGCCGGCGTGCTGACACCCTTTACCACAGGCATTAAACTGATTGATTGTGCTTTTTGCCTGTGCTTCACAGGGAAGTGCCCCCTTGCTAGTGAAATCACTGCCTTGGATTGCATGGAATTGCCCTAAACAATCCCAGTTTCCAGTTTTCCCCTCTCAGTAAGCATTTCCCACCTTTTCCTTCTTGTTTTTTTCAGGGGGGTGGAGGGGGGTGCATGTGTGGACCAGCACACCAGGAGCTCTATGCACAGCCCGTATACCTGCACAGGACATGTATGAGCAAGGCTGGCAGTGTGTAAAGCCCAAATCTTGACCATGTCCTGACATTCCGCAGGGATTTGGGGCTAGGAAGGGCTGGCGAGGTGCTGACCCCCATCCCTGGCTGGCTGGCACTGCCTCCCACCCGCTCTGCCCAGCATCACGGGCTCACTGACTGCAGGACAGGCAGGCTCAGCCGTGGCTCAGCACAGTTGGTTTTTATCTAATCTATTTTATTGTTGAATGAAACAATAACAGCAAATACAGGCCCTGAAGACAAGCCATAAATAATGCAGAAATCAAACAAGCGAGGAAGGGGGAAAGAAAAAAGAATTATACATGTAAAACCAGCAGAGAGAGCCAGGCCGGGAAGAGGAATCTTCTCTGCACGTTTGCCATCACTCGTGTTCTCTTTGGCTCCCGTTTTCCCCCACTTCTCTCTTCCTGGAGTTCCTGCAGCACTGGATTTGTTATTATGTGAACAAAACTTCATCATAACTGGGAGGAGAGGGGGGAAGAGAGATTTGGCTTGAGGAGGGAGCTGGAAAGGAGGTGGATGGACAGGACCAGAGCTTTCATCTCTTGCAGCGCCTTGGAAGCCTTGCCTGAGCCCACCACCCTCTGCCCCTGTGTCCTGTGGGAGATGGGCTAGGGACAGCTCTGGCAATGCCACCCATGGTACCACTGGTGCTGGCTGTAGGGCGCACACATGCCCTCAGTGCCCCATGCAGCTCGTCCCACTGGTGGGTTATCACAGAGCCATCCTCGCTGCGCCGGGCTGCAGGCAGCCTCTCCCAGGAGGCGTCCTCAGGCCACTTATTTTAGGCAGCGGTATAAAAATATCAGGGCCGGTCCGAAAGGGAGGTGAATCATGAGGTTCCCCTGGAGTCAGCAGAGCCGCTGGGTTTATGTGCTCTGCGTCCTCCTGCTGTTATCCCCAAGGTTTCCCAGGGAAGACACAGCGCTCTGGAGCAGCTCTTCTCTAGGTATCCTGCGCTGGTTGTAGGGGTGTTCAAGGGATGTGGCTGGGGACTGATGTGATGCTGTAAGTACAGTCTAAACTGCAGTCAGCTTAAGGGATGGGAGCATTCCCTACAGCAGCGATGCTCTGTAGTGCTGCAGGCTCAGGATGCGCTCACTGGTCCCCACTTGCTGTTTGTGTGGCGTTAGGGATGTTGATCTGTCTTTCCACCTTCAAACCAGTCCTGGGGACACAGCGGCTCAGAATTGTGGCTGTTAGAGGGGGGGTCACATCACAAAGCTTCAGTGATGTCCCCTTATGGTTCTTATGGTGGAGTAAGGTTGCTCTTGGGTCTGGGTGTCAGGCTGGCTTGGCAGGGGAGGAAGCACCAGGGCTGCTCCCCGTTTCCACTTGTGTCCCTGTTTTTCTGGTGCTGGAGCTGAGGAGTGCCCCATCCCTGCTCCAGGCACTGAGCAGAGCTCCAGGGCACTGCCGAGCCCTTTAGGCAGAGGGGACAGGATGTCCACAGGCAGGGAGCACTGGGGAGGGAGCAGCTTGTCTTGGTGCCAACACAGCTCCTCACCAGGCCCTTCGTGGTGCCCCCAGGTGTGGTATTTGGGTGATACCGCATTGGGGTATCCAGATCCCATTGGGGTTACAGCGGCTCTGCCTGGCAGCGCCTCGGGGCTGGTGCCTGGGTCTGGGGGAGTGCGATGCCACCGGACCAGCCATGGAGGTGATCCCGTACATCGTTGCCATCTGCTCCTGACCAGGAGGAAACACGCTCTGGCAGTGGGGTGACTTTGTACCAGCTGCTCTGTGCTGGAGGAGGTGGTGTCCTGCCCCTGACACAGCGCGGGGCTCAGCACCGGCACCGTGCAGCTGCACGCTGCCTGAGTCAGCAGCACCGAGCCCTGTGGGACCTGCCCTGGGCACCATCCTGCAGCCCAGCACCTAGCACCTCGCCCCGCCGCGATGGCCATGGAGCCGGAGAGCAGGGGATGCCTTCACAATGTCAGTGTGACCCCGGCGGCTCTGACAGAAGACACGCACTGGGCAGACCTCTCTTTCACCTCTCCGCTGCAAATGTTTCCATAGCCCTCAGAAGAGCCTGGAGTTTTTCCATCTTCCTTTCACTGCTATAGACAGGGAAGGAAAAACATCTAGAGAGACCCTCCTGCTGTCCTGAAGTGTCCTCTACCCAGTGCTGGTTCACCACTCGAATGCCTCTGAGCTGGGTGAGCACCTACACCATCCTGGTGGCCCAGCCCATGTCCGTGGAGACAGGAATCCCAAGGAGATTTGCCAAAATAGAGAAAGAAAAGGAGAAGCCCCACCAAGCAGCTGTGCCTGGCCTTCCCAGCATCCCAGCGCTCAGCATCCTCCTGCTGCTCTCTGGCCCAGCATAAAACATCTCTGATTCTGGAGCTCCCAGGGCCAGCCCTTGGGAGACATCTCCCACGAGCGGGGAGTGTGGCTGGCCCTGAGCCTGAGCTCCACACTGTGCTGCACCCTTACACTCCTCATTTATGTGTTGCTAGCTCAGGGCTTTACACCCCCCCCCCCCCCCCCCCCCAGGCATCCACAGCTGCCTTTGCAATTACTTATTGATCACTTGTCAGGATGTTTTCTTTGCTGATGGGGCATTGAAGCATGTGCAGCCAAAGAGAGAGAAAAGGCGTTAAAAGCGCAGGAGCAAAGGTGTGAGGAGGGTGAGCAGCTCCCACACAGATGTGATTGCAGCAAGAAACAGCCTCAGCAAAAACTGCTCTGACCGGGAGCTCCCTCCCGTCGCCCTGCTCTGGTAACCTGCCTGCCCAGCCTCAAAACCACGCTCCAGGTTGGCTCTGGGCCATCGCTGGCTGTCCCTCCACCACTCATACCTGTCCCTGCATCGAGCACATCCACAGCTAAACCGGTGGACAGCTGGGCTGAAGCCTGGGCAGCATCCTGCATCCCGGCCCCTCAGCCCGTGTTTGAGCTCTTCCTCCCTGTGCATCCCTTCCCCTTTGTTCTGCTCCTCTTGCCCTTTGGCTCCGTGCTTCCCTGATGACTCCCCACGTTTCGGGTGGAAAGGGCCCTTTTCCACGAGGAAACACCTTTGAGGGCAGTCCTGCGGGCCCTCTGCTGCCGGGGTCTGGTGCCAGCCAGGCGGTGTCAGTGCCGGAAGGGAATTTGCATCTTAAATACTTCTTGGTGCTCTCTTACAGCCCCAGAGCAGCTGCCAGAGCAGATCAGGTTCCTGCACACCTATTCCAGGCTCCCGGTGCGGAGCAGCTGAAAGCAGATCCTTGGGAAGGCAGAGCCAAGGCTGGGGCTGGACTCACACCTCCCTGTGGTGACTGCAGCGGTGACCCCAGGCTGGGGTCTGGGGTGGGCTCCTCGCCATGGCCCATTCGTTGCCTTGCTCCTGTGTCCCCACCACCCCAACTCAAAGGGTCCTTCTCAGTGTCTGCCTGTTTCATCCCCATTCTTACACCCTCCTGTGCTGCTTCTGGAGGATGTGGGGCCAAGGCGGGACACAGGGCAGCCCTTTGTGCTCAGCAGCCTGTTTTCATGCCCTTCGTTAGCAGCTCATCCATTAATGAAGGCCCAGAGGAAATGCAGCAGCAGCTTCCGACCACTCAGGCCAGTGCTGTGCCTCCAGTCACCCCCAGCAGTGCTCGGGGCTTCCTTTAGGCTCTCCCTCTTTGGGTTGTTTTTAGCCACATGAAGCAGCATGGTCCCAGGAGGGAAACTGCCCCACGTGCTTTAGCCCCTGCTCCCACCCATTCCTGGAGCCATGCTCCCCATGGACACTGGGTGGGAAAAGAGGAGGAGCAGGGAGCGGGTGGGGTGGGGAGGAAGGAGAAACAAAGCAAAAGGGCCCACAAATGCACGCTGGGCACAGGGGAATGATGGAGAGAGGAGGAAATGGGCACGAACGTGTTCGGCAAATTAAAGCTTCTCCCTTTGTTTTGCTGCTTTGCAGATAGCTCCAGGAACACTTAGTGAGGAGCCCGGGCTCTGGATAAGCAACTCTTTTAGCAGCAGGAAAGGTTGTTAAATATTTATTTGTAAACCTGGAGTCTTTATCTCTAAAATGTAGTCAAGTTCAATAAAATCTGATTTAGCTGGAGCAGCTCGGAGCAGACGGAGCCCTGACTCCGAGCGCGGTGCCTCGGCAGCTCAGCGTGGAGCCAGCAGGACAGAGATGGGGTGCAGGATGGACAGATGGACACGTGCTCCCCCAGCCCCACAGACACCCCCCCCCCCCACACCAGGGATATGGCTCGCTTCATCCTAGATCCCCTGTTGTCGTTTGATGTTCTCCGAAGCATCTGGTTCAAGGGTGCCTGTCTCGCACGCTGTGATTTATGGCTGCCAGGTGGGGTTAGTGCTGACTCAGGGCTCTGTGCCGCTGGCTCGCTGTCACGCGGTGCTGAAGGGCGCTGGGCACCCCAGAGGGTCAGGGGCGGTGGTGACAGCACGGGGCACAGCCACCCCTGGGACAGGAGGGCAGCGCAGCGCTGGTGGGTTTGCTGTCCCTTCCTCTGCGCCGGGGCAGCCTGTGCCCATCACAACAGAGCAAATCCCATGCATGTCAGTGCTCCAGCCTGGCCCCAGGCTCCGTTTCCAGGCACAGGCCCAGAATAGCATCTTTCCTCCCAGTGCTGAGCCCTGCCGGAGACACGCAGCAGGTCCTGCTGCATTTAGCTCCAAGGCAGCGTGGCTCCAGCATGCCCATCTGTGACACCAGGCTGGATTTGGAGCTGTGGTCCCCAGGCAGCGCGGTGGCGAGGATGGGTCAGAGGGTGCCAGAGCTCGGAGCGGTTCTGCTTTGGTCTGCACTGGTTTGTGTTGCCTAAAGGCAGTGAGTCGAGCAGCTGGTTCTTCTTTTATTGATGCTCTTTTTCAATGTGAGGAATGAGAGGCACATTCACACCGGAGGCTGCAGTGCTCCCTGGGCTGTGGGAGAGAGATGGGGTCTGATCCTGCCTGGCAGCGCCTGCTGGGGCCGTGGCCGGGCACTCTGCAGGGGTGCTCAGACCTGTTCCATGGCTCCTCCTCAGGGTAAAGCTGGGAGGGCTTCAATTTTGAAAGCCCTTGGTGGTGCTTGGTCTCGGTCACATCCTAGGTTCCTCTAGCCACCATGGTCTCCCTGCTCCCTGCAGTGACACCAGCCCCAGTCAGCCAAGCCCAGCCAAGGCAGCCTCAGCCCCTCACCCAGCACTGTGTGGTGGCAGACATGGGATAGCTGAAAGGAGCCCTGCCTTTGGGGTGAAGTTGGCTGCTGTGCTGGTGGGGGTCAGCATGACAGTCCCTGTAAAGCCACATGCAGGTGGTTGACCCCAGCTCTAAAACCACATTTGAGTTGGTTTTAGAAGGGCATCTCTTAATATCTGCCTCACCTTGAGGCACAGATATCCTCTCTGAAACATCAGAGGTAAACGAGACCCAAAAGTGATTTAAAGCTCATCTTAGCTCAGAATTTTTCAGCTTATTCATTGTCTTACATCCAAAGCTCATCTGTGACTCTGGCTATTAAGATTACAGATGTTTTTGTCAGGGATAGTATTTATCACGGATTTAAATTTAGCTGAGAACTAATAACATGTGAGGTGTGCCTAGCCTTTCATTTCACACAAGTAGGCTTGTCTCCTCTTTAACACCATGCAGATTTTGCTTCCTTCATCTATCACCTCCTTGCTTATATTTTAGCCACGACACCACATCGTTCCCAGCAGCTCCAGCTGCTGCGCCTCTGCTGGTACAGGCAGGATTTGGCCTGGGGAGGTCTGTGAGTTGGGCCCTGCAGTGGACGTGGCCCAGCAGGGACCAGTGCGTGGCTGCACGCATGGGCAGAGCAGAGATTGCAGCACACAGCCAAATAAGGCCGGCTGCCTGGCACTCTAATGAGCTGAAGTCTTTGCAACCCTGGGATAATTAAGCCCCTTTGACTGTATTTTGTTTTACATGTAGCGTTGTGCTTGCTTTGATGGCTTTCTCAGCACGGCTGTGAGGAGCAAGAATTGGTTTCTAGAACCACTGCCCGAGGGATGCTGTGAGTGGCAAGTGGGTTGTGGAAGCAGCAGTGCCACGGGCACATCACGGGCAGGAGGAGGGGGCCACATGCTGCCCATGGGGAGACATGGTGAGGTGGAACAGGGGACCTCCGGCAGCGCATGGGAAGCAAACCCATGCGCACAGTTGCACAAGAGCTGCCAACCTGGAGCACAAGTGTGATGGGGAACGGCTGAGGGACCTGGGGGGGTCAGTCTGGAGAAGAGAAGGCTCAGGGGGGACCTGATCGCTCCCTACAACTGCCTGAGAGGAGGATGGAGCCAGGAGGGGCTGGGCTCTGCTCCCAAGGAACAAGGGATGGGACAAGAGGAAACGGCCTCAAGCTGCATGAGGAGAGGTTTAGGCTTGATATTGGGAACAGTTTTTACCCCAGAGGGTGCTCAGGCATTGGAACAGGCTGCCCAGGGCAGGGCTGCAGCCCCCATCCCTGCAAGTGTTCACACACTGGGGAGACGAGGCTCAGTGCCGTGGGTTAGTGGTGGCCTTGGCAGTGCTGGGGAGCGGTTGGACTGGAGGAGCTTAGAGGTCTTTTCCAACCCAGTTGATTCCATGATCCTAACTGGTGGTGCCATCCAGGCCGCAGCCTACCCCAGTGGCATCACCACAGTAGCAGCAGCCCTGTTTGTGTTCGTAAAGCTGCCCAGCAGCGTCAGCACTGAGGAGGTGGTGACAGAGGAGATGATGAATTGTAAATACCCAGCAAATGGCTCTTTGCAGCCTGGCCTCAAGCCCGAGCCATCCCACTGGAAATGTTTCCATGGGACTGGGAGGCGCTGGACCAGGATGGACAGGAAGGAGTTTGGCACCACTGCCAGGAGAGTGGTGTGGGACCAGCTCCTGGTCCCACAGACCTGCTTTGGGGGTCCCCCACTACCACCCCCACTAGGCAGGTAGCAGGGGAAGGGATGGAGAAGGATGGTGAACCTGGAGGAAGCTGCGGGAGGAGTTCTGCAGGGACTCCTGGTGTGCCAGGGCCTGGTGGTTTCCGAGGTGGTGCTGGGGAACATGTTTATGGCCAGTCCATCATCTTTATCCTTGCATCTCGCAAAGAAATTTTGCATCGTTTTTGGGGAACAAAAGTTAGACTTGAGTCATCTGCCTGTAGGAAATGATGGATGTAAAGAGACGCAATGGAGGTAATGCACAGAATATGTACCAGACCCATAAATAGTGCCGGAGCAGGGAAAGTAATGTACAGGATATAATGATGGATACAAACAGAGCCAATGGAAGTAATGTGTTGAGTATATTCAGCTATAGCCATAAATAGCATTAGTGGAAGCAACGCAGAGTGCACACATAACAATAGATATAAACACGGGCCGGAGCAGCTGTACATCTAACATGCAATATTAATATGATTTGATCCCTTGTAACAGCTCGAGCAATGAGGAAATAAATGCAACAGAGGCAGCATGACCACAAGGGGGTCACCCAGCCCTCCCAGGGCCTTTCCCAGCTGAGAGCAGGCAGAGCCCCTCATCACCCTGCAGACCTCATCAGCCACAGACCCCTCATCACCCCACAGACCCCCTTATTCACCCCCAGACCCTATCGGGCTGATTCCTGTGGAGCTGTGGTTGCTCCCACTCAGACACCTCACTACTGGCTGATCCCAATGAGGGATCCCCCAGATGCTCAGCTCCTCTGCCTTTGCAAAGCAGCCTTTATATTCAGGCTCCATCTACAGGGAACGGAATAATTTCAAGGGCTTAAAATAGGCTGTAGATAGATGTGTTTAGTATTAAATTATTTTCCTTAAGAAGCCGAGGAAGCGAGGTCTGTCTGACACAGATTCCTCAAGGCTTTCCACTCAAAGTCTGCGCACGTTCACTCATCAAGTGGAAAGTTGGGGGGTGGGGAGGAGAAATGGTCTTGGGCTGGATTTCGGCTGGGAAATGAGAACCTCTGCTCTGCCTCGGCAGTGCCCTTCACCTTAGTGCCAGCTCTCCCCAGACTAAACCTTTTGCTGTGGAGGTGCCCATCATTCACTCACGTCCCCCTTGCTCTTTCTCTCCCCCTTGTTACCTGCAGGTGAGAGATAGGATGGTAGCTGGAGAGGCGAGTATGCGCAGCCCACTCCTGGCCTGCTGGCAGCCGATTCTCCTCCTGATGCTGGGATCCATCCTGTCCGGCTCCGCCACGGGCTGCCCGCCGCGCTGCGAGTGCTCTGCCCAGGAGCGCGCCGTCCTGTGCCACAGGAAGAGGTTCATGGTCGTGCCGGAGGGGATCCCCACCGAGACCAGGCAGCTGGACTTGGGCAAGAACCGCATCAAGACGCTCAACCAGGATGAATTTGCCAACTACCCTCACCTGGAGGAGCTGGAGCTAAATGAGAACATTATCAGTGCCATTGAACCTGGGGCTTTCAACAACCTCTTCAACCTCAGGACGCTGGGGCTCAGGAGTAACAGGCTCAAGCTGATCCCCTTGGGGGTGTTTACTGGACTCAGCAACCTTACCAAGCTAGACATTAGTGAGAATAAAATTGTGATCCTGCTAGACTACATGTTCCAGGACTTGTACAACCTCAAGTCTTTGGAGGTGGGGGACAACGACCTTGTCTACATCTCCCACCGGGCGTTCAGCGGCCTCAACAGCCTGGAGCAGCTGACCCTGGAGAAATGCAACCTGACCTCCATCCCCACGGAGGCCCTGTCTCACCTTCACGGCTTGATTGTGCTGCGCCTACGCCATCTGAACATCAACACCATCCGGGATTACTCATTCAAGAGGCTGTACCGGCTCAAGGTCCTTGAGATCTCCCACTGGCCCTACCTGGATACCATGACATCCAACTGCCTCTACGGGTTGAACCTGACCTCCTTGTCCATCACCCACTGCAACCTGACGTCCATCCCGTACGTGTCGGTGAGGCACTTGGTTTACCTCCGGTTCCTGAACCTGTCCTACAACCCCATTGTCACCATCGAGGGCTCCATGCTCCATGACCTGCTCAGGCTGCAGGAGATCCAGCTGGTGGGAGGGCAGCTCACCACGGTCGAGCCCTTCGCCTTCCGCGGCCTCAACTACCTGCGCATCCTGAACGTGTCAGGGAATTTGCTGACCACCCTGGAGGAGTCAGCTTTCCACTCCGTGGGCAACCTGGAGACGCTCATCCTCGACAACAACCCCTTAGCCTGCGACTGCCGCTTGCTCTGGGTTTTCCGGCGGCGATGGAGGTTGAACTTCAACAAGCAGCAGCCCACTTGCTCCACCCCCGAGTTCGTCCAGGGCAAGGAGTTCAAAGACTTCCCTGACGTCCTCCTGCCCAACTACTTCACCTGCCGCCGAGCACGGATACGGGACCGCAAACCTCAGCAGATCTTTGTGGACGAAGGCCACACAGTCCACTTTGTCTGCCGGGCAGATGGGGACCCGCCTCCCACCATCATGTGGCTGTCTCCCCGCAAGCACCTCATCTCAACCAAAACCAACGGGCGGCTCACTGTCTTCCCTGACGGCACGCTGGAGGTGCGCTACGCCCAGATCCAGGACAATGGCACCTACCTATGCATCGCCAGCAACGCGGGTGGCAACGACACCATGCTGGCCCACCTGCACGTGCGCAGCTACTCCCCAGACTGGCCCCACCAGCCCAACAAGACCTTCGCGTTCATCTCCAACCAGCCCAACGAGAGCGATGCCAACAGCACGCGCGCCACCGTGCCTTTCCCCTTTGACATCAAGACTCTCATCATCGCCACCACCATGGGCTTCATTTCCTTCCTGGGCGTCGTGCTCTTCTGTCTGGTGCTCCTCTTCCTGTGGAGCCGGGGGAAAGGCAACACAAAGCACAACATTGAAATCGAGTATGTGCCACGGAAGTCCGACGCGGGCATCAGCTCTGCCGACGCGCCGCGCAAGTTCAACATGAAAATGATTTAAACCAGGCAACAGTTTGCAAATAATAATGGTGGGTTGGTTGGTTTAGTTTTTGTTTTTTTGTTTTTTTTTTTTAAAAAGAGAACAAATGAACAAAATAAATAATTGAAAAACATTGCTACAAACATACCGACCTCTCTCCTTCCACCACGTCCTCAGCCCCCATCCACTGCATCCGCACTGTCACCACCTCTTCCTCCTCCCCTTCTTCTTTATACCAGGAAAAACATTCAGCCGATGTCTTCAGGACTCCTGTGTTTGTAAGGACTTTGTCTGATGGACTCTGGTGTCAGATATAACTCTGAGAGGGAAAAACAATAGGGGGGAGGGGGGAAGAAAGAAAAAAAAACCCAAGAAATAAAATCAATAAAAAGTTACGAACTTTATTCTGTAACTTTGATTTCAATAATTATGGATTTTTATGAAAACTTGAAATAATAAAAAAAACCCTATTTCCTATAGATAGTTGGAATGCAAAATCTTGACTTCTTGATCTGTCCAGTTCCATACCTGGCAAGCACTCCCTTCCTTGCCACCACACCAAGAACAGCCTCAGGCCAGGGTGAGAATCCCACTGACACCGAAGGTTTGCACCCCACCAAAGGGGTCCTAGGGCCTGCACAGCATCGAGAGGAGTTTGGTTTTTGCTCCTGAGGACCTGTCGTGGTTTCCTGCCCACCCCAAAGGCCAGGGGAGCAGGACAGGAGCTGGTGTGCAGCAGCACAGGGCTGAGTGTGGTTGTCCTCTGTGTGCTAAGGAGGGCACAAAGGCCCGTCACAGGGCAGGCAGCAGCTCACTGTGCCCATGGCCTTTGTGCTGAGAGCCAGTGGGACTGGGTTTTGCCTGGCAGTGCTGGGGGTACCTGGAGATCCTGCTGCCTCTTAGGTGGGGAGAGGACTTGCTGCCCACCATTGCCAGCAGCACCATGGTGTCACCTCTCTGATGGAGCACAAGCTGGCCCTTTGTGCTATGAACACTGTCCCTGCAGGCAGGGATGCTGCAATTCCATCAGCACCTTTGCTGCCAGCACAAGCAGGCAGTTCCCTGCCTGCCCCTGGCTGCACGGCTGCCCCTGGCTCCTGGCACCCAGCAGCTCCAGTGCTGCTCCACACCTGCCTCTAATAATTCTTATGGTCATTAATTCTTCCTTGTGAGGGTGCTGAGGCGCTGGCACAGGGTGCCCAGAGAAGCTGTGGCTGCCCCATCCCTGGCAGTGTTCAAGGCCAGGTTGGACACAGGGGCTTGGAACAAGCTGCTCTAGTGGAAGGTGTCCCTGCCCATGGCAGGGGCTGGGAACGGATGAGCTTTAAGGTCCCTTCCAACACAAATCATTCTATGGTGGTTTTTGGCCCTGACTCACTGGCAGCCAGGCTAACAAGCACCCTTGGGCATGCCCAAGGGACTTTAACTTCCAGGCTTGCAGGAGACCTTGTCTAAAAAACCCCTAAAATTACATTTGTTTATAAACACACTCAAAGCACAGCCTGAGCCAAGCACAGGGCTTGCAGCAGGGAGGAGCTGCAGGCTGTAACACGCTGGCTGCCCTGGTGCTAGACTCCAGCTTGCCCATCACCATGGTGTCTGGTCATCAGGCAGCAATCTCCCTTTGCAGAGCTCTGGTACTTGGGATCAGGAGGTCTGGAAGGTTTGTATTGTCTCAGTGAGGAAAAGGGGAGGAACGGGGGTTAAATTGGCCAGTGTGGGTGCCACCCTGCCCAGAGACCAGCTACCTACATCAGTGAGACAGCTTCAGTATGGAAGTGGTTGTACAGCAGGTGAATTAGAAGGAGCAAGTCAGGAGGACAACCCCAGAGGGAAGGAGTGAAATTAAAGAGACAGCAATGGGCAAAGAGGTATCTCAACTCAAGCTTTGAATATAGAGAAGCATCATCAGAGCAGCTCAACCCTTCCCCAGTTGGTTGGTGCCAACTTGCCAGCCCTCAGAGGGTGCAGAGAGGGTGAAGGCCACAGCCAGCCCTCCCTGGAGCCCTTCCATGGGAGAGATAGGGCTGACACCATGGCCTGGGGAGCCCGGCACAAGAACAGAACATCCCTGCAAACAGTGGCAACAGGGGCACTAAAGGCTTTTATAAGCATCACTGAGGTCCTGTCACCACCAGGACCGGTGGCACCTCACTGGCCCGCAGCTTCCCAGCCAGCCTGGCCTTGGCAGCATCTCCGAGGTGGATGAGCTGGGATTTGCATGCTTGATTTGTAAAGCACTTAAGGAGTCTTCAGGGATCAAAGCCACTACACAAGATGATAAAAAATATGCGTCAGGAACCTGGAGCGCAGACAGGAAAAAGAATGGATTTGCTTTCCTTCCAGCACCGCGCCAGTCTTGAAGAACCAACCTGAAACATCTGTGCTCGTGGGGAGTGGGGATGTTTTTTGCTGGTTTCAGCTTTCTATTCATCTTCAAACAAAACATTTTGTGTTTCTCTCTCCACAGCGGGTTTCAGGAGCTTTGATTTGTTAGTTTCTCATCTCTAACCCATCTTTCCTTTACAACTGTGAAACCAAAACAGGGTTTTTTTAAGAGCCTTTTTGCTTTTGTTTTGCTTTTTAAAAGAGCCAAAGCAAAAATGTTTCTTTGCAGCTTCCCCTCCCACTGGTGTTTATCCAACATTTTCAGTGAGCTACATACAAAACCACAAACAGCAACACACCAACCTCAGCCTGGTGCTGCAGGCAGGCATGCTGGGCTCCATCTGCACCCCACATCCTGCTCCAGGGATCCCGAGTACCAGGTTGGAGCTGTGATCCCCTGGGAGAGGCTGGGATGCACCACAGCCTCAGCCCTCCAGAGGGTTGTTGCCAGAAAGGACAATAACTCAATCAGTTGTTGAGAGGTGGAGGGGGAGTCTCTGTGATGCTGGGCAGCTCTTAACACTGGCAGTCAGAGAGAGCTTCTTAATTGACTCCAGTTATCCTTCCTTAATGCTGTAATTAAAAGAGCTAATTCAACACACACAGATTTAAGAGAACAAAATACTAATAACCGGGTCCAACAACATATTTGCAGCACACTGCAGCATCCCAGCAATCAAAGGGAGGATTCAAGTCTTTCACTGTTAGAAAAAGAAGCTTTAAAAAATGAAAAGGGGAGAGAAAATGATTCCCTTTCATGTGCAACATATCAGGCTGTGCCAGCACAGGGGTTTTGCCCATCCAGACCCCCACATGCCCCCCAGACCCCATCTCTGCTACTCAAAACCCTCCTGGGGGAAGCCCTGCTGCCTGCCCCACATCCAAGCTGCAGCTCAGAGCCTCTCCTTAGCGAGCTTGCCCGATGCTCTGTGGCATCGCTGCTGCGGCACAGTTTATTATCCACACCAATTCTTTAATCTTCGGTGCTTTGTGAGCTGGATAATTTATTTCTTTTCAGTCACCATGTGGTTAAAGCAGATGGATGGAGAGGAAGAAAAGCATCTCGGAGTGGCCAGCATCTCAGCACAGCCATTTTCATGGCTGGTAAAGATGGGGAGAAAAAAACACAGCTAAGGAATAAACTCCCTTTCTTCCCTTTGTTGAAATGTACAGTATGTTTCTATTGCAGTTTAATCAGGGGTGAGAAAGCAGGGGCATTGCTCTTCAGGTAACCATGGGCTGCGTGTCAGAGCCAGACAGCACTTTTCATTCTTTTGAATAAGGATAAATACAAAGCAGCACTTACAAAACAGCTTAAAAGAGGTAGCAGAAAAACCCAGGAAGGGATGTGTTTAGGGTATGGAGGGGAAACACACCTTTACCTCCTCTGCTTCCAAGACTGGGAGCCCTGTGGGGATCTCCATGGCAGGCACCCTGCGCTGGTACACGGCAGCGAGGGCAATGAGGGGTTATTCAGGACTTCCAGCCCATCCCAGGAACTTTCCTCCCTACCAAGCTCCACATTTCCCCCGCCCCCAGGACATGCCAAGGGCTGTGCCTGGCTCTCCCCTTCTGCTGCCTGACTCTCTGCCCCCCCCATCAACCCCTGTGCCTGCTCAGCCCCTCTCCTTAGATCAGCAGGTCAAAAGGCCGGGGTGAGATTGACACCTTTCCCCACACAGGGGTGAGGTGACCAGAGGAGAGGGGTTCAGCCTGACTCTTCACCCCATGGCGCCCCACAGCCCCCCCTGCTCTCTACCCACATACCCCAGCTGCGCTGCCAGAACTTGCTGCCTTCCCCCATCTCCATCAGGCCTTATCGTGCTTCACTTTACTCTTCTCTCTCTACCTGCCCTCCCCCTCTTATCTCTGCTTCAGAGCCAATTTTTTATTCTCTCCCTTTTTTCTCTCCTTATCGCTCACTCCCTTTTATTTGTTAAAATACTTTCTGCCTCCTGCGCTTCTCTGTCTCTCTGCTGCCATTCCTCTCTCAAGGGCTCTTCTCTCCCCGCCACATCTCTGTGTGCTCCTCACAGCCCCCTCTCTGCACAGACATTCCTCCCTCCTCCCCTGGCAGGATCTCACCCTGCTCCTTCCACAGCGAGCAGCACAGTGGTACAAAGGGGCAGGCAGAAAGACCTTTGGGCTTTGCCTCCTTTCCTCCTTTCCCCCTCTCATTCCCTCTCTTCCCCCCCCTCCCCATCTCTCTGACCCTGCCATGGGTACATGCAGCTCCTCCAGGAAAAAAGCAGAGCTATTGCTTTCCTCCCTATTTTTCCTGGGTCTGCATCTGCATGCTTATGATAGATTTACTGTGATTCTATCGGTTTATGATTAAAACCCATAAATTTTACTAGGCCTTTTTCTTATTTTCCATAATACACAGGATTTGAGGCAATCAAATTTTAACTGGAAAGCATGGGCTGTGCAGTTAGGTTCCAGTGTAATGGGGAACGGTTCATTTCCCCATCTACCCCCATTACTGTTGGTGCTAAAGAAATATTGCCCTGTGAAAGAGATTTTTCCTCAATTCCCTTTAAAACCACATCCTTACCTGAGCAAAGGATTAGAGGAACAATGCGAACCTCGACTAACACACAGTGCCCCCTGCCACTGTGGCTTGTTCCCATCCTGAGGTTTCCAAACAGTTCTCCAGCAGAGCCAGGCGGGTGCTGAGGGTCTCGGGGTGACAGCTGTGGGTCCCTGGCAGCTGCTCCATCTCAGCTCCCCATCACCAGGCTGCGGGTAGCTCCAGCCCCTCCAGAGATTTCATCATGTGCCTGTTACGACCCAGGTAATAAGACATTTCATTCAAATGAGCAAATTTATTCCAGTGGCACTTTAATAACAAAGTCAATAAAACTACACTTCCCAGCAGGGCTTTATCATATGCTAAAACTACAGCATATTGCCTGGATATACTCAATTCTCCCCCTGAAATAAAGTGCAAAGTTTAGAAGACAGATGACACCATTTGCGGCACTAGTAGGATAATGCCCTAATAAATCCACAGCCACCTGGGCACTTCAGAGTTGTCACACACTGCACTCAGTGGCCACTGGGAACTTCCCAGTGGCAGCAGGAACAGCAATGAGACCTCTGTGCTCCTCGGGCTCACAGTGCAGATGTGGAGCGTGGGCTCTGGTGCACAACCCTGCTGTCAAAGCAGTGAGGTGTCCATGCACACAGGGCAGACTGAGGACGTGGGAGCATCATGGAGCCAGTTATCGGTGCAGGTTACCTGATCTGTGGTGGCTCTCTCCAAAAGAAGCAGCTGTGATGGATGGGGAGGTGAGCACCCAGCTTGGAGAGCAGCTGCTCCACGTGGCCTCTCCCCCAGAGCTCCTCAGTATCACCGTTAAGCTGGAAAAGAGATGGGGCAGTCAGGAAATGCTGCTGGTCCTGCAAGAGTCAGCAGCACCCCAGGACAGGCAGTGCCCACTCAAATGACAGTTCCTGCCCTGCCTTGTGTGGTGCTGTGCAGCCCTCCGTGCAGGATCTCACCTCCTGAGCTCTGCGGCTGCTTTCCCATGGACCATCCCTCCCGCTCCCTCCCCTACCTCTCCATCCCCCTCAATTACCACTCCATCACTCTTCCCCACATCGTTACACTCCAGCATGCTACACGACATGAAACTACAGCTCTTCCCTCCTCCATTATCCTTCCCAGACCATAATCCATAGGCTCTCCAACCCCTGCCCTGCTCCCAGCCATTCCCCTCTGCCAGTCAGCCACCTCCCACCAGCTCTCCGCTCTTCCTCGTCCCTCCAGCTTGTGCTTCCCAAGCCTATCAGTGTTCCCCAGCCTTGAGTGCTGCAAAACTAATTAGCTCACTACAAAGATTGAGGAATAATTAGGGACTCCACTGAAAGCATGAAACTAGGGCATCTCGCCTTAAATAAACACAAGGAAGTGGCTCTCCACTCTGCTGACGGTCTGCGATTGCTTCAAGCAGATCATCACCATCACCATCCCTCAGCTCCCACTCCAGGCACGTTCACCAGAGGTGCCTCTGCCTCCATCTCACCCCTTAGGCACCTCAAGCACCATAGGCAAGTGCTTCCTGGCTTTTTTGGCTACTGAAGCCAGCTCCACACCAGAGCTCCACAGCTAGCCAGGCATCAAAGCAAGCAGGCAGCTTCCCAGAGCTGTTGGTTCAGGCACTGCCTCCTCAATGGTCCATCCAGCTCCCTCCAGGGGAAAGCTAGCACCAAGCATGGAAAACAGCAAGAAAAACATCTGAACGTTTCCCTTTCCAGTTGCTTCTACTGGGTAGAAGAGATGCTAAAATGGGCTTTCCCCTGGCAGCTCAACTATGATGGGCAGGGGAGTGCCCTGCCCCATACTGGAGCCCCTAAAGAACAGGGTGCTACAAGAGGAGGAAGTGGTTATGGGGGCTGCACAGGACTCCACACTGGCGCATGTTGAAGTCCCCTTGTGACATGCAGGGGTTCCCTGCAAACCCACATCTCCCCCCATGTGAACACCGTCCCTCCTGCCTCCTCAAGGTGGTGAGCAGGAGACGGGGTCTAAGGCAGCCCAGAATGAGGTGTCTGTGACCTTCACCACTCGCTCATCTCCCCGGCACTGCAAGCACTCCCTCCTCCAGCCACTGTCTGCACCTGAAGTGCTTCACACAGTTTTGTCACTTACTAATGGTATTTAATAACAACCTGACACTCAGCCCCTGCGTCTCACTCAGAGCAGCCTGACTAATGTCCCCAGCCCCGTGTGGAGCAGCAGTGCTTGCTGCCTCCTGGGGAAGGTGGGGTAGGGCCTGGGGAGGGAAGCATTGCTTTAAGCCCTGCAGAAAAACCTCCCCAGGTCCTGCTCCCTCTGAGCCTGCTCAGCCCAGGCTGAGCATCCCTTCCTATCCTTGGCAGCCATGATGGGAAAGGACAAGTTCTGTTAGGGACTGAGCAGCAGAGGACCTGTTGGAGACTATGGCACTTTACATGAAACCATAACCCCTGCCATTGGGGCTTTACGGCACTGATGGGCTTGTTTTGCTCTTCTTAGGTTTCCTAGTGCCTCAGATGCACAGAAGGGGGAGAGAAGAGAGGTGGGAAGAGACCTATGTCGAACCCCAGCACTGTTTCAGCATCAGGTCCCTGATGCAGACTGCAGGGTTGTATGCTTCTGCACCCATACTGGAGGCCTTGGCAAAGCTGTGCTGGGAAAGCAAACCTAACCCTCATCCTCAGTGGTCCAGAGAGGTGAGGTATTGAGCATCCATCACCCACAGGAGGCTCCCTTGCGATACCCAAGGACAAGGGTAAGATGAAAAACTTCAGTTTTCCCTTGACCAAGGGTTCAGGGACTGTGAAAGGGCTGCACCCTGAGAAGAGCCATGCTGAGCCCCTTTATTTCACCTCTGATGAGATAAGTACTGCAGGGAGCAAGTGAAGCTGGGCAGAGCAGGCAGGGCTGCTGTAGCTGTAGCTGCACCTGCACCAGCACATGGGCTGGAGCCACTGCTTCCTTCTCCTGGGTGGCTGCTTACAGGGACAATGCCAAGGTGGATCAGATCCAACCCTGGACCTGCCTTTCCTTCTCTCTTTTTGCAAGGGCTCACAAGTGCTGGCAATTCAAACATAAGAATTTAGCACAAAAAGCATGAGTGAGGGCTTCAAACACCTTCACGTAACCACCCTTCCCAGGCAGACCGACTGGTGAGGTTCAGCACTGCCTTCTCCAACAGTCTTGCCCAGTGACAAGGGGGTCTGGCTCTGGCATCTTCAAGAGAGACTGAGAAATGCCCTGAAAGACTGGGGTGGGATCTGTGTAGAATCAGGAGGTTCCTTCTGGCACAAGGCCCTCACAGATGGATGCTCAAGTCAGCAAACAGCTACATCTTTATCCTATGGTGCAAGTGGAGTTGTTCTTGTCTTTCAAACACACACCTAATCATTTTTAAGATCTCTGCCTCAGAACTATCTTTTTGATAAAACTAATCATGGGCTTAAATTATAGATAAATACCCGATATTAAAAGAGCAGTTTGAAAAGGAGGAATGGGGTAGTTTAACAGTGCTCATTTTCTCTGCTTTTCTATAGCACACATCTTGGGCTATTTAACTGTAGAGCTTACGAAGCTTCATTCTGATAACTGTCCTTCCTTTCAAACGTGGCTTCCACAAATGGTTTCTTTACCTGCTATGCTGCTGTTAGCTATATTATTGTAGCAGCCACCATGTCTCCAGCTGAGACTACGAAGCAGACAAGTGAAGAGCTGTATGAAAACACAAAGCCATGAACCCCGTGCTTAAAAAGGCTGGACCCAAAAGCATCTACACTGGGAATAAGGGACACCCCGGTGCCCATGAGGGATCTGGGCTATAATAGCCCAGCAAAGAAGAGTAGCTGGAGAGAATCAAAGAGCCAGGATGAGGACAGAGGTCTGTGCCCACCCCTCTGCCCGTCCTTGTGCTGCTGTTGGGCTGGCAGGAACGATCCAGCTCTAGGTGCTTTTGAGCACTGCACAAACCAGGCTCACGCTGGCTTCCTCTGCTCTGCAGGGAACAATGGCTTTGATCAACAGAAGATTGCTGAGTTAATTGTAATGATATTCTAATAAAGCTGAGGAGATTAATTACGGCTCTTTATCAGAGCTGGCCCTCTGCCAAGGGTGTGCAAAATTGTTTTCCTCTGTTTCTTGTCATTTGAATTTAGGAGAAGAAAGGAGGAAGTTGGGTGCCTTTTTTTCCTGCAGCAATCAGGAGTGTGGCCTCGTGCCCTGCTCGCAGCTCGGCACGTTTACGGAGGGGAGCGGGGAGGGTGCAGACAGAGAAAGCAAATGGAGAACGACAGAGCAAAGCAATTAGACATGATGCAGCACAATTACACTCCTAGTCAATAAGTGGGTCGCTGCAGAGAAGCACAAAGGAATGAGGCAACAGCGTGCGGACCACAGACGTCGCTGCACGGAAGGTAAACCCAGGGCATGTAACACCTTTCCAGGGTGAGGGGGACACAAGACACATGCAGTGCTTGCCATGGGGGCTCACAGTGGCAATGACATCGGGCAGAAGAGCTTCATGGCCTTCATCTTCTTCATGCCACACCGGCGCAGAACAGCGAGTGTCCGGAGAGCAGCCGGAGCCCTGTTAAGTGGCCTTGGGGAACGTGAGACTCAAACCTTCCTATTTCACTTGACAAATAGGTGTTCATTCCAGGACGGATTTAGCAATGCCCAGGCAGGTGACAGACAGACCTGCAGAGGAATGATCCAGGCTGGAAGGCAGCAGATCCATCAGGCAGAGCTCACCGGGAAGGGAGGAGAGCCCGTTCTTGCAGCCAGCTGGGACACGATGTGCTGGCAGAAGAGGCTGCAAGTCAAACCCAGGGAAGGAAACGTGCTCCTCACATAAACCAGAGGGAAACCTGAGGCTTAAAAGAACACCACTTACTTTTAAGCAGGCATCAGAGCAGTACCAGGAACCTCCTACCAACAGGTCAGGGCTTGCTGCTGTGAGGAATTAAAATGGCACCAAAAAAACCCATGGCCTTCAGCTCTCCAAGGGGCACCCATGACGTGTGCAGCTGCTCCATTTTCCTGCATGCCTCTAGAAAGATGCCACATTGCTGCTGCACATGAACCATGAAGACACAGTGGGAGTGTTAAGTATTAATCCCACCAAACAGAACCTAACTGGGTTTAACACATCTGAGAGATGCTCACAGGTATCACTGAGATGGAGAGGGCTGGCACAGCATGCCTGAAGGGATTCATCCAAGTGGAGAACTTGGAAGGAGTAGGCAGGGAGCACTGACCTCCATGTGCAACATGGCTGCTCACAACCTCTGACTGCCTTTCCTTAGCAACATGGGGGCACCGACCACAACATGACAGCAGCATCCTCTGTGCTAAACCACAGGACTCACAGCAAGGTCACAACAGGGTAAGAGTAGGGTCCATGTTTTGTACCATTGCCCTGATAACAGTCGAGATGATTCTTTCGTGTTTTCAATGACCCATAAAACTATCTCACATCCAAAATGTTTGCTCCAACCGAGGGGAAAAAATGCTGATCTCAATACTTTCCTCCTGGAACCTGACAGAAACAATTACTCATTTAGGCTTTTGCAAAGACCATTGAGTATGGCAAAATGTCGCTCCAGGGCTGAAACAACTGGAAAAAGTTCTAAAACCATTTAAAAGCTCCAGTTTTTTAGACAAGGAAACTCCGGTTTTCCCATTTAGAACAAATCCTTACGCTAAATCTGAGTTTACCTTAAACACCAAGAAACAAAACATTAAGAGAACAATTACCAAGAAGATCAACGCCAGAAAGCAAAGTGCTGGGGAGCTGCCTTCATCACCTTCCACACCAAGAAAACGTGCCCTTTTCAGGGTGCCCAAAGTGTGTCAGCAGCTGAAGATACTCCTAAAGAAGGCAATCTCGTTTCCAGCTGCCTCAAGACCTTCTCCCTGCCTGTGTCGGGGCTGGTGCTGGTCCCCCTCAGCGGCACCCGCTGCTCCGGCACGCACTTCCCGAGATTCCCCATAAATAAAATCATCGGCATCAGCTCTCGTGTTCATTTCACAGGCGGCTGCTCTGCTGACAGGTTTCACACGCCGCTACTGTGTCTTGTCAGCTTTATACTCTCAGGCCAACGCCAGCTCGCCAGCTCCCATGTATATACATAAAAATAAACAGCTCAGAAGGCCCAGTAAAGTGACAGATAACATAATGGGACCTGGCTTCAGAAAATAAGCTTGTTTATGGAACCTCTGTGCCTCCAAATGTGATTTATGTCGTGCGGGCTGTGTCTCGGCGATGGTTTGGGGAGGAGGGCTTGCTTGTGCCGCTGGTTAAGAGCTGGCTTCAGGGCTCCTGCCCTAAGACTGGCAGCATTAGTGCCAAGAGCAGAGAACAGTGCTTCCCATAGGATTTTGTTGATAGACTCTTCCTCAGAGTCCAGAACCTGCCCCCCCGCCTCAGGAAAGCCCTCCTTATCCTCTCCAACCTGCCTCCCAAATAACTCCCTTCCTTGGGCTTGCCCACGCTGTCTGCAAGCTGGAGGTAGAGGCATAGAGCTCAAGGCTTCAGCAGCCAGTAGAGTGTAAGAAGTAAAACCAGACAGTGCCTAAAGGAGAGTGTGTGAGCTTCGATCAGGAGAGCTTCTGAACGGCACAAGCAGGTTCTCCTGGTAGCCCCTTTGCTCTGGGCTGCAGATGGTCCTTATTCAATCTCTCGCTAGAAGAGCTTCCTTGCAAACAGGGATAATCCTTCATTTGATGTTTGCTCCCTTGGATATCACTGTTCACAGCAAGCACTGCAATTTGTGTTTATTCTTGCCAAGCCATGTTTATTCTTGAGCCGCTTTGATTGTTACAGTGAAGGCTGGGATGGCTCTTTCAGTCAAAGTGCCTGTTTCCAGGGGGCTAATAATGAGAGACCGTCAATCTGGAGACATGAGGGAAGAAACAGCATTGCCTCCTCTAACAGAAAACAATCAGACACTGCTGCCAGACCCCACACTCTGCATCTCAGTCTCAGAGAGCCTCAGCTCCGGCCCCAGGTGGATGCACCAGCAGGACACCGGCCCCAGCACCTTTCCTGCAGAGCAGCATGGGGCTCTTGGAAAATGCCTCAGTGTATAAATGCCACGAGATGCTGGGGCTCCACCAGCCCCATGCCATGCACTGGACGGATGCCTGTGCATCCATCCGTGCAGGTGAGCCTAGCTGAGCCTCAGTGGTGGCGCTGGGCCTGTTGGGACGGACACACCAGAGCTCCTGCCCCACTGAGGCTCTTCAGCCTCAGTAATTTGCAGTGATTTCCCACACCATGACTGAGGCACCCAGCAGCTCCCATCCTGTGCTGCCCCATGCAGACCAAACCCCTGGCTAACTGCTGCCAAGCACATCCCACACCTCAAGAGGAAGAATCCCCCCTGCAAGCTGCAGGATCACAGGCACAGACCTGCCACAGCAGAGCAGGGGGACCTCAGGCTCAGATGGCAACCATGTGGCTCCCCATCCCTTGTTCCAATCTCCAGGCCTTCATTCCATTCAGATTTTAATCAAACCTTACATTAATGCTGCGTTTTGTCTGGGGCTTGCTACTAAGGAGGGCTGTGGGGGAGGTTTCCCCTCAAATTAAATCATTAAAATGCTTTTCTCAGGCTAAATAATTTTAATCCCCCTCCCCCCCAGCAGACCAGTGACAATAAATATTTAATACATTCCTTGCTTCACTGCATCCAGCATGCTGCCGTTTTAGAAATCATTTTATTGTGCATATTTTTCTTCTTTTAATTACAGTCACCCAGTATCAAACTGCTGCAATAAATAACCAAAGGCAGGGGAGAGATGGGGCAGGAGATGTGTGCTGTGCCGCTGGCACAAGGAGGTGTGATGCAGGGCAGGTATAATACCCCATGCTGGCAGCCACCACTGCTCCTGCTTGGGGCTGACATCTGACCCTCACCTTATCACTGCAGCCAGCCCCTCTGGGGTTACCGAAATAGCACCTCTGGAAGGGATGCAGTGCCTGCCAGCTCCAGCACAGAGCTCCATCCTGTCCTGCCAATGCCCTCTCTGGCAGGGGCCAGCAGCTAATGCCAGGGGATGGGTGTAAAAGCCATCCAAGCGTGCACTGATACTTCTCCAGGATGCCTCCAGCCCCTGGTAATCTGTGGCTGAAGGACTTCCTGAGTCAGGCATCCTATCTCTCCTTTAAAAGCCCTCAATGGATTTATTGTCTTTTTTCTTCCAGGAATTTCTCTAATTACAAGGATAGCCTGAGAACTTCTTAACTGTTCTCTGTCCAAACCAGACACTGATTTCCAGTGCTGGCAGGTAAAGGCACCCTCTGGGCTGGCTGCTGGTGATGCTGAGTGCAGTAAGGGGGGATTAAGACGGAGGAGATGTCAGAAACTGCCCCCCTGTGCTGTTGGAAGATAGATAGCAGGAAGCCCCAGCCCTTCACTGCATGGCCAGATCCTGCTGCTCCCACAGCCAGCAGGCTCACAACCCAGCAGCCTGGCAAGGAGAGGGTTACCGTGTCTCGCAGCCACCACCACAACCAGCCTGGTGGATGGTATTAGCAAAAATGAATAGAAATACTACATGAAGCTAATAAGATCTGAGGGAAGCTCCTTAGACAAGTTGATTTCCAAATCGGACTGACTTTAACCTCACATAAATAAAAATGAACACTTACAAAATACGGTGGAAAAATCCATAAGGGCAGATGAAGGCATTGATGCGTTTGCATCTCCCTCCTGCACTTGCAGTACAGACCAGGGCTCCACAACCCTGCCTGTGCTCTACATTAGCCCAGGCAGGTTGTGTCTGGAGCTGGACTAGGTCTGCAATAGCAAATGTTGCCCTAGGGCATCCCTCAGCCACCAGCAAGGTTCAGGGCCAGGGAAGCTCCCCAGGGCTGCTGGCTGCCTGCACCCTTTGCTCTAGGCATGATGGAGCAGGCAACAAGCAAGAAGGGGCAGGGGCTCAACCTGCTCCCCATCAGCACTGAGCTGCACAAACCCAGGGCAAAGCAAGCCTCCATCTCTGGGTGCAGACAAGGTCTCTCCCCGGTATTCAGACACCTCTTTTCACTAAATCTGGAGGCAGGTAACATCCCCAACCCAGCTTGCTGAATTCGGCTTTAGCTCACTGCTGCTTCCATAAAGCGTGGCAAGAGGACAGACACACGCATCACACATGCATGGAGCCAGGAGGATCTCATAAGCTTGTATTCCTTAGGCCCTGTCACAGAGGTCTGCAGCATAAGCAGAAGATGAGAAGGACCAGTACGAGACATCAGGATGACTGCCTGACAGGTTCCTACACATGCAGCCAAGCCACTGTCACCAATATGGACAGAGGCTGGCAAAGGAGGGATGCAGGGTATATCCAGGAGCTCCCCTTCCAGCAAGAGGCACTGGGGCAGAAAGCAGAGAGCTGAGAGACACAGCAAGTGCTGGCAGAGGCTGTCACCAGAGGCTCAACAAGAAACAGCAAGAAACTGCATGTGGAAGGGGACTACAAGGTTAACAGGAGAGAGAGCTGTGAACGGCCTGGAGAGTAGAGACAGGTAACTGCTGTTTGCCAGCAGGAACCAGCAAAGGCAAGTAAAGCATGGGTAGTAGGAGCACAATGACAGGCAAGGAAAATGATCCTTGCAGCAGAGCTCTGAACAGGCAGGAGTGGGAGAAGATTGCATTTGTCAAGGCCAGAGAAAAGGATGTTGAAGGAATTGAGCTGTGAGATGATGACACTCCGGATGAGAGTTTTAGCTGTACCTTAGCAACCTGATGCGAGGGAACAGGGCAGGCTGAGAGCAGCCATCTCGCCCACAGGCAGTGCTGAGCTGGCCCTTGGATTGGGGTCATCTTCAGTTACCCATGTGAAGCTTGCACATGGATGCTGAGATCCAGGTCCAGGCAGCGCAGGAGACAGCAAATGAGGACAGGCTTTGGGGAGCCGTTCCTGAACCCAGTTGTGTGCTGGCATGATGAAGATCTTCAGACAGACAAACAAACAGGTAGAGAGAAAACCAGGCAAGACTCTTTGGGTTGCCAAGGGAAGGCAGGTCTTCAGCAGATCTGTGGAACAAGGGACCAGAGGAGGGAAACATTCTGCTGGTGTGGAGCTGTTGCCAGGGAGAGCTTATCAGCATCAGGAAAAGCAGGGCATGTGGCCAGCCCTGTGCTGGAACCAGAGGAGCACAGCCAGCAGTCATCCACAGCACGTTCAGAAAGCTACAGGTATTAGAGGGGAGGAAAGGGATGGGGGAGAGTTGATGGGCTCTGAGGTAGAAGGGGAGAAAAGCAGACCCTGTCTGGCAAGGGAAGATCAAAGAGGAAAGAGGTAGGGAATCACACTGCACCTCCCTCCAAGCTCAGCCAAGCCCTCCACAGGCCAAGAGGCATGAGGAGGCAAAGCCCTAACCCAGCCAGCTCAGAAATCCTGGCAAGAGCAGCAGCTGCCCTCTAAAAAGGGGTCTGGCCTTGGGTAAATAACGTGAGCAATAACAGAGTGGAGCAGCCTTAAGTATCCATTTCTTCCACACCAATAACACTGTCTACAACTTTGGCTTTACAAGCAACTATTCACAGGGCAATGAATCTACAAACATGAAAGAAACAGCTTCTGGGCTGCTTGGAACAGAGAGAAGGAGCTCGGAGATGAGCTCCCCTTGCCTAAAGTGAGCAAGGTCCCTGGAAAATAGGGATGTGCCGAGGGACACTGGCAGTGAGCTGACCCTGGGGCCCACATGCACCTCTTGAGAGCATGGTCAGTCCTTTGAGGCTCGGTGATCTTTCCTCTGGCGCCACGTGCCAGCCCAGAGCTGGCTGTGGGCAGGACCTGCTGTTCACAATGGGATTTGCTGGCAGCCAGGGAAAGGACTGGGGACTCTCAGCTCTGCTTCTGCCAGGAGATAACCTGGGGGCAATGGAGGAGCCAGGGACCAGCACTGGGCACACAGCAGTTGTCTGGGATAATATCATGCACAATTTGGGACCCATAAAGAAAGCAAAGCTTTTTGACCCAATTCATGAGTGAAAACCACCCCACCAACCAACAGACCCAGACCCATGCACTGAATCCTCCAAGGTTTTTGTGGTGCTGAAATTCAGGCTCTAGGAGAGAGGAATTCCCACTGTGCCCTTCTCTGCGCTCACCACTCATTAACCTCGGCATGGAAATTTTTCCTACCGTTTTCAGGAGGTGCTTTGAGCTGTTTTCAGCTCAAAACGCTCTGTGCAGTGAATCCAAATTGGACTTGGTAGACAGGGATAACAGGAGGCTGTGAGCGGGAACGAAAGCCCTGCACAACACACAAACACACATAGAACATGCAGACACCTCCAAGGGTTTTCCACCACCATAAGTCCAGACCTTGCAAACTTCTCCTGGGATTTACTGGTCAGATTTCACTGAATTTGGCAGTGCAAGGAATTAACCCCACATATACTAGCGCAGGAGCAAGGCTTGGCCATGAACCTCCCCAGTGCCTTGTGCCAGAGCAGATCAAATGCAAACCCCACCAGCAGGCACAAACACTCTTATGGCTATCCAGAAACGAAGGATGATTGGAAGGGAAGAAGCCTCCCTGTGCCCAGAGAAGATCAGACTGGAATGTGGTGCTACTCACGTTGGGAGCTAGAGTGATCCCAGTCAGTTTGGCTGACTGGCACAGGATGGGTGGCTCTGCCCATGGCACAACTCAGGCCTTGGAGAAGTTCCCAGTCCTCTCAAAGGGCACAAAGTGAAAGAGAAGGACTTACAGGGGCTTCACAGCATGCTCAGGCAGGGACAGACACGCAGATGTCCAGGGCAGACTGGGATGAAGGCAAAGGAAACTGTTCATAAAAGCAGTAGATTCACCCTTCTCCTCTCCCCCCTGAAACGCAGGTTTCATATCAGCCCAGAGATGAACAGCTCAAATTTGGAGACGAACTTCAGAAAAAAAAGTGAAAAGGAGACTTTCAGAGTGGATTTTTCTTTGCCTGGATAAGTGTGGCACTTTTCCCTGCAGGAGCGAGCCAGCATGCGCAAACAAGAAGCAAAATGAAATGACCTCAAACAAATGAAATGGATTTTCATGGTTTGTTTCTTCCTCAGGGTGTTTGCGAGGGGAAAGGGATCACTGTCAGCCTCCCAGAGATGTTTCTTAGCTGTTCTCCTTCACACACCACATTGAAAACCTTAGATATTCAGAGAGCTCTAATTGCAGCTCTGGGGTACCCTTCCCTGTCTCCATCCTGGCCACAAACTGCTCTTTCCTTACTGCTTTCCCAAAGGGTAGAGGCTCTACCCGCACCCAGAGATCATCATGTACCTGTTCCTGCCAGCACAACACCTTGGGGGGAAGAGGGGTTTCACAGATGGTGTGCGCAGGTCTGTACATGCGCATATAAACTCTGCGGGCTGGAAGGAAGGAAGAACCCGAAGTAAAGAATCCCCTTGCCCTCACTAAGGCCAAACAAACAGAGTGAAATGGGAGCCTGATTTGCATTGCTTTGATTGAAGATGTAATTTCCTGCTGAATCAATGTGGTTGCGTCCAAATCAAACCTGAAGTCCCTCAGACGTTATAACTCTTTTCCTTTCTTCCCTCAGGGGTTGCCAACTTTTAAGGCTGACCAAGGATGATGTATTACAAGAAGGAATGGACTTAAATAAGAGAAGGGCAAGAAAGGAGATGTTTAAAAAACCTGCAGAAAAAAAGGCTCCATTGCTAGGAATGCAATGCTCAGCCCCACATCCCACATTGCATCACTTCAGGCTGAGAGCATGCCTTACACACAGAGCTGTGCCCTACACGCCATGGGGCTAGGGCTCTGTTTCACCAGCAGCCTCCTGCTCGAAGCACTTGATATCCACTACCATAACTCCCCTCAGCCCATCCCTTGGGACCTTCTCAACACAGGCTGCCCATGGTACACGGTTCCCCATGGTATATGGTATCATCCTCAGGACGGGTGGGAGACATGCAGGTCTTGCTAAGCATGCCTTGCTAGGATGGCCTGTGGTAGAAATTTGGGCCCAAGTTCAATGCTGTTACAATTGGGGAGTGTTTTCCAGAGCTCTTCAGACACTGATGGTCTTGACCCTGCTGTTTCTGCCCCAGTAAAGCCATTTTTGGGGTGAGATTTCTCTCCTCCTTTGCTCGCATCTCACCAGCCCATCACAAATGCCACCCAGCTGGCACTTAAATGCCTTCCTCAGGCTATCAGTGCCTGGGTAAGCCTCCTCCCTGCCACGGACCTGCTACACGCTGCGCTCCCTCGCTTGTTCTCTTTTCTTTCCTTACAGAACCATATTTATGAGATCCCTTCAAGGTCTCCATCGATCGCTTGGGAGGCCTTGGCCACACAGCAGGTATCAGAGCAGTGAGGGGCAGGGAGCAAAGGGGAACCAGGGCTCATCAAGGACATATTTACTGGGCAGCAAAGGACGTACTCCCATCCTCGCTAGCCTCATCACCCCCCATCCACACTGCAGCTGCATCCAGCTATCAGGCAGCATAGTGCTGAGTAGAGAAGGCACAAGTCAGTGCAAGAGAAAGGAGAATAACATCCACAATGATGAAAAACTGTGCACTATAGCCAGGGGGGAAGTTACTCGCACGTTACTGAGCAGCTCTTTGCTTTGCCCTTTGTCTGAAGCCCTGGAGACTCACAGCCACACTAAGAACATGCAGCAGAGATGCGCATCTCCAGGGCATGAATTCTGCCCCTACACAAGCTTCACTGCCCGAACTGCAGCTTCCCAGCCCAGAGCACCCCTGGGAAGGATGCTTCCCTGCAAGGATGCTCACAGCTTCAATTTATGTGAGGGAAATCCATCACAGGGCATGAAAGCCTTTCATTCAGGACAATTTGTTGCAGGAGTTATAAACAGAGGTGCTGGGAAGCCAATTGTCAGGCCAGGAGCAGTGCAGATTGGTAAGGCGGAGAGGGCTGCCCCTGCAAGAGGGATGAAAGCCACCTAATAAATATTGATTGGGCAGATGAGGCTGTAAATAGCACATCCGCTCCCAAGCTGGGCATGAGGGAGACAAGGGGGCAGGGACGGGCAGCCTCTTCCCTGGGTGCTGTTTGTAACCTGGAGTCATCACTCAGAGGCAAGGACCATGGTGCAGGCAATGCCAAGGCCAGGGGAAGGGAGAGAGGAAGAGATTGATTATCCTATAAATCAATTGCTGGGCACTGATTACAAAATAAACCACCAGGGCAAGGGTCAAGTGCTTTATTATATCACCCAGCCCACAAGATTTATTTACCACTTGGGCCATCAGTCCCTCTTGCCATCTATTACATGGAGCTGCAGCCCTCTCCACCTTTGGACACAGCTTCTGCCTCCAAACACCACCAGGCACAGCCCTGCAGGCAGCAGCAAATGACTTAGAGAAGAGATCCAGCAGTGAAGACCGGGCAGGTCCCGGCCCACATAGCTACATCTACAGTGCTGGGAAAGGTGACAGCCAGGCAGACACCAAGTGGCTGAGAGTGCTCACCAAGCCCTCCATCACCTTCATAGAATCACAGGATGGTTTGGGTTGAAAGGGACCTTAAGGCCCATCCAGTTCCAACCCCTGCCACGGGCAGGGACCCCTTCCACTAGAGCAGCTTGCTCCAAGCCCCTGTGTCCAACCTGGCCTTGAACACTGCCAGGGATGGGGCAGCCACAGCTTCTCTGGGCACCCTGTGCCAGCGCCTCAGCACCCTCAGTTTGCTTCTAAGCTGTCTTCCATGGTGGGAGAGACCAGAGGAGCCCAGTCTCCTCTACAAAGAGACACCATGCCTGGCTGGGGTGCACCATGCAGAGCCCCTGGGTGCACTTGCCATTTCTTTCTGGGTTCCAGGAAAGACCAGATCCTTTGAGAGGATCAGCAACTTCCCAGCAAGGGAGCAGGGACTCACTCCAAATCTGATCCATACCTGGCCAAGCTTTCCATGCCCCCTTCTACCATCTGAGCTCTGTATCCATACAGGGAGAGCTGCAGAGACTGCCTCATAGCACTTAACTGGAAATCAGCCTAAAAAACTTCATTTTTCCCCCCCCCCCCCCTTCCATTTCTAACTTTAGATTTTAAACACAGGCAGCAATAAGAGGAATTCCTGGGAGTACTGTTCATCTGTTTCCCATAAGCTGCTTGTCCCTGACCATGAAAAGATTTTTCAATCTGGCTCCCAAAATATAAAAACCCTAAAATGGACTTTTTTGAGTCCTTCACATCCACCAAAGGAGAACGACGTCAGAGCTGTGTGATGCACGCACGTGTACTTGGGGGTGGCAAAGGGAGGAGGAGGAGGAGAGGTGCCAGCCCATGCGCCGTGGGCAGGGCGCCTTCTGCCTGCTCCAACCACAGCCCACGCCTAGGGGAGTGAAGGCACCAGCCTGGGTGCTGTGATAGCCTGGGCTGGGGCTGTTTGCACCTATGGGTGTCCCCACGGACCATGGGACCCCCATGCCCTGCATGACGGTACTCTGCCAGCATGGTTGCTGCAGCTGGCTCTAACCGTGGGGTTTATTCTTCCTTCCACAAGTGCTGAATGTTTCAGCTCGTGTTTTAGCCTGTCTGCCCAGCAGAGAATGGAGACTGAAGCTCACGGGTCCAGCCACACAGAAGACCACCACCAAAAGGGACAGCTGAAGCTATGAACTGCAACACACTCCAACACTGATGTAAGTCAGTGCTCGGTGATGGACCCTGGCTGGGGATACAGTCCCCACATAATCCTCCTGCCCTAGGGTAGGATTCAGCCACCTTTTCTAGGGCAGCTCATGGCCCTGGCAAGCCCTGCTCTGCTCCACCGATGCGACCTTCTTAGTAAGGTCAGCCACCACTTGACCTCAACTGTCTCGAGCTTGAAAACAAAAGCACCCTCATCCCCAAAAGGTAAAGCCCCCAACCCAGTTTCTCTGAATTGTAACTGGACCATCTCCAGTTCTCTGGGACTTTCATGTCCCAGCAGAGTCAGAAACACACAAGGGTCCATGGCTGTTCTACTGGTCCCTCTTTCCCCAAGGGAGGCAACAAGCTCCACAGTGCAGCCATGGGTATCTACCAGCACTGTGCTGCTCTCAGGGGGTACGTTTCCCACTGCATGGATGGACTCCACAGAATATGGTGCTCATCTTCAGAGCTGGAACCCTCAGCCATGGTCACCACCTTGACCTTGGTAGGGAAGGATGCGAGAGGTAGCCAGCCCCTCCTGCACTCTACCACGGAACCCAATGGCAGTAATACATCATTCCAAGCATTGATTGCCTCATTCTTGGAGGCTTACTGCAAATCCCTTGGAGTCAACAGTGGATTACTTTTAGGGTTTGGTATGTCTGCTCCTCTCCCACAGGGGTTTTGACCCTTCTGGACATCCATCACTCCTATCGTTTGGCCTAGCTTCATGTTTCTGATGATGGAAATGAACTGAGGTTATGGTCTCCAGCCCTGCTTTTGCTCCTCCTGGCAGATTTAGAAGTTCACATTTAGTCTGAAGGAAGGAAGATGGAGAAGAGCCTTGCCAGCTGCTGTTCCTGTAACTGTTAGGACAGGAATGAGACCTTAGCAAGCCTTCATTTACTATTCAAATCCTCAGAGCATGACCACATGTAACCGGGACTTCTTATTCCTCTCTGAGGTAACTGGAGGGACAAGGATTAAAAAGGGGAGTTGCCATGTAACTGGCCCCTCTGCTACTAACCACTGTTTAAAGACAGCATCTGGGCATATGGGCCTAAGGCTCTGTAAAGATCTACAGGCAGAGGTGGGTGTTCTCCTACAGGCTGCTTTTGCCTGCATCTCCCTACTTTGGGGTATATTTAGTGTATGTTCAAAGGGATGAGGCACGTGTGCGTGCTTCTCGCCATGGATTTGGCATGCGTGTGGTTGAAAGCAGGACTGTGCTCCATGGAGATGGGATGGTGGCCAGGAATGCAGCTCTCGGTACCTCTTCCTACAAGTGCATGTTGACATTGCTTGCTTTCTTCACATTCTGTTTTTAGGCACCAGGAAAGCTCCATCACTTCCCTCTCCTGGCAGGATGGGGACCTGATTAAATCTTTTTATTGGATTTTACAAAATAATTTCATAGATGCTGTTCCCTAGAGCCCTGCAGGGTGCAGAGAAGACAGGGGAGGGAGAGAAGATGGTATAAGAATAAAATGGAGAAGGAAAATACTTTACTCTGAAACGATGTTTCCTGAATAATAGATCAGACATCTTACTTGCCCTTTTCCCTTTAAGTGCTCTTACAAATGCCCCTGAAACATGCAGTCATGAAAAAGTTACCATTTCAGTAACAGCTTTGCTTTCCTACTGCAGCTCCAAACTCTTTCCCCAACTCTCAGCAGCACCCATAGCTAATGGGCTGCTGACACCTTGGAGATGGGCAGGAGCAGGAGGACAGACTCCTCACCATCCACAGCACGTGCAGTCAGCCCAAAGCATCCCCTGCAGTCTGACCCCTGCTTTAACTTGATGCTGTTAACACAGACCAAACTGGTGGAGGCACAACGCTGCCCCTCTCCTGAGGGGGCTGTAGGCTGGGGTTGGTCCATGAATGAAGCCACAAAGCCCAGCCACAAGCAGCAGGTTGTGTGGGGCTCCAGGCTTTTAGCTTCCACCTCCCTGTCCCCAGCCACGGCCAGTGACAGCTCGATGAGCCTGATGTACCCATGGGGAGCTCACTGAGCAGACCCAACCTCCGGGAAGCTTGAGGCCAATGAAACAAGTGACAGGGATTGAAAGCTGTGACTGCCTTGCTGTTTTAGCGCTCCCCACCTAGGCAATGTCCTAACAGTAATGCTTCAGACCTAGAAATCCCACACCAGTCCCTAAAAAGAAGTCAGGTCTTTGCTACTTTGAGGAATGTCTTGGGGATGATTCACTTGCCCAATTCCATTTTCATATATTCAAATTAGATTGCGACCCTCTGGCCCAGGAACGAGCTGTTGCCTACCAGAAGGCAGCAGTCACTCGTGCAATGGGCAGCTTTGCGCCCTTGGTCCCAGTGCAATAAAAAGGAATACAAATAAAGACAGGCTTCTCAGGGAGCTTCAGGTGTCCTTCCAGGAGAGCCCCCACAGGGCTGGCTTGTTCTGAGATTTACTGTCCCAGGTGGATGCTTAGGAAATAAATCTCTCAGTGCTGCAGAGATGCCTCACCTGAACCCCCCCAGGGGGCAATAAGTGTCTGAGCCAAACCGGATGCCAGTCGAGTCTCAGGTGACAGCAACTGCAGTCAAGTGAGATAAAGGTGAGGAATAAAGCACATTACCCTGTGGGCAGCGTTCATGGCCAGCAGCAGAGATTGGCTGCAAGTTTCTTGCTCTCTAGGTGGCTCTCAAGGTCACATTGCTGGGAGCATTAAGGTTGTGTGTGCAATCTTTAATATATGGTTTCGAATGAGTTTTGGGGGTGGGAGCGACATTTCTTCCAGCACTGTGCTCTCTAACAATTGCTGTTTCCCCACAGGTTCTAGTTTCCTTCCTGCAGCAAGTGTTCACACAAGCTCCAGGTCAGACCACCTCTGCTGAGCTGGAATGGGACTGCAGTCCCCCAAATCCGGCATTCCTGACACTTGCCTGGGGAGGGACAGGGCTGCTGTTTGACATGGCATCCTCCATATCCGCTCTGTTGTTACAGGGAGCAGTGGCAAAGTGTCATCTCACCTCAAACCGCAGGAGAACCGCTGCACCCACAGCAGTACCTTGTGCCACGCTTGGGACTGCCCTCAGAGCAGCATTCCTCCTGCTCCTGCCAGATCCCACTGCAGCCCTGTCCTAAGGGCATCCATCTGTAGGATTTCAGGCTGTATCTGTCACCCAACACATCTTAATCTTGACTTTCAACACCCCCTGCTGCTCCATTCCCAGCCAAGAGCACCTCATGGGCAAGGGATGAGGGCAGCGAGTGGGCAAAGCCCAGCCCGACTGCCCAGAGACCAGCAGAGCAGAGAGCTGGCAGCACACAAAAGCACCCTGCAGCAGAAAGGGATTTGCAGTGTAGTGAATAGCTAACTGATAAATACTACAGGAAGAAAAGTCCAAGCCCTGGATAAAGATAGCTTATGGTGTTAAGCTGTGCCCATCACGCAAGAAATGGAAGGCACCTGCAGCTGCTATTACACTGCCCCACACCCAGCACAAATGGTCATTTGTTTCTGACTGTCTTCTTATTTCAAGTTAAAGACAGCAACAAAGAGAGGAAGAATACAAAGCCTCCCCAAGAGGCTAAGCACAGCAATTCACAAAATGGCATCTCCTGCCTTCGTAAGCACCAAGAGCAGAGGCAGCTCCTGCTGCTGCACAGCCTTCTCGTCCTCAGCCCCGGCTCAGGATCTCAGGAGGTGGGTAGGAAATCAGGGACGTTCATTCCTAACTCTGTGATGAGCAAAAAGAACAACCCACAGGCTCTAACCAAACCTGAATCTTTCTGGAACTCGGGCATTCATCTTTAGAAAGATTAATAACTCCCTCTCAGTATCCGCACTTTGCTCTTCCCGGTTTGCGAGGAGACACAACGCAGACACAGCTCCCTCCGCCAGGCAACCGGCTCATGCATAACACAGAGCTCTAGGAATCTCATACATGATCTGCAGGCCTGCTTCCAGCCCTTGCAGCTTCATCTCCTCCCGGAGGAGCTCCTGGGAAGCCTCCAGGCTTTGAAGCTCACATTGGCGTATCAGCATCCCTCCATCCAGGCTCCCTGGAGCGCCTGCCTTGCCACTGAGGGCAGCCACCATCTCATGGGCCACTGGCTTGGCTCCTTCCTTGTCCCTAAATCACGCAGGCAGATGGGTTTAAATACATCAACTGATTTCCTAACCTTACATCTCCCTGCGAGCAGCTGGAGCCGTCACAGGCACGTTATGCAGGGGCAAACAGGAGAAGCATGAATTTGGGAGCCCTTGATCTGCTCCCAAGCCAGTGGGAAGGGACGGGTCGACACCAGCTCCCACCAACCCCCGTCAAAAGCCATCTTTCACAGGCAGGGATTTGACAACCAGTGTGTAAAAGGAGCCTGTATTCTACACCACAAACTGCCATCACCACAAGTCGCATCTCTTGGCTTTCACCAAGCAGCGGAGCATTAACTGGGTCCCTCAGCGTGTGAGGGAAGCTCGTGCTGTCACCACTTCGCCCTAGATAATGAAGGCTTTCATCTCCAGGTTTGCGAACTTAGCACCTTGCCAGAACTAGGACTCAGTTTTAGTATTAAAAGCAATGCATATTTGTCAAAGCTAGCCAGGCAGCGAGGAGGGGGGCTGGCAGCAGCATCCCTCTCCCCATCTCACACGTGCTTGCCATTTCGCACCATTTCAACAGCTCTCCAGCTCTAGTCCTTATAATTACAGTGAAACCCCCTCACACTCAACCATGGAGCCTTACAGCCAAGATGCCAACATGTGTTTCCACATAAAGCCTCATTGCAAAACCCTTAAAATTTCTCAGAGTCTCTGCTTTATTCCCATCCTCCCTTACACCATTGTATTCACATGGTGTTCAATTATTTACAAGCATACAAAACACTCCAGCCCACATTGTCAACTGGCATTCATCACTGAAGTGCCAACTAAATCAATGGAGCCAAAGATCTGCTCCAGAGAAGGATCTGTGCAGCTATCCCTGAAGACCCTTTTATTCCTTCCACGGCATACCTTGGGAAGAGGAGGACATAAAACCAGCTTCTTTTTGTCATGCCCCGAGTTTGCCACACACACAAGCACACTGATGCCCACTGCTGACCTACTAGTCATTCATGTGCCTACCACATACTTGTCTCCCATGGCAGTCCCAGGTGTTCCTGAAAGCAGGCATTCACATTGCCCAAAGTCCTCTGGCAACACCAGGAGCTCTGTGCATAGGGGCAGGCCTGTGGGTGTTAGGAGAGCATCCTTGACTTGAATGACAGATAAAACTTGCGGATTATTCAGCCAGGCTTGATGCTACCTTGGGGCTGGTGCAACGCTATCTGTCTCCAGTCTGTTCCTTTAGGCTTTCTCTCCATCCTTTCAAGTAGCAGCAAGGAGGCCGAGGGGAGACAGCTTCCCCTGGCTGCTGAGCACAGCGGGGGTTACTGATGGCCGGTCATTTCTAGCCTTCCAGCCTCCACCGTTTGAACTCAACAAGACCAACAGAGCCCCAGGACACAGAACACAAGTCAGAGAGGCCAATGTATTGGGATAGGCATGGGTTTAGGATTCCTCTAAAGCCACGGCACAATCTTCAAACAGTTAGTACTTTTTTAGGATGGATGAGTCCCCACAGAGCACACTTAGCTTTCCACAAGACCAGAGCTAGCGTAACCAATCTTTCAGTAAGTCTCTTTGTCAGGACTTCATGATCACACCAAAAAGAGGAGCTGACTTTTGAAAGACACTGTATTTCACCTCCATTTAGAATCAGAAAGCGAAGAGTTCATGAAGAGATGAGTGTAAAGAACAGGTCTATTCCCTCGAGAGCATCTTCACACACAGACTGGAGAACCTGGGCCACTGGGCACATCATTAGAAGACAAGAGTTTAAATTTACTCTTATTATCATCACCAGTTCATGAACTGGGGCCACTCCATCGCAAACCAGGAGGTCAGGGAAGCACAGGAGACAGACACCAAGCTGTGTCATACTGCACTGAACCCAGCTTACTCATCCCTCGTGTACCACCACAGCAAAGAGATGTCACATGGCCTTCATCATGACTGGAATCATAATATCCATGATTCACATGGAAGACTTTTTTTATACAAAGCACCAAGATAAAAATAAAATGAAGGGGGAAAAACTTCACAAGAAACTTGTTTCATTCCCTACAAGATGGAAAAACCAAGGCGAACGTAAACAGCTCAACTTGACCCAAATATTTCTTCGTTGCTGAGTAACCCAGCAAAAAAATGTTGTTATCTCACCAGCATCTGTGGAGATGTGATGGAAGGGAATTTTAAACAAATATTCCTTGTTTTAGGCATTTCAGGCTGGACATGAACTCTTGGGGCTGCTGCTCTTGTAGCATCCCTGACGCTTTTCAGTAGGGATCAAACAGTTGAGGGCAGGCAGCATCTGTAACATCTCCAACACATTAACATGCTGTTGACATGGAGGTTTACATGGTACATTTGGGTTAAAGCTTTCCAAGTTCTCCAAGAGGAGGACGTGGCCGCTCTGTGAAGACTGTAAGCAGGAAATAGATGCTCAGGCCATGACTACAGCAGGAGGTGGGAGGAGGGGTAGTCACAGCAGATGGCTTTGAGCCATTTTGGGTGGCAGTAGGCACCCGCCGAGGGGCTCAGACTTTACAGCCCACACTGGCTGCCATATGTTGTGACAGTGGCTCAGCGTCACACAGGACCCAATTTATAGCACACTCCGTGGCTGCAAGTACCACACTACCCTCCTACTGCTCTCCATTAGTGAAATCGCCTTTGCACCAAGCACCTTCTAGCACCCTGCTATCATATTTACTGACTTTTTCATCTTTCTGTCGGGGGAAGGTATCTGAGAGATCAGCAGAGAGATTCAGGCATAAGGTTTTAGTCTCATCTGTGCTCTGGAGGTCAGGCCTGCTCGCTCCTTCACTCCCTCCCAACAGATAAGCACTATCTCAACAACACAGAGATGCTTTTGGAGATCACCTTGGCCCCTGCTAAGCTGTGCAGCATATCTGCCATGTGTGTCCTGGACCTCGAAGTGCACAGCAAGCAAGGCTGTGCCCGAGACACTGGGAGAGATCAGAACAGGCAAGGTGGGAGATAAATGCAATCCTTCTATCGACAGCAGACATCCCTGTATTCCTCCTGGAATAACTCTGGGAAATGAGAGCATGAGGGAAAGGAAGGCCTGGAGGTGGGAGAATGGAAATCAGTCTTCCATTGGAGAGGGCTTGGAAGGAAAGGATGCCAGCAGCGCCTGGCAACAGGCTGCAATGAGATGGGCAGAGCAGAGGTACAGCATTGCTGCACTACCACATGCTTTTGTTGTACAGCAGCAGCAATGCAACCCCAGTGCTGTGGGATGATGGCAGGGTAGCAGTGCAGCCCAACAAGCTCTGGAGATGGGGGAAGCAGGATGTGTTCTCTAAACCAGAGAGCAGGGTCCTTCCACCTCTGGAGACTCTCTGAGAAACACAGCAGGCTGCTCAAAGTACGTTGTCTCAACCACATACAACTTCATGGGCTGGATGCTCTGCCCCACATGAGAGCACTGAAGGAGAAGTCAGCCCATGCTCCATCACTGGAAGGAGCAGGTCACCCTGAAACACCCTTTTGCATCCCAGCTGGATCAGCACAACTGCCAAACTGAAGATTAAGGCAGTTCACCCTGTGAGGGTCCTTAAAATATCAACTCAGTGTGAATATTACAGCTCCCACCAGGGCTCTGAGGGAGGACACTCATCCACACTTGTGCTAGGCAACTGCCGTTGCATCTTGGATTCATGGAGAAGCTGGGATATTTATAACATTTGGAGAGAAACAGCCACTCACCATGGTTATTTTAACTCGGAACAGAGCCAGTGCATTCAGGCCAGTCCTGCTGCATGTACCTTTGCTAGTGCCCTCCCTCCCCTCCATGGCAGATGCCTGGTTTGCCTCCCAGCTCACAACAATTGCATTTTAATCCTCAGGTGATGCATCTCCTTGACATGCACAACAGGCACAGCCAGGGAGCTTCCTGCAGGAAGTGATTACAGAAATTAAGCTCACCCAAGCAATTAGAAGAGCTAAGATATATCTCAAAGCTCCATTTCCCCCCCCTCTGCTCCACCTCAGACCCACAGAAGACTAAAACACATCAGCAAGAGGGGACTTTGCTGCCTGAACCTCCACCAGTGCTGACAGCCCAGAAGCTCCAGTTCACCAAGGCCATCAACACAGCCCAGCTGTCCTGGTTGGGCTGGATCAAGCAGTTCCATAAAGGAAGTGGTATCGGTTCAACCAATGCAGACTGGAGCCTGGGAGCAGCATTTTCAGCCCTGGAAAGCAGAGGCTGTGACTGATCACAGCCAACACATCACAGGCAACTCCATAATCCCCCCAGCAAAGCAGACCTCAGCTGCAACTTAATCTGAGCTTCTACTTCAGATCTCAGAGCAGCTCAAGTGAAAACGAAAAGCAACTGATAGAGGAAAACCCACCAAGTGAAGGGGGGGCAGAGGCAGGGAACGCAGCTGGGAAGAGCATCGCCACCACAGATGGAGCAGGGCAAACACTGATTGCCTTCTAATGATTCCAGCGCTTTCCTTCCCAGGAGGCTGGTAACTGCGGGGTTCCTGCCTGCCCTCCGGTGGCTGAGGACAGGAGGAGAACCAGGAGCGTGCCAGCAGAGCAAGCCAGGAGCAGAGCAGCCAAAGGCCTGATTTACCTCGCTGGGGACCCTGGAGATGAGCGCCATTCTTTGGAGCACCATTGCAGAGCATGTCTGCTGGGACACCTCTGTGAGAATCTGAACTGCACAGCGGAGACTGTGGAGAGTTGAGTACCTTGAGGTCCCACCTGACTCGAGCATGATTTGCTTCTTGTCAGAAATATGGGTAGGAAAGAGCATAAACAAAGCAAGGAAAGCCCAAGTGGCTTGCCCCAGATTCAGCTGCATTTCTAAGGCTCTAAAGAAATGCAGGAATGACCTTCTCTGTCCTGCTGCCACCATACCCCTGGATTCAGTCACTTCCAGGTCTCAGACAAGGGCCCCACTGCCTTTCCCCACACTTTATGATGAAGCTGGCTTCATGTATCGCTATGCTGCTTTGTGACCTGGAGAAACCCAGTTTGGTAAAGCACAGCCAGATGATGAGTATGGCACAGCCAGCACCAGGAGCTCAGTGTCATCCACAGGTGCCCCCATCCCCTCCAACTTCTCCCTGCACTAGCCCTGAGGGAGCACCAGGTTCGGGCCCTCAAACCTTCAGCAGGTCCCCTCTATGTGAATCTCACCCAGCACCACACATACAATCAGACAGCAGCCACAGAAGGGTGAATAACCTCTCAGCTAAACCTTCCTCCAAGTGGGCAGGAACTGGTGCTGCAGTTTCTGCTGGCATTGTCATTACAGTGGTAGAAAGTGACTCACGTCTTTGATGGGAGCTCGGAGAGATGTTGGAAATCACATCTCATCCTGCCTTGCCCTACCCAAGCCTGTCCACGGGGCTGGGGGGGGGGGAAACATCATCCCTTTTAACACAAGAGAACGGAATTGGTGCTACAGCTACCAACAAGCTCACCCTCCACCCATTCCAGCAGCATTCCAAGGACTGCTGTACCTGGGAAGATCTGGGGTTGAATGCTCTCAGTGCTTGCAAGGAGACAATCAGGCATGCTGTGAGCAAGGGGGCACTGAACCCCAGGCCACAGAACAAGCTTTTCCAAAGGAAGAGTGAAAGTGAGTCCCCAGAAGCCTGCAGCTGCACCACATCTGTGGCTGCTGTGCCATTTAGCCTCTAGTGTGAACAGAGCACTACTGCATACCACCCCCATGCCAAGGAGCAACCAATTTGGGATCCAGGACTAAGACACTTCAGTGGCAGTGGCCACCACCATACACATAGCACAGACAGGAAGCTCTTGTACCTTCACACCCACTGCCCTGCTCCCCGAGGACCCAATTCCGAGCCCTCCAGAAAAAATCAATGAGATAACAAGGAGATGAGTCGCAGCCAATATGGATTTGTCAAGAGCAAATCACATCGAGCCAATCTATCTTCCTCCCGTAATAGCATAACGGGCTTTCGGCACAGCACTACCTGTCAAACAGCTCAGGTTTAGTAAAGCTTTTGACACTGTCTTGCCTACCATTCCCATAAGCAAGAGGAATATGGTCTTAAGAAGAACTATGACAAGGCAAGTATAAAACTGCTCAGATCACTGTATGCAGAGGGCAGATACCAGTGGTATCGCCTCTGCTACAAAAGAACATGTTGACAAACAGGATTTTATAGGAGTCTGTCACATACTGGCCCTCTTCAGGGCTTCTGCTACTGACCTGGAAAATGGAGCAAAAAGGAAGCTTGCAGGTAGCATGAAGGTGGCAAGAACAGCAGGTTCTTTAAGACAGTAGGACTAGAAGATCTTGATTGCTCAAGAAATAATCCTTTATTCCCCCCAGCAGGAATAATCAGTTGTCCAAGAGCAAGTGTGCAAATACAAAGAACAAGTTTTCAGGGTCTACTGCTTCACCACTCAAGCATATCAAGGGCTATTGATGCTGCAAGGGGCCTGAGGCCTCCTGCTCTTCACCTATAACAGTAGCACGTAGGGTCCAAGACGAGCAGCATGTTGCATTAGGCAAGCATTTACTCAGAGCATCATGATCAGAATTGGTATCAAGCTCAAAGGGCCCCAAATAGGACCAGAAAACACGAGTTCCCATTCCCAGGCTGCTCTTTATCTACTGCATCACTGTCACCTCTCTGCAACTGGCACATTCGCTGTCTCTTTTGAGAGCTGCTTTCAGCAGGGCATGTGTTCCTGTGCCAGCAGCACATCATGCTAATGATGACAGCCAAGCACATACTAGATCCGACTGCTGTGCACACCATACATGTTTCATAACATTGTCCCAACTGCCTTCTCCAGCCCTCCTCATCACCAGCTGCACCTGATTCTGCTGTCAAGTATCTTCCTCTTCCCCTCCTACACCTCACACCACCTTAACCTGTAGTCTCTGCAAGACAGAGACTTCCCATTTCAGGTTGGTTTTGTTACTAGAAGCAAACAAAGCACAAACACCCTGCAAAAGAAATAAGCCAGCATGTCCAGACGTGGCACTTTGTATGGAAAGCCATGACCAAGCCCCTGCAATGAGCTACATTTCTAGCATGCAGGGAAGAGACCCTTGCAGTCATTCTCCACATGATCTTTGGGCTTCCCCATGCATTTGGTTTATCTTAGCTGGCAGAGACCCAGACCTTGTAGCCCTGGGAACTCAGATGTTCCAGGTAAGTTCATTCACTGCCAGAAGCAGCAAGCAGAGCTTCCAAATAAGTGACACTTCCTTAAGAGTTGCTTTTGGCAGCCAATTGCAGGGAAGGCTGTGAAGTAGCAATGGATTTATTTGGCTCCTACGGAGGTGACTAATGGGAACATGATCCAACAGCTAAGGCGGAGGACTAGATGGCAGTGCCCCCCACAGCTGCCTTTGAAGAAGACACTTCCCTCACATGTTGTGCCGCCCTCCCTGTGCGCACATCTCCTGGGGATAAACACAGTACTCTCTTTGCCACATGCTCCAAGAGCCCAGAATGGGAAGCAAATGAAAGCAGGAGAACCAGGCTAGGGAAGGAAAGCCAGCATCACACTTTAGGTTCAGAAGCACCCAGTCAGCTGGCAAAACCCTCTTCACTATGGATGTGATCTATGGGTATTGACAAGGCAGATTACACAGAGCATCACCCAGACCACAGGCTTTTAGCACCTGTGGAGTATGTCTGAATGCAGTCTTATCCCTGCAGAATAAACTCTGAAATGAAGCGCTGCAGCAGGAATTAGTGAGTGGGGGTCATCCCAGGGCAGGTCTCTTTATGGTGAGGCTCAAGACAATCTATGCATCAGGAACCTCACCAAATTTAAAGCAAGGTCACAGGAAGAGCCAAAGCAGAAGATGAACTGGCCTGTATTTATTAGCCACTACAAAAGACAGCAGCAAGATGAGCCATAAAAGCAAGGCATTAACACCCCTATGATCAGCATAAATCTTGGAGGATCTGCCATCGCTCTCACTGGTGCTCATTGTGGTTTCTCTCCCACAGGATGGGCGATAGGCGTACATCTGTAGACACTCCTCCAGACTAAAAGCCTCACAGCATCTGACAACCTTGGAGTAGTCAGGTGAGGCTCCACAGCCTGACATTGCATATCCTCCTTCAGAGGAGCCAGGGCATCATTACTGCACACCTAACAAGGCGAAGAAGCCTGTTAAAAACAGGCTTGTGATCACTTCTGTCATCCATACAGGTGCCAGTGCCACGCAGGCCTTAGAACTTCAGATCAGCTCACAGCTAAGGGACCACAGCAGGAACTGAAGAGAAATTAGAAGCTACATAAATTCACCTTAAGAACTGCACAGAGTACCGAGTTAGTGGTGCTACTGGCGCAGTTAGTTCAGTTCTTAGCTTATGCTTCCCTGCATCCCTTGCTGCCTTTGAGCTTCCATGTCAGAGCACCCGTGATCCACACTATTAATGCCAGGATCTCAGCTCATCCCAGCCTGAGAACAGTGCCACAGCCACAGTTATTCATGCTTTTTGTCACCTCTTGGCAAGACCGCAGCGGTACAACAGCCCTGCAGCATGCAAGGAGCTCTAGTTGAAATATGCTCTGCATCCCCGAGGGCTCTGTAATCCTGTTACCACACCACACCAGGCTGGTCCCCTGCCTCACAGCTCCTGCTGCAGAGATCCAGGAGAAATCTGACTCAAGGCATTGGCCCTCGTGTCTCTGTAGCCTCAGCAGCAAAGCTGAGGCTGCCTTCAGAATGGGGACCTGGGCACGGCACACAGAATCACAGAATGGTTTGGTTTGGAAAGGACCTTAAGATCATTTGGTTCCAACCCCCTGCCATGGGCAGGGTTGCCTCACCCTATACCATGACACCCAAGACTGTCACACAGATCAAGACAGAGCACCACTGTGCCTCACAAGGGCTGATCTCACGCATACACAGCTCCCCTTGAGCCGACTCTGCCCAGTTATCACCAACATTTCCTGCTACAAGCAACTGGGTTTCTTTGGGCTACCTGGTCTGACAGAAATACACAATGACAGGAGGACTTAAAGGAAATGCCCTGGGGAATGATTTCCCACTGCAAGCTCTTAACCTCTGGGACAACAAAGAAACATCCAGACCCCGACACAGGTACATTCACTGTAATGCACGACTCAAAGATGCTCAGATATCTATCCCCAGAAGACAGGAAGCCGGCTGCAGCCTATGCTAATGGTGAAGAGCCTACAGACTCTCAGCCAGCCTGTTCAGCCACATTCAATTAGCATGGAAGTTGTTTGGTTCCTTTGGAACAGGACAGATATTACAGATATGAATGGGAAAGGTGGGTTTCTCCAGTGCAAGCAATGACTATCACAGCATGAAGTGACAGAAAGAAAGAGATGGTGTTTGTGCCTCTGCTGAGCTCACACAATTCCCCTATGGCTTAGCTCCCTCACCTGTAAAGACAAAGATAACTTTCCTCACCTATCAATTTCCTATTTGCATCAGCTAAAAGAATAAAGGTCTGGTCCCATGAGGCTCTGCTGAAGATGCCATACTCTTTTAAGACAGGTTAATGGGAGTCGTGGTAAAGAGCAATCCACCTTGTCTGGATGTGCTGGAAGAGATGACTTGTCAAGAAAGACAGCCTCAATACCCAATCTTGCATCTTCCCAAACATTGCTACAGGCCTTTTCTTGACCTGCCTCTGCCAATTTTCACCATGAGCTGTACTGCTTTATTATCACCTCTCTAGGTTCCTCCACATGCTCCAAGCTCATCCCAGACTACCTAAATGTAGTCTCTACCTACCGTTGCAGGCAGAGAGACATTAGCACTGCAGTGCTGTTATTGCTGATGCCTGGGCTAGAATTAATGCAGCTCAGACACAGCACAGTGAAAATATTGACTTTCCAGCTAATCAAACCAAATTCCATGAAAGCTACAACTCCAAACTTCAAAAAATCCATCAATGATTCATAAATATTTGAAAGTGCCAGATTGATTGCATTTGGATTACTGCGGTGGAGGGGGCTGAGGTCTGGCTGAGAAGGAGATGGACGAGACAGCTGCTCAGACCTTGATGTCCTGTATCACCCTGCTCTACCAGGGCTGCAGATCTTCCCAGCCTCAGAGGGTGAACACTACATCCCAGGGCTATGTGATCTGTGCTGGCTTTGCCCTACTCACTCCAGAGCACCCAGCCTGCAGCAGGATGTACCATCCCAGCTGCTGCGACCACAAAGATTTGAAGCCTAACGACTTGGTGGTTCAATTTCTTGAATTAAAGGAAGAGATATAACAGATACATATGCCCACCTCCTTCACCCACTGCCTGCCAACCAGGCTGTTGGTACCCCCGAAACACACCGACCTTTAGCTGGCCTCCTGAGAAGTGAGATGCTTTGTTAGCCTGGCCTCCTCTCCACCCAGCCCAGTCCAGCTCTCTCATCTCCACACCATCCACCAAACAAGGAGGAATGTGTTCTTTTCCTAACAACTTTTCCAAGGGAAACAAAATCAAGGAAATGATGCAACATGCAACAGGTCACGATGATCTGTTTTTACCTCACCCCACAGAGAAGCTCCAAGTTTTCCCACATAAAAGAAAAACAATCTGCCATCCCATTCCGGTTTAGAGGAGAGGGGGGAGACTTTGGGATAGAAACACAATAAATAACTTTGGTTGCATTGCAGTCAGTCTTTGCTGTATAAAAGTTGGTTTGCAAAGCCATTCCAGGCTGCCTTTGTCCTCCAAGTCTCTGGAGCTACATTTGTACACAAAGAACTAGGACAAAGTCCTCTTGTGTGAAACCATATATTGGGTTCTTGAAATCAAAAGGAGAAAGACGCCTACAAATCTTACCCTGAAACACAAAACTGTCCTTCAACAGTAACTGATGCAAGGACAGAGTCCCACATTAACTAGAAGAGCCATGTCCCCTCAGAGCATGGAAGACAAGCATCAGGAGAGGAGCAAGGCAGGTGCACAGCACTGTGCTGAGCCTGATCTGCTACGACTGTGCAAATGCTGAGTGAAGTGCTCCCATGATTTCAGCATGCAGAGCCTCTCCTCCATAATCCCCCTCTGTAATCCTGTAAGCTAACACAGTGCAGCAGCCTCTCCCTTGGTGGGAGCATTAGCAGCTTCACAGCTGGGTGAGCATACACTGCGTCTCCACAAGCCTGGTCTGAGTACCAAGGCAAGCAGAAAGGTTCTGCTCTGCTGGAGAGGCTGGCAGTCTTCTGTCAAACACACCAAGAGACCCAGCTTTCCTAGGAACACTGTATCCACCTCCCCATGGAAAGGCATGGGCATGAAAACCCCAGTTCACTGAGTCAAGTACCTCTTACCCACAGTGTGCACACAGAGCTCAGGGCAGATGTGCTTGATGGCAAGGGCTGTCCCACACCAAAATGGACAAAAAAGCTTTAGGTATGTGTTCCCAATCCCTTATGACTCCCAGAGTGTGCCAGCTGCTTGACCACAGACCTGATAAGAAAAACCTTCAGCTGCCAGCCTTCTCCCATTTCAAATCTCTACCAAGCTCAAGGTCCAAGCAAAAGGACCTCTCTCATTAAAAGCAGGGGAAAGTGCATCATCAATACTCAAAACACTGCTTGCTCTGGAATAATTAGAGCACCTATTTTTGTCTCACCGCTGAGACAAACTGAGGCCCTAAGACAGTGACCGGAAAACATTCCTTGCCCAGAAGCTTCCAGGAGCAAGCCTTCCATCCTTCACACCAGAACAAAGGTCCCTTTAACACAATTCCTTCTAAAGCATTGCTGATTCCTCCCTACATGTCTAAAGCAGCAAACACCAAGATATTGTGGGTTTTGTGCACAGCACTGTTCTGGTTAGGCCTTCTAAGAAGCAGCATGAGAGGTCCCTGGTAGTGCCACATAACCAACACCGCTTATCTCAATGCCACCTCTCTCATTCCCAGTACCGCTGCCTTTTCCCATTCTCCACCATTCAGTTCTGGCTGCCCTTCCCACACAGCTCAGCTGCACACACACATTGCTTCTCACCATCGTCTGCATCCTTGCTCCCAAGGGAGGCATTTTTATGTTCATGGAAGTCAGAGGCCAAGGTTAAAACCTGGGCTTCAGTTTAAGTAAAAGCCATTTTAAAACCCCCTGTACTCCGAGTTTGCTCATGTAAATCAATGGCACGGTAGCAGATGTACTAAATATCCCCCAATGTGCATGTGTCAGTGTATTTCTTCCTTCAGAGATCACTAATGGCTCATGACCAAGGTCAGGAGTCAAGTCTAAGACTCTGCTGCTGAGCTAAAGGAAAGCATCTCTGTAGTGACATAGGGCACAACCTGCCCAGCTAATAGACTCACAGGAACTCCATTCCCCAGACCTCATCCATCCCCCAATTGATAAATAATAAATTGCCATTTTAAAGCTGCTCTCTAGGAAGAACATCCTGAGCCTTCCCCCCTCCTTGGAGTGTGAACACAGAGATGAGAAGACTGGAACACACAGTGGATTAAAAATCACTGTAGCTCAAATCATCTTCAAAGCCAGAATAAAAGCAGAGCACAAGGCCAAAGTCTTCTGTAAAAACAAAGGTTTTTAGCAGAGAAAGCCTAAAATGGGCAAACCTGGGACCACCCCCCCCTCCCCTCCAGCACCAGGAGGAAGGGCACTCAATCACCATAGAGACAACACACAGGCGTGATGCTCCTGTCCCTGCTTTCCAACCTCCGTCTCCTCGGAGGCTCCGGAGCAGATGGCAAGCTGTGAGCAAGGGGAAGGAGGGACTGGTGAAATGCTGCATGTAAATAAGACTGCTAAACACTCCTGTTGTGACTCGGCAGCAGCCGGGGAAGGCCATTAAGGGGCTGCTGCAGGCAAACGGTTAGCCAGCAGTAATGAGCTGGCTATGAGTGACTGATTCCATGTCAAGGTTGGGCGGTATCGATCAGATGTAGGGCTGCAGTCCTGCCACTTCAGAAAAGATGTGAGCTGATGGATCACCAGGGAAAGGCAAGGGAGCACAGCATCCCGAGAGAGACCAGGACAGCGCCGTGACTTTGGACAGGAGCCATCCCAAGCATCGAGCTTCTGCCTGTTTCCAGAAGCAAATGAAGATATTGCTTTTGCTGCTGTCCTGATGCCCTCAGGAGCATCTTTTCATCACAGATTTCTATCTGGGTCTGGAAGCAGAGAACAGGGATAATGTATTTCTTCAAAGAAGTGAAGCTATGTGATTTGCACCACAGCAGCCATAGTCCTGTTGGAGACTCCTCTCCACTGACAGGAAAGGGAAGGTGAAGAGGCACATGGACATTGCCAGGCTTTGATATGGGAAAGGCTGGGTCACACAGCTTAGACTGTCACATCACCAAGAAGCAAGAGTTGTTTCAGGAGCCTGACTTTTTCACTAGGCTTGCAGGGTGTCTGGGGCTCTTTTGTTTTCACCCGAGGACACTTCCCCCCTTAAAAGTCTGTTGTTTTCCTTGTGTATTTCCAAGGCTTAACCCTCTGTGCCAAGAGAAGGGAATGGCTCTGCACCTTGCAGATGAACTGATGTAGCTTCTCAGTGCATGTTTGGTACCCAAAACAACGTCAGCTAGCACCTGCACACGCATGCAAAGCGGAGTCTTCTGTACAGCTACACCAGCACACTGACGCCCAAGGTGAGAGGAGCAGGAACAAGGTCCATTTGGATTGCGTTATCACAGCAAAACCTTGACAGATTATGCTGCAAAAGGCAGCCTTAGCAGCACACGGAGGAGATTATCCCCACTCCCGCATGAACTAGTGCACCAGCTCACTTTGTAGGGGCTGGGGGTTTGAGAGGAAGGATTTGCTCAGGATCAGCCATGAGACCAGCCGCCAGCAGTTACGGATTTCTCTGGGTCTGTGCTCTTCCATCCCTCCCGTATAGCTCCTAGAAAGACCAGTGACAGCCACAGTTCAAACGCTCTATTTACAGGCTGCCTGGAGGACTAGCAGTTAATTTTAAAACCAACTGACCTAAGCTCTCTGCCACCCCACCTCAGGAGGAGTCTGCGGGGACGGGGGTTCCGCTAATGCGTGTCTGCAGAGCGCGTTTTACCTCCCAGCTCTTATTCCTCATTATTAACGTCAAGGTTTTCTAACAAAATTTGTCTTGGTCAATTACCTCAGCCAGGGCTGGCTGTAACATTCCAAATAAAGCCAGCCACATCCTGCGCTCCCGACGATGAGTGAGCGTGGCTCAGGAAACAAGGGAATGACAAGGGCAAGGCATGGCTCCCACGTCCTGCAGCCTGCCAAGGACACAGATACACCACCAGGCTCCTGCTTCCCCCACAGGAGCTCTCCTTGCTCTCCTGCAAACCCGGGCTAACACCTGCCTGTGGCAGAGAAGATGAAAAGCCTGTTTTGAAGAGTATTTGCCCAGTGGATCTATCACAATAAAAGTGTGCTGCAAGTCACAAAGAAGCTTGCGGTAGCACTGATGGAGACTAAAACTAGGAAGAGGGATCCCTTTGCATAGGAAGGTGTTACTTGCACATCGAAATCTCTCCTGGTTTGGTTTTTATCAAATTCAACCACCATGTTTTGCAATTTAAGGCACAGTCAGACAGACCATGCCTGAGAGCTGGGCTTGTTCAGCCTGGAGAAGGCTCCAGGGAGACCTTAGTGCAGTGCCTAAAGGTGCTACAGGGAACCTGGAGAGGGGCTTTGGACAAGGGCCTGGAGGGACAGGCCAAGGGCAATGGCTTTAACCTGTCCAAGGGGAGACTGAGATGAGCTCTTAGGCAGAAGCTCTTCCCTGTGAGGGTGCTGAGGCGCTGGCACAGGGTGCCCAGAGAAGCTGTGGCTGCCCCATCCCTGGCAGTGTTCAAGGGCAGGTTGGACACAGGGGCTTGGAGCAAGCTGCTCTAGTGGAAGGTGTCCCTGCCCATGGCAGGGGTTGGAGCTGGATGAGCTTTAAGGTCCCTTCAACACAAACCACTGTGATTCTATAAGGGGCCACTCAGCATCTCTGCAGTGAGGCAAGAATCACGCTGTGGAAGATGGGGCAATACCCTTGTTTTTCAGTAGTTATTCATGCTCTGCAGTTGGTCACTTCAGTGGGTTTCCTTTCCTTGCCTGGATGATCACTGCTGTTGAATTGGAAGGCAATGGCCAGTTGTAACCCAGGAGAGAGCCAAGCAGAGTTTGCCTGGTCAATGACTCCACTTCCCCTCCCAAGTGCTTTAGCCTGGTCCCAGCTGGAAAACATTGCTTCTGTAGCAAAACATCCAAGAGTTGAGCTAACACATGCCGTAGACAAGAGAAAGGATTAGTTCCAGGGAAATCTGGTCAAAAGAAGCAATTTAAAACTGCTTTTTACATCCAAAACAAAATGTTTTGACTATCAAAATTTAACCTCATCTGAAAAAACCCACCCTTTTACCAACGTCAGCTCAAATGGAGGGTGCTCACAGAAGCTGTGCTTTCACATAAATAGAAGTCATTGTACAAGTAGTGAGGAAGGCTCTCTGAGAGCCATCATCTGAACTCCCCGCTTCTCCCAAGCAACGCATTCACAAGTATATTTTTTGCTACAGGAATTATAGTGCATGTCATTGCCAACAAGAACACGCACAGGACTCACTATCATCTCCTATCTGAAATATGGACAGAGCGGGTACAAACCAAAGGGTGCCTGGAGCAAGAACTGCCTCCAGCTTCCCTGCAGCCCTTCCTCAGCAAGCCAACTGCTAATGAAGAGCTGGTAATGACCTGCCTGATGGGACCAGCCCCCTCCTGCTGTGTGGGCTGCGTACTGTCACCAATTGACAGATGACACAAGGCCAGGAGAGGGAAGGCTCCAGCAAGCACCAGCATCTGCAAGGGATAAGGTTTGTGTGGACAAAGCAAAGTGCTGGTGACCACGATAAGAACCCAGCCCTGCACTAAATGGTTTAGGTGAGCATTTATCCACACTGCCACCAGGGTTTCATTTTCTAAGCAATAGAAACAAGGACACTCAGTACATTTTGGTTTGAGGCCAGAGCTCACCTAAAAGCTGGATCTCAGCAGATGCAAGCTCTTGCTAACCAGAGGTTAGGAATCCCAGGGCATAGGTCCAGAGCATCCTGCTTTTGGCCGTGTAACACCCATGAAAATTCCCCCCACAAGCACTGTTCTTCATCTCAGCAGCTGATCCCTGCTCTCACAACATGCTTGCACACCTCCACTGTGCTGGTACAGCTATCAGGAGCTGTGTTTTACAACCAGCCCATTTCAGTGATGAAGCACAGAGTGAAGCCTCATGAACAGCTCTGTCAGTGTAACCAAGGGAGCCATGTAGGGTGTTCTTAAGCCATCTTCACAACTAACCACGCAGGCATCCATCCCTGCTCAAAACACTCCAGTGTGTGCTCTCTGTTTAAGGGCTACTGACCCCAGCAGTATTGCAGCTGACGAACTGAGGCTTCATTCTGGCTTTGCACTGCTCAGGTCTGCACAGGATTATGTGGAAGCACCATGGCTGACTCATGGGACTTCTCTCTGCCACAACACCTCACCCATGCAGTCCTTTGCAGCCAGGGCCACCTCTGTGACACTGACCCCAGGCAGCCTGCACACAACTGAAACAGCAAGCCGTAGTGGTACGAGCATCCCCTTATCTGCACCACAAAACATGCAAAACCAGCTAACAAAATTAGTAAATGCCAGTCTCCGAGCCAGGAGTGCAGGAAGATCATTGCTTTGATTTACAATACAAACCAGAACCTGCAGAAAAGCAAGATTGATTTCTACTAATTCTCAGAGCCTTAATTAGGTGTTTGTGGTTTACCCAAAGGGGAGGTGGGAACTGCGCAAAGAGCAGTCCAGGAGCTGCTGCTGCTGCTGCACAGGCGTGGAAGGGAAGTTAAAAACCACTTGAAGAAGGTTGGCTGTGTCCATCCAGCAGCCCAAGAGAGTTTCCAGATAATACTTTGGTAGTGAGTCCTGCTTTGGGCTGCCCTTGGCAGCAGAGACCATCCAGCTCTCCCCATCCATTCAGCCAACACACTCCTCATGTTAACAGGGGGCACAGCACCACAGCCAGCAGATCCCAGAGGCAAAGGGCAAGCACAGCCCACCCAAGACAGCAGCACGAGCAGGCTCTGTCTCTCAGACCAGTGTGGGTTTCTTCCTGCTGCTGTCAAGGGCTGCAGATCAGAGGCAGGATCAATAGCACATTCCTGCAAAACCAGCACTGCACTGAGGTCACCCATTTGACACTGACTAGAAACAGGAGTAAAACTGTAAAACTGACCCCATCGATTTTCATTTCCCAAGCAAAGGCAGTGAGGCAGGAGGAGACGAGCGGTGCCAAGAGAAAAAGACTCATTTGCTGGTGGGTTCTGTTTATAATTACTTTACATTTAATATCCATGTTCTTGATCCCACAGAGATTTAAGATTTCTTTGGGCCTGCACATTTGGGTAAGGTTGTGCATACATTTCAGTGACTTGTGATCTAAGCCCAAGTTGTTACAAAGTACTGAGTAAGCAAATTTGCTTAATAGGATATTAAATTTGCTATTATCCCTTTAAAAATGTATTTGTTCTCTGCTAAACACTAATAAATTAGTCTAACAACAATCCTTTCTCTTTCCTCAGCATCTTGGAGGCATCTCAATACATTGTACCAACGACAGCAATCCAATGAGGATAAATCAACTGGCACGTGTCGCTCTCCCTGGTTAGAAGATGGGGTCTTTACAGCAGAAAGCTTGAATTTCTCACTAGCTCGCTGAAAAGTGTATTTATAATTTCAAGTGGGAGGGGAGACGCACAGGAGCTCCACGAGGAGAGTTTGATCTGTTGAAAGGAAGAAATCTTTCAGCACATTTGTCTACCCTGCCCACCTATTCCCCTCTCCTGCCATCACACAGCATCACACAGCAAGCGTGGCCCTGTCACAGAGGCTGCCACACACCCCAACTTGGGTAGAACAGGGCTCAGAGCCTGGCTGCTTAGACCAGTGCCACCAATTGCCTCCCCCTGTGCCACCTCACATCACCCCAGCCCCAGCTGCACTCTTCTGGTACAGGGATGCAGCAGAGCCCAGGCCTGCCAGCATCCTTGATGCTGGTTTCAGGAGACAAGGACCAGTCCTGGACCAATCTCTGTGTTTCACAGGGACTACAAAGCTTTTATCTTGGGGCTTGCCTGCTTCCAAGAGCTCCATCCCCAAACCCAGAAGTGTGTTAGCCCCCCCCCCAAGAGCTGATGGACACTAACCAGGTAGGCATCTCCAAACTGTGGCACTAAAACCTCTGGATTTTGCTACTTCTCCTCTCCACCATAACTTGCAGCATGTGTTACAGCCCATTTCACTCCCAACACTATCCTTGGAACAGCACTATTGCAAAGGCAGGGAGGGAAAGGAACAGCAAAGCCCAAAGAGGCAGAGAGGCTTACCCAGGGTGATGCAGGGGGAAGATGCTGCCTCTCCCCCAGACAGCCACATCCCAGTTACGTTGCCCTCCCCTCTCCACCTCAGTGTATCTGGATGGTAATGAAGCACTTGGAGGGAATAGATTTTTTTGTTCTGCCTGGCTGTGGACTGGTGCAGACAGGGATCATTAGCTCTGCATCACTAGCAGGCAGCTCTTCCCTCATTAGCAGGCCACTCATCTACTCCAGCCACCTACATTATTGGTTCAAAGGAGCGTGCCCAGCCATTATTGCCCTCACTAGAAACTCAGCCTAATTGGCTTAGGAGAAATACAGGTTAAGAGCATGCATAGCTCTGCAGCTGACATGGTTTTGCCAAGTCATGATTTTATGAGTTCAGGGAATTGCATCCCCTCAGGTCCTGGAGCCTCAGACATTGTGCTTAACCTTGCCTTGTGAATCAACTGAAGAAGATGGGATGCTTCTAATCCTCATGGCCACAGGGGGAAAGAGCTGGTCCTCAAAGAGCTACAAGCCAGATGGAACAAGCTTACAGGTTTTTTTAACCTTTATCCTTTGCGTCACACAACTTGGAAGCCATTTCCCAAGAAGGATTTGGTAACACAACTTCCACAAATGCAGAAAAATGGGCATGATTTGCTCCTCTGAGCCCAGGAAGCTCCCCCATTCAGTCAGCTTTCTTGTCCTCTCAAACCAGGCATAGGCAGAGCCCTCCCTGCTCCAGGGCACCAACCAGCATGGCTTGCTGCAGCCTCCAGCCTGCCCCTGCTCACAGGGCTGCTGTAGCTCAGATCACTATCACAACCCAAATTCATACTTGAGGGAGAGGTAAGGAATGAGGGTTACAAGAGATATCTTAATCTCCAGCCAAAACCATTGCCAAAACAATCTTCAATTCCCCAGTTTTCCCCATTCAAATGACTCACCTCCCACTGATCAATCACCCATGTTCCTTCTCAGCCTTTTGCAGAACCTTTTCTTTCCTGAAGCTCCAACAATGAAACAAAAGCATCCCCCCAAACAAATCCCCCTTGTTTATACCACTCTCCCATGTGTATCTTAACCTCCCCTCCCCTGGTGAGTGAGGTTCATCACCTCTCATTATCAATTGCAGGTGCTGTGATGCTCACCTGGCATCAGGTTCCTTTGCTGTTTCTCCCTGCAGGTGCCACTGCCTGCAATTATCCTAGGGCTGAGCAAGGGATGCTATTGGTGGGCTGCCCCCACCCTGTCCTTGTTACCACCAGAAGCTTCTCTGCTAAGACATCCCTAATTCCAGCTGCACCCTCATTTCCAAGCCTCTCTGCTGGAGCAGGGCTTGATTTCAGCCTTGCATCCCAAGGGATTTGCCTGGTTTCCCCTGACCCATGCTCTCAGCAGACACTTGACCTGGTGTAAGGGTCTGTCTGAACCTTCCTCACAGGTCAAGGCTTGTCCGATCTATTGAGAAGTCAAACAGGCTAAAATGGATGGGAAAACCAGCACTATCAAGCTCATCTTGCAGCCTGTTTCCATGGCTGGAGACCTAGAAAACTCCAAAAGGGAACATGGCTCCAGAAGTTGCATCTGATGTGGTACAGCCTGTGACCAGGCATGCAATGACTCTTTAAATGGTGCACACACATCCAGCTGGAGCTGCTGAGATTGCCACCACTCATAAAAAAGGCAGGAGAGAAGGCTTCAGGAATAAGTTGACTTGCTCCATTCTGATGAAGCTCCCTCCAAATTGCTAGAAGAAATGTAATTCTTTACAGTGCTGTCTGACACAGAGGAGTTATGTGTTCAGTGCTTTTTGGATAGCATTGTTCACACAGGCTTCCCTATACCTCTTGCAGTAGCAGATGTCTCACTCTCTGGACAAAGGTCAATATATAATACAGACCTTTCCTACCTTACTAGAGCAAATCAGACCGTTTTCATCAAAGTGTTGCTTACCACCAAAAAAATCAATGCATTCTCATTTAAATCAACACATTCCAGAACATACTAATGTCACACAGACCATTCAATAGTCTCTCCGTCATTAAAAAATGAAGCAACGCCTTTTGATAACTCTAAAATGCCTTGAACAAAACGATTTTTCCAAACAAAATCGTTGGGTTTGTATTTCAAAAACACTGGCAAGCTGCAAGGGCTGAAATAGAAATGAAATGTTTAATTCTGGAAGAACATATGCTTCATCAGAATTGGTAATATTCCTTTCAGAGTCGAAGGGAAAACTGATGCTGCTGACTTCCTCGTCAAAAGCAAAGCTCACTCCTTCCCCGCTCCTGGTGTTCATCACTTGTGCTCCATGTTAACAACGTGCAGAAATACTTCCCCCTTCCCATGCAAACGTGGGGAGCAGGATTCTGTTCAGTAGCTGCTGCTCCGCCCCGGAGGCAGCTCTGTTTCATGTGTGGAAGGCCTGGCTCTGGAGGTGACAGCCTCCCATGACAGCAGCCTGCTGTCATGACTGGCCAGAGCAGTGAGCAATAGATCAACCCTCCTGTCACACTCCCTGTCAGTACCAGCCGTTAGCAGGTAAAGTGATGAATCCACTTGGACTGAATTAATTGAATCCCAATCCAGAGGCATCCTTCAGAGACAGGAGTTGGACACAGCGATCCGTGCCTTTGGCAGACTTTGAAAGCACCTCTTTTCATAGAATATGTTTAAAAGTGATCAGCAATTGCATGTAAAAAAGTGACAGAACTTGGTTATGCATTAAAGTTCAACTCTGTCTTTATCAGCTCTCCTCTGCTCCCCATTCATCTATAGTGGGACTGACCAGGCAACGTGGATGGGTGTGAAGCTGCTCTGCAGTGACAAGGCAAGAGCGAGCAGGAGGAGCAATGTCCTTCGTCCTTCCCATCTCCCCTCCAAAAAGCAGTCCCTGGAACAAGCTGGCAAATCTAGCCCTGGTCTCTGTGCACCATGTGGTCCTCTGGCAAAGTACCAACGGGTCATTAGTGCCTGTCTGCACGAGCAGGACTGAGGCACCCATCAACCTCACAGAGGCCACCATACAGCCAGGGGATGGCAAAGAGAACCTCTCTCCCAGACTTTGGTCAGTATAAGCAACTCCAGCTTTTTCACTGGAGGAAGAGGCAAAGGGTTTTCTGTTCATGTCCCAGTGAGCCCTAGAGGTAAAGGGATTGAAGGACTCACACACCTTGACAGCAATGGGGTCCCCATAACACCCATGCATCAGGCCTGCTCTCAGGGGACAGACAGATTCCAAGGCATTTCAACAGCCTTCAAACATGAAGTTTGTGCACTGGGTTAGAAAGAGATGGGGAAAAAAGTCTTGAAAACATTGGGGTTTTTAATCTTCCAGGGAGGTGGCATGGGAAAGGGTAGGGCTCATGTGTCTCAGTGGTGGAGCAATTCATGAGGCCCACAAGCTTCCCTGAAAAAAGGCAAGGCAGTCCTAGAGAGATCAATCGCAATTTTATCTACCCTTTTCAAGCTCTCATTTCTTTTTATCCCGCACTGCCAGATAAAAATCTCTGCCTCAAACATGGGTAAGGAGATAGAGCTTTATTATACTATTCCAAAAACATTAGATGCTGTAGGCTTCGCCTTTTATGAGCTCACTTTGCTGGCACTCCTCTCTCTGCCCCCCCAAATCTCTTCCCTTTCATATTTTTTCTCTCCAAATCAGAACAACAGGCACAAAACTAATTATGTGGTATTTCAGATCCATGTTGTGTTAATGGCACCAGATCGCGTGTGACATTTCCGACTTGCTAGACTATTATTCTCACTTATTGTTATCTCTGCTGCTCTGAATACAGGCTCAGGGGTTTATAGCCCCCCCCATGCAACAGGCTCCCACTCCCTCCTTCCCTCTCTTGTTCTCCTTTATCAGCCTGTGAGGATCTGTGGAATATTAAACTGGGCCATGCTGGATTGCTCGCTGTGGGCACTGGTAGAAGGGAAGGTAGAAATGGTGGAGCAAAGAAGGCAGGGAAATGCAAATGCCAGCAGGGATTTGTGGGAAGAAGCCTCTGTAGCAAGAGCCAGCCTGAGGGAATCACTGACTTTAGGTGGAGCTGCATCAGGCTATGAGAAGATGCCCATCCCTTAGTGAGCTTCCAGTCATCGCTGGCCATCTACCTGGCCTTTATTCTCCTTCACGGAAGAAGTCCATGAAGAACCCTTCTGATGTAGCTTCATCTCCCAAATGCCTTGCTTGAAAAGATAGAATTGTTGCTTCTGCATAGACCTAGGTTGTGAAGGCAGCACACTTAAACTGGCCTTGAGCCCCTGGGCAAACTCACAGAGGTGGTAACTGGTGGGTCCTGTCACACCTGCAGCCTCTGCTGCTGACCATGAACCCAAAGAGATGTCCTTTACCATTAGGTTTAGTGATGGAGGCTGAGGTCCAAAAGCACAAATAGCCCAGCAGACATCAGCTGCTTTACAGCTGCAGCATGAGGCAGAACAAGCATCAGGATTTAATAAGGGGTGCTGCTGCCGCCATACACCTCCCAGGCAAATATCTGCAGTGCCATCTCAGCAATGGGACTTCCTAAGGGAAGCACAGGAGTAGTTTATGGTCCCAGGGATCCGGGGGAATATGCAATCACTGTATGCAGTTTTAGCTGCTCCTTTACCTGCCTGAAGAACTCCAATATTCCTAGGACTGCCAAAGGTATTGGCCCAAATGCTGCCATCATTTTGTTTCTCTTCCTGTGAATGATTGTGCTCCTGGGTCTCTTTAGTCATATAAATACAGCAGCTGATTTGTCTCCATGCAGCACTCAGTGAGACGGAGGGTGCCAAGTTCTTCCTGTTGATCCAGGCAGAAGCAGCGCAATCACGCCAACACTGAGACTACAGGGAGAGACTGAGAAGATGCTCCTGCCTCCACTCCTGCTTGCTGAGGCTTCCCAGCCTGCCACAAACCACCGCGCTCTCTCCATCCAAATTCCCACCTCACCCTTGCTCCTGCTCCCTGCCACGATGACCCTGCACTGGGAGAGCAGCACTGCAAGGAAAGCCCATGCGCATGGCTTTCAGTGGGTTTCTGAAACTCCTTTTACTCTGTGAAAGCATCTCAGGAGAGATTATACTGGTAACTAAACCAGGGCCAGGGCGCAGGCTTCAGACACTGTGTCATGGTCATCCAAGCCATTTTACTGTTCACATGCTCCCTGGCCCATGCCAGCCAGCCCTCTCCAAGACAGTTCTGGACAGAGTCCAGAGGATGGCATGAGCCAGGGACTGTCACCAGTGAGCTGCATGGGAGAGGCCAAAGTTTAGTTGTATCAGCACAAACCATACCACATTCCAACCCCTCAGGACCACAGACTGGATCCTGGCTCGTAATATTTACTAGAACAGATACAACCCTGGTACAAATGAGCTTTAGAGAAGAGTCCTCGCCAGGAATATAATCGCCAGCTTTTTTCCTCTAGGGCTCAATCCAGGAAGAGTTTGCAACCATGTATTGCTGCCTCCATGCCAAGGAGCTAGGAAGGGGTTCCAATATCAAAACCTGAATATCCAGGGTAAATTGCTTTGTATAACTCTGAGCCCCCTATTGATTTGAGCCCCATCAAACTCTGATGCCACCAGCAGGGATGGAAGTCACCTGCTATAGGAGCCCTTACAAGGGAACCAGGGAGGCCACAGATGCAGGCAGGGCTTTGTGAGCTCCCAGACAGGACGAGGCAGTCTGTAGGAGTCTGTTGTAGCCTATTTAGCAACTACACACAGAGACCTGAAATAAACTTCCATTGGGAATAGGCTGCTTCCAGAAGCATCTGCAGGTATCTGCTACAGGAACAGCTTGGAGAGAGCTGCCCACGGGAACAGTGCTGTGCCACTGCAGCGTGCCCCTGGGGGCCCAGGCAAGCAGTTGTGGGGTTCCTTTGCAACAATTCCTGTCCAGAGACACCCTGGCTGCCCTCCCGGTCCATAACCCACTGAAACACTGGCTCTGAGCAAATACGGGTCCAGCTCCATCACCCCATTTCTCTGTGTCTTGAAAAGAGGGACTCACAGGAGACTGTTCCCAAGGAAGAAGAGAGCAAGCTGGCCGTGCTGTATCCCCAGCCCTTTCACAGTGGAGTCTGTCTGCTTTAGCCCCTTGCACCCATTGCCCAAGCCCCCATCTGTGCTCTGTGCCCGCTCCCGGACCACTCTGCACTGTGCCCCCGGTCCCCATGTCACTGCTTTCCGCTGGAGCAGCTGCTGCAGCTGCAGCACAATATGCTCCACAACTTGCTAAGGAGGATGCGAGGATATAAATAAATAAAGTAAAATATGTCTAGCTTAATCCTTTTATCACTACACTTCTTTCAGTCATTTACAGAGATAATAATCGCTCAGGCTCTGCAGGAAGCACTGATGGAAGCAAGCAGAGAAATCTCGTGGCAGCACCCTGACCTCTCATCTGCTGTCACTTGGGTGCGGGCAAGAATACAAAGTCTTCAAGAGGGCCAGGCCAGGAGCTAGCCCAGCATGGCTGGCCCTGAGGTGGGCAAGGTCAGAGCCAGCAGAACACAGAAGATGGGAAAAATGGAAAGGGGACGAGAATCCAAATCAAAGCTATAGAAGGAGAAATGCAGAGAGAGGGAGCAAGATAAAAGGGCACAGTGGTAACAAGGAACAGCACGAGAGAGGGAAGAGACGACGCAGCAATAACTGAAGCCAGCACACATGTAAGTTTGAAGTCTGCCAGTAAAATGCTGCCTTCCTTGGAGACTGACCAGAGCTCAAACCCCACCCTGTCCAGGGCTCCTGGCTGCTCTGCCCCAGGGTGCGATTGGGATTCCCTGCAGTGCTCCCGCTGGGATGATGCTTTCCTGGAGGAGACCAGGCATCCTGATGGCCACCAGGGTCTCTGCTACATCCTGCAAGGAAGCGGGGTTGAAGAATGTCCCTCTGGGCAAGGGCAAGAGAATCACAGCAGGTTCCTCCTGGGGGAAAGTGGGCTTTGAGCTGAGGCTGGCTGAGAGCCACCCAACCATGGCAGCAGAAAGAGCTCAGCATGTGCAGTCCTCTTAGCACATGTTGACTCAGATGCTCCCACATCAAATGGCAGCTGTCTCTTCCAGTAAGCAGATGCCTTCATGGCTGTAAAGGGCAGTGGATCAAGGTCATCTTTCCCAATGGTTACCCATCTCTTTTCCCTTTGGGTTTGCTAATGCAGTACATGAGTCCTCTGGCTTTTCAACACATCTCTTCCAGGCACACTGATTCACACATTGATTCACTTCTGTGCAGCACCAAATGAAACCCCATTTTTCCCATGTTCTTTCCACCCTGGAGAGTGTCCTACCAGACCCCAAAGGTGATTGCTGCAGAGCCCCCAGCCAGGCCTGCCATCTGCAGCACCCAGGGGAGGGGACCCTTCACCAGGAAACATCAAGCACCTCGGGGTGTGATGTTTAATTTCCTGCAACACCCGGATCTGCAGTGCAATGCCAGGAAAACATCACTGTTATTGCCTGACTTGGCTTTATCCTGCCATAAACTGTCACCACAGCAAGGCTCAGGGAGCAGTGCCTGTAAAGAATGCACATGCCCTGAAACAAGATCCCTGTGTGCAGGTCCCTGGCTCCTGCCCAGGGTCCCTGTGCATCAGCTGGGATACTGCCTTTACCTTCTCTCCAAGGAGAAAAGCTTCCTGGGAGGGTCAGGCTGAGATTTCCCAGGCAATTCTTGCTGGACATGGTGGGGTTTAGTTCAGGCCCCTTCCATGAGCCTGGACAACTGCAAATCTGAAGTAGCAGCCCCTCCACACATCCTGAGCGGAACTAGGCACACCCAGATTGCTTTCCAAGGGGAAAATGCCAGTGCTTCATTCTGCTGGCCCCCATAAGGGGAGGCAGTGCCCTGGGAGGGAAACAAGAGAAAACAGAGCTGTTTAATTGAAGGTGTTCCTCCATGGGGCTATTGTCAGTGCTGAGAGCTTGCCACAGAACCAAAGAGCAGTTGTCAAAGCAGCAAAAACCAAACCCCCAGAGAGCAGCTTTCCTGCTCCTGACAAGGAAATTCAGTTGATCACCGAATGTCATCTCTTCCTCAGCCCACAGGTCCCTTGGGCTGGGCTCCTAATTGTATTCCCTAGCTCAGTGAGGAGGCCATACAGATGGGTCTGGGGAGAAAGCAGCAGAGGGCAGGCTGCTCCGGCTGGATCTGTCCCTTGCCTTTAGGTCCAGCGCCAGGAGAGTGACACACAGCCTTGTCGCATCTCCTGCATGCATTCCCAGGGAACCCTCATAAAACCTGACCTTCGTGCTGTAAACCTGTGCCTGATTGCTGAGTAAGTCGTTTCCTCCCAGGTGATTTAGCAGGGACTGTCGGCGGAGCTGCAGTTTGTCTGGATTAGAAGAATCCATCATGCAGCGGCATGGCCCACCTGCCTGTCTCCTCTCATTCCCATCTCCACAGCCATTCCTTGCTCGCTTTCTCCCCAAAGAGCCATGAGCTTCCAGGAAGGGGAGAAGTCAAGCAGGGAAATAGGTGCTGGCCTGCCTCTGCTCTTCTTCCCTGTCATAAAGCTCTCAGGGCCAGCTCTGCAGGAAGGGGAATATTATCTCTCCATGCTGCTGTTAATCTCTTTATGGCATCATTTGACCCTTTCTAACATCCATTGATTTTTGAACTACCCTTTACGGCAACTCTTTAGATCCCTTTGGTCTAAATTACTAAACATCAGTGCCCAGGGCAGAACATGGGAACAAATGAAGCAACAGTGAAAAGTCCATTCAGTAACCATGACTTCACTGGCTGCTTTTGAGGCCCCTTCTCCCTCCTGCCCTGCCTTTCTCTGTGAGTATCCTACGCATCTTCCCTTGTTCCCTTCCTCCCAGCACACTGGGCACTTCACCCTGCTACAGCCGTGCTTTGAAAAGAGACAAGATGACACCTCCCATCCCATATCTGACCAACAGTACCAAGCCCATTGAGCACCATCTCTGACCCCCCAGCACTGTGCTCCCCCAGGCACTGTCATTCTTGGGTACTGCCTTATGCCATCGGCTCACAACACTTGAAGTGACATCCAGAAAAGCTCCTGGCCAAGCCTCACTGAAGCAGCCTAATAGGGAAACTCAACAAGAGACGAAGGCTGCTGCTTTTAATTTACTGAAGAAATGACTTTCCATTCCAGATGAATATGTTCTAATTTATTTCTGTTTTCCTGAGCTCACCCCTTGTCCAGCAGTGGCTGTCTCCTTGCCTCATACTTGCTACTTGTCCAAATGAAATACTGAGCTCTATTGTCTACTATTATGGTAAAATACACAATATATCACACTGATGCATTCTGTGAGTATGACATAAAAATGAGGAATGTGCTCTGGCCAAACACTGCAATGTATTCATCCCACATTAGTGCAAAATGAATATTAATACGCTGGGAAATGGCTCGGGTGATGAGGGGCTTGTGTCATATTAGACAGCATCAGTCCTCAGTCCTGACACAAGCCCCAGGAAATCTAGCACAGGCCTCCTTCGACAGAACTCCAGCCAGGACCACAGCCCTTGAAATGCTTAAACACGACATGGAGCTGAGGCCCACAGAGCAGCTTTAGAGGGCCAGGCTGGTACCAAAGCTAATATGGTCCCAGCTTGCTCTGTGCTGCAAATGCCTAATGGTCTATCTTTTGCATATTATTGGCTCCCTCCTCCAATTTCTTCAATCTCTGCCTATGCCAAAGACCACCATGAGGGCTTAATGGGTTGTGGCATCACTTCATCAAGTTTGGATTTGGCTGGATTCACCTGCTGAGGCAAGTTTGTGTCAGCTTTTCATAATCACTGCCCTCCTCTATGAGGTGCAGGAGAATACCTGATGAGCGCAATGGTGAAGATAATATACTTTACAATTAGGCCATTTAATTATTCCATTGTGTGATTCCCAGAACCACAACCATATCTCTGCAGATTTATAGTGCCTGTACAACAGAATATACCAAGTGAAGAGGAAAAGTAACAATTTTATATATCAATCATAAAAACCCTTTTCTCAACTCTGATCTGAAAGACTCAAGCACTGAAAGTAGCTTCCATTTTCTGTCTGCACACCATGATTATTGGTGGTACCCGGGGCTGTACAGGTACTCACAGACAAAGCAGGTACTCACAGGCAATCCTTGCCCCCAGATATATACTATATAAGACAAAGTGGGGAGAGGTGAGGTAGATCATAGAATCACAGAATAGTTAGGGTTGGAAAGGACCTTAAGATCATCCAGTTCCAACCCCCCTGCCGTGGGCAGGGACACCTTACGCTAAACCATATCACCCAAGGCCTTGTCCAACCTGGTCTTGAGCACTGCCAGGGATGGAGCATTCACAACCTCCCTGGCAATCCATTCCAGTGCCTCAGCACCCTAACGGGAAAGAACTTCCTCCTTATATCCAATCTAAACTTCCCCTGTTTAAGTTTTAACTCGTTACCCCTTGTCCTGTCACTACAGTCCCTAATGAAGAGTCCTTCCCCAGCATCCCTATAGGCCCCCTTCAGATACTGGAAGGCTGCTATGAGGTCTCCACGCAGCTTCTCTTCTCCAGGCTGAACAGCCCCAGCTTCCTCACCCTGTCTTCATACAGGAGGTGCTCCAGCCCCTGAGCATCCTCGTGGCCTCCTCTGCACTTGTTCCAACAGTTCCATGTCCTTTTTATGTTGAGGACACCAGAACTGCACACAATGCTCCAGGTGAGGTCTCACAAGAGCAGAGTGGAGGGGCAGGATCACCTCCTTCGACCTGCTGGTCACGCTGCTTTTGATGCAGCCCAGGATACGGCTGGCTTTCTGGGCTGCAAGCACACACTGAAGCCGGCTCATGTTCAGTTTCTCATCAACCAACACCCCCAAGTCCTTCTCTGCAGGGCTGCTCTGAATCTCTTCTCTGCCCAACCTGTAGCTGTGCCTGGGATTGCTCCAACCCAGGTGTAGGACCTTGCACTTGGCATGGTTAAACTTCATGAGGTTGGCATCAGCCCACCTCACAAGCGTTTCGAGGTCCCTCTGGATCTTCACCTTACCTTAGCCATGTCTCAGGCAGTGTTTTCCTACACAATTGCTCTGCTGATGCATCTTTGCCAGACTTCCAGGACTAAAGTGCCACCCAAGCAAGGCTAACACAGTGTCCGTGATAGAGCCCAGCTCGCCAGGGCTTCATGTGCTTCCAGGGAATGAGCAATTCCCAGCTCCTGAATGGATGTCCACAACATCCATTTCTCTCCCTCTGGCCAGTGCTTCAAGGGAAGGTGAAACAAGTATGAACTTTATCATAGGGGGTACAAAACTGCCAAGCCAGGGGCAGAGCACGGCTCCAAAACGCACTCTGTGTGGGTCCCTTCTGTCCCCGTTCCCAGTGCACACAAACCCCTCTCACAGCCAAGGATCACTGAACAAAAATGCCTCAGGAGCAGTGCCCAAGGAACTGTTTGTACCTGGGCTGCTCACCACTGCCTTTCATCTCCAGCAAGTGGGACTTTCTACAGCACCATCAATACAGGATGGAGAAGGAATCGTTAGATGTGGCACTTCCATCAATACCTCTAAGAGGAACAGATGACATGAAAAAGGTGAACCCAAGGCCTCTTCAGACCAGAGACAAAGAAATTACAGACCTTTTATTGTAGATGGGTTAGTTTTTTGGTTTAGATCTATACCTAATTTATATGCTTCGAAATGTAGCATCCATTTTTCCTTTGTAAATGGGAAGTGGAGGCTGAAAGCTACAACCTTTGCCTAGAAGACTAAATGGCCTTTGGAATAGGCTGATAACTGATAAAAACCACCTGTGAAAGCATGTATCCTTGCATCATTTAAGATGACCTTTATAGAAGGGAGACACAGGAAAAGGGAAGAAAACGAACAGAGGAAGATAAAAAAGGCTGGGGAAAAGAGAATTCTAAACCCACACATCCACTGTTGGCATCTGAGGCAGCTGCTGCTAGAAGAGGAAAATAAAACTAAAACTAAAATGAGATTCAACATTTTATTTCCCCCATCAAACAATGCATCCTAGCTAATGGCAGCAGAATAAAAAGCTACCCAATGCAGCCTGCGAGAGAGGCAAGAGAGGAAGAGAAGATCAGGCAAGTGGGAGGGGAGAAAGGTTATTATAGATGTGTCAAGCTTGTTTATGGCCCTTTATCAGCAAGCACAGCAGAAAGAGAGGCACCGTTGGTGCGTTTGGAAAAGTGTTTGGCAGCTCTGTTTGGGAATGTAAATAATCCTGATATTCAGGAGCAGCTATGTCTCAAGGAACACGCAGGCACGTGCCACCTGCACCGGCACAGCCTTGAAGGACCTTCCGCCATCCCTGCTGGGCTCTGCCTCCCGGGTCTGCGACACGGGTGCTTCATTGGGAGGTCTGAAACCACATTCCATGGAAAAGGCTGTGCTGGGAATACAGAGAGATTTGGGGGAGGACTTGAAAGTCATGGAAAACCCTTCAGTCAAGGTCAGCTGCTGCGCCGGTTCGCCACCTCCCTCAAGGCGTGAGGGGTTAGATTCCACATCTAGTGATGTTGCTACAGACCTAGAGGGAGGTGGCTCGGATGCTCAGTGCAGAAGACCATGCTGTGCCCAAACCACAGCCCCCAGGGAGCAGAGCACAGCAGAGGGTCTGCTCACCCCTTTTTCTGATGCTCCCAGTCTCTACTGCAGTTAATGTAACTGATAAGTAAATCACTCCCAATTACTTACATGTAAAATACATTCTCAGGAATACCTACACCCTGAAGGGAGCTGACATCTCATTTTTCATAGGCAGGACAGGGAGGGAGAGCCCTGAAGAGCAGCAGTGGCAGAGATGAGCCAGGAGACAAAGGAAGACACAGCAGTGCCTCTCCCCACCACAGCCGGGGAGACTCACGCTCCACAGATAAATTCCCACAACCAGCAGAGGAAAGGGGGAACAGTTTAAAAGGGTCAGCAGGTGAGTACATATAAAGAAACCCAAATCTCTATCAGGTACATTGGTGTACCAGTATTCACCACACATAAAAGGTATGAGATGAATGGCCTTGGGTGTATCCCACAGGCACGGAGAGGCAGAGCAGACGCAGTGACAGCACAAGCTGTGCTCTGCTCTCACCGTAAACCCACTCTGAGCTGGAAGGTTGGACCTAGCCTGGGTCTCTCCACTTTGCTTACACACAACTGTCTGTGGGACACTTCTTGGAGTGATTCCTGTCCCAAAGGTCTCCAGAACTGCCCAGTGATGACAACTTCAGTTGCTGCTGACCTGAACAACATCTGAACAAAACTTCAAAAGCCTTTTCTACCCTTTTAAGGTAGAAACCCTCTTCAGATTCTTCACACGTGCTTTATGAGAAGGTGTGGCTGCATTAAGGCATAGACTTTGAGGATGTGAGCCCAAGATGTTAAGAGCCTAGGGTGGGAGACCAGCACTTTCCAGGAAGCACTGGCACACTGTCAAACCTGTGACACCCTCCTGCTAAGGAGCCAGCAAATTCACCTTCCCCTGTGCAGCCACATGCCTGGAAGTCCTCGTATAAAGGCATTTAAATGTAGATGTGTGACATTTACTGCCAAGCACAACCCGCGTGCAGACAGGGGAAGGAATGCTTGAGCAGGAGGAGTAAATGACTATCGCAGGCAGAAAACCCACTGCAATTCATGCATCACACAAATGGTTGTGTATATTAAAGCAATGAGGACAAAGGGTATTGATTTAGCACAAGTACCAAGAGTCCCAGGTGCTAAAACCTGAAGAAATACAAACTGTGTTGGGCAGAATAACAACAAAACGAAATGATAAAAGGATATGAGTGTTTGAAAAGACGTGTAGGACGGGCTATAAATTCTAATAATCCATATTTCTCGAAAGCAGCAGCTATTGACTCAAAAACAAAAGAGCAGGCGTTGTAATGTAACAAATGTCAGACGGGATAGCAGCAGGAATTCAATTTGCTCTGGCCATATATCAACTTGAAACTTAATGTAATGGCACGTAGTTAAAGCTGCACCCTCACTTAATGGCTATTACCAGTCCTGGGTGGGTTTTCCAGCAAGCATAAAGCAGTGAGTAATTGTCCCCGCTCTGCCTGCATCACTGCTAATGAAAAACCCCGTGCTCTCGCCTGGCAGCGGTGGCACAATGGCAAAGCAGGGAACCCAGGCATAAGCAGGCAGCACTACTGCTGCCAGCATCCCTTGAAAGAGTTTCAGGAGAGACCTCTGGGACTCCAGCATCTCTTGTACGAGGGTTGGATCCTCAAGCAGCATCATGACATCCCTGTTAGGCTCCTCAGTGAGCTGGATTCAGGCCTGCTGGAAGAAGAGGAGGAGAACCCCTGGGTGGTTACCCCTCATCCAGCTCCTAAGCATGCACAGTTTATTACCACTTGGGCAGTGGCTCTGCAGTCAGCCAATTAAGGCCATTGTAATTACTCGTCTTCCATGCCTGCAAACGGCCGAGCTAGAGGACAGATTTCAACAGCTCCTGTGGCTGCTGGAGTGGAGAAGCAGAAGTGTCGGCATCACGAAGAATATGCTCCCACCATATGTTAGAGGCAAGAGACCAAATGGAAGAGGAGGCACGAGGGGAGGAGGCATGGGTGTGGGACAGGAACCTTTGTAGCAGTGAAGCATCCAAAGCAATCAAGGGAGGGCAAAGATGTAAAGCTGTCCTAATCACTTTACTATAGACAGTCAGGGGCCTTCCCAATAGGCACATTATGGTTTCTACCAAGAGCAAAGCTTGCAAAATGTGAACTTTCTAGGGATACGCCACTCCGAATTCCAGGACACAGTTTTGGAACAATCAAAAATAAGATCAACCCCCAGGAGAAACTCAGGTTTGTCACTGAGCTTCATGCATGGCCGAAAAGGACTCTGGAAGGTCAGTCAGTGCTGCGCTAATCTCCCGCAGCACAAACACAACCAGTTGTACTCTGGTATCATGAAATATGAAATTGTGGCCTTTGACTACTTTGTGGGAATGATGCCCTTTCAGTGCTTCTCAGGAGGCTATTTAAATACCTTCCACAGCCTTTTATTAAAGCAATAAAGATATCCAGAGCTTGGGTCTCAGCTTTGTCTCTTCATTTACCACAAGCCATACCTAGCACTTGCAGAGATGTCTAATGGTGTGCATGGATTAGTGCAAGTAAAGATGTTAGCCCTGGGTGGCACGACTGGTTTTCATTGTGCTGTAATGCCACAAGGTATTGGTTGAGTTTCTGCAAAGAGGAGCTGCTGAACTACGTGAGCCCTGGCGCAGGACCCCCTGGGACCACAGCTGTCTCCCTTGGAGAAATGAGGTGCTCCTTTCGCTGCTTCCATCCATGGTGAGGACACAGCCTAGCCACACCATCACAGGCACAGAACAAGGTCAAGTAAGGCTCTTTGTTTAGCCCTGCACTTGGTGTTGGTTGTACACAGGAGGTAGGCAGTAGGTTTTTGTGTTGATCAGACAGCCCATAAAGGCAAATGGAGTGCAGGAGGAACCAGGCCCTCTGAGGGGAAGGGGGAAGGGATTTTGTACAAATCCTGTTCCAGATTACATCTCATCTTTAAACCCTGAGTTCCAGTAACAGTATCTGTTTTAATGCCCACAGGCCTTGCTTTTCTCAGTAATCTCAGCCATCAGTCTCCCATGACTGACAACACCAGGAATGAATCTCTTTTGAAGCTGACAAAACTCACTCTGAACTGATTTTCTCTTGAGCTGTGTTTAGTCGAGACTGATACTGAAGCAAGCAGCTCTGAAGCAATCACAGCCCATATTTACCCCCCAGATCTGCAGTGATGCAGCAACAGCCACCAAGTGTGGCCAAGGCCAGCCTTGGCATGAGCAATACCTGCCAGCAAGCAGGCTGGCTTGTTTTCTGTTCCCCAGGCCCCTTCCCCTCTGAGAGCCAAGGCGGTGTTGACACGGTCCTGGCTGTATTCCCAAGGAGACGTGGCAAAGGGGGCCCCCAGCCTGACTCACAACCAAGCAGTTGAAAATACTCTGGGTGTCTGTTTACAGCCCCATAAAGCTTTTATGCAGTGCATTTAGCCTCGTGTCTCTGCATTCAGCATGCTAAATGCTGAACGTTTTACTTTAATACCATAGTGGCTACAAGCAGGAATACTTAACTTCCATAAATAAGAAGTAATCACATTTTCTCAGTGAATGGATCAAAAACGGCCACTGGGAGAGTTCAAACTTCTGAAGTCAAAAGCCAGGGCTGTCGCTAGGGTTTCCAGTGAACTACAGACCCTGTGGAGCATCTCCAGGGGAAAGAAAATGGAATGAATAATAGAGCTGACATATCCTTTAACAGAGGAACTGGTCTGTAGCTTGGGCACAGCAGGCTTGTGCCCAAAATCCAACATTAAACATTCAGATTTAGGCAATGGAGAGGAAGAGGAACAGAAACAGATGGACTAAAACTCTATGTGTGAGTAAAGTCTACCGGAATAGTACATTAGTGCTCCTTGGAAACTAGAGCATTCCATGGAGGAGCACACACACAGAAGAGGAGCTTCTGAGTGAGTTCAGATTACTGCAGCAGACTGCCAGGCAGTTTCTGCAGATCTCTAACTAGCCTTATCTAGGCTTCTGGCACACTTCTTTTATCTGCTTGAGAACTCCAGGCACTATGACCAGCTAAATTCCCTTGGATGCAATAGCTCCTTCCTTGATGTGGGCACATGACCAACTCACAGAGACGTGCTTCAACCTATGATATAGAAGTCCACTGTTAGGAAGTGCTCAATACCTCATGAGGCAATAGCTTCATTGTGGCACTCAGCAGCAGTTTTACCAGGAAAGGAACCCAGGGCAGGTTAGCAATGTATTAAGTATGTTTGAGCTACCTCAACTGAAATGATACTCAATAAGAAGTCCTGACCAAGAAGGTCAAAACCTAACTGAGTGTCTCCTGATTTTATCTCGAGACACTTTGCCATGTTAACAGGTTCCCATTAGCTAGTCCATCTCCTTCCAAACATGCTTCCCTTATCTCTCTCCCCTCCACTCTCTGCCTCTGGGCTTCTTTCTGCTCCAATCTACTTATCTTAAATTGGCCCTCCCTTGCTTCTCTCCAACATTTTCTCCTCATTGCACCAACCAGAAGACCAGCTCAATTCATTTGCATCCTAATTTAACCACACTCCCAATCTGTCATTCAACTGTCAGCCTTAATATTAGGAAACAACAGTTCAACACCTTCTGCACCACATCACTCCCAAATAAGCTCTCTTAATGCTGAGCTACTGGGTTCTGTTGATACCTGGTTACACCACTGTTGTCTAAGTCTAGTCCTTGGCTATAGAAAAGAAATACAATCCATAAGGGGTTTGATCTCTTTCAGGAACACTGGTGGTGCTGACACAAGCAAACCTGATGCACATTACAACAGGGAAGGATGGGGTAGGCAGAGACGGTGCCTAGGAGAAGGTGATACTTGTCCTACCAAAACCATCCTACATGCAGTTCCCAGATTGTCAGCTGCTGAAGACACAAGGATGTTTGTGTGAAGATTCAGGCTCTCTGCTCCATTAAATTGCTCCTGAGAACTTTATTGTGAGGGACTGGAAGCAAAAACCAAGATGGTGATTGACTTGCAGATGTGCTCGACAGCTTGCTCACAGCATCTATCCTCAGCTACAGACATGCTGGGAATTAGCCTGTGGAGATAGAAGGTGGGAAGCTCATTGGCTTGCTTCAGCTCAGCCTTTTTTTCCAAGTTGTCTGCAGAAAAATGGCAACTTTGAGGCTGACAACCAAACAGCAGTGCTGTCCCAGCAAAGAACATGACAAGATTTTCAACTTCCTTCAGTAATCAGATAACTTGCAGAAGGCTGAGACAGCTGGGCTGGGGCAGCCTGGAGAAGAGAAGGCTCCTTAAGGGGAGACCTTAGAGCAGCTCCAGTGCCTGAAGGGGCTGCAGGAAACCTGGAGAAGGGCTTTGGACAAGGGCCTGTAGGGACAGGCCAAGGGCAATGGCTTTAACCTGCCAGAGGGGAGGCTGAGATGGGCTCTTAGGCAGAAGCTCTTCCCTGTGAGGGTGCTGAGGCGCTGGCACAGGGTGCCCAGAGAAGCTGTGGCTGCCCCATCCCTGGCAGTGTTCAAGGCCAGGTTGGAGACAGGGGCTTGGAGCAAGCTGCTCTAGTAGAAGGTGCCCCTGCCTGGTTGGTGCTGGATGAGCTTTAAGGCCCCTTCAACTCAAACCAACTAAGACCCTTAATCAGCTCTCCTCAACTCTACATGATGATCCAAGGTCTCTAACAGCAGCTTGCAGAACATCACCCAGAATACCTTGCATGTCTCCCTTTGAAGCTGTGACCCGATTACCATAAGCAACGCACTGCAGATGTACCTCTGCAAGCCCAGAAGCACCAGGGGAAATGAATATATTAGTATTTATCATATTAATGCAGATCAAGCTGGGTATTTGTTCTGACATTTCAATAATAGCTTTTTCTACTTTTTTTTTAAGCAGCAGCTTGTATTTTCTTCTTCCTTAAATAATTCATTGTTACATTAAACTTACTTGAAATTGGGGTCTTCTTTCTCATCAAACTAAAACCTTATTTAGATGGCCAAAGGGGAAAGAAAAGGTATACATGAAACCTCTCTTTTCTCTTTTCCATTCCTTCATTCCCTCTTGTTAAAATCTCTTAATCAAAGTGACAATCTGTCTTTCCCAGGAAGGAAGCTGGTGCCTTTGAACAGCGCTGCTCCGATAGCTCTCTGCTTTGATGTGGGATTTAACTGATGCCTTTAGCAATCTTGAGTGGCTGTGCATGCATGCTCTGTGTGCTTGCATGTAGCCATGCGTGGTTCTGTGCTTGTCCTTCCTGCACACACATGACCTGACCCATCCACACATGCAAAAAGAGGGGGGGAACACAGAAAAATGCCACACAGAACAGCAATGTGAACCTTGCAGAGTTACTACACACAGTTCAGAGGGAACCTTGCTCTTGGCCTTTTTCCCACAGTGCCATCTTCAAGCGCTTGATCATCTGTAACTTCAGCGAACACAGAGCAGACTGTTACAGGAGGCTGATACCCTACAGAAGGTCAGGTGTGTACTGGAAGCATTGTTGCTGCTGCTCATGGTCCTTGACCATGGCTACAGTATGCTCACATCCAGAATCCTCCAGTGTGCAATTGTGGTATTATCATGCAACTTGCTGCTCTCTTCCTTCCCTCGGTGTGAATCCAGGCAGCCCCTGTTCTCATTACAGTCCCTCTCCTGCTTTGACAGCTGTTTCCTTATTCCCTTCTTTTAGCCCACCCGACCTCAGTACAGGCTCTGGGGGACAGCAAGGTCTTCATCTTGTCTCTTCTTCGTTGAGGATACAGCACAGCTTTGTCTGGTACAGCACAGTTGGCTGATGTGACCTAGAGCACGAACCCATGCTCGGACCAATGGACCACCTCAAGCAGCTGGGCCTACCTCGCTTCCCATGAGTGATTACTCCCTAGACAACTCCTGCTCCCCCTTGCCAACAGGGCTGCCTCTCACTGCTGCCCTGGTGGCATGTTTTGGTGTGTGATGAATGCCACAGAAAGCAAAACCAGAGCAGAGCTATTGACATCTTCCCATTCCACAGCCAGAAAGCTCCCTCCCTCCCACAGAAGGAAGCACCATCACTTCCTGCTATGATTCTACAGGAGTTATCCATCACGTAACTCCCTGAGACCACCACTCTACTTCTAGCAAATGCCTTCTGGGATTTCACCCAGCCTTTCAGAGATCACCTCCCTGACCAGTACTGGGACTTTTCTCACCCTTAAGAGAAGTTCTTGCTCCAGGACTCTTGGGTTTGTGTACAGTGGAGATTTTACAGCTGCTTCTGGTGCTTCTACTTACTGAAAGTCTTCCCCAGTGGTTTTCCCCTAGCAGCAGGCCAAGTGTACAAACACTTTACAAAATACTGAACAACATGAACCTCAGAGCTACAAATCTCCAAAGCAGCTTCAAGTCAGAGGAAATGAAACCTCGACAAGAACGGAATCTAGTACTGCCCTGAGTTCCTTGTACCAAACCCAACCTTGAGGGAGGCAAGCGAGCAGTGGAGCAACACTGGTGTCCTCTCATCCTGCCTCACTGTCAAGAGGCTTTCTGGAAGTTTAATGCTTGCAGTTTTCCCCACTTTTCTATTCCTTTAAAAACATACACACAGAGAATCTTCTGCTTTAAACACATGCAAACACATGCATAGGAACACATTATTTCTTTTATGTGTGTCCTGTTCCTCACCTCTTCTAAGGGTTACTGGAATTTGCATTGGAAATCAGTCTCACATTTCTACAAGCTGTGGGGATAACAGGGTGGGAAACAAAGCCCATTTCCTCCCTGCCTACTCTGGGAACCTCTGCTGAGCTACCACAGATTCCTGCACCACTGGGGAGAGCTCACACCTTGCCCACGGTGACCAAATAGGTTGATGCCAGAAGAGATCTATCCCATTTCTAGTATCTGCATTGCAAGCAGTGGTTTATAATCAAGACAGAAAATAATGACAGCCACAGAGCAGGAGGACAGCATGGGACCTGCAGACACTGCCTAAGCAATTGCTGCCCCTCTTTCTTTTTTGATTGAGACACTGCCTGGTCAATCTGATCTCTGCTCTATGGATGCTCTTCTCATCTCCATGGTACCCCTTAGGTTCATCTCCCTCTAATTTGAAAGCCTCCATGTTCTCCTTTGCTTGGATCCTTTCAGTGCCCATTGTGCATTTATTGCCTGCAGAATATCCTTCCCTGGCTATCTGCCCCTGCAAGTCCTTGATCCGCCAAAACCAAGGGATGCATGTCTTCCACGGAGCAGTGAGGGAACACAGCAGCTGTCACTTAAAGCCCAAGGAAGTCCGGAGGCCAGTGATGGACTGCTAACATCCACGAACTGTGGGAAAGGACACAAGGTAGACTTGAGATGGAGACTAAGGAGAAACGGAGATCTTGGGGAATGAAAGTGAAAGAAGAGGAACAGAAAGATAAGAAGTGAAAAGGCACTGAGCAGGGAATGGGAAGAACATGAGGAAGATGTTTTACAGTGGATAGGAAGCACTGTTTTCACGTGTATCAGGAAGCAGGGAGCTCTCCAGGGAGGTTTCCCAGGGCATTTACTGTAGCTGGAATACACACAGGAAACTCTCCACCCCCAGCTTTTGTAGTGTTTGATGTGGGAGGTAAAGTCTGACTCTTCCTCCTCAGAAGTATGGTCCTGAGCTAAACTTTACCACTTCACTGCCTGCCTGGACTGTTTTGACATGGACAGCTAAGTCCATCCATCCTCTAAGCACCCAGCTTTCCAGAGGCATGGAGCACCCACAGCTCCTGCTACACACAGCCCCTCTAAGAATCAGCATGCCTGCTCAGATACTCACATCCACATCTCTGTGCACAGCGTTGAGAAATGAGGGAAAAGAGGAGGCTGTGCTCTCTCCCTGCCCCTTCCAAGCCTGTTTCCCCAGTGCTGTGTAGGGTATCTGGGCTCCAGCTCTGCAATACACACATATGCCTTGGAGATTGCAAACTGTGCTCTTGGTGTGCTGCCCAAGGTAAAAAGCCAGGAACGGGCTCTCTGCAGAACCCCCGTGTCGTTTCTAGCAGGCAATTAAAGCAAAAGGACGGGCGGAGCCTGTGCAGGTACAGAGGACCTGTGCAGAGCCGTGAGGGTCCAAGGGCATCTCCTTTCCTGCCTTGTGCTGATGGTGCTACCTAAATGTGAGCCTGCTGCCTGCAGTCCCCGTGCTGTGCTCACCCTCTCTTTACATTCCGTGCCTCTCTCCTGAGATTTGCTGCCAGCTTAATAGAGTGCACACGGGAGAAGGTCCCCACTTCCCCTACCCTCATGCATACCCAATCAGGCCTCCTCATTATGCAAATCAAATACAGCAACATCACCCCCCTGCACCTCCAGCCCGCCCCATTCCACCACCAAGGGGTGGGGGGGGGAAGTAACAAACCCTTCATTCATAACCAGAAACAATAATTACATGTAATGATGGGCAGTCAACTCCCTGAAGCATTTGCATAATCACTAATGCTAATGGATTCAGAGTGCCTCTCTCCTTCTCCTGGAGGAAATTTAATTGGAAAATGCATAAAAGCATGAGGAGGGAGGAGGGTGCTCTGAGTGGTCTGAAGTGGCACACGCAAAGCAGAGGAGCTCTTCGGGAATGGAGGAGGAAACCTGGTCACTCCCTCCCGGCTGCTGCTGCCAACTTGCCTTTTCTTCCCTCATTCCTGTGGATCAGGCCCAGGAGGGATCGAGGGGCAGGCTCAGAGAGCGTTCAGGTCAGCTGGCTTGATCCCAAGGGGATTATAAAAATGAGATTTAATGAAATGAGGAAATTCTCAGGTAGGTGCCTCGAAGACAGCAGGTAATAATAACACATGCCACTTTCCTGGCAGCAGGACTTCTCGGGCCCTCTGGCCCCACAAATCTCCAATTTGTGCTGGCTCTCTATTGCCCTAGACATGCTGGGAGCTGCTGAGCTTCCCTAAGGCTTTCTGAAGCTGCCTCCAGTTATGCTCCCACCAGGCTCAGCTCCCTTTCCACACCAAAACTGACAGCAGCATGACAAGGACAGAGCCTGAGTCTCTCCATGCCCTTGAGGGAATGCCTTTGCTTCATTTCTGCCAACCTACTGATGGCTAAATGAGGTGTCAAATCTGGAGAAGGGCCACATCCTATGGTTTCCTCAGACCCACAGCCCCCCTCCCAGTGCTCTGCAGGCCAGCACCTCTCTAGGGCTGGTGTTTTGTAAGGGGTGAAGAAGAGCTCACGTGTTTGATCTCCAGTTCTTCCACCCCTTCCCTGCACTTACGCCACATCTCCTTGGAGTCTGGCACTGGGTCTAGGTCTGTGTCCTGCAGACAGCCACAGGAGGTCAATTATGCACCTTCAAGCCCACTGCCCTCCTTGAGGAGCTGAGCTCCTGAACGGAGATAAGCGTGTGCTGGGCTCTGAGCAGCTGGTGAGGCAGCAGATGGCTGGGAATCTGTAAAAATCATTATTGAAAAGTGCCACTGTCACAGCCCCAGGTGTTGTTCACTCATTCCCTCTGCCGCCAGGCTCCAAGTGCACATCAAACAGGGTACATGCCCTTGCAGACACACTCACAAACAACCGTGCAAAACGGTGACAAAGCTGCTCTAACGTCCCCAGCCAAGTGGTCCGAAGAGGACACCCTGTAACAACAACAAACCTCTGCATCACTGTGGAGGGAGAGGCAACCCCTTCATCTTGCCCCTTTGCCATACCTCAGCAGTGGCAAAAGACCCTCAGGACTGGACACCAGTCCTGTATTGCACTATCAAGCACTGTGCACACCTTTGGCAGTGCATAAATAATAAATAACAGCAATAACATGGTCCCTTGGGCAAAACAGCATTTCATCAGCAAGGAAACAGTTCTTTCTTTCTCTCTTAACATTCCAGGGGTGCCCACCAGCAGCCACTTGCTCTGGGAGGAGTTTGAAAGGCTGCTTTCCATTGCAACCAGTCCCTATGCAGGGGAGCTCATGGCTGTTTATCATCTCTCTGTTAAGTGTGGTTAACTTGTAATACTTGTGAGGGTGAGGGACCAGAGCCAGCCAAAAGGCAGCTTTGGTGATGAATTCCTCTCTTTCCCACTTCTGACTTGCAGCAGCTGCTCCAGACCTGGGTTCCCATTTTAAACACTGCAATAAGACAGAAATCCAACTGACACCTACACGGACCAGAACCAGTGCCTTAGGCAAAGCTGAGATGGAAAACGCTTCAATTATCCTTGTCCTCTTTGTCAACCCGACAGGGACCTCATTTGAGACCTGCCAAATGCAGGATTCCAGCCCCTCCACAAACCGAATGAACAAAACCCCTCAGGATCCCAACTGAGGCCATGGAGAGCTGAAGTACTGGTATATAGCCAGACAATATTCCTTACTCAGGCATGTTTGAGTGACTGACTCTTCCTCAGAATATTGTTCAAGCATTAAATGACTTAAAGATGCCAAATTCTGAGTTTTACCACTGCACCTTGTTCACTCTAGACCCCCCAAAACAGGTTTTAAGCTCTTTCCCTTAGGAGATTTCCAAAGCCTAAGCTCTCAGCCTACACCTGCCTTTACTTTGTTATCTTTTTCAATAATGACACATTTGGATATAGGGATGTTTTGCCTGGATTACAAAACACTTTGAAATCCAGAGCACATTTTGATCCATTTTTCCAATATAGTAGAAATGCACAGACACCACAGGGCACATTTTCACTCCCTCCAGTTAATCCCAAAGCAAAGAGCAGCCCAGCATCCCTTCTCTTAGAAAACATCCTCTTTTCATTCATTTATCGCTAGAGAAAGGAGAAGACTGAACTGCAAAAAGCCCCACTAAGCAGTGTAACTGCTGATTAAACCCTGTTTCAATCAAGAGCTCAACCTGAACAAACCTAAACTTGCAATAAGAATTATCCACACACTGCCACTGAGAAAAAGTAAAACCTTTCTAATTGTGGTATGAAGCCTGCAGCAGTCTGTGGGGCAGAAACAGGAACCACAAAGGTGGCTCTACTCAATATTACCCCAGAGCTCTGTTCTTGGCTTTGCAACCCAGTTAAGGGAAAGGAAGGCACTGAAGGACAATCCTGATGGAGTTTGCTGAGGTAACATGAAAAGCAAACAAGTGCCATAGTGAGCATTGCTTCATTTTATTGCACTACTGCAAAATAGGGGCTTAAAATGGGGTAGCAGCTCCTTCTGGTAGGGCCCTCAAAGTTTTTCAGTGGAGGCACTGTGATACTGCCTGCATGTGGAGGGAAACTCCATCCCCTTTGGGGCTTGTCTGTGCCAGATGCAGGAAAGCTGCCTGCAGCACAGCAGGAATAATGAGGTCCCTTCCAGCTCAGGGCAAGAAATGGACAAGAGCTTTTAGGGACAAAAGAGATGAGGATTTCCTCAAAGGCAAGCAGAGGCTCTCACTCCGATCCTGCAGCAAGGCTTAATCCCGAGAACAGAGAAAAATCAATGGGTATGGGTGGAAGGACTGGAACTGACAGAGAAAGGTGCTTCAAATGCTCACTCCCCCTGAGACAGTCCGAGTGACTCAGGCTGTCTTGCAAAGGCTGCTTCATTTCCCCAAATCAAGTGTTGGGTAAGTGATCTCCCACAGCAGTAGCTCCTATTTGTTCAGCATCTTCAAGACCAGTGGTCCTTAAATGCCTTTACAAATTTCATACAGAAATGGTCTCAACTGTCGCTAGGAACCAAAAGGCAAGTGGGCAGCTTACAGCCATTCTTTAAAGGCAAGTTCAGCCAGAGTAACATATTCAGTTCATCCCTAAAGATTATGCTTTCCCCTGTATTTATCATGCCCTAAATCCTCATCCCAGGCTCTGGAGGGCTCCTGGCTCAAGAACCATAATGAGAAAAAAAAATAATTAAAAATCTTTAATATAAAAAGAGTCTAAGAAATATTTACTTGTTTTTTCCTAGTCACAGAACCATAGAATGATTTGGGTTGGAAAGGACCTTAAGATCATCCAGTTCCATGCCCCTGCCATGGGCAGGTTACAACCTCAGTGCCAATGGCAGCACTATCGCAGTAACTCAGGCTACATCTCCTGAAGATTCAGTGTTTTCCAAGATGGGTGGAGAAATGATCTTGCATGAAGCATTGAAGGTAGCTGTGGTTGTCAGGAGACTCCCAGTGTCCTGCAGAAGTTTCTCGGTAGCTCCTGGTGTGCTGTCAGCTGCAAGCCAAATGCAAACAAAATGCTGTCTGCACAGATCTCTTGACTGCAGCAGCAAATTAAATAACGTTGTTTCTACAAGATTAACCCATAGGTAAAATGCTGCATCTTCATAAGGCAAAAATCTTTGTTTATTGACAAAAATATATTAACTTCTTTTGGGGTGCAGGAAATAAAGACATCCTGGAGAAGGACAATTTTATTTGCTGACTCTGATGCTCCAACCTTTAAAAGTATAAAAATATTTCCATAATCACTGGTAACTACAAAGCTGAAAAGGAAGCAACTCATTGTCTTCCTGATGACTTGGAAAGCAGCACTGAGATTTCATTTAGAATCTTTCTAAAAGTTGAAGATTTACTGTAATGAAATTATTTCAATATTGGCAAAGTGTCTCCACTTGTAATCAGCAATGCTCATGTTCATTTGGATATGGAGTTGTATTTCCCAAGGCTAATGGAATATAAGAATATATCATAGAACAAGTAGACTATGGATCTATCACTCTGTGATCAAGGAGGCCGAGTTGCAAAGTCTTAAATCTTTTTGACTCATCTCCCAAAGTATTCAGTGTTCCCACAGGGCATTTCTATACATTTGAGAAGATTATTAGAGTGTGTTTTTTAACATTCTTAAGATTCTGGCAGCGATTGTTGCAGGGGAAGAGGACTGGATTGTTCAGCGGCAGGGTTTGAGCTCTTTCAGGCTTATGAACGCGGCAAGGCACTTTCAGTACTCGGCACCACTTACGGCCCTTTCACAGGGTGTTAAAAGCTTTTTAATGAGAGGGTTTTAAAATTAAAACAATGGCAAAACACATTAATTGAAAGGTAAGTTACAGAAGGGAGTTGAAAAGAAATTATTTGGCCATAAACGCAACTGTAATCTAAGAACACATTGTATCCAGAAGAAAAACAGAAAGGAATTGCATTCAGCGACATGCATTAGCTCTCAAATGCCTGCCTTCACATTTCAATTAACTAAACTGCCTTAATCCAATTCAGCCACTGAAAAAACCTATTGACTTCTCAGGAAACCACAAATACTACTCAAAGGCTGAAATTCCTCAAAAAGCTTTGTGGAGCTGCATCCTGACTACAGCCTGTACTGAGAGAGTTGCTAACGGAACGCAGGCTGCAGAAATCCTAGCGGCAAACCTAGCCAAAAGTTCATTAAACCCTGGCTCTTCAGCCTCCTCGCTCTTGTAGCATCCACACCACATCCCTTCCTTCCCTTTGCAGCTCTAGAAATAGCATTTTCCTTGAGAAACAAGCTAAGACAGATTGCAGAAATATTGACTCTGGTAAGGCTGAGTTTCAAATAGAAGTCTATTTCAATTATACATGTAAAGAGGTTTGTGAAATAATTAAGAAAACCCCACAAAACCAACAGAGATACATTGAAATGCATGGAAACTGCTAACAAGTATTATATTTTAGATAAAAATTGACACTGAAGGAAATTGAATTTTGTACTTGCAGGCAATGGCAAAGTAGACTAGAAATGTTTAAGGGAAATAGTAGTTCTTTAAAATATCATTGAAAACAATTAGCTAAGAGAGGTGCTTGTGCTAACTCTGCGATGCGAGTCCCAGCTGCACCCAGCTTCCACAAGCTATTGTATAGCATTGCTTCAGCCAAGCACAGAGACACTGCCTCTACATAACACAGGTTTTCAGCTAACAGAAGCCATTTCAGCTACAGCAGAGACCCGGCCAAAAGGGAATGAGAGAAAGGCTCCCCATTTCCTCCAGTCCCTCACAGACCATTCTGGCAGAAGGAAGCTCTGTAGGACAGTTATTTTCCTAGGTGGATGCCACTTTGAGCACTCACATGGTTCCCATCACAGGTGAATCTGTGCATCTCACAGCTTGGTTTTAAAAAGACTGTATTTGTCATAACACTTCGAAATGTTGTAACACCACTCTAAAACATTGGTTTTCTTGCAGTTTGAGGTTCTTAGCTTACCTGCTCCTGAACATTAAGGCCCACACAACTAGGCACACCAGCCACCAGCCTCTTCATTAGCCCAAAATGAGACTGATCACCATTCTTTGTATCTCACACGCATTGCACGTATTTTTGTCACAAAGATAGTGAAGGCTTAAATGAGAACACTAACAACATCTGCCACCTTGTTGAGGGCTCTGTCCTTGAACTACTTAGAGATGGTGCATTCCAGGTGAGCATGCATTCTGTAGCTGCTATTTGCTAGCTGTGCATTTATTATAGCACCCGAAGCTCCTTACAGCCGTGCCTGGACCAGGAGGGCATATGCAAACCCAGTAATCCAACATACACAGGCAGCATTCCCACAGCTGAGCTCCTTAACAAGGAACCTGGGTTAGATGCTTAAATAAAACCTGGGAAATCTGTATTTCAGTCATGATTCTCCCACAGACTCCCTGTGTGACCTTCAGCAGGTCATTTGAGCTCCCTGTAGGAATAAGACTGATAACACTTCCACTATCTGCCTTGCCTAGTTAGACCTTAAGCTCCTCAGACAGAGATTGTCTCTTCCATGCACTGAGCCTCTAACAGCTGGAGCCTCTAATAACTTCTGTAATGCAGATAATGAACAGTACCAATGCAAGCAGCACTGACAGGGCTGCACTAACCCCCAAAACCACGGCAAAGGGACAAAAGTAAGCAGCAGAAAGTTGTGGTTAAGCAGAACAGGGATGTTATCAAATGCAAACATATTTCTGAGCTCTGTGATCAAACTGGAAGGCAGGGCTTGGGCTGTAACGGAAGGAATCGCGTTATTACCCACTCACACAGCCTGACAGCACAGCCCCATGCAGAACATGTGAAAGCTTTCCCTTTCTATTATGCTTAGGTGCTGTGATGGAAACTCATTTTTTCTCTTTTCATAAATACAAACATAAATGACTAGCAGACTGGAAAGTCAGAATCTTGGGGGGGGGGGCGGGGGGGGGCTGCTCTCATGTTTTATCAATGAGGAAGCAGAGTGCTGGACATCACGATTTGTCTGTTTGCCTGTTTTCATTATCTTTTTAATGTTAACATTAAAGTCTTCCGGAGACTGCATTAAAAAAACCTGGTGTAGAATGACTATTTGAATAGAGATGAAATGCACCTCTGAGAATAGCAGCTAACAGCAAGGCCTATGAGCTGGGAAACACGTTGCAGTGTCAGCGCGGAGGTTTGCTGACAGATTCTTGCCTGTTCCAGGCTCTGTTTTAATTCTTGTATCTTTTGGCCTTTGCTCAACAACAGCATGAAGAAAGCTGGGACCACAGGATCCCAGAGAGCACAGGGAGCTTGAGGGATGGGTAAGCTCTGTCTAAAAGGGAGGTGCAGAGGAAGCCTTTGGGTTGGGTTCTGTTTGGTTGATTCTTTGCTTGTTTGCATTTCTGCTTGAGGTTCTTTATTACTTTGGGTTTTTTTTTCCAATTAGACGTTCAGATCTTGTCGACCCTGTTTCTCATTTTGTGGATGGGTTGAGAACTAATAGGTTTAGGATATCAGAGGAACCAAGAAATTGGAAGAGCCCGAAAAATCACAAAGAGATTTTTATCTCAAACGAGACAGTTGCTTAAAGGGTACCACAAAGATGCCTTTTACTAACGGAACAAATGTTCAGGCCAGCTTTTGCATAGCAGGAGGTGCAGGCTGCTTAGGAAATTTGCCTCACAGCCCACCCAAAAACGCTGAGGCAAGTGCAAAGCCCATCCACACACGTGCTAATGTGCACGCATATGGAGAGGCTTTAATGAGGAGTAAGCAGCTTTCCTGTGAGTTCCTCTGCTCCCCTTACTGGTTTCTGACAGACTCCCCCCAGTTCCACCACTGCATCCCTGTGCAAGAGCAGCTGATAATTATCTTCTCTTGGGCATTAAAGCCAGAAACAATGGGTAAGATCGCTTATGCCACATTGATGTTTTTATACACACATGTATGTTGCTTATGCCACAGTTCATTCCTCCTGCCACTGCTCTGCTACAGAAATACTGGTGATGGGGCATGATTATTTGCTGGTGCCTTTCTGCCCCTGAGTCTCCTGATGGACATGGAGAAAAAGGTGGAAAAGAGCAGAAAAGCACTCCCAAATCCTGTGTGAAGGTTCAGGCAAACCTGAGCTTTCTGAAGCAGCTATTCTCACATGTATAGCACATAGATGAAGGAAACTGTTTGATTTCAGATAAAAAGTCTGATCAACTCTAAGGAAAAGTAAAACCACAGCTCAGGAAGTGGCCCATTAGCTCACTGTGAGTGGCAAGATGACTCGGCCCATGCTGCTTCTTTGCTTTCTTTATGAAGGACTGCCTAAGCCCCTGCTCCTATCCGGGGTGCATCTGGACTCCTACCTAAGCTTCAGAGAGGAGCCGGTGCTGGTGACTGGGAAGCCAGAGCCCTTATGGAGTCAGTGAAGGTCCTTTCCAACCCAAACCATTCTATGATTCTATGATTACAGGGTGCTGCACCCCAACTGCACTCAGTGCTTACCTACACAGAAAACTCATGAAGTTAATAGTAAAATTGTACCTCCTTTTCATGGAAATCATTGGGACCTAAAGCACAGACCCCTGCACACTCCTGAATCAGGGCCAGGATAAGCAAAAAGCAGAGGAAAGGGAATTACTTCAGCTTTGTTCCCTTCTGGATGCTCCATATGCTACAGCCAGCTGTTCTGGGTTTGTTCATACTCATTACAGTGGGTATGTGTGACAGACTCTCCCTCCCTTCAGAGTGACTCAATCATACAAGGTCTCAAATGGTTTGCTGAGAGCTCTAACACAGGTTGTGTTCCGCCCTTCTCCATCCTCCCACCTTAAGGACAAGAGGAAGGTTAGGTGACTGCTCTCTGCCCATTCCAAGTTTCCTCCCACCATCTTACAAACGTCTCACAATACACCTCTTATACACAAGCAGAAGGAACATATTTCACTAAAAGAACAAGAAAACTAGGTTGTGGGGGGAGAAGAATGGCGATGGGGTGCAGCAAAGCCCACCATACTCTGCTGACCCCACCAGTCTGACATCATGCAAACTGCATGTGCAGTTCCGGAGCTCTTGCTGCAGCCAACATGCTCCTGCAGTGTATTGTGATAGACACAGCAATGCAGTCGTGCCTCCTCCCCCCATGTCCTGAACTGGTGTAAGGCAGGCTTGTGGACCAAGCTCACAGGTTTGGAGACCTCATGATCCCAGAGCCTGTCCTGCTGCACAGACACCACAAGGGCTCCTGATCACCTCTGCTTCCATCACCCTCCTAGTGTCACCATCCCTCCAAGTCCTCACACTGCCAACTCCCTGCGGGATCCCAGAGGGAGCTGAGACTTGACTACAGCAATAATAACCAAGCGTAAGCGGAAGGTGGCTGGTACATCCCAGGATCAGACCCCTCATTTATCCTCCATAGCCCCCTAAGTAGAGGGGCACACTGCTAGAGAAAGTCTTTGGGGTTTAGTATTCTGCCATTCTTGCCAAAAGCTCGTGTGCCACTTGCCCACAGCGGGTCTGCAATGTGATGACAGGAGAATTTGGCTGTTCTGCTGCTGCTGTCTCAAACCATCACATCTCCCAGAGACCTGCAGCCTTCTCTGGGCCCTTCTTTCCTTATTAATCCATTCATTCAAACAGAAATCCTTCCCCCATCCCTTTTTCCAGTAGATTTCCCTTCCACTGGTTCAGAGTGGTTCCTCCCACTGTTTCCCCACATGTTGTCTCTCAGCTTTAATCAAAGTCACTTCCTTATTTCCCATCTGATTACCCAAGTGCTGTCTGGCCCTTAGCCACCCTCAGAGCTGGCATAAGCAGGTGCAGCTCTGACAAAGCGACATCAGTCTGTGTGCACCCTGAATTGGAGATGTCTCGCTGATGGAGACCTCTTGCTCCCAAGTACTTCTGAAAGCACAGACCATGGTTTGCATATGTGACTGAAGTGTAGGGGAAAAGGAGTCACTTCGTCCCTCTTTATCCTGTTCCTAGAATCACCAAATGAATAAGCTGCCTCATCCTGTGCAACTTCTACCTCTCTTTGAAACACAAATGCATTCCACAGCAGATCAGAGGGACTGATGGAACTGCCAAGTGCTCCTGTGGTACCACCAGAACCTTTATTTACCTTTCTCACCACCACCAGATCACTCTGCCACTCCTTGCTCTCCTTTGCTGCTGTCCTATTGCAAGGTTCTCCCATTCAGAATCCCTTCCCAGCAAAAAGAATGTCATACTGTCCTGGCCAAGGGAACCTCCCAAACACACAAGCAACCTCTGGTTTTTCTACACCAGTATTACTACAGCACTACACAGGTAGCGCAGGCTGTCAGACACAGCCTGAACCTTGCCTAAGTAGGAGTCACCTGCACTGTTGCATACACTGTAACCTGATGTGAAGGAAGAAAAGCAGCTTGTTCTCTGTGCTGGCCTTACCGATTCTCATCTGTCTCGAAGAGACGCATGCCTGCAGATCCATCTTCAGGGAAGTCCCAGAGCCCTGGAGCACAGGCACACACAAACTGGAACCTGGTTTCTAGAAGAAATATTTGTGCCAGGAGCCTTGAAAATATTTCCAAGCTAGAGGCAACACTGTGCTGATTCACACTGCCGCTGAAACCCATTCAGTTTTCAGAAGCATGAATGATATCTGTCGAGGGACCTGCAGCTCTTTATTAGATTTAGATTTGCTTTACTAGTGAAGCCAACATGAAGTCTTGTGGTTTAGGCACCAACAGGATCAGAGCAGTGGAACTCCTTGCTTCATGGGAATAGATGCTAGAAATTCTCCAAAGTTTAAAAAGTAATGGCACAAATTCAAGGGAGGATGCCCCATTAGAGCTACTAAACGTAATGAACCTTAAACACACAAGAGAGTACAGGAAAACAGTCATCCCGTGTTCATTTTATAACCAGCAAGAGGGAAGGGCATGGCCGGAAAGCAAGTGGCCTTGGATGAGCTGATTTCTGTCTCTCCCCGAGTGCAGGAACTGTGCTACCATCACCAACATACATGACTGCACTAGCAGTTTATTTGCATTCTTCAGCTCGAATGGGATGAATCCAAACTTCAGTGGTGTACAGCCACAGAGAACAGAATCTGCACCTCATTGCCCAGTACAACAAACTAATGTCCTGCTGGAGTCCGTCTTTGATGAAACATGGTTTTGAGGAATTACATCTCTGAACATTACAAGAGGGGCTTTTCTCTCATGCTACTGTCCCTTGTGCCACTGGGGGCAAACAACCTCAGCAGAGCAAACCCCACATTCAGTCAAAGGAAAAGCAAACAAGACTCGAGTCCCACTGTGATTCTAGAGAGAAGGATGGGTAAAGGAGGTCTCCCAAGGTCATGGTGGAGAAAACACCCCCACAGCTGCACCAGCAGCTGTCAGGCTCTGCTGAGATGCCTTTGCTGAGGTCTCTGCAAAATAAAGGGCATCACTGAGCACAGGACTAGAGATGGCAGTGTGTGTTGGCTCTTCTTACCTGGGTACAGAGAATAAAGCCCACCTGCTCATTCCCTGTGCATGGAGCTGTGCACTGTCCCTTCAGATGCAGCTGAGCCTCACGCTGGATAAACAAGAAGGAGGTGCCAAAGGCTGGAGCTTCTCCTTTTTTCCTTGACAGCTCTGAAACACCAAACATACCACAGCATCTGGCTAAGCAGCCTGGCTCACGCTGTCACTCCCTTGCCAAGGAGACGGACTGACAGATGAGATCAGACACACGGATGATGGGCTGGGACATCTTGAAGCCCCAACTCAAGCCGCCTGCTGATTTCTGTTTGCAGCATTAATCCCCAGTGACAGAGGGGCCCCGATATCCATAAACCAGCTGTGCAGCACTGTAAGTAGGACATCATGTCATATATGCTAAGGGGAGCACAAGGGACTTCTAAGGTACCTTGGTGCATGCTAGGGCAGAACGTCCCAGTAAGAAACTCCGCCTCTGGTGTGAAGAAAGGCTGAAATCACCATTGTGAAGTAGAACAGAGAAGTCCCAAGGTACGGATGGGAGGATTGAAGCCTCCTGTCCCAAGGCAGCCTGTATGTAACTCACTGCAAAGCTTCCTGTCATTAGGAGATCTATAAAGCATTTTCCTGTCACAAGAAGATCTCCAAATCTCTAAAACAAATGCCAAAGAGCAGTGACAAAAATTCAGCCTTGATCATGGAGGGTCATCTCCTGCACCGGCTGCTTCGTGCCACGCAGCAACCCATCAGCCCTGTTTACTGGCTGGCTGCAGGGTCTGTCTCTGCTTCTCCCTCTTCTTCCACATTCCAGTGTGACCTTTGCCTGATCTCCACTTCAAATACTCCATCCCCAGCCCTTCTGCCTCCCCTGGCGGCACATATACCCTCTGCTTCACCACAAAGACTATGAATCATGATAGAATAATAAGCTCGTTTATGAGCTGCACACAAGCCCAAAGGACCAAAGAGCGGAATAAATCGCTACAAAGCTCTCTAAGCCGATTTATTCATTCAGGAGGGTTTTTTTGCTTTGACTCCAGCCTCCTCTAACTGCTGTCCAAACAATGTGGTAATGCAGCAGGACAAACAGCAACCTTCCTTCAAGAGGTTCATTACTTTTGTCTTTTTGAGATCAAGAGATGAACTGACTTGTAAAGGATTTGAATCCCAGCATGACAGCTGAATGCATCACTGCTCTGCCTGATTCTCAGGCTTGCAGTAAGGCCTGCAGCAGTGTAGAATATGTAAATGAACAGCTAACACAGGCTTACAGCATGCAGCTCCACTGGGGAAAGATGCTGCCCAACCTCCAGGGTCCTCTTGTCCTCAGGATGGTGGACAAGGATTCAAGCATGGGCCTCTCTTGGGCTAGGAAGACTTCCTAAGTTGAACACAGCTGTTTGCTGACTGGTACAATGCAGGATCCATAAAAAGGACTTCACCCTTCTTTCACACTAAGGATCACAGCACTCTGCAGATACCAGTCCTCCCTGGCATGGATGAGTCCATAGGATGGCTCAGAATCACTCCCTGTGTCTTACAAATAGGAAACGGAGGCAAGGCAGGTTGAAACCACTCATCTGGGTTTGCCTTTCAAGGTAGGCATGGAATTGGAATAGAAACCTTCAGATTATTGCTGCCTGCCCCCCACCGTCCCACCTCCCTTTTGCCTTTCCCCCAGTCCCCTTAAAACTCCCATCTCTTACTGACATTATTACAGCACATCCCAAGGGGTCATACCTCAGGCCCACAGGTAGAGGCAGGTTTTTATAGGAGGGTGAGTAACTCAATAACTCAGCCCAGTGGAACATTCATCCTGGGCCACAGGAAAGGGTCAAGTTCCCACAGCAGACTACACTGCTGCTCCCAACGCCTCTTGCAACTCCTAGGTACTACACAAGTGCAGAACATCACTCTCCTACAGATGCTTCAGGTAGGAACTATGAAGGGAGAAGAAGCAGGGCTCAGCTAAAAGAGGAAAAGGCACAAGATGACATCTTGTGCAAGCATCCTATTTAGTGACTATCTGCAAGCCAGGCAGTATGAGTAAGAGACATTAATGGATCTCTCACAAGCCCTCGCTATTACTGTTTCACAGGGGCATCAGAGCAAAAAGGAAGTTTTAAGAATGAGTAAGTTGAGTCCTTTGATTCATTACTCCCTGTAAAGTCTTAAAAGCACTACAGCGAGACAGAAAACACCAAATCAAACTGCAAACAGCATTCCCCTGATCCGGAGGGTTTGCCCTTTGGGAGGTAGTTGGCTACTTTCACTGATGTCCTCTCTGCTAAATCCCCAAGAGTTTCTGAAATCACTCTGCAGAACAGTTGGCTTTCCAATCGTGTTGCCCTCATGCTGAGAGTATCCCTAATTCATCTCTGTGGGGATGAAAGGAGCTGGGAGGAAGGCATTCAGCTCTTCTTCAAATAAATCCCTCTTTGCTTTCAAAGCAGCCCAGGAATCTCTCAGCTGGCATTTTCGTTCATGACTAAACACTGGTGGAGGGTGTAATATGTGGCTTAAAGGAACAGCTCACTATGAACACATAAACAAACTGCCAGGCTTACACTGGCTTTGCTTTGCAGCAGGACTCAGACACTGGGCGCTGATGGGCTTTTGCTACCCCCTTTCCTTTACATAATTAAAAAGTGATTATTTTTGCAACACGGGATGGAATCATGTTCAACAGCCTGGTGACAGCAAGGAGCTCGAGTAGGGGAGGGGGAGGCACGCTCTGCAACTAGAGGATAAATGGCCTTCAGAAATTGTGGAGGCGGAACAGAAGCTGCAAGGAAAGGAGAGGCTGGGAGCAAAAGGAGGAGCCATTCAGCTCCTGTAGGGGTGTAAATTTCAGCAAAGTGCTGCTCCAGGATGAGGGTTGAGGTCCATTTAGCAGAGCAGTGGGGGAGAAGCTGAGAACCACATTAGGAAAGCCAATTAATTCTTCCCCATGCCCTCAGTGCAGGCTCCACTCGGCACCCACTGCAGTTACTGGAACTCTCCCAAATGACTGTAGTGACCCTTAAAGGCTGCCAGCAAGGCCTGGACTAGGGGCTATTAGCAGGAGCTGCCCAGGATGAAAGAGCACCTGGAGCCTGTGGAGGTGTGTATCCCACGTGAACGGCAGTCTCTGCAGATCTACAGGGATCAGGCCAAAGCCTCCTGTGGGAGTGGGGGGAAAGCAGGCAAACAAGACAAGAGACAGTTTGGAAGGAAGGCTGACCCCACGGATTGTATGAGTGATCATTTATCTTCGGGAAGGATAACACCAGATCTGTCCTGCAAAGATAAGGATGAAGAGCAACTTGCTTGGCAGTTCAGGGGAGCAGGGATGGAGGCAGTTATGATGTTTCACTGGCCACGAGCTCACATTTACCCCATTCTGCAAACCCGGGGGGGACCGTATCACTCTCTACAACTGCCTGACAGGAGGATGGAGCCAGGAGGGGCTGGGCTCTGCTCCCAAGGAACAAGGGATGGGACAAGAGGAAACGGCCTCAAGCTGCACCAGGGCAGGTTTAGGTGGAGCTGAGGAACAATTCCTGCCCCAGAGGGTGCTCAGGCATTGGAACAGGCTGCCCAGGGCAGGGCTGCAGTCACCATCCCCGCAAGTGTTCACACACTGTGTACATGAGGCCCTCAGTGCCATGGGTTAGTGGTGGCCTTGGCAGTGCTGGTTGGACTGGATGAGCTTAAAGGGCTTTTCCAACCTGGTTGATTCTGTGATTCTATGTTAACTCATCATTATGTTAACTTAGACTCAGTGCCACAGCAGAGGCAAAAGAGGCAGAGCCCACTTGTGCTGCCTGTGAAGAGCTCCCCCAGCATTACCACTACTGCTTGCATGTGAAGCAGCCAGTTTCAATTTGGCCCTGGTCTCTTCTCAATAGCGGCAGCCTCAGAGCAACCACACTGTACTTAGAGACATTTCCTGTCATAAACTAAAGGCACAGCAGCTCTGGCACTGATTTCAAAGGAGGCAGGCAGCTTGGTGCTCTCAAGAATCAAGAATCTACATCCTGAACACTTTGGGACGCTTTCCTTAAGAGCCCACAAAGTGTTTTGAACGAGGTGCTTGGCCTCTTGAAGGCATTTTGCTATCATAGAAGTGCTACTGTGGCTCGCACAGTCAGACAGCTTCAAACTGGTTCCAAATCACCATAACGCAGAGACTGATCTAACACCTTGCTGTATTTAGTATAGATATTTTTTCCTCATTTTCACAGGCAAATAACCACTAAAATTTGGCTTTGCATCAATAACTTGCCCAAGATAATAGGATAGATTAAAAGAAGCGCTGACTAGCAGGAAAACATGATAAAAAGGTGCTTGACTGCGTGAGCCAGCACTGGCCTCTGTGTCAGCGGCACAATTAGTCCTCCCCTTGCAGGCCGCATGGTTTGGTGTTGCATTTGACAGACAAATCAATCCTCCCCTTCTTCTGAGCACTGCCTAATGAATAAATCAGCAAGGTCACTGGTGCTGCTGCTTCGCCCTTTCCCTGCCAGCCAGCTGGAGCTGGACCTGCCGCCTGGCTCCATCTGCTGTGCTTCCATCAGGTTCCAAGTGTCCTAGGGAGTGAAATGGTGCAGTTAAAACACACGAGTGGGCAGCAAAAGCCCCTGGGTTTACTCCTGACTAATGTGTTGTCTTGGGCAAGTCACACCTAGCCTCTAGGCCAGACTGCATTCACTTAGCACATCCTCGCTGCTAAGCCAGGGCCTTGAGCTACCTCATCTAGTGTGAGGCATCCCTGCCCATAGAAGGGAACTGGATGATCTTACGGTCCTTCCCAACCCAACCCAGTCTGTGAATCTATGATTGTTATGCCACAGCACTATAAACAAATTGCTATAATGATCTGCTCTTGTGCATACAAAGGAGCCCATACAATAACAATCACAATTGCAGTAATTTACTCAGCACCAAGTATATATTAAGTGTTTTCAAAACACCCAGGAAGATGAGGCTGCTGTCCCGAAGCACTCACTCTAAATGGAGAGAAGGAGGAGATGGGAAGACAAACACGAGTGGACCAGGAGAATGGCAACACATCCGAGTCCTGCCAGATGAAACTTCCTGCTGACCTGCTGCAAAACTGCTACCCAGCCCTAGAGAAAGCTGGGCTGTGCTTGCTTTTGTTTGCTTTACCCATGCCTATTCCCACGGCTATACGAGGTCTCCATCCCCTCCAGCACTCGCTCATGTACAGAATCTCCCACCCCTGCTCCAATTGCCTCACTCCATTTTGTGAGCACCCCGGAAATCCCAGCACACAAGTGAATAACACATCACCTAAATACTTCTTGAGGGCCCACAGAAAGTGCTTCCCGAAGCCTGGCGTAAAGGGTGAACGTGATTTCCGCAGCAGCCACAGGAGTGGTTGGAAAAGAGAAGCCCTCTCAAAGGAAGGCTGAGAAGGCAGAGGTGAGTGCTGGAGGGGACAGGGATGACATATTGCTCACTGGGCCCAAAGTCAACTGAGGAGAGTGTCTCCACTTCAGACAGGGTTCCTTGAGAACAGCAGTTGTTCCCCCCAGCCCAGGCTGTGGGCAGCACTCAATCACATACAGGAGAAGCATGACTGAGCTGGAAAATGGCCGAGACTCTGTAATGACAACAATCCCACCCTCAAAAGGAGTCATTTTGTCATCTTCATTTCATACTCTCCTTCATTACCCTTTTGACACTGCAAGTCAGTTCCCAGCCCTGCCCTCAGCACCCTGCCCATGTTGCTGTCCTACTTCCCAACCTACCACTGCCCTCCCTTTTTCCTGCCAAGCTCACAGCTCCGAGGGAGCTTTGCCCCTTCAACTAGACTGTGAGGTCTCTGGAAAAGCACCTGCCTTCCCCTTGTTGGCTCTGAGGGCCTGTGATGCTTTGGGAGCCAGCTCTCACCCGCACATCTGCATGATTTGTGGATGCGCTGGCACACAAGGATTTAGGAGAGCTGCAAGGAATTTGTGTAGGGATAATCCAACAGCCTGGCACAGCAGAAGCAGCCTGAGTACAAACAGCCATTAGCAAAAGAAGAAAGTAGAGCAGAAGGGAGAGCAGAGGCAGGAGGAAGAGGTAGCGTGTACTTGCAGGAGGAATGAGTGGAGTGGTCCACCTCAGTGCAGGGCAAGTGGTAAGGCAGGAAGGAAGCAAAAGGCTGAGGAAGCCCTTGGGAAAATGATCTGCAAACCCTTGTTCTTGATGTTACAATGAAGATGAGTTACCTACTGCTAAATGGACCAAGAAACCCTGGCACAGAGAGAGAATTATGGCCTGGAGAAGCATGTCTTCCCCACACCAACTTTGCCCACTAAGAGGATTGGTGATACCCCTAGGAAAAACACCAGAACAAATCCTTTGCCTGAGCTGGGCTAGACAGAACTTCCTACGTGAAGTGCTGATTGGAAGTTCCATTTAGGTATTAAGCAAGAAAAGGAATGCTGCGATACTTCCCTCACCAAACAGCACACTTCAACCACTTCTGCTCGAGCCTCAGTGCTGTCAGGACAGCTGACTGCCCCTGCCTGCCTATTAGCCACATCATCAAGGAAAGGCCAGCCACAGAAGCTGCAGAAGAAGAGACAATCCCCATACAGTAATGAAAGATGACTGTCTGATGTCCTTATGTTATTAATTACAAATATATATTAATTAGCTATTATTATTCTCATATTCTTGTATTATTAGACATGAATTACAAATACAGCTTTCTGCCATGCAGGCATTCTAGTAATGGTACAAAAACCAAGTTCAACTGCCTCTTTCCATCAAATTGATGGAATAAGAAGTAGCCAGTCCTCTGGGGTAGTATGAATCATCAAAATGCAGCCAACCCTAGGGTGGGATGCAACTGTGTGCAGTGACAGCACCTAATCTATTAAGGCAGAAATGAGCGTGGCTGTAGCAGCCAAAACAGAACACAGAAGTGAAACGAGGCAGAGAGTGCCAAGATTCCTCCCTGCCACAACTTTCCCCAAATCAGGGTGGAGAAACCAGAAGGAGATCTCTTGTTAGTAACCTTGAAGCTGGCCCTGACGCACAGTGACCCTTCATTAGTGACTCTAAGGGCTAAAGACACCTGAGAGGGTCATATCCCATCTTGAAAACACCCCCACTACTCACCATTTGCACTTTCCTCACTGGCATAAATGTGTTAGGAGCTTGAGGATGTTGTAAGGACAGAGCAAAGCACTAAGATGAAGAGCCTGTTGGACTGCACTGTAACTTGTAGCAGGTCCTCAATCACATCTCCTCTCCCACACCACAGAGAACAACAGCACTGCCTGGCTGCCACTGCCTTGGCTTGGCTTCCTCCTTACCCTCAAGATGGAAGAGTTGATCATATCTTGACTTCAGTACACCAGGATGCAAAAAAGCAGCTGCTTTTTTCCTGTTGGTCTGTTCGAACATGCAACACCTCCTCCCCTTCACTGTCTTTTATATGAGCCTGTGTATACAGATACTCAGCAGAGGGTTAAGGTTGTAAATCTAGCTCCAAGACAGTAAATTCAGCTTTCTGAAAACACACATTCATTGTCAGCGAGCAAAAGAACGCAGGGTTTTGCAGACAGCAAGGCTATTAAATGCTGCTGTCAGAACAGCTTTATTTGACTGCATCCGCTTTGTAGATGTAAGAGAAATGGAATTTAGTACTGCTTGGGCCTGCCACCAGCACTGCACAGCCTGTGTGTACAGGCAATGGCTACTGCTTCAAGGACACTCTTACTTGCTCACGTGCAGACCACACAGCACATAGTCACCAAGCCAGTAACATCAACAAAGCAAACCAGACCCTAGGCCCATGAGAGAGACTAAGCTCTAGGGTGCTTTTTGTCTCTATGTAGCTTGAGAGACAGAATTACTCCCAATTTAAGCTCTCAAAGAAGCGTCATGAAACAGCAAGGTCCAGCTCTTCCATAAATGCATACAATCCTGGAAGCAATGAGCCATGAGCCTGGCTGGGCAACAACCTCCCCAGGATACAGTACCACAGTACCTGACTGAGCCAGGCAGACAGCAATGGGTCCTATCAACAGATCATCAGGCAAAAGCAAGTTCTGAGGGCAATCCATCCTCAATGCAGGAAAGAACTGGGAGCAGGTACACTGGAGCTCAGGAAAGGACTGAAGCCCAGGCCTTAAACAGTCCAGGACTGATGGGTAGAGGCGGGGATGGAAAACCCAGGTAAGAGCAATGAAAATGTGTCGGTGTACTCACTGCCCAGCCAGGGAAAGGCTGTGTTCTAGGGCCAAACCTGCTGCCCCTCTCCATGAGGAAGACTCTTCTGAATGGAACTGGGCTGCTGGAGGTTGTTCCTTCCTTCCAGAGCTGCTGCCAAAGGGCACCAAGTTTAAGATGATGGGGAAGCTGCAAGAGGTGGCAGATGCTGAAGGAGGAAGGGAAGATGACAGAAGGGAAGAACAGGTAAATTAAGAGAGAGAGAAGGCAGAGGACCAATAATAACCCCTGCAGAGAGGCAGAAAATCCTTCCCGCTTACATGAAACAGAGTCCCTCGCGCCAGTCTCTTCCTCCAAGCCCCACTGAGACCATTTGCCCTCACTGCCATGACTTAACAGCAGCTTCCCTTTTTGGTGCAGACAGGACAGGCCTGGAGCCCATAGCACAGGAAGCACCGCTGCGAACCACTGACCCCATTTCCTGCTTCAGCAGCAGGATTAAGAGAAGTGACAACTTCCAGCAGGCACTATAGTGGGAGGATCCATCTTGGGACCATAGGGACAACATCTCCTCTACTGAGAAACCCAGGAGGAGATTTTGCTGCAGGACACTTAGAGAGGTGACCTCGGTCCTGCAGGGATGCTGAGCACAGGCTCAGTTACAATGACCAGCTTTTGCTGTAGATAGTTTATGACTAGCAACTTACAGGGAACTTTGAAGGAGATTTTCTTCTTTCAGCCAGCCTACTTCACTAAAGCAGTGAGCAGTCACCACGAAGTCTCAGAAGACCATCGTTTTACCTGCTGATGCACATGCTTAGAGTGCATTTTGGGTTCTCCCTGGAAAAAGGATTTAGCATGCAGAAGCATCCCAGGCTCAGTTTCTATTCCAGCAGAAGTCCTACAAAGCCGCATCGCTGCTTAATGAGATGGCTGTTCCAGCCCCATGAGACTGACTGCCAGGTCCTGCCAAGCTACAGAAGCCAAGTTCTATGAGTGATCCAAGTGCAAGAGGACAGTGTAAGACAGCAGCACAAACAAGTAGACTAAGCCAAGTGAGAAAGAATCAGGCTCTGCATATAGAGATGTCACAACATTTTAGGGCTTATTATACAGGTTCTGTATATATAGGGTCTATTATAAAGCAATAGAGCTGGGCCCAAATGTGGAGAGCAGAAGGAACAGCTCACAAGAAGCAGTACCAACAGTCCTTTGTAATTCACACAGGTGACCATTAGATAGCTCCCTGGCTAAACAGGGCACATTCAGCAGAATTCCTCTCTTTCTGTTTCTATGTGATTTCCAAAGCTGCTTGAGGGAATATCTAGTTCCACTTTAAATTAGTGTGAATCAAGCACTGAAAGCCCCATGGTAACTTGGCAAATCTCTGCTTTAATATAGAGCTTCACTGTAATTAATATCAGATTGTAGAGCTCTGGGATGTACTGCAAGGTCAGTAAAGTGTCTCTGGCATTATCCTGAAGGTCTTTAGGCTGAACAATAAGGAAATAGCATGGGGCAATAACAGCAGCTTTATGGCTTCGAAGGGACACTGCCTCCCTCCATAAGAGGTTACAGAAGCAGGGTTCAGCCTGTGCTCCTCCTGTCCTTGGGAGCCAAGGGACTGATTGTGAATTGGATTAGCAAGGCCGCTGTCAGACGTCTGCAACTCATTTTGCAGCAATCCACACCTCACTGAGGAAACCTCGCAAGGTGTACAAGTCAAAAACGTGTAGCTTTGCCACCAGACAGCCCCTGTGCATCCTCCTGCTGCATCAGCTCTATTATCAGTACAGGCCATTACCCCTCTGTCCTGTGCACCCTGGATATGCAGGGAGACCTACTCACCCGTGGGGCCACGCAGAGCAAGGCTGGGCTATTGCAAAGCTGCACCTCTAAAAGTATAGATACAAACTTTAGCTTAATGGCTTTCCCTTGTTAGTATCCAAGTGTGCACAGGACACAGTGATCTCCCCAGGCAAATGTTCATGAAAAAGGCCAGGTACAAACCAACAGCCATCCTGAGCTCTCCAGAGGAGAAGCTGCAACGTCAAGCAGAGTTGTCTTATGTTTCCCCAGCTGCCCAAAGGCAAAGGGAGCAGCTCCTCCTTAGAGTACAGTAGCAGCATGGAGGAAAGAACATGAATGACCCCACAATGGATTAAGGACAGCAGGGACTAGATGCGGCAGGACACAGAAGGGGAGCCTGGTTTGGGGGCACAGCCTGCATTAAAGTCCTCTCTACCTTACAAGCTCTTCCAGAGCACAGCTTGGATGGGAAGAGAGCAAGGGCCCCCATAACACTGCCACTGACAGGTAGACAAGTCTTCTGCCACCCAAAGCAAGCCCACCCCAAAAGTACCTACCATGGGACAGGGAAGCAGGGACATCCCCCCAAGGCATCAGCTTTTCCTATGGCAACTGGTCTGAGCACAGAACGCTGAGCAAGGTGCTCTCATGTCTTGTATAACTGCAGGTTACACTCACCCAAGCCAAAGGCTGCCTTAAATCAACAGAAAATAGGATGGCAAGAAGCAGGCAGCAAAACAAGGAGAAGAGAAAGACCAGGAAGTAGATATTTCTAGCTTCTAAATAAATCTGACAGGGAATATTCATCTTAAATCAGGGTTGCCACCAAGCCAGTTGGAAATGTGCCTGGCCCGTTTCCCTGTCACCTTGCCAGTTGCTGAGGAGACAACTGAATTTGCCAAGAGTACTTTTTTAATGTCCAAGAACAGGATTTGCTGCACATGCCAGACCCTTTGTACATGCCCAACTGCACTGACTACCTTGGACTTGCTCGTCTGAAACTGCTTTCACAACAGAATCACACGGGTGCCAAATCATTTCCCCAGGTAGTGGAGAATGAAAGCATGACCACAGTGCACACTGGGCTCCCTCTTACCCAGGGTTTAGCATAAAATGCCCCATCTTCTACACAGACAGCTCTCAGCCCGGGTCTGGATGCATTTTTATTGTGGGTGTGAGTAAAGATTAGATGCCGCATTCTGCTTCCTCTCAGCACTCCAAATCGCTCCCATCTTGGTAGCCTTCCAAAGCCTTTTCATAGCTTCTCTTAAGAGACACATTGTCCTACAATTGGCCAGAAAAAGCTCCCACGGCATCTCAGCACATAGAAGTATGCAAAAAGCCCTGAGTACACACAGCAAGAGAGACCAGACAGGAGGGGCTTGGGGATGCAGGTGGAATTTGCAGGATAGAGGCTGTTACCACCCTGGCCAAACGTGATGGAGATGCAAGCACTAGCCTGAGTCTCCCCCTCGGAGAATATTAAACCTCTATCAAGTCAACCTGATGTTAGAGCTGACCTCAGCAAGCTAACCTGGGAGGAACATTAGTGTAACTGGTCAGAAACTGATCGTTTTTGGGGATCACTGAGATTTTCCCAAGGCATTCCACTCCAGCTTCATTCTGCCAGTGCAGAAGCCAACGTTATAAGCCAGCTTCAGTGGGAGCAAATCAAGGCAACCTTATTACCCCCAAAACCCCAGCCAATTTTCCTACCTTTTGCTCTCTTCAGTTTGAGTGTCCTGAACACATCCTCACCTTGCCACTGTCACCATCCCACCCCCCAAACTCAAGTCCAGCTCACTGAAAACAAGGGTTAAGAAGAAAACAGCAATTTTGTGCCTGGCATTTGTGCTGCTGGATTCTAGCCTGGAAATAAAGGACTATAGAAAAAACACTTGTAAAAATATAAACACAATGTGCTCAAATCATGCTTCCATTGACTTTGAACAGTGTTATGCCTGGAGTGAAACGGCTCTGTTGGGCTTCAGCTTGTCCTCAGAAACGCATTCTGGGTTCTCAGCAAAGCCATGGGAACTACGTGGGTATCTCCAAGGGAAGAATTTGGCCAATTCTATTTAACTATTTAAAATTTCAGGGTTATTTGCAGAATATGGGCCAGAGTCCCATAAAAGCAAAACAATATGAAGAAAAAGATATTCCAGAATGCCTGTGCAACAGCAAACTGCACCCTCTTCTCTCATCAAAGCACATCAATTCACAAAGTGATCAGCATGGGTATTGATTCAGACAAGCAAGAGGCAATATTTACCTAAGCACCTGAGCTTATGGTGTGTTAGAACCACCAAACAGCCTGCAGCCCCAGCAACTGTATGCCATGGGAGAGAATTCTCTACCATTTCAGCCTTAAAAGAGCCATGAAGCAGTTGATAGCATGCACAAAAGTGTGCATTTTGGCAGCATGGGGGTAAGTCATTCTGTGTTAGAGCCAGAGCCTTTTGGGCTGGTTCATGTTGACTCAAATGAGCAGCTAAAACTCATTGTCACGTGTTCTCCTCCCTCTTGTTGCCATACTCATCCCTTCAAATCCCTGCGCCTGGGACTTCAGCAGGAATTTCTCTCCCCCCCTTCTCATAAGGAGGAAAAAATAAGCACAGAGCTCAGCAAAGCAGGCACAAGAACCATCCATGCCTCTTCCCACACTCTTGTCATGTTTCTCCCACAGTGCCCACCTGCTGAAGCCAGCCTGGGTGTTGTGAACAGCAGAGGAGGAGGAGCACTGGTGTATATTCATCCTGGAGCTCCGCTCATGTGTTCTTCAGTCCAATCCACCCTTCTTACCCAAATCCCCCTGTTCCCACATCCCAACCCTAGAACTAGATGCTCATCAGCTCCAAGCATATAGTAGGAGATGTAAGGAATGCCACTGGGGCTCTCAGCAGAGAAACCTGCAATAACAGGAATTGGTTTAAAAGCCAGATATTGATGTGTCCAGAACATGGGCTGTATTTAATAGCATTTTCCAGGAAGGCATTGCTGCTATCATGTATGCTTGTCAGCTCAGTGTAGTGCATTCATTGCAAGCGTAAGGAAGCCCGTATCTGACTTAAAGTACAATTAACCCAGAAGAGAGGTCACTTCTGCAACAGGGGTCCTATTTGTTTGGAAATGCTTCTGTGGTGAATGGCATCTCCTCACCACTGAGAAAGTACATCTAAACCCCAAAGAGTTCTCATCCCAAGGGAAGCAGAAAAGCCCAATAGAGATTATTAGGACAATTTATGTCACTAGATGATGGTCGTAGTTTGATACCTTAACTGTTCTATGATTCTATGATACTAGAAAAGGCTCACAGCCCACCCACTATCAGCACCTTCAGAAACCTACCTGTGTTAGCACAGGAAACCCAGGAAAGAAAATACCAAAAGCAGCTTTAAAGTGTTCTCCTTTTAACTTCTTTTCCTTCTGTCACCTTTAGGAGCAGAAAGGACCTCATCCTGAGAGACAAGCAGCAGGTGGGATCAGCAGCACCTTTGCCAATTCAGTCCTACCCCAATTTTGTCACCATTTCGGGTACAGGACTCCCCTAAGTCACCTAATTTACCACTGTCCTACAATAGAGTTGGCCCCATGACACACAGCCACACAGCAGCAGAAGAGGGCAGAATCAGCTTGCACTCCTCGATACATCCCTGGCAGGCAGACAGCACAGAGACCATGCAGCACTTTGAGACCCCCCAAAACAGTCTTAGATTTCATCTCCTTTCCCCCTTTAGCACATACATGAGCCCTTTCAGGGAAAGGACTGGATTCTCTTTCCTGACAATCCTCAGCTAAAATGACAAGGCCACATCAGCAAGTGGGACAGCTGGGCCACATAAAGTGGCACAGAACTGGTGCCACAACAATATCAAGACCTAGTAATTTAGGTACCATTTGGTAGTGGGTACCTCTGGAATCACAGCAGGGCTCTGGCACCAGTATAGTGCCCATTGCTTCCAGGCACAATTTGTAGTAGTAATGCAACTCCCATCATGATAAGCTCAGTGCAGGCGAAGCTGCCAGCACCCTCAGCAGGTACAGCTGGGAGACGCTTCTCCTCAGTCCATTTCAATACACTTCTCAAGGAGTACTTCACAATCTGATGTTTTCCCAGAGCTGAAGTGTTGTGAATCATCTCATGAAAATCACTTCAGCTGCCTGTGAGTTACAGAATGATGGAAAGCACACTTTGGGGAAAAGAAATAAAGCACAAGCTCCACAACAAGACCCAAAAGCCTCCTGGCCAGGAAGCATGGCTGGTGCTTGGAAGGCACATGGAGCCTCAATGAGGAGTCTGTGCTTTCCTAAACTGGAAGATGTTTGGCTTCGATTTAACCAAGTTATGAATGTATAAAAATTACATACTTAGCATGCAATGTAGTACAGTCACAGAATGGTTTGGGATGGAAAAGACCTTAACATCGTCCAGTTCCAACCTCCCACCATGAACAGGGACACCTCACACTAGACCATATCTCCCATGGCTCTGTCCAGCCTGGCCTTGAACACTGCCAGGGATGGGGCAGCCACAGCTTCTCTGGGCACCCTGTGCCAGTGCCTCAGCACCCTCACAGTAAAGAACTTCTTCCTTATATCTGACCTGAACTTCCCCTGTTCCAGTTTGAACCCATCACCCCTTGTCCTATCACTACAGTGCCTCATGCAGAGTCCCTCTCCAACACCCTTGTAGCCCCCTTCAGATGGAAGCCTTTGTGCAGCCCTAACTCTGCATTACAATATTCTTACTCATTTAAGTAAGGGTTGCAAATTATTTCTCTGTTAATTACTTCAGTGATGGACATTATTATTTTCCCTTTTGGAAGGCAGACTCTATTTCAGGAGGGTTAATAATCCTGCTAACTTCCCTTTCCTAAACTCTTCATTGCTGCTGATAAGGTTCCACCTGCTTTTGTTAAGACTGCAGGCTTCTAGCTCATTCATAATTGGATACATCCTGTACCAAATATTTCTCGAAGTGCTGATATGATATCCCAGATGGTAATATTCTCTTTCCTCCGCATGTAATTTCACAAAAAGGCCCGCTGACAGCTAGTGTTTAAAGGAAATTCGTGTCTGCAGACATGGTGGGTGATCAGATCTGCTTTATGTTAGGGATGGGTAAATCCATTCAGATGAAAAAGAAGTAAAGAGAAGTGTAGCAGAGCCAAGGACTGGCACCGGGGAGTCCTGGGCTTCATTCCCAGCACTGCCACCGACCTGTTACGGACCCATTACACTGCTCCACCTCAGCCGCCTTCAACTGAAATGGGCTTATTATTGGCAATACCTACCTGGCAGGGGTCTAGTGGGGATTAGTTAATATTTGGAAGCACTTTGAGATCCTCTGAGGGAAGGTACAATATAAATGCAAAGCAGTTGCACTGCTACTCTATTAACTGTTGACAGCCTGCTCTGCTCCTTGTTTGAATGGCCTGCCCACATTCCTGCACGACCCATGAATGCAAAGACCTAGGATGAATAAGAGGCCCAATCCAAAAGCCATCCAGACAGAAGTCCCCATGAGTTTTCCAAGGTGTGTTTCTCCCATCTCCTTACTACTAGTACACAAAAGCAAAGCTCTGTATGCAATAAAGGACTGCTCAGCAGAGCATAAAGAGCTGGAGCATTACCAGGACTAAACACACATTAAGGCCTTTCCCATAACTTAATCAAACATTTCCCATGGGAATCTCGGAAGGAGGGTCTCTCTTCTGCATCTCTCCTGCACAAATCTAGTCGTGACCTTCTAGCTGGTTCCATTCCTGCATCCCAAGATCATCCTAAACCTCCTCAGGGGAAAACAAAACCAGTATTGCCCCAGTGAGGACAATATTTCTCAACCTGCAGCTCAGCGACCGGTCCCCTCCTTCTGCAAAATCATCCACATACAAATGCAACAAGGGACAAGGCAGTGAAGTAGTCATTTTTCAAAAGGCCAAAAGGCTGTCCCTGTGCTGAGGAAGAGCAACAGACACTGCACTACAAGAAGTAATGTGCTTTAACCTCAAAGCATCACGTAAAGATTAACCTCATCAGCCTCATCTCTGGAGGTGAGATTATTCTTCCTATTCTGTAAAACAGAGTATAAGAGATTGAGGAGTGCCTCCCAGATTTCATTTTGCCCACAAAGGAGGCAAGAGAAGCCAGCAGCGTGACACTGTTCCTGGTGCCTGACTGCAAAGGCAGCATTGCTGATGACTTGAAATCCACTTCAAGCAGCTTAAAACAGTTCTGCCCCTCTTCAGGCTCCTTTCCTCTCTCTTTGCGTAACAGCGTTTATCTTTCTCAAACTCACTCCCATCCCAAAGTAAATTATAAGGCCAGGACACGAGGCAGGGTCAAAGGCTAGTGTACGATTTGCTGTATCATCTTTGCTCCCTCAAAGCCTTTCCTGAGTCCTAATAAAGATCTCTGAAACAAGATGCTAATGCTGGATTATCCAGGTAATCTCCCAGATTTACTTCCCTGGTTTGCCTGGTTATAAATAATGAATTAGGCCTTTACTTATTATTTCTTGTGCCCTTTGGGGTCGCTGCGAGTCCTGGGAAGGAATACAAATTTAAGAATATTACATCCATTTATTAATATCAATTTCTGCCAATCCTGCCTGAGAGATGGTCCTGGCTCAGCGCATGCTATCGATACAGTGAAGCGCTGGGATGCTAATGGCATGGGTCTAATAGCAAAGAACTGGCCCAGCCTTACTCACCATTCCCAGAAATTGAATTTTAAAAAGGCAGATGGGTGCTTCGTAAGTGGAAACAGAACCAGGTGCCAGCTTTCATTGCTTCTCCATTCCTGAGCACCGGTGAAATTAAAGTTTCCCCACCGGCTTTGTCCACATATGCCTGTCATTACAATTTAGCCCCAGTCTTAAGAGCCCCTGTTATTCCCATATTGGATTTCTAAAGCAGCCTGGCCAATGCACCTTAACTGTTTCACTGCTCCTGAACACAGCAGCAGCAACCACAGGGGCTTGCTGAGCTCTTCAAACCTAAGAGAACCACATCTGTACCACAGACCCTCCCCTCCCTCTCCCTCTTACCTTATTCCATCTGGTCTTTGACATGAATCCAATTAATTCCAGTCATAAATATGAGTATGCCAGCAGCATGGAGTCCCAAACCAAGCTATATTCTAGGGGCTGGAATGAAATTCAGCCACAGTTTGAATGCTGGTAGACTCCTTAGTCCAGGCAGCATGCTCTTACCACCAGGCTCCTCAGCCTGCCCATAGGTCTTCTGCCAGCAATAGCAAAGTGCAGCAATCCCAATACTTTTTCCAAGAACCCTCATAAAATTACTGCCTCTTGACTTCTATGAACCAGTTGAGATCAGAGATGGCTGTTTGAGCACTCCTGGTAGGCTTCACCATGCAGTCCACCCCGTTACCTTAAAAAGCCTCATAATAACTTCAAAGTCCCTTTGCTAAAGACATCAGTTACCAGCCCCCAGATGAAGGGCAGGCAACAGAAACAAGCAAGCAGGAGTCCTAAGTTACTACAGCCTGATCATGCAGATGCTTTTGAGAGCCCAGGCTTGCTCAGAGCTGGGCTGGGCAGGACAGGGTGGTATCACTGCTGACAGTCTATACCAGCTCTCTTACTAGGCATTAACTCTGTGACTTTAGCAAGCATTGCGTGAGCAAGGCCCTAGCACAACCAGTCTCCATCTCCACCTCTTCAGCACCAGGCAAGGCCGGAAGCCATCCCACAGGCACAGAGATCACTGCTTTGGCAAAGGATCTTGAGCTGCAACAGGATTCAGGTGTTCATCAGGGCTTGTTCAGTGTATGAATTCAGTTAACTCTTGAATTCTACACACATCCTCAGTAAAGACCAGGCCAAGTCCAGTCACTGTCCCTGGCTTTACAGATGCTGCTGAGGGCATCCTTGTGAATACCAACTTCTTCTCTTGCTACCCATGTTCCATCTCCCTCCTGCAACACCAAAGCTTGCCCAGTGAACGCAGCAGCACTGTAATTGCTGAGGCTCCTCCACATCCAGTCCACCACCACTCTCTCCCCAAGCTCCAGCTTGTGGTCATGTTGCAAAGATCTTTGGAAATCTCAGCCAAAATGCATGAGGAAAGCACATTTCCTGTTGCAAAGCTCTTCTCTAGGCTTCAAAATACTTCTTGGATCTTCAGAGTCAAAAAAGGTGCTGTTTTCTTCACTTTTCACTTTGATGTTGTTTCATCTACACCTTTGAAACGTGGATCTCCTTTCTGGAAGCACAAACACAGCTCTTTAAAGACCTTTTATATTTAAAATGCATCTTTTCAAGATCGACCACATATCTGAAACAAAACTGTGTGAATCACTGCCACTGAAGATTGTTGGCATAGCTAAAGGGACTAGGGCTTGTCCTGATTGATGTTGCCCATGTAATGGGCAATCATTACTGGAGATCTTTCCCTGGCACACATACCCTGGCCCTCAGCGTTTGCAGATGCATTCACGCTTACCCCTGGAGCCCCAGGAAGTGATGCTTGTCTCAGCAGCAGCAGATGAGTGACTTCCTCTCTTAAAACGTGTTAGAGCTCTCTCATGAGGAAAGGCCAGTCTGCCACCGTGCTTGAATGAGGACCTGACATTCCTTCTCCTCCCTTGAAGCACAGACCATTTGTTCCCCTTCTTCTCTCAGGTAGTGTAATTGTGTCCCTGGGGGAATGCTGCTAATTGAATGAGACTAAGACTGTCTGAGGCAGCAAAAAAAGGCAGATGGCTACAACTGGGGGATAAGTTGGATGTAGATTGAAGTTCTGCCGCCAACCCCTTGGAGACTACGGATTTCAGTGATGGTCTCAGCAGGAAGGTCACAACTGCAGATATTCTTCCCTTCTCCATGCCTTTGTGATGACCAGAGAGAGCTTGCCTGATAACCACACATGAGGTATAATACCACAGGACTGTCTGGAGACATACTCTTCACTCTACCCAAAGGTTTCCTTGCAATACTGATGTATATGAGATTTTATCTCCTTGGGTGTGATATCAGATGGTTACGTTGCAATCATCAGAATCCTACAGCAAGCTTGAGATGGAGCAGGGAGTATGAGCGGTGTTGGAGACGTGGAGGGCAGAGCATTGTGCTATTCATATCTATTCCCAGAAGAAAGCAAAGCCTTCAGATCGTTTCTATATTTCACTGACAGCCAGTGCAAACATTATAAAAGCTGGTGATGATCTGCCAGAGCTGGGAAGGAATAGAAACACACACAATTGCTGCTGCTTCTGCTGAATTTTGTATGAAACAGGGTAATCTCAGAGGCCTATGTACAATGTATTAGAACAGCCTATCCCAGAGCTTAGAAATGCTCGATCAAGCAGCTGGCTGCCCATCCACTTGGGAAACCAGGAGCAGACTGAGCCTTGCCATGCTTTTGAGGCAATTAAAAACAAAACAGGCGGAGAGAGGGAGACTGAGAGAAAGAGGAAAGGAATTTCCTCATTGCACACTAGAAATGCTGCACAAAGGGTTTGGGTTTAAGCCCACACACCACAGCATTGGACGTCATTCTTTGGATCACTTGATACCATCCCACCAGGCACAGCACTGACATCAGCCTCTGCAGATCAGTCTGTTGCAATACCAGGCTTGCTGCATTCTCCCAGTCTCAGAGATAAGCACCTGAAAGATCCCAGCCCAATACCGCTGGGATGGGCCAGATGGCAACTGATACGCCCCTAATATCACCCGGCTGGAGACAGCTCTCGGATGCAGGTTAAAACCCTGACTTCAGCACTTCCACAAGAGAGATTTAACTGTCTCTTGAGTGCTCAGACTCCTCCTGGAGCAACTACAGTCACCTCACACCCTGCTTTAAACAGGCTGCAAGAGAAGGAGCTGTCACCATGGCCTGGAGAGCTGGGCAGGCTGTGCAGCCCCTCAGCCGCTGCCAGCTCCCATGTCCCCTGCCAAGTGGAGTTAGTGGGATGAGAGGAAGGATTTTCTCCCTCCTCTGCCCTTCAGCCGCATTGTTCAAGTCCCGCCCCAAAGTGGGTATATTGCGAATTGAAAGTGTGCATGGCCAGAGTTGCTGCAGTGACCCAGACCCTCTCACAGTGTAAGATCTCTGCTCAGCATTGTAATGCTGATTCACACACTCCCATCGCAAGCAGAGGTGAGATTTTAAATGAGGACAGAGGAAAAGCAAGTTTAGATGCAGAGGATAAGACTGAGGCAGCAGAGATTAGAGCAGCCAAAGGGAAGCCGAAAGTCATACTGTGGCATCCTGTTGCCTTCTATCCGTGACAGACTTGGCTTTTAAACACCACTCCTGCATGGCTTTGTGCAGTGACTGCTCCATGAAATTATTTACCAGGGCAATCAAAGGGAAAAAACCAAAAGGAAAAGCAAAGATCCAGGAAGCTACTCAGATTACAAGTCTGCGCAATTAAAACCCTGATATTTATGGCACTGTAAGACAGAGGCACATTAATAAATAATACTTTGCTCTTCTACAGCACTTTTCCTCTAATGATCTCCAAGCAATTTACAAGTTTTTGCTAGCTGAGCTTCACCAAACCCCTGCGAGGTAAGGAAGAGATAAATTGAGCCCCTTTGCTCCCAGCTGAAGTTAAGCTCTCTGGGAGGGAAGCAATGTAATCTGGAAAAGCAACATGGCCAAACGCATGCGAGCGCAAAAATAAGGTAAGTCCATCATTTTTAACTGTCCAGCAATACCCTAAAACACCTAGGCTGAGGCTTCACCATGCTGGACACTACCTAACACACACTAATGATATTCCTTGAGCCAAGGACACGAGACGTGCGAAGCATAAAATAACACGGGTTCAAGGCAGGCAGGAAGCCGCAGGAGAAGTGTCTTGCATACATTCACTCATTGCAGTGCTCTAATCACCACACAGCATGCCCTGGCTCTGCGAGGCTGGCACTTAGTTGCAGGAAGAATATTGCCTGGAGAACACCTGAGTTATCGGGGTCTGGGCTTCCCTCAGGAAGGAAGAACAGCAGCATCTTTGGCATCCAGGTCCCAGACACGACAGAGGCGCAGGGTAGCAGATGGCAGCAGGGCTGGTTGGCAGCCAGCTGGCTGGGTTACACAGAGCTGGCTGAGAAGCTGATCAAGGCCTTCGGATCACAGGACTGTCGCCCAGGTGAGGACTGCAGAGCTGAGCAGATTCTGAAGTGGATGCATGGTCTAGCCCCTCCATCCTCCAGAGCTCGTCCTCCCACTCCTTTATGCTTGTAGAGTGGGAGATTCTCTCATGAACCCTGAAAAGGAACAGCAAAGTCCCTCTTCCTCCTGGGAGCAGAAAAACTGGTGGGTTAGGACACGGGGACCCCAAAGGCTACAGTGCCTTCAGGCCACAATTCAGTAACTGATCTCTGTGGGCCTGACACTAATGCCATGATCTCCATTAGCTCTTGGGAGCTGAGAAACCTTCTCAGACTGTTTTGCTCTTAAAGCTCAAGAGACTCACCTTTGCTTGTTCTTTCCCAAGCTTTTCAAAGCCAGGTCCTATGCGCACTGACTAATGATTTAGAGCAGACCAGCCTGTGCTGCAGCCAGTACAAAGCCTGACGCTTGCCCCGCATGAGGAGGTGTGTGAGAGCAGAGATCCTTGTGATCTGTGGCACAGGCTGGCTTCTCCAAGCACAGACCTGCAGAGTGAGCACAGCCGAGGGGTACGGCACAACTGCCGGGTGGTCGTGCTGCTCACTCTGGCCAACATCCAAAGCCAACTGATTTACCACACGGCCAAGAGGAGAAATTAGATGCTTTGCTTAGAGGTTTAGATTTATTCTCCTAAAATAAACCCCATAATCACCTACCCAGTGGCTGCTAGAAATGTGTAAACCGGTTAAACACACTTTATAAACCCTTAAACAATAATACACTTTACTGAAACAGTCACAGGAGCAATTTCCACCTGTACTTACTGTCCAGTCATCTGAGCACAAACAGCCCTGAGATTTATGCGCTAGTGGAAACATAATTTCTATTATCTCCAACATTAAACTTGGCAATGGAAAATCCCATGCCTGGAGTGCAAAATCAATTTCAATAACCAGAATAGCAAGAAGTCAAAGGCAGGACTTGGAAAGGACACGACTTCCTCAAATAGCCAGCCGGCTTGCTTCCTCATGGGATGCCACTGGGGCAGGATGGGATGGGCAGCTGGGTATTCTGGCTAGATTTTCTCTCTGAGCATGAAATATTGGTGTAGCTACAGAAGGCTGGCTCTGGACCACAGCAGTGGCTCTCAGACTTTGTTTTCCCTGTCAAAACCCACACCTGGGACATATGACAGAAGAGAAACAACTAAACTGCAGGGTTTAAGCTTGCTTTTCCCTGCATCCAGACCTGAAATACAGCTAGTCTACAGCAATGTCTCTGAGGCAGAACCAGGTGTGATACGCCAGATCCTACAAGGGGTAATCTAACCCCCATGCCAGTCCTCACTGGATCACAAAGGAACCTGCACAAAAGGTTTCCTGGATAACAGATTACAGGTAGACCTTATCCTGCCTTGGAGAAGGTAGATAAAATAAGTAACCTGCCAAGATCCATTCCAGGCTGATTTACTGGAATGACAAGACATTACCTTAGACCTGACACACAAGGTTTTAATTCCCTTCCCACTGTTGAGGTATGAGGGTGACAGAGAGGAAGGAGTGTTACCATAACTGTAACAACTCAGAATATTCCCATTTGCCAGCAAAATACCAGCTCCCAGTTTGGAGCTCGCTCTGAACACCCATATCCTACTTTGGAGGCAGAACTCAGACAGCTTGTCAAGCCATGATATGACAGGCACCTGTATCCAGGGTTTGCACCCAGCTCAGATGTGATGGTTTCACAGAGGAGTTCCATAGGTTTCTAAAGTCATAGAATCATAGAATAGTTAGGGTTGGAAAGGACCTTAAGATCATCCAGTTCCAACCGCCCTGCCATGAGCAGAGACACGTCCCACTAAGCCATGCCACCCAAGGCTTTGTCCAGCCTGGCCTTGAACACCGCCAGGGATGGAGCATTCACAACCTCCCTGGGCAACCCATTTCAGTGCCTCACCACCCTTACAGTGAAGAATTTCTTTCTTATATCCAATCTAAGCTTCCCCTGTTTAAGTTAGAACCCGTTACCCCTTGTCCTGTCACTACAGTCCCTAATGAAGAGTCCATCCCCAGCATCCCTATAGCCCCCCTTCAGATACTGGAAGGCTGCTATGAGGTCTCCACACAGCCTTCTCTTCTCCAGGCTGAATGCCATTCCTAGAGGTATCAGCTCCAGATGGGAAAACTGCAAGGGTGGGCTTAGAAGCAATGCTTTCACATGTTTGTGCTCATGCATTCTCTTCTAGGACCTCTTTATTGAGGACTACATTACAGATAGCTAGAGTGATTGAACCATGTACTCAGATCCTTATATGCATCCTTATGCAGACAGAGCTCCAGCTGCCTCTTCCCTCACAGCCTTTGGTTTCCAGGGAGTTGTGTCAGGTTTTCATTCATTACTCCACCCTTTGGGAATGAAGACAGGCTGGTACTATGACAGCTTTGCCCTGTGAAGGCAATCTTTCACCCTCCATTACAAACAGCCCTGCCCTTCTCCCCACAGTGAATTCAAGACTGAAATGCAAAGCCAGCTATTTCAACATTTATCAGGAAAGACAGAGAGGGGATAGCACATAGAGACACAAAACCCTTCTGAAAGAGGCATACAAAAATTAAATGCCATCTTCAGTGCAAGAATATTCACAAGCCACACGGAGCTGAGCCTCTGCCATGAACTACAATCAAGAAATGAACCCAAGGCATGAACTGCTCTCCTAGCTCCCCTCACTTGTGTCTGCATGATAACCAAGAGCCAGTGCTGCAGAAAAGGAGAGAGACTCCTGAGTGATCCTTTCTAATAGATTCGTCTTTTATCATGTTTTCATGACCTTTGTAAAAGGCAATTTAAATTCTAATTGTCCTGTGAGCACCACAGGAATCAATTAGTGACACGAGATGTTAATTGTGCAGACTGGGAGGAGGCAGTGCGAGGCTGCTCAGCTCCAACACGGGGTTAATAGCCCAGGGGAATGCTGGGATGGTTGAGGCTTTAATCAGTCCTCCCTTTTTAATAGTTTCCATGTTGTGCTGCAGTTGTCAACGTCCATTAGTCCTCTGGAGCACTGAATGAAGCAGTGGCATCCCCTCCATCCCTGCATTCCGCAAGCACACGCACAAAGGGTAAGAATGAACTGCCATGGAGAAAGCAAATCCTAACCCCTCTTTCTCTTTTTGTTCTTGCTTCCCCCTCTCTACAGACCCTGCATAGGAATCAGGCCTTGGGCACTGGCCATTACAAAGCAAACGCTTCATGTCTGTGGGCTTTAGGGTAGGCGAGCCCTGGCCCTGTCATCTCAACATGCAGCTTGAGCTGTGAAAAGCAAATGCTCCTGGTTTTTGTACCAGGGCACAGAGCATCAGTCACGAAGACCCTGGCACTGCTCAGACTGTCCCTTAAAGTGCCAGGTGAAGGTCAGGCTGAATGCCCAGTATTTACACAGGCACAGAGAAGGAAAATGGCAATATGTAACCCAACAGACTGTCCAGCCCATCCTGGCACAGGTACCTTGCAGTAGAAGAGGACTTGGCACAAGTGACCAAGTGCAGCCTGAGACACATTATTTGTTACTGATTTCTCATCAGGTGAGAGTGGTCCTGCCCTGCTCCTGCACCATCTGGCTGGCCAGCAGCTGTGCACAGGGAACTTAGGCAGTGGTTCAGGTGCCCTCAGCATCTCCACAATGTGTAGTACAACTTCAGGCTAGAGAAGCTTGTGCTATGCATCCAGGGTGGTTAAATCCCCTAGAAATAACAACCCACCAGCCATCACAGACCATAAACACCACCTCAATCTACATTAGGTGCTTAGCCAGCCCTCAGCCTCAGAAGCTGCCTTGGGTAGGTGTTGTGCAGGCCCCTGGAGAATCTGTGCATGGAATTCACACTTTAAAATCTCACTCCCCAACAACTCACCACCAGCACTAAGGCCTTCAAAAAACAGGAGAATGGTATGCATCCATCCTTGTGATACAGAGAAAAACTGCAGCATAAAAGCTAAATTGGCATTAGATTTGTCTTTCAACCCTGTATTTGCACTCTCTTTCATTCTCACAATCACATATTGGCTCCTGAAACTGAACTGGATCATATCAACAAGCTGCATTTTACCTCAGATCTGACACACAGAACTGCAGGCTCGGTCCAGCTGTGCTCCTTCTAAGCTTCTACCTTCATCCAGATGATGTCTGATACATCTCTGATTCCTTAACTCACTCTTTGCTGGTCATCTCAATAACTCACTGCCTTGAGTCAAGCTTTTTTGCCTGCAAATTCAAGAGTGAGTTAGCACCAGTGCCACTTGTCCCTGCCTTCAGGCAGTAAAAGGGTAAAACCACCTCCAGTGCCTTCATCGCCATAGCAGAATGTCACCAACCACCTCTCTTGGAACCATTTATTCTCAGGTTTGAGATTCTTACCCAAGAGATCAGCCTCTTACCCAAAGAGCGCCCTCTCCCAGAGCTTCACCAGCATGTTTAATTACTTCTGACTCTGCCTGAAGCAGAGAACATGCTCTTTCTCAGCAAATGCTTTTCTTGGGAATGCTTTCCCCATGGACACAGACTGAGTTTTTTAATTATATATTCTTCTAAAATCTGTGTCATACTCTCTAGCAGCCTCTGGAATAGGAGATAGGGACCATTTCTGTAAGGAGCACTGAACACAATGGGTATTACACCACCATCACATACCCTTAGCCAGATCATTGTCCTTTTTCAAACTGAGCTTTAGGTACCCAACCCAGAAGAAAGGAGGAGAGGACCTCAGCATCTGTGAGAGCCTCAAGACTGCTGCTCCCTGGAGATGGCATCAGAACCAACACAAAGATCCCTCCCTGTAGCTCATGAGCACGAAGCTAAGCATAGCTTTAGCTAGCTGTAATTTGGAAGAAACAGTTAGCCTACTTATATAGAACACCTCCAAACAGATTTGGGTCTCATGGCAAAACTGCTATGCAGCAATTCCTGCCTTAATGCTCCCAGAGCAAATGTCATTAACAGTTCAGCTCTTGGTTTCCAGAGACCCTTTTATTTTTATATCCAATCCCACATGCACGAAGTTTGGTGAGAGCAGAAAGCCTCAAGCATACTGGCAGGATGTGAGATGGAGCACGGCCTGGGACAGAAAGACTGCTTAGAGTCCAAGTAAGCCAGAGAAGACAGGCAGTGTGACCAGGTCTGAGGCTGAAGCCAGCGGGGCATTGGCACCTCACTGAAATTCCTGAGCCATCTCCTTCCCTCCGCAGGGAGCTCAGAGCTTCCCACCAGCACCATGGACTTCTGTGGCACAAGTGGGAAGAAAAACTGGCAGGTGTGAGGTGCAATCCTCACGTGAGATGCCTCCCATCCCTTGCCAGACAGTCCTTTCCAGCTGCCACATCCGTTTGCCTGAGCTATGGAACAAAGGCAGTCTCCCTCCCACCATCTTTATGAAATAGAATTAGCAGTTTCTCTACTCATCCTCTGCCCAGCACGTCTACAAAGCCTTTTCTGAATTTTCATTAAAAATAATAATGCATTTCGTTCTGCTCCACAAGGCCCATTGCTCACCAGCCCACAGCTCTCAGACTTCACTAGTCTTCCTTTCTTTCACCCGCATAATCATTTCGTGCTCTCACCTTTTCTTTCCATTATTCGGGTGAATGTGGACACGTTTTTATTGCTGAGATTCACAAAACAACTCAGTCAGCCCTTACAAAGCAGACCTGATAGGGATCTAGAAGTGGGAAGGAATGCCTGTGTTCTGTGGTCCTCACACCAAACATGTGGCTGTGTGGTTAGAGCTGATCAGTCTCAGACCTGGTGGGGAAGTTCACTTCAGAGCTCAGGGCTGGTATGCAGAGTGCTGTACAGGCTCCTAGCAGAGCTGCAAGTGAGTTTGTTCTGGTGCATTGATTCCTCTGCAAGGTTTGATGCCCTCATACAAAATTAGCATACAGTGAACCCAATCTTTTAAAACCAAACAGGAAACAAATACCCTCTGAAGGATCATGACAGTACTGAGTAAAATAGGCTCATACGTCAAGAGATTCCCTGAGGCATCAGCTCCCCATGCCTAGGGACCAGCTGAGAAGAGAAACTCCCTCTGGAGGCTGCTAATGCCTTCCTCTGCTTTCTGAAAAGGATGAAAAAGACAAGCTCCCTCGTTCTTGCTTTTCCACTTCATTCATTCACCAGCATCTGCATTGCGTGCTCAAACAGTCTGCACCATCCTGAACGTTCAAGGGAAGGCAGGAGGAGCTCCAGTCAAACCTACAGCCTCAGCAAAGGCTGCATTCACAGCGAGTTGCTCAGAGGAACAGAAAAGCCTGAGTAAAGAGCTGCCAGAGGAAACCCTTTTCTTGGCACAGTAACTTCTAACACCTCCATAAATCCCAGGAATTAGTCTGCATATATTGTAACACCTAATCTGCTAATAAATGCGTATAATGTACATGATATATGTACATGTAATAGATAGCATATGCACAGGTGTTAAAAGATGATATAGTGTGTCATACACATATGCATCATACATCTAATTACTAGACATTACTCCAGACACACCCGGTTTTGCCTTTCCCTTTAACTCTAGCATTCACTGAGTACACCTTAGGGATTCTGATTCTCCTAATCCTGAATGTAATTCTTTAACCTTCATTTTATCCCCCCAGAATTGCTGCCCTGAATGCCTCCTGTGATGCTGTTACTTATTCACAGTTAAAGACAGCCTTATTTCATCAGCCCGTCTACCTCTTGCTCTCCTGATTCTCCCTATTCACAAGCAGCTTTGCTTCTTTCCTTTTTCATTCACTTGGAATGGCCCGTAATGGCTCCCCCATGGATTTTCACTACCCACCTGTCCCAGTCCAAGCATGACGGTTGGAATCGGGTCCCTTGCTGAGAGCAATGACTGCTGGCTTTCATCAGCTGAACTGTGCTGAAGGCAGGGGCTAAAGCTTCACCAGCTTTTACATTCTTTTCCCTCCTCCACTCCTATAAGACAGATCCTATAAAAAGGAGAGAGGCTCAAGCATGGGTACCTTCAAAACCACACCAGATCCTACACCTCAGCAACCACACATCTCTTGCACCAGGCACATTAGAAGGAAAGGAAGTGAAAGACAAATAGCAGTTATGAGAACTGGACTAAAAAGAAAGGCCAGCAAGACAGGAATTTCACTTGCCAAGTAGGAATTTAAACCGATTAGCTTGTAGTAGCCTGGAGTGAATGTTGACATCAAAAATGTTCACTTATAAGCTGCTATTCTTTCTCAAAGCTATTTTATCCAGCTGCCAGAAAATACAGCCACGTTCAGAAACTACAATAAGACATATCAACTTTTAAAGTGACTGAGCTGCAGCCAAGCTCCCATGATGGCATCGACCACATCAGAACTGGGTCATTAGAGCACAGCCACTGCAACAGGTCTTGCACATCCAACCTGGCACCAGTCATGTTCACAGGCACTGCAGACTTTGCTAGCTCCCGCCTGGCACTCAGCACTTACAGAGTCATGGAACTGAGTACCAGAAGCCACTGAGACCCATGACAAATAGCTTCTTGCTTCAGTAGCCCCAGCCATGCCCATTCCAAGGCTGCAGGTCTAATCATCCCCTGCTAAAAACATCCTAAAGGTGTAGGAGCAGGCTGCCCCCATATACCAAAAGATGAAGTGGTGAGGAAGACAAGCCTGGGTGAACAGAGAGCTGTGGCTGGAACTTGGGAAAGAAAGAGCTGCTGATCTTTAGAAGAAGGGGCAAGCAACTCAGGAAGACTACAAGGAGGAGGTTATGCAGGGAGAAAGTGAGAAGGGTCAAAGCCCTGCTAGAACTGAATCTGGCTACTGCCATAAAAGACAATAGATAATGTTTCTATAAATATGTTAGCAACAAAAGGAGGGCTAAAGAAAGAGAATCGCCAGCCTTATTGGATGCAGGGGGAAACACAGTGACAAAGGATGAAGAGAAGGTTGATGTACTTAATGCTTTCTTTGTTTCAGTCTTTAATAGTAAACCCGGGTGTTCTGCAGGTACCCAAGCCCCCTGAGCTGGCAGACAAGGACAGGAAACAGAATGAAGCCCCCAGAATCCATGGGGAAATGGTCAGCAACCTACTACTCCCCTTATATAAACACAGGTCTATGAGGCCAGATGGGATCCACACAAGGGTGCTGACGGAGCTGGCAGAAGTGCTCATGGAGCTACTTTCCATCATTTATCAGCAGTCCTGGCTCACCAGGGAGGTCCCAGGTGAATGCAAGTGAGTAAATGCGATGCTCATCCATAAGAAGGGCCAGAAGGAGGAGCCAAGGAACTACAGCCCTGTCAGCCTGACCTTGGTGCTAGGGAAGGTAATGATTCTATGAAAGGGATACAGTAAGACACAGACCAGTGTTCTATGTCAAGTCACCCCAAACACAGAGGGAACACTGTGATGTCTCCTCTGCATCAGCCTTCTGACACTGTGTTGTCACGGTGGAGAAAGCTGTTAGAGCAACCAGGGATGTAATTAAAGCATGGTTTGTACATGTGCATGTGGGGGAAATGTACTCACAGACCGAGAACATGTCAAAATAAGATGTGACTTGAAGCTGATGGAAGGAAACAGCTCACTGAGGAAACAGAAGATTGTTTTAACAGTAACAGCCACTGGGTGGTAGATTCTGCTACCAAGATGTGGTCAAGAAGGCACTGCTGCAAGGAGCCAGCAGTGGTTTAGGCTGAGTAGTAACGGTGATAATGCAGCGAAGTCCTACAAACCCTGCACGTCAGTTATATCCCAATGGTCCCTCTCAGCCCCATGCTCCCAATTTACACAAAAGCAAAGCAGAAAGTGCACGTGCTTGGTCAAAGGAGCACATAGGGCTACAATGAAACCCCTAATGAAACTGATGCAACATGGGTAACACCAAACTCGGTTCCAAGATCAATATTTCCATGCATTTACAAGCACAACAAGGTGAGAGGGGTGAGCAAAGTAAATAATTAACTCATTGACAGCTGGGGAATTTTTAGCAGAAAGAGTCATTTTAACCACCTGGGTAATTAGTTATGCAGTTGACATTAATCACAACTACAGCAATTATTTCAAGTATTTGATTAATCAATCCAGAGGAAAAACTGAGCTAGGCCAAACTACTTTTGCTGCATCGCCCTGCTGGTCAATCAGTCAATACAGAGGTGCTGGCTTTCAGAAACGTGACACGTTTCCTGGGGGTATCACATAACCAGTCCTCTGCCTGGCTGGATATAACAACAAGATGGATAGAACACTTCAGATGCAGAGCATGATGCTTTCAAGCTGAACTGAAGAGTATTTATTAATGCTAGACTTGCTGAATTGTGATTCTCAGCATTTGTGGCCCTCCAGCTGCTAACACACAAATACTATCACATGCACAGACCTGACGATACGCATGAAAAATACCACTACATGACAGTGTGTGTCAGCCTGCACAGGCCAAAACTCCACCCTTTCCTTCTTATCTATAATATGAGCAGTTATTTCCATTGGTCTGAACATGATGATTATTATTAAAAAGTCAGGTTAGAAAAGCACAGATGTAGCTGCTGTTTTTTTCTTGCTATTTTTCCTTCTAATGCTCTTGTCAGAGTAGAATTCCTGTTTGCAACTCCTACTACTGGTAGCAATGATCTTCAGTTTTGTCCAATTAAGTCTGCAGAGCCTTGGAAAACTACCCACATCAAATTTCAGCACCTTGTTGAGGACGTTCACACCTATCAGCAGGCAGCTGTGATGTGCTGTATTGAAGGCCATTCTCCTCCGGTTTTGCCATGGATTATGCTGCTGCTTTCAAAAATGCAAATGTTAACTCCCAGAACAAACTTGGCTGCTGATGTTAAGCTTCTGTGTAAACTGAACTGCAGCAAACTTCCATTACAAGAGCTCAGCCATTTAAAAAGATGAAAATTACAAGATGGGGCACATCTAAAAACAAATATTGGAACGTTCAACCTGTATTGTATTGATTATGCCTCCCCCAGCTAACACTTCTACTGCTGCATGTAAATGCAACTAATGCTTATCACAAAGCCTGGAAAGATCAAGCATCTTTTGGGCTGCTTCAACTCTTGCAGGGAATCTGCCTTTTGGCCATAGCAATGCCAAGCTGTGATGCTTGGCAACTGATTGCACCCTCTTCTGAGCGCCACCAGGTGAGACACAGGCTCTCCTGTGTGCACAGCACATCAGGCTGCCACACAAGGGTGAAGCACACTCCCAAACCTCTTATATGTCCATCCCTCACATGCAAAGCCAGGAGATTCCCACTCCAGTGCAGAGGAACCCTGCAGGAAGAGAAATAGTGTCTAGAAGAAGCCAGCACATGCGTGCTTTGGGTACTATCAACCACTCCAAGTCTTTAGTCTGCTCTTCAAGCAGCATATTTCTTACATCTGGCATGCAAAATACTGTAATAGTGAAGAAGGTCCCATTTTGATTTAAATGAATGTATTTATTTCCAAATGGGAGACTGTAAGTTAAACAAACACATTTCTCTCTTTGTACACGAAAGCATTGTTTTGTCACAGATGTACAGTATAATACATTTATTTTCTCAATTGTTTTGTATTTGTAAGGCACTGCCAGTTATTTGCATGGGTTTGTAAGGATGAAGCAAATTGCTCTGTGGGGCTCTATTCAGGGAACATAATATTCCCACAAAAGCACCATAATTCTGCATGCAGCAACACAAACTACCACGACATCGCAGCAGCTGGCAGGGTGGATGGAGTTAGCATTATCAAAACCAGCATGACAACTCTACTCCAAAACCCCCTTACATGCATAAATTAATGATGAATGTACATTGATTAGCCCCCCCCAGGCTCCACAGAACCCTGCCTCCCCTGCAATGTAACTTTGAACCTCACCACAGTTATTTTGTCAGGCCTGGGGAGCACTTCAGCTTTCTCTTGAATCGCATTGGCCTTGCCCAAGCCTCTTAAGCCCTGCTTGCATTAGCGCTCTGGGGAAGATCTGGGACTGTGCTAGAGCCCCTAAGCCATGGGGAACAGCCAAGAACACAGAATGGTATTAGTAATGTGCCAGGCGGTGCATTCTGGGAGGTCTGCCACACAGAAAGCTGGGAGGAAGAACACCCTGCCAAGGATCGCATCTGTGTTTCACAAGTTAGACAAAAATTCATCCATACCTGTCTTTCTGACCAATTAACTCCCTTCTCCAGGCATGCAGCGTGGCATAACAAGCCATCATACAAACACTTTGTGTGACTATGTTTTCATTACAACAACAACAGGCTGGAAGCATGCACAGACTCACTGGACATCCTCAGGGCTGTCCATCCATTTGCCAGCTTCCTACACGGCTCCCTCTAACCAGTTCCGACTCAGCACGCTGCAGCTTCCTGAAACCTAACCACAGAGGCCTTCATACCCATGTTTAATTCGTTCTGGTTACACAGAGATGAGTTTAAGAACAGGAAAAAGAAACTACGTGCAGGCTGACTAACCCAAGTTAGTAAACTGGGATTAAAGCAGGAGTGAAGACAAAGCAGCTTGTCCTGGAGGCTCGAGTAGAACAAAAAGTGGTAATTCACATTGCAAGTCAGTTTGTCTTCTGTGATATTGAATCTGAGTGCAGTGCCTTTAGCACACAGAGATAAATAGGTAGGTTCATACGGAGTATATAAGCCAATAATAATGATACATGGGCAGACTGAATAGGAAAGCCTCCTGTTCGACCACTAACTCTCTAAAATATCCCTGCAATTTCCTATATCAGTTGATTTGACCTTTAACTACAGGCACATCTTCACTTAGTCACTAATTTCTGTGGGTCACCTGTGGAGCTGCTGAAGTCAGGCTTCACTTTGCATACTGATGACTCCTCTCAGCCCATGAATATGCTTTTGGGTGTTGCTTCTGTTACCATACGCAAGCTCAGCTTGAGCAAACCCTACGCAGCCTAGTTTATATGAGCAGATGCACTGAATGAGTGAGAGGAAGATCTGTGTCAGCAGCATACCAAGAAAGGAGCAGTGGAGGGGGGCCTTAAGGAAACCACCACCACTTGCTTTACACTCATTGTCTCCTACAGACACAAAGGCAGTAGGTTCTGTGAAGAGGTCTAACAGTGACCAAGACACTAACTTTCAAGGTCTGGTCTCTGCTGGAATCCTTTACCCAACTACAGAGAAGGTGTTGGGGATCCCATGGTGGTTCTAAGCTTATCTGTACATCACCTGTTTGTATGCAGCATCAGTTGCAGCTTTTCTTGATCTAACAGCTCATGACCTCAGAAAAACTGACTTATAGCACTGGTAGATAACAATAAATACAATGTGGAAGGGAATTCGGGCTGAAGTCTCAGCTTTCTAGATCTGTGGAAGCCAGGAAAGAGCTGACTCCATGAACACACCAAGTGGTGATTACACACAGCAACCTAACGATAGTAATGATGATTTTGTGGTAACTTGTGTACTACTACTGAACATCACTGGAAGAGAGAAGAATAAGGAAGAGCCCTGCAATAAAATGCTGTGCTCCCTATAGACCAGTAGAAATCTTACTGGCAGAGTGCTGAGAGGGGTCTTGAGAGGCTGTCTTTGCTGGAGCTGGCAGAGAAGGCAGTGTCACAGGGACAGCTCTTCGAAAACACTTTCCAGGCGAGTTCTTTGAGCTCTTTGCCAAGGTGAGCCAGGCCATTACCCTTGTTTTCCACATCTCCAAGTGATTTAACCAAAGTGACTTACCGAAAATGAGCCACCCCTCATGATGTCCAGCCCATCTTTTCTGTCATTCATCAAGCTACCACAACAGATGCCCTGGAAGGCAGCAGTCCCTGACTACAGAGATGGCAGTGAGCAAACCCCATGAAGAGCATGGGAACGGGGATGATTTTCCTGCTGATACCTGAGCAAATTCCAGAGAGGTTGCTCTCATGAACAGCTATCAGAGGCAAAAGCACAGGGCTGCAAGGGAGAAGAGGTAGCCAGAGTGGCTGGATGGAAGCACAAGAGAGGGGAAATAGATTTACAAGAAGATCTGAAGTAGTAACTTCTCAGAATAAGGCAGCAATTGCAATGAAACACACAAAATCATACGGCAATCAATATGGATTGAAAATCTGTCAGTTTTACAAAGCACCTCCCATTTCAATATGGATCATTAAGGGGAAAAAGAAGTGAAACTCTTTACTGCAGTTAACACACCTGAAAACAAAGTTACTTTTTATTTCTAAAGTCACGCGATGACTTCATGTTTGAGATGAGCAAATGGAGACGAAATCCTGCACACAGCAGTGAACTCAGCACCACTGTTTTTCTCCGGGTGACCGCTAAGGGTCTCTCTTGCTTAATGTGGGCCACAGCCGAGATTTTTCTCCCTCTGTCATGTTGTTTTGCCATCCTCATTCATCGCTTCCCCCACCCATGCTACCTACACCATCCCACAAGCTCCCCAGAGCACCAAACCACTACCACCTCACATCACCTCCTCTTGCCCATCTCAAACCGAGTGGTTAATGACACATCTTCCTGGGGTTTCATGTGCATGAAATCCTGCACACCACCTTTCCTGGGCCAGCAGAGCACAGGAGCCATGGCAGTGAGCACTGTCCATGGTCAGTCTGTATGGTCATGACATCTCTACATGCCTGAGACTTGTGTACATGTGGGCCAACCATGCCTCGTTCTAGAGGCAAACATGTCCTTGTTTCTTGGAGGCTGTGAGCATCTCTGTGGTACCAGATTTCATGGTATGGATTCTAGCCTCGCACGTCTGGGTGCACGGACAACAGGAATGCTAGTGGTTACAAAACATGGGCTATAAGTAACCAGTAGGTAATTACGGAGGGATGTGTCTGCATGGCTCAGCTCCAACATCAACAGAGGGAAGAGCTCTGCCTATTGAGTCAGCAGCAGCATTTCCTTCCAGCCCTTGGGTTTTCCCGACAGGTCTCCCCTGTGAGCGACTGCCCAGACCCAGTGGTTGAGCTCATAAAGGCTGCTGATCTCACCCCCCACCCCACCCCAGGGAACAGGGCTCTGGTACCCCACAGCCAGGAGATGCTTCCTGCCCACAACTGTGCTTCCAAGGACACGGTGCCTCATCAGCCTCTTTATTATAGTAACTGCACTGAATACTGACAACATCCCAGTCCCAGCCATATCACAGAAGCTTCATAGACACCATGCCAGAACCAAACAAGGGCTGCCTAAGTCACACAAGAATTTTATGCCTTTGGTTATCTATGAGTCCCAAAGTGACCATAGCCTGAGTGATTCCATACAGGAATTAAATCGGCATCTCCTCTGCAGGACAAGAAATTGGCTAATGAGAGATGTTAAATGAGAGGAAGCTGTTTCTTAATCAGAGAACAGATACCATCTAAAACCCATAGAAGTTCACCAGACCTTAGCATTATCACAAGGTGAATGAATACACAGTTGGGCATTTTCTACTGTGCCCCTTCATAGAATAGTTAGGGTTGGAAAGGACCTTAAGATCATCCAGTTCCAACCCCCTGCCATGGGCAGGGACACCTCACACTAAACCGTGTCACCCAAGGGTTTGTCCAGCCTGGCCTTGAACACCGCCAGGGATGGAGCATTCACAACTTCCCTGGGCAACCCATTCCAGTGCCTCACCACCCTCACAGTAAAGAACTTCTGCCTTATATCCAGTCTAAACTTCCTCTTTTTAAGTTTTAATCCATTACCCCTTGTCCTGTTACTACAGGCAAAGCCATCTGAATTCCTCCATCCTTACTTCATTTCTGCTATTTGCTATAGAAAGAGACAGACTTTTCATTCACTTTCCTATTTGTTCTACTCCTTCCTCCTGTTTTTCTATTCCTTTCCCAGTCCCACACTGTTTCTACTACTGTGCTCATCCCTTCCAACGGAGCTAAATAGCAAGCACATACTGATCTGTCTATTCCATGTAATTCCCCATGGTAATTTTCTCTCAGCAGATTTGTAAGCCCCACAGAAGTCCCTAAAAGGTTTCCAATGACAGGAGTACACAGGCCTCTGAAAACCTCACCTCACTGGATCAGGTGCCAAGTCACATAAACAAGTTAAAGCAACCGGTTTGATGGGGAACAGAGGGTATCTGCCAGTGCTCTGCAGTAAAGCATCTGCTCAGCCAGCCATGGGCTATTCTGTACTACTGCAGCAGCACCTTTACATCCCTAACAGAGCTAGAGCACCAGCAGAGCAATTCTCCAGGTCTGCAGGACATCTGATGACATTTCCGAACACCAGATAAGAGGAAGCTGAAAAATCCAGCCTCAGAACGGCATGTCTCTCTGAAACAATAAATGTTTTGAGAGATCAGCATTTCTAGGCAGTGAAACAAATGAGTGTTTCCATTCCCGGGGGAAGCGGGAAGCAAGCAAACTCCACTCCTCTATTCCGTAGCTTACAGGAAATCTGTGTGATTGATGGCAGCAGTGTAGGGAAATGCACATTCAGCTTATATCTCCAATGTAAATGACTTGCTACCTCACCACTCTGCTTCCTGTTCCTTCGCACACTCCCCACACTCCAGCTGATATCTCTAGTATGTGTGAATCAAGGAGGAAGAAAGGAGAACAAGACAATCCTTCTCAGACTGCTTCCCCCCACCCCAATTTAAATGAGCAAAGATAACATGCAAAAACAAAGGCTGAAGAGCTGCTCAGGACTGGGCTCCTTTTGCCTACGGACCCAGCACGGAGACACAGGGATGGATGGAGGAATCCTGCGCTGCTCCCAGGCCCCACTCAAAGACAGCCACTCGTGTCAGGTGCATCAGGCTAGCCCCTGCTCTCACACAACTGCTCCTTGTATTACAAAGGTCAGAGCAGCAAGCAGAGAGGCTGTTTAAGATGCTGCTCACTGTTTGAGGGCTCTGTCCGGTTCACAGGGCTGCCGAGACGCGGCGACTGCCAAGGCAGGAGAAGGAACGCAGAGGAACGCAGTGCACATCCGCTTGCAGGCAGGGCCCTGTTCTTTCCCAGGCAGCTCAATGAGAGGTGCTTATTTTTACAATGCAGGCTCTGAGATCTTAAAGAACCAATGTTGTTGTGGTGCCCTAAACCAATGAGTATGTGACCTACTCGTTCCCACTCTGTCCCTTGACCTTTTCCCATAGCATTCTCCAAAAGCATCACATGAAAAATAGCCCTTCTCAGCTCTCCAGAGGCTTTGGAGACAGCATCAGAGCTCTGTGCTTATAAACAATTCCAGCTAGGCCAAAATGACATTCCAGCATCAGGGGTCCCAGGATTTATAAGCCTGTCACAAGGAACTGGAGGGAGAGGGGGCAGGGAAGAGGCTGCCAAGGGAAGCGGGAAGCAAGGGCCAGGCAGCTGAGCTCCATGAAAATGCCCCAGGCTGCGGCAGGATTTACCCACACACCTCAGAGGCTGCACGCAGGAGCTCTTTCTGCCTCCTTCCTTATTACAGAGAGCTTGCAAGCTCTCTGAGAGCATGGGAGTAATTTACTGCATTGATCTCCAGCCTAATCCTCTCGTTCTTTCCCTCCTCCTCTCACCTTGCACATCCACTAACACTCCAACATCCATCTGGAGGTGAGTTTACAGTCCAGGTACAGACGGGGACTCTTCAGGATAAGACAAAACAGTAGCTGGCTAAAAACTACCTCCAGAAATCCCTGTCAGCTCCCTCTGGTGTCTCACACCATCCCTGGCACACTCCTGCCTTTTGCTAAATGGCTGAGAAAGCTTCTACTGTTCCCAGTTTTTGTGTTTCCTCCTATCTCCAGATCTCATTTCCCTTGGCAATGGCTGCAATGCTCCTTGAGCACCTTCTAAGAAGCAAACACTGCAGAAGGCACACCATAACGGAGTGAGGCTTTGCCTCAACCATCATCTGATTCCTCTCACTTCAAGCCAGTCTTCATTTTTCCCATATTTGTTCTTTTGTCCTCCTGTTCCTACCACAGGCTACAGGCAAGGCCTTCAGTTGGGCAATCTGCAACAAAAGGTGTCTGAGGACTGATTACAGTTCAAGGACCATATTCCCTTATTTCAGTGTACTACTGTTACCATTTTAAAAGACCCATGTAGGAAAAAGGAGAGAAGCAGCTTGTAAGTATCTTCAAGCACTCTACTTGCTCTACAAGCTACTACCACTTCCATGGAGGTAGAGAGCATGGAGCTGCACTGTTGCTCAGGTTGGTGCACTGACCCTGCAGGCTGGAGACAGTAATGAACCTGGTTCTGACAGAGCCATCCCAAGAGAACTCTCAAGTGCACTGGCCCTCCCAAGTTCTTCACAGCTCCTTGTTCCCAAAGCCATGTGACTCCCCTCTCCTTGTCTTCAGGACATTGTCCTATTGTTTGGCATTGTTTTCCTCCTGCCATCCCCTCTCTCTGTCCATCTCCTTTCCCTGTGCTCCTTCCGCCTCCTTTTCCCAGCCATCTACCACTCCTTCTAGCTCCACCACTGTAGCCTGGGTCACGTATTGCACAGTACAGCCAAGGAAAATCATTTTAATGTGTGAATACGTACAATGGCGTGAGCTGCAGCCAGGCAGGTTTGTGTTTGGCTTCCTCTTACGTGGTAATAGGGACATTGTACTCTTGCAGGGCAGTAATTTCAGTCCCAACAAGGAAACTGGATAATTACAGAGAAAAGCAGCAGGCATTTCAATCATTCCTACTCTGTGTCAGGTCTTTTTAAATGCCATTGAAAAGAAATGGTGGGATAATGAAGGCCTTGACTCACTTTCAAAGCACCTGACAGGACAGCTAAGAGGAAGCAACAAGGTTAGGAGGGCTACATCATCCTTCCTGGTTCCTGGGGACTGGCCCGAAAGGGTCCCAGATCTGCAACAGGATGGTATGATCATAGGAAAGCATAAAAATGAAATCTCATCATGTGCATTCTTCTGCTGCAGATGTCTCCAATTTAAGCACAAACCTCCTGACTTTACCTTGGCTGCTCTGCTTCATTTTGTATTTCACTTGTGGCTCTTCTTCACCATTTTCCCTTTTATACAGCATCAGAAAAGCATTAACTCATGACTTTGTTCCATTCCACTGACATAACTGCTTAAATATCCTTCCTGATGTTTTGACATAGATCACTTGGACAGACACTTCGAAATTTAAACCATGGAAGCTGGAGGACATTTTAAAGAATCAGGAAATATGTGGACAACTCTTGTGTTATTTTAACAATATGAAGACTCAACACTCCTGTACCTCTGCTGGCAAATGCAGGGAAATATGTGCTTACCCTGCACAGACACAAAGTGAGCACACTGATTCTTAGACATCAGCCACACTTGAACTGCACACTGGGCACACATGCCATAAGCCCCCCTTCACAAACACGCATTTAGAGCACGTAAGGCAGACACAGGTTATTTTCAGTGCAAAGCACCTCTTGTTTCTATAGCCAACAAGAGCTTGTGTACTAAGGGAGCATGCAAAGAAAACATTCATTCACTCTACGTCACAATGATTTTCTAAATCAAGAATTGTACCTGTACATCCATTTAGAATAAATTCAACATTAGCAAATGTACAGTTGCTGAGAAAGGAAATAATATATCTGATGCACTCAAAAACCACCCTTAATTGTTCTGGTTTCCTGTTTTCTGGAATGAACAGTCAAGAGTGCAATGACATGCAGTTATGCGCTGTATGTGTACAAAATGTACACTGGTGGAAGCACAGCACCAAAAACAAACACAGTATTCTCAGAAGACTTATCCATACACTAATGTCATGCTCAAATGCACACAGGCAGATCCTTAACCATATGTTCACCTGCACAAATACACATCAGAAGAACAAAAGCCCATTGCACAGGAGCACAAAATGCACTGTTTTGCAATAAGAAGCACACTGCACAAATACACAGCTCATGCATAAGTTTTATATGTGCTCCGTAGAAAAGAATTCTTAAGCCTCAAGTGAAGGCTGCATCTATTAAGCCTAAAATACTGGGGGGCTGCATTTGACTCTGCAGCTCAGAGCCCAGCACATGGAGCATGGGCTGAGGTCGCAGCTGGCCTCACATAGGTTCAATACCTATAGCTGATAAACCATGTGTGGAATTCAATCTTCTTTCAGAGCAGGCACCTGCATTCCCAAGACCCAGCCTATAACTATGTATGAGCACTGTCAGGACTGCCATGAACCAGCCACGAGACCATTTAGAGATTCATTTGCAGTGCTCCTGCTCTTTTCCCCTGATTAAGGGACTCAGGATTTGAGCTTATGGGGGGGTAAACTACTGCAACCTTCACACAAGCATCTTAATCACCACTGTGCTCTCCTACCTTACTACGCGTTACAGTGGGGGGGCACCTGTCACAAGTCCCACAGTAACTCTAAGCAATGAAGCAATTGCAGGAGGTGGAGGATAAAGGCATTTTACTCCCCTATATTGCCCAGATAAGACCTCTGATAATTTTACAGTCGGATGGTTATCTAAACAGAAACAAATGCACCTAATCAAATGCATCAGTGGGCAATGCCAGGCCAGCCAGCCAGGCATGACTCCAGCATTAATCAAAAGCATAAGGCAGAACACACTGCTGCCTGCCTGGGCCCTGTATGGTGTAGAGACAGCCTTCCACCTGAGAAAGATCTGCTCACAATTTTGCCAGGAAGCACCTTACCCGCATGTCACCCCTATTCCACGCTTTCTGTCCACTACGGGCTAAATGTGACATCCCAGTGATCCCCTGGGAACCACATTCTGGCAGGCAGCTACAGCACTAGTCTCAGCTTCAGCTGCTTCACATTTCAGACCCACTTCAGCTATGGACACACAAAGCAATCCTGTGGCAGGTGAATCATTTCATCTATTGCAAACTGCTTCAAAGTGCTTGACCTAAACTCATCATAAAGGCTTCTAAGCCTGGATAGCCAGGCATATCCACACTGTGCTGCTCCTGCTTCCAGAAACATCCATTTCTCCCTGCTGTGATGGAATCTAGACTTTCTTAGATACAGCTGTACACCTTCAGAGAAACAAAATGCCAGGCACACCTCTCCTTTGGTCCTTGGTCGGGGAATTCAGAACCAGCACCGCTCCTTTAGCTCTGCTCTGCCAGAAGTTACAGCCTCTAAGACAGGCTCTATAAATGCTATAAACTTGCCCGGTACACATATGGAGAAGGATCTCTTCCTGCAGCCCAGCCTAATGGCAGAGCATAGAGGGAGAGAGCACTCAGTTTCTGCCTCATCCCCTTCACAGGTGCCTTTGACAAAGTAAAGGCTGTGGAAACCCAGATAAAAGGGGAGTAGCTTCTCCCCCCTAGGTGCACTGTGGTGTGAACAAAGCTAACCAAAACAGAACCAAAACCAACCAGGAGAGACTAAGGAATAAAAATAACAGACTCTCTGCTTTTCTCCTTGCAATTTCCCCACCCCAGACAGCTGTAATGTGGAAAGTATTGAAATTTAACTCACACCTCAGCCTAACGTGGGCTGACAGGTTGCCGCTGCAGCAATCTCAGCCTGGCTATCTGCTCTGGGGGAGAACGACAACCCAACTAAGGGGAAGTGATAAATTTTCAATTTTATTTTAAAATATACCAGATGGGAGATTTTATTGGAGTCATAAATATGTCAGAAGCAATGCTGGTGTATGATTGGAGATTGCCCCCTCCAAGGGAGCAGCGCTCCCTGTTTAGAAGTGCCATCAGATTCTTAATAAGAGGCTCCAGTTAGGCTGCAGCAAAATACTCTGTACATTAAGCCAATTGAATTTCTATTTGCCAGACAGCTTTTTCTCTTCTATGCCTCCCTCCTCCCCAGGTTCCAAAACACAGAAGATATGAGAGAACTGAGGTCAGACTTAAGCATCACCAGTTTGGGCTCTCATTTTGTTGTTGGAATACGACTCAAATGTATTTGAAAACTGCGTCTCGTGTCAGTCAATGAAGCTTGCTTTGATTTCCTAGAATCCCAACTAAGTGGATGTCAACTAAGTTCAACTTCAGATTTAAACCAAATGAAACTCAAGCCCTTAATCCCAGCTGTGGGTCAACCTCAAATTCCGGAAATAGCACTTGGCCTCAGCCCCAAAGCTTCATGCGAGCTAAAACCAGTTCCAAGTCCCACCAGCCATTTCCAGAAATATGGGTTACCTTTTGTAGCCTCTGCTCCTCTCCTCCTCCTACCGCTAGTGCTGTGACAGATCACAGGAGTCTGACAGGAAGCAGCCTGATATTTATGCCTTTTCATCATTTCAAAGGTTTTACAGACTGGTTCTACCAGCTGTGTCTTTAAGCATGTTTCCAGTCTCCCAATTTACTCAGGAAATCCTGATAGTCTCATACCATTAAATTCAAACCAATCAACTCCACCACCATTGATTCCCATCACCACAGAATGTGGCTCATTGAACCTCTGACACTGAAAACTGAACGCAGGGCAAGTGAAAAATAACAGTAATCTGTTACTTTATAGTTTTTCATATAAATGCTTTGCAGATTTAATCATAGAGCCACAAAACTGTAAGAACTGTTACAGAATTAATAAGAGATCTGATACATATTACAGAATGATATTCTGCAGTTATGGCCAATCTAACACAGTAACAGCACAGCAGAGGGGAATGCAAGAAAGAGGCATAACCAGAAAGTGACTTTGCATATGTTAGAGGTCTATGGGCCTTTTATGCTTTCCGTGTTCCTCAAAGTCAAGGAGTGCTGGATGCTATTTCAGCCATCTCCAACAGATTGATCAGTTGCTGCAGAAGACTTTTAAAAACAACTTCCTGAACATAAACCACCACCACATACATTTATCACAAAATATCATCCTCCTACCCACAGCCTCCAGTCCTGGACATGCCACTCATTGGTCATGAAGCAGCAGATGCCTCAAGACAAGCTGATGCTTTTAGCAGCTTTTTAATCTGAAGGAGCAGACTGAAATAGAAGAACCATACCCATCACTCTTAAGCTTAAAATATTTTGACTTCATGCACTACACAGCGAGGCTGGCATTCCTCTGGCTTCTGCAGTGTTTTCGATGGAGACTTGTTCAATTCATCATTGATTGGCACGAGGTCAAGGGAATCTGCAGAAGCACACAAAAGCTGGGAAAGAATTCAGCTCGCAATAAAATACATCTGACAAAACAGAAACCCACGCTGTGGGGATGAGAGGATGGCCTGGCTTTACACTTCCACCCTCAGGAGGACTCACTGAGAAAGCAGAAGCACCCAGTTCCAAGCACACTTGAAACTACCGTGTCCTAAAATTCTGTCTAAACACCTCAGCACTGGTAATGCTGGAAGAATACGGACAAGGGTGAAGTCAGGAACACCACTGCCTTCACAGGCCAAAAGGTCTGCTATGCCATTTCCACTATGGAACCCATGGAACTATTAAGGGTACTAATGTCTATAAAGACACTGTAGCAGGCTGTTGTACAACAGTAAAGCCATAACCTCTCCAGGACAGAGACCGCCTCTTACTGCATGCCTGTACAATACCTAGCACAATGGAGCTCCAGTTCTAACAGCAGCATGTGCTATTGCACTAAAACAATGGGCAGTGGTAACTTAGAGCATGAAAACAAGGCACGCATCAGGAATATCTATGGCATAATTACACAGTTTATTCCAAGCACCTAATCAAATTGTTCACATAAACACAGTCACAGAGGCAAATACTCTTAGATTAAGGAGCAAATTATGATTAGTGCAGGTATAATTGGCTTGGGAACTCCTCATGTTTTCAGTCAGGCCAAGGACTGGCTAGTGACATGCTCAGGCAAGCAAGTATTTCTCCTCATGAAAGGTAAGCCCCAAACACTTGCTTAAGAGCAAGCTGAAGACACAGGAATCCACAAGCACTGCATTTCTGATCCCAGCAGAGACTGGCCTCAGGCAGCTCGGTGAGCTGCAGACCCACACTAAGGTGTCTTTAGGGCATTCTCCAGTTAATCTGCTACACTAATAAACTCTATTTAATTATTGGAATAAATCTTACTATTTAATAAATCACTTAACAAAGGAGTGAGCTTATTTAGGTATTGACTGGTTAACCTCCCTGGCTAACAAGTAATATCCAGGCAAATAAGAGTGTTACTTCTCCAGGTTCCTCAGTTCCCAATCCCTCCAGTAGTGGGTAGCCCTGCTATCTCACTAGAAAGCTGTCTCATTATATCATTGCAGTACATGCTAACTACAAAGGTCTCACAAGGTTATACTATGCTCATATTTGGTAGCCATATGCCATCAGCCAACAAAGAACACCCTACCATAATCTCAAGAGCATATAATGCTGCCACCCAACATTACAGTATCCTGTTCAGCACAGGGTGACCTCATTTCCAGCACATCACTGAACATCCCTCCAGTGCTGCCAGATGTCATGCACACATACTTGGGCTGTTGCTATGTGTCTGTCTTCAGGAGAAATCCATGCATACATTCAGATGTAGAGCTGGAGGCCTGAAAACACACATCCACCTTCTCATGAATTAGGAGCACCAGGAACACCACACAGGGGTGAGGAACCAGCACAAAATGGTCTGCAACCCGGTCAGCTCCCACAGTCCTGCTAGGACACCTCCTGTTTCCTTGATCCTCTCTTCCCTGGCACCAAGTCGGGGCACAGGCTTCCCCCGATGGAGCAGCAACATTATAAATTACACAGCTAATTAAAATTACTTTATCAGAGCGATAACACCATCATCTGCAGTGTTTAGGGGTTAATAAATTGTGTCCATGTATGAATATGTGCTGACTCATTAACTAAGCTGCAAGTGAGAGCCATTCATCTCTTCTGTAATACCAGGGTCCCTCCTCTGCCAGGGAATTCATTTTCCCTACTTTGGAGAGAGGAGTGGGAGAGGGGAGGAAGGAGGGAATTATTTCCTCTTGCTTGCTTCCTGCATCAGTAAAGCCCTGGAGGTTATTTAAATGGTAACTTCAAAGGAGGTATATGATCACTCTGTTTACTGCTGTAGGAGTCTCATTTTACACTCAGATTTAAAAGCCTCTCTGACTCAGAGGCAATCAGCATCACTTACAGGCTTTGGAGCTTCACAGATAGAGCCAGCTCAGGTGCAAGGGACCAGGAGGAAAGGGAGAGCAGAGAAAGGATTTTTTAATGTCTTTTCTGTTTTTTTTAAACCACAGGATGTTGGACAGAAGGATTTTCAGGGATATAATTTATGGAACTCCGGAGGGAGCGATAGGGAATGGTTCCATATCAACAGAGCCGAAATGCTTCAAGTGGCGAGTAAGAGGCTGTTTGGTCTTAAGGACAGTAAGGGAAAGGAATTATGAAGAGCTGTTCTGAAGCACAGGGACAGTTACAGAAGGAAGAAAATCAGAGATTCTCATGTACTGAGCCTCATGCACACTTATCCACCGTATCTTTTCACCAAGTCTGGAGGCTAGTTAAGTATTAGCTGCAATTCATTCACTCCATCACTCTCTCCTCCTGGGGATGGCTGTGGGTCAGGCACTGAGTTACCTTGGTAAGACTTGTGAATAGATTCACTAATACAGAAGGAAGTTTGGGGTTGCTTTTTCACTAATGCTCCTGGCACTTGGAAGCTGCATTTGTGATGACTGTTCTCCTGAGCACTGATTTCTCAGTCTGAGGTTACAGGCCCATTTGGAAGGGAAATGAGGTTTAGAGATAAGGCAATCCCCCCGCAACATCACCACCAGTTTAGACCCAGTCTATCCAACGAGCCCTTTGTCTCATACCAAGGCAGGACAGCTCCTCAACTACAGGGCAGACCCTTCCCACTGTTTTCATGGCTGCACCGCACACTAAGAACCTACCATACATATGAAATTTAACTGCTTAGTTTTAATAATCATCTTTATAGGTGTGGTGGTTTTTTTCCACTAGGAAAAGCTGCTCTCCTCCATCCCTGCTTGAGCAGCTAAGCACATGGAAGCAGCAGGCAAGATGAAAGAAACCATCTCCCTAGAGAACCTGAGGGTAGGATTTGTAAATGTAAGTGCTCCTGCAATCAGGCATGTGGACTTGCCCCTGTAACTGGTCAAACCCAAGAACTATGAATTTTCACCTAAATCTATGCAGTCTTTCCCCACGGGCATAACTGAAATGGAATTTCCTGAAAGAAAGCCATTTTGACTAAATTTTCTGACACATTCTCCTTAATAGTGCCTACAGCAGGAAGCAGCAAGATTACATGGTAGAAATATCACCTTGTGGGAGAAATAAGCTCCAGGTAGTGCCAGCACGTACATCTGGTTGAACATAACTGCTCCAAGTATATTTCAACTCCTGTCTCCATCAGGCTGGCAAATTATTGCATATATATTCAGCTGATACAAAAAAAGTGTAGCTTTTTGAAGGGTACTTTTTTCTTCTCTGAAAAGAAAAAAAAAAAGGTTGCTTTAATTAGAATCTAGTGGCTAAAAGGCTTTATTTGGAGCAATTGCACCGACTCTCTTCCATTAGCCACCACATGAAGGTGGATCACAAAATAACTCAATACATAGCTGAAAGAAAAGTAAATGAGAACAGTCTAACAAACCCCTGATACCTCTGCAAGCTCTAGTCATAACCCTCCATCCTAACAGAGAGTCCTCCCTGTAGTTCCAAAGCATCACACTCCAGATGCCCAACAAGCATGTGAAGGATGTGTTTATTCTCTCCCAAGTGCACCAAGAACTTTCTGTGCTGAGAACAGCTTCCCAAATAACCTCAGTCTCTCAAGTTCCACCTGCGCCTCCACCACTTCAGTCAACACATTCAAGGGTGTACAGACCAAAACTCTGCTCAAGTCCTAGTTTACTAGAGCTTGCATGTCTCAATGGCTGGGTCTTCAAAGTGTGCTGAAAGAAACCAACTGAAGGGCACAGACATATTAAACAAGGGACTGGGTTTGCAACATCTTTCCATCAGAGTTTATGCAGCCAGATGGGAGGGCTGTCCTCTGTGGAAGGCTCTGTTCTAGCAGCTCAGAGATAAAAAACAAGATGTAAATTCAACAAGTGAATATTCATAAGATGAAAACTTCACAGGACTATTTTATATTTAGAAGCCTTTGCTTGAGCACATACCTCCCAAACCCAGACATTTAAACTAATGAACCATCCAGACTGACACTAGCTCTGAAACTTCCCATCACAGAAGCTCAGCAAACAAGGTCTCTTGGGAGATCTGGTGCTGACAGGAACCTTCCCTTCACAGGCAGCAACTGAGCCAGCTCTAGAGCTACCAGTGAAGCCTAAACCTGACCTGCTTTATCCCGTTTTCTCCTCCCAACTTCAGATTGGGTTAATAAAATGAGGTTTCTCACCTGTGACTTCCCCCTTATGTAGAAAAGATGGGGCAAAGACCATTCTGACTGACTAGTTTTCTTCTGTACTCAGCTCCATCCTCCCAGCATGATGATGACCAGCTTCTAATCACAATGTGAGTTTCCTGGCAGTGCAACTCTTCCCTTACCTGAAAGGGGGCTCAATATTCACCCCTCCCCAGTTAAACTCCTTGTAGCAGCCTGACCTTTGCTCTGAATCTCCAGCAAAGCAATGGAAATGTGCTTCAACCTGACCGGAATGAGGAGCAGGACTGCAGCTCAGAAGAGACTAAGCAGTCCAGTGAAGAAAAGACGGAGATTGTGGAGAGTGGTGAATTTAGGATCCTGAGAAACACATCGTTGATAATGTATTATTTACTATGCAGTCTCTGTAGACAATAAACCCAGCCAGGGCTCATTGATATGCTAAAAAATCCCTTTCTAACCTGATAGAGTTAAATTATGCAAGACTGTATGGATACTGATTTTAATACGGCATCGTTTCATTTTACTAATGCACCCACACCACAGTTAAGTATTTTGACAAATACATGTCCAGGCAGACTAAATCTTTACCCTTAAAGATGGCTCAACCCCACACTTTCATTATACTGGTAATTTTGGGCTAGGTGAACAAGCCCAGTCAAAAGGTTATTTCTGGCTCGTGTCATTAATTCTCTTTTATCTCTACCTTCCTGATGCATTTTCTGACTGCTACACCATGCAAAGAGAAAAGGACTGTTTTGAGAAGACTGCACAAGACCTCTGCCACCTCCTTGTACAGACACCATGTCTGCTTGCATTCTTAAAGGCCAGAATTTGAGAAAGAATAATGAAAACAAGATTCAGCTGCAATATTTGCTCTCTTAGGCAGCACATCTCAAAGAGAAAAAAGATATCACGAGTCTCCCTGAAATGATAATAAAAAAGCAAACAAGAAATCACCATTTCCAATCTCTAATCTCTTACCCATATGCAAAACTCTCATTGGAGGTAGACGATAGAATGCTGCCTACAGATTCAGATCACAGTGCTATTTCCTGGACACTGCTGGCACGCAGGCTAAGACAGCCCCTTGTTCAGGCAGCACTCTGTCTAAATGAATGATGTTTACTCTTTTCATTTGCACAATGAAGAGCTGAAGCAGAGAAAAATGAATGACATGCCCAAGAACCATCTACACCTTCTATCATCCCCATCATTGCAGTATCCAAGTATCTTTTGCTAATACGTTGACCAGACCATAAGACAGAAATAGTACATCACACACAAAGTCTGTCTCGGAGCCTGGACACTGGACCCAGATGATCTGGATGCAGGCTCAGTCCTCCCACCTTACCCTGAGGATACCTTCCTCTCAACAGATCTCCTGCTATGTGAAAACGCATTGGCCCTGGATAGTGAGACACTGGATTCAGGGAATTTACTACTAGAGAGCTTCACGATAGGATTGACATTTCCTATCGTTAAGAAAAAGTAGCCACAGCGATGGAAAAAAGTGTTTCTTTAAGTGACAGGACTGATATTTTTGTCATTTGAAACTCTCTCATTGCTAGGATTTTGAAGTGCTGATATTTTATCATCAAATTGGAATCCTGCTAGTAAGTATCAATAACATGAGAAACTCACCAGAGAAACAGTGACCCCATTATATGTGAAAGAGCATTGCTATTTTAGCTGAAGAATTATAGGCTTTCACAGACTTGTAATTCATTGCAGGAGTTCCTCTTTGATTTTTTTTCTTGAGAAACCCCATGCAGATTCCTCTGTGAAGCTCTGCTGCAGGATGGGAGATACTGGATGAGCCCAGGAAAAGCTGCAGAGCCAGTTTCAGCTTCCCCACAGGCTGATAATCCATAATCACATCTACAATTGCTCAAGACTGCAGATGAAATCATGGCTCCAGCAAATTCTGTGACTAAGTTTTCATGACTTTCAAGGCTTTCCTTGGAAGCTTTGGCTCTATGGAACAGTTGATCTAGTTGTCAAGTATCTACTACTAGATTAAAAATGTCAAAGCCATATGACAACAAAACTGCACTGTGACAAACAAACCTGATACTTCATGTAAGTTCAGGGCATCGGTGTGTTCCAGGAGAGTTTCTGATGAGTTTAGTGCTGTCTGTCCTCTATAACAAGCATAAACAGCACAGGATGCTTTCAGGCACTCACAGCGCAACAGAGGTGACATTGTGTGTCTCATTCACATTAAACACATACTGCCTAGTGAAATGGTTTTTAATGTTCATGAAACTGTGCTTTTATCGCTAGGAAGTTGTAAGACCACCAATGGAAGAGGGCTGAACAATTCAGCTTTGTCCTGAGGCACGGATGCGGATCCATGCCATTCCTCTACAGAACAGCTGCATCCCAGCAAAGTCTTTTTAAAACTCTGCCACATTGCATAGTCAGTCAACTTAAAGTTGATTTTTGTTCTTTGTCTTTGATTTCCCCTCTGACTTTGTTTTGCTGGTGCCTCAGCACTACAGGAACCTATTTCATTATGACTGTCTTGGGCTATAATTCACTGTCGGTTCTGCTACAACATCACTGAACTCAACTACCAAATAGCCTTATTAGTACAAGCTGACTTCAGAGTCCACTGTTATTCTTATGCTTGTCTGCACTGCCAATAACATTTGACACATCTTTTCTTGTTGTATGGGACTGAATCAGGACAAAACAAGATGGGAATAATAAACCCAGAGTGTGATAAGCCTCGGTAGATGGTAGTCTACAGAACAGTGTAACTGAAAAATGTAATGCCTCGACAGCAATTGTCTATGAAATCCTGTGTGACACTCGGTACTGCTGGTTGGTACCAAAGCGAAACTGCATCTGTATAACTGCTTCCTGAAAAGGATCTTGGAATTCCTTCTGCAGTCACACGAGTAACGGAAATTTATGCAATGTCAAAAGGATTCAGGGGGATGGAGAAAGCACCAAATGAATAACCCCATGCAAGCCGAAGAGCAGACTCCAGCTCTAGTTATGAGTCACAGAGGAGGACAGGACTAAAGATGAGAAGGGACAAAAATCAAGTCAGAGCTAGAGTATATTGAGGAGGATGTAAAGACCAAATCCTGCCCGTGCTTATGCCCATGAAAGCCTGCAGAAATAAGAGGTCTGCATTAGTCCAAGATGGGCTATCAGATTTGCAAACAGATCAGATGCAGTACATAGAGATATCCCTCAGACTCACAGCAGGACTGCCAGAAAAAGAGATGCAAGAGATGTGATGAGAAAATACAAATACCAGAATAAGGCAAGCATGTCCAGGCATCATTGCCAAGCTAAGCAGGTATGTTACAGAGTATACCTATACTTCATCTGGCTTCAAATTGCTCCTTTTGCAGGCAATAAAATTACTGCACAAATCCCAGAGAATAAACCGAGTTAACACCCCATTAAATACAACAGACTTGCAATTGAAGGTAAGGACGTGCCCAGATTAAGCTACCCCTCTATAAACTGGCCCATGGGTAATATACATCAGTTCTACTGACATATGGTCTAAAAAAGGAAAAGAAAAGAAAAAAACCTGAGATGCCTGGGTGCTTGGGAATGAATTCCATTAGGAGGAATTTCTACAAGGTAAGAAAGGAGATGTTCTTTGAAGCATGCTTAAACAGCACAATATATTCTTCCATAAACATTCTTTCTACAATTGAACATATCCCAAGGGAAAAAGCCAGGAATTTGTTATTTTGTGTATTTGCTTTTATCAATAAGATCATCTTCTCCCCTGCCCGCTCCCCATCCCAGATGAAACGGTCTTTGATTTTATACCTTCAGTTTGTTTTATCAGTATCTGGCTTGCAAACGGGTACCAGAGAGAATGGCAGTTGCTGAGTTGATTTGTTGCGCCCCCATTTCACAGAAGACAAGATAATTTTAAACACTTACTTCCATAGTTCTGCCTTTCCTGAACATTTCAATTGCAGTAGCTGTAGGCACCCTCCAAATTCACTGCCTCTCCAGTGACATCCATTGAGAAACAACGTTCTCCATAGGAAAAATCTTTGTTGGCGGACGCACTTGGTCAATTTTAAGCCCAAGCAGCTCAGCACAAGGAAAGAGGGCAAGAGAGGGAAAGGCAGGCAGGACAGGAAAACACACAGGTAAGGGCAACAGCATGGAATAGGGAGTTGGATTTAGATTGTCATCTATTTACTGACAACTTCAGACGCTGAAAAGAGGATGGTTCTCTATAGCCTGTGCTCCAACATCATTTCAGTGTACAGTTTCATGAAATAATGAGCCAAAATGCACGTAAGATACATCCAGAAAGGACTTCCTGCTTCTCCCTTCTTTCCTCTGATCCTCTGCTTATTTAGTACAAAGCTGGTGCTTGCCAGACCTCTACATGATTCACAGAATACCCAAAACTTTCATCAAGAAGAAAAGCTGGGCAGCTTTTTACCACTTCAATGAGTTCATGAAGCTCACAGTTGGGCAGGGGTGCTTTGGCTGGAGTAAGATCATAGTAAAGCAGCTACCACCATGCTGCATATGCTCTAGCTCCAGAAAGCTGGCAGTGTTGTTGGTGTGTGAGGCTGTTGCAGGCTCCCAGAATGAAAACCAGCCCTGCAAAGACACAGTGCTATGTAAATACCAACAGTTGCAAAGCTTCCATTACATGGATTTATGTATTACAGCTCCTGCTAGTTAGGAAGCTAGAGAAGTCAGCTGTGCTGATTTGACATATCAGCCAACACACAGAAGCAGCCTCAGCCAACTAGAAACCTTTATCACAGCCATTCCTTGCTGTCAGAATGACAAGTTCAAAGACATGCAAACTGAGTTCATGTTTTATTTGCCCTAGCAGCATTTCCTTGTAACACAATACTTGCTGTACCACTTCCACCCCGACCAGCCCTCACAGCACAGCAGAAGGAAAATGCATCTGCATGAAACAAAGAAATGAAATAATAATTAAAAAAAACACCACAAAACCCCACGAAACCACCATCTGCCTGCAACAAAGCCAGGAACTAAGTTTCCACACGCAGAAGCTCTCTGGCTTTGGCTCCCACAACAGGCTTTTTCATTCTCATTGAGATACCAAGATTTATCATTAGAGGGCACTGCTTCCCCCAGTAGAAAATGGGTTCTTTGCCTTACGTGGATAGAGATTCCAGACATCTGCAAATGAACACTTACTGCGTAACTGAGAAGTCCTGAAACTAGAGTGCAGCTGGAACTCCATATTCACATTTCCTACTTTTAATACGCAAAAGCACTTCAAAACATACTGAATTTACAGGTCTGAATCCAAACTTACGGAGGTTAAAGCCTCAACCACTTACGCACTGGCAGCAGGTGAACATTAACCTCAAGAATAAATGCAAATTCTACTGCTCTATCCTCTCACTTCTGCTGTCCTTAACCTACAAAGTCCCTCAACTGATTTGGGAAGGAACGAGGGTAGAATGTAATTCTTACCTTTAGCAGAAAAACTAAACTGTAAACTGAATTTGACTCCGTGCATTTACATGTGTCAGAGCCACTCATTGTTAGTAAGCAGAACAAAGTGACCCTCTCCCCTTCTGCATCTCAAGCTCACAGCATCTGCTCGAAAGCCAGTATACAGCTACAGTTCTAAAGGAGCAGATGCTCTGCTTCTGCACAAGTATTTAAGGGAACAAAAGGCTTCTGAGGACAAAATGAACACTCTCCATAATCCATAGTTACATACCAGAAAAAGAGCATGTGCACTGTTGCTCCAGAGCATATACAGCATTCATGCTCAAAGTGCCACAGGCCTTTCTAGGAAAGGCATTAGATGAATTTTGCAGAGCTTTTCACTCTCCTGGCTGCAGCCATCCTGCTGGCTTACAGCAGATGAACTTCCTGCATCTCTTGCCTTAGCCCAAACTGTTTACTTCTCTTCCTCCAATATTAAAGAAACAGAAACAACTTGGGCAGGAATTTGAAGTGTCATAGAGGAAAAGAAACTTCCTCAGAGAAGAATGAGAATACTATTGCAGTTGTTGACATCCATTTTGAGGGATGAGGAGTTGAAGCAGCATGTTTATAGGCTGAGAACTTCAGCTTGGGATTTCTCCGCAAGTGACTTAAGCAAAGTAAGGGAATAAAGTGAGGGAATAAAGTGAGGGAATTCACTTCTGGCTAATCCTGGAACAGATTTAATAAAACTGAAACTGCCGATATGAGATAGAAATTCCATGGCACTACTACTCCAGAATGAAAACTAGACCTCTTCCTGCTTCCCACACAGCCAGGTATTCAGTTCACGTATCGTTCCTCTCAATTCACGGAAGCCAGATGGATATCTAGCAGCAAAGGAGCTGAACAGGCAAAACTCCTTACACCTAAGTATACAGAATACAAATTTACAAACAAAAAGATCGGAGGGGCTTCAGTAGAGAGACATACTTGTAGGGAAAAGTGAGATATGCCTTCCACCTTCCAGGGCACGCGTGACCAAAGCTACAAACCTTTAAACAGTAGAATCCAACAACCTCAGGAGACAAGCCATTTCATCAACAGGAAAAGAGAAACCAAGGGATCTTCGAATCCACTCCTTAGAACAACTTCAATCAATAAAATACACACCATTATGATTTCATCTGATTTTTCAACCACACTGTACCAGCATAAGCACAGGGACACCTCCATGGCCAGGGTGAATCAGCACCAGAGACCTGTTGCCAGGCCTGAGCAGACAAGCACATAAAGAATGCATTCTAACATTGTTTTAATATTGATGCTTATCATACTCAAATTAAACACACATTAGTACATCTGGAAGAGGATCCTGCTCACATTCTTCATCATTCAAATCAAAAATGCAAATAAAATCTGGATAGTTTAACATAAACACTGATTTCCAAAGCTACAGAACTGTCTGAACACCGCATAGTGGCTACAAATAGACACAGACACAACAAACCTGTGCTGTATTTGTGCTCACACTGGGGTTAAATGGAAGTCAAAGATGGAAAATGAGCAAACAGTAGATCATTCATCCTATCTCCCACCCAACATAGCTGAAGTGAAGCTCACACAGGAGCCATAGTTCAGTGATACCTGCTATCAGCATCACACCTCTCTTTAAGGTCTTTCTCTATGTTAGAGTAGGAAGCCATATGTTTTCATGTCCTCCAAAACTGTGCTTAGAGATCTCCTACCTACATTTGTTTGTCACTATTTTGGTTCAAACATTCAAAAGCTTGAATTGCACAGGTCTCCATTTACTATGCACTAATTTATTTGCACTAATAATACAGACTTCAGCTTCACAAGCCTTCAGCCAGGTTTCAACCTACAGACCTATATAAACTCCCATTTCTGTAACTTCAGAAACACAAGCCATCAGTGTGTGCACATTAAATGATAAAATACCCAAACCCCCACAGCATAAGAATTACAGGTTTATTAACACAACCCATAAATCAGTTTCTGTTCTTCCTTGCATTATGTAACAGATGTGGATACTTCACCACACACAGAAATGGTACCATACATACAAAATCCAAAGATTGTGCAATGAAGATGGAAAATCATGAATATATTAAGAAAGACAAAGTTTAAAAAGTAAAAAAGACCCAAAACCTCAATATTATGGGAAAGAAACTGCTCATGGTTCACAAGCAACAAGTTCTATGGTAGAAGTAGAGGACAGGCCCCAGAGTACTCCTGACTTGAAGGATACAATGAACTGAGGCAAAAAGACAAAAAAAGACCTAATTTCAGATTCCGAATACATTATCAACAGGAACCTGCCTGAGGAAAGAGGAAGTGATCCCTTCCTCTTAAAAGAGCCCTCAAACCCCCCTAACTTCCCTTAAATGATGATTAATCATCAGTCCAATTGACCAGCAGCAGAGTAAACAGGGGGGAACTAACAGGAAAAACCAGCGGAAATATTACACTACACTGCCTTCAATTGAGCGTGATGGATCACCATCTGCTCCTGATGCCACGTACAGCACCACGGCTTCGGAAGGAGCTAGAGCTCTGTCTGATAATGAACTTACTGCTGCTTTGCTCTTACTTTTTCCTCCAGGTAAACACCTGCTTTGCTGTTACCTTCTCCAACTCTTGACTAGCCACGGCAGCTATTCTCCTATGGGGGATTTCCCAAGATTCCTTCTAGGTTTTATACTTCCATCATTTTGTAATTGGTGTTTTACAAAATCTCCAAAGCACTCCAAAGTAAATCCAAATATGCAGTCAGGATCTGAACCAAGTCTGTTGCTATACAGAAAGAGAAGGCATTAATATGGCAACCAAAATAATGAGATGGAACATAAAGTAACATAAAGACGTGGTTGCTTACAGCACTGCGACCTTAATAAAGAGCACCAGTGCAGGCAGAAGTCATCCGAACTCCTCCCCAGAGGATCTACAGCAAAGCAGAGATTTCACGAGGCTACAGTTTGACTCCATACTCAGCAACCAGAAGGGAAGATGCATGATAAAAACCCAGCCGGGAAAAGCAAAACCAAGTCAGGGGGAATGAATATGATACAGAAGGTTCTTATAGGAAGAGAAAATAAATATGGTGGCGGGAAACAAGGGAGGACAAAGAAAGGTAAAGATGTCTAAAAAGGGCTGAGGGAAGGAGAGTCACTCATGACAGTTTTAAAGCTACTCGAGTTGGGGAACAAAGATGACAGGAAGTGCCCAGATAACAATTAGCTATAACCACTGATCTATGACATTTTCATCACTATAAATAATAACTACTTCCTTTAGCTTGTTCAGAGGGAGGGACCTTCGGATGGAGGGGGGAAAAGGGCACGCTACTTCCTTTCAAAGATTAACATGGAATTGCCAAAATCTCTCAGACAGAAGAGCAACACTACTAATAATTCTTTCACGAAAATGCAGTTAAAATTGAATCAGAATGGATTCAATGTTGAACAATTTTAATGAAGCAAGTGTCAAACAAGCACATCAACTTCTTAAAAACAAAGGAACTCCAAAGTTTAATTACAAAAACATTGTACAGAAAACTTGGCATCTCAACAATTACAAACACATTAGTCCAGCAAATGGATTCTGGTTTCATATATTGCTCTTACCACTGTTTTAAGTGACAACAGCATTTTATTCCACTCTCCTCCTTGATACCCACTTTATATTTTACCTTTTATAATCAGCCAACACTGACAAATGTAAACTGAAGTGACACTCAGAAAACACTGGAAAGACAAAATTCCATTTTTATAGGGTTAATCTATGTAAATAAGCTTTTTAATGAGACGAAACATCATCTGTCACATCATCGGTGAGCAAGAACTTAAGTCTTCCCCCAGATGCTTTAAGACAGGTATCACCTCCCCTCCTTCCTGGTGGAAAAACCTAAGAGATTTGTCAGCTCCCAGGTAATACTATTGCCTTAAATTTCCTATCCCATAACACTTGCATGCTACTCAGCACAATGATCCATTAGCAGTATGCCACAAGCTGATAGCTGCATTGAATTTATGTAAGCAGGGGCAGCCTGCAGCCACCCGTATCTTATTTACAGTATGTGTATGTCACAGCCTGGAATTGCATCCTACTATCATATTACATAGCTATTTCTGGAGTCTTTATGGCATACAACTCCAAGTATTAGGTAAGATGCCACAAAGTGAGCTTCAGAATTTTGTAAATCATCTTTTGGCTATACAGTGCATTTTGGCTGCTTCAACAGAAGTCAAATATCACCAACTCTGGAGAACAAGGTACACACAGGAGATGATGAAGGTTGTTGGTGCTTCTTCTGGAGACATTAACAACCAGTAGGATTCTTTTCCCCCACACAGGATTTGTTACAGAGTCCACTAAAAACATTCACATCAACATCTGCTTTCTCATTCATGCTAAAGAAAGGGGAGGTCAATGCAGCAAATTGAGGTTCCTTTTGTGAAGTCTTGAAAATGAGACTGAAGACAAGAGAAAGGAGTTTCCTCCCTGAAGGAAGACTTGAATTTACAGGGAAGTCCTTGCTGCCTGGCTACAGCAAAAAACCCATAAGCAAGCAGAGACCTGACACACAAGCTGTTGACCTGGAGATGGCTTCAGACAAGCACAAAGTCCATGGGTAGAGTGTGGGAAAAGAAGAAATTGCTTTTTAATTTTCAGATACTTATGTTACAGATACATTAAAGTGACGCTGACTGTGACGCACTCTAGTAATGAAAGCAACCTCCAATTCACAACAGGGGATCTTAAAGGTTTCTTGAGGAGGGGCAAGGAGACTGTCATGTGGAAGAAAGAGCATTTCAACCACCACCATAAAGCCCAGGGATGTCCAACAAGTGCTCAGCCGAAGCCCGAATTAACAATTTGACAGGAACTAGGGGACAGCGAATGATTTGTGTAAGTTAGTGCAGACAGTGGGTGCCTTCGTCTTTGACAGGAGGTGCAGCACAGCTCAGCAAGATTACAGACTGCAGCATGCAGAGTTCTACCTGATGTCAGTGAAAGGCCATTTAGGTCGCACTGGAACATAATACACTGAATGCTATAGGCTCCACAGGCTCTACTTTATCTGTACAAAAGGTGAAAGCACTTACAGGCTGTAATGTAGAATTCTGAGGGCTGCTATGTGGACCTAGCTGCTAATAACCTTCTCTGCTCTAATAATTCATGCAAAAATACGTGTGCTGCTCCCAGGCATATTGTGTCCCAGCACTGCGATTTTGGGAAAAACATCCAGCAATCCCTCTGCCCATTTCTCTTTTTATAGAATACCACTCTCACCATGAGGTCATTCTCTCAAAAACAAGGCAGTAACATTAAATTAGACTGAGCAACACATCACAGCAAGGGCAAGCTTTGTGGTTTTAGTCCAAAATGGAGGTTCTTATTTTTCCTGCTGAGAACTAGTAATGTTTCACTTGCTATCTTGATTACCACTGACCTCTGTGGTAGCAAAATGCACCACCAAAAGTTTTGAAGAGATAACAGGAGACCTTCACAGAAGAGCAGGATGCTTATGTGCAAGAGAGGTGACTGAAGAGAAGGGAAAGAGAAGTCGCTCTCACAGTAGAATCGAGTCACAAAAAGCATCAACCACAGCTAGCAGGGAGCAGACTCAAGTTGTAGAAGTTACAGGCTAACACAAAAAAAACCAGGATTCTGCTTTAGAAAAGCTTACATAAACCTAACAGGCAGGGTAGGACATGACAGTGGGCACCAAAGAAGACTGCCTGTTAAAGCAGAGAACACAAGTGCTGCTGTCCAGTACTGCAAGTAGCAAGTAACAAGATCAAAAGAAAGAAAGTAAAGAGGAGGAAGGTAATCCCACAAGATAAACATGAAAAAAGGAAAGACACCAGAAGACATTAGGCAATATAACACATCAAAGTTATTACTACAACACACAGGCTGACTTCATTTCACCAACTGTGAGATTCCATCTCTGTAGCCAGCCAGTCCACAAACGTATGCACCCTCACACCCAGCAAAAGGAGTAAGAAACTGGAGATTGCACAAAAGTTGCATGCCTTTAAATGCTTCCACAGAGGACAGTTCCAAACGTTTACTGGGTGGCGTCCGTGGCTTCTTAAGACCTTTTAACGCATTGAGATCTGTGTCTCACTGACAAACCACAAAGGCAGGGACACGGACAAACCTGCAGCTCTGCCTCCCACCCCATCTCTTTCCCTCATGGCTTCTTATTCCACACTGGCCAAAAAAAATTTTTGTAAAGCATCCCATGGGCATGAGACCTGCAGATGAAACAGAAAAATAAGTGTTAGAAGCCCTCAATCTGCCAGGACTAAACAGGCATCGTGACATTAGTTTTTAGATGATTTATCGGCAAACACAACATGAAGCAGCACAGCAAAGAAGCTACAGAGACAGAAGTGTAACTTTCTCTTCTGCCCTATATAGTGTTTGCACAAAGAAGTTCTCTTCCCCATGCAGTACAGGAAACCAAAACCATTCACTGGTATAGTCAAGTAGGCAAGAAATGTACTAAGTACATTAGGACAATGTACTATGCCACCAAAACCCACCCACTTCTGTGACCTACAGGGGTTTTCAAGAGTATCATAATAAATATTTTGCTATGAAATTGATTTGAAACATGTCTCAACCTCAAACAGACCATTTAGTTGATAGAGATTATATTTAGGTGAATTAATATTATTCGTAAGCATGTTAATAACAGGACAATGAAGACAGTTTGCTGGTACAGTTTACTGGATGCCAACTGAACCTTTCTAGCCAAAGCTTGCCTCTTTTCCAGAGGGATTCTACTCTTCTTGAAGTTTGCATCCCCTAAAGCCCAACCTTCTCCCTTCTAAGATGTTATCACAAAATGTAATCACTGCCAAGTGATCATCCCTGTAATTAATAGCCCTATGAATTACTTAATAATTATATCCAGTTACATGCATGTCTTTATATAATGAAACTAGGTGATTATTAATCACATTTTTAATTGCCTCATGCTGTTTTGCTGCTGGAAAGAAGGAAGGTATTGGTGGGAGGGGGAAGAAGGGAACTGAGTCCTAATTTTCAACTATAAAGTAGAAGGAAGAATCCTAAAGCAAGAATTCTTTTATCCAAACAAATCACAGCTGAATCCAGTTTATCCAAGAAAAAAATATTTACATTTTTAGGAACATGGACACTGTCCATCATTTAGGAAATACGAATCTGCCTGACATGGGAACCAAAGTCTAGGTTTTAGTAGCCTTAAGATACGATTTTTCTGGCAAGGTGCTTAAAGGACAAACATCTGCTTGAGGGCCTGGCAAACCCTTCTAATAACTGATTGATGAGAAACTGCTTTCCCTCTCATGTTCTGCAAAACCTTCCCATCCCCCAGTTCTCCTTCTGAGCTCAAGTGCTAATTGAAAACAGTATCCGAAAATGAGGAGGTTGATGAGCTACTGAAAAATCCCAGACCTGGATCGACAAGCTGTTCCCTTCATAAATAGCAGCAGTAAAGGCACTTCTTTATTCTGCTGGGAGCTCAGTCATCTCTTAGAACTATAGCCCGTTCCATCTGGCTACCCTCTGGAAGGACAATGATCTTTTAGCTTAAGCCACACTATAATGGGGAATGTGTAATTAACTGTTCTACAGAGTATCACAAAAGGTCACACACAGAAAGGATGAAAAACCCTGTCTTCGTATTTGCAGATGGCACAACACAGCTTTATTTGCATTTCTAAGCACTAGTCAAGACATGTACCAGTAGATCTCTACATAATAAATGCCTGAAGAATGCAGGTATGCCCATAGTTAAAATAGAAGCAGGCAGACTCCTAATGGCTGTCTAGTGCTGTGCATCACAGGGGAAGTAGGGGAGTAAGTAATGTGGGAACTGCAAAGCAGCACAGTAATGCAGAAAGACTGGTATTTGTTTGTTGCTTTGTTTTTCTACTCAGTCCCTATTAGTTTTCTAAGCTGCTAAACAGAAGCAAAAATACAGAATCATGAGCTCAGTAATAACCTATGTGTAAAGCCACATGATCATTAGTCTCAGCAAATGCTACATATAGCCTGAACCACACACCACGGCTTCCTTTCCATCTAAACCTTCATAACCAGAAGAGCTTTACTACAGGTGCTATAGAGCAGGCAGTTGTAGGGCATTTTCAGATTATAAGAGAGTTGAGTTCACCTCTAAGCTCTTGAGACGAATGGAATTTCTCTGTGACCATGAGATTCTACAATTAATGTTGCATTGTTCAGATATCCTTACTCAAAGAAGGATCCTCTTCTAAGTCAGTCACCCTGCTCCTTTTTGTACACCATTCTACACAATTCTTATTCACCTTACATGAGTACAATGAGTAATGGGACAAACAGGTCTTTATGTCTTTATACAAAAGATCTTGGAGCTAAGGGGAAATTCAGAACCCTTTAATACTGATGGGTATTTCCAACCTCATTTAATTTTCATTAGGTCAACCTGCTGCTGCGCCTTTGAGGAAGCAACTGTTTTGACTGTACAATATGATGATTGACGCAAGAATCAGCATCAGAGGTACAGCACAGATGCCAAAGAAGAGCAGCCTAAGAGCAAACACTTACCCAGTCACTAGCGTTCAAGTCTGTTCACCACGTCCCGGACCGTGGCGATGAGGTTCTCATTCTCCTGGGGGTTAGCCATAACAATGCTGTGCAGCCTGTTCATGTAGGAATCAATAGTTTCCATCGTGGGCGTTTCCCCGCTACCTACGGTTAACACAGTAACATGAGCCACGGAGTATTCAGATGACTGCAGCAATTCCATAAAGTTAAGACTATGGTAAGGGCAATTTGTTCCAACATGGAAACTATTACAGGAAGTGGTTTTTGCCATGCACCGCCTCTTGTGACAGATTCTGTAAGACTATGTTTGCCTAACTCCACAAAGTGAGTAGTTCCAAGGACATCAGGACTAACGAAGCACGGTTTTCTTTTATTTGGGCCTCACAGCTGATTATAACAAACTCTTTCAGACGGGCCTTCGTAATATCTAAGTGGATTCCCTAGCACCTGACACTATAGATGCAGCCTTTCTTTTACTCCAGGAACTTGCAAGTTCCATCTTTTCCACTTAGAAACATTTTCACAAAGCAAGTGAAGGAGAGCAAGGACTGAATATGTGCCTCTCTTTATTAGAAAGAGAAGTATGAAGAAAAAATAAAAAAGCTATGTTGAAATAAATCACTGACACCAAATGTTCCCCTGCATGAATGTTCATATCTCATTACCCAAGAGGAATGTTCAGGGGAAGTTCAGGTTGGATACAAGGAAGAAGTTCTTTACTGTGAGGGTGCTGAGGCACTGGAACAGACTGCTGAAAGAAGTGGTAAATGCTCTGCCCCTGGCAGTGTTCAAGGCCAGGCTGGACAGAGCCTTGGGTGACATGGTTTAGTGGGAGGCATCCTTGCCCATGGCAGGGGGTTGAAACTGGATGATCTTAAGGTCCTTTCCAACCCAAACCATTCTATGATTCAAATACAACTAAGGCTCAGAAACAGCCAGGACCATAGAACTACACCAGCAGGCCACACGTCATAAATTCACAGCACCGTATAAACATCACAAGTAAAATTCAACATGTCAGACAGTCCTAAGGGAAACAGAGTCTCACCTGGTAGTGGAACTCCAGCAAAGCTGCTTGTGAGTGCTTGGCGTAAGGTCTCGAGATGCTGCTGCAGCACTGTGTTGCGGCTCCGCTCCTGTATCACATCCACCTCAAGTTTCTCCACGGCAGTACGCATGCTCTCCACATGCTTCTGCAGAGCAGCATTCCTCTCCTCAAACTCCATGTTGGACTTACGCAGCTGCCGCAGCTCAGCTTCTCGTGCTGTGAATATCAATCCATTCCCATGTAGTCAAAAACTATAGAACCAAGTATCTATGGTTCGTAGGCAATGAAGCTGAGTGCTCTGGAGTGCTGAACTGATGACTACAAATGGTGCAGTTTTGGTTTATAGGTGAAAAAAGCATCATATCATGGAGTGCTGGTAGTGCCTACAGTAGTACTATTTCATTTCTAGAGATAGACAAATTAGAAGACATTCAAAGCATGAGAGTAGAAGTGAATAGGGCAATTGATTAGGCAGGGAGACTGCAAGACTGATTTCAAATGCATTCAGTATGACATAGCTTAGCTACATCTTCAGTATTTCTTAATCCTATACACAACAGCAGATCCAGCTTAGACTGGCTGGAATAACAGCAAGTGGAGCTTAAACATCAGAAGCATTCTCAAGAAGAATAGCTTTGGAAGACAAAGCCAGGAAAACTGCTTTTGCAGCCATTGCGGTTTTACAGAGGTACGGTAGTATCAGAAACACTGATCAACTGTATTCAAGTCATTACCTGAGCTGAGATTCGAGAGTGCAAGGACTCTTGAGCTGCAAGAACCTGGCAAAAACCTTGGAATAGCAAAGAGAAGGCCCTGCAGAAGTTTAACTTACCTTTACTATGATTCAAGAACTCTTCTGTGAAGATTGGAATATCAAAAACAGATCTCTCCTTTGTATCTGCTTCTTTCTACAAAAGAAAGAGTAATACACAGCTAAATACTGCTAGTTTTCAGGAATGTAGTAAATTGCTTTGATCAAGAAAATAGAAAGAAGGAAGACCAAAAACCAAGGCGGCTAAAGAGCTGGTTGTTTGGAAGACACTTCCAGATCCTAGCAAGGAAGGCCAAAGGATAGGTCTCAGCTTTTTAAGATACAAGTTTGGCTTTAAAGATCTAACCAAATAACATTTTCAAGAAATATAACATACTAAAATATACCCTTTCACCCTAATGACATTATATATCTGAATCATTCTGTTTTAAAACTATCTGAATTCATTTTTGTTTTCCACTGGAAAACATTCCATCATCAATCAACTGACACATGCTGAAATAGTCTAGACAAGAATATCAACAATCAGGAGATAAAGAGAGATGAAACTTTTTGAATAGGAGGCAATCAAAACACTCAATCATAAAGTTTTGATTACCTCCTATTGAAAAGGCCCAGGGTGCTCAGGTTGCACAGCATTTTGTCATCCCCCAAGGCAAAAGAGAACCAAAATTACTGTTTTTATCATTTGCCTGAAATAAGACTGGGATGCTCCCAGAGTGTCAATAATAGCATTCTCATCTGGTTATTAAAACTGAGGTTGATCTTTGGAGGTTTCAGAACAAATCAGACTTGAAATTCTTAGAGCCATGGTGAAGTGTGGTAGAGAGGAAGCTGAGATTTTGATGGGGTTTAAGTTCATCATTCCTTGTGTGGTTAGATGCAGACAAATACAATACTTCATTAAAAAAAAAAATATATATTCTCACGAGTAGATGGTTTTCCTTCCTGTGTTCTCGTACTACAGCAGCCATTTTCCTGTCTTCAAAGGTTGCAGATACAACCAGGCAATGCCTAATCTCCTTCACGTGTGTGTGTCCCTTAAAATCTTGCCAGTGAGATGTTGTGTAACTGACTGCATGAAGCTAGACCTACTCTGAATCAAACAGCGTGAGGAAAGAAGCGGTAACAGAACAATGGAGAACAATTAATAATGGCTGGGGCACTGCTGATGACAAGAGTTCTAAGGGCACATTGCTATGTGTCATACTTATGAAATCAGGATTTCATGCCCAGAGATGAGCTCACTGAGACAGTGTCTCCATGCTTTTAATAACTATATTTGCCTATTAAAACTTTCCTCTCACCTTCCCAAGCTTCATCCTTTTGTTATTTTTTTATTATGAACAGTATTTGAATTATTCATTGCAATTCTTTTTGGAGGTCATCTCTATACACAGTATTTAAAATTAGTTCTACACTGATACATAGAAACTAATCATGAACACCTAAACGGAGCGAGGGGAGAAGGAAAGGTTTCTTTGACCTTATTTTCTTTTATTCTCAAGAAGTAATTTAATCAGATTGTACCTAATCACAAACACGATAATAGCCAACGTGGATAACAGAAACCAGCAAGACAAAAGGCTTTAGTCTTGCTTCCAATAACAACTTGAGTATACACTTCTAAAGGCAATCTAAATCTTTTCTGCTTGTTTCTTGCCTGTGCAGGATTATACCACCTGAATCCCTTGCAGAGAAGATGTGAAAGCCTATCAGGTGATAAGCATGTAGAATTTTGTAATATAAAGGTGAAAACTGCTAAGCAAACCTTCAGGCTTTCATAAGAGGATGACAGCCTAACATGTTGCTAGCTCAACTGTGTAATAACTATCCGATGAAGCTTAAAAGCCCCACAGCGTATGGAGGATACCTTTTAAACCGGATTTATGACGCGAGATTTCAGCAATGATATAGCTTGAGTTAGCAGGATGAGAGCTAAGACTCCAAATTTGTAGTCTGCCATCTGTATCACTTAAAGGTTATGTAAACATCACAGTCAACCTGCAACTTCAGTAACTTGGTTTTGTATAATTAAAGGCAAACTTTGCTTCAGTAACTACAGAATCAGAAATCTGGGGGACCGTGTAGTTCTAAAGATTACTCTTACTGCAAGTGCTTCCTTTAAGAGTTAATAAAAAGCTTATAAAAAACATGCTACCAAAGCATCTTCCTGGAAGTGAAACTTATTTTCCTTCAAATAGACAAGACCAGAAGTTGCCTCTCAGCAGCACCCAGCCTTCTCATATTGTAACAAACACATTATAAAGCAACTTGATTGCTTTCCTGAGGCAAAAGGTCTCACAAAGAAAAACAGATCTTTCAGAAAAGCCTATTGCTTTCAAGTGAAGAGACTGTGTATAAGCAAGTTTCTTCACTGCTTTTTCTTTGCAGTTTATTGGTAACCACGAACGAAGCTCTGTGGCCCTAAGTAATACAACTGGAGAAAACTTCAGCACTTCAAGGGGAGAGATATCATAGTCAGCCAGGATGCACTGTGGTATGTCCCATCAGCTAAAGCACAGGCATCTTATCTCCAGACATTACTACTCTTTTCCAGTATTTCCATTTGCAAAGGGGGAGGCAGGAGGAGATTCAAGTCAGAAATCTCCCAATGATAAATGTCCATTGATTTATTTAGCAGTACAAAACACATCTATGTTTTAAGGGTACCCTACACTCCTACTTACTCTTCTATCATTTGTACTTACCCAGGACTTACTAAATTTAGTTTTCATCATACTACTGTGAGCACAAAACTACTCAGTTGTATCTAACTTTTGATCAAAAACTGCATAGGAAGAATTCACACTCTAAACCTCTGATGAGGGTTTTCAACTGGCATAAATTGGCTTTTATTGACTTTACTAGAAACTTGTGGCATCTGAAAATCTGCCTACTGGTGCAAGGGTAGAATGTAGAGGTTTACCTCATGATCATGGGCTGGCTGTCTTGCTCCATCTGAAAAATTAAAACCAAACAAGAAGCACACTGTATTTTAGACAACAAGAACCACATAATTCAAGCAGTTACACAACCATAATTATAGTTGTTACAGACAGGACTCTTGTGCACCTTTCCTAATAAGTCACATAAAAACTGTGTCTAATTTTGAGGCCTTTAATGCTCATCCTTCAATACGATCTAGATACAGTTGGATTTACATAAATCTAATACTTTACACACAGCTGATGCAAATGCCATAAAAAAACCACATTCTCTTCTTAACAAGCTTTTAAATCAAAGGCTTTAATCTATATCAGGCTAAATAACTCACTGGTAATCTTCTATTGCCCTAGGTAGGCACACATTTCTGTACCATTCAATACCTTGTCTGTGTGATTTGCCTTTTTGTCTGTCCTGCGCTTTCCTGCTGAAGACTTTGTAGGCTTCAGTCTTCTGATACTGCTCCAGCTCCCGCATGTAACGCTCCTTATCTCTATCTGCTTCATCAAGGTATCGCTGAAACAGAAAAGTCCAAGAGTTTCAGGGAGTTTCCCCCCTTCAGGAGGAAGGGAAGAAAAACAACTTGTCAGATGAAGTGCTATTTCACCTACGGAAACAGGAAAGGAGTGAAGAAACAATGAGGAAGTATGCAACATGCAAAGACATAAGATTTCTGGATAAAACCACTGTATTCTGGTGTCCTGTTTTCTCTATTTAATTCAAATCACTATCCTGTTAAGGTTTTTTTTTTGTTAGAGGTATAAGTAACCTGCTACCAAGCCACTCAACTGAGAATTACCTACACATTATAGACCAAATACTTAAGAACTGTGGCTGGGATTAAGTGCCACCAAACAAGAATACCTTAAGAGGTCATGCTTTAAGGTTCAGATCTGTAACAGTGGGGTTCCAATACATTGTTTTGATGCCCCACAAACAAAAAGCACTCTACAACCACACACTTTGCCCACCTGACAGGTGAACAAAACAGCATGGCTATTGGAAAAGAGTAGCATCAAGATGCAAGAGTCTAGGAGATACCAAGTTAGGCAACATGCATCCAGGTTGAAAGTAATTACTTTTTTTTCCTAGCCTGAAGATATTTCACACATTTGCATAACAGAATAAGCTTAACTGGAGAACTAAACATCATTTAAGGAGTGGTCAGAACACTGATCCTGTCAAGAAAAAAGCTGCCTTCCCATTTGTTTCCCCGCAATGAATTAAAAATTCAGTGGCAGTTAAGTATTAAACCAGAGTGAACCTCAGTCACCTGGTATGCCTTTTATTTTCATTAAGTCATCCTAACAGTACACATAATTGACCCTGCCAAGGACACTGTTAACGCTCTGGATTGGGTGCAGATTTGGTGAAGCACTCCTTTTGGACACTGTATTCTTCCATAAGATATTAATTCTTTTCCAGCTTTATCAATGTGCTGCTGAAGGAGTGCAGTAACTTGAGTTAAAAGCACAAGTTTTTACCCCCTTGTGTTTTGGATGGACTGGTTTGAATCAGGAAGAAAGAGTTCTGCTGCACTACCTGTTAGTACATGACCTAGGTTTTTAGTGCACATCTCTACATCTCATTAGATTTTACCCCATACAGGGAAATAAGATGACTGACTATGAGGGTGTTTGCTTTATGACCTCAGTAATGGACTTTTTCTAGGAGAGACTCATTATTTGGTGAGCCCACTCAGCTCAACTGACCTGTCCTATGCTCACCAAATATAAAGGGAAGCAGCAAGACTCCAGGACTGGAACAGGAGAAATACGAGACTGTGCTTTAGCTACTGCTTTGCTGTACCAATCTAATTGGCAGGCAGGCATGGATGGCAAGACAACCATTAGCAGTAACGAAATCCACTCCAGGAGGAGTAGCCAGATCCAGCATTGCTTTGGTCTTCATTCACACATCAGACAGTGCAGAAAGCCACAGCAGTCCCAATTAGAGGACATCACATTCTGACTGAAAGATGGGGAAAAATAGCCAAACCACCTTTTCCTGAGGTATGTAGAAAGTAGAATACATAACTCTCACTAACCCATCCACCATATACTTGCCAACTTCCTTTCTAGGGCTAGCATTACTTTAAAATACTGTACAGAAGTTCACTCACATTAGCCACCTCCCTCAGTAATCTGCCCTTTCAAATCTGCTTGTCTCAGAGTAAGACACCAGATGTTTATATACACTGAGGAGTTTGTAAAATAAGCAAAACTGAGAAATCCTTCACACAGCTCTGAAATCCTGCCAAGCTCTCCTCAGCCACAGTGAATAAATGCCTGCTCCATCTTTCCAATGGCTTTGCCCTTGGAAACTACTAGGTCTCAGCTGTATTTCAATTAGGTACAACAGAGTTGCATCCAGATGAATCACATAAACTGTGAGATGTCTCACTAGAGCAATCCCCCTGTTCTGAATATATTCTGGCACTATCTAGAGGACACATTCCTCCTCAAGTCACACCTGGATGAGGTGCTATGGCCCTATCAGGGTTCACTATTTGAACTCTGCAGAAAACATACCCCTTATTTTGAAATATATCCCTAAACACAACTTTAATCAAAAGCCTATGTTAACTTCCTCACTAAACAACAATATTCCCATTTAACAGTAATCATAATCCATGAAGGAAAAGGGAGTTTAATGGTACCCGTTTCTCCTCAGGAGGCAGCTTACTCCATTCATTGCCCAGCATCCTGGTGATCTCTGGGAAAGGGACTTCAGGCCTCTTCGCTCGAAGCTGCTCCCTACGCTCATTCATGAACCGCACATACCCTGTGAGGGGGGATTTGGGGGCATTGGTGTCCCTAAGGGGTTTCTTCCTCTTTCTCCCTTTGGCCCAGCCTCCTCGTTTAGTTCTTTGCTGCTGCAAAATGAAAATGGAAGAAAATTCAGACTGAAGGAAAAGAACCTCCAAAAGGAATAAATATTCATGTCTCAAACATTTTCATCAGGAGTATGTTGCTGCAATACATCCTCTCCATGGATGTAAATATCTCATCTTTCTTTAGAGCAACCCTGACTTTGCTGCTCTAAGCAAAGCCAAAGAAGTCTCACTGTGAAAAGCTCTAAATTGTTTGCAGTATCTCCTGGTCCACAGGGACAATAAAACAACATTTGCATCAACTTCTTATTGTAAAACCAGCAGGATTAATAACCCATGAAATTATCATCCCAGCTAATGTAACTGCAAACACTGGGTTTGTCAATTGGTTGGTTGGGTGTTTTTTTTTTTTGGAATTATTCTCCTATTCCCTTCCCCAGTCACTTCCCTCTCTCATGTTTGCAGAGATTCTGTGTAGCAGTTAACAACTGTTAACCAGTTATTTTGCCCCTTCCACAACTTTTACCTTCATGCATTATGTGCCAAAAGTGTGGGTGAAAAGACAGTATGCAGGCTTTTCTGTTCTAACCCATTTTGTATGCTTTCTTTCCCACTGATCACCTCCAATAGGGAGATCAACAAACTCCAAAGGAGGGAACATCATAAAATTTGCCTGTAGCATACTGTGAGCTCACAGGAATAACATAATTACCACTCATCCTCTTGGCTTCATACTGCTACTACAGCAATCTCTGGACAACGCTATTTTCTTATGCTGTGTACATACAAGTATTTTAGTACTTCTAATCGCTCCCCAGATCAGCATGTTCCTGCCATCATGTTAGTTTTAATTTCCTTTCTGGAATTTTACTCATTCCTTAATTAAACAAGGACCTTGCAGCTGAAGACAAACAACAAGGAGGAATATCAAATGCATCCATCAAAAAAAAACACCAAAACCACTTTCTTATCAAACTTTATCTCTTTCATGATTTAGTCCAGAAAAAAATTTTCAGTGCAGGATTGTGTACAAGGCATAGTCTAAAGTAGTAAGCACAATGCTTTCAAAGACATCATTTACTCCCAGAAGAGTGTAACGGTTTCACTCCTGATTCACAAGAGATAAAGTAGGTTGTGACAGTTGAGCATTCAAGTCTTCAGAAAAAGCCTGAGTGCAGCACGAGTCTGTGGAGCTGCTGGCTAAGCTAGAGACACGTGTGCTGTTCTCTGTACATTGACTGCCAGCTTTCTGTGTGGCTGGCTCTGTGCCGTTGTGCAGCACAGGAGAAAACTAGAGAGAATCACAAGATGAAAATGGTAAATGGATGTAAGTTTGTGATCCCATCCAAAACCATCTGAGTAGGTAAGACAAACTGCAGTGACAGAACTCCATGGTTTTGCTTCAATGAGAAGTCACTATTATGTCATCTCACCTCCTCCTCAGGCTTCTGCTCAGTGTTTTCAGCAGTATTAGAGGACTCATTTTGCAGCTGCTGAACCTGTGACAAATCCTCCACCAAATCTGGGTTATTCACAGACTGTGAAGTTCCACCAGTGAATGAACTCTCAGAATGAGCTAGTCTGGAAAAGCACATAACAGCAAAAGAAAATACAAAAATTAAGCATCACATTGCTAAATCACTTCCTCCTTAATCTAAAATATGCAAAAAATGTTGCAAATATATTCAGTTCTTACACTAGCAAGAAAAAAACACCCTATCTGAAAGAGTCATTTTTGAAGAACTGGCTGTTCCATCCAAGCAACTGCTTTAACTACCATAGTTACTGTGGACTTTGAAAAAGACAGTTTGATTTTTAAAGTGTTATTTTGTCTCAGAAATCAGAAAGCATGAATCTATGCTTCTTGAAGAATACCATAAGGAATTTAAAATGAATGATTCCACCTTCTACCAATATACACCTCTCTGGATGCATTTAATATATATATTTCTCCACAAATACACTTAGAGGATTGCAGTTGTGTATGATTTTGGATTGAACATCATTCAACATTATCTCATGCTGATACATGTGGGTATTTAAAGCACAAACACAACTGGCTCCCAAAAGGCTCCTGAGTGGCCACTATTTGATTCTGCTGCAAGAGCTGTATCCATCAACCTTACTCCAGGAAAGGCCAAGTTGTCTGGAAGCAAAAAAACCCCAAAAGGCAAGCATGCAGGAATAGTTCTGAAGACGAGATGAGCATATATAGGCAGAGATGAGCACACATTTTGGGGCAACAACCCCAAAGTCATTCTCAATGTTTTATTCATTAGGTAAACTCATATGAGATTCTGGGACTCTCATTCTAATCCCTTCTTAGGCCAGGCTAAAGGTTACTTGGCCTTGCCCAGTTGCATCTATTACTAGAACAGAAGCATTTGCTTCTAGCTGCTTACATGCACGCCAAAGTTTAAATATTCAAAATAATCATTCCTGTTATGTACAATGCATCTACAGAAAATGGAGATATAGTAACAGAATTGTTGGTTGAATGCCTACAAGAAAATTTGTCTTCAACAGAGAGACAGCACTTTTTCATTAATCACTATAATCAGCAATTGTGGCATAATAACTGGTAAAGACACAAGCACTGGAGAGAGCCATGCCTGACTTTCAGGTATCAGATTGAGTTCCTACTACTAACAAGTAGGGAGGGAGAAAGGGAACAAAATGGATGTACTCCTGTAAGTTAACTTCTGGTAGTGGCAAACAGAAAATGGAACAATACTGCCTCTCAGAATCACTGTTACGGTTTGAAGAACATTTTGGGAAGCAGGGAAGCTTTCTAAACTACACACAGAGGAAAAGCTTCAATGTTGTGTAGCCATTTGCAGCAAAAGCTGATGAAACCTCATTCAACACCTTAATACCTCCTAAACACAAACCTAACTTAAACATGCATCTCTCATTTGGCACCAGCAAGTCTAAAGTCCCAGATATGTAAATCTGAATTTAGCTCCCCTTGAAGTAAACGTGTCTATATTCATTTTACAGGGCTTTACCTGCCTGCAAAGTCTGAATGTTACTGCTTGGTGCTTTACAGAACAGAAAAGAAACATCAAGAATCAAAACACAGCAAGAATCCCATGAATTCCTAAAAGACAGCTCCTTTTGTCATTGTGAGTTTTAAAGAGGCCATTGTCCCAGTCTGTAAAAGCAGAGTCAGTCTGACAGAAATAAAACATCACTTCCTCAGTGATATTCAGAGATCAGTGATGAATACTGTATCTTTAACAGAAATAATCTATCTAGCAGGGATCACTGTAGCCAACAGATTTACCCTCCCCTCTCTGCCCCCATGACACTGCCTAAACCTGTCTTAAAGACTGAAACTCTAGGGAAGCAAAATTTAAAAGATAAGATGTTAAAGGAAAGTTTGTGATCCTTTCCATCAGTTCAGAAGAGGCCTGGTTTCTCCTAAACAAAGTGCTGTGCTGTTCTGTCAAGGCCAAGGGAGTGTTGTTGGATTTCTTCTTGCTGGGTTTATTTGTTTAGTTGAGGTTTTTCACTTACTTAGAATGCCCTCCTCCCACTGAAACAGTTTCCCTAGCAAATCTGGAGATAGGATCTCTAAGCTGAAGGTTAAAAAGTAGTAGTTGCTTACCCAGTTACAGTAATTTCACTACCTTCCTTAGACCCATCTTCATCTGTAAAAAGAGGAGGAAGGTTGGAGCCAGCCACCAAGTTCTCCATACCTCTGCTAAAAAAAAAAACATAAGTTAATTATAAGTTTATTATCTCACTGTTTCCCTTCAGCAGCACTTGAGTTTAAACATCACAACTTATCACTGGCCATAAACTAATTGACCTGTCAGAGCTGGTTGGCCTCAGGACGGATCCTACAGGCAGCTATGCTTGAGGTCAGAGAAGAAAGACTATAAATGATGCTTCTTAAGAGTTCCCTTCTTAACTGAGCCAGTCTCACAGTGCTGCTGGAAATCACACTGTAACACTGTGGTTTAGCCCTTGAGAGAGATTTTCATTCATCATAGCCAGCACAGAGGTACACAGATCCCCTTTTCCAAAACAAGCTCCTGTTCATCCCCTACTGCACACCCTCACCAGGAGGTTTCTGTGTTGACCCCAACAGAAAACTGAAACTAAGCCCCCCCCTTCAAGTTTCAAATGAAGACAGTATTTGAGAATTCCTTATCCACATTTTCACAATAGATCTATGCACGTAGTTGAGCGTTACTGCTAAGTAAGAGAACACAGCACTGTTATCTAGACCGCTTTAAGCTTCGACTCCCATACAACAGTTCCAGAAGCAAGCAGTTTAAGGCACAATGTATTTCTCATTCAATACAAACTGGTCCCAAGTGAGAATTAGTTTCTTTTGTATCCTTGTAGATAAGAAATCCAAAGAATAAATTTATTCATCCCCTTTCTTACTAAAATACAGACCTGTTGTATTATAGGAAAAAGAAAAAATCTCCCAAAAGCCCTAACAAATTCACTCTGTGATTATGAGTGACAGTTTCAGCCCATTTTAAAAGGCCATACCAGTTAACTTTATGTTCCTTCCGTTTAGAAGCCACCTTTGATGAGCTAGCAGATATTCAACTGAAGTATTGCTACCCCTTTCAGCTACTATACTTGGCCTTTCAGCTTAGGGGCAAGTTCTGATGCGAGTTAATGATCCTGTGCTGCATTCTCCTGGATGGGTACACTTCCACTCAGCACTGAAATCAAAGCGACCAGAGACACAAACTCCTGCTCCATGTTTTTAACATTGTAAGTGTTTTCCCACACCCCACCCCAGCTCTACAGGTCAAGGCTTTCCACAGACAAAAGTAATGATGCTGGTTTTTGCATCTAATATCACTTGCAGATCCCTGATATGGTGAAAAGCTTGTACCAACAAACCAGCAGGCCACCCAAACAGGTGAGCACCATACTCCTACTCAAAGGACTCAGGATGTGAGAGACATTGATTCTACAGCTATATTTGGTTAAAATTAGTCAGGAGTCAAAAGGCTGGTCTCAGGAACCAACAGCATAATCACACATCTGATGTTCTGTTTGGAGATTGTGAGCTCTGCGCTATTCATGCTTCCCTTTGAAAGCATAAGAATATCTACTCTCTGTAGCAACTGCTCTATACCTTCATAAGCTACTACCGATGTTAGTTGATAAATGAATCTCTGCTAAGTTTCCAATTTTTTCAGTTTAGCAAATGTCCAGTTATTGCTCATGGTAGATCAGTCGAAGGTCACCATGAAACAGGCATTGCATCAATCTAATTTCCACCACAAAGTTCATTAAGTTTCCAAAGACAACTACTTTTCTTACACACAGAAGTGTAAGAAGATGACAAGGATCTCTCACTTTTCAGATGACATTCACCCTTTTCTCTTCTGCTTTTCCAACTGTTGAGATCCTCAGATCATCCTTCAGAACCCCATCACAGATTCCTTACCTAGAAAATAATTAAGCAGACTTCTAAGTAGAGCAGACATTGACCTCCAGCAAAAAAACTCCCACCTTTTACTTGTGTAGACAAAAGACCCAACCAGGAACAAAGAAATCAAATTCATGCTCTATCATTATAAACCATGAACTGAACATAGTTTTGAGGCCTCAACCTCAACAGAGAGTGGTCAAGCTGGAGATAGCCCAAGAGCTGCCAAGATAGTCAGGGGCCTAGAGCACCTGATGTGAGTAGGGATGTTGAGGACACCAGGCTAGCTCAGTCTCGCAGAGGAGGATAAGGGCAAATCCAATCTATACACCTAAAGCTACACGACGGAAGCAGCAGAGAGAACAGAACCAAACTCTCAGTAGATATATTGTCTTCTCACATTCTGAGTGGACACCAGGAGGGCACCACAACACTTGGTGAGGCCTATCCTTGCAGATTTTAAATGCTCAGTTACACAAAGCTGTAACTGACCTAAACCAGTGCTGGCAACAGTCCTACTTTGAGTGGGAGGCTGGACTAAGATGACCTCCAGATGTGCCTTCCAAAGCAACATCTGCAGTGCTCTGAAGCGGAACTCTACATTATGCTTTTAAATACCAGCATCTCTGACATAAAAAGCAAAAACCTCAAATAATACAGTGCTTTTACGAAAAAACGGTGAGATATTCTGGTGGGGCATATAGCATTTTAATTTTTGATGAAGGAAGCAAAACCAGTACTTCTTCACACATAGAAAAGAACCTACACCAAGGCTGGGGCTTTAATGTATTAGAGGAAAGCCTGAAAATACAACTGATTTGAAGAACAAGCTCTTCACTGATGCCCAGAAACTGTTTAAGCACCACTACGAAGTATACAACACAAATTGCTTCATGTAGTTGCCACGGAAGAGAGTAATGAAGTTTTGCTGCATGTTACACAATCTTTCATCTTTGTCAGAAGTCTTAAATTAGTATCTTCAAAAAAAGGAAGTTTAAGAAATGAGACTAAAACCTTGCAAATCTATTTATACAAATGTATATGCACACACATATATATATGAAAAGTTTTATGCATGTCTGAAAAAATAAAACGGCTTTCTTGGTTGTCCATGCACCTCCAGCAGGGGGTCAAGGACCCCTTCCCAGCCTCACCATGTCAGTCTACTGACACTGCACACAAACACATACCCTCTGCATCTGAACATGCAAGTGCTTCTGTCCCTCATGTCCACTGTGACCTTCCCAGCAGGCCCTGCTGTGCCTCTTCACATCTGGACCTAGTCAGCAACAGCAGTGCCTAAGCTTGCTTTCAAGGCTGTGGGGATGCAGCTGGACATCAACCTTAACAACATATAAACAGAATGCAAACACAGGAAGCCAGGAGAACACACACTTTGTTCTTTCATTTGATTTTTTAAATTTAACCCATATGCTTTGGGTATTAACTCCTTCAGTTGATACTGAGTTGATATTTCCTAAAGAAAACTTAACATCAGTGAAGTTACAATGGCTTCTAATCTATTCCAGAAAGAAAAAAAAGACAGTTGTCCAAAAGCTCACTGAGAATGGACAGGAACCTACACAAGCCTTCCACTCACATTCCTCAAGAATAGCTGTGCTCCAAAGCCACTACCCACTAGTTCCAACCCCACTGCAGAGCTACATGTTCATTCCAGGGATGTAACAAAATGGGCAAAGCAAAAACTTGAGGAAAAGAACAGTAATGGGGAGGGAAAGGAAAGGGTGTTTCTCAAACCTGAACCTTAACAGAATTCACAGGACTTGAGAGTCGGCATCTACATTTGTTCCACATTGTGCATATATTTATGCACACAGTTTTGCAGCTCTGTCAATTTAAACTCTGGCCAAAGCACCTACTAAGATACGTTTGGCTAAATTCAAGGCACAAGAAACAATGTATGCTGAGGTTTTTTAATGGCTAACATACATCCTATTTTCATTTTTAAACTGTGTACCCAAATGCAAAGATAAAACTGAAATTGATGTTCAACTCTAAATCTTTACAAGCACTACAATTCAGTGCTAGTAAGCATCACCTCTGAAACTAGAGCAGCTCTGAGTTCACTGTACTGCTATACTACCAGTTGTACCGGCTCAAGGAGGCAACCAGCTAAGCAGGAATGCAGAAAGACTGATTTCTCATTAACAGCAGCACTTGATAAAGCATTTGAAAACCTCTGATTTATTTTGGGACAGACAAGCTCCGGAAGATCCTGCATGCACTCAATTCTGTTTCCTTTACAACTTTTGCAGGGTGGAGCAAGACTATAGCCAAACCAGAACTGTAATGCGCAACCTTACCACCACTTGGAGTTTCCATGGAGATTCTACTTCCATTTTAAGCACTCTACTGCTCAATCAGAAACCCCGTTCCCTGAAGGCCAGCACCAGACACTACCTCCCAACTCCACTATGGGTGAGCCAATCCTGTCAGCAATACATGTTTCTGACTTTACCTTAGCTCTGAACACTCCAGGCTCTCCTGTGCAATGATTTTACTCCCAAGTGCAAACTCCACCCCAACTTGGGATGTTTTTAATTTGTATTTACTACAGCCAGCGCAACACTGGTCAGCTGTGGAACAGCAGCAACAACCTGGCCTACAGAGGCTGGAGGAGTTTCCAGATGTCTGTTTTGGGATGCACTACCAACCAATATTTAAAAAGGACAAACACCAACGAAAAGGGCAAGTACAAGGATCAAGGTGCAAGCTTGAGCTCCAGAAACAATGCAGTTATGTGTGCAAAAATCCAGCAGGAGGCAACGAAAAACTCCAGTGAAGAACAAGTTTCCTACCATTCCATGCTCTCAATGTTTAAACATTGATAGGATCTCCAAAGATCCATTAGTCATGTGTACTAATATTAAACCTCTTTAGGAGCCTAGAGAAGATCCTACATTACCATAAGCCATCAAAAATCTGGCTTAATTTATCTTTTCTTTCCCTCCCTTCCCTCCTCTCAGGGAAAACAAGGGTTATGTGAAACAGAAATCCTACAATGGTATTCTGGAACTTCCAGTTTAAGTTTTCAAGCTGGGCACTTCAGCTGCACACAATAAGAGACCATACCTAATACAGAGTGTGCCAACATAGTTTGCCAAAATGACAGAAGAACTTACACAGCATAAAGACCTAAGTGCTACTACATGCATCAATTCACAGGGAAGAATCAAGCAATAGGGAATCAAATACCTTTCAAAACCAGAAGTATAATTTAAACAAGCTTTCTTAATTTCTTCTTACATTAAATTTTGTAGGCCATGCCATATAACTGTAACATTCTAGTAAGAAAGCTGAAGTAGCTGAGTTATATATTGGGTAGACTGAAAGCTCCATATGATCTGATTGCTAGTCACATCTGTACAGTAGAAAGGAAAAGTTAAAAAGGAGTTGTAAAATCAGGGTGAGGACAAACCCATGACAGGGGCTAGACAGAATGACTGACTCTGCCATAACTTCATTAACAGGACTGCATTGTTAATGACACTATTATAGGGCAGCAGAACCAGACACATGGGTGATGCACAATTTAAAGCCTAAGTTTATTTAAAAGCCTTTTATGCATGCAATAAAAATGATGAAATTTGTCACAGTTTATTCAGAGAGTCAGATCATTTTACGCAAACAGCAGAGATGCCATTTAAAACGCGCAATCCAACTACTGTATCTAGCACACCACCTCAGTGTAGCTCATCTGCATCCCAATTCTTCAATGGAGATGCCTAGAGACAGTAGAATATGGTAATGGCCAGACTGTTTCAACAGTGCAAGCTACAAGTAGCTGTTCTTCTCCAACACTGTGCCATGCTGTCTCACAGATCACCCCAGATGAAGAAACAGCCACAAAACAGAACTTGCTTTACTTGTGTAAAGTCAGCCTCAGAGCAGCCTTCAGTATCTGAAGTGGGCCTACAGGGATGCTACAGAGGGACTCTTCATCAGGGACTGCAGCAATAGGACAAGGGGTGATGGGTTCAAACTGAAACGGGAAGTTCAGGTTAGACGTAAGGCAGAAGTTCTTTATTGTGAGGGTGCTGAGGCACTGGCACAGGGTGCCCAGAGAAGCTGTGGCTGCCCCATCCCTGGCAGTGTTCAAGGCCAGGTTGGACGGAGTCTTGGGTGACATGGTCTAGTGTGAGGCATCCCTGCCCACAGCAAGGGGGTTAGAACTGAATGATCTTAAGGTCCTTTCCAACCCAAACCAGTCTGTGATTCACAACATATCTGAAATGAGGCTGGACTCTACAACCTCTGCAATAGGCAAACTTACTTCTTACTCACCCCAAAGCCACGCAGAGTCTTAAGATGGCCCTGAACACTGGTAAAGAAGGGTGAAAAGAGTCCTTCGCAATGCTGCCTTTCCAATGGCTACACCACACCAGATGGTCTTAAGGAGAAAAAAAAAAAAAAAAAAGAAGAGAGAGAAAACCCCTCCAAGAATTACTAAAATATTTACCCATCCAATTAAAAGCTAAGGTTATAAATACATATTTATTCCAGTTAAGCATATTTAAGTATGAAGTCGGCATCAGAAATCCAATTTACAGCCTGACTATAAAACACCACAGGACTTTCAGTTACTCCACTGCCAGCTCTACTTCTAGAAACATTCCTACTGAATGAAGGATTTTTCTCCCATATTTCCTAGTCCTGAAGTGTCTGACCCTTTTTTGCCAGAACAAACAGATCCCAACTTTACCATTAAGAGCATAACAGATTAAACTAAATCATGTGCTACGTCACAGAAGAGCCCCAGTGCTCCTTATCTAAGCATCAGAGTCCAAGCACTTCATAATATAAGTAATTTCAATGCAGATGATTTATTGAGAGAAAATCCTGCATGTAGCCAGACTATCAGAATGAAAACTGAAGCAAGAACATCTCCAATTAAAACCACAATGCTTCTGGAGCTGTCAGAGTTCAGATTCTCTCGACAGCAAGACATTTTCTTCCACCAAGCTGCAGCAGAAGCACATTATCCAACATCCCTGACTGCAAAAGTCGGATTTGACTTTTTCCCTACAGGCAACTCATTAGACAAAGGTCTTTGTGTGACTTTAGGAAAATTGCAAGCCAAACCTAATGGGATGAAGGCTCTTCTGTCAGACCAGAAGGATATACCAGAGAACAGCCAGTGTTTTTATTTTTACTTCTTGCCAGTAAAAGCAAAGCAGCACTAGAGACCAAAATGAAGACTTGCAGGGAAAAAAGATTCCCGAGTCCTGCTGCATTTCCAAGCAGCTGAAAGAAGGAAGAGTTGTAAAGGTTAGTTTTATGCTAAGTTCATTTGGATCTTTGTGCTAAGAAACCTGTTCATATTCAAACCTTAGGAACAACCTCCAAACATCTGCAAAAATGTATTTTTGAAGTGTTGAATCCTACATTCTACTCATATTTTTATAAATGCATTAGGATGGGGCATATATGAGATCTCGTATATATAAAATCCTCCTCTTTTCTGGAATTTAAGCCCTTACTCAGGAAAGTTATCTACTCAACTCTACAGACAAAAGAAAGAACAGCTCCACGCTGAATTCCCTTTCCTTCACACATGAAAGACATTTTGCATCAACAATAAACAAGGTTTTTAGATGGCCCAAGGCAAAAGAAAATCGCCACAATGAGATGACTGTACAATTAGTTGTGCTGTCCACCCCCAGACAGCTAAAATCACTAACTGTGGTGCAGGTACCCAGAGCAGAGGCTTTGTTTTCCAACCCTTCATTATAGCTATTAGGCATCTACGGATTAGGACAGTTCTTTTTATTCTGAATTAACTTTCTTAAGGATAGTATCAGTTGCCATTGAAATAATTTCATTAACATTCACAACTCTGCAAAATTAATTCAATCCTTGTGTTATAGATGAGATGAGAAAATATAAACCATTCAGAGCACAAAAAATCAGTATCAAAATAAACCTTGAGATTTCTTTTAATGAATCACTCTACCTAATGTAATTGCAGTATGTGACTAGCAGGGGTGGCACTGGCTTTTGTCATTTACGTGTGAAACCTCTGCATTTCCAGTTACTATGGGCACTGAGTCTACTTCTTCACCTGCTCTGTCATTTGGAAATCCCCCTAGGATCTGAGGACCTCATATTTCATAGAACAACGTTTTCCAACAGCTACTTTTATATCAACAAGGCAAAAGGGATACCCCATAAAAACCCCACAACCACCAGCTATGGAACAGATACAAACCACGCCTGGAGCACAGACACATCTCTGAAACCACAGTGCTTTTAAATCATTCAAGACTTCCCCAGATCCTGTCAGCTTCCCCATTAGCAAGTAAACAGCTCCTTTCCTTCAAAATTCAAGTTTGGTTCCTCTGATCATTTATGTCAGGAAGATTCAATCATTTCACTGCTTGCAGAAGGCAAACACACAAGTGCCACGAGCAAAGCAGTTTATTAAGAAATGAAAATGAACAGGCTGAAATTTTTTATGGTGTTTGCCCAGCTTTAACATTTATGAGCATCACAGAACTGAAACAACAAGCAGTAGCAATTAATGCTTCACAACTATTTTAATTCCCAAGCAAGTGTTCTGAAGTAGAGAGAACTGAGTGTCGCAGAATCCCCACTGTGACTGGCCAGTGAAGTGAAAAGTTACGCATCTCCGAATAAAACAGCTGAAGAGAGGGTACTGCTGCTGAGATTAAGATGTTACTTTAAATCTCTTGCAGCACTTTTAAATCTCTTGCAGCACTTTTGCTCTCTTTCAACACCTCACCACAAAAGCAGGGCAGCAAGCATATACTCCTAACTCAGTTGTGGGAGATGAAGCCCTAGCTGCTGCCACAGAGGAATACAGATTGGAATTTCTCATACACACCCACCAAAACAAGTCATTACTGACCATTTCACAGAATATGGGGTTGAATATTTTGGATGTGAGAATATACTGAAGGAGGAATTGAGTGTATACTTAAAAGAATGACTCTCTCCACAGGCTTCATGACCCAACACGAAAGCATCTACTCTGACCTCAAGAGCCACAAAGACAGCACAGAACGGGATATTTTAAAGACACTGATATGGGTATGGGGACAAAGGTTAGAGGAAATGAAGTGTGGGAAGAATCAGCGATTCTCACACAGAACAGGCAATGAATCCTGCCTACTTTCTGAAAGGACCCATCTTTAGAGGAAAACATGACATGCAAGCTTCCATTTATTTCTGCTGCTTTTCTTGCTGTTGATTTGCACTATTCCAACATAAAATAAATGAGTATGAGGTATTAAAATCTGCCATTTAGAAGAAATCTCAAGTTTTAGATAGCCTCAGTTGTGTAAAACAACAGGTAAATAAGCATTCACTCTGATCTTTCTTTCCCTTTAAAAGACTAACAGAACTGACACTATCAAATTATTTGTAAGAGCAAGAATAGTGAAGATCTGGATTGGATTATCTGGTTTTAATATGTTCTTAAAGCTCTCTGGTAATAGGCTAGCAAGTATCACAAACCAAAGTCTGGATGTGTATTGCATGAAGTGCACCAAAATGACAGCAGGATCCTGGCAAAGCATCTTCTCTCTTGAAGCAGCAGAGAGCTCCTTTCACTAGTGCCAATACCCAAAGCATGAATTAAAAAAATAAAATCCTAGGAAAATTTTAGATGAAAGAAACTATATGCTCTCAGTAGGCAAACCCCCTTACCACCAAAAGGGAAAGCACACATTTTAAAGTCATACAAGAACCCAGATACTTCCATGGCTCCAGAAAATAACTGAGTGATATAAACAGCAGAAAGTAGACGAGTTAAAGCTTTACCTATCCTTACCTTAATCCATCAAAGGCACCAGGAAGTGATGCTATTTAGCATCATGAATGTAAATCAAAGTAAAACAGAAACAATGGCATAAGCCTACTGGGGTAGTCCAACTGCTCTCCAGTTGTAAGCCATTCCTGGCAGAGCACATTCCTGGACCACCTGTAGCATACATAATGGAACACACTTCATTTTGCAGCTGGAGTAGGATTTGAAAGGCAAGAAGCCATGCCAGCAGCATGCCTACGCAGCCTAGGCTGAGTGCTCAAAGCAACAGGTAAGTATTTGCAATAGTTTATCTGATTCCCAAGCCACTTCCAGTAGCCCAAATTGCTGTGAGGACAGTGGCTCACCTCACTGCCTTCCTTACTGATGCTGCAATCTCTTCTTTGTGCCTATCCTGTCATGTCATAGGGAAGAAGTCAAAAGAAGCCAGGGGAAAATAGTGCCTAAGAGCAGAGCATCAGTGCCTAGAGCTTAGAGCCAAACAGCAAACAAAACCTGGTAAAAGTGTGGCTAAGGCCTACAATTATCTGCTCTTCCAACTTCCCTCTTCCAGAGCCACTCCTCAACTGCTAGAAAAAAGGAACTGCAAATTGGAAGCCTGCATAAGCTCTGCAAAATTAAGTTGATCTGCATACACAATGAATTCGGTCCTAAAAAAGAATGTAGATCTTTTCAACCAAGTTGAAGACTGAACATTCATGAAGATGGAGGTCTTGCACATAACAGTCTCAAGCACTTTTGAAAGTAATCCTAATTCATGTTATAAATGTTCTGAAAGGTATTTGGCATTCAGCTTTGAGTATTTACCGTATTTAGCAAACGGCAAAGATTTATACTGCTTTTACATTCCCTTTTACTGATTTCATTTCTATATATATTTGTTAAGTAAATAAGGTTCCTCTGAGCTAAAGCATAAACATTATCCCAGCACCCCTATATATGGGTAAAGATGCATAGCTGGTTTAAAGAAGGCCCTACAGGAAATCTGAGAGCTAAGAATACAACCTAACAACAGAACCAGTCTTAAAAGGGTTAAGCTTGGTAGCTATTTAATTTTTAACATCTCAACTAACCTTTAGGCATTGCTTAGTTTCAGACATCCAGAAGTCATAAGAATCTGACCTGAATACACATTACACAATTCTTACTGCAAAGAGAAATAAGAACTCAAGTCTCTGTGATCCTTGACGAAAGGTCAGTAACACTGGTTTACAGAGCACTGAAGAGTGGGAAAATGGAAAACTATTTGTATTTTCAGAAGGACTACAACATAGATTTCACCTCGCTATAACCTCATCATCCAAAGTTCATTGCCTTGATCAGAAACAGACAGCAAACTGGCAGAAAACAAGAGTTTGGGCAATGATCTGCCTTTTTTGATTTGTTGATCCTAAACATTCTACAACACAAGTGCCAACACAGTGCTGCGTATCTGGAAAACTTATTTTCCTTGGTTACTTTTGCAGCCTGTTAGAATTACCTGAGTATCCATTACCACACTTAATCCTAACAGTTAGATCAGGGGCTTTTCAGTGACACAACTGTCTTTTTGGCTCCTCTGGAAAGGCACCCATCTGTATTTTGCTCTTTCCCACATGTCCCAGAACAAAGGCAAAAAAGCAGGATACTGCTTTTGAAACATTATATTTTTAAAAGCAGAAAGTATTCAGCTTTTATGAAAACTTTAGCATTCACATTTGAGCTTCGAGACTTCCTCAAATAAAACGAGGTGCTATAGTAATGGAAGCTTGGCTTTCCTGGTCTTTAACAGTCTCCTGAAACAGCCAATTCCCACCCTAGAACTGTTTCTTGACCTCTAGAAAGGGTCATCTATGTATAACTGTAGACAAAATAAGCCCCTGGCATTCCAAAGCTCCCTGGTAAGCTCACTAAAAAGAATCCAGCAGGTTCAGTTTGTTTTCCATGATAAAACATCCACTCCAGAAGAAACCCTTCAGTAAATCTTTAAGTAACCCTTACCTGGCTGCCATAAGCAGCGCATACTGATTCTTCAGCAATGAGCATATTGCTGAAGGATATATATGATGAGAGGGCTGGTCACCTCTCCTACTTCTTCCTTAGATGTAACAGCAATGAGTAAATCTCCAAGAGCTGGCTGCAATGTGTAAATGAAGAGCTCTGAGAGGCCCAGAGGACTACTGCACCACACACATCTCCCATCCACAGTGTAGTAAGCCTAGGCCTTGGAGTTCAGCATGTGAAAGACAAGTAAAAGGAGCAGCCTATTATTTGAAACTACACCAACTCATTAAGCTGAGTAGGAAAGACTGTTCAAAATTTCAGCATGTAAAAAACCTGTATTCTTCTTGACAATTGAAGCATGTGTCATCTGCAGCAGAAACATTCATCCACTGCACACTGAAACTTTCTTCTACTCAAGTATCCATGTCTTAGTTTCCATTAACTTGTATTTCTACTTAAAATGCCCTTCCCAGTAACATTTCCTAGTATCACCTGATAATCACACATTTTATATGTAAGTATCTTCTAACCATTTAAAAAACCCTGCAGATTCTAACTAGCTTTGCTGACTGAGATCCACAGAAGCATTAAGTGCTTGGCTGGGTGGATCTCAGTCAGAAAGCCAGTTAGACATAGGGAAGGCATTATGTCTAGTCACCACATTTATTTTGTTGCCTATTACTGCCCAGCTGAGAAGGAAGTAAAAGGAATCCATGTGAGAAAAGTCCATAGTTTCTGCTATACTGAATTAAATCCACTTCCATAAACCAAGAAATACATCTCTTGTATCAGTCACATTTAATGACTCAAACACTGCTTTAGACTAGAAAGGACTGCTGGAGATTATCTGGTCCCAACACCTACTCAAAACCAGAATGAAGGTCATCTTTATGGCAGCCACTAGCAATGTATTCTAGCTAAAAAGCTTCTGGTCAAAACAGAAGTAAACCAGCAAATGCCTTCACTGCTTTTTTGTTAGGAAGGCTACCAACAGCTGAAGAAATAAGCACTGTTCATTCCCAGGACAGAGACAGCAGTGAACAGAAGACAGAACATTAAAGCAGTTGAAAAAAAATCCTTACAAAGGCCCCAGCAATAGAGGAGTATCAGACAACACCTCTCCTACTCCCTGAAGCTGGAAGGGCACCCCCAGAACAGAGATGGGAAGTTTTCATTTCATTCAGCTATTAATGAGGAGGGGAGGAGGGAAAACAGTAATTAAAAATAAATTAATTGAGAGCAACCTTAGCAAGGGACCCAGGATCTTCTCTCCAACTTTTGAAGGTAAAGCTAGACTTTCAGTATTATACTGCCCATACACAGATTCCCTACCCCTTTGTGTAAAGCTCAGATTTACTCTCAACTCTAAGCACAACAAGCAGTATTTACTCCATTCAAACCATTTAAACAAATTGTAAGCACCAATGGCAAGTTGTCATTTCAGAGGGGCTCACTACACAGAACCCAACTTTCAGTGATTTCAAAGTAGGTTTAATTCAGTAGCAGCTTCAAGTAGGTTTTATTCTTTTCTTCAAATGGAAAGCTTAGCTCTGGGCTCCTGCATTTGCCACTCCACTACGTTCAGTCTATTTTGTCCTTTGAGTGGAGGACACAACAAACTGCATACCTTTCATAAGACTACAGGGGTAAGCAACTAAGGGACCAAGAATATACCGTAACACCAAGCCCTTCACTGCATACAAGCAAATGGCAAGCTCTCATTTCTAGCCTCACAGAGGATATGCTTACTACCTGCATGACAACAGGGAGTTAAATCTGAAAAAAGCGAGCCTCCACTTTACCAAAAATGGAAGAGACCATCTGTGCCAGTCTGAGATGAAAGCTCCCAAGCACACATGCCATTAGTAGCATGCAACAACCTCCCCAGGCCCTACCCAAATAACCACATATTTCTTCCTTAATACAACTACAACAGATGAGACTTGACTGCTGCCACAAACGAGGCTGGGAGGTACCATCTTTGAAGGCAGGTCTTTGAGCTTCTCCAAGGCAGTTACAAACCATGGTTTGTTACTGCAGTATTTAACACAACACACTTGCAACCCCTCCTTTGTGTTCAATATCCCAAAGCAATTGATTTATAAACTGTTTCAATGATTTGTCATTCCTTACCTCTTCCTTCAAATAAACAGCCATTCTAGTTCCTTATCCACCTTTGCTGATATACTGTCTAGCTTCTTTGGGGCGTTTACTTTCTATTTCATTTACCTTTCAAGCACTAAGTTATTTATCAGGAGAAGGTCACAGCAAATGCTTGTTTCTCTGATCTGCACAAACTCCCAACTGGTCAAATCTCTGTATTTTTAATTACAATGATATACATACACATCTGCAGTAGTAAGATTTTACCAAGTGAGTTCAGAACCAGAAACACTTATAAGCCTCAAAAGTGAAGGTACTGTAAACTGACAATTCATTTGAGTATAATTTACCTGCATATGACAGGCTACTGTACCTTTTTCATGATAACTTTGAGTTAATATATTACTGCAAGGTTGCATTATCACAGTACTGCCATATCACTTGCCTGGAGTCTTCTATATGTCAGTCACTGATCCACTGGAAGTGAAAAAAAAGCCCAACCATGCAACAGAGCTATAGACCAATGAGTTCCTACATTTATATAGCATTATGTAAATGTCTCTATAAAAAGGCAATTATAGACACTTATCCGAGAAGCCTTACTGATCTCAGAGCTGAGAATAAAGAACTGTGCATCAGTAAAGTAAAAACATTTTCTAAACATAATTCCCAGAAGCCTATGCTATAAAGACAGAGATAATAGCTGAAGTTTTGTTTTTTTTCCAACGCCTTTCCTATGCATTGGAAATCTCCTGTCTTCCCACTCTTCCTCACTATAAATATTTAAACCCTTTGTGCACGCTTACTTGCATATCAATACTTACAATACTTTTATTTTCCACACAACAGCAACACAAGAACATAATCTTTAGGAATGTGATGGAAAGTTTCTTGTAATCTGTTATTTTCTGCCTGCTTTGCAAACCCTTCTGATAAGTGTCTTCTCTGCAATTCCCTTGAGAAATACTTTGTTGAAATGGCACTGGAATAGAATGTATGTTTTTACAATTGGCAATAAAATTATGCAAGTAATGTACCTAAAAAAACCCCAAACATTTAAAGCCTTTTCCTATGGAGAAAAAACAAGGAAGCCATCTATAACAGAGTTCACATTTTTTCATGCTTGTAATAATTTTTAAGGCTAAAACAGTATTAGCAGAAAAGGTTTCTCAAGTAAGGAAAATACTTTTGATACTGGGATGATGTTCAGAACACCATTCAGAACAGTTCATGTGAAGTCTTGCAGTCTAAATTTAACATGCAGTTATTAATTCTGTATCTTTTTATACCCACATGGAAATAGATGACCAGTCAAAACAAATCTTATGGCAACACAAAGATCGTTTTCATTAGCCTAGTATGAAAATGTGCAAGATTTTTGCACTTTCAAGGAAGTTTTCTAGGCTAGAACTAAAAAAAAAAGCTTATTTCCTGTCTGTAAAGCTGCAGCATATCCACATGGATAGGCTAGAGGGGATGACTGTGATCACCCAGACTGACCCATTTGAATTGGCCCTTACCCTCCGTTAAAAAAAGAAACCCATGGAGGAATGCATATCTACATAACCATTACCCAGTCTTGTTTTAAAGACTGACAATAAAAGAAGCACCACTGCATCAGCTGTCCCACATAGCAGTTACACAGTAAATCTGTACAACTTTCTACTCTAGCAGTCACTTGGATCCTACCATGCTTTTGCAAGCTAGCACTATAAGCTAAGAACTTATATCAATAAATTCTGATTAAGTTATTTGATAAATGTATCCTTTCAAGAAGTTAAACAAATGCAGCCCTGCATTCATTTTCAGGACTAAAAATATACTAGCTTAAACGTGAACAAATCTGAAGTCTGGTTTGCTTGAGTCTTTAAAAACAAGAAGCTAAACCAGGTTAGTAGACCACAACTACTGAAAAAGTAGCTGTCATGTTCTCTCTTCCTAAGTAACCAAGAAGCCTTAACTTGACGCCATTTTGTTCAAAGACATGGAGAGCAGTCACTAGTGACTTTAAATTAACATTTAAGAACCCAAGGATCAAACTAACATGTTTCAGATGTTTTTTTCTGTCTTTTTCCTATACTCAGAGTTTTAAAACAAAATCATTCATGCATCCATTTTGATTGTTTGCTGTTACTAAACAGTCTACAGAATGCTGATAATGTCACAAAATGATTTATATGCTACTGTCAACTGATGGAGAAGAATGGGAAACTGGCAAAATACCCATGGCACGAGTTAACCATTAGATTAATACAATTTTCAGACCTCTTTTTCAAGCCCTGCGTATTTTGCTATAACCAAAGGATAGGTTATAGAGTAGTAGCTTGCTGCCAAAGAGAAGGGAAGGTCTTTCTTCTCCTTTCTCACTTGGTTATGGCAATCTCCACATCTTACTGGACTTTCCACAAAGCTGCTCTAACCCCCTACCTCCTCCCTTTGGGGAATGGCAGGCAAGAGGGGAAGCTGGGTATCTTCCACCAGCTCAGATATAGTTGAAAAGACTCCGAGGGCTCAAATAAATACCAGAGCTTATTAAAGAAAGAATGTGTGCGGAAACTCCCACTCCCATGTGTGGTAAAGGGTCATGTTAAGCTATGAGCCACCCATAATCACCAAAGATATCTTTCTGGACTCAATTCTGTTAGTAGTCAGTTTTAATGTTCACATGACATCAGGGAAGCATTCAGAAAGGTCATCTGCCTACATGAAGATAAGCCAAGTGCTAGAAGGTGCAGACAATAGCTCTCCACTAAGACAACAGTTTTATGGCATCCTATGCCTATTTAACTACTAACTAGTCATACAGCATCATCTTCAGCCTTGCACCTCTTTTCACTGGTCAACTCATGCTTATTAGCATGCTAAAGAAATAGAACAGCTTTTCCTTCATTTAGCAAACTAGTTTATGCCAGATTGAAAGTAAAATGGCTCAGGAAAGGATCCAATGACATTACAGCTGGCAGAAGAAAAAGGGATGCAAGAAGCAAGGAGTTTGTGACTTACGTTTCTATAACCCTATAACCAGAGATTCAGCTCTCACTCAAATTCTAGTGGTGCCAGAAAAGAAGAATATGTGAAGCTATTCCAGTAACTGAGGGCCCCAAAATAGCCATAAGTAGGAGGAAATGTAACTACCAGATAAAATTAGGATTATCTCATAAAATGACTTGACATTTTCAGGGTTTTTTTCTTTCCAATCTAAAGCCAAACATCCATTTTCTGGATGACAGCTGAAAGTCTTTCCCATAAGTCTGGAAACAGAACTTGAATTCCACAAATTCTGATTCATTTCTTCTAACAAAGGATACTTATCACACATGTGTCTTTGATGAACTGCAGCAAATATACACTGAACTCAGCAGAAGAGCAGTCTATTCTGTCATGTTTTCACATATTGAAACAGTGGGGATTTAGTCAAATATTGATTATCTCAATTTCATTTCATCAGTAACATGAGTCATGTGCAATACCAGCTAAAATATACTGCAGGAAATGTACCCCAAGCCAGAAATCTGCTCCAAAGGACTTCAGTATGGTTACCTATGATGGCAACTGCCTCAAGTTTTTCCAGACTGAAAAAAACCCTGCTCTGCCATGTTTTTTACAGAGCTACACTGCTAACCAGGCACACAGGAACACTATCATCTTCCTGTGGCTGCTATTCAATTTTGCATTGGCAAAGTTTAAATTCCAAAAGAACCAAGGAATCTTCTAATGCTATACTGCCTCCATTGAGTTTTCAAAATTCCTCCCAGTTTATCACCGCTTTAGTACTCTGGTTTGCATCACAATCATCCATCTCCTCTCTTAAAGCTCTCCTTCCTAGAGACAGTCACAGACATTCAGATGGAAGTAGCAAGAACTAAGACCTGCTCATTGAAAAATACAACCTGGAGGAGAAACAAGAGCACTCCAATATACTTATTGTAGTTCAGGACTTTTAGAAATACAGTAGATTTGTTCATTTGATCTAGAAAACCTACAGAATTTGTGATGACTGAGGCATTCCAACAAGGTGCTTGTGTATCTGAAGATACGGCAGCTTTAAATGGAATATCTTTCTTCAATAAGTCTTAATTTTTTTTATCCTTTATGGATCAGAAAATGTCTTTGTCAACATGCTGGATAAGTGAAAATGAAAACAAGGAAGATTATGCTTATTCTCAAACTGTGGAGAACTGGAACACAAGAGAAGTACTGCACCAAAGAAAAAGGCTTGGAACGCCAGGAAAAGAAAAAAAACAAAACAAACCCAAAACCCCAAACAAAACCTAAAATGGACACCAAGCTTTCTCCTCTTACCTCTGTGTGCCATTTACCCTGTATTGGGAACACTTCCCAACAACTCCCAGTCTTCTTCACAGAAATGTGATGCTAGCAAGCTCCAGATTTAAAAGTGTGAAAGCAGATCTACAGTTTACTGTTTTCAGTACTTTGCTTGGTGTTGGTCCGTTTTCTCTGTTGTATAGTCTCATACTGTTATAAGAACTTGTTTGCCACAGCTCTCCACTGCTTTTCCAACTATGGAGACTCACACTTTCCATATATTGTCAAACACAGCATATTTTGAACGCTAGCATAGGAGACTAACTCTATTATATCAGAAATTCAACCTCTGGTCAACATATAATTACGTTCCCAGAGTTATAAGCCTCAGAGTATTATTCGGCCCATTCTTACACAAATGACAGTCACCTCTCCCCAGAAAAGTTCATTTGTATTACCGATGTTTTGTCCATTACTAGTTTTAAGCAAACAGAACTCCAGAGCTCAATAACAGCACACCACCTTATGTCCAAGGCTTCGAAACAAGCAGCCAAGGGAAATCCAAGAGAAACAAATTGTTTCTTGCTTGAGTAACAAATACAGAAAAATCACACCCTCCATTAATTCCTGTCATAACACTTACCTGAATTACAAGGAAGTACAGAACAGACATAAGAAGTCAGACCTATTTAATCACCATTCAGTTCAGACAGTCCAAGAACCCATCCAACCACAGTGAAGGATTATGTACCTCTTTAGGTCTCACCATAACAATTAAGTATTTCTTAGTCCTCCATTAAACTTTTCTAAGAAAAACCCCAAATTACCCTCATTCCCTGCACTTGCTGGGATATCTAAGCAACAGGATAAAGAAAAGGAACAGAACTGGCCTTTCAGCAACTGTTTCTTGTACCAGTATGGATCCAGAGCAGCAGCTACAGTTGAGTACCCCCTTGATTTTGTTCATAATTTTTATGGTTTATGCACATCAGTTTTATGTTACAGTTAAACCATGGGCCTTACCACTTTCCCATCTTACTATTCCCAGCAGCCACACTCGCCTCTCATGCACACACTCATGTTCATGCCAACTGCTCTGTTTGCAACTTCTCAAAGCCCTTAAATTAATTTACCAGCAAAGTTTTCATCTCATCAGCTCTTTGGAACAGTTTGCCAACAACATGCATGAGTGCTAGCATCAGAAGGCAACAACAGTGAACGCTCACTAGCTCGCACGCCTTGAGAATTACACCCTCAAGTAGAAAGCACAAATCATATATACCACTACTTAAAGTCCTAGCAAGTTCTATAGATGACAGGTTATTTTGAAGGGCGATTAAGAGCTTTGAGAGTTTTTTGGCTGCAAACAATCCCTCAAATACCACTGCATAATTAAAGTTATGAATTTCTCTTTTCATATGTGAACACAACAATAAAACAAAAGTCAACTTTCCCCCAGTAATTCATTAAATTGCCAAAAAATCCTCTGTACTCTGCACTAGTTAGTGGAAGGAAATAAAATGGAAAAAGCAATCAGAATAAATTCTATCAGTCCAAAGTCTCCTGAATGCAATTAATAAATGACATTTCCACTCTCTTCATTCTCACATGGACTTCACACATTTTTATTATCAGTAACACAACTTCATGCCACTCAGTCTTTGGACTAAATCAACTCTTCACATTTTCAGGCTACTGCAATTTTTTGACCTACAAGCAAGGGTGTCAGTTGCTCACCACTTTACTTATCCCAGCCATAATGCCCAAAAGACACACCCCAAGGTCGCAGACTCCCTTTGACCTGAAGAAATGGTACAAACAATCCAACCCACAATAAATCTTATACCTCTCAAATTCTTATGTTATTCACTGTGTGTCATGTAAGATGTACGGTCCAACAGACTGAAATCAGACAGCCAAAGTCAGCTACTGTCCTAGTCCCCTGCAAAAGAAAGCAGGATCATTCGTTCCTAGGATCAAAATTGTTAACGAGGCTCTTTGAAGACTGCTTCACACAGCCTCCATCTAACATTAAAAACATCGAGTCAGTCATGTTCCTAATGTCATTTCTGAAAGACAAGTTTTCTTCAAAGTACATCAGTATTTGTAAGAGTAGGGTCAAGGAACAAGGAAGATCTCCTAATAAATTCAGAACTTGGAGGCATTCAGTTATTCCACCATTACTGGTTTTGTTCCCCTGTAACAAAGAATAAAGATTCCTCCCAGCTGAACAGTCATTCAAAACTAACTCTAGCTGCAATTCACCTAAAGCTGTCCTTATCAAACTGTTTAGTCCTTCAGGAATAGAATGTCAGTCCCTAATAGAGAGGTATGAACAATGTAAGTTATTCCTTTAATGACAATTAACCCTCTTTGGGATTAACTTGCATATAAAAAGCTTTAACAGACACATCCCAACAATCCCATTATGGAAGAGATTATTGCAAGGCTATACTCTGTTTTAAATTGCTTAATATCTGTCCTATCCCGCTCGGACTAACACTGGCAGTGCATGTATAAACTCAGATTCAGTAGTTCTGCCCCCAAAAATCAAAGATCAGCATTAAACTACACACAGAAAAAACTAATGGCTGCCATTTGGGCAAACAGCCCCGCAACTGATGCCACTGGAGCAGGAACAAGCCAGTTCTGTAGTCAGACAGCAACACAACATTGAAGATCTTGCCAATGGAGGCTGACCTACATTACTAACCAAAGTTTAAGTTACCAGTTGCACTGTATATTTCAAACAGACATCAACCGGCCTCACCCGCTCTTCATGAACAAATCCACTGGGGAAATAATAGTGGTTTCTGAGAACAAACTGTTCTTAGTAAATTCATACCTAGTGAACACTTTAAAGTGTTTTTATTCGCCACTCTTCACATCTTCAAAAGAACTGAAGTTTAACAGTTCCCATGAATGCAAGAAATACCCCTCTTTTATTACCAAGGGGGATCATGGAAGTAAAAAAATATAAGCTTAAAGGAATGCAGAAAACAACCCAGTTTTGGGAGCTCTCCAAAACTAAACAAATTATAGATAGAAAGGGTACATAAACAACTAGCAAAAAAAGACCACCTTTCTTCATTCACCTTACTGTCCTCATGATAGTTCCCTTGAGTTGTCCTTCTCTCTCACAGATGATTATCAGACGAGTATCCTGACTGTTATAGGTGCAGCCTCTTCACCTGTGCTCTTACATCCAACAGGCTCTCACAATACATACCACAATACTGAAAGAAATCAGCACAGCTCTGTGCACACTTCAGTAACAGTGAGTGGGAGTAAAGTTTTTCAATCACAGCCTGGAGAGGGCAGGAGGTACAACAAGAGTTCAGAAACCTGTATCAGCCTGTTGTAGTGAAACACGCTCGATTAGCCTGCAACCTTTGTCCCAGTCAGTGGTAAGCTGGAGGCAAAAATTCAGCCAAGAACTGGCCCTAAAATAAATACTATTTAATCAAAGAGAAGCACTTAGTATGGAAGGCTGAGCTTCCTTTGGCAGGTCAAAAGTATCCCTTGCTAACTAGGCACACCTTGATACTAAGTGACCTTGTATTTAAACACACTGTGAATAGATGCACTAACAAAGAAAACTTACAAAGTTAACGTGAATGCAGTAGTTTACAATTTTCTCAGTTCCGGTGCTCTGACACTAAGAACTTTGTGATGCAGGTACAAAGCAAAAACACAGCTCACAGGCACTTTCATTCAGAGGCAGCATGAGGGAAATCAGCACGTCTCCGCACACCCGCTGGTCATCAGGCACGGAAAGCCTGGACTTCTCTAGGGAAATGTCCTGCAAGACCAGAAGATGGAAAACAGTAAGAATCTCTCTCCTCCTTGGTTGCTTTATTACAAAGTATTGCAGTTTATTATAGTCATCTCCTGAGCCAGGTACACATGGAAGAGCTGAACCCCATTCTCAGGTGCTAAAGAAGTATCAGTGTAAGAAACAAGACTACCTCCTCCCTTTCCTGAGCCATAAAAGGTGCATTACCTTCTATGTGCCACACCCTGAGCAAAACCTAACCTTTACAATCAAAACACACAATCTTCAGACGTTCTATTCTGAAAGCTACTAGTACCCTCTACAGAAGAGCAGTATTTTAAGACTAGCCTCAATGCTCTTCTTTAGCCACCATTTGTAAGCCTAGACCTCCTTAGAATTGGTCATCTCAACCTCTATTCTGAGACATGCCAGACTGCTAAGGACAGAGGAAAAAAAAAAAAAAGAATCGGCTTCCCTCCGTTTCCTGGACTCCAAAGTTACAGGATTTGCCAGTGATTGGTATAGTTTCAGAAAAGCTGAGTTCCACATCCCTTCTAACAAGCATGTAACATAGCTGTGCAAGGCGAAAAAAGATAAACCAGCACTTCACTAGTAACTTCAAACAACAGATAGTCTGTGCCCCTCCACATATGGCCTGGATCTAAGAAAACACCAGCGAAACCCAAACCACAAACCAAAACAAAACAAAAAAACCCAGCACACAGATGATGAAAATAAACTCTTTGTTTTCAACAGTTGGTTGTTTATATTTTTCTGAAATCAAGGGGTACCACTTTACAATAACATACATGAACTTGCTAGAGCATGGTTCCCACATACTATTGAGCCCAGTTCTGTCACTACATGGCTTTAGCCAAGCTCAGTCCACCTACACAGTTTACTTTCCACAGCAAAGAATGTTTCCAAAGATCGAACAAGACTTAACCTGCTGACAAAGGCAATAACTGTAAAGTTCCCCCTGCAGTAGTACTAATGCGAAGATGAGACCTAGCTTCTTCTGTGCTTAGAAGACAGCAGTCCTAACCAAACTGTGAAAGGTAAGTGCTCCAGAACCATGGCCTCAGGTTGGTCACACATGCAACACAACCTACCGAGATGCAAGAAGAAAACTTGAATAAATATTTTAAGCTATTGTTTATTTCATCTTCCCTTTATATATTTCAGTATGTTTTATGAAGTATGCAACAGTACAGTAGTGCCCGTATTGATAAACCAGTACCTGTAGTACCCATATTGATAATAAATCAATGAATATACATATATTGGGGGTGTACGCTAACAAGTGGGTCTTTATTGATAAGCATGTACAGCCCCACAAAAAATGGAGGCCGCATCTCTACAAACCAGAAGCTCCCTTTGCTGTGAACAGGATTTTCCTTTTTTATTGAGTAAAAAGGAGGTTTGACACTTGTCCTGCCTTCCCTCTTTTTCCTAGATGCCACTAAGTTAACACCAAATTACACCTTCCTTTCTCCCTCACAAGATGATTTGGGGATTGCTACCTTAGAACATCTCCCAGCAGCCAGCTCCACAGCTACTCCTAGCTCTCTCCAAGGGCCCAACACCAGGGCAGCACTCAGCCGTTTGCTCCAGGGAGGGCCAGACCTGGTACCGCAGATTTGAATGAATGGCGCCTCACAAGGCACGTGGCTCCAGTGTTTGCACTTCCAGGCTCGGGGCTTTCTCTGCCACCTTCATAGTAAGAAACTTTAAGTTCCTCAGAAACAGGCAGCTGAATGTAAACACCTATTACTGGAAAGAAGTACTAGAACACAGTACTATGACAAATGATCTGTTTGAGATGGAAACAGTGAATGGACATAATGAAACAAAAACCAAACAGAATTAAGGAGCCACCAAATATTAACACCTCTCATCGCTCCGTGGGAAACGAGGGACGAGATAAGGGTTAGAAGGAAGCACAGAGGAAGCCAAGCGCCCAGACCCTCGCCCAGCTCTTCCCCCTCACCCAACGCGAGCTCCGGCAGACACCCCAGCCCTCCTCACCGGCGGGCCACAGCAAACGGGCATCGGCCGGCAAGCTCGGCAAGCGGGAGCCCGGCACGAAAGCCGCCAGGCCTGGCCGCTGAGGAAGGCCGACCCCGGGCCGCCGGCAGCGGCGCGAGGGGGGCCGCTCCTCGCCTCCCTGCTCCCACCGCGGCGGGAGCGGTGCCCGGCGGCCCCGGGAGGGGAGAGGAGAGGAGCAGAGAAGGGCCCGCGGGCGCGGCGCTCCCGACTGACCTGCGGGCGGCGGCTCCCCAGGGCCGAGGGGTCGCCCGCCGGACCTCGCTCCCCTCAGCCCGCGCAGCCGCTGCCGCCTCCCTCTCGCGAACAGCCGCGTTACCGCTCTCGCAATCCCTCTCAGATCCCTCCGCCACCGCCTCAGCGCGGCCCTCCCAACTTCCCAGACAAACCCCGCAGGAGAACGCCCCAGCCTGGCCGATGGCACCCACCACTGCCCACCCGCTCCACCACCCTTACCCAGGAGCGAGGCGTGGGGCGGGAGTTCAAACAACACACCGGGACTACTTTTTAACCGTGAAGCGGAAGCACACTATATGCATGCTTGCGTGCGCAGTCGACGCGGGCCGGCTTTAAAGGGGCAGGCCTGAGCGCGAGGCACGCCGGGAGTTGTAGTCTCCGCTGGCCGGCCCCGCCTACCGCGCTCCACCCGCGGCGGCGCCACGCCCCCTCGCTGCTCCCCAGCCAATGGGCGTGAGAGAGGGAGCGAGAGAGAGGAGGGGGTGTTCCCCCCCTCCCCCCCCGTGGTGTGCGCGCGGGGGGCGGGGCCGGGCCGGGCCGCGGCCGGCGGCGCCCGGAGTTGGTTGTTGCGCGCGGTCGCAGCCCCCGTCCCGGCGGTTGGTGCCTGCCTGAGGGAACCGGACCCAGCGGAGCCTCCGCAGCGCTGCCGCCGCCGCCTCCCCTCGCCGCCTGCCCGCGGGAGGCGCCGCGGGGCCGCGGAGCCCCTGCCAGGTGAGCGGCGGGTCCGAGCGCGGGGCGCGGAGGGGGGTGATGGCCCCTTGCGCTGTGAGGGGAGGCCGGCGGCGGCTCGGGTTTCCTCCGCGGGGCCCAGGCCGGGGGCAGCGGGAAGGGGCCGCCGCGGGCCGGGAAGGGGGGGGGGGGGGGTTCTTGCCCGCAGCGCTTGAGGGGGTCCCGGAGGCGCTCTCCCCCACAACGGGCGGCGCTGGTCGCTGGCTGCGCCCGGAGCGTCTGGCTGGCGCCGGCAACAGCCCCGCGGCCCCCCGTGGGGTCGTGCGGCGCCTTCGCCCCCCTCGGTGGCGGAGCGCCCGCGGGTGTCCGCAGACGGCCCCCGGGCTCGGGGGAAGTTGTGCGCCGGCACCCCGCGCCCCGCTGCTGGGGAGCGCTGCGCCGCTGCCGGGCGGACACCTTCTAGGAACTGCCCGGTAAAGCCGCTGTCGGTGCCAGGTGCATGCTGTCCCTGTCGGGGCTCCGTCCTTACCCTGTTATTACTGCGAATTCCTGACATGAAAGGCTTTACGCCTTAGTCTGTACGTGTGTAGTTACATTCCATCCTCTCTAGGCTCTGGGTGCTTCCTTTTCTCTTGAAGGTTATTTTGGAGTTGTAGGTGGGTCGGTCTGTGTGCTTGTTTTCATTGCGGGGGAAGTTGAGACTAAACTGGAAAGGCTGGGATTTGGATTGGGACAGCAAGTGAAACGGTGTAAATGCATTGCAATGCTTTAGTTACTTACCGGGCGGCTGATACATAACACACACTGGCCAGGCTGCTCTTAGGTGAGCACAAGGAGGAGCGTTGCCTGGTGGATGTCTGACCTCGAATTTAATAGGGTTCTCTTCTTGGAGACCGATATTTCTGTTTACTTTAGGTCTTTGATTTTTATTTCATAGAGCCCGGCTTTCGTTCTTCTTTAAGCGCTTCATAACGAGCTCCAAAGTTTTTCCCCTTACTCGTTGTGGCTTAAAGGTGGTCCGGTGTCTGTTAAAGCACTTTATTCTCAGCTATTTGGGGAAAAAATAGTACGCCTGTTATATGGGTAGGAAGAAAAGTACACTCAGCTATTTCAGGAGCCAAGGCTTTATGGAATTCCAATAATTAGGTTCTATAGTTACAAAATTTACTTCGACTTGTATGAAATTGCCAGCTGAACAACTACCTTTGTTATAAATTAGATGTATTTAATTCTGTATGACTTTGGTTGGACTTGCAACCCCTCATCCAGACAGTTTGATACCGGTGGTATAGCAGAGCAGGAAATACTTAGGGATGTTTTGTTTGGTCGTTTTGACTAGTTGCAGCTCTTAATCTAGTTTCACACTGGCTTAAAAGGTTTTGTCTGTAAAGTGGCTAAAATGACTTATCCAGATGAAGCATCTCCCTAGGAGAGCTGCTGCTCCAGTGTGTTTTCAGGAAAACCTCATTTTGTCCTCTAAAATGTAGAACTATGCAAGAAGCGAATTACCAATTTTCCATGAGTAACTTTCCATGATTAATCTTACGTATTCATTTCATGATGGTTTTACCTTATTGTTAGGGTATCTCAAACTTAATTCACAGACTTCCTAAATTACTTTGTTGGAATGCTCGGTTTGGCTTGAATGGTTCTTCCTCACCTGAACAGCTGTGGAAGGAGGTGCAGAGTGTGATTCCCGAGCCTGGGCTGCAGAGCAAGGAGCCAGCAGCCTTTCCTGCCTGGCCTTCCTGCAAGCAGCCACTTCCCCCAGCTGCATGCGTGTGGAAATGAGCAAGTGATAAGAAAGTGAGCTTCATTCCCGATGCAACATTTGCATCTCCTATTTCAGAACGTTCATTAACGATGTAAATAAATACGCAGTTACTTCAAACCAGCAGTGTTCCCTGTGTATTGGCAAGTCTTGTAGTTGTTTCAGTGACAGAGAGAGCAAAGCGGCAAAATACCATTTCAACTTCCCAGGGATTTGTGCTTCTGACTTTTCAGCTCTTTAGGAAATCTGCTTGCAAACACATTTGCCAAGCCATGCACGCTTTCCTCTTCTAGTTTCCACAGAGCAGAAGTGGTTGGAATCATTCATTAAAAAAAAATAGGGGGGGGGGCGAATGCTGTTTGACTAAATGGCTCCTAAATGTTTTCTTGCCGAAACAGGATAGTAAAATATTAAGATCCCTATTTGTAAGTTATTGATTAGGGTCACGGACGTTGGTAATCGCTGTTACCCTTCTGTGTTGTGCTAGGAAAAATGCGTATGTGAAGAGCTTACTGTAAGTTAACAAGTTGCAACATGTTTTCTCTGCCTTGTTCCTGAAATTACACTCCCATGTCTCTACTTTCCTTTTCCTTTTTCCTGTTTAGTCTTTGCTCTTAGGTTTCCCTTTTTCCTAGAGCTGTCCCTCATCCCAGTTTAGAATTAGACACTTCCATCCCCATTGGCTGCCCATGTTTTCATTCCCCTTTTCTCCTTGTCCGCTGCCTCTCTTGTTCCAGTTGCTTACTGATGAGGTGGGATTTCAGGTGATGTTAACTCAGTGGTCCCTTCTGGGTTTTTTTATGTATGGGTGGCCAGCCATGAAGAGAGAGCCCCAAAGGTCTAAACTGGGCTAGGTGCAGGTGCAGATCAGAGATGAGGTCTGTCTCCTGCCAGCTTCCACACTGTTCCCACTTCCTGTGTTGCTGCAGCTCCCGAGGAAGCCTGACGAGCTGCTCCCTCCCGTGTAGTCAGTGTGTCATAGCTGACATTCGGGTATGGGCACTCTATCGTGTTGGGCTGGGTCTAACGAGGAGATGGTGTTGCACTGGGAAAAGCAATGTGAATATGGTGGGGTGCATGCAATGTGAAAAGAGATTGTAAAGAAAACACCTGACATGGGGAAACTGGAAAGAAAACTTCCTTATCTTTCTCCTGTTAATGTGTGGTAACTCCAGAAGTTTTTAACCTCCTTACAGTACAAAAATCATAAGCTGAAAAAGGTGTTGTGGTTTATTAGTTGAAACTTGAAAGTTCAAAGAAATAATGTCAGGTTCTTTGGAAGCCATAGGTAGTTTCTACCTGCTATTAGTGCAGCCAAAAATCACCACTTGATATATATATAAAGTAACATGGATTTTGGAGGAGGAGATGTGTGGCTCCAGTCCTCAGCCAAGGGAAAGAGGCTTCAGATTCTCTGTGCTAGTACCAGTAAGGGTTGCAGGAGCATGGTGCCACTTTCTGTGACTGCATGACCTGTGATAGGCTGGTAGAGACCTTGTGCATAGAGGGGGTTTTGGTATTACCAGTTCTCCCACCCCTCTGTGCTCCCACACATGGCCACTGTTTAAGGACTAAGCATCGCACTGGGATTTACATTGGCCTAAGGCTGAAATACTTTCATTGTTTCATGTGTATCAGTACAATAATGTAGAATTTCCATTACCATCCTGTTTTAAATTTCAAGTGGAAAAATACAGCCTGCAAACTGGAATAAGACTTGCTGGTTGACTTATCACTGATTTAAAGCAAGGGGAAGCAGAACAGGTAAGCAGTATACACTGAGAAGAATACAAGAGCTGGAGTATTTCTGCTACATTAGAGACAAGGATAAATGACTTCTTTTCCTTGGTAACAATTCTAATTAGTTGTCCAATATTTGAGCTGTAATTTCAAGAAATAGTGGTTTAATATTGTAGGCTCTGCATTTTCTTTGGCATTTCCCAATGAGAAATTTTCAATCTTTCTTTTTCCTAAGATATGTAAGTGGCTGAGTCACTAAAGAAATTTCTTTCCCCACATGTCTTTAAGTGGACTGAGTTGGTTTGAGATTGCCTGATTGCTGAAAATACAGACAGAGAAACGCTGCACAGTGTGTGTAGCTCTGAGGTCAATTTCTTTAAATTGGTTTTCTTATGGGACCCCATCAGCTCCTTACAACAGTTACCATGTTAACTCACCGAGTTACAAAACAGCTTTACCATAAATGTTCTTGGGTTTGTCTGTTCAGATGACGCTAAGAACATCAGAATTTCAGAACCCCTCTAGGGCCTAGTTCACCATTTCTCTCCTCCCTGTAAGCACATATTGCTGTGCAGGATGAGTTCAAAATCAGTTTGAAACCTCACCACTTGAAAAAGTATTTCGTAATCAGTGTGTAACTGAGGTGTTTTTTTAAGCTTTTGATTTTGGGGAAAGTTGTCACCCTGCTAGTTTCCCCTTTGTGTGACTTTTCGGGTCCTGTAGCAGGTTCCCTACCCACAGCTGCTGTGTATGGGCCTGGCCTTAACCAGGATGCTTTTGCATTAATTACAGTAGCAGTAGCAAAGATTACAGTGACCATTATTGACATCTGTACTTTGATCACCAAATAGTTACCTTTGTGTTTAAAGGTGGGTAAATATGGCGTGTAAAAAATATTTGACAGCATTGCTTTGTCAAAATACCTTCAGAATTCATGGTTCTTTTTGCTCAGGGGTAGGTCTTAGTTGCCAGTTTTTAGAGGAGGGGATGTTTAATTTCCCTATGAAATGAAATGCTAAACATGGAGAAAAATATTTTAAAGTGGAAAAAAAAAAAAAAGATTATTACCTGGTAAAGACATTTTTAAATCTTTTCCATTTGTAGGCTTTATCCCACAGTTTACTTTAGAGTAATACTTAAGTTAAAAACCCTTACATGCACTTACATATAAATGCTGAAAAGTGCTCAACTATCTTAATGCGCAGTCACTGGTGACTGCAGGAATCATTCTCACCAAAGGTTTTGAAATCACAGTCAAGAAATGGATAAAAAGCCTGCCAGGCTAAACATTGTAGGCTTCTCGTGTTAGTAACATCTTGTCTGAGACACCAGTTCAGTGGGGTGCTAAAAAGGAAGATCGCTGACTTGATGAAGTTAGTGCTATTTCAGCAAATATTGCTACTAGCACATAGTTTGCCAAATGCAACCTTATTGGTGTTCAGAAGATTTGGATTATTATATTATTCCATAGAATAAGCCATTTAGTGGTACAGTCACAGTTTGACCTTATGTGTTTTTGTAAAACCATTAAATAAGTGCAGATCTCAGTCCTAGAATGTTCTTTCTTGGATGAATGCCTGTATTTATACAGGCCTCTCTACCAAAGGAGGAAGAGGGTGTATAATACAAAAAGTGTATACTCTGCATGTATATATTTCTATCCAGTCTTTGAGCTCTGAGGCTCTTGCTGTCAGAAAAACCTTCATATGCATTTAAAGACATTTAAATGTACAGTGTAAACATGAACAAATACAGGCATCCTTGTGCATTGACTTCATGTATGTTCCCTCCCACTGTAAGTCTCTGTATATATCACAGATGCTCTTGGTGTTGTCTCAGCTGATAAACAGCCTCTTGGTGAGCATTGTTGCTTTGCTTTTATACCTCTTTTGCTTTTTTATACCTCTTTTATACCTCTTTTTGCTTTTATACTTCCTTTGTCCTTTCTGTGGGCTCTTCTAATGCAGTAGGAGGAAGGAAGAACAGTTAAAAAAATATATAATCTCCCCAAAAATTGGCCAGTAAATTCAGAAACATGCGTGTCTGAAGGTAATAGAGACACTTAAAAATCCTGTAACTCTTGGGTTGATACTGGTCTTGGGTAACCACTGGTCTTATAGCAGCTTTATTCCTTGGGCAAGTTTTGCCTTTCTACCTTGTATTAGCCTTAATAGTCTTCTGCAGAATAACCCTAGAACCTGCTTGAAGTCCTGTTAAAAATCGCTGATTCTCTCTGTAAAGGCTCAGGATTACATCAGTATTGCTTTAATAAACTTGGAAGTTTAATGCAAATATGGACAAGCTCAGAGAGAATAAATATCAGTATAGAAGTTTTCCGTGGAGGAATAAATCATGTTGAGTAATTGTTTTTCCATTTGCTTTAAACCTCGCTAATTGTTGTTCTCTGCCTCCCTCATCCAGATTGGGTAGTTTTCCTTAAAAACAGGTTGCACAATATTCCCCAGTCTTGAACTTTTATGTCTGTAACTATATGGTTAAGGATTGTGACTCCTACTGTTTGGAATGATCTTTGAAGAAGATGGTTTATTTAATGACTTTTGTACTGTAAACTGTAGACATTCTCGGTTTTTAGAAGCAGGAAGATGGCTCATAGTAAAGATGTAGAGAATGTGGGGCATGTGAAAACCCTCAGCATGAGCAGTTACACATGCTTCGATCCGGCAACAGTTTGTAGTCAGCGGAATGACTCGCTGAACTTGGTGTTAAATATACATCCAGGGCATAAATGGCCATTATTTTAGAGCTTTCTAGCTATAAAATTGTATTTTCATACTCTGTGTTTTGTTGTTTGGTTGGTTGGGTTGAATTTGGAAGTTTAAAGCAATGGAATATCAGATTCTGAGCAAGAAAGCCTCAAACCTGCTCTGCTGCCAGTGAAGCTGCCAGTAATGTCTCTTTTCGATTATAACAGCAAAGTTTTGACAGGATTATGGCAGGCCTTCCTAAAAAGGGGCAGGCTCACATTTGAAGGTCACTATCTCTGGCTAGAAAAGATTGCTTGGGACGTGCAGAAAACAAAGGTGTGTTAGGACAAAGCTTGCTGAAGCTTAAAGTGCTCCTGTGCTTAAGAATTTTGCATAGTAATTATTTCTTGTAGAGCAAAGGCAGTATCCCTGATAGAGAAAATGTCAGTACAAGCAGAGCTTAATGTACATTTCATTTACCCTGTAATCTGTATTAGTTCTGGCTGCAGTATCGTAATTGTCATCTTGCTCCATGAACCTGTTGGCAGGCAGGGTGCTGGGTCATGGTTCCTTACAAGTTTAACCCACTTATCTCTTCCAGAGGTGGCTCTTTTAAGAGAATTGCTCAGAAACTGGTACCTCAGAAGGGATGTTTCAGGCTGGTATATAAAGTACCTGTTTCTAGCAATTGATAGAGAGATACTGTTAGTAACAGTTGCCATGAAAAACCTCCCGCAACAGCCTTGCAGGTTTAAGGTGAGATTGCAAAGTGGTTAGAGGGAGATTCCTCAGCTGCACTGGAGCTTTGGTCATGGTGAGTTCTCCTGTGTTCTGTGTAATTATCTGTTTTTCTGCTTGTTGGAATGTGAGAAGGGTTTGATTGTTTCATTTGTTTGTGCAGTTGCTTCCAAAGAGAGAAGCTGAATCAGGTTCCTTTCTGATTGGTATTGACTCTCAGCATCAGTATGGTATTCAGTAAATACCTTCTTTAAATACAGTATTGCAAATCATACTAGATTGTATCATAGTGCAAATAGCAAGAAGTGGGGCATTGTAATTAAAAAAAATATAAGCCAGGCTCTTACCACCACCACCCCCTTTATTTTTTCTACAAGGCTGTAATTTCTCTCTGTAGTGCATAATGGTGACAGCATTGCAGGCTTTTTTCCTACTCTGTCCTTTGCAGATTGACTTCGTGGCTTATGGCTGTACATTATCTTTGTTTATCAGCATAAATCAACAGAGCTATTCCTGAACAATGGAGATAGCAACAGACAGACCTTTTGAAGACGCATTTGCGGACTGAGAAACGGTGTTGTATAGAAGCATGTTAAAACAAGATAACCAGCATGGGTTATCGGGGGGGTTCTGCTCAACCCCCTGCAGAGGAGATTATGGAAGAGGCTGTGTAATGGTATTTCTCAAATATTCCTACACAACTGCCAGGGCAGTTGATGTGCATACACTAATAATTCTTATGGGAAGTAACAGTGAACAGGTGAAATACCAAAGCAGCAGCATTTAAACATAGGTGGGATTTAGATTTCTTAAGATTTCAAATGTTACACAATTGTTTTCTTTCCAGAGTCAAGTACCTGTAGTTATATGCATATGAAGTCACCATCTGCCTACATAGAAAGCTGACTTTGGGTGCCTTCATACAAGAGTTAAACATCCAATCCAAGTATAATCTGTAGAACACAGAAGGGAATATTAATTCACATGGTGAATAATGTCTTCAGTGGCAAGCGCTGCTTCCTGAGAGAGGGTTAGAAGTTCAACCAGTAGTCCCTGAAATTGTATAATATGCCTAACATGGACATGTTCTTCTTGTGCTGCCTGAAAGAGTTGGTGTACGTTTCCCATCAAACAATAATCACAAAGACTGTTGAAAATGCATTGGAAGAATCGGAAGCCAGTTTTGGTTCATTGTTGCGGTGATTGTGCTGAATGCAAATAGCCGAGTTGTGGGTAAAAAACCAAATACTGAACAAGTGAAATAATTGAGAATCAGTGTCATTTTCTAAACAAATATATGCTCTGCTTTTCCCCAGATCAGAGTGTTATTACTTTTTGGTGTGCACACTACAGAGGAGTGTTCATCAGCACAGTCTGTATCAAAGTCAGTCTCTCTCTGGATATGGCTTCTTGGGTTTCTCCTGCTTGTAACAAGCAAGATACTTGTCCATTCCACCTTGTACTTCAGGTGATATGAGAACACTTTTGATAAGACTTAAAACATTATTTCTCTCCTTTTTGTGACCGTAAGGCAATAGAGAGTTCCTTGCAATTTTTATTTGGCTTCTTCCTGCCAGTTTACAAAATGCCTGTAACTTAAGCATCTGTAGGTCGCAGCTGCTTTTAACTTGATTTTGCCACATGGTTCAAAGGGCTTTTTTCCATCACTGTTATTCTGTGAGCTCTCCCAGAAGTTTCAGGGGTGATTGTTCTGCAGGGAAGATCAATTCTAGGATTTGCAGCCGTCAGTCTGTACCTCTAATGGTTTTTCTTGAGCATGCTTGGCTTTTTCTTGGTGGTGGGTTTATGATCTGGTTTAGAAGGAAGAGTCGTCACACCACAAAAGAAACTCTCTTTGTTAGTCTGACAGATGAACTAAAGCTCAGTTTCTGTTCTGAACGCTTAGAAAGTACAAGGAGAATGGACAATCGTATCATCACAAGTTGCCTTCCTCAGGCTGATAAGTAACACGCTGTACATTGCAGTAACTCATCACTTCCATATCCTTGGGTGGACATGACAGTGTCATTTAAGAGCAGAAAGCATGCAGAGAGCAAAAGGGGTATGATTCCTGGAATTAATTGAGCAGTACCTGAAAAATCAGAAACCTAGCCTTTAGTATAAGGGAAAAAATACTGAAATATAAAGTCTGCTTTCTTTATTTTTCCCATGAGAGAGAAAAGGGAAGACTTCTCATAATAAAGATATCTGTCTTTCTAAACGCTGCTTTGCAAATTGGTGCAACCCTGCCCAGGCGATGCTGGGACCTGTGATAAGCATTTCCTTTTGGAAAAGCTGTACCCAATGTGAAAACAGAGGGAACATAATCTCTTCTGCCTCTTTAAGAAGTGTTGGAATAAGTGGGTCTTTTTGAAGGGTTTTTTTTGCATATTTTTCAGATGAGCAACTCTGGAGCTTTGTGCTTTTTATGACATAACTTTTATGTTTTTAATGTTTGAGCATGAGCTCAGGTTTTTGGTTTGGGTTTAGTAAAGTATTTGCTGCTTTATTTGCTGTAAAACCTGAGAAGAGTTCCTGTCTTCTAGCTCTGTAAGACCTGTAGTCCCCCCTAGTTCCTATGGGAGGCTTCAATATGCAGCCTTCGGAGTAGAAAATACTTTCTTTAGTACTTTTAGAATTCCAGATCATTGGGTCTTTCTCTGTGCAAGATTATAACTTTCTGGGGGTATTTCGGCACAACCTGGAAGCTGTTAGGTTTTGCAACTTTTGTTCAAATTACTTATTTTCTCTGCTCTTTTTCTTCTTTCACCTCATAATTAGAGGCTAGTGGACAAAGCAGACTTGGGGCTGAAGGCACCAATCTGGTATCTGGCAAAAAGGCTATGACTTAGAAAACTGACTGTGCCTGTTTTGCAGGGGATAAAGTCCTTGAACTGAAAAAGCAGCTTTAGGAGCTGTGGTTTATTTTGTGGTTTGGTTCTGTAAGCTAGTCATTTCTGGCACTTCCATACACCAAGTTCTGCTAATTTATATCTTACGTTTAATAATGTAGTTATAGGCTTATAGAAAGTTGCTAACAGATTCATTCTAGTATTTGTGAAAGTGAAGGTACATAATTTCCTTTGGTAGTTGAAGAGGACTCTCTGATTGGAATTATCTTTGGCCATGAAGATCTTGGACAGACATGATCATTCTACATTGTGTTGCTTTGAAATGCATAGGTTAAGAAAAGATTTATAATTCTAACCCAGCTTTTTAGGGAAGAACTGTTAGGAAGAAATGCATTCTGCAAACTTTACTTGAAGGAGGAGACATGTTTATGTTCTTTTCCTACTGAGAACTGTGTCTGAGCTCAAATTTGACTGGATGTGAACATGAATGTCTTAAAGACATATTTATGTTGAAGTGGCTATTGATACTGTTTTAGGAAGTACTGTTAAATCTCCAGTTATATTCATATTTCAGGAAGAGCCCATTTTTATCTGCAGACTAGTGCAGTAGAAGGTTAAGGGTGATTACCACACACAGCAGCGTATGTAGCTAGCGTTTCACTGGATGGGGCATGACTAAAGTTCCCATCTCCTTCCAGAAATCTGGTCTGATCTTTGCTAATCTCTTTTCCTTCAAAGTGAGAAGACATTCAGTGATCATCCCAGCTGGCTATACATTAGAAGCAGAGAGACAGGAGAGTGAAATGGCTTATTCAGTTATCTCCAATCAAACCCCCAACTCCATCATCTCCTGATTTAACAGATAAGAGAACTAAAAGCTTGCCTGAAGACAACTATTCCAGCTGTAACCAAAAAGAGGGCCCAGAACACACTCTGGGTATTACTCACTTTGCTAACCCAGCCTTCTGAAAACAGCTCTGGTAAATATTTATTCAGTTGCCATAATACAGTATGGGTATCTCTTTGACCTCAGCCATTAGGCTGAGCTAGGCTATTCCTTCTAAGAGCTTCAAGTCTTTAGTTCAAATAGTGAAGATTTATGGCTTCGCATCACAAAGTGTATTTCTAGAGGCTTATCCTGGCACTGTTACATTTTGTTTGTGTAACTGTGTTGTATTGTCATCTTTCTTGTGTAACTTGCTGTCAAAGCACATGCCAGGTCATGTGTTATGGTCTGTTCAGAGCAAGCGTTCCTTTTGCTAGTTAAATATTTCTGTCTGTGAGTTGGAGAAGCTGCACTGCAAATCAGAAGCTTGCAGTCAAACTTGCTGATGAGCAGTTACTTTTTGCATGGCTGAATACTTGAAGTTAGCATGTGATTTGGGAGTAATCTTTGGAATTAATCTCTGTATTGTTCAGCAATAGGAAAACTTGGAGACTAGGATGATGCTCAGTTGTTTAGTTTTCAGAGTGTTTTAATAGAAATGTCAGTTTTAAGATAGGAGAAGAGTGCCCAGAAAAATGGGTTTGCTGGTTTTAGAGCAGTGAAGATCCTGCCTTTAAACTTGAAGTCAGAGACTGAATAAATCCTTTTTAAGGAAGCCTCATTTTTACAAGTTTCATCGTTGGCCTCAAGATCACTTCTTCCATTGCTTGTGACAAGGGATCAAACAGGCTGTCAGTAAAATGCATTCAAACAGGCTAAACAGTAAAATGCATTCAAGTCTTGTCAGGTCTTGACTAACGCTTGATAAGATGAGTGTGATTGGCAGAATGACATATTATTACTTTTTAACTCTTCTGTAAAGTACACTGAAGTCTAAAATAAAGCTTAGTGTTCCCAACAGAATGCTGACTGTGCCAAAATCACGGACAATGCAAACATCCTGGCTCCTGGAGCTGAATCAGTTGAAAACAGCAGCCAAAAAGGCAAAGTGGAATGACCATTAAGTTATCTGAGACATTAAATAACAGCAATCTGCATTAAAATAACTGGGTGAAAATAGTTGATACCTTTGTCATTTCTTTTGCAGAGCAGCTTTCATGCGTGCACCACAGTCTTATCTTGCAGCGAGAAAATGAGGTTCTGAAGTAGGCTGATCTGGCTAATACTTCATGGCAGAGATTTATTTCTTAATCTGCGTTGGAGATTTTTGAAGTACTGGCTGTTTTTTAGCAGGCTGATTGAGGTTTTGTTTGCTACAAGAATACACAGAATAGGAGTGCTGTAATTAGAGTGTGGTGGGAGCTTTTGGCAAGTCCTGAATTATTTCTGCAGTAGTATTGTACTGAGAACACGAGGCATTTTGAGGGAGGGGAAGATCAGAACAATGTGCAGATTTGCTTGTGTGGGCTAATATGACTCAGTTAGCCTGAAATCTTGAATTCTTTAGGAAAAACTGCCAGGCTAACCTTGTTTTTCAAGTCAGTCTCAATTGTTCAGCAAGCGGTAAGTCTTGATCCACAAGGACCTGGCAATTCTCCACAGGTTTGGGTCAGCAGTTTACAAACACTGCCTGGACCAATGATCTGTGAAATCAATCTTTGGGTCTTTCTGATGCTGCCTTTGGACAGCTTCATTGATAGCAAAACAGAAATGACTTTAGAAAGGCCTCGGGATTGGATTATGAAACTTAAAACTCATGGAAGACAAAATGTTGCTTAAAAATGCATAGGAAGTTTCTCTAGTCTTTGAAAGTATTTTGGTCCTGAAATTTTCTGCAGGTATGTTGCAAGCTACTGAATAGGAATGTTTTGGTCATGTAAAGATTTCATAAACCTATTAAAGACACTTTGCCCATCATAGAAATCGAATGCACTATGGGAACTGGTCTGCTGGGTGGCATCCACGTTTGTCAGTTCAGAATTACTTGGCTGCTTGTAGTCTGTGAATGCATAAGATGGATTCAACTTATATCCTATGCTTCCTAGTTAGTGAGAAGCCAGTGGTTTTAAAGATTTGAGGCCACTGAAATAGTGGGTGTACCTGCCACAGGACCTGCTCCTCTCCTTCAAAGCATTTTAAAGCCAAAGTGGGTATTTTTTCTCCCCTCTAGCTTCCTACCTGTGTTAGTAAACCCTGCTTTCTGTTACTGCTTCAATCATCTGTGACAGCTGGCTTTCTGCTCCCACCCTGTGCCAAGCTGTGTTTCATATTAAATCCGTTTTTTTCCAGAGCAGTTGTTTTGGGAGGAGTTTCTTGCATGCTGACTCCAGCTAGCACAAGTCACTCTGGCAGTACATTTGGGTATCCCTGTGGAGGCTCTGGGTCTGATTCATCTACCATCTTTTGCCCTGATATTTTCTTTCAACAGCGTTTCATGCTCTCCTTGAAATACCTGTAAAATATCATTCTGGATTCTCAGATTGACATTATTGTAGGCGAAAACTTATGTTATGGCAATCTTAGTTCTGCCTCTGCATGCTGAAAAATTGATGGGACCTGTTAGAAAGTTTGCTAGTGTTGGCTTTTACTAGGGACAAATCAACAGGGAGAAATGAGCTGGTGCTTCCAGGTTTAGGAAGGCATATAGGGTGCCTCCCTTCAAGCTCAAGCTGTATGTAAGGATAAGAGCAGCTGTTTGACATGTCGCAGCAGCCTGGGAACTGGCCATACAAGGAACACTCTCTTTACAAAGCCAGGTCTGTCTGATTCATGTGTTGCATATGTGTTAAAGTTCATGGGGCTCTTTGTCTGGATGGTGGCTGCGCGTGCGTTTAATCTCCGAGGTGTTTGAAAGCTTCTCTAGATATTAATAGAATGGTAGAAAGGAAGTGGAAAAGAGGGGGAAACAGGCTGGCTGAATAGTCAGCGCTTGGTTGCCAAATCACAGTTTGGGATTCATTTCTATTTTGAATACTACAGTGGCTGCCAAAGCTGGCAAACTGTGATCCCCTTTGGAAGGGGGAGGAGACTGCATTACTTCTCTGCGGAGGAGGGACATCACTTCGTTTCCTGATGCTTTGTTTTTTCCTTTAGCAGTGAACAAAGACATTCTGGGGGAGAAAAGTAGAAAATGCCAGTTTTCAAAGTTTTTCCCGAAATTTTACAAAAGAATGGCTTTGATTTCCACTTTGAACGGGGCTTCCTGTCTTCTCTGCCATCGTTTGGATACCTTTAACAATAGTTGAGTTTAACTTTGTTATAGGAATGTGTCCTTTCCCCAGCTCGTGCTGCTCAGGGTATTGTTTCTTTGGTTATTTCCAAGTGCATATAAGCAAGAAGAGATCAAGTTTAGTCAGCAAATGATTGGCCAGATTTGCAAAAAGGAAAGCTGATTAGAATCACCAAAACCCCAGGCTGCACAGAATACTATGTGTGCTTAAATAACTAAAGCCTACAGCTTCGGAAGAGAAGATGGCTGAACAGCAAAGAGAAGAAAAGAAAAACTAGGAGCCAAAAAATATCTGGTTTTTCTTCCTGTCTTTGTCGTGCCTCAGTTGTAGCCTTGGAAACTGAGACAAAGAGGTTAAGAAACTTGCTCATTCTTAAAATGGAGATAAGATACAATGTACAGTTTATTTTAGTCTCACTTAGTCCCCTGCAAGTGCTGCATGTGAACAGTCTTGGTTCATTTAATAGTATTGTCTGTAGGATGAGCATGTTTGTTTGGGACCTGAGACAATGAACCCACATTCAATTATGTTGCTGTGCCTAGCTGTTAGACTGAGCCTTTGTTTCAGTCTGTCAGGCTTTCCAGGCTATTTCATCATCTCCTCTATCAGGAGGCTGTGGGGTGGATTGGTGAAGCTATTCTCGGAGTTCAGCGGGATGCAAAGTATCTCCAGTGCATAAGCTGAGGAGTCAGAGCACAGAGCACAACCAGCTCCGTTGGCTGTGTTCTATTCAAACAAGCTCTTGGTTTCCCTAAGGAATATAAACCAGGAATTTGAGACTGTGGGATCAAAACATTGGAAAGTGTTCTTGGCAAATTGATCAGCTGTGAAATTGTAACAAGCTCTTATTTCTGAACTCGGAAGGTGACACTTTCAAGTTGAGTTTAGTTCTGTACTTAGGGCTTTTGTTTTATAGGCTCTCTGGCCGTGCCTGTGCTGTTTATATTAATGCAGCTCATTTGTAGGCAGCGCAGACGCTTTTAGAAATTGTAAGACTGTGGAGACGTTTAATGGCTAAGGATAAATTGCACAGCTGTGGACGCTATTTATACTCCTGTGTATAGCGAAGGGTGTATCATGAAACACGCACAGCTCAGTGGTGGGAGTTATTTTTCACGGGTTTTTTAATCTCGGTAAGGATTTGCCAGCTTCTAGTTTTACAGGTTAAAAAGCGTTAGCATGTCCATATCCTAAGAAGAGAAAGATTGGGTGTTACCCATTAAGAACGTGAAAAGAGACCTCTGTAGAGAAGGTAGATGGGCTGCAGCAGAATGTTTCAAAATCTTAGTAAGGAGTTCTGGAAACCATGTGGAAGATTTCTGGGCTGAGAGGAGTTCCTAAATGTGCAAAGGGAAACTGTAAGCATTTGAGTATGATTGAAAATAGCCAGGACTTGATGGAAGACAAAGTGAACAATAAGTCATGCTGTGACTTAGCTTACAGTTGAAGGATCTGAAACCTCTGCAAGGCATACATCCCTTCCAGAAGAAAGTGATGTCCAAGCCCACAACTTTCTGTAAAAGAGCAATTTAAAGCAACTTCCAACTTTCTAAAACATGCGAGGAAAAATAATTAAAACCTTCTGAATTTTATCTCAACCAAAGGACCAGAAAGGGAGCAAGTTGTTTGTTCTTTGCAGGTGTGTTAATGATGGGAATCTTTTAAAAGTCAACTTTAAAGGACAAAAGGACAAACACAATTACAAGATGTGTAAAATGGAAATTAGACACTGAGACAGAAACGGAATTGCTTCGAAGATGAGAGGCTGGGATAGATTAAGAGCTACCAGATACCATCCTCAATACTGGCATCTAATGTCTTTTACAATCACTTTGAAGAAAGCTCACTGAGAGAAACCATAGGAACTTGCAGACACCGTATAGTTTGTGCTCCTGGTTTGTGTATCTTGCACATAGATTGGGGATAATTTCAAGCTGACCCCTCTTTTATATCTGATGAATTCCATAAAATTACTTTGATATTTAAAATATCTCTGAATGCTTCTACATCCTCCAGAGATTTAGTTGCAACATTCTCTTTTCTCCCTTAATGCTCTAAAACCCACAAGCTTGTTCCATCTCAGATTGCTGTCTCTTATGGGAACCAGGGATAGGTTTAGTGGGTGAATTGTGAAGTAATTCGATGAAGGGCTCAGAAGATAGGATCTTTCCTGTCTTTTCTTCCCTTGTAATGTCAACACTGTGGTTTCTAAAAAGAATAATTTGCACGTATGCTCTGAAATTCCAGCTTTGGCTCTGGCTTGTCCTAAGCTGTTACCACTTTGCTGAGGCTGATCTGATACGGGTTAATCTTTGACAGCTCTTGTCCCTCTAAGAAACTCATTTCCAAATTATATATTACACAAGTTTGATGAAAAGATAGAGCTTGAACTAATAAGATGAAGAATTTACTGACATCAAAGCAAAAATGAGCAGGGCAAAGCTGAGAGCCTGAAGTGCTGCTGTGTTCCCAAAATCCTCCTTGTGGATAACTATTGCTGACCATTGTGCGTGTGTCATTAGCTAATCCAGATTTTTCTTTTTCCAGAATATTTAATACATTTATACTTTTGTTTTTGAATTGGATGTTTATGAAGTTCTCGTACCTCCCAGCCACATTCCCTCAACTTAGTTCTACTCTGTTTGTGCAGACTGACAAATTCTGTCTAGATCAGGTTGCAGCCCATGAAGGGGATTTGTCCCTTGCCTTTCATTCATCTCTCAACCACAGGTTACAGCAGTACCTCTTAGCTGATTTCAGTGCAGAGTGAAGCAGAATAGCTTACACCACTGCCAGGGTTTTAAACATCTTAAGTCTAACGTGCTTTACTTTGCACTGAAATGAGCTTGCACATTCACCATATTCTCACTGAGAGACAGTAGCTTGATAAATCCCTCTGTCTGTGACAGCAACAAAGAACAACATTTTATTTCTTGACTGATACCTTCAGCCCAGTCTGGAATGATGCATTTTTTTCCATTCCTCAGATGACTGGTAATGTGAGAAAACAATACGTGGATGCAGTAGGAAAATCTATCAAGCCACTGCTTTAAAACAAAAGTTGTGAGGCTGAGTGAAGAGGGACTGGCTCTGCCTCCTCTGTCTGACAGTAAACCTTCATTGCAGAAACCCAGAAATGCCTTTCTCTTGCAGGGTTCTACAGTTGTTTGTTTTGAGAACCACTTGAATATGTTGCCATCATTTGAATGAGACTTTTTAAGAGATGTTCCTCTGGAACCCATTTAGATGGGTTTATACATGTATGTCTGTTGCATTGCATATTTAGCTTTTTCCACTCTGCGTGTTTTAGTCCAAGAATGTGTGTTGGAGATCATGGAAGATTGCTCCTGGCTGAGCAGCCTGACAGGGCCCTGCTGTGGAAAATCTGCATCCTCTAGATTCTTTTTAAATTGCACAGTGTAGAGTGATTTGTGATTCCAGTGTGAAAAGCCCCACCACTACCTTCGACTTCTTGAAAGCAAGACAAACTGATGCTTTTTCTTATTGCTGCCATGTTGGGGAACCACTGTATGAAACATGCTACAAATTTAGCTCATGACTTCACAGCAATAGCTATTTAATCCTTACTGTCCTTCAGACACTTACACAAAGGCAACTGCATCAGGTCTCGGTGCAGTGGCTGTTGGCTTCTGCTTCCTGGGATGATGCGAGAGATAAGATTTGTAAATGGCACGGTACAAGGTAGTTCTTAACATGGTCTTTAAATGCCTTTTTTTACATGAATTATTAGCATTACCCTGGTGACTACTTACAAATACATCAATAGAAAATCAAGCTGTAGTTGTGAGGTTCTCTGTGTTACCACATTGCAGTCTGGGCAGCTCTGGCATGCAGCAACTTTTAATGATGAGCTCATCAGTCTTTCTTGGTTTACTGGCTCTGGGGCAATAAGTGGGAATGTTTGTTTCAGACTTCGAGGTTTTTAAACAACCGCCTTCTTTATCAAATGCATAGAAATTTGCTCACTTTCTGAAAAGGCAGTAATGTGAAGTGTGCAACAGCAGAAAGCCTGCACTGAGTGACAGAACTTAACAAAACTTGGAACATAGTACCAGAGGAAGCAATACCACCTCATAGTCTGCTGGTTTCCAACAGAAATGAAGCTGTGAGCCGTGTAGCACGGGTTAAATGCAGACTGCAGTGTTTCAACTGGAGCAGTAGTCTGGGCAGTCAAGCTTCACTTCCCCAAAAACTCTTTATTAAAGGAGAAAAAGGTTTTACAGGTCACCTTGTATAGCTTTGGCTTGTAAAGATACCTGATCAATCTCTGTGAAGATAAAGTAATAGGGAAATAAGTTCTTCATAAATGTATTTCTTTCCTAAGTCTTTTTATTAAGGAAAATAAAAATATAGTTCTAAAGCATTTTTAATATGAATTTTTAAAGGCACTTGAATTAAGAAAGTGATATAAAAGTGTAATTAAATATTTATGATACTGTAAAATCATACTTTCCATGTGCTTACACAAAGCCAGGCACGTTTTTTTGTGTTCCTCTTGTGTATTCCTATTCTGAGATGTGGGGTCAGAGTCAGTGAATGAGTCTCGTGTGCCCAGGCTCCTAAGTCCCACTTTGCCCTTTTGCTGTTGTGCAGTCAGTTTTCCCAGGAGTTGGTCAGCCCCAGCAGAGTAAAGTGCAATCACTTCTTAGCTTCCCCTGGGTTAACCAGAGCTTTTGGGGTATTTTATGGTTCCATTCTGGAAGGCGCCTGTAGCATGCTCATGCGCAGTCCCTCAGTATTCTTTGGAATCTGTTCTTTTGTCCAAGGTTGAAGGCATTGCAAGAATCATTTTGAAGTACCCATCATATGGAGAAAACACACTTTTCTCTAGAGGGATTGTGTAGGAGTTTAATAGCATCTCCACCTGATGACTTTCGTAGGCAAAATGTTAAAGCTGTGTATCTGAAGGAATGGGATCCAGGCTTTGATTATTATAGTAATATTAGCCTTTAAACAGGCAGGCTGGCTAAGTCTAGCTTAGGAACCAAATCCTTCACCAGGGCTTCATAACCTTAATGCACTGAAGCTCTGTGATGCTGTGGTGATTTTCACTTGAGAATGAAAACTGCCTCTGAAGTCTGACCAGCCTTTCCACCTGTGTTTAAAAGGACTAAATTCTGTTTGGAGTTACAACCAAATTAAGTAAGAGCTTGAGTGTGTTCTAATCTGAAGAGCCCTACAGTTGTTATAAAAATCAATAGTTCAAGATCACAGTAAAAGTTTCTTCCTGCCTTGATGCTGGCCTCCTGCAACAGACATGGAATCGGAGAAGGAGAATTGTTTTAATGGCACACAACTGTGCCACTGAGATTCTTGGTTGCCATCAGAAAGGTGATTTCATTTAGTGCCTATTATAACCTACAAAGTCAGACATACAAAACTGTTGCCTACTGTCAAGTCCTGTGCACCTCTCATCTTGTATCCCAAATAGCTGTTCAGCTACCCGAAGCATCACAAGCAAGAAAACGGGTCCTTTCAAGGTTATGGCTCGTCATGCTTTGGTAATGCAATTCAGAAGAGCCTAAACACAAGAAATCAAAGCCTGTGAAATGATGCATGGATTCATGCTTCTCTAACTTAGAAAAAAAAATCATGTAGCTTTCCATAATTCCATCCCAAAGAGCCCTTGAAGCACATCAGGTATTTATAGCTTTGGATGTCTCACTTGTACATGCGGGAGTTAATGACTCACACCTTTCCCAAACAATCGAAGTGCTTCCTGAATAGCAGAGAAAACATTCCTTCCTCTGCTCAAGCACTGATTCACATTCTGATTCACATTTGTTTGTTGTCATGTGGCAAACACCATTTGGCATGTTTACTCCTAGGTCTTAATTACCCTGCAGCAGTACTTTTCTCTTTATAGATCTTATTTTCTTTCCTTCTCTCAGCTGTGGCATGAAACAGCACCTAAATTAATACAGAAATAATGGCTTGGTTTTATCTTCTATCTTCCCTCCTCTCCCAGCTGCATGCTTCTGCTTCTTTCCCTGTCACCAGCACCTGTGGGCCCTCCACTGAACTTGAGTTGACTTGTTAAAGCAGCAGAAAATGAATCCAGTGAAGAAAAGACAGTTTTAGCAATAGGTTCACAATTCAAGGTGGCTCGGTGAGGAAGCTCATAATCATCAGCACCAGCAGGAAGGAAGAAGTCAGGCTGGCATCAGGAATGTGGCAAGGGGGAGGGACCTATACAATGTCCCTGTACTGAATAAAATGAATTAAGAGTAAGCTGTTAATTCTGTTAACTGTAACTTTTGTTAGAGACTTATGTCAGCTTTTGTCCCTGAAACAGCTCATCTGAGTCGTGAACTTAGGGTGGGAGCATGGGAGAAGGAAACAGAACATGCTCCAGGGCTGGAAGACAAGGAAGTGGTACTATGGGTTCTGGCTGTCACTAGCCAGGCAATCCTTCAGTTGTTCCCTGGATCTGTCTTTGGTTGGCATGATGGAGGATGTATTGCGTTAGTCATCATAAAGAGTTGCCCTACCACCTCCTGCCCCGCGACTCTTGGGTTTGTGCTATGCTAGTACATGTATTTCTATAGCTGGGTCAGGAGATGGATCTCAAAAACACTGGTAATGATACAAGTGATGTTTATGTAGTTGCGTTAGTGTTTATCCATATCAGTTCCACTGCCACCATGCAGAAGGCTGTCAGCATCACTGAGGAGAGTTGTTACTTGTGTTTTTCCATCTCCTTTACCGTGTCGCCATTCCTGGCTGCTTATCACAAATTTGTTGCTCTCTCATGTGTGCTGGAAACTGGGCTTCACTGGTAAGCAGGCCACAGGAATGATGTGAGCTTAGTACCTGGGATAGGCAGTGTGTCAGTTGACCCAGGGGTACAGTGCTCCTGCAGAGCAGTAGCAGCAGGATGAGGGGAGGTTGGGTGGGGAGGTGGCAGTGTTCCAAGTTGACTTTGTCACAAAAGAAAGTATTGTTTACCCATACTCTGGAAGGGTTTGTGTACACTTCTGATGCTTTTATTTGCATTAAAAGCAAAAGTTGAGGACTAGGCAGTAATTTGTTTAAAAATGCAATGAAAAATTTATGGCCTAACTGTAGCATTTGTGACAACATCTCGGATGTGGTTAAAATGGTTATTTTGAGCTTAGTGAAACAGCATGCTTTGAATTTTAAGTCCTGAGTGCTGTTGTAAACGTTATCTGTCCTTTGCTGAAGCATTCCTAGCAATCTAGATCAGATCTCTCCAAGATGGTCCACTTTGCATGGGTTTTGTTGCCCAATCGGTCGTCATTCTGTTCATTCCTCTGCCCTTTATTTATATCTCTTTCTGTTTTCCTCCTCTTTCCCTGTATGCTTGAATGCAGACTATTTCTCTAAATGTAGTTCTTCTATTTAAATGTACCCATGGTAGTTACTCATTATTCTCCCACGCCCAAACACAGATTTGCTTCCTCTTTTGATATTTTTTTGCTGCTGACCTATTACACTGATGTCTGTCTCCTGCTCCATGAATTCCACAAGTTCAATATTTTAATGGGCAGTCAGTGCTACAGGCAGTTGTGCAAAACAATCTAGCAAAAGCACTGGTGGGAAGCCAGCATCTTCCTCTGCCCAACATCAACTAATATTCAACCCCCAAATTTCCGCACCACATCCCACTCAACTGTCTATCTTCACACGCGAATATTTGGGATCCTACTTGATTCCTGTGGGTTTTTAAATGAAATGACCTTCTCTTGCTATCCCAGGTTTTAAAAAACAAGTAATTCAAACCCCCAAACTCTTTCTCTAAACTAGTCTGACAAGACCACACAGACTGCAGGATGCAGGTTACAAGGACAGCAAAGGGGTGTAACGCAGCTCATGTGGAACAAAGCCATCTATGAACTAGACAGATGAGGAGTGTGACAACTGGAAGCTCTTTCTTTCTGTCATCCTTCTCTACAGCATATCAAAAAGCAATGGAGCCAATAGCTCTCATACATTGTGCCTTAAGGGAGCCATTCTGTTCACTCCTCTCTTTGCACAGAGGCTAAATTTATCTTGTAATCAAGTTGTTGTTAATGCAAGAGAAAACATCTGCTTTTTAATGCTGGGAAACATGAGTGGAATTTGTCTTCTGAGTGTACTGCAGGTAGTCTTGCAGTTCTGGAAAGATCATTTTGTATTAGGCTTTTGGGGTTTAAAATAATGCTCCCCACTATTCAAAATATGAAGCCTTTCATCTTTGTGGAATTAGGAAAAGAACAGAAAGTATTTTTTATAAACTGAGAAAACTGCTCATTGTCGGTTCACCCTCTCACTTGTACCCTTCTTGTGCAGATAACCAACCATGGAACCTGTCAAACTAATCACTCTCTTCAAAACTGGTCCTTGTCCAAGGCTGTGTTGCCCGTCAGATCATTTTGGTCATGTTCATAGTGCTGGGAATGGTTCATTTTTCACCAGGAAAGTGGGAATGTGTTGCAGGTGATGGTTAGTTGTACTGGGTTTGCGTTGTTAATGACAATCAGAATAAAAAGCCTGTCTGCTTACCATCAGGTTCACAGAGAAGGAGCTTTGTCTCAAAAACACGCTGGCAGGATTATTTAGTGATTTCATTCTCATGTGCCAAATACATTCTCTACATATCATCAAATAAATTTGGCTGTGACAGTAAATATTTGTTGAGATGATGCACTGCAGCAGTTGTGTTTTGGTAACTTTCAGTTCTGTTTCTTTCCTTCTTTGTTTGCTACATATGCATAAAATCATAGAATCCCAGACTGGTTTGGGTTGAAGGGGCTATAAATCTAAGCCAGTTCCAACCCCCTGCCACTACAGCAGCTTGCTCCAAGCCCCAGACCAGTGGTTCTATATCCATATATTGGTCACGTCAGGTGCCAGCTCTGTCCAGATGCTCAGTCAGGTGCCATTTTCCCACAAGTTCCGCTTAGCTACTATGGGAGATGGACTTAGTGAATTTGTTATCCTATTGGCTCAGTCCAAACTCAGAGCTACATAAAAAATGACCAACCTGAAATGCTCTCACTTGTAGCAACTACAGCCTTTTTATGAGAGTTTAAGAGCGAAGGGACTGAATTTCTCCCCTAAAGAAAATGCAGGAACTTTAGGCACTAGCTGCTGCTTTTTGGATGTTGTTCAGAGAACAACTCAAATCTGATCTTCAAAACTGAAAGCCACCTATTAACATGTATTCAAGAGACCAGCTGTTGCCAGGGTAAGAAAATTACTTCTCTATTCAGGAGGAAAAGGCACAAAGCAAAACTCAAGTGACCAATTTAAAACAGTATGAGCATTCTCCTTCCTCTGACTTCTTATTGTGTGTGTGTGTGCATGGGTGGGATGACTGAGGTGATTCTGTGAGAATTTACTAAGTATGTGATCTGTGAAATAAGCAGCTATTCTTTTACGGATTGATTATAGTCTGAATAATCTGGGATTATTCAAAACACAGCCCAACTTCTGTGAAAGCTTGGTTCAGTTCTTGCAAGAAACTTGTCCCTGGATCAGACTGCCTACCAAACTTGATGTTGCTGGCTATCTGCATGCCAAATGTAACTATGTATTTTACGGTTATAGATCAAGTATCCGATAGATTATACACTAATGGACCTGGTATCTGTTCAGATGGATGCTGATTATCCCTTTGGGATTTAGGGGGAAATGGAAGGGCTTTAGGTCACTGGACAATTTTAAGTGTTAAGGTGGAAAGATAAGACTTGGGGTGGAAATACAAGTCTGTTTTCTTCATGTTTGGAAAAGGTGGGTAGACGTTATCGCAGTGAAAAGTATCATGATTATGACCAAAACAATTCACAAAAGCACATTAATTTTCCTGAGTTATTTTACCCATTTTTTTCTTCTTAGAGTTGAAAGGTATTTTGTTGAATCTTTTAACTTTGTGGTGTTCAGTGGGGTGGCATTGCTTGGCATAAGCACAAAGTGGGAAAATGCTGTGGAATTTCTAATTCCTTTGAAAAGAAGTTTTTACTCCTTTCAGTTTGGGGCAAAAAAACATGTTCTTGGAAAACTGAGGCTTGATTTTCTCTCTTAACCACCTCTGTGAGTAGAGGAGAAAGGTTTATTTCCGATGTACTGGCCCTTTTGTTCCTCAGTTCCCCATTCCAGTGCGCTCCCACTGCCCACATCCCTTTCTGTCACATCCAGTGCATCACTTACCAGCAGCAGTGCTGTGTGTGGCTGGGCCAGAGCTGCATGTGTAAGATCCATTTGGCGGACTGGACTCTGCCAAGTGTATCTCAGCAGCACTCTGCCTTGATCGTTTCTGCCTTGGTTGCTTCCTTCTGCCTTTATAAGCTGGTACTTGCAGAGCTTGCAGATTTTAAGATGCATTTGGGATCCTGACTCTCCTTTTATGTGTTTGCAAGTTGTCAAGGGAAGACACACAGCAACAAACTTCATTTTCTTAGAATGTGAATGTGTGATTTCTGGGATATTAGTACAATGAAGTAAGTCAGAATTTGTTGAAAATATGGTGTTATACCATGCCCAATTCAAGTTTTTACTTGAGAATTATCACAGTATTTAGTTCTCTCTGATTGTGTTTCTATGGTCAGAAATAACTTGCAAAAAAAGATGAAATGACACTCTGGGAAATTAGAGTTGCCTCTTCAGTAAAACCTTGAAGTGGAGTAATATTAAAAGCATGAAGCTGTTTACAAGTGAACATCCCAGAGGTACTTAACTGTGGTTCGGCAGATGCAGATTGTTGATTGCATAAGGCTGCTTTTAGGCAGTACTGCCAAAGAGGGGGAGGCTCAGCAGCATTAGCACTTGTGCAGATGTGACCAGCTGAACCAAGTTCCTCAGCTGGCTGGAGATTTTGTGGTAGGGGGATTAGTTTCCAGCCAGATTAAGGACCGCATCTATCTAGCTGATTACACAACCTATAAGCACTTCCACCAGCTGCACTGGGAACACTCAGCCAAAGAAGTGGAGGGATAGTCCCTTCGACCAGAACTGCAGATTTCTATCTTCTTATGCAAATTGTAAATCTGCACCTTAAGAAATGTCTTGTTGATGAGCTGATGGGCTCAGAAGGGCTCAGCTGCTTGCATACTCTTTAAAGAGAAAGTCAAAGAGCCAAAATCTTGTTGCTCTAAACATAGTTGAGTATTCAGCGATAGTAAACTTGTATCTGAGTAAGTTCAGATATTTCAGAGCAGAAAACCCTGTAAATGTGTTTTGTACTTTTGCATGCTAAAACTGTCCTGTCTTTCATAATGTTTTGTACATTGCTAGGTTGATACTACATAAATTTCATCCCATTTTTAGCTTCAGATTAGAAGTTTCATACAGATCTCAAGGCTTCTAAAATGCTTGGAATCCAAGATGTCAGTATAACAGTGAGCTGAAATATGATGGATTAAACTGTGTTTTTGCTCTGGGGCTTCCAAGGGCTTTTTTATTTAGAGATTTATACCTTAAGAGCTAGTCTGTCATTCTAGATTCTTCACTTCCATTTCAGCTGATTTTTCAGGTTGCTTTTAGAAGACTTATCTTAAAGAGTGCATGGGAAGGCAGGTGGTGAGATGCTGATCATGGTGGCACCACTCCAAAAGCTATGGGGCTGTTTCCTGATCTGTATATTTTCAGGATCAGGTTTTAAAAACTGCCTTGGTTTCTGTTCCTCATTCCTTAGGGAAGCGCTGCTTAGGCTGGGTTGGCACAGTGTGGGTTTGGCTCAGCTTTTGCACTGCTTGGCATCTCATCGTGCCGTGGCACACTTCAGTCGCTGCAGTGCTAAATCATTGAGATGATGAAGGTACAGAACACTCGCTCCATCAAGCAAGTGGTATGGTTTTGGGCACAGCAGTGTGTATGTTGCTCTATGGCTCATTACAAAAATGTTTAGGTAGCCTAGGGACTTTGACAGATGGTTTAAGTCCTTACTTATTGTTCCTTGTGCAATAAACTTTAACAGTTTCAATGTGCAAAACAGCCTTGTCTCACCAAAGGTCATGCAGTGTTTTTCACTGGGGATTTAAATGTTAAACCTACAACAGGTAATTAATCTCTTCTTAGTAATCCTGGTTTTATTCTTGTTGGAGAAAACCCTTTGAGAAAAGCTCTGTCATGGGTCTTGAGTAGATGGTAAAGCTGTGATAGTGAATAGTTTGTTGTAATGAACCCAATTGTGAAATAAGTTTTGCCTTCTGAAGTCCAATATATTCTTCCCACCCCCGATGCTATTCACAATGATTTATTTTTTCCTTGCTTGTGATAGTCCCCTCTGGACTATGTCCATCTACAGTCTTCATGTCTTCATTGCCATCAACTGCCGTGCTCCTCATCCTGTAAGCCATGCTTCAGGTGGCACATTTTAGCTAAAACCCAACATACAGGAACTCCAGCCTGTGTTCAGGTAGGAGCTACAACGCAGTAATTACACACTTGGGTATAGCCTCTGGTGAACGTTTTCACTAGCAATACCGGTAATGAAAAGAGCTGCCTAGCAGGCAGATCAGTACTGAGCATCTATTCTATGACTGTGATACTTTGTAGATCAAATACTTGGTTTAATTTTCATATTTTACCGGAATAACCACTTACATAAAGATTTAAGCACTGGCAGTTTGAACACTGGGAAAAGATATGTGGGTTTGTGTGTACAGAAAGGCAGAGGATGCTAGCAGTGTGCTTTTTCTTCCTTTGCCAATACCTGTCCAGGACTTCCCTGTGAGCTTGCCCAAATACAGAGAAATAAATGGCTGCTATAAGGAGTGGTAAGAATTTAAACAAAACATGGGTAGCGTATTAAAAATCTCCCCTGGAGAGGGAGGTGGGTTTATGTTTCAGGAAGCTCTTTAGGTTGTTGCTTGCTGCAGTGCTTCTGGTTCTTAGTGTGAAAGAGCTGAGAATGATGCTGTGATGGTACACCCCAGTTTTAAAAGGATGTCCTGCTTGAGGGAATATTCATAGAGCTTAAGTAAGTATTATTCAGCTTTACGGTTTATTTGTGGCAATTTGAATTCAGGAAATGGCATTGTTATGCAAGAACTGGAGCAGCTAAAAGGAAAGGAGATTAATATACTAAGATTTGGAGGGGGAAGCTGGGAGGAATTAGCTCAGGCATTGATCTTCATATTTAACTAAGAAACTTTCTGTAAAAATTCCTTTTATTTCTTTGGAGCAGAATAAGGATTCAGGATCAAAAAGATGCTCTTGATGTATATAAACTGAAAATGTTTCTAATCTTTGTGCAGAAATTTCCCTACTTATTCAGGAGATCTGGGCATGCTTCACTCCAGGCGTTGCTTTCCAGGGACTCATTAAAATGACTGCACAAGTAGTATCAGATCATTTTTATTCAGCTACATTATTAACAGAATAGGAAGTTAGAGTGATTAAGCCATGAAACTGTCCCCCAGGAACACCTCCACAATTGGTTCTGATTTGATTCCAACGCTTTCTTCAGCAGAGGAGAGAGGCAGCAGTACAGAGATGAGCTTGTGTGTGCCTACAGATGGAAAGACTGGCATTTGCAGAAGAGTTTACATGCCTTATGTTTAAAATGGACAACTTCACATCAAATCCTTTTCATAAGGATGCTATATATTTAATTACTTTTATTGCTGCAAACAATAACTGCAAATCTTAAACCAGAAAATGCCCCAAATTTGTGAGATTTTGTGCCATAAATTGTATCACAAAACACCGTACAATATCCCAGTCTAAAAAGGTGCAGTATTTTGTATATCTCTGTCGCTTTACAACTTTGATGTTGTGTTGGATTTTTCTCCCCTAGTGAAAAACTTCTTTGAACGGAGGAATGAGTTTCAGAGGAGTAAAACTAGAGGATATTAATCTATAGCAAAGAAGTAATTCGAGTTCCTTGGGGAATAAGTACCTTCCCTGGGGAAGGGGAGGTGAACAAAAAAACCCAAACCACACAGCACATGCAATCCTCACAGTTTTGGAGGGAAGAATAAAGATGGTCAATAACTTAATGAAGGAAATACCTAATGAAATGTTAATATTTAAAACTACTGGCCTAAAAGCCAATTGCAAAAGGGGGTTGTACATGTAATCATTCTCAGCTGTCAACAAGAAAGCAAGGGGCTCCTTGGGGATCACTTATATCCTGTATTCACCTTGTAAGTTAAGGTCTCTGTGCTGTAACTCTCAAGGCAATGACTGTGCATGCTGAACCCTATTTTCCCTTGCAGCTGAACTGCTTTCGGGCACTCGTAGCTTCACAGGTCCTTGCAGGCAGCTGAAAGCACCATGACCTCGGTAATTCATACAGCAGCATCGGAGCAGCCTTTGCGATCCCTGATCTATGCAGTTGTGTGTTATGTGTGGGGTCTGCAGCCCAAATGCTCTGAGCCGGTAGCAGTGACAAAGTTGTGTCAGAGATGAGGAGTACATGCGGAAAATAAGGGTCCTAACTGCACAGATCTCTTCTGAGTAATATTCAGGATAGGAAAGTGAAATGTTACATACCCTGGTGTATACTTAATACTCCATTCTCTGTAAGTATATATGGTGTGTGTATTTCTTGATTACATATAGCACAAAAGAGCTGAAACTTTGAGGTAAAAACCCCAGAAGTTTAGGAAATAAGGATTTAGAGAATTGAGGATTGTAGTCACATGCACAAATATGGATCTGTAAAGTGTTAACACTTTAGGTCATCTCCAACGTGCAGATAGCAGACCTTTAAAGTAGCAATCTGTGGAAAAACCAATTGGGTAAGGGCAGCAGATCTTACCAGCCTAATGAAAAAAGAGCAATTCTAAGCTAAACCTGCAATTCCAAGAAAAGCAACGATATTTTTTGCCCATTCAAACTTCATTGCCATTAAATAATGCTTCTCAGTTTTCTACTGTTCCTCCTTTAGAAGCATGTGTTTCTTTTGGCAGGTAAGCATGCTAGAAAGCTCAGGGTAGTTTGGTTGCTTTGGAGGAGCTGGAGCTGTTTGAGAAGATAGGAATTTCTGTTTAGAATGGAAAACTGATCCTAATGGGCTCTTTGGAGACAGAATGGTCTTTCAAAAATTGTATTACTGCTGGATATTAGAAAAGTACTTTTCTGTGGAAAAATAAAGGTTTATATGTTGAAACTGAAGTATGGTGCGAGCTGAATACGTGTCCGGATACGTTCCACCACTTGCTGTTTTCAGTGTACTGCTTCGGATTGAAAGTAAGGCTCCTTGTGCTGCTTAAAAGCCTTAAGTGGAAGGTAAATGTTAGTGTGGTAGAAGGGAACTTCAGGAAAGGGCAAGTGTCATACACATTTAGCTTTGAAAAGGCAGTGTAGTGCTGTGGTTTGCTGCTTGTAATAGAGCCTGATGTGAGGAAAGGGGTATTTTATAAAAGGGAAATTGCAGTTAAGGAAATAGCATGTTCCTTGATCACTGCCATTTCAGAGTGACCTGTGGGAAAATGGTGTTTATTCTGTGTCCCGCTTTCTGGAGGCATGGGACAGGCATGAGCTCTAAGGCACCTGTGGGTTTTAAGCATTTTTATCCTGTAGCATACGGTAATTCTGCCCACTGGTTTTTGTAGGTGGGAAGGAGACTTGGCTCGTTATGGGAAGAGAAGGCAGAACATTGCCTGGATAAAATCCTCATCCCAGACCCATGGTGTTAGGAGCATTTTAATCTAATTGGAGCAAGAAATGAGGTGGTGCACCTCAAGCTGCCTAGCTCCTGTGCCTTCACCTGCTTAACAAAGGCAATGGAAGAACACAGGACCTCCCTCCTTTCCCACGGAGTATGGCTGGGTGTTCCAGCCAGCTGCTCCAGCATTTAGATCATCCCCTTTAGGATGACTTCAAAACAGAAGCAAGAATATTGTAAATAGTCTGGGATCAGATACAAGTGGAGATCTAACTAGATAATTTTTCTCATAGGCAAATCTTTGTTACTAGTAAGTATTTGAGAAAAAGCAGTTTTATACATGTAAGGTATATATTTGTAGCAGGGGACATGAAGAAAACTAAGTGACTTATATTTGGGTTCTTCTTTGGGGTTTAGATGTACACTGAAGTTCTGGCCATAACATTTAGTTTTTGCTTAAGAATAGTTCTTTTCCAAATGCTCTTACAAATCACTGTGTTGCTCTTTGTAACATATGCGTAATGGGAATATGTATTACCCACTTACCGAAGTGCAGAACTTGTGTATTTAGTCCCAGGATGAGTCTAGAGGCTATATTTCCCTGTTTCCTGTTTCTCTATATTTCACTGTCCAAGTGGGTATTTGATGTTGAATGTGAATTCTGTCTCTGGCCATACTTGGCATTTGATTCTATGCACAACCAGTCTAGACCTACGTGTGTCTACTTAAAATAACAAGTTTTACTCAATATGGCAGATGCTAAAGATCTTTAATTGTTAACCCTTTTGCATCTAATTTTTGACAGTGCAAGTTTCTTTAGGTTCCTGATGTCTTGTCTCTAATAATATGAGCTTTTTAAGAACATTTCAAGACTATTTATTGACTGAAACAGCATTTCAGAAGCCATTAGGATCTGTCTTGATTTGGTGGGGAAATCCTAGTAGATATCAAATTCTGTTTGTTTGTCTTTTGGGATAAGATTAATGAGCCTTGTAAATTATTAAAGGCTGTGCTCTCATCTTCCAGACCTGACTTCTCTGAACAGGCGCTGGATGCTAAAAGCTACTCATTAGTAGGTGAACTGATAGCTGAATGTATTTAGCACTGAGGACTTGGTGAGAGTTTCCCCGTCTGAAGAAGGGAGGAAGGCTGGCAGAAATACCTGACATGGGAAGGTGACGGTAAAAGATTTGCCATTTTGTGCGTTTATTTCTGAAGGGTTGATTGGGCTCATGCCGTGGGGTACCCAGCATGGAAAGTTATCACTGGCAAGTGGATTGAATCTTGCTTTGCACCCTCTTACTGTTCTTACAAACCCGTGAGGTGTTTTTTATAACCCTGATATAATCTGAAGTGTATTCCTGTAAATTTTATTTAGTGTATCCTCATCAGTTGTTTTAGCACAGAAAAACAGGCTGTTTAGCAAACCTAAAGCAATGAAGCAGAAGAGAGTCCCAGGTTCCGGCATGGCTACTGTAGCATCTTAGATATTATCAAAACCAGTTTCGAAGCATTATTGCCAGCCATAGGCAGAGAAAGCAGGCAATATTCTCACTGTACTCATAGCCCTTGAAATTCGAATCTGCTCGTAAAGAACTCTAGAGATAAAATGTCATGATTAGGTATCCCATTAAGAGAATATATTACTGTTTTATGTAGGATAACTTTTCTGCTAATGCACAGATTGAAAATGTTTTGTGAAAATGAATCAATACTTAAAATAAAACCCAAACCTCAAAATGCCAATTTCCTTTAAGGCACGGCTCATTCAGGATGATTAATGTCTTATATCTCCACTTAAACCCGATTAAATCTGGACTGCCGTGACCTTACTGTGTGATTTGTTCTGTGTGACTCCCACCCACCATGTGCCCATTCCCTCTGGCTCCCTGTGGTGGCACTCAGTTTCCAGCTCCATCAGCTCCCTAAAGTGGCTCCCCATGGATCATGGGAGCATCCATGTGTGAATGCAGGAAGCAGCTGAAGTTCAGAAGCCAGTGACAAGGGTAGGGCTGTGCCAGCCCAGATTTAGATGGATCTAAGATGCTGTAGATAACACACCCTTTTGAAACATCACTCATTTGCAATAGATTATCTTCGAGTTTCCGCTGAGCCTGGAAGTTTCTAGATGAAATGGATTTTAGATTAAGCTGAGAATTTGCAAAACAATAGAAGAGAGGAAAAAAAGTAGCGTGAGTCATAAGCATGGGACCTTCCACCCCTGGATGCTCAGGATGGCTGGAATCCTCGGGATTAGTTAGCAGAGTAACTGTAGCTTCCAGCGTGTAATCAGCTGCTATGTCCATTGTACTTTCAGTTTGTTGGAATGAAAGAACCAGTTTAGTCATCAAAATTTAGTGTTAGTATGAAATTCTGTAGTTTATGACCACTGCTTTGAGCAACATGGCATAGATGATGTGCTACATTAAATGCCGATGTTTGTTCAATGTTTATTAGGTTTATATGTTCTTGTTGACTTCTCATAACATCTGTGACAAGCTAGGCCCATCACAAACCACAGAAAAACCTATATATTGCTTTGGAAATTCACGATGTAATGATTGATAACGGAAAGGAGGAGAATACAATGTGTCCAGGCATGTGTATTAAACACCAGAGAAAAAGTGGAGTAATCGTAATAGAACACTGGCTGGGTACAGGATTTGCAACCTACTGTGCTGGCTTGGGGGAACTGCCAGGTTAAAACAGTAAATGAGGACTGTAAATGGTCTGTTCAGAGGTCACTGGAATTGGAGATGGTTTAACTGAGTGTGTTATAATAAAATAAAGGAGAAAAAAGTGGTAAATGGAATAACTGACCCAGCTAGAGTTAGAATAAAACCAGGATCTGGAGAAGCGAATGGCCTTTTAGCTGGCTCTTGAACTATATCCCAACCTTTTTATTTCAGTTTGAAGCATGAGCTTTCCTGCTTACCACAGCCCAATAATGCTTACTGTAAAATGGAGTTACATCTTTATTTTTGCAATTGCTGGTCTTGACCACTTTAATGTTTAGTGATAGAATTCTAGGGGAACAAATACTGCTTAGAGGCAGCTGAGGGGCAGCAAGTACCTCATACATGTGGGGCATTTTGCTTGGTCTTTCTCTGGTTGTCCTTGTCAACCATATTTATCACTAAGATACCAGAAGTCTTCTGCAAAACAGCTACAAGATTTTGATGGTGTTGAAATGCCTCACTAGAGTAACTTCAACATTGAACTTCAGATGACTCTATAAAGGATTTCTGCCTAGATTTACTACTATCACTTCCAAAGTCTCCAGTGACTCGTATCTGTTACCTATTGGCACAAAGCTCTGTGGCGTTGCCCACATAGACAGTCTCAGACACAGGGATCCATGGAAGCATTTGCCTTCTGAGGCAGCTTGACCTTCTGAACTTGGCTTTGAGGATTGGGAAGGGTTGTTCTTACTGCTTGGTTTCCCTGTCATCCTGCCTGGTGGCCCGCTGCACTCACTGGAAACTTGGAAAACCCTTGCCTTCATGGGATTTGAAGCCCACTGGTGTGTAGCAGCACCAGATGACAAGTTCACTGCTTGCTGTAACAACTGCCAGGGTGTTTCTTAGCTCTTCTGTAAATCATCAAGCAGACAGTTTGGCATCCTGGGAACATACTTGCAAACACCAAAGCATATTGTCCTCAGGAAGGAAACACTGAATTCCATCCCCATCCTCTTACAAAACCACCACTTTTTAGTCTAAATTATGACATTTTCTTAAACTCTGGAGTTTAATCAAATGGGTAGTTATTTTCATGATTTTTCTGAGGAATGCCATTCAGCAGTGGCATTATTCACAGAATAAACTTTTCTCTGTACATGAGAGAGGGTAATGTAGCCAAACTTGGCATCTAACGAAGTCTAGGAAGGTTTCTTTGCATTGAGTTCAGTTTGGGCAACTTTACATGACACGTGACTTAGATTTCAGGTAGTGTATCTGCATGGGCAAGATGAAATGTGTTTGTATTTTCTATGGAACTTGGAATTTCTGTGACTTGTGGAGTGCTTCAAAGCTACCATCTCAGTATTTAAATACCCTGAATCTGCCTCCTACTCCTTATTGCCATATCCCTTCCTCATTTTTAGTTTTATCGCTCTTTCCCACCTCTTCATGGTTCTGTAGCTTACCTTGTGTGGAGAACAGAAAGCAGATGAAAGCCAGGGTTGCATCTCCGGTGGCACAGCAGCCTGACTTCCCATCCTGTCCTGGTCATTCATTTCCACCTCTGTGCTGCCTCCGTGGTGTGCCAGCACATGTGTTTGTGCAGCCCTGTGGTGAACCCAATCAGGGAAGCGATTCAGCTGGAGAAAGAGAAGCGTGCCAAAAAAGACCAACTGCCAGCCTAAAGCAACGTCGTCTTGGGGGTTTAAGTTTATTCTTCTGCTGAGAAAATGATAATGGAGCCTCCGCCTAAAAACCAAGGTTTTGCCTAGAAGTAACTGATATGTAAATTGTGGGAGTTCAATTTACAAATGATTTAATTTAAAAATGATTGCCACTGACTAGTGCGTGTTCTTGTGTTTCAAATTCTTGCATTTGTTTCAAGTCCTTGTGTTGATTTAGCCCAGGTCAGTTCCTTACCAAGTTAAATTAAATCACTGAAGTATTCTAGAGTAAATAAAGTGTCCCCCTGCGCGCGATGCTGATGGAGCTTGGGCAAACTACTCGGTTGCTGAAGTTTACTTTGCTGCAGCAAGGTTTCCCAAGGCAGTTCCTGCAAGCCAGTAGGTTTGCAGGTTGGAGGCTTTCAGGAGCACTGCAGGTGTGCCAGTCAGCCTGTGCGCACTGGCATCAGCTGCCAGGGCCGTATCAGCAGGTCTTCAGTGTTCCTATTTATGAGCACGTTGCTCCATTGCCTCAGTTTCGGGTCCATCATTGCAAATGAGAAGGATTCCTTACGAATCAAGTAGTCACAACCAGGTTTTCCACTTATTTGTTTCTAATGCTATAGATACAGATTTGCAACTACACAGTTTGTGTGCTTGTGCTACTGTGTGGCTCGCAGATCATAGTGATAGAGCTAAAATAGATGCAGCAGTGTGGAAAGTATTCCCAAAGCAAAGTTATCTGTCAGGACATAATCCCATCCAGCAGCTTGCTGCTGCTGAGGAAGTTCCCCAGCACTCTGCCCTTCCCCTTCCTCCCCACCCATGCTGGTGCCACCACCTCAGGTCTTTGGCAGCTGATTTAACCCACTAATTCGGCACAACATGGCAGAAGTCGATGGCTTTCTGCTGTGTTAGTGAGTTGATGGGCACAGAAGAGGAAGCAGAACATGGCTGACAGCAAAGGCAGGTAAAGGAGTGAATCCACAGCCTTTCATCTATAAGGACACCCTTGTGTAACTTCACCCTTAATGATCCAGGCAATGCAGATAAGGAGCCTTGCTGAGGTCATTAACATCTCTGTGTGTAAGGTATCTAACTACAGGCCTTCTGTTGCAAGGGCTGTCTTCTGTGCTGTGTCACCTATGATACTGAAGCAAAGCTAAGATGCTGCTAGCGGTCCTAAAGTTATTTTACATGATAATTAATAGTAAGAATTAGGAAAAAGTGAGAGTACATTGTGCCAAGGACGAACCCAGTTAAGGTTGCAGCCGACTTTTCTGAAGTGAGAAACCAAGCGAAGATATATACTGTTATGTTGGCAAACTCTTTGAAGTCCAGCTAAGAGTGAAACCCAAAGCAAGGGTGCTCAGTTTGAGTTTCTGTTGAATGCCAGGAAAGAGGAAAATGTGGCTGTTACAGTATTTCTTTTACCTTCATTCTGCATACCACATAATTCAGTTCACTGCTCAGGAGGCTGCTTTAGCATAAGAGGAAGTCTGTCTCCTCATAGGTACCTTGTCTGCTGTGAAGGGGAGGGCAAGATGGTGTCAGAGGCCTGTCCCTTGGACTGGAGGAGGTGTGAGATATCATGTCCTCTCTGACCGGTGGCAAACAGCTTTGTGAGGGCACTGTTGGTTTGATTTACTGATGGCCAAACCGCTGCATGGCAGATGATGCTCTGGCCACTGGGAAAAGCAGATCAAGAAACCAGCTGAGGCTTAAAATCTGTGTAAAATGAATGAGACGATATTCATGACACAGCTTTCTCCATTTCTTGGCATCTTTTGTTGTGTGCTGTGGGAGTGGTATCTGTGCACCTGCCTCTCCTTGCTTACAGTCAGGTTATTAGTGCTCAGATCTTAGCCCAAGAGCTCCTGCTTTGCTTTCAGAATGTAACTCCAATTTGTGTCTGTCTTCCCCTTGGTTTCCCCTGTCAGGTTTTGCCTCACAAGCACACGGTGTATAGCCGAGCTGAAACACAGCTGTAGGCTAGAGCACAATTCATAACTCAGAGTTAAAAATAGAACCACAGAATGGTTGGGGTTGGAAGGAACCTTAAAGCTCATTCAGTTCCAACCCCCTGCTGTGGGCAGAGACCTTCCACTAGAGCAGCTTGCTCCAAGCCCCGTCCAGCCTGGCTTTCCCTTTATCAATACTTCCCCTTTATCTTACAAAACCACAGCTTGAGGACTTCTTGCTCCAAGGGAGAAGGGCCCAAATTCATGCACTTGATACTTTTTGCAGTTGGTTTTTACGGTGAAGCATGGACCTGTAGTTTAACTTCTGAATGTGTGTGATGAGCAAGGAAGTACAGACGCATGATGTTTTGCTTGAGTAGCTTTGTCACCATGCTTCTAAGGTTGGCTTCTTCTGGGGAGCATGTTGTGACAGCATTAGCCCTCATGGCTTGTGCCTTCTGCCATTCTTCTGTAACACACAGATGTCACATATATTAAACTCCAGTACTTGCAAGCCCTGTTACAGCCACCAGTTTTCCACTGGTTTTTGTTCTGTTGGTTTCCTACAAGAGAGGTTCTTGAACTGCAGTCAGCAAAAATATATTAAACAGCTTCTTTGTAACGGCAAAGTTTGAGTATATGCAGCAGTCTGTGTGAAACAGAGTGGCCTGTTAGCTCATTTTAAAAACAGAGGTTAGGAAACAATCTTATCCAGGTCAAGTTCCCTCTCAGCCCTCTGGCATGGAGGAAAACGCTGACAAGTGCGATGCTTTTACTCAGAGTGATTATCTTGGAGAGGAAAAGAGGCTCAGTTCAATATGCATACACAGCTTTTGAACTCTCAAGTCCTGTCTTCCTCAAAGATCAGGGAATAACCAGTTTGCTTCCCTTACATAAAGAAAATCACCTCCACGTTTCTTCAATTACGAAGAGGATTTATGGGTACCTTAGTACACCTTTCTAAATACTTCTACTTGATAAATAGCTATTTTCACGCTGGTACACATTTTCCTGTCTGTAGAAATCTTGTGTACTGCTCAAAATTCTGCATGGAAACGGATCTGAGCCTAAAAGCAAATAATGGCAGTGACTTTCAGCCGTGCTCCCCTGCACCCAGTGAGCTAATGCACGTATCTGGGGAAGATGAAGTGAAGGGAGCCTGCATGAAACCAGTCAGAGCTTCTAAGCTGCAACAATACCAAAGCATTGGCATGTTAAATAAATGGTTATAATCAATTCCTGTAGGTCAGTGCTGGCCTATTCAAAATTCCCCCAGGGTCAGAAGAGAAAGGGAGAAGGAATTTTAACCAGCTCATCTGATAGAAAAATGCCCTGCAGATGTGGCTGGAGTGAATAATGGGCAGCAGGTGACAGTGGGGAAGTTGTGGTGGAGCAGCAGCTCGGACTTTGATACATTGTGCAGAGTGGGCAGCGGAGGGGTGGGAAGAATTCCTCACCACAAACCTTGCAGAGCTCCAGGATAATACATTCCCTTTATTCCCACTGACTGCTCATGCACTGTGGCTGTTGAGAGCAGTGTTACGTCGATGAAGGGATATGCTGGACAGTTTTCAAGCATCGGAAGTGTTACCTCGTATGCAGATATCAGTGGGGTTTCTTCCATTTATGTGCATGTTTTCAAGCACAGTCATGTGTGGGAAACCTGTGACTCCTCCACTCTGTGGGAGTTTTTTCTTTAGTATTCAAAAACTTGGTATTTGAGATACTGGAGGTTAGAGGTGGGCAGTTTCTCTGAAAGATTAATAGAACCCATTCTGCAGGGCCAAGTGAACAGTATCCATCTTCACAGCTACCAAGCCTCTTGCACTCACCCTTGACCTTGTGCAGAAGCTCACAAAGGAGAGGGAAGCCTGGAGTGTGTGCGCAGAGCTTGCCCTGGGTAGATGCTCACTGCAAGGTGTTTTACCTCCGGGGGACTGGACTTGTAGTGACCTTGCCTGACCTCAGCTGGAGTTCATTAAATAACTCCTGTAGTAAAGAACAGTTGCAACAAGCTGTTTCCTACTGTACCACCAGCGCACACTCAGGTAGTGGTGAGCTGAGGAAAGCACCTCTGCCTGTAACAGGTTGTTCCTTGGTGTTCCAGTGTGGCATCCCCAGTCTGAGGAGCGCCTTTGTTCAGAGACTGACCAGGTTACTCAGATCAAAATGCCTTCTCCAGTGTTTTGGGGATACTTTTGGAAGCGAATAATAAAGATCCCTGTTACATACTGGAAAATAAAAGTTCCAGGCATTACATTTACAACTTTAAAAGGTATAAGATGACTAGTAATGATCTTCATCCTCCTTTGCCATCACCCACAGTCCATTTGTTTGCAATCTGTTTCACTCCCATTGTTTCTTTTCTTTCCTTGCAAAATATAAATGCAATTAGAATACAAAGTCTCATTAGTGTACTGCCTCTAGCACGGCTGCCTCCTTATAGATGGGGCAGAAAGATATAAAACGCAGTGAAGTGCTTAGCAGAGGGGGAAACAGCACACAAATTATTTCAGCTCTGTAAAGCATGAAGGCACAGAAAAATCGTGACTTCTACTACAAATCTTCAAGGTTTTTTTCCCCTATTTTAAATCTCCTTTTAATAATACTTGAACAGTTCTGTTGCTTGCAAATATGGAGCATCGCAATGAGCCTGCATTTATTTTCTATGTGTTTTTTTTTCCCCAAAAGAAATTTCTCTACTTTTAAATGTGTGTCTCTGTTCTCAGCACTCAAGAATTCTTTCACCCTCTTCTTCAAAGCTTCTGAATCTGCCATAAGGTCTAACTTGAAAGGAATGCAGCAGAGGAATGTGGGACGGAGAGCTGGAGGTGTGGAGCAGCACCCCTCAGTGATGGTGCACATCAGAGCACTTCAAACTGGAAGACAGGTTGAGGGAGGCCTGGAAAAGAAATCACAAATCATGATGGCATATGGGAAAGCAAATAGAGGTGGTACAAAGGAGCGAGTTTCTTATCTGGTGTGGGTTTTGTTTGTTGGGTCTTTTATTTTCCCCAACAACAGCCTGGCAGCTCAACAAATGCACAAAGGTACTTCAGGCAAAGCTGTTAAGCTGTGGAATGTCCTTCCACAGGATGTTGTGGATACAAAATTGTGAATGGGTTCAAAAGGTAATTGGATAAATTTATGAAGGAAAATTCCATGCGAGACTATCAAGTACAAAGATGCCATTTCTTTTACAGCAGATCTCCAGGCTGCAAACTGCTGGAGATGTGGGGAGGGTTTGGCAGTGGTGCTGGTTCTGCCTTTATGCTTTGGGCTGCTGCCAGAGGCAGACTAATGGACAAGCTGAACTTCTGCTCTGATCTGCTCAGCTACTGTCACCCTGTAAAGCATTTCTGTCCTTTCTGAGGCTTTCCTCAGCAGTTGTTGTATTTCTTCATCTTCTGGCTAATCCAACCAGTTCAGTTTGCTTCCTGCTGTAGTTTCTCGCTTTAGATTTATATATTGTATTAGTGGCTTTCTCATTGCAAGATCAAATGGAACTTCATTGAGAAGTCCAATGTGTGGATTGGCTCTTGTCACAAACTTAATCTGTGTTCTTGGAAGGGCTCCATTTTTGGTCCATTTAATTTATCTTAAACCTGCTTTTAAGTGAAACATTGATGAATGAGAGCAATCCATGAAGACATTTTAGCATAGTCTTTTGAAAATCAGTTTCCTAAAGATTGGTGAGATTTCTTTTCCAGACCAGACTTAAATTAATAGTGTTCTGAAATGTCAAAGCTGGTAAAACTATTAAAAAGAAAGGGAATTTTGACTAATGGCCCGTGTATATGGCTTAACAGTTAAGTACATTTCTGACTCCAGTGATTAGAAACACTCAGCTGAGTGATGTTTTGGGTTAAAGCTGAGTCGGTTTTCTGGGCTAAATACTTCAGTGGCAACCCACATAGAGAAGGGCAGTTCCAGTGGAAGTGAATCTGGGAACTGTGTGTTTGACAAGCCAGGGAAATGGCAGAATTAAGGGGTGGGAATCAAGATTCCATTGTGGCAGAGCCATTAAGGTCATTCCTAAAACTGCATATTTCACAATTGCCCCTAAGTGCTGGTGGTATTCCCATGTCTGTGGTTTGGTTCCAGGGACACACAGGATCAACAGAGATGGAGTCTCAATCTTGGCAAAAGAGGCAGTGTGAGGAATGAGCAGTGGGTTTGTGTACAGTGTACCTGGCAGCAGCCCCACAAGTGCAGAGGGCTGCATTGATCTGCTGTCCTTCTGAACACGATGCACCCAAGGAGGGCTTGCAGTTCATACTGTGCTTGCTATGGTACTCAGATTGCAGCCCTACCGAGGTTCTCTCCAGTACACTGATTCTGGGGGCTGCTCACTTGCTTTCATCTGTGGTATTAACCTATTGAGCAGGCTGGAAACGGCCTTTATTCCTCTTCTCTCAGGGAATGCATTCATTTCATATGGGCAGGTTTCACAAGGAGAATGCCACGAGTGTGCTCAGTCTGCCAGTTTCTCTTCACATCACAGTGCAGGAAGGTTTTCTGATAACCTTTGTCATACGTCCCCAAGTGTTGGCTCCTGTGGGGAGGGTACTTACAGCTGGCAGCCCCAGTCTGAGGCAGCGTGTTAACGGTGGTCTTGTTTGAGATGCAGCCCTGGAGTGCTCTCAGGAAATACATTGCCATGTCACGTTTGTTGATTTGGAACCAGAGAATCCAGGTCATAGACTCGAGAGCAAGGAAAGTGGCATTTGCAGCAGGGTGTAATTTTATTTTTATGGTCCCAAGCATTCTTTTGTTTGCAATTTTGGCTTAATATATTCCTGATACCTTAGAAAAGAAGTACACAGGAAGGGGGGGGGGGGGGAGCTGAGTTGCTTTTTTTGTCCTTGCTGTCTCTAGCTCATAGAAATGTATTTATTCTGTAAAGATCAAAGGTGACCTGAAAAGAGGCTTTATAAGAGATTCTTCATCCAAATGATACTTTTTCCAATACAAAGCATTGGGGGAAGGAGGGGAGGGAAAAGGAAAACTTTAAGTTAGTTGTCTCAAGCTTTGGGTCCACTCAAAGTTCTTACTTGCACAAGAGATCTTGTTTCTACCGGAATTGCTGATAAGCCGGTGAGTAAAGTATGTGCTAACAAAAGTCATGTTAAGTCTTTTAATGCAGGTCTCTCCTCTGCTCTCATGCACACACTGGGGGGGTTCATTAATTCTCTGAAGAGATCCCAGGACACTTTTTAAGAGCAGATCTACTTTTTGATGCTGTCATTTGAGATCATACATTTTCTTTTCATGTGACTCTTTTCAGGTGTGTTTTAACATTCCTACTGGCACCTAAAATGTATGAAGTGAAATGATGACAGTACTGCTTCTAATGCTTCTGAAACCACCTTTAAAGTTGGCCTCTCGTGACCTGTCAACTCAAATGATTACATTTGCACAGGTAGAGCCTGTGCAATTAAAACATCTGTAATTTGTCTGCCTTCTATGGTAATGTTCACAGGTTATCTTCAAGAGAAGATAAGCCCATTTGTTTGTGACCCATTTGAAATACTGCTTAATACATTTCTTTAAGGATTGAAAGGAAAGGGTGGGAAGGTGATGGCAAATCCCAGTGTATGGAGCTGTAGAAGTCTTGTCAAAGTCCAAGTAGTTGAGACACTTGAAGTGATCTTGCTTATTTAAACAAGGAATGAAGGATTTGCTCAGGAAAGTCGTGCACTTTAACTTGTGTAAAACACAGTGAGAAAGGTCCTGAGAGATGAGAACAAGGCACATGTCTTGGATAGGATTAGTGGGGTTCAGGGCTATGTGTATGCACGGGTGGAGTAGGTTATTTCCAGTGCTGAGGTTACTCTAGGGAAAACTTAAGCCAGTTGATTTCTCAGAGTCTTCAAATTTACACACATACAAATGTTGGTAGCACTTCAGTATTGTCTGTAGTTGTTTGTTACCTTTTAAATAGCAACAACATGAGAAGAGCAAAGTATTTCTTTGTGGGGAAAAGAAACAAAATGTTCATAATATAAACCAAGCAGTAGATGTAGTGTCTTCAGATGCTACAAACATGAGGACGTTGTGTTCATACTTGAATTTCAAAACCCCTGAACTTGAAAAACCCTTTACTTAAAACACGTTTTCGGAGATGATTTAGAGAAGCCTGGAGGAAAAGTGTGTCTCTTAATCCCCCACAAGTTAAGGTTGTACCATTCTTGTGCAAGGAGGCAGACACTTCAGCAGAAACACTTTGGAGGAGAAAACTATCAGAACAAACAAAAGCCCCGAGGAGTTTTGCTGTTTTCCATCAGTGATGATGAGCCCTGCCATACGCTGCAGGCAGAAGTTGTCCTGTCAGGTTGAAGTGCACGGTGCTGGTATGTGTATCTGTACATGGAAGGGAACGCACGTGTTTTAGGAGGGTTCTGTAGACAGCTTGAAGCTTAAGCAGCAGGGTGCTCAGGCTACTAAAGCAAAGGAGAGGATTGCAAAGCAAGGTGTACTTTGCAGGGTTTTGGTTGGGATTTTCTTACCTGCAGAAGCGGTGTGTGTCCATCCTGCTACGTTAACCCACTTCTGAAAGGTGTAGTGGAGTGAAACAATTTCATGTGCCTACACAGACACATCGTGTTCAGAATTTATGGCAAGGTGAGTACAGGATATTGCAGAGCAATTAGATTCTGAGGTACTTCTAATAAAAAGAAAGCCTGAAGTCCGTGACTCCTGTATTCAAAAACATGTAGTGCTTGTATCGTGTACAAAGGAAATCACTCAAACTCTGCTACTTCAGCATTGCTTCTCTTCGCACTCCACTTGCTTATCTTTTGCAAGAGCTCCTGTCAGGCAATACTTGTGCCTTTCGCTTCTGCCAATCCATGATGATGATCTTGAAACTATTCTGCAGTGGCAACTTGCAGTACTTGAGTAAATTGGGGCTTTTGTCAGATAAATTGCATTGGTAAAAATTCTCTTGATCCCAAAAACCTTTATCTTCCCATTAAATATATATGTATTCTCCAACTCCCATTCTTCCCCTGTAATCTGTAAAGCACAGTGTCTGATGTGGTTCTTTGTTAATTTCAGAGATAATTTCTAGCCTGTCAAAGACCTTCTGTCTCAACAACTTTGAGACAGAGATTTTGAAGGAGATGATAAAGTGCAGCTGCCAGATTAACAGACATAAGGGACTGGAAGGGGAGGATCTCGCAGATGGTTCTAATAAAACTCGGCAAACAGCAAAGGAGTGTGGTGCTGGGTGGGGGAGAGGATTGAAATTCACATTGTAATCCCAGTGCGAGTTTGGGGTTTGGTTTGTGAAGGAAAGTTGCATAAACAGCCCTTTGAGGGCTTGGGCTGGCCTGGGGAGTTTATTGTTGCTTTCCATTTCTCCTGTTGCTATAGCACTGCTGATTTTTCCTCCTTCCTGTATCCCTGTGTCCATATTGCTACCTGAGGCTTGTATTGCTGTGCCAAGAGTCCTCTGGAAAGCCACGTGCAGATAGTCACGAGATGTCTGTGCACAGGCAATGCCGGTACCAGCAGGAAACATTGCTTCTGGTTGCAGCAAAGAACAGTAAAAATGATGCAGTAGATTTCTGTTGCTTTATTGACATGTGCTGCTCCTGTTCCCATCTTCTATCCCATGGCCTCCTTCACAGCACTACACAGCTCTTCGTTGTTTTAGGAGGCTCCTACTGGCTAAGCTTGAAACTCTCTTCCAAGCTTTAATAAACCATGTGCCTCTTTTAATCTGTAAGAGGTTTGTACTACATGATTCATTCATAGGGATGGGACTAGTAGTACCTCCTGTCTTCTTTCTGCTGTCTCCTCTTATTAAATAATAGTAGGTCTGTAATATTAGGCCAAAAATTAATGATTAAAAATTGCAGTAGGAAAGATGCAGCTGAAGGCCTGGATAGTCCCTGGTGGCCTCAGAATTCAGTCGCTGGTTCTTCTTGATGTGACTCTTCAGGCTTCTTTGGTGAGGGGTGAGGGTAGCTGGTTTTTGGTTTTAACCATTTCAAATCAGACATGCTGTATGTTATATCTTGAGCTTGGGTTTCTATCATGGTGGCTCATGGCAAAGTATTTTATTTGGTGAAAGAAAATGTGTTCCCAATGAATAGGCCCAACATGGTGTCACTTCTAGGTACACTTGGTAGATTTGTGTTCTAGAAAGTCAGTTTGATGACAGTGAGTTGTACCCAGCTTTTTCGGGTGGCTATGACAGCTACAAGACGTGGTGTTTTCTCTTCCATTTGGGGCCAGCTGGATCTGGTCCCAGAACGGGAGGTGGATGTATAGTCAGAGTTTGGTTTCAACCTGTGTCTGGATGATCAGCCTGTGTTAAGTATAGCTGGTGGTGGTTCTGGGCAGAGAACCTTCCTTCCGCCTCATTTCCAGAACCAAAGTAATTAATGCTGTTTTTTTCTACTCTTGCTAATCTTTCCTTCCTTCCGTGAAAGGAATCGTGTTCTGAGAGCACACAGACTTTCAAGCCTACACAGTAGCCCTTTGGGATGTGTCTTCATCTTGTGGAATCAAAAGATTTTCAGATCAATGGTTCAGGAGTAGCAAATCCTTCAACAGATACTTGTTTTTAAGAGTCCTTAAGGATGAGCAAGTTAATAAGTAATTCCATGAATCTCTCCATGAATCAGTTCTGTTTTAGGCAGTATATTTATGCTAGATTTAATATTTTTCAAAGTAAGAAAAGTTTTGCCTTTTAAACTCCCTTTTTGTGCCTTTTCTCCTGTGCATCTCTGAATTTGTATTGAAAACAAGTACATCTGGAAAGGAAGGCATGTTCCCTGCACTAATTCATTCCCTTTATCTCCTTTAAAAGTAGATGTAGCTTACAGCATTTCTTCACCCAAGGAGATAATGTAGAAGCGAAGGGGTTATTACCCTCCAAACCCAGAATACTATATCCCTGTCTGTTACCACGTTGAGGGTTAGGCAGTGCCGCTTGAGCACACCATCACCCGAGCAGCCTGGCTGCACGTACAGCGCTATCCCCTCGCACTTGAGCCGGAGCTCTGGAAGCACTGGTCTTTCAGAGCAGGATATTCCATGCCAGACTCGTTGGCAAAGCTGTCACGTGGCCGTTGTGTGTAGGAGGCCTGTGAAATCTGCTGGAAGGAAATCCCATGGTTTAATGAAGTGTTTTGGTGGTCGATCTTGACCCCGGGATACTCTGTTCTGCTTTGCTGATGCAATCAGGTTGGGAATAATGTGTCTCCCCTCCCTTTAGTGTATCGTGCAAAAAGGATATCCTAATGCGTGTATTGATAACGGTGCGTTTTTCCAGGGTTTTGTGTCCAAGATATCAACATGCTGAGACATAAAACAGCATAAATGTTGCCAGAATCCTACTAGCCTGGCAAATCTGAGAGCCATCTGAAAGTGAACAGTTCTTAGGATGGAAATCAGGCCCCGTACAGAACGCTCAAGTACCACCAGCCGTTCGCAGCCATGAAGAGTTCACGTGCAGGCAACATGAATAGGAAAAATATTTCCCAAATGGGGGCTTTGTTTCCTTTCGGGTTTGCGGCAGTTTGTGCTCCTCGCACAGCCGGCAATCATAACTTGTATGGTGGCTTTTGAAAGGGAGACTTCCTGTTACTAATCTTGTAATTAGGTGCCCTTTTATTCATGGGCTGTCACTCGGATTGACAGGACAGATCGCTCCCGGCGCTGGCAGTTGCTAGAAAGTCGGGCTGTGTTGCAGAAATGGCTGGTGATTCATTTGTTTAGCATTCCTCGCTCTTTGTTTTGCGAGGACAGCTTGTGTGGCACCGAATCACATGGCAGCTCTTTTCACACCCCGCTTCTGCTGCCTGCAGCCTTGCGGAAAGCCGAGGGGAAAACGGAGAGGGGTTTATCCGCAGCTCCATTTACTCCAGCCATGCTCATTGTCTATTGAGAGCAGCAGCTAAAAGGAAGGATTTTGTGTCATCTTTATCGCTTAACTTGAAATGTTGTAAATTCAATGTAAGTGTATGCGGAGCGGTCAGGGTGTGTGCCAGGGTTTGGCTCTTTTTGAGTGGTAAATTGCATTGTATAAGTCTGCGTGCTGTTTGTGAGTACAATATCAACTTTATTTATGGCCTCCAATACCACTTGTTGACTTTTCATAGGCAATGAGCTTATGTTGGAAGCAAAATGTTTTCAGTGGCACCTAGAAGACATAATGTAATGGCAGGTTTAAAACACACCGAAGTGTTCCTCGCAAGCCACAGGAGCACCTGATTTATGGAAAGCTGTGGTAGGGAATCTGTGCCACCTCCAGCTGTGGCAGAGCTGTCAGAGTGCAATCCTGCAAGGAAAGGCAAATGGCAAGCACAGCCCTTTGCTGCTGCTCTGCAATGTCTGCAGAGTTCCAGGACTTAAAAATGCCTGCGTGCAGCTGAAACCAAGAATATGAATGTCAAGGTTGGGGTTTTCATAGCATTCCAGCTTATCTACACTTAGAGAAGTAGCACATTTACAATTGTGACATCGTTTGGTTTTGTTAAGATGTTCTTAGGTTTGGTTTTGGCTTAGGTAAGTCCCTGGGATAACCATGACAATGTTACATACACTATTTGCTAGCCATTGGTGAAATTTAGTATTGCTCTACTATTTCTACCTTTAATCTGTCTATTTTGAGGCAGGCACAGATGTAGCTATGACAAGGTTTTCCCATCTTGGTGTTTCCCATAGAGATGTGCCTAGAGATACCTACAATTTGGGAACAGTATGGCACCCCATGGCCACCTCCAGCACTGAAGGAGAAGAAATGCATCCCCCTCCCCTAGCCAGCCTCTGTACATTGAGTGTGCTGCCTGAAATTCACAGAGCTCCCAGTTTATATATTCCCAATTTAAATCTTCTGGAAGGGGTTAAAATTTCACACAAACACATCCCTTTAATGAGGGACTTTACATCTGGGTTCAGTGCAGCTGTTCCAGGCCTTAAAAGTGTTTGTTGATTCCTCTGTTCTTCAGGGCTGCTTTTCTTAATTCACGTAGCTCTCTAATATGCACTAGTGCTGCTGCTGCTGGGTGAGTGAGGTTCTCAAACACCTCAGGACTGGGATGCTCTCTCACCACTCTTTCTGGAGCCTTTGCAGGGCTCTGGTCTCCTTTCTGGTTGTCCCCTACATTGTATTTCCAACTAATCCCATCTGTGAAAGCAGAGTGGTTGGGAGGAGAACATTAACTCTCCATCCAGAGTAAGCTCTTGACTTCTCTCTAGTATCTCCATTTAGATGAGGAGCCTCAAGTTGAAGTTCAAGACTAAGTTTGTGGCTATTCCTTTATCTGTCTTTAGCATTATTCATTCCATTTTTAAGGACATCAATACGTGTTTGCTGTTATGATGGCCCATACTCATCTCGGGTTGCTGCTCCTCTGCAAAACTACTTCAGCATCTTCCTTCCAAATGTCCAAAAAAATTGGTTTTGTAGCAATAACAGAAGGCATTTTGCTGATGCTGCTCGGCAGCTGATGGTTCTGCTTGTCACGCTCATCAGTGCTGCCTCGCTACTGTACAGCCTGGGTGTGCTCAGCAGCCTTTTCGCATTAGTAACAAAGCGCTTTGCTCCATCTCATCTGTGGCTTTCCTAATACAAGTAATTGCTCTGGGCATTAGTGTTTACTTTCTTTCCACCAACTTTGGCATCCACAAATGTGGTTATACTTGAAGGCACAGGAGCAGAATGCTGAGCTGGGGGGAGAGAAGAAAAGCCCAACCCAAAACACCCGAAAGAACTGACTGTTCAGTTATACTGGATTCAGGTGAAGGTTATTTATCTGAGCAGCTAACTCCATGCAAGTCTAACCACCACAGATGCTAATATGCAAAGATAAGTAACATAACGTGAAGTTGTTAAGATTACTTGTTCCTTTTTCCTTGTAAAGTCTGCAGTGATACCTGCTGCCTTCTACAGGGTGTGTGCTCCAGCCCCTGCTTTCATGGCAAAGCTCATAGTGTGGCTGTATAGCAGGTAGAATTGAAAGCCACTGCAGCAGTGTGCTTCTGGGGTTTGAAAAGAAATGGGCGTGCTGAGGAAGAGGAGGAGAGCCTGGTGTGGCAGCGATGCAGCCAGAATCCCCCGAAGAATCCAGGTGTCTCTTTATAGCTTGTGTAGCATTTGGGAGATCAGAAGGTCACTAAAGAAGGAAAACTGGCAGTATTTACACCTCTGAAACTGGTTTGAAATAAGGCCATTGTCTGTCTTTTACAGAAGATGTTGCTGTCCTGACCAGTGACCATGAAGAGAAGGGGATGAAGAGAATTCGTCTGGAGAAGTGAGAAGCTTTGGAGTTCTCTGCAGGATTTACTGCCAGTAGCTGCAGAAGGTTTTGCAAAGAGACCATTGATGCTGGAATGGATGAAATGCCTCAAAATTAAGCGGTAACTAAGCTTTCTGACATCTTATTTCCCTCCTACAGTATCGTAAGGTAATTTATATGGATTATAGAGAATGTTGGTTTACTACTACTAGAGTTTAAATAGAGCAATCTTACAATAGCCAAATACTGGACGAATCTGTAAATTTTGATTTTTTAATCGTTTATTAGCAAGAAGTTGGGATTTCATTACCTGATGGTTTACTTTATGGTAGTTGAAATTTCTTCCCAAGGGTTTATTCCATCTGTTCATCACTGAAAAACAAAATCGGGTTTTGCTATTGCTCTCTATTAGTAACCATCTTCCTACCAAATGCCTAGCAAAGCTGCAGTGTGGAACAAGTTGTAGAAGCATCTCTCTATCTCTTCTTAGTTAGATGGTCAGTAATTAAGTGGAACTCCTGAAACATGCAACAAGACTCACAGAGCACACTGGGAAGGTTGCTCATTTCTGCCAACCATCAGCAGCTCCTGGTATCTCTTTTGTATTTCCACTTTTTTCTTTTCTTTGCTGTTCTTACTTGATTATCCTGTTCTCTGCCCCTCATCCACTCAGAATGGGATATGAAACATCTCAAGTAGCTTTATCTTGTATTTGAGACCTGTACTGCATCTTCACCAGGGCAGTGTACTAGCCAGAATACTAAAACGTGCTACTTCTTAATGTTGAAGTGGGAGTAGCAAGACCCCAGCTTCTCCTGGCTACCCGACTGTAGGCTTTGTCCCTTTGTAGAAGTGGCTGAAGTGTAATCCCTTAGAAGGTTTAAGGGGCCGGGGGGAGAGGGAAAGTTACAACACCTTTAGTACAGTAAAATGATGATTTGATGTCTTTTGAGAGCAGAGATTGAGGTCTCTCTGCTTTTGCCAAAGCCTCACTGAACCTGCGTACAACAGGATTTTCCCTAGTTTGATTCCACTGATGGAAACCAGTCATGTTAACTGCATGTATCAGAAATGCCATACAGCCACATTGCTTCCATTTGGCATGAATTAAAGAAAAAAAGAAAGAAATTTCTGTGTTGTGGTTTTGTTTGCTACAATTTCAAACTGTTAAGAACTTGGGTTTTCAGGCATTGATAGGAGTTCTTTCTTACACTGCCCTCTATCCTCGAGAAGGAGCAGGTCTGACAGTATTTATGTGACTTTTGACCTTACAAGTATAGCTATTCTCCTTTACCAGACCAGGTACAGTATTTATTCCACCTGTATATCATAGTGCCCAGAATAATTCCGTCCTAACTTTGGTGAGGTTTAAAGGCAGGACTGTGGACAGTGTTCAGCATTAATGTAACAGTTGCTATCTGAAATCCACAGTGAGATTTCGGTCTCTTGTGAGAGCAGTCAGGCCAGCACTCCCAGCTGAGAACTCACAGCTTGGCCAACGCATCACTTGGACAATAGGCTGCTGGGATTTTTCCCTAACTGATTTTCCATCTTTATCAGTTGTCTGCTTTGTTGCCAGAGTGGCTTGTGTATTGTATTTATTTATCCTACTGCATGGGCAAGAAGGGAATGCTTACAGCTTCCATTCATCTGCAGTGCTGACAAATGAGGCTCAAAGAGGACTTACAAGAGAAATGTTTTTCTTCTTTCATGTTTTCAAATTTACTGGGCTCTTTAATGCTTTTCTCTGTTCTTCTGTTCACTTCTGTGGTCTTTTCCCTTGGAATGTGTGCACATAGAGATCTCCAATTCATTGACGTGTCTAATGAGAACAAGAGCAAAAGACAGTTCTGGTGCTCACATCCTTATTTTGCAGCAGCTGTGGAGATGGAGCGCTGTTGTCTGCCTTCAGGTTTCTATAAAGCACTTTAGAGCCCAGAAATACTAGCAGCAGAAATACCAGTAATGCTGATCACAAACTTACTCATTCTTCCTAAGGGGAAAGTACCACTTCAGCATATCTGTGTTCAATAGTAGTAGAAGATACAAATAGTTTACAACCATCGTTTTAGAGGAGGAATTCTTGGAAAGCTGGAAGGTGATGCTACCTTGTATGTTGCTGCCTGACAGAGCAACTACTTCATTATACATCCAGCCTTTGCCAAAACAGCACTAACTACATCTACCAGGAAGAGTGGCTTCAGCTGAGGGAATAGGTTCCCATCGTTGTTGCTGTATTCAGATGACTGTTATCTACCTGATAAAAGCGACAATCAGTGCCCCTGGAACAGGACTAACAACGCTGTGCGATAAATCTCTGTGCTGGCACAGGAAGGTCTTCACGGGCTGAGCATCAAGAGGTTTGTGTATCTGGGGAAGTGCTGAGTGAGCCAAGGGAGAGGTCTGGATGGAGCTGGGGCTGCTGCTTTGGGCAGATTTCTTCCTGCTGGAGGTGCTGCGGGTGCTTAGGTGGGAACTGAGCGAGGGTGCCACGTGAACAGATTGTTTCTGTCTCCAAGAACAGCTGGAGGATGTTGCATGGGAGGTGCTCTTGGCTCAGGGATTCAAGATGGGAGGGTTTTCTCTCAGCTTGAGAACACATTTTTTCCACTTGACTCACTGAGTGAAATTGAAATGAGTGATAAAATTTCCAAAAGGACTGTGGAATTGGTTGCAATAATAAAAAGTGCATTTATCATCAGGAAGGAAGAGCAAAACAAGGGGAAAGAGTCAGTGAAGAGGAAGTCACCACCTTCTCACCAACAATGGAAGGCTGTGGGCAGCAGCACACCCACCCCTCTGTCACAGCCACATGGAATTCGCCATTGGAGAGAATTCCTCTGGCCCGACTGCCAGCCGCCTCTCCCACATGCAGTACCCATACGCCTTTCTGTAGGGACACTCCATTCAAAAGACATTACCCTACCAACGTGTTTGCATAGGTTAATGCATGAAAGGAAACTGCCCACTAATTCCTACAGAGCCCATTTTTTTCCCAGGAACAACACCAGCCTTTGTTTCTTCTCTGTGGCTTGGCACGCAGAGCAAAGAAGGAACATAAAATACTGGCGCTGGAGCCTGCTGTGATTGATGTATCCTGGAGATAAAGGTACCTGCACAAGGCAGGGAGGGGCTATTGGCTTAAATGTATTTTTAAGATAATAACCATAAAAATAGTCTTTTAATGATTTTACTTCTCTCTGCTGCGTTTCCTTTGTGCATTCCTGAGCACTTTGCCAGGCTTCAACTACTGTCTCAATTACTTTGTGCTTCCAGTTTGAAAAAGCTTTGGAGCAGGGGCACCGTGTCCCATGTGCTTCTGGTCCAGGCCAGGCCGCTGCCTCTCCCACCAGTGGTGCAGGAATTGCAGAACTGCATCACTAAGACAGGGAAGAGGGAGGAAACGTTTGAATTTCCATTACCTATGGGCAAAAGAAGGATTCAAACCCCAGGATTTTAGCTCTATGTCAAGAGTAGCTAAAGATACTGAATCCAGCATCTGTTCGGGCTTGAGAGGGGGTGTTTAAGAAAGATTTTGCTCTTCCCCTGAGACCTGCCTTGCGTGGTGTTTGGGTCCAACCAGGCTCTTTCAGCTGAGGTATAAATGACTGAAGACAGTGATTCAAAATGGAAACATTGACAGACTCCGAGCAACAATAACATACAAATATTTATTTAACGTCCCTCTGTGCAGTTCTTTCCAAAGGGCACTTGTGATTTCTCACTCGCCTGCATGAGTCTCCATTTTCACCTCTGCTTATCTGTGAAATGTCCCATCACAGGTATGTTATAAATACTGTCCTTGTCAGTTCAGCTGTCCAAAGGAGGCTGCTACTTCTGTTTGTTGGATTCTTGCTGTTTTGATGCTGTCCCTGGAAACTTCAAATAAGCAGGACAGGCACAGTGGAAAAACCATCTCCTGAACTTATAAAGCTCCAAACCATCACTGCTCTTGATTTGAAGCAGGTTCCTGTGTTTTACATCAAATCAACTCCAGGCACACTGCTGGGTATCAGATCTAGCTCTTCTTGATGGATGGCAGATTGCTTATTGGGGCAGCAGTGGATTTTCGGCGATTGGAGACTGGAGTCCTTGTTTATGGTGAGGTCTCCAGTTCTCATTTGCTCAATACTTGTAACAACTTCACCCTCCCTTAATTCCTTTGATTTCTATCCTCTGCCACTACTGTGTTTCACTTTGTCATTTCATTTGTCGCTGTTCATTTGGTGATAATTAGATTATGTTTTTCATGCTGGGTCCTTTCATTTTTCTCTAGCCTGTGATGTGATGTGGTCTTGGCAAGAAACACATTTCCATTCTCAGCAGAACCCAACCAAACCTGAACACATCTCAGATGTGTCTGCTAATTAAAAAAATGATTGACTTCTAGGCTTGGAAAAAGATAATCAACACACTTGAACCTGCCTCAAGCAAGATTGTATGAGGAAGAATAACTTCCTTATTGAGCTGGAAAAGATTACGTATGTGGTTGCCATTATTATTGTTTAGAGTGCTGTCCAGATACCCAGGAGTTCTACCTATCCTATTGGGGCCATTTCTTTGCTAGAATCTGTAAATCACAGTTGTTCCATTAGCTCCATGCTCTCCTTGTTAGGAAGTGGCACATAGGCCATTAGGTAAATACCAAACTGCTGGCCTGTCTGTTAATATTAAGAGCAGAGTGAGGGAATGAAGGAACAGAAAGTAGCTGCATCTAAAAATATACCTGAGAAACAGACCCAAGGCAGCAGCACTGCTTGCTGTTTTAGGAGAGGACTCGGAGGGTTTCTTAGCCATTTATCCTTTCCAACAGGAATCTGCTTAAGTCTCATCAGTGTATCTCCCTGAAACTGCTTTCAGAAACAATTGCTGCTGATGCACAGGCTTTTTCCCTTGTTCTTACAAAGCTGGATGTTTTCAGCCCAGTCATCATTATCTTTAATACAACCATTAGCATACATATATGCTTGAAGCACAAACGCTTCAGAGGTGTATAGGAGAGTTTTAACACACTTCAAAATAATCCAAAAAACCCTTTCATTTTCAGCAATTCTTTATGCGAGTTAACCTATATTTTTGCTAAGCTTTTACTTTTATTCCATTGCTTTCCATTTCTGGTACTCAAACCCTGTGTATTCTCCAGAGCCAGCCCTCAGGTTGCCCTTTGAGTTGCCCTGTTGTGGTGACGCTGTGTGGTTTGCGTTACAGCAGCATTCCAAAGATACCAAACAAAACGGAGACTTTTCCTACTGAAGGCCTATGTGGGGCAGTGTGCAAACAGGATTGGGGTTATTTATTTCTCAGCCCCAGATAAGAAGGTGTGAGCGCAAAGAGAATACAAAATGCAAAGAATCCCAGTTCCAGATTCCTTAGATTCTTGCCTCCCCACCCAGATCTTTTCAGAACGCTGCAGTGTGCTCCTGAGGCGCGTGATGGTTTTCTTCCTTGTAGCCCTACCCAAGACCTACCCTAACAAATATCGATCGCTTACAGTTCTCATTGCACTGTTTCTTTGCCAGCAACTTTGTGGTGGTTTCCTCTATTTACAGACATCTTTCCCATGTTAAAATATCTCCGGTTTTCCTCAGGAGATTCCTTGAATAGTCGCTAGACATGGAGGCTGCAGGAGCTGCTGCTTGATAAAAGCAGTGACAAAATGTTTTGATCACTGCAGCACGAACCGGCTCTGTAACTGGCCAGAGGGACTGGGCCTCTCTCAAAACTCATATTCTCAGGGAAAGGACTGCTGAAAATAGCATTGGGAAAGGCAACTTTTCTTGTTTGTGCTGATTTCCTCTTTCAGATTCGGGTGGTTTTGTTGCAAACACAATCCAGGTACAGACCAACAGCAAACTGTGGTTCATCACAAGCAGGAGGGATGTGTTAGCAGCAGGTTTGCCTCCCAAACATTTCAGGCTACTTGAGCACTCTCTCTGCCATCCCTTTCTGTAATAGCTTTGGAATTTGTGCATTGGCACTCACATCGGTACTTTTGGCATAGTGCTGTTTGGTTTCAACAGCCCTATAAAGCTTACTTGGGAAGACACACAAGCCTGCAGATTTAAAGGCAGCATGCCGTGAGGAATGAAGGTGTATTACTACAGTAATGCTTAGCAGAACATTTTTGGGTTTATTTTATCACGTCAGTGTTGTGGCTTCAGTGTATTTAAGTTTAGGGCTTAAACTGAGTGAATTTATAGGCGTTAAATTATAAATATAATACAATTTATTAAAAATAATTTATAATGTAATAGAAATATAATATTAAATTAGAATATAAATTATAATTATATTACTGTGCCTTTTTAATGGAAAAACATGCTTCTTCTGCGGCTAATGAAAGATAGCACCAAGCTCTTCGAAGGAAAATTCATCCTGTCTTACTGTATGCCTGTGTTACTGATTTGCAGGACTTGAGCTGATAATATCCATTAAGCTTGATTTTAGTGATGGATATAAAAATTAACCTTGAATATCTGTGTGGTGGTGACATACTTGAGTGTTGCATCAGTCAGTATTTGGTTAATTATCCAAGTATCCCTGCAAAAAGAGCAGGCTCCAGCTGGCTGTAATTAGGGCTGAATTGTTCCATGCCTTCAAGACAATTTTTACATTCATGGGATCTGCAGCTTTCTGTTGTCCTCATTTCCTGTAACATAAAAGTACTTGTAGCTCAAAGAATTAAAGGGGGGCAAATGGGGAGAGAGGCTCTGCGGATAAATCTTGCTAACATCCTTAGAGGTCTGAGTGAGAAATATGCATTGCAAGTTTAAAAAACAATAAAAAGGAAAAAAGGCAAAGAAAAAAGGGAAAAATCTAACAGGGTCCTAGCCACAAAGTGCTGTTTCACTTGATGAGAAGAAAAGGTGGATCTTTAGAAAGCACAGTGGGTTCTATAAAAGCTGAAATCTGTGCTCTGTAAATCTTGGTCTTAATGAGAGACCACCAGGCTGCGTAGGAAGAAACTTGGATAGCAAATCAGGAAGGCATGTGACATAAAACAGTCAATGGAGATTCAGTAATTCAGTAGCCATGGGATACAGCACTAACAGTGAGATATATCACATCCAATTTGTTGAAGTAAGTCTCCCCTTTTTGTCCTTGTGCTGTGGAATTACTGGCACTGCAGTACTCGTATTTGCTCTTATGGATGTCCTAGCTGCAGGAGATGCCCCTCAGCGTGCTTTCTCCCTTCAGTATTAGGGTCATCATGAGCTGTACTCTGTGCAGCCTCTGTTGTTATCAGCCTTTATTTTAACCCATGATCAAGACTAGCAAGTTCTCAAATTATTACTCTTTTTGGGGAAGAAATAGCTTTTTGTTTAATTTGCATATAAAATTGCACATTTGTATTTCAGTAGTACCCAATGGGGAAGGTACATGCCAGAACTGTGGAAAAAAAAAGAAAGTGGTGGTGGGGTGCAAGTAACATGATTATTTTAAGAGCATCTGTAAATAGGTAGTTCCAGTCCGTAGCCGAGTATCTTGAGATCAGGTAAAACAAGGTGGTCATGTCTGTGATTTACCTGAGCCACTCACAGTTCCCAAGAAAACCATTTGGCCCTAGGGAATCTGTTGGACAGAAGGGTGGTGCTCCCCCTTGCAGGGAGGTTGTGCCACGCTGCTCCAGCAATCTGAAATGAGTGAAGTGTTCCTCTGACAGCTTGAGCAGAGTGGAAGCTTTTATGCAGCATGGTAGGTCAGTCTACGTGAGCCCAAGAGCTTCAGAACAGTACTTGTCTGTAGGCCGTGCTGCTTCTCTTCTGCTGAAACCTCTGCTGACCACTTCTTGGGGCGCAGAGGGCAACATTGCTCCAGCAGTGACCTCACTGCTGCTCCGAGCCATGCAGTGGCGTCCCCTCTGTGGCTGAATGCTCAGTGCTTGTTGCCTATCTTCATGAGCCCTTTCAACTTGCTGACCTGACTGAAAACACCTCTTCCTCCCTGTCCGCAGGTTGACTTGCTGCAGTTTGAAAGCCAAGTCTGTTCAGACGTGTCAGAACAGCAGAGGCGGCTCAAGAGAAGTGGTGAGGGTACATGAAGGTGAGCATCTTTAAGGTTACTAATGTCTTACCAGCATAATGGCCTAAAGGAAGTTAATGAAGCCAGCAGTTGATAGGGAAAGGTGTACAAGTTAAATTCTTTCTTCTTTATTAAATGCAAATTAAATCTTTCATAGGCAGTAACAGTTGTATGAGTCTTTTACTGATTGCCTTCATATCTATCTGTATTTTCTGATTTAGATCTATTTCGACAGGCAGCTCCAGCAGTGGCTGTGCACATACCTGAGCTGCATTTAGAAAATGGCTTTGCAGTGGAGTCATATAATTGTTATTACTCCATTTTCTGCACATGGGCAATCATTCTCCACTGCCATGGCATTGTTCACTCCACAAACATAGGTAATGAGTGCGTAAGAGCACTTGCAGCGGTGTAGGTCTGAAGTGTACAAAATACACACAGGAAAATCAATTTTATTGTGTGTGCTGAATTAAACTTTTTTTATTTGCTTCTGTGTGTTTGATTACATTATTAATAGAGAATTAATATATTTTGTGCTATTTAGACAGGAATGATTTACTTACTGAGCTGCTGCGGGGAAAGCTTATATTCTCTAAGCATAGAATTAACTGGGAAAGCTTATATTCTCTAAGCATAGAATTCAGAGTCATAGATTCTGTTTATTAACTGAAAATAAGTTTCTTAATCCTTAGTATCTAGATAACTTCCTTGAAACCTTACTGTGACAATTATGGCAAAAGAGCAGAACAGATAAGTGACTGATAGCCGTACCTGTACATACTTAACACTTTGAGCTCTAGCCATACCCTAGTGAATCCCTCATACACGGTTTGATGTTAGTTAAATCAGTCTAGTAACTAGCTGCAAGCAAAGGCAGTTGATGAACTTTCCCGCATTATAGAGTAATAGAATCACTTAGCTTGGACAAGACCTTTAAGATCGTAGAGTCCAAGCATTAACCCAGCACTGCTAAGTCCACCACTAAACCACATCCCTAAGCACCGCATCCACCTGGGCACAGGCTGGCTCATGTTCAGCTGTCTGTCAACCAACACCCCCAAGTCCTTTTCTGCTGAGCAGCTTTCCAGCCACTCTTCCCAAGCCTGGAGCGTAGCATGGGGTTGTTGTGGCCCAAGTGCAGGACCTGGCCCTTTGTCTTGTTGAACTTCGTACAATTGGCCTTGGCCTATGGATCCAGCCTGTCCAGATCCCTCTGCAGAGCCTTTGACCCTTCAGCAGATCAGCACTCCCACCCAGCTTGGTGTCTGCAGGCTTAGTGCAGGTGCATTTAACCCCCTTGTCCTCATCATTCCCACAGGGCAACCCATCTCCTTCCCTTTCTTCAGTTTTGGTTTCCAGCAGCGGTATTTGCTGCAGGGTCCCATAAGCACCAATACTGGAGGCAGGGCTGTGTGGTCACTTGTAACATCAAACACAAACTATGGGATGCGGGCAGGTTTCACTGTGTTTCTAGATGAAATGGCCGCAGTTGCCATTTCACATGTTTATGTTTCAGTAGTTTCCAGCAATCTAACACCTACGTGTTTCCCAGGCACATTAAAAGAGAATTCAGTTATCATGGCAAATGTTAAAGGTAAAACTCGCAACAAAATCCAGGAGCTCTTCAAAACCTCCTCAGCTCCACACTGTGGTCCCTGAGGTCATTAATCCTGCCATGACCCTGCGCTCTCAGCTGCCTCACCTCATGCAGAAGTTTAAGCATGTATCTCACAGTTCATGTTACAATGATCTATGGAACTTCCAGCATGAGGGATAATGCTTCATAATCGTTCAGAGTTGGGTATTGACTGCAATAACCACTAACCTCCCTCTGCAGTGGTGTGCCCCAAAAGGAATGGCTTTCGTGTTGAAACCTGAGTGGAGTACACTGTAACGTTTAATGCATCATTTTAACAGTACTCTCAAAAAAGCCAACTATCTTGGTGTGTTATTATCTCACACTCCGCAGTAGTTGTTTCTTATTTAAATGTCCCATCTCACTTGAGATTTAATGTAATTAGAACCAGCCTGTGGAAAAATCTTTTTCTATTATGCCTTAGTTATTGTTCCAGGCAAGATGGTAAAGGAAATCTAGCAGGATATAATGAAAATGATACAACCATTTGTAAGAGGCACTTTTCCTGAGGGAAGTAAAAGGCAGCACCACTTTTCATTTAGCTTTGTATTTCTAAACATGGTATGTATCTGGAATGATTCCACTGAGATGTGCCAGTACACCTGAGAGCAGAGTCAGGTACATCTGACAGCAGTCTGACCTGATGATACAAGAGGGAACCAAAAGTAGCACAGCAATAAGCCTCTTGCACTATGAATGTTGCTTTACAGCCAATGTTGAGCCAAAACTAGGTCTACTTGCCCACTGAGGTATGTGTGAAGGAATTGGGTCTACCTTAATAAGCATCTCTTTGTTTCCTCTAGCTGTAACATCTTCACTGGGGAGGTACGTCCAGAATGTAGTATCTGAAGATACGCTGCAAAGCAAGTCATGCCCAAAGCTATAGGGTAATGTGTTTCCCAGACAAGAAGTGATGTTCCTGGTACAAAAGGGTAGGTGAAAGGATGTCAAAGGCAGAGAGTCCATTCTCTTGGTCTGGCTTGGAGTCAGGATCCCAGCAAGGCATAAGGTGTGAGCTGGTTCCTCACCGCTGTCTATGCCTGTGTGATTTCTGCATCTTTGAGCTTTTGTACTGGGGTTAGAATTTTATGTCAAAGCTGGTTGGCAGTCTTTTCTCTTTCGTGCAGAAGCCGCTTGTGAACAGGCTTTTGTATCGTCAGTATGTGTTATAGTCATCTACATTAATTCACACTAGTATTGATAAACTTGAAGTCAGAGAGGCTTAATCAAGAGGCTGCATGCCCTGGAGCACAGTTAGAAACACAGTTCTTTCAAGGGGCGATGGTAGGATTTTCAGCCCTGCTATTTCAGCTCACCATGGCTGTGTATGGATGGAATGAGCTCACAAAGCAGCAGTGTTTATCTGGTGCTGTTGACGTTCATCTCTGACAGCGGAGACTTGAAAATGCAGAGGAGTAGAGGCAGCTAAGTCTGTCTTCAAACAAACGTCAGAAGCAACAGATTGATCTTGGCTTTCAAAGCTAACGGCATAGAAATTCCAGTGATCAAAAAGTTACGAGTTTGGGACCTGCAAACTATTGTTTTCAATGTGTGTGTATATATATATAAAAAATATACTATTATATATATATAAAATATATAATTATAGAATATATATATAGTTTGAAACTATTGTTTCAGTTCCAACTTAAAAAATTAGAACTTTACCTGGAAAGATTCATTGATTTGTACGCTTCTGGGGTTGCTGATGTGTGATCTGTCAAGCACTTGTGCACAAGTTTGTCTTCTCTGTTGCCTTGGACTCTTTGGAACCAAGGAAGCAGTCATTCCTTCCTCTCCCCTTCCCCCCATGCCTTTTTTTTATGAAGAAATGATTAAATGCTTTGAGTACAAATGCACATGAATATTTATAAGAACTTTTATAACATTTAGCAAGGCAATGCTTCATGGCTGTCTCTTTCTGAATGCACATAATAAAGTATCCATAATTTCTTTGAAGTTGCACTTGCTCTGTACTAATTTGATCACAGATTGGTAGGAACTGGAGGCTCCTCGGGGCTGCAGGGCAGCAGTTGTTGGTGCTGGCAAAACACAGAGCTCCTTGCTGTGTTCTCTCCTTTTCTCTTAAATGCCTGTGGTTTAACATTAAATAAGAATACGTTTTTCATGCATCATTTACAGTTAAGTTGCAGAAAATTGCCAGGTAGCAATTTTGTAACCTGCATTGAATGAATACCTGACTCTCCCTGCATTTATACTTCAGCCCTGGAAGAAGCTTTAAGTGTTTTCTGCTTGAAACACTAACACTGCAGAACAATTGAAGGGCCCTGGAGCACACTCTGCAAACCACTTGGAGGATCCTCCTGTTAATGCAAAAACTGTTTTAGTCTCCACTTGTTCCTCTGCGTATTGTCTCTTGGTAACAGTGCATCCCGTGAATACTGACAATATGTGTAATGCCTCAGAGTCTAAGGCACCCATTTCTAAAAAGCAAATGGAAACTCGGCGCTGTTAATCGCAGTATTTATCCCTTTGACATCCTTAAAGCATTTAGATCAGATTAAGTAGATGAGCAGTCTGATGACAGGAGAAAGAAGAAAGACTTTAGGCAAAAGGGAGTGGAGGATAAAGCTGGATTTATGGAAGCTGAAGATTGTTTTAGAACTGGGTTTGGAAGTTTCTTGCTCATAATATTATGTATTATAACTCCTACCCTCCTCCTCTATAAAGTAAAGAAATTGCTATAAATTGCATGTGCTCATGTCCACAAAGTTACTCTATTAATTGCAGGTTTACTGTGGCTATTTAAAAGCTGGGTAGTATTTTCTGCATTGGAAGTTATTCATTGGAAAGTTACCTGATGTGTAGGCCTGTATGAACACAAGTAAATACTACACCAACAGGAACCTCCTTCAGCTGCTCACACCAGCCAAAGCACTGCAGCAGCCCACCCTTACTGCTTACCTTCACCACGGGCTGAAACATTGCTTTGAACATTCCAAATGGTGTGGTGGTGCAGCAGACCCACTGTGAAGGCAGCAGTGGGAATCGCTTCTAAAACCACTGCTGTGGGCAAAGCCGTCTCATCTCCTATGGAGTCAGCTATAGTAGGTACCCAGGAGTGTCTGACTGGGGTTTAGTGTGTCATTGCGAGCTCTGCTGATAGACTGGATTCTATGGAGATGTTTTAAACATTCCGTAGGTTTATGGCTTTCTCTGGGGTAATTCCTCTGCATGAATTTTCCCTGGGATTCATTACTAGTACTGTTTTTTTCTGTTGTCTTCTACCTGGTCACGATGCGTACATCTTGTGCAGATCTCAGCATGAAGATCTCAGAAATACACCGACATTGAAATGTCTTCCTTTCTTGTGTGTTTGTAAGTACGTGTAACATACACTTCTCTGCCACTAAGATGTGCGAGCTCTACTGGTGTATTCTTAAAGGTGGCACTATTTATGTGACTTTAACCTCTACAAAACTACTATATTTGACTTTCAGATAGTGATGTCTATCTTTTCAGAATCACTTTCATGACTGGAAAAGGAGAAGTGAAGGAGACAGCATCAACAAGCAGGTTTCATTTCCATTGCAGCTGCATATTTGCAGCATTGCCTTTATCCCTCTCTATTAAAATAGTTTTGAAGGAAAATAATACTCTCAGTTGTGCTTGAGCTATGCAAAACTTTGAAGGCAGGCACCTGATGAACATGAAACATTACCTTGGAACATGTAAGATTTGCAGCTTGGTTACTACTGTGGGAAAAGCTTGTGCTCCCCTGTTATCTGAGTATGTATAGCAGCAGTAGTAATGCTGAATGTAACGATCCAGTGTTTGCAGCTACCAGAAAACAAAGATTTTATTTGTTTCTAACTTACCAAATCCACTCAAGCAGCCTAAAAAGAATACAAACCTTGGACAATAATAACTGCAAGAGATTTTGGGTCACGTTCTTCATGGGGAAGATTAAAATTGGACCTGGAAAAAGAGTTTGACAGCTCTTCCTCATTTCTTTACACTTTACTTTCAGAGTGTAAAAGCAAAGTGTGCACCGGGAAATGAAGAGGCAAACCAAGCAGTAAGGGTGGAGGGACCTGTTTTGAGACTCTCGTTTGTCTGTGGATCCTGCTCTGTTAAGGGTTCACAGAGATTTGAGGCAGAATTAATTAAACTGGGCCGTCCATCACACCCTGTGAAATAAAACCCCTCCCTCAAGCAGTGAACTTGCTGCTAGAGCTTCGTATCTTAAAACTGGTTAATGCAGAAGGGCTCATTGCTGAAAGGGAAGGCACTGGGCAGTGTGAGGAATTTGCTTTTTCCTTTCCTTAGCAGACATTAAAGATGATGTTGCCCGCTTTCAGCAAGCAGCCATCTCATTATCTCTGTGAAGTCTGTCTTCTGCTCTTTTCCTTTCCACTTCTTCTTTCTCCAACTTTAGCATGTCATTAAAAGAGTACAGTGGCTGAAGAGTGAAAACTGAATCTTCCCAAATGCTGTTCCTTGTAAAATGTAATCCATCGCCCACACATCCCAAGGCAGTGATTGAAGATCTTGTCTAATTTGTCTTACTTGAGATTTAAGCAAAATCATCTGCTGAGTGTTTCAGCCTATCTCTGTGCGTTACAGTTCAGCCAGCCTTCTCTGAAAAGAGAAATGTGGAAATAAGCCATGGTTAATGTACCAGTCTTTTATGTCTGGCGAACAAATTGAACATAGGATGTGAGAGATACAGGCCTGCAGTCTATCTTCTGACTACACAATGCTAATTAGCATTACAAACCCGTCCTTTCATTAATCATGTTGAATAACCGCAGACTTGGAAGCGTTCTGTGCTGGAGCAGCAGTGCAGGAGGCTGGTACTGAGCTGCACTTGGCAAAGTGCACTGGGGTTGGCAGCAGAGGGGCAGTCGGGAGCAGAAGCACCGCTGTGATGGGCTGTGGTGCTGCACCCTGGCACCTGCAGGTTGAAGAGAGCTAGGGTCTACCACAGCGGGGGAGCACAGGGCAGCATCTTGCTTTGGCAGAGCCAGAGGTGGAGGTAAATAAGAGGTTATATGCAGCTGCTCTTTATAACCAGTCTGCTCTGAGAAATGCCCTTGGTTTCTGTGTGTCCTTCCACATTTCTCTCCAGTCTTCCTGTTCCTTCAGTGCCATATGGCAGTAAGGAAATTATTTTGCTCTCTGCAGAAAAAAAGGAGAAAAAGTACTTTTATGTAGCAAAACCTCTGGTATTAATATGAGTTTTGAAAACCTGCACAGTGCAGAGCAAATATGCTTCAGTTTCCCAGTGTATTTGTATGAAGCAGCAGAGGGGCCAAGCCCTACAAGTGCATTCAGACTTGATAAGCAGCTGATAAATCTCCTACTATTGACTTTCATGATTTCTTTTTTTACATGCTGCATTGTAGCATCCAAGCACGGTTCTGCTGCCTTTATCGAGCTTGACATACAGCAATTTCTATGAAAATTAAAGCTTTGGGATCACTGTTAACATCCTTGCTTTCAACAAAAGGCTTTTTAGAGCAGCTGACTTAAAAAAGCTGACAAGTGATTGTTACATGAGAAATGATTTGAGTAGGAGTAACCTAAACCAGCCCTAGGAGGTGGCGTGAGGAGGATTCATTTTCTGGTGATGCCAAAAAACATTTCTGCAAATCTCTGTGGAAATCTGAAAATTTAAACCTTGGATTTTTAATGTGAGTTACTGGGAGTGGGTTTTTCTATGGAATATCTGCCCAGTGCTATTGCAAACCAAGAGCTTTGCTTCCGAAAATAGCTTTAAAATAAGGCCCGTTTGTTGCATTTGCAAAACCACGTTTTCTTCCTCAGGCCTGTGTCTTCTTTCCAGATGCTGAGTTTTAGTGAGCTGTGAACAGGTATCTATCTCTTCATTAACAAGTCGAGAAAAGGCTCAATGAACTTTTAAATACTGCATGTTTTAATTTCATTCTTGATATGTTATCAAGAAACTGCAATGATGACAATGCAGTGTATGTCATGTGGGTTAGGCCTGGCTATAGGTGGTGGGTCTGAAACTGATTGTAAGCAGGAGGTTGTTACTGAGGTAGCATGGAATGCTACGGGTTAATCTTTGCCTAAAATTAGTCAAGGTTTCTTCAGGAGTCGTCTGCAGGGGAATGCAAATAGAGCGAGCAGGAAGTCTGCAGGCAGAGGTGCTCACTGATTGCTCTGAACAAAGGCTTGAGCAAGTAACTTGTATTTATTATGGGCAATTGTAAAGTGGGAATAAAGAGTTTAGGCCAGGCTTGCCTGACTCCACTGAGAGAAGTGAAGACCCTCAGAAGCTTGTGCAAGTCATGACCACCCCGTTAGCATGAGTTCAGGACTGAAAAGGAGAGTGCCTGGGCTCCACATGCAGAGGGATCGATTTCACGAGTAGGAAGGGGTTGTTTCCATTGTGTTTGTTGCTGGTATGAAGCTCCAGGAATGCTGTGCTGTCTTTTGGAGAGCAACAGTCCAAGGGTGCTAGTAACAGTTCTCAAGAGTCACCAGTCATTAAAGGTGTGAGCAGCTTGTGTTACAGACAAGACTAAAAGCTCTATTTGCCCTTTCTATTAGAAAAGGCAAAGTAGACCCAATAGTACTAAAGTATGGGGTCAGGAGTAACACTGTGTTGCGTAGCTGCTGTAATTACCATTGCAGTTCATGATTTCACTAACAGTTGGGATCCCATGTACTGTTTAAATAGCCATAACATATGCCATTATGTATTATTAAGCTGAGTTTGAGCCCATAACTTTGAAGTCTGCTGTACAGATTTTCTTTTCCTGTATAAATTGCAAGATTAAGTACTACAGTGAGCATTTAGTCCCTTCTGTGGACCATACTTGGGAATCCTGGTACGTACATCACCTTCTTGTGCATAGGGTTGATGAAGCAGTATTGGGGAAGCATGATTTAGATTCCTGAGCAGTTTTCCCTATTTGATTGATATGATTGATATTATCTCTGGCCTGTCTATAAAGAGTGAGCCCAGGACCTCAGCAGGGAGCCATGGGAAGGGTATTGCTGCTGCCTTGCAACTTGTTCCTTACATGGATATGGGGGAGTAGGTCTTGGTCTCTGTGTTTCTCTTAGCCTAGTTCTTATCACTGTTTAGTTCAGTTCAAATGGCAATGTGTTGCATACAGCAGGAAAAAACCTCCCTCCAGGCCCTCCACAAGGGCAGGCAATAGCAGCCTTTTGTATTTTATTCAGGTTGGTAGCAACAGAATGCAATTGCCCAATTGTGAGGTCCATTCCTGTACAGTGATGAACTCGTAGCAGACCTGTGTGCTAGTAAAGTACATTGTCATAAAAGCCTTGTTGGAAAAGTAAAGAATTCCAATGGGTGTGATTGTGCTTTTACCTTCAGGTCCCTGTAGATTGAGTCATTTTAGCGGTCCAAGACTAGAAAATTCACACTCTTTTTTTTCTGGAGAGAAAAAGCTTTGCATGTCAGGATTCTCTCAAGCACAAGTAGCAAAATGGGTGTTTGTCAGTCAGCTCCTGTAAGAAAAGCGTGCCTGTGAAAAAGAGCTAAAGGAAAAGAATGCAGGAGTGCTGCTTCTGCAAACAAACGTGTCTCTTGCTTTCTTTCCCTTTCCTAGAGCTTGCTCACAGTGCAACAGCAGCGCTGGTTCATGCTGTGTCCTGACACGTGTGTAAGGTTGCAAGCTTTGATAGTCAAGTGTAATCAGCGCTCTGTTAATGAGTGCGTGAGTGCTCTGACAGCGCGGCTCTTGTCTCTGTAGGTGGAGGAACAGCTTCGAGGGCACCACGGGCTCACAGGGGTGCTGTGAGCAGAAGGGGCTGTGGGAGTGGGGGGACGTGTGCCAGGCCCTACTTTGGGTTGCTCTAAAAGCCACCTCTGGCTTTTAAGGGGCTGGATGCTCTCGCTGCCCACAAAGCACATTGATCCTTAGGGGAGGTGTTGCCTGCGAGAAGTCAGCTTTCTTAGAAGCAGTAGGCGATTCCTTCTTTCCCTTTCCTTGTCTCACAGCACTGGGTAAGAATTACAGCGGTTTACGTAGTTGATGAGTTTCAACATCTCTCTTTGGAAATGAAGGTGGTTTCTTCTCTCATGAAGTAAAGTGAGCAAAATCCTTCGCTGCAAAAAACAGTCACTGAATGTAAAGATAAAATCTGATTCAGGTTTTCTGTTACGTTTCCTTTTGGATTCCAACACAGCGTTGTGTGGTGGGAAGCTGTGCAGGGTAGCGCATGGAGAAAGCGCAGAGAGCGCAATCCAGGTGTCCTGGGGTGTGTTATCCTAAAAGATGGTCAGGCACAACACTTACTGATCAGAATAAGTAACAAACCAGTTCTTGTTCATCATGAATGCTACAAGCACCCAATTTCAGTATCTGCCACCTCCTTTAATGACTTTCACCTCTGATGCTGCTTTTTACCCAACGCTTTCTCATCAGTGGTGGCTCCCCATGTTATGGGGATGGATTCTAGGCAGTGCCTAAGGACTTTCTGCCTAAGAATACGTGTTGTAAAGCGTTGTTGTTTGCTTTTTAACTTCAACACTAGTAAACAGTAATAGCGTGAACCTTCTGCCTTCCAGCTCATCTCTCGTCTTACTGCTGTGGTCTGTGACTGCATTCATCATGCCTGGTAAAGCAGCTTATTGGGATGAATTAATGACATGCTAATTAGAAAAGTGGCCTGAGTGAGAATAAGCTGCATGAACCAGCTTTGATGGCCAAAAAATTACCTGTAGCCAGTTTCTCAAGATTATCAGAGAGATCTTCCAATTAGAATGTCTGTCTTTGATCATAGATGCAAGGAACAAGGCAAAATGATTGCACCGGGTGGAAGGCAGTGGGAGGAGATGGTTGCTGTGGAATGGGAAACTGAAGGAGTTTTTAAAGAGATTCAAGCCCTTTCCAGGCACTTGCTCCACCCAGAAGCAAGAGATACCAGCGTGTGGCTCATTTTCCTTTGTATTTCCCACCATAAGCTAGTAACATAAGCATCTTCAACAGTTACATTGGTTAGGTTAGTTGTAGAGAAACCCCTTTGTCATCTTGTCCTGTTTTTTCTATCTTGTAGCATGACAATATCCAAACAGCTTTCATCTTTTGTAAGGCTTCCATTGGCTTCCTCACCTCTGCAGTTGCCACCACCTTATGCCTCGCTGTGGATTTGCATGGATCATTGCAAGATGTGCTGGCATAGGGCACAGTCAGTTGGCCCAAGCAGTTCATAGCCCAAGATCCCAGTTGCCCAATATCAAATGTGACAGTATAGTCATAAAAAGTCAAAATGAAAACAAGGATGGTTCCAGGGCTGAGGTATAAGCCTGGCACAAGTGTGATAAAACAAAGTGTGGGAGGAGGAGAGAAGGGCTTTAGGAGATAATGAGATGTTCGTCATATTTCACCATCTAGCTATTTTGCTCTATTAAACTAAAACCACTGACAGTGAAGAGCAGGCTCAGATAGAAAGGAAAAAACAGAATCCTGTTGTTATCAAAGGGATTGATTTTCAGAAGGGCCTTGCCAGAGGAAGGCTTACATAGGTAAATTCCTGAACAAGAGGGACGTGCCATACAGAGTGGGAAGGGATAAGGGTGATGCAGGTTGGATGGAAGAGTATAGACCCGGAATCTGTAAAGGACCATCTTGTGTTCTGTGGTTCGTTGGTGCATCTCTGGTGAAGCAGGAGATGGGATGTGGGAGCATGAGGAGGCTGACGGCTGGTTGGTCCCTTGCAGGCAGTGTGGCACCAGGCAGTGGTGGCTCTGCACTGGTACCGGGGCCTTCGCACTGCCCAAACACCCCGTATGGACTATAAAAGAATAGTGTGAATGAGCAAGTTTTCTTCTCAATTCTAACAGTTGATGCTTTGGGTAAGCACTGCGAGTGGAAGCTTTGTGTTCACCCCACCTAATGCAACTCTCGGTGTCTCATCCTATATATAAGCATCTGATTGTTTTTGCTAATCCAGCTGATCTCTTGATCTCAGTGCCAGCTTGGATCAGAAAGCACTTTATATGGAGTAATTTTCTTTTTACTAATTTAAGTATGCTACATTGGGTTTGTTGCTCTTTTTTTTTGAGATAGACACTAAATGGAAACACACGGTCTATCTTCTTCATATGATGCATCATTTAATATTGTTTTACTTGTCTCAATCCTGAGCTAAACTATCTAATCTTTTTGTTTCACTTAATACAGAAAGCTTTTCATCCCTTAAGATGTTTTTGTGGTGGATGCATTTCTTCCTGACGTGTTGTAAATAGAACTGAACACAATATTAAGTAAATCACGTCATTGATTTTCTGAGAATGAAAGCAGATGATCTGCTGGTTGCCTTGTGTATTCTGTTGCACCATTTGCATGTCCTGTAGTGAGCAATTATGAGAACTTCTTAAGAAGTACAAATAAAACTGTGCCATTTCTCTTTTGCCCATTATTTCACTGTTTGGTAGGAGGAAGAGCAGGTTTCCTTCACAGAGGTTTTGATAAAGAAGCATTTCATTGGTACTGTCCGTAGCTCCTTGCTGTGCTGATGCCTGGTTCCAATAAGGGACCCCACAATTCCATACATAGCTCAGCCATGTGGCTCTTGGGTTTCTCCACAGTGCTTGGCTTTATGCAGTCCAACCCTACTGCTGTTGGTCTTCATTTATCATTTATTCTTAGTATTTTCATTTTTTATAATGGCTGATGGGGTTTTAGGTTTGAACTGATTTCTCTCAAGTCCTTATTCAGCAATTCACAAGGCTTTTGTAGAGGGGGTTGAGTCCAATAGGGAGAACTGGCTTCTCTGGAGTAGATTTTCTCTTCTAGTGTTGCTGACCTCTTACACCTCTGCAATCCATAGTTCTCTCCTAAGTTGCCTGCTCCTGATACTACAGAGTTTGTTTGCCTTTGGCAGCTTCGCAGTAAGATCCTTCATATCCTTTCTGATATTTGGTATTTTGCTACCCACAAGTTACTTTGCTAAACTGAAACTGGTATATTTATGGCAGCTGTGGGTTTTGCTGCATCAGGGGTTCAGCATAAGGATACCTGCAGCCAGAGGTTGCAGTAGTCCAAGGGAGAGTTTTAAGTAAACTGAAGTTGCAGAATTGATGGATTCAATAATACAATGATGATACACACTTACTTCACGCTCCAGCTGTGCTCAGCAGAAGGCTAACCACAGCCATTACTGGGTTTTGTAACTACAGAAGCAGTATCATACTTTTCAGGTATTTGTATTTTGTTTGTTGTGCACTCACGCTGGAGAGGTTCAGTAAAGGTTTGGTAAAGTTTATTCTTCTGCACGTTTTCATGTGCTTAAACAACAAGCAGAAAAGATGAAAGGGCAGGATTTCAAGTGAGCCCGGGAGAGGTGAATCCAGGATAATTCAGTTGGTCAAGGCACAGGCATAGCAGTGCAATTTGAATATGTTGTGAAGGGCTTAATTTTCATCATTTTGCTTAAATAGCGTTGGGGGAAACTTAAATGTGCTCAAATTGGGGATTTTACTTCGTTATCATTATTACCATGCTTGCTTCTGTCAGCAGATGCACTTACCCTTAATGTGCTGCTAGAGCCTGGAATGCTGTACACAGCCTTTTTTAGGAACGAAGGTAAACCCAAACTGTTCCGAAGTCTGGTTTATCTTACTTGGGGGGGGGGGGGGGGGGGGGAGGGGGCTGTTAAAAAACTATAAAATGAAAACTAATTTTCTGTGCAAGTAAAAAGCACCCCTAAAGAATGTACTGTGCAGCCTTGTCTGAAGGGTCACCGGAATATGAGCGTATGTGGTCATTACAAATCTATTAATGCCAAATGATGATTGTATTTTTGCAAAAGGAAAAAAAAAAAATATATATATTTTAAATAGTTTTCTCCAGTTAAGAACCTCTTCTAATTATTGGAACTCAGAAGAGTTCATATTCAGATACATGCCTTGGCTGCTGGTCTGTTGGGCCTCCACACCAGCTATGAGAGCTTGTTCTTATTATTGTTTCTTGTGTTCTCAATATAGTGATGCAGAATCTAATCAGATTAGCTGGGCAGATCCTGAGGATATTTCTTGCCTTTCCCCTGCTCTGTGGCATTACCTCTTTGGGTTAGGTGAATTGGAAAGAAATGCCTGTTTTGTTCTGAAGCGTTACAGACTGTAGCCCTAGGCAGGTTTTGCTCCAGTTCGTTGGTTATCTCTATCATGTTTTATTCTGACAAGTTTTAGGTAAAAAAACCCAAACATATTCAAGGGTTTCTTTCACTCACTCAGTTTTATGAAATGTTTATGTAATTTAAACTCTTTTTAAGGAGAGAAAATAGAGAGTGTGTGAGCTTAAAACCAGAAATAGTTGCAAGTTGTTTCCTTGATTTTGTTCCATGCTGTCTTGTAGCAAGTTTGCAACTAGGTTTTCTCTCAGTCCTTTGGGTGGAAGTGATTCTGTTGTCCTCTCCATCCATCTCAGCAGCACAGCAACACGGTGCTGAAGAGAGGTTCTAAAGTAAGTTGGCAGCTTTTCCCTCTGGGTCATTGCTCAGTATCACTGCAGATTCATTGCATTTTCTGCAGAGCTGTCATCTTCTGGCGCTGGACAGTTACCAGGGCACTCGGTTCTGACTGGGTGTTAAAAACCCCCAGCCCATCTTCAACAAAACAGAACTTTGCTTTTTTAACAGCAATGATAATGCCTAGCGTTTATGGAAATTTCCATCTGTGCTGTCTGCCACAGGCACGGCTCTGGCCTGTTACAACAGTGCTGTGGTGTTAGTGAATATTAGCCCACTTTGAGAAGAAACCTGCGGCAGTCCGTGGTGCTGTTTGCCATGAGTTACTTCCACATTTGTTTCCTGGCATAACTCATGTGAGTGCTGGGACTGAACTGGGCATCACACTTAAGAGTCTGTGTCTTGATCTTCCACCAGACTGTGAGTCACTGCTCCTCTCTACAACAGCGGTACTGGAAAATGCTCATTCAACTTTGTGAAGTGCTCAGGGACCTCCAAGGGTACCGCTCACGGGTTTTTACATCGATACGTTCAATTTGATTTCCAAACTCTGGTACTGCATAGCGTCTTTCTCTCTTTTCTTCTTGCTCAATTTACATTCCATTAGTACCTGCTGCAGGATTGTTCAAAGCACAGTGCTCCCGGGTACTGAATGCAAACAAGTGTGCTTCTCCACATGTCTTCAGACTGGGACCATGGCTTCTCTGGCTGTGGATTTCATGATCTTAGGTTCCTTTCCAACCTTACCTGTTCTATGATTCTACGCATCTAATAGATGCTGCAGGTAGCTGCACCTGGGGGCTGCTTTCCTTCAGTGGGACAACTGATGTAAAATTTAAGAAGAAATTATTTTTTTATGGCATGAAGGACAAAATATCCGCTAATGAGCACATCCCACTCCTTTGTGGGCCCAGTTACCTGGGGTAAATGGCTCAGCAGCCCTGCATCAGTAAGCTGACACGCAGGGAGATGGAGCATTTCTTCGCCCATTGCCACCCAGGCAGGATGTTATGTGTGAAGTCAGAGCAGTCCAGGTTTTCCAAAAGGTCTCTTAAAATGTTTACAATTGTATTAAAGCTTAAAAGAAACAGAAATCAGATCCTGGCAAAGAATAACCATCACTTTGTTCTTGTTACGTTAGTCTCGCACTGCTGTTTATGATGATCGGTGAGTGTCCGGATCTCTGTAAGTGCTTCAGACAAACCCACGAAGCCATAGTGGTTTTGTGGTGGTTGGGCATTCCTACCTAGCAAACCTAGGTTGGCTTCCCATTGCTGCTGTTTTCAGTCTGAGGACATGCCTGTCAAGGGGGAGAGGTTTCTGGGTTCTTCAGTAGCAGTTTAATAGACAGGTGTCTGATAAGAAGGCTGATCAGTGCAATTTATTCTGCAGCATAAAACCTACAGGCCCGCTTTCATGGATAGCAATGCTAAAGCTAAATGCCTTTTCCCTGGAGGAGGACAAACAAAAGGAAGTACGTACCAAGTATCAGGAGATCCAAGAAGAGGCCAAAGTGGTAATGTTACAGTACAAATGGTGAAATGCACACTTGTGCATGTTGCTCTGTAATATAGCAGGCGTTCATTTAAGGGGAGCTCTTTTGCAGGATGCAGCATTGAAAACGCATGTCTAATAGGTGCATTCATTTTAATATGCTCATTCATTGAGCAGGCCTGATTAATTAGTGCATGTCACCATCTGGTACTTACTGAGACTATTCATTTTTAAAATGTTGAAATTGTAGGGAATGTTGCACACCAATTAAGTTCCTTTTAATTGGATTACGTTAGTATAAAGTATTACTGGAGAAGGCCTTCATTGTGATGCAGCCAGCATGCATCTAAAGGAGACCTGCCAGCCTGAAATTACTTAGAAAGGAAAATGCCTCAAATGTGTGTTCATCGCTATCTTTGCGCACTCAACAAAGATGATGTCAACAAAAATCCTTCTGCATTTCTGTGCAGTGAGGATATCTCGGCTGATTACTTCTTCATCTCTGCGCTGCAACTCTTGAGCCTATCGTCACCTCCCTCTGACCTGGAAAGTGAAACATGCCTTTGTGTTTCTGTCTGATATCAGCTAAACAGGGCCAGACTGAGCCCTCCTGTGTGCAGTTGTGCATCTGCTGAAATGAGGAGCATTATTCTCATTTACACAAAGAGTGATTTGGCCTTTAAAGCCAATAAACTGTCTGTGCTGACTCAACCGTTTAGTGAATGAAGTATCACGATCTGCTGGCTGCAGCACCACATTAGGAGCAGAACTTGTCTGTCTGTGCTTGTTCCTGTCACTGACTCACTTGGTGAATGTTAGCACTGCGGTGTTTCCATGTATAAATCCGGAATAGTTATGTTTAGCAACTTACATGAAAGGCTTTGAGATAGAGATGAAGTGCACGATGTTGATAGTATGTATTTACCATTAATGCTTTCTTTGTATTTACAACACCTGAGGTTGTTATTGTCTTGAAGTGAGTTCTGTCATCCGGACTCCTCGTTCCAGCAGAGCATGCAGCCCCGTTCCTTAGCCATCGTGTGAGCTGTTATGGAAGCAGGGAGTTAAGAAAGAGGCCTAATCCTAAGAGGTCTGACGTGTGACTGCCCGGATCTCCTGCTGGCCACCGTTGTGCTGGAGAGCAGGGCTGGGGTCTAGAAAGGAGCAATGTGAGGGTGGTTTCTCTTGCTGCGTTTGGGTGCATTTGCCTCACCTGCAGCAGGCTCTGCTGCCCCCTACCAAGCCGCAGCCGCTGTTAACAGCGCTGGGAGCCACGGCCGAACCCGTGAAGAATGCTTTACATCTTGTTAGTACCTACAGATTTCATTTCTGTTGTCGCTCCTGGTCACTCGTGCTGTAATTCTGACTCACAACAGGGGGTCTGCAGCTGGAACAGCGTTCTTGCTACAGGCAGAGGAAAACCTCAATAAGATGCCTTTTAGTTTCACAGTGATGAAGAAAGTGCCTGAATTTCAGAATGCAAATCCCACGTGTTGACATACAATGGTCCCAGTGACTTTAATCTGTTCCAGCATAGGAGCGCTTCTGATTTCAAAGTATGGAAGAGGCAAGAAGTGGGAATTGTTTTGGTTGTTTTCTTAAGATCCATTTCCTCCTGTTGGAAGGTATGTGTTTCCTGCGGTACAGCTGCAGGAACTGCTCATCCTGCAGGTGCCAAAGCCAATTCACTGTGTCAAACACGGTGTTAGAGAGCATGGTTGTGTTGAAATCCTTTCCATTAGGTGTTGAAGAGTGAAAGACCTAAAATATCCATGCATATCTTACTTTTTTCTCTGTAGAAGATATGTGTCTGCCTTTACACAGACATGTCAGCGTGGGTTTTAGCTTTAACCTGAATGGCTGCATGTGGAGCTCCTGCGACATGGGATGCGTTTTTGCACAGAGCCATGCCTGTGCCATAGTCTGAACTCCAAGCGGAGCATTGTGTGGTGGTTCTGCTAAGTGTCCTGTGGTTCACATTCATCTGTTGAGCTCAGTGCTCATTTGGGGGAGAGGCAAATCAGTGTCTCTGAGCAAAGCAGAGTGAGCACAGGCAGTGGTAGAACATAAAGACGTAGTCAGAAAAGGTGTGCGATCGAGTGCTTCCTCATCGCTACCCAACAGTATTAGCAGAAGGTGCTTAGCCTGGAAGGCCATGGAAGTGTCTGGGTTGTGAGAAGTTTCTAGAGCAAGCACAGTTTATGCCATTTCAGAGAAATAATATCACCCAGTTAAATCCTAAAACCCACACACATGCACTAAGCTCTCTGCTCCCATTGTTTGTTCAGAGGTTGTATGTAATGGAGAAACAGCTTTTCAAAGCCAGCGTTTAGTTGAGGCTCTCATTAGTGTAACTTCCCTCCTTTTATGTGTTAAATAGATGAAAAGGAGCTAACCAGAGTGCAGAATTCCAGCGTGTGTCCACTCACTCTCTGATTTTAGGAGAATTAGATCTTGGTGTAATTTTTCTGCTTACAATATACGGGCTTGCAAAGTGTTGAAGCAACAGATGTTGGCAGAGCTCAAAAAGAATACAAAGACATTTCACTCTGCATATATAAAACAAAGGCTGAAGTTTGGGCAGATCTCTATCTGGCAGACTTTCTATCTCTTAGGTCATAGAGAGAAAGCTTTTGGCACTGGCTTTTTGGCAAAAAGCTTTGTCTGGAAACATATTTAGTCAGCATGTGAAATATGATAGCCCTGGTACCACAAATGTGTCTGAAGATACTCTAATAGCGTTAGGCTTCAGCCCCATCTGGTGTTGGAACAGGATTGCTATATTAGTTTTCCAGCACAGGAGAGCCCTTTGCCAAAACACAGAGCAGTACGTGAGGAGACTGACAAATCCATACAAGTGCCTGGTTTACTAATGGCTTCTATTGTTTGCTGTACTGATGAAAACCAGTTGTGCCCATGGTGAATTCCAGCACAGGCATCCTGCTGCTGAGTTCCTAACCACGAGCTCTAGCGAGAGCTGCCTCTTTAACTGAACAAGTTTATTAATACCCTTTCAGTGTACCTGTGTGAGCAGCAAGTAGATTTTCACCTGAAGCCTGTAAGAATAGCAACTGATTGATTTTCAGCGCCTGTCTTTACAGAAGCAGCTGTGGACATACGGAGCCTTTCACCTCACTCAAATGCCTCCAATAATTTGAGTTATGCAACAGTGCCGAAGAGACCAGACTTGTGGATTTGGCTTAGAAGGCTTAAAATCCTCAGACATTAATTCATGAAACTTTCCAATCCTGGCTACTCCAATGACTGTAAAGCACAGCAGATTGGTGTTTGCTTTTTACTTCAGGCTGATCAGTTCAGGAAATAAGAAGGTTCGCTTTGAAAGAGATGTTCAGTTCTTTTTCAGTTATTTCTGGAGGGCTTAAGTAGAAAAGCTGCACATGAAACAAATCGGGGACTAAAAGTCCATAGCTTTGTTTTGAGGCTATGGGACTGGTTTCTGCCGCTATTGACAGCTAAAGGAGAAGAAACAGTGACTTTCTGGGAAGGTTCCCCAGCATTTTGATGTGACTTTTCCAGGAGGGCAGTGCAGCCTGAGTCTTCAACCCGATACCTGTCCCGTTATTATGTGCCTCTGATGGGAAAAGTGCTGAAATGGCAGGGTTTGGAATTGCTTGAACATATTTTGTCACTTAAGCTGAGCTCATTCACATTTGAAGCTAAAACAAATGATCTCGGTTGCATTTAGGAGAGTAAACATGCTCTCAATTTCCTGTCTCATGTTCAAGTGGTTATGTTGAAAGCGATGTGCGCTAATCTGTGCTTTTATATCCTCTTCCTAGCATTTGTTTTATTGGGCAAAATTAAAGGTCAATGGTCCTGAACTAGTCAAGAGAATTATTCTCAGTTCTCAGTCGTTGCCATTTCTTTCTCTTGCTCTGCTTTCAGTAGTACAGGGCTCAGCTGCCAAAGCTTTCATTCTTATGGATGACACAAATGATATTTACGACTCTTTCTCCGTGTCAGCTGCATAGTTTTGTGAACGTAGGTAAAATGAGCTAGCATGACAGCAAAAGGCTGCTTGCTTGTGCTCATAGCATAGAAAATACAAGTGTAATGATCAGCCTGTGTTTTCCCTGTTCTTATCCTCGTTCTCTTCTGTGTTTCAGAATGATCGCTGCTCAAGCCAGGAGTCACACTAAGTGAACAGAGTGGAAACACATGGGTGGAACTCTTACCATGCACTGAAGCGCACAGCAGCCAGCGCAGAGCTCTGGGAAAATGTCTGCTTGCAGCACGTTCACTGAACACGTCTGGAAACCTGGTGAATGTAAGAACTGCTTCAAGCCCAAAAGCTTGCATCAGTTACCCCCCGTGTCCGAAAAGAAAACCCTCTCGCATGCAAATCTGAAAGCCAATGCAAACCAAAGCAACAGCCAGCGCGGGAGAAACACAGGAAGCTTCCGACCGCCCGTGGCAAAGAAGCCCACGATAGCTGTGAAACCCACCATGATGGTAGTAGATGGGCAGGGTGTATGTGGCGAGATCAGCACACCGGATCATTGTGAGAATAAAGCAGTGCCTGCAGGTTGGAACCGAAACAAAGCTGTCTTGAACAAAAAACCACTGAACAATAATAACGAAGATGAAATTGAGGGTTATAGCCATGTTCATAGGCCTTATGGCAACAACGATGGTGTAGGTAAGATACCAAATAACAATAATAATGGACTGACCGAAGTTTTGAAGGAGATTGCGGGTTTGGATAGCACACCTCAGCTAACGGGAAGTGAAACCAACTCGAGAGAAACCTTCCTGGGGAGAATAAATAATTGTTATAAGAAGTCATTGGACAGAAAGATGCCTCCAAGCTGCATGATGGGGGGAATGAAGGATTCACAAGGTAAGCGCGTTATTCTGAGCGGAAGCACTGAAGTCATAAGCAATGAAGGTGGACGTTTCTGTTACCCAGAGTTCTCCAGCGGAGATGAGAGTGAGGATGACACGTTTTTTGGCAGCATGCAAGAAGAGCATGAGAGCTGGGATGAAAGTGATGAGGAGCTGCTAGCAATGGAAATTCGCATGAGGGGCCAGCCTCGCTTTGCTAATTTTAGAGCCAACACCCTGTCTCCTGTTCAGTTCGGTGTTGACAAGAAATGGAATACCGTTCCCCTCAGGAACAAGTCTCTCCAGCGGATCTGTGCAGTAGATTATGACGACAGTTATGATGAGATTTTAAATGGTTACGGGGAAGAGGCTGTGATTCTGTACGGGCAGGAGAGCATGCAGAGTATGATATCTTCTGATTCTACATCCCCTGATTCTTCTTTGACAGAAGAGTCTCGTTCTGGAACGACCAGCAGCTCTTCGCAGAAGCTCTGTAATGGAGGGCTGTCTCCAAGTACTCCTCAGGACCTCAAACTGATTGAACCCGAATATGAAAGTCTTTGTGACAGTCAGCAAGTGAAAGATGTGTCAAAAGCCCCCCGAAACGTGCCGAAAAGTCTGGAAACTCACAAGGCAGTCCTTGCACTTCGACTGGAAGAGAAGGATGGGAAAATTGCTGTGCAGACTGATAAGCAAGAGAATAAAGGTCCTTCGGATGTTGCTGGTCAAGCTGTAACTATAAATTTGGTGCCTGTGGAAGAGCAAGCTAAACCTTACAGGGTGGTCAATATGGAACAACCAGTTTGCAAGCCATATACCATAGTAGATGTATCAGCTGCCATGACCAATGAATGTAAGGAGAATCAGCCTGAAACCTCAGAAACCAAAAATACACCCTCTAACCCAAGCTCACCAGTAACTCCAGGCACACCTATTACATCCTCTGCCGCATCGCCTGTACGAGTGAATGCTAACCTGAAAAAATCCAGTGCAATCAGGTATCAAGAAGTGTGGACTTCTAGCACTAGTCCAAGACAGAAGATACCTAAGGTGGAGTTAATTTCCAACAGCTCAGGACCTTCTGTTCCCCCCAGGAAGACAAGCCACAAGTCAGCTCCTACTTCGCCTACAGCTACAAACGTTTCTTCCAAAACTATCCCAGTTAAGTCTCCCAATTTATCTGAGATAAAATTCAACAGCTACAACAATGCTGGCATGCCACCTTTTCCTATTATCATTCATGATGAGCCCACCTATGCTAAGAGTTCCAAAAATGCCATTAAAGTCCCTATCGTAATCAATCCAAACGCATATGATAACCTGGCTATCTATAAAAGTTTCCTGGGGACCAGTGGGGAGCTCTCCATCAAAGATAAAACTACCAGTGTAATAAGCCACACCTATGAAGAAATAGAAACAGAAAGCAAAATGACTGAAGCCATAGGAAATAAACCCAGTGAACTTCCCCAAGTGAAAGGGGTGGCTAATAGCTCTGAATGCAGGCTGGGTTCTGTGGCTCAAAAGGTCCAAGAGTTTAATAGCTGCCTTGGTAAAAGTCAGATATCGCCGCAGAGAAGCCATAGTTCTGACCACAGCTCCCCACCAAGGGTTCAGAAGACAGCACAAGAGCCTGCAGCAAAACCAGACCTAAAGCCAGAGGCTGCTGTTGGCAGCAGCAGCGGCAGAGAGAACGCAAGCACGGTGCTTTCACAGATCGTGGCTTCTATCCAGCCCCCCCAGTCTCCTCCTGAAACACCTCAGTCTGGACCCAAGGCCTGTAGTGTAGAAGAACTGTATTCCTTACCCCCTGATGGAGATGCTACTAAAAACACCCTGGTACGACCCAAATCTCTGTTTACATCACAGTCTGAAATAGAGTCCTCCAAGACAGTGGAAAACACTGCCATTAAGATGCAGAAAGATTCACTTTCACAGCCAGTTGTCACTCACTCTCCAAAGCCAGTGAGAGCCTCCCCAAACACCACAAGTCCCAAAACGGAGCAAGCACCGCCATTTCCTCCTCCTCGGTCCACTTCTTCACCCTATCATGCAAGTAACCTGCTGCAAAAGCATTTCAGCAACTGGAGCAAACCAAACAGCCCCACCAGGTCGACAGAGGCCGAGTCAATCCTCCATTCGGAAGGGCGGCGAGCTGCTGATGCGAAACCCAAACGCTGGATATCGTTTAAGAGCTTTTTCCGCCGCAGGAAAGGCGATGATGAGGAAGACAAAGAGAAGGAACGAGAGAAAGGAAAATTGGTGGGTCTCGATGGAACTGTTATACATATGCTCCCCCCTCCTCCCGTTCAGCGTCATCACTGGTTCACTGAGGCCAAGTCAGACTCCAGTGAGAAGCCGTCGATCGTTTTCATGTACAGATGTGAACCGGCACAAGCTGAACCAAAGGCTGAGCATCAGAACAAGAGCGGGGTGGAATCCGCTATTGCGGACGTGCTAGCGAGAGACAAAGGAGAAACACAAGAGAAGCCTGCAGAGAGCTTGGATCAGAAACCAGTGAGCCATTCATCACCACCTCAGATTCCCAAGAAAATCCCCAGGTACTGCTCATCTTTTTTAGTCACTTACTCCTTGTGAACTGCCCTGTATGTACTGCTGGAAAGGGGAGAGGATAAGGAGGTTTATTACATCAAGTATATTTATATCAGGTAACTTAAAGTGTACTTTAAAAATCTTTGAGTTACACTGGATATCAGAAAAAGTTAAGGAAAAACGGGCTAGAAAGAGTAGCTGGTATTTGGAGTTGGCACTGCAGGTTCACTCATATGTCACAATAGCCATGACACATTGAATCACATACAGTTCCCTGAATTTCCAGTTTAAGAAAGGGCTCCTGCATTATAGGGAACTAAAGACTTTCTCTGCAGAAATAGAAGGCAGCTATTGAAAAATATAACAGAAATGAAAAGGTCTGTGACTCACAAAAGGGGGTGTGCTAACTTTATCCTGCATACCCAAGAACACAATGGATGCAAATTAACTCGATGCCACACTGCAACATCACTGCAGCACTCCCAAAATAAACCGTGTAAAAAAAGTAATAATAGAAATAGATTATCTATAAAATATCTCCATCTTGCAAGGCCTTCAGTGATGAATGTACTTCGTCCCCTGATTGCACTGCATTCAGTAGGGCTGGGAGCTCGAGTTAAGCCTGCCAGTTTTGTCTGGTGGTTTCATTGACACGCTTGAGAGGTGGCCAGTGCCAGCCTCAGGAAGTTCAGCGAGGCCAAGTGCAAGGTCCTGCACCTGGGTTGGGGCAGTCCCAGGCACAGCTACAGGTTGGGCAGAGAAGAGATTCAGAGCAGCCCTGCGGAGAAGGACTTGGGGGTGCTGGTTGATAAAACACTGAACATGAGCCGGCTTCAGTGTGCGCTCACAGCCCAGAAAGCAACCGTATCCTGGGCTGCATCAAAAGCAGCGTGACCAGGAGGTTGAAGGAGGTGATCCTGCCCCTCTGCTCTGCTCCTGTGAGACCTCACCTGAAGCATTGTGTGCAGTTCTGGTGTCCTCAGCATAAAAAGGACATGGAACTGTTGGAACAAGTCCAGAGGAGGCCACGAGGATGATCAGGGACTGAAGCACCTCCTGTATGAAGACAGGGTGAGGAAGCTGGGGCTGTTCAGCCTGGAGAAGCAACAATGGGTTTAAACTAAAACAGAGGAAGTTCAGGTTAGATGTAAGGAAGTTCTCTACTGTTAGGGTGGTGAGGCAGTGTAAGGGTAGTGAGGCACTGGAATGGGTTGCCCAAAGAAGTGGTGAATGCTCCATCCCTGGCAGTGCTCAAGACCAGGCTGGACAGAGCCTTGGGTGGCATGGTTTAGTGTGAGGTGTCCCTGCCCATGGCAGGGGGGTTGGAACTGGATGATCTTAAGGTCCTTTCCAACCCAAACCATTCTATGATTCACTGTTTCAGTTTCTGTGAAAGTATTTGGCCAGTAGCTGCTTATTTTACTCCTAGAAGTCTGTGGCAGTTGAATGTTTCGGGTCTGCCTCTTGGTTTAAAGGTCTGTTTGTTCCCTTATCAAGGGTACACATGCTTTCTTGGCTGTCTCTGAACACGAAGCAGTGTGTTTACTTCCAGATATGCATTGTTTTCAACATACCACTGAGTTCCTGCAGCTCATGGCAGTGCATAACCTAAGAGGGCTGGAGACACTTGTTGCAGTCAGTCCCATGGGCAGAATAGGCATTTCACCGAGTAGAGACCACAGCTGTGGATGTATCCGAATGTCTTCCACTGTTGCTATACACACCAATTCCAAAACAGCTTCCAACTTGCATTATTTAATGCATTATAACAATAACCTAGTGGTAGGAAATGAAAAATATTGTGAAGTTTGAGCTGTGAGTGAGCCTCAGAAAACGTATCGTGGCCAAAGCGTTCTTTAGTTTTCTTTCTCCATTGTCTATACGAGAAAGTTGCAGTGAATTCTAGTTAAAATGGTTTTAAAATTGACTTAACTAATAGAATCCTCTTTGTGAGCACAGTTTGGAGTTTACCAGCCACTGATTGCTGCTTGTCTTAAAGACAAATAACTTTCAGGCTAGCCAAGAGTGACCATTTGCAAGTAATTAAATCACTTATATCGCCTCTTGGGAACACTGATACAGCATTCTGATGAGGATCAGGACTACTTTTCAGGCTGTTTGCCTTTTGGCAGAGGTGGACAGCATTGGGGTTTGTAATGTAAGGTGGTAATAGTGTTTATCATAGTATGATGTGAAGCTGGTGTCTGTAGATTCACATTTGAAGTAATTGCCCCAGATACAAGATGGGACTCTCTCCAAAACCTCAGAGGACTGCCTGTTGCTACAGACTTGGTTGAGCTGCAGTCTCATGGTCAAGGGGGTTATTTTAACTGAAAATTAACAAATGGGGTTTAAAAAGTCCCAGTGCAAACTGTGGGGCTCAGTTTCAGAAACACGAAGCAGTTATGGAGCTGTAAGTGTTAAGCATCTCTGCAAGACGTATGGGACCACAATAATGCAGGGGAGTGGGCAATGACAAAAGGGGGTGCCCCAGTATTTATGGGTTAAGGCTGAAAACTGGGGAATATACCCAGGGCTGGAATAACCCTTGATAGGAGTCTAATCTCTCTAGACCTACCCTAAATTCAATGGGGAGAAGTAGGTAACTTTAGAGAGCAAGTTAAAGAACTGGAGACATTTGTGCCCTCAACCCCTCTTTAAAAGAACCATTTTTTTCTGTTACCTCCAGGAGAAGCTAGAGAAAATGAGCTTGCACCAACATTTTTGTTTCTAGCAGCATTAGCATCAGGAGATGCACTTGCTCCCACCTCCTTCGTGCCCCACTCCTGTGCTGGCAAGACGGATAGATTAATTGTTGCTAAAAATCAGTACTCACATCAGCTTCATCACTAATTGGAATTAAAATGAGATGGGTTTGGAGCACCACAGTTAATGATGCAGCAGTTGTTCCCAGCAAAATCTAAAATTTATCTCTAAAAATAAAATGTGCTATTTTTGCCTACCTCAGTGTAGTTGATGAGGTTGGTACAGCACAGCGTGGCATCCACACAGCACAAGTTTAAACAAAAGAGATTCATCAAAGGCTTTGTTATCTAGTGGATCAGGCTGTTGCTACTGGAATTTCACAAGATAAAGGCTTCTCCTCACCTTTATAGAGAGATCACTGCAGCACCTTCTCAGATTGAGATGTTTCCTAAAAGAAAACTGCAGAACAGCCTTCTGATTCTTGTCCTATCTTCATAAACCACAGCAGAGCTGAACTGAAACATCATTCAGCACTGCTTTAGATGGCAGTGCCTTTGTAAATCAAGGTACAACTGATTTGTGCACAGCCATTTCCATTTCAGTTATGTATTAAACTGAATAGCTTCTTCTCATAGCTACAAGTCAGCCATAACTTTCCTTTATAGCATCTTTGGGCCAGACTTGGATGAACTAAGATAAAACTGTATGTTTACTGAAGTACTTCTTTCACATAGTGAGGTCTGCATATTGGTTCCATTCTGCTTTAGATAAGAAAGCATTAATTCACAGCTAAAGCTGGGATTAGCAATCTAATTCCTAAAAAAGATGTGAACTGTGTCAAAAGCATTGGAGCTCGTAATCTATACATCTGAGTTCTGTTGTTCTGTAGCTGCCGAAGGTCACTACCCTGTGGTTGTATCTTGCTTCCAAAAGGGGTGAGATGCTTAAGCATACTTTAAAGATTAGTTTTGAACATTTCTCTTTAAAAGCATCACAGCTCCACACTACCTCAGCCACTGGCACTCTTTTAAGGCTATTTTTTGTTAAAATAGCTCCTGGGTGTTCCACTGGACACTTTCCATGGGCTCGATATTTGTCAGAGGACATAGATATCAAAGCTTTTGGAAATGCCTTGTTATCCTTCAAGTCTTACCCCAGTGCCACACTTGTAGGATGAAGTTCACCTTGAGTAACTTCAGTCAGATTGCTGCTCCTGGAATGAACATAAATGAGAGTGATGGGAGAATCCCATAGAGAACTGGCCAAAAACTTGCACAGTTCCTGCCTGCCATGGGAGCATTTTGGGAGTAGAAGTGAATCTCAAGTGCTTTTTGTTGTGCTGCCTGCCTTGAGGTTGCTGACAGCTGCTAGCAGTGTTTGCTTTACATTACAAATGTGATTTCTAGATTCCAAGCCAGCCACTGAATTTCCATATACAGGCAATGGAGAAAGACAGTTCCAATGAGGTGATTTAGAGCACCAAGACTTAAAAGGTCCCAAATGGGTTATTTCTTCAGTGGTTTTTTTTTTAGCAGTTTCTTTTATGCACATTAAGTGTTATTTAAGGGGGGGGGGGGGAAAGATAGGTGACTGGGGCTCGGGGAGTGCCACAGTGCACATCATCTGTGGCCTTCTGAGCCTGAGCAGTGTAAGGAATGGAGCTCTCCTGAGTCAGTGGGACAGGAGCCATGACATTACTGTGAGTTCTCTGGGTGTCTAGAGGAATACGGATGTCGTAACAGATTACTCAGTAAAAACAACTGCAAGCATTGTTCTTCAAAAATGTACTCGTATGCTAAGACCAAGATTGCATCCAGAGGCCGGCAGGAATAACCACCACTGCCACATTCCACTTGCTCACCGTCATTGATCCAATCCTGCAGATTCCACAGCTGCTTGAGAACAAACTCTTGTAACTCACAGTAGGGCTCCATTCAAAACAAAGTCCTTCCCACTTTGGAGGACCTCTTGTGTAAGTCTTAAGGTAAGGTTCTCACCTGAATCCAAAACACTTGAAGTGTGGCTTGCATAAATTTGTGAGGAGGATGCAAGGATGTTGGAGGACAAAAGCAAAACCTTGCTCCAGCAAGTCTACTGAAAGGGGAGAAATTCCCAACGGAAGCCTTCATGTGGAACTATCAGCTCCCCCATCTCCCCAAATCCATCTTGATTTGCTTTTCTCTAGACACTAGCAAGGTTTATTTACCTTAGCAGCACTCAGCAGTGCTTTTAAAAGGATTGACCATCTATCTTACACGGCTTCATCAATGAAAAGCTTGGGTGGGATTTTTCTCTAGCGCATCTCTCTGCTAACAGAAGTGGGAATCGTGCACGTTCATTAAGCAAGAAGTTTAGTAACGTTTTATGTGAATACCTGTAAACACCAAGCACTGCTAAAGAACCAAGCAGAAGGGATTTTACCATTTATTACTTTGTAAGTTTAGATTAAGGAACGGTAAATCATGTATTATTGTGCTTAACTCCTCCGATACAGTCTGGAAAACGGGAAGACTAAGAACTTAAAATGGATAAAGACAAATGTCTCCTTTAGAATGCACAGTTGATCTGTGGAGCCCATTGCCATCAAGTTTCACTGACACTAAAGAGCTTAGCAGGATGTCTTTACTGGATTATCAAATGTACTCTCTTTATCCATGCAAACATCACTTTATACCAGATTTAAAACAAAATACGTAAATTCCCATGCTTCAGGACTAATCCAACTTCTGAATCAATAAGAACTAGGAATAAACTTGATGGCTTAGTCACTGCAGATGGTCATTTGAGAAGTTTCTTTCACTTTCTTCTTACATGACTGTTTCTGGCTGATTGGGATGATGAGGAACTGAACTGCATAAGCCACTGCATACGTACACCCATGTGTACGCTGACTGAAACCTGGGCACTCGTGGCCTTTGCCTAGCGTTTGTCAGGAATGAAGTGGTCTCTGTTCTGGGTAGAAGGTCCTGTGTAAGGAGCCCTTGGCCACCTCCAAGCCATGAACCTCTGCATTTTTCCTCAAGCATTACTCAGTCAATTTAGGCTTTATATTAGCTTTATTAGTTTAAAAGTGTTGGGCCTGAGGGGACCTCGAAGGGATCTCTTTGAAACTAACCATATCTAGAAACGACACAGATGTTTTTGTGTAGAACTGAGTCATCTGCCTTGTCGGGCTCTCTCATCTCAAACTGTCTCTACTGCTTTGCTGATGTCCACTGAGGGAGGAGATCAGAGCCTCAGCTGGGTCGAAGGCCACATTAGCTTTCCTCTGTTTCTGTCTCTAGTTTCTGCCACTTGGATTTATATGCTGTCTTGCACGGAGCTGTACTCCCTCAGCTTGACCTCTAGATCTGACCCTAATTCAGGAATGCGCTCTCAGAATCACTTCTTATAAGTATTCTGCTCTCTCTGCTCATATTCATTGCTGCTTATGAATCACACAAATTGAGAAGGCGTGATCTGAATGGAGGAAAATACAGGTCAGACAATAGCTGTGGTTCCGCTGTCCTCATGAAAATCAACACGCCGCACAGGCTGCTCTCTGGGTTCTTATTATTCCCAAAAGACCGAGGCAAGTTAGAGCACATCATCTTTTGGCTACCTTCCAAAAGCTGTGGAGGAGGAGAGCCTGAGGGAAGGAGTCGGGGGCATTTGTCCCCACAGAAGAAAACCACTTTTAAAACCATTTTGAGCTTATGTGCATGTGAGTGACAAGCATGTGAATTCAGTGGGCCGTGAATCGGAAGGACGGTCGGTCACTTTTATGGTGAGCAGAGTTCTCCGAGGTAATGAATTTCCTATGAAGTTTAGGTTTGAAATAAAAAAGGGAAAAGAACAAGGCTTGGACAGAGGAGGCTGCACCCACTATGGTAAAAGCTAAATACGTGCTCTTATGCAAGGCATCAAAGAATCCATCCTGGCAAAATAGCTATAAATATCCCAAATAAGGAGATAGCTTTAAGTATCACTTGCTATCAACAAGCAGATACAAAGTTATACAAGATCAGGCTTTAATAGCTGTAATCTCAGAGAACTGCTTGTTTATCAGCTGCTCTGCTTCTCTTGAAAACTGCTGCTTTTAACTGTTTAGGCTACACCATGAAGCAAAAGCAATTGGGAATTGGGTTCCTGCAGCTTACAGGGTGAGGATGTTTTCCCCTTTTGTTCCTTCTGGCTTCTGTCGGCACCGGTCATGCGTTGGCATTTTGCTCGTGGGTCGCTGCACCTCGTACGTATGCTGGGTCTCTCCATCCTTTCTGTTCAGTTACAGGGAAGCTTTTCCCCACCGATTTCATGGCCTGACACCCAAGTGCTGCGATTTAAAATGTATTAGATGCACACACTAAGACTGGTTGGAATACAGGTCTGAGATACTCACTTTCGCCAGCGGCTTAGTCAAAGTTCTTAAAACTCCTCTTGCAATTTGAACCTGCTTTTCCTTAACTCATTAACATGACTAAGACCATAGCTGTCATACCAGAACAGTGATGTAGCAGCCTGTGAACTGTTTTCAACTCAGGAGGCAGTGGAAGAGTTAAGAAGGCAGGGCTGTAACTAACTGGTTTCCTGGGGCGCTTTGGCAAGTCCCTGGGACCAACCCCCTAAGGTAAACATTAAGGTGCAGTAGGTGTATCACTCTGTGCAGAGTTCAGCCCTGTTGCTTACAGCTTGCACAACTTGTAGCACATCAGAACACTGTGGGATCAATGGCTCGCCAGAGTTTCAAGACATGATTAAAAGACTCAAGAAGGCCCTGAAAGAATTTCCTTTAATGGGGAATTGTGTGAGTGAGTACAGTGGGTGAGTTGGTATTTTTTTTCTTTCTTCCTTTCTAGCTGTTGGTTTACTTTGCCAAAACGCTTCTGAGCTTAGGTTTAGTGAATGTGCTTGCATGTGTCTGGTTTGGAGAATGAGTATGTTCTGTACCTCACCAATCGGTACTAAAAACTTACTTTGAGATACGGTAACTCCCGGTTTGTGGCAATGACACAACTGTAAAGCTATTAGACCCTAGTTTTTCCGAAGGAAAACACTCCTGTTGAGGAATGCAGGTATGTATCTGATTTACAGCAACTACAAGCCTTTAGATGATTTTTTCATCATCTTGAGAGCCTTGTTACTGCTTTACTTTCACATATGCTTTGCTCTGGAATTATGCGAGGTTAACTCTCGTGGATATATTTACGGCACATGGAATGTTCTTCACACAGTTCCTATGCATGGTACTAAAAACATACAAAAAAATTTATTCTAATTAAAGATTACATCTTTTTGAACTTCTGCCATTTTTCCTCTTTTACTAACAAGTTCTAATGAGCTTGGTTTGTATCAGCCTGCAGTTAGAATTCATGAGTCTGAGTAGAAGCGGCATGTGCGCACTGCACCGTACATGGAGCCTTGTGTTATGCAAAGCACTGGCATGTTTTAATCTTTGTAGTCTGGGATTGCTAGAAGATTATGTACCGTGCTTTTCAGTAGTTTGGCTTTGCCATAGAGAGACATAAGCCTGTAATTTATGTAAAGTCTTTGAGGAAGTTTTAAATCTTTACCACACAAATTAATTATCTGCCCAGATGTCTGATGTGCTGCTCATCCTGCGAAGGAAGCGTTACTCCTATCCCTTGTGGAAGTCACGAGCACTTAAAAATCTTGCTTCTATTTGATTAGTGACCAGGACATTGAGGTTTGGCCTATAGTGAGTACTTGTTTCTGTGAGAGAGAGCATAAAGGCACAGAAATGTTTTTGCTCCAACATGTTTTTGTGGCATATTATTGATAATTGCTGCTGTTTTCTGTAGGATTGGGGTTTTTTAATAAACCTGGATAGTTATCAAAATTCTATAATGCATAATTTAAAAATGATACTGCAATAAATATATCCATGGCAACTGATTGAATCCCTGATTTCCACACCTTTTAAGTTTGTAAGTCATCACAATTTGATTGAAACCTCATGGCTAAGAGAGCACAGAGGAAAGTCTTGATGGCCTTTTGCAATTGGTCTAATGTGGATGGATTTTAATCCTGGAGAATTTTACATGGGAAATACATTACTGGCTTAGATAAGCTACTGGTCTGTTTCCCAGAGTGTCAATTCCCCAGTTCCTACCAGTACACGAAAATGTATCGTTACAGTTGTATGCACTGATTAAGATTTCACAGCCCCCTTGCTATACCTTGGTCTCCTCGATTAAAGCAAAACCACTGATTGGTGAAAAGCACCTTAAATTCAGCTGTTGTCCTATGAGTCCTACATGTTTTATGCAGAATTATGCCTGTATATACAGGCGCACGTATCTTGATTGTAGTCGACTGTAAAACATTTTATTGCCCCTTTTGTATGAAAGGTGTGAACCTTTCTTCCTGTTACTATTTCAGTCAAAAGTTGTTCCTTCTTATTAAGGAAAATAAATATTACAGAAAGTTGTTTTTTAAAAGGAAGGGTGAGAACAGCTTTCCTACTTTACCAGTTCGTTCCCTTTCCTGAAGACGTTTAATGCCTCATCTGGTATTCTGCCAGTAGGATCTAGCACCAAGCTTTGGTCTCCAGGTGATTTTGTCTCGTTTCGTTTCAGTCAAGTGCCCGATGATACGACACTGGAGGATTTGTCCCCTCGTGTTCCCAGAGCTGTGTTTGTGAAGCAGGACAATGGTGGCAGTGCCTCGGTCATACCAGTATCATCTCTCCGTGGCCCACAGGCGGAGGAAGAAAAGGAAGAAACTTCAAGTTCTCCTGACTTAAATGCTTGCAGTGCTACGTACAGCAATTTAGGTAAGTGTGTTCTCAGAGGGGAAGATTTAAGTTCTCTCAGGTCTTACACACCTTTCTAGGGCATGGAGAACCTTTGGAACAGCTCGATACACTTCCATAAGGTTAGGTTTTCAAGACAACCTTTTAAGTATGAATTTAAATATTTAAAATAACATAAATTCATAATAAATTTAAATCTTAGTTTAAATGTTAATAGGAAACAGTTTTGTTGTCTCATTCTGGGATACACAACCAAGAAAATGAAGATTCGGCCACTCAAAGAGTTTTCTTTCCTGTGATTTTAAAACTACCTTTTAATTGCTCTCCATGATAAGCATCTCGCATACTTTTAAAAGACACACTGTTTGATCTGTTTGGAGGAGCTTTTACCAAAGGAGTTTAACGCATGGAGCAGGGAGGCTTTTAGGACGCTTTATTTTAGAGCATCAATGACTTCTAAAATGTTTGTAGCCATCTTCTGTTTACTAAAACATTTCTCATCCCAGTCTGAGAGTTTACTGTTGCTCCTTCAGGAAAGTTGAAGGTATGAATGTCCCGAAGGTACTGCATGGTCTGTGCAGCTACTGCTGAACTCCTGACATGTATTAAGAAGATACACCTATGCAGGGCTTCTCTGGGAAATAAATGAGCAAGACAAATTAGCATCCCCTGAGATACACTATCAATATTATCAGCCTCATTTTGTAAAGCATTTTGATTTGAAGTACTGTGAATTCAGGAATACTTACAGCCTTATTTTCTAAAAGAACAAAAATCTCTCATTTATTATGTTCGAGAACACCTGAATACAGGTGTTTGATACCTGTATTCAACCCTGTATTATGTATTAAGCATCTGGACAACTTATTAAGCATTTGGACAAGAGTAACCTGACGGCACTGAGCTGGCTCACACAAACAGGGGGCTTGGCACATCCACACAGGTTTGAGGGATCAAGGACTACATTTCAAAGCCTCAGGTGCATACATTCCTTAGACATTTAGTGATATTGCTGCATTTTTTTTTTCCTAAAATGTGAATTAGTGGCCAACTTATTAATGTGTTCTGCTACTAAAACATTCATTAGGTGTTGTTTATAAAGCATAAAGAGGAAAAATATCCTGCCCAAGAGTGCTGTTAACCTCTACCAAGAGATTGTAACTTCAGGGAAGAAAACTAATATTTGTATGCTGAATTATTGAAAGATCCAATGAATTGTTTTCGTATATATATGATGTGTATATATATATGTGGATCTGTATATTTTCTGAATGTAGGACATAGCTATGTTACAACAGAATCCAGTCAGTGAATCTAGCCACATCAGAACTATTTACAGCATGGTTAGCCCATGTCCTTAACCAGACTGACATGTAAAAGGGTCAAGCTAAGATATCATTTAATGTATGAAATATCGCTTATTCCTCGTGGTGAGATTGCTGGTTTTTAGCCAGAGTGCTCACACAGCCCAGGAATGACTTGTATTTCATAACCAGAGTGATGCTAGTGTGAATCTTCTGTTCAAATCTGTACTCAATTTAGCTCAGTTTTAGCAAGAGGTCACACCTGATGGCAGCCTCTTCACTGCACAGAATTAGACGTGCTTCCGTTCTGTCCTCCCCACGGCATCTCACAAGCTGGGAGTAGCCAACTCATGGGAAAGGCAATAAAACACCATCAAACACTGGATCAGGTTGCCCAGGAAAGTTGTGGAGTCTCCTGTGGAGAGACTCAAAACCCAACTGGACATGGGCCTGGACACCCTGCTCCAGCTGTGACTCCGACTGAGCAGAGAAGGTTGGACCTGACCGGCTCAAGAAGTCCCTTCCAACCTAAATGCTTCACCCAAATCGCTTCCATCAGTCCTCGTTTTGGGCAGTGTTTTTTCTGTGTAGAACTGTATAAAACGTGACCCTCAGCATTCTATTCAAAATCTCCTCATCCTTGGCTGACTTTTCAGATTTGGTGTCACCAAAGTAAGTTTTAGGTTTGAAAGAGTTAAAGTAACTTCGAGGCTTGGCTTGGTCTGGCTTGGCAAGCTTGCTCCTTGTTAAAAGCATTGCTACCCTAAATGGCACTGAGTTCTCTGGCTGCTGTTCAAGCCCTTCTCTGGTTTATTCAAGCAGCCTCACTAATGCAGATAGCTATCAGGAGATTACTAGGTAGGAATAGAGAATAATTCCTACTTGTTTGCACATCTTACATCACCAAGCAGCAAAATCATAGATTTTGTAAAATTGACAAATACCGATCTACGTAACTGAAAGAAAGGGTGAGACAAGAATTTGCATCACATTTGACTCTTGCTTCAACTGCAATTGCTTCCACAGTTACCTTCTTTATAGCTACATACTACAGCCTGTAGTTTGGAAAATATATTGTGACCATTTGAATTTGCAGCATATAATGCACAATATTCACTTTTAAAATACTGATGTAATACATATTCTATGGGGGTTTTATTGAAAAGCAGATAATACTGTGTCGTTACCTTGATAAATGTCTAACCTGCAGTTGTGACACATCACATGGAATTTTATGAACAGAAATTACGGCAAGCTTTGGTAAACTTTCATCTGCAGTCAGGTAGTAGTTTATATTGGGTATTGCCCTCACATGTAGCTGGCTTTGGCCTTCTCCTGCTCCCACAGGAGTTATCCCATCAGCAGTTTACAGTCCTGCCTGCAAAACCTGCAAGTGTGCCTGCAGTTATCTGTCAGGAAAGAAACCGCAGATGCAGAATCTGGGACCAGCTCACGTGTAAAATCTGGGCTGTATTTGCTGTTTCAGCAAACCTGTAACATCAGACATCTAGGAGTTAAAAAAGAAAATGTAAAATGCAAGCAGGCGTTACCAAGATGGAGGATTCTTCTCAGATACGGGGTAAAAGAGCTGGGGCTTTCAGGAAACCTGAGGTCCCACTATGATGATAGATAAAAGAGCCCAGTGTGTTCTGGGTGTGTAAACAAGAGGAGTTTAAGAAGAATGGTTAAAAAAACACTGTACAGGCTCTAAAGAACAGTTTTGCAAATGCCTAGTATTGTGGCAGGCCCTTTATAGGGACTAACTGAAGAAGCTGGATCTGTTTAGCTTATCAAAGAAACAGGGTCTGGCTTGATCATAGTGCGGATGGATGCTCATGTGGTGAGCAGAACTGTGGAGAGGTTTACCTTTGGTATCAACAGCCAACGCATTTAAAACTCCAGTGGATTCTAGATGCAGAAACAAACGTTCAGATGTGCAAGGTCAGGCGTGGCTGTTTCTTTTGTATGGTGTGCCCTTATTCTAACAGAACTTAATTCGGGTAAGCCCTGTAGTTTATGGTAAGGAAGACAAGAGAAGGAAAATCCATTCCTTTATTAACCTTTACTTTTTTCTCTTTGTTTGAATTTATTAAGGAAATAACTTGATTGAACTTGCATCGCTGTAAGTAGATGCAGTATAGATTCTCAGTATACTCGGGGTAGTATTTCTGTCATTTACAAAAAAATAGATTATTTTATTATCAGCCATTTTTCTCCTTACACCTAAAGGCTAAGTTTCTAGGTTTTATGGTTGTTGACACTGGAAAAAATCCCAACCGACAGCATCTGCCATGGAGTATTGCCTCAGTCAGTAAGTTAGACAAGAGCAGTGTGCTTTAGTCAGGCTATAAATAAGGTAGTGAAATCATTGCTGACTAAAACTGACAGTTCAGTGACAGACAGTGATTACAGTATCAGTCTGAGGCATTTTGTATGCTATGTAATTAGTCCAGGTAATATCTTTAACATGGTGTAATGGAGGGCAGGCAGCAAGACCTGACAAGTCACCAAGGCAGACAAGTGTTGCATCTGAAGTTTGTATTTATCTCGTGCTTGCAGTCTGTCTCACTGTAGTTCTGTGCAGAGCCTCAGATTATTGGTAGGAAACTGGAGGTGCATCATGAATGTTACTTAACAAGTGATATCTCTCCTTTCTGTTACATATATTATCATCCTTAGAAGTGATAAACATGCATTTCTTGCAATTGGGGCTGCGAAGGATGTTGGGAGCTTTTGCAGTGGTTGGAAGGTACTTCACGCATTTGTGGGTTTTGTCATGGTTTGGTTATTTCTATCAGTCAGGGGGTTAAGGATCAGGCTAACTGATCTGCTGCTTATACAGAGAAATCTTTTCCAGGCTCTGTATTACAATAAAAATGCAGATTGCAAAGGATGATGAATATCCAAGTACAAGGGGAAGAGGGGGAAGTACTAGGACAAGGGTAGAGAGGGGGAATTTCTAAAGTGGAGGTGGTCAACCTGTGGATTTTACTTAGTGAATACTTTAATCAGCTTTTCACAACTGGACTTTGTAAGGTGAAATGGGGATGTACTGACATGAGAACTAGAGGCACATCTGACTCCATTCCTGGCTGTGAGGAGGAACAGGTCAGCAGAGGCTGCCAAAGCAAATGCCACTGGATGGCTCCGAGATCCAGCTGTGTGATCAGCACAGCCCTGTCTTGCAGTGGGTTTCCTGCAGACACCTAAGAGCCACCTGAAATTCCTCTTTCTCACTCTTCTCTACTGTAGAGTCCACAGTTTTGATTTTAGTTCAGTTGGGGTTTTCATACGTGTGGCCTTGGGATATTGGTTATCCATGTTGTACATGCATTATTATTACATTTTTTGTTGTCCTTGGCAATGTAAAATGAAGAGGTTTTGTCAAAGTGATGTGTTAAGTTTGAGACTGGCAGAGGTGAGAGTTATTTTGGTCATTTTAGCCCTCTGGGTCTCGTTCATCCTCTAAATCCTTGCACTGGGGGATTAGGGATTAAGTAGTACTATAATGATCACTAAAATTGAGAACAGAGTTAGTAATCATGGCAGTCATTTAGTGACTACTGTGAATGCTAGAGTATTGTTTTCAGCTCTAAGTCACATCTTCCCACAAGGGATGTTATCCTTGGATGAGAGATGGTAATGGCATATAATCAGAAAACCACTTTCAGGAATCAAGGGGAATGTAGGATATATTACCATGTCAAGAGTAAAATGAGTTTGGAGAAAGTACAGCAGCAGCCTGCTGTCATTGGTGTATTGGCCTATCATGTTTTGTAGAGCAATATATGTCTCAGGAATAGTTCTGATCAAGGCAGGCTGGAAGCATGCAGTGTGTCACCCCCTTGGCTTGCCTGATTCACCATTAGTTGTCTTCCCAGTTAAAGAAGCATTTTACTTCACAGTTCTGACTCTTCCTGACAATGTGTACAGCTGATCTGGTCTAAGCAAAAACCATGGACGGACTGTCAAAAAGTCTAAATAATAATTATGCCATTACTCTAAGAAACACATGCTCATGGAATATAAATGTGAATGAAACCTGAGCCCAGTGTGTCAGATTGACTAGGTTCATGCGCTAACACAAGTTGCAATGCAAAGTCTGATGATAGACCAGTCATCCCCAAAAATAAAATCTAAGTGCTTTAGGACTGATTTGGAGTTTCAGAGCTCTGCATGATACCTGGAGACTTCAGTATCTAAACAGTATAGAGAGCCTGTAATAGATGTTCCTGAACTGCAGAATTACTTAAAGCTCTCTAGAAAGATGCTGTCTACAAAGAGTTCATTTTTTTTTTTTCTGTCTTTGAGCAGTCTGGAAGCCACTTTAAATAACTTTAAGTGGTAGCCTAATATTGTGCCTGTTCCACCTTTTCATTTGCCTTCTAAGGGTACCTCGGGCTGAACCTTGTAATGTTGGAGCATCTGTGCAGTAGGTATGGAAATGATGGGGTTTCAGCACTGCAATGGGAGAAGGAGATGACAAGCAAGTAAGAGAAGCAAATGGTCTGCCAGGAACTGCATGCAAAAGAACATTCTTGTGCCTTTGGCAGGGACAAAATTTAAGACAACCATTTCTTTTTGCTAGACAATGAATTTCAAATGCAGAACATGCAGCATCATGCCATGCTTGGGGAAAGCTGAGCTGGAAAGAATAGGCCATTGGGCATGAAAGAAATGTACAGCATTAAGAACTCAGCATAAAAACAGTTCACGTGAGCTTTTCAAACACATAGTACAGTTGTCTAGATTACAATATGGAAAACTAGTTCTTGTGGGGAGAAATGATACTGTAACATGACATGTTTTACACACTCGTTTTCCTCAGCTGAAAATACTTGGAAGAGTAAGTACATAATGGCTTGCACATGCAGTTCTCTGGATCCTGCCACCCCCACCAGACATCTGCAAAGACAACTTCTGGTTATGAAAACCACCTTCAATTTTGATGTCACAGTTCCAACAGCTACGCAAAAGTCAGTGGGTGCACTCGCAACACCCCTTGCTGTATGAAAGGCTTTTGGAGGACAGAGCCATTAAAGCAGATGGAAAATAAGGGAATCAAGAAGAAACACTGCTGTAAATCTTACCTTTCTTGGAGAGAGCTTGTGCTGCTTTTGCTTGAGATGTGCATCTTGCTGTTTCCCTCTAGCATCTGTGCAGTCCTTGGATGAGCAAGTCACAGAAGCAATATGTATTGGGAAACTGCCTCCTGAAATAAGCAGCAGTTAGGCTATTTTAGCATAGTGGGGAAGAGGGTAAGAATGAGCAAATGGGCACGGGATCTTTAACACAGAGTATTGCAAGGGGTACAAGTACATAGGTCACAGATTTTGTAAGAGTGAGCAATTGTGGAAGACAACACATGTTTGGATGAGCAAGAAAGTTGAAGTGTGAGTGAACTTGTCTCAGGATTAAGCAAAAGCCTGTAGCATCTGGCAGTGTGTGTTTGGCACAGAGACATCAATTCTGCTTTTGACTCCGAATCGTGCCACTCTGTAGAAAGTAACCTTGTGATAGGAGTTCCTGCACTGCTCAGCTGGCCCAAGTGGTACATGCTGCAGCATCTCAAACGGTGACAGGAGGAGCTGCTCTTAGAACATGTTCACTGCAATAGCAAGATCAGAAAGGAGCAGTAGAGGGTCCCTGGACTGCTGAATTTTTTTTAAGCCACTTTAGAATGGCTTGGAGGGGACCTTAAAGAAAATCTCATTCCAACCCCCCTGTCATGTGCAGGTTTATCATAATATCCATGCATATCACAAAATCCATGAGGCTCTTCGGAGGGTTTCTTGAGCTTAAACAAAACATAGAGATACAGCTTCCATTTGTGATGCCATCTCTTCTAGAATGATTGAAAAGACATTGAATGTTAAGAGTTCAAGAGTCAATGCTATTCTGTTTGTGGATACATATAACAACACAGCCCTCCCTGATCTTCTGAATCTAGGAAGTCCTTTTCAGCGTTCTAACCCAGTGTTCCAGGGTTTTGTGCATCCTGGCCAAGAGGATCTTAAATTGTATAGTATTCATGAAAGCTGTAACAACCTATCTTCCAGCGGAAAGGAAGCTGTTGAGTTTCCTTTTCATGGACAGCAAAGTCATTTATTATCTATTATGGACCAAAGTGATGTAATGCCAATCTGAATCTGAGATTCCCCCCAGTTGGGTTCAGCATTCCAGTTCAGTCCTTTCTTTACGAAGACTTGGTGGACTTGGCATTGCTGGGTTAATGGTTGGACTCCGTGATCTTAAAGGTCATCTCCAGCCTAAATGATTTTATGATGCAGCAGATATTATAGAGTCGCATGGCCACAGTGTCTTTCTACTTGCTGCTCCCGTGTTAGGAAGATGCTCAGCTGCAGTTATACAGAGCACCCATTTCACGGTTGCTGTGTTGCAACTGTAAGAATTGGCTTCCTACTTTACCACAGTAGTCAATGAACCTCACAGGAGCAGCAGAAAACTTAGAGAACAATTTCTCTGAAAGCAGTGGTTGATTATTAAGAGTGGAAAAATCTCATTTTTATATGAATAACAAGTGCTTAATTGTCCCAAAGCAGCCAGTTGGTCATTTGTGTTGTCTGTTTAGTGGCTTTTATTCGCTATTATATTATAGTAATTTATTTTTTCTTCATTTCCAAGGACTCTGGCAGTTATAAAGCATAATCGTCCTTTCTAAAAGCCATCCAAAACACATGACTGGAAGTTTATCTTCCCTAGAAGCATGCAAATGTTTGAAACCAGTCTGTCAGTTCAAATCCCATGCTTTTGTGTCTGGACCTGCCGTTTGGAATCTCAAAGAAAGAGTACACAGAGCCACTCAGCAGCATCCACCCCTATATAGCACATTCGAATAGGAAGTAAGGAGGAATATTGCACTTGATTGACTGGAGAAGGAATTACAGGGGGCTGGCTGTAATTACTGACACTGGAATTTTGCCCTAGTGCCAAAATGGATGTTTGGGTTTTGCTCACACTTTTTGTCATTAATCCTGTGGGATGTAAAATGCCAGCATTGCTGGCACTGAAGCTAATTTGAATATATAGGCCATGGTCAAATTAGAAACTGAGTGCATATGACAATATATATATGTGATTTGGTCATTTTGATCTCTCATGAGTTCATCTTTTCAGGCATAGATTTAGGTTTTCTTCAAATATTGGGGGTATCTAGCACAGTTTAATTTTTTTGCCCTAAAATTCTTTGTAGAGCACAAATACAAGCAGCAGATGCACAGTGCTTTAATCTTCTATTACTGTTATCTTCTTATTACACAGGACAGTCCAGAGCAGCCATGATACCTCCGAAACAGCCGAGGCAGCCGAAGGGAGCTTTGGATGATGCCATTGCCTTTGGAGGACTAGTAGACCAGGAGACAATGAACATCTTACAGCCAACGCCACCTCCACTGCCAAAGAAAACCATTTTGAGAGCAAACACAGAGCCCACTCCCAGAGATCTCCAGAAGCAGGCTCTGGAGAACAACCTGTGCATTGTGGCCAATCCCACCTACGATATCGACACCAACTGGGAAGCAAGCAGCGCCTGCTCTTCTGTCAGCCTGGAGCTCAAGATACTGGACAACGAGTCAGGAGATTCCTTGGACAGGCCTACAGAAAAGCTAAGAGCGACCACCTCAGCAACTAACAGTGTTTCCAGCCTAACCACTATCAGTATTAAGGACCGGTGTTCCAACAGCATGGAGTCTCTGACAGGGAGGCGCATCTCGCACACGAAGCAGGGCAAAGGAGTCCAGAAGCCGCAGAGACAAGCACTTTATCGAGGAATTGAAAACCGGGAGGAGGTGGTCGGTAAGATCCGGAGCCTTCACGCTGATTCACTGAAGAAGCTGGCACTTAAATGTGAAGACTTGTTCATGGCCGGACAGAAGGACCAGCTGCGCTTCGGCGTGGACAGCTGGTCGGATTTCCGGCTGACCAGCGACAAGCCGTGCTGCGAGGCAGGCGATGCAGTTTACTACCCAGCTTCTTACGCAAAAGATCCTCTCAACAATTATGCAGTCAAGGTAAGAGGGGCTTGAAAAACAGTAACCCTCCGCATCAGTGACAGAAAACATGCAACACACCCAGTAGCGATAAGCCCTGTAAGTGCATGGTTCTTGCACTTACAGGGCAAGGCAGCACTGCATGAAAAGTCAGATTCCCAGGACACAGGCCCTTCCATCTCCCAAGGAGCCTGGGTTGCACTGTTATCTGCTGTTTAAGTTTCATCTGTTCTTATTGCAGCTCCAAAATCACTAAAACAAAATCAACCCAGCTCAGTCTTTACTGTGATCGGTGTTTCATTAAATACTGAAGAAAAAGCTGTATTACTTTAACGTGTGTCAGCAGCTGTTTGGAGACTTGCAATGCATAATCCTTTGGTTCATCTGCATGCACTAACACATCTCTTAGGAAAGATTTCAAAGTTCTCAGTTTTCAGAGCCATGCAATTTTAAATTTACAGGTTAGGCTAATGTATTTTTATGCTCCCATGCAAGGTCTTATATTTCTATCACTGTTAATCACCAGCCTTCCAGAAGCTCTCTCAAGCCATCAGTGTTTTCTTATAAGCTATACTAAAAAAAGTGGAACGTGTTGGTGTTTTGTGGCCTTTAACTATTCAATTGATTTGGGTCTAGTTTAGTCTTCAGCTAACACGCTACAGAAATAAGATTTACTAGATTTACTCCTGATCTCTTAATGAATAGTTGGCAGTTGTCTCACTAGATGTTGTTACTTTATGGTCTTTTATATAGGTTGTTTGTTCTGAGAGCTGTATCTCTGCAGTTCTCAATGCTTATCTGGTAGGGTGATAGTAAGAAAGACAGCTGAGACTGGGCTCTGTCAGGCTTCCTGTGTGACCTTGAGTAAATCAGTGAATGTTTGACTGCCCCTTGTTGAAACTTGAGATAAAACCTTTATTACCCAGCATAGATAGGTGTGCGCGGCCCAATTGATTATTGCTCATGGAGAATGTTGACATTCTCAGAAGGCTGGTGCTTTACAGGAACAAAATATTATCACTCCTGCATCATCGTTTACAGGAAAGACAAAAAAGAAAAGGTAAGATTGGTACAACTGATATGTTCTTCTTGACTGGAAAAGGCATCTTCCTAAGGCAGATTTGTTGGCATAACCATTGGTACTTCTTTAATCATCAAGGAGCTCTTTTTGATAAGATGTGCAATGAAATACGGGTGTCTTGTGGACGGCTCAGAACCAGACCATGAATATATCTGGCAATCTACTCTGGTTGCAGAATCAGCAGTCTGGCATTGCTCAGTCTGGGGGGGTTTGGTTTCAGTAGACTAATGCAAAAGTGGTTGCTGCTAGGACCCAAGGTGGTATTTTTCTATATAGTCAGGTCTGGGTTATCACTAATGTGATTCCTCTTTGCACAGTATGGATGTGCCCTTAAAGTATTCCCTGATAGGCAAGTTCTACATCGTTGTTTTCGTACCTGCTGTTCAAGAAAGAACAGCAATCTAGCATGGTCAAATATGTGCTTTTTTTATAGCTCCTCTTTCACGTGTCTTAAAAGCAGTTCTCAGACTAACAAAATTCACTGCAGTGTAATATAGGTGTGATGGCCTTGAGAGTGAGCGAAGGATCCACAAAATATCCTTGAGCTGGAGGTCACCATGAGCTGTTGTGCTGTTACAATGAGAGGAAGCTGCTCTTGAAAATCCCCTCCCTATTGCTCAATGTGATGTATGAAGATACAGCCTCATCTTAACATTTGCCCCAAGCTGATCTTTGACTCTTTAAGTCATCAGTCCAGGAGCAGATTTGAACAAAACCTCCTGACAACAGATTGCTATTACATTACACAGAGATTTGGGAATTTAGCTTTAACAGATACACCAGTCTGATCATCATGGGTATTTTCTGAGTGAGTCAAATCATGTAATAGAATATCTCCAGCAAATAAGCTGTGTGTTCCTGCCTTTTTAAATCCCTCATCCCCCCCAAAAATATGGCAAAAACAGTGAGGTTAAAATTATCCAAAATACAGTCTTCCTGTTGGTTTTTATCAAGTCTTAGAAATATAATTTGAAAGTGTATATGGAGCCACACAGTGTAAATTTCTGTAGCTCTTTTCAGTTCTATAGAACTACCCAAGCAACAAGTCAGACACTTCTTAACTTCTATGATTTTAATATTAGATTTGAGGGAAAAATGTGACAACAGGATTTCTGAATTCTTGTTTCTTTGTAGAAAACAAGAGATTCACCTCAAAGAGGGTTAAGTCTTAATACATAAGTAAAAAAAAAACAACAAATCACATTTTCAGATTGTATCTCCAAAAGCAGAATTACAAAAGCACTGTTAAAAAATAAGCTTTCACTATTTGACTGCTGCAGAACTAAATGAAGCAGAATGAACCTTTTGTGCAGATGCATGTACCAGTGCACCTCTGTGTTTCGGTGGTACCACCAAAGATGCTCTGATAAACCTGGTGAAGGGCACAACTTGTTCTGTCAAACATTGTTTGAAGGGGTGTGTTGTTTCAAAGCATCGCTATGCTTTTTGCTTCACTCTCACCTAATCATCATCATCATGCCAGTAAACATCCTGTGCCAAAACTGTTGCAGGAAGTCATGTGGAAATTATTTTGACCGAAACATAAGTAAAACCAGTAAATAAGTCATAAACCTTCCTTTCCAAATGGAAAAACCAGAAGTTCCCGTACAGGAAAGGTTTCCATAAAATTCTAGTCCCTGAAGTACTTTTCCTTCACTAAGTGCAGTACCACTAAGGTAGATCTGGGGCAATATGGGTAAACATTCATCTGAAACCACAGCCTTATCAGTAATTCCAAATATGTAGCATAAAGGTTACATTAAAGTGAAAGCAGCAGAGAGCACAAGCTTTTGTACAGACTGGACTGGATTAGTTTAATTCTTAGTATCTGTATAGATTGAATAAGGCAGTGATATGACACATCCTTTTTATTGGGGAAAAAAGATTACTCAGACTGAGTAACAGACAAGGTAATTACTGTGTCACTGGTGTGAACTACTGCCACTTTCAGTATTAACTCGCAAGGAAATTACTGCACGATATCATAGACAGACACATAGAAATCACGATTCAGAGTCCACACGGAACAATACAGCCGTCAAATCCAGCATGGTTATGGCCTGCAGCTTGTGTGTTCTGGCCACAGGCACACGTTGCAATGCAGTTCAGGCAGGATAACAGGAACTGCAGAGGTGCAAACAGCTCAAAAGGAGCAGTTAAGTTTATTGCTTTGACTGATACAGAGCAGCAGCAGCAGTTCTTCTAGCAGTAAAACCTTAGGCTTTCTGCTAAGGTTGCTGTCGCAAGCATCAGCCAGAGCAGTGCAGAAGTACAATAGTTATTGGGCTGAATATGGCTGACAGTTTCCTTGTTGCAGCTGACAGCTCTTTTCCAGTTCTGTTTGGTTTGTCCAGTGTGCTAAGGCGGGGGTTTGGTAACTCAGTTTCCTAGTGGAGCTTCTTGCAGGAGTGTTACTAAAGGTCATCCCAGAACTTCATGCTTCGGATGAAAATAAAGCTCTGGACGTTCATCTTTCAGCCCGTCCCGAGTTCAGTCCCAGCAGCGTACAGCCCTGTATTTTGGCACATCTTTAAAAAGTCAAAGCTCTGTTCCAAGGCCAGATCAAGAGAATGAGGTCAATCAGAGATCAAGCTGGCCTCCTTGGAAAACAAGGTTGTGCCAAGAACAAGCTATCAATTTGGGATTAGCAAGCTTTCATTCTGCACAGAATTTCATTTGCAGTTGTCCCTCTGTGCAAGACAACGCAGCAGCACAGATGGTGCAGTCTTTGTGATCTTCTGTGTTTCTCATTTTCAGCATTTGTAAATTCATTTCCCACAATATTCACCGTGCTCTAAGTTCACTGACGCCTGGAAAATGCATAGGACAGAGTGGAAATGAGATTCCCTGCTGGTAAAGTGGAAGTCAGCTGATGGCACAATAGGCTACTGGCCTCATAAAGGAAAAAGAAAAGCTAATGCAGAACAGTTTCTAGAAGCTCTGAACCATTAAAATCTTGCTTCTTAGGGATGGGGGCAGAGGGGAGAAAATGGAAATGGTGGGATATACGGAAACTTGTTCCCACCCCTAGAAATGTGAAAAGTTTAGTTCCTATGGATGCACTAAAGATACATGATGGCAGTGCATTCCAGTGAAAAGGAAGATGGAAGGTTTCCATTCCTTCCTACTCGGATCTCTGCTTTTCTCTCATTGTTTTCTTGCATCATGTGGAAGGGCTTTTTACCAGCATTGCTTCACCTTTTGAGCAACCAGCTCTTTATCAGCTTTCGAAATGAGGTTTGCCAAGCCCTTATCAACACCTTCCTTTCAGCTACTATCACATACCTTATCTTCATAGCTCAGCTGATTGTATTTCATTAAAGCAAATGGTAAATGAGGGATTGATCCTACTTTCTGTTGGTGTTTCAGTCCAGGTATTTTCACCTTTTTTTCTTTTCCCATGCCCCAGAAAAATAGGAATTCAACATATGAGGTATGTAAAAGGCAACAGGTTTTCCATGGGTTTTTAGAGGAGTTAACTGGAACAGACAAAAGCTTTAAAAGTCATGCAAAGAAAACTGGGCTATGTATTTACTCACAGTTTCAACACAGCATTAACTGTCACAAACAGAAAAGCTCTGTATCCACTCCTTTAGCAATGCATCGCAAGCAGTCTAAAACACTGCTCCCTAAATCTTTTCAAATGTAAATCTAGACTTTGGTTGCATTACTGATTCTCATCATTTTGAAAATGTTATTCCAGTACGAGTTGGAATACAGAGTTATTCCAATACAAAATGCTAGGAGGAGCATTATTACCCATAAACAGTATTAAACACTAACATTCAGCATTCTACTGCAAAACGGGAATATAAAATAGCGTTCTGAGTAGAATCTGCAACTCAGAAAACGGTAACTAGTACAAGAAGTTTGTCAGTAAATTGTATTTACATTCTATAAGCTTTCTTTGAACGGATCAGTAAGAAAACTTGGTCTGCCTCCACTGCTTTCAGCACATTTTCCTCTTCTAATGAGATATTGGTAAATAAGAATGTGAGCTGTCCAATCTAAAGCCCCAGGAGTTACCTGGACTCAAGCAGCTGCATTTGACAGCAGAAGCCTGAAGAGCAGCCAGATGCTTACAGGAATGTTAGTTTATTGCAGGTTTGTCTTGTAGAAAGTGTTTTCTGAATTCAGACAGGTGACCCTTTGTTGTCTTACTCCAGTTCTGGGGTGCAGCTTGTAGACAGCCCAGCTTTCCATTGTAGACAGCCCAGCTTTCCATTGTAGACAGCCCAGCTTTCCATTCCCCTTGTCAAGTACAAAGCATTTAGTGTACAGATTTTAGTGTTTGTTTCTATAGTCAGCAAATTAATCAGCCTTAAATAACCCAGCTGCCTTTCCACTTCTCACTTCATGGTGTTCATAAACCAAAAGCAAGGAGCAGAAAATACCTCTCCAATCAGATCTTGGCTCTCTTGACTTTGTAGATAGTGCATGCATGTTCATGTACCCATATACTTCCCTGCCTTTCATTTCTGTTTTGTCGGTATAAAGAGAGGAGTCTGAAACTCCTAAAAGTGACTTTGGGGAAAGTTTGTGCTGTGGATTCAGACTTGAGAGTGGATGCTGCTCTGGAGGTTTTCATGGACCACACTAACAATGGAGTTAGTATTGTGGCTTGTTCACTCTGGGAAGTGTTACAAGGATCACTACAAACAAAGCTCTGTTCTGCTTGATGGTGGAGAGGTCTTCACTGGAATACTGCATTCATTATAGGGTACCACTCTTCAGGAAGATGTAATAAATGGGGAGAACCCAGAAAAGAGCAACAAAAATTGGAGAGTTAGAAATAAAGATAGGAGAAATGAGGGCTGGAATGAGGGAAAAGAAGGCAACAAGGGGGGGGGGATTACATTTCCCAAGTGTGAAGGTGTAATGTTAAAAGATAAGAATCTATATTTTTTAAAATACCAGCTAGGAGAAGGGCCATCAGTTCAATCTGTAAAATAGGCTTAGGATTGAATAGCAGGAAGGAAGAGCAAGGAGAAGATAGAGAAGAACAGCTCACTTTTGGGGTGCTTTTAGTAGGCTGGAAAGGCATCCCTTAGGAATGATCCAGCCTGCAGCATACAGATCAGGCCAGTTCTGCTGGCTCAGAGGAAGAGGGAATGAGTGCAAAGGCAGTGTACGCCGCCCTAACAGCTGAACGCCTTTTGGTGCAGAGGTGCGTGGCCAGTCATCTGTAAATCAGAAGGAAGCATCACCACCTCCACAGAGGCCTGTGAGAGCTGCTTCTGTACCATTTGTGAGCCCTTTTCTGAAGTAAGCAGGAAAAATAGGCTGCCTAGGACTGAAACTAGAAACTAGGAATAAATGTTGATTCCTTTTCTTTTTCTATCGGCAAGGAGAAATCCTTTTCATACGCTTTTAAAAAGCCCTTGTATTCACCAAATTGAGAAGTATTAGTTCTTTTAAGAACAAATACTCTGTGGATTATATATTCCTAATAGAATCCAATATAGTACAAAAGCTAAGGGTAAATGCTTGTTTGCACTTTTCTTACCAGCGAGTAAGCTTGACCTTAAAATTAAAACTCTTTCAGAATGGGTTTCTATTTTGGATTAGGTCACTTTAGCACTTTTAAAACTAAAGGCTGGATTACAACAGCCTGAACTTTTTCTGCAGTTGGAATTTATTATTCCCATGGCTGGCTGTACAGGAGAAAGGCCATGGACTTGCAGGGCATGGAAGACTAAATTATTCCATTTTCCTTAATAGCTGCTCTCCCACTCCGATTTGATACATGCTGGTAGGGTCTATATAACACTTTTCTACTCCTGCCTTCTGTGCAGTATTAAGGATGTGATAAATCTGTGTCTCCCAGACACAATCAGCTGGCATTTTCTTTTTATGTATAATTCAAAGGTTAATGCTGTCTTCTTACTATATTTGTTTAAACTTTTGTTACCCTTGAGAGAAGGGAGGGGGGGAACTTTCCATCAGGAACTGACTTCACCTCTAACAGGAGAAAAGATATTTGCAAATATGAATTGGCAAGAGCCACTGTCCAAACAGGGCAATTCTCAGCATTTCCACAGAATTATGACTTTCCTCACTCAAATAAAATGGACTAGAAAATGCATTTTTCACATTTGTTTCTGCATGGCAGTTATAAACAGCCAGTTTAAGGCACTGTGTACATAATATGCGGGGAAGTCTAAATGCATGGTGTCAAAGACAGGAGGACAGTCAAATACTGTTACTACTTGTGTCTACTTTCATATGATTATTTGCCAATGCACTTTGCTCATCAATAAGCAGAAGACTCGATCTCCCATTAAACTATATTTCTTAACCCCGTAAGCATAGAAAAGATGAAAGGTTTGGGTTTTAGTGAGATGTATTCCTATTTTCTCTTCCTTTGACCTTTGCAGTTAAGAGCGGTTGGTGCATTATACCAACTGAATGCTTGGGCTCTAACCTTGTAAAGCTTACAACATACACTCAGCTTTACACACTTGAAATGATCTCCCTGAAGTCGGTAGAACTAAGGTTGACATGCAAAGTTCAACACACCTGAGTCTTTGTAAGGCTGTAATGTTAATCAGTAAGTGCCTTAGAACAGAGGCCCTAATAGAGGCTGTCCAGTGACTGTTGTCAGAGGGTCAGAGCAGCCAGTTGTTAATGTCAGTGCCAACAGTTACTAAGGATAATTATTATGGTGATAATGTACATATCAACAAGATATTGCTGGACAGAATTAAATACAGCTCTATATGGCAAAATAAAAACATATACTGAGGATCAACGCAGTTAAGGTACCACGCTCTACTGAGTTTCCATTCCTCATCTCAGGCACAGCAAGTCCGCTTGCCAACAGCCTCTGCCATGCACACATACACCCTTCACTGCAGACATGATGTGTTAGCTTGACACAGCTGCAGCTGATAGATTGCAGTTTCCAGGTACTGTGGGCAAGGAGCATGCATCCAGTCACTTAGCTCAGCTCCCAGGTGGTAACTTGTTATGCTGTGCTAACTCAGTCCTGCAGTCGTTTGATCATACCCTCAGATATTCCATGCATGTTTGTTTGTGTCTCCTATTGCCATTGATTATTTTTACCTTATTCAAGCTTCACACCAAGCTGAGAGAAGAACACAAAATAGAATGATATGGATAAACAGTAATTGTAAAGTAAGCTTCACTGCCTTTGCCATGTGTCAGCTGCTGTTCTGACTGGGAGTGCAACCTGCCTGAACTGTATTTTCCAGTGAATAATATATGCACGGGGAGATCTGTCCACACGTGTTGGTCTGCACTTGCTCACTATCCGATGGAAAGTGTTCATGTGCCTTAAGATAGGCTGCCAAGGTCAATTCAGGAAAGAACTTTTTCAGTGTTTGTGTTTAGGGTTACCCTGTGAATGCCCATCAACAAAGTACCTGTTAAATATACAGATAGATATATAATTTACAAATGTAAGTGATATGTCTGTTCTGTTTATTTTCTTCCCCAGATTTGTAAGAGCAAAGCTAAGGAATCCCAGCAGTATTATCACAGCCTGTCTATCCGGCAGAGCCTGGCTATCAACTTTAACATCCAGCAGGACTGTGGCCATTTCCTTGCTGAAGTGCCAGTTCGTCTCCTTCCGTGGGAGGATGCTGATGCACCAGAGGTGGAAGAAGAAGAGCAGGAAGAAGAGGAGAAAGAGCCTGAGGAGAAGAGAGACACTCCTACCAGTCCAGAGACTCCACAGAAAGACAACTCGAGCAACCAGGGGACCATCAGCAAGCCACGCAGCCGCGTTGTGGTCATCACACGGGAGGTCCCATACTTAACAGTGGCTGACTTTGTGCGAGAATCTGCGCCCCGCCATGCAAAGAGCCCAGATTTGTATGAGAGGCAGGTCTGCCTGCTCCTGCTACAGCTGTGTCTGGGCCTGGAGCACCTGAAGCCCTACCATATCACACACTGTGATCTGCGCTTAGAGAATCTGCTGCTTGTTCATTCCAGACCAGGCGGCAGCCCTCTGAGCTCTGAGTCCATGGAACCCAGTCCCAACACTGCTTGCCCAGCCAGGTTAATAGTGAGTAATTTCTCGCAGGCCAAGCAGAAGAGTCATATGGTGGATCCTGAAGTCCTACGGGATCAGTCCCGCCTTGCTCCAGAAATCATCACTGCAACACAGTACAAAAAGTGTGATGAGTTCCAGACTGGCATCCTCATCTACGAAATGCTGCACTTACCCAACCCCTTTGATGAGAATCCAGAGCTGAAGGAGAAGGAATATACTCGTGCTGATCTCCCCAAGATTCCTTGCCGTTCCCTCTACTCTCAAGGGCTTCAACAACTTGCCAGCTGCCTGCTGAATCCCAACCCTTCGGAGAGGATCCTGATATCGGAAGCAAAGGGAATCCTTCAGTGTTTGCTTTGGGGTCCACGTGAGGACTTGTTCCACGCTCTAAGTACATCTTCCAACCCCTCACGGAGAGATGCTGTGCTTCAGAACTGGCTGGATATAAAAAGGACGCTGCTGATGATCAAGTTTGCAGAAAAGTCCTTGGACAGGGACTGTGGAGTTATTCTGGAAGACTGGCTCTGTTGTCAATACCTGGCTTTTGCCACTACAGACTCACTTCATCGCATTGTGAGAATCATGCAGCAGCACTAGTTTGTAGAGCCTGTTGCTTTTCATGAAGCACCTCCCACCTCCACCCCAGCCCTCCCTCCAGCTTGCCCTAGGGCTCACACTTCATACGAGTGTTAAGAAACAGCCTAGATATCAAAGCCAGCAACTCTGAGCAAATAGGTTCTAAGTGGAGAAATTGCATCCTGTACCCAGTATGACAGAAACTTTACCTTTTTTGCCAGGCCTGTTAGGGATTGATTATATGTACATGACTGCATTTGGACCAGACAGTATGTAACTTGATTAATATCTGGCTGAAAAGGAGAGCAAACTTTGATACCACTATTTCTACCACTGCAGTAAGCAAATTGCCCTCCTCTGCTGGTTAGCTTCTGTCATTTCTGTATGTAGCATTGGTTAGTGAATAGCAATGACCATAAGCAGAGATGGATTAGTTGTGAGATGAGTGATCCACCATGCCACAAAACACTCATTTGCTTCCATGCCACATACCACACAAAATTTGCCCTTAGCTTGGTCAGTCCCCCGCCATGTGGGTGAATCCTCTTTCCTTTGGTCTCAACTAAACAGATTCTGATCTTTCTCTTACACTTTACTCCTTCTTTTTTCCCTCCCCAGCTGTGGCTCCCCTGCTGACTGCAGCAAGTCTCAGTGGGCAGTAAGCACCTGTGCTCAGACCTCCTCCCTCCTGCTCTGACTCACTGCCTACCCATCTCCTTTCTAATCACGGAGCCCTGATTTCAACAGCACTGCCTTAATCAGACCATTACCCTTAGCTTAAGACCTCTGCATTAAAAAGCAGACTATGCACACTTTGTCTATCCCATTTCCTACATGACATTCACAAGCCTGGACTGTTGATGTACTGTAGCTATAACCATGTTTATACAAGAACAATACAACACATGGTGGGCAATTGAAATTCCCCTTCCGTCGCAAAAGGCACTAAAGCCTGACTTGAAATGGATAGGATGTACATAACCTTCTCTGACAATCACTGCTGTGAATCTGGGATAAAAATAACAGCCACCTCTTCTGGTTTATTTTGGTCTGCTCTTGTCACTTGTGCCATATTGCAAAGTGGGACTGAAATTGGCTCTGCTGGTATGTTGGCAGGAGATAGAAATGTTTAGAGCTTGTCTGTGTGTAGCTAACAGGCCACATGGAGACACTTTTACTGCAGACACAGTTCTCTGAAGGGTAAAAACAAGGGGGCAAAACCACTTGTTTAATTATTGAGGGAGCTGTTAAGTTTGGCAGCCACAACTAACAGTATCGTGATCCATTTTCCCCACAGCGGTGTTTGGCTGCTTCTCTCTTGTCTGTTGTAATGAGTGTTTTCTAAGATTGCTATAGGCAACACCCTACAAATGGAATGTTGTTAGGACAGCACAAAGAGCATTGCGGAGTTTTGGACTAGAGCAGGAACTGGGATCAGAGACAGCATTTTTAAAACTCAACCTGAAGGAGCTTTTCCCTTTGAGAGGCCACTGCTGACTTCCTTCCTTCTTCCTTCCTTCCTTCCTTCCCTGACCTCAGGGCCGTTTCCTCTGGAACCTCCGCAGCTGTACAGACAGTAGCTTTGCTCAGTCTTGCTAGGCTCTGAACCGCTTCCTGAAGCGCTCGGAAGAACTGATCTGGATGCAGGGGAAAGAGCGATACCCAATATTCTGACCTGGGTGATGGAAAGCAGACAGCCCTAGTTATGAGCCTGTGCTTCGCTCCTATGGATCTATGTGCAATTCTTGTATGTATTTTTTTAAAGCTGTACATTATAGTGTTCACTTTACACACCAGCCTTTACCTGATGCTAGATCTGCAGCCCCTTCCTTTACTTTTCCTGGCACATAAATGCACAGATATCCGTGTGTTCTTTTTATGGATTGATGTTTCATTTTAATTGTTAAAACTGTGAGGAACCAATTCACTTCAGCCTTGAAACAAATAGCCACTTTATACAGCATATGCATGCTTGGACCAGATACATGGAAACTGAACAAACAGTCCCTGCAGGCTTAAAGTCAGCAAAACTAGCTCTGGATCCACACCGTACATCTGGAGGGGCTGAAATGTCTCTATTATTCTTCTCTGGCATCTCTCAGAGCTAAGCTGAATAGTGTGTGGAAGCCTACATCGATTGTGCTGTAGTATAGACTGTCTTTGTGACCTTTCTAAAGATTTTTTCTGTTTAAACTTCTGATGATTATTCTGTTGTTTGATTCACCTGTATCAGTGAAGGATCAGGCAAGGATAAGGATAATATATTTTAATGTGATATATATATATTTTCTTTCTCTTTTTGCAAAAAGGTCAGGATGGTGGCATTGATGCAGAAAAAGAAGACAGTGCATTAAAAGCCCAAGTGCAATGTATGTAGTTGAGGTACTTCCACTACATTGGGAAAGAAAGTTTCTACACTACTGCTGAGCAGCTTGTAGGAGAACCTTTACAAAGAGTCACACACACATTCAATGCAGCCCTGCTTTATCTGGACACAGGAGGGCAATGCTCTCATAGTTTAAATACACTGAGCATGACAAGTCACTTGTGTGCTATCTACTAGCTATTAGTCACAATGTGCTGAGCTACGAGTAGGGCTTCTTGTTCTCTGTGGTCTGGTTTTGTGTTTGTTTCGTAGTGTGTGTGCACATAACTTCTCACCGAACTCATGCAGGCTGTACGAGCAATTCCTGGACCACTTGCCATTGCAGTGGGCTGAGTCCTTGAAGCCGGTAGGTGTTTCTGTGTTCCTGGACACGTGTTCTCAGTGTCACTTTCGTGTCAACATGCACATGCAAAGCTGAGTTTTGAATGTTTTACAGCCATCCGTATTTAACGCAGCTGGTCCGAAGCCTTTGTATCTCTAGCTATCTAATCTCAGTTTGTATCTTTTTGTGATGAACCAATACTCATTTTAGCTCCGCAGTATAATCAAGCATGGATAGATGTTCACTACCAATCTCTTTCTTGTGCAGCACTGGGTAAACTCTAGCAATTTGTAATGTTGTGTGTTTTTTTTTCTTTCAAAGAGAAGGAATGGTCAAAGTAGTCAAACACAATCTGGCCTGAGCTATTCCTTGGCGAGCTTGAGTCTGACTTTGCAGATACACCCATAACTGATGATTGTAACTGTGTTTGTGGTGGTTCTCCATCCTGGCAACACATAGTGCCACATAAATATAGAAGAATGTATGCGTTAAACTGATTGTAAACACATCCTAAGAATGCTACAGCATAATTGCTAAGCAAAAGGAAAAAAACCCGTTCTGTTTGTAACTGGGATCCTGTATATGGCAGGAACAAACCCCCGGCTGTGCATGTTACAACTTACTTGAATATGTGCACAGATCTTGAATTATTTGTTTTTAGCAATGTCGCACTTTCAGTTGAGCTCAAGAAATAGGAAGAGCTGCAAATCTAAGATAACAGTATTGACTGTAAATATATATTTTTCTATTAATAAAAGCTGTCATTCAAATATTTTTAACATGAACTCTAAAGATTTTTCCAGTGGAAACTAATTTCTGGGAGAATCAAATGCTTGTTTGAAGAATTACGATGAGTGGTTTCCGATCCTATTAGAGCCATTAAAACCCTCTCTAATGTTACAGAGAGAGCACAGAGATTGGATTCACAATGTTTAGTGCCTTGTCAAGAAACTCACATGTAGCTGGTCAGTTGGTGGAAATCTTATTCTTTTCATAACAGCCCTAGAAATAATACTGCCCACATTAAGATGCGAAAGACTTCCACACAATTAAATGCTGTACTTTGTATCACACGGAGCTGATCTATTCAGTGAGATTTGCTTTGCCGTTTCTGTGAATGAGTTCCTTTAGGTTGCTTGTGGTACAGCATAAACCTGAACTAACAAAATCCGGGGCTTTCAAATTTGGCATCTGCACAGGGAGAATAGTAGTGGATAACAAGTCGATGGGTCCAGACTGACCACAGCATCAAAAGAAGCCTATTGCTTTGACAATCTACTGCAGAGAGCTCAGCTTCTAGGGGATGAGGAATCTGATTAGTCTGGAAGAAGCTGTGAAGGTAAGATGTGCTACTCCTGCTATAGGTAGTGGATGTGCTGCATTCCGTACTCTGTGGTATGAAATGCAAACCTCTGTTAAAACAGGAATTCTACAAAACTGCTCCTAAGATGTTATGGAAAATGGTTTTGGTTTGTGTTTCTTAAATAGGAATTACTTATTCACTAATTACCTTTCAAACGGCAGATCTGATCTAGTCAACATGCACCACCAGGTGAATATAAAGAGGATCTACTAGTCAAAACTTCTCTACAAATTTTCAGGAGTGAGGAAATCCAGGATTTTGTTCTGGAGTGTTTGGAATATCCAAATACAGAAGCCAAATTTTCCTTCAAAACCCAGACATGATGAAATCAGTAACTCAAGCTAGGATATGTTGCTGGCCCACAGACAAGAATGCATGTAGCAATTACAGGAATGTTCCACCTTAAATCTTTATTGCTCCGCGCACCCCGGCAGCACCTACAGTGTATGAATGGATCATTCTGACATCTTAACACAGGGGAATTCCCACATGTTAGAGAGAAAAAACATATTCTTTAGATAAATCACATGTGGCAGGGTTCAGCTACTGGGAGAATTTATTCAGCAGCTTCACACTGTAGGTCCTTAACTTTAGCATCCACACAGTATTTGCTGCTGAACCAAAATGTATGTTTCTCAATCCTTGTGCTGACATGCCCCACCTAAATTAATTCTTTCCTTTGCAATAGCAATTGAATTGATGTGTAAATATAAATATAAATTAAAATTATTTAAATCAATTCTAACTTTTCTGAGGGATACAATGGAAACTGAATCAGACCTTTTCATGCACTTTCCTCTCCCCCTTTTCCCAGATGGGAATTAAGCTGTTTCTCTGGAGAAGTAGTACGTGACCATTACTCCCTGCATGCCTGGGCCATCTATTTTACTCTGATTTTGCAGAGGTAGTGCTGGTTCTGCTAAAACTCCTGTAGAGCCTAGAGCACAATCAGCCCCCTTCAGTCCATGCAGAGAGAGATGTGGTGATGCTGTAGTTACGCAGTGAGATAACATCAGAGAAGTGCAGAATAGAATTTCAAATACCTCTGTAAAATACACCTGTGGAATATTCTGTAAACAATCATCTGGATTCCAAACACTTCAAGGGAGGAATACACCAAAAATATTCTTCAAAAGAAATACTGGGGAGAACTTTCTTTAGGGCACCCTCAGCTCCAACAGGAGGAACGAGTCTTTCCCACTGCTCTGTGGCAGAGGATTTCTAGTAGATACCTGTATGGCTTGTCTTATTCACCTGGATGCAGTATTAGAAGGATGGAGATTTTGAATAGGTGTAGAATGTAACTCAGCTGCTTTCCTGTAAGTCTCCTTGCACTGGTGCTCCACTCAGCATTTAGTTGGAAACCACAGAATGCTTTCAGATCAAGCAGAGTTGCCAGTGAGAAATGAAATACTCCACTTCCCTGTACGTAAGCATTTCACCACTCGACAGAATTTGAAATTTGGTTTGTACTTCAGACTAGAAAGATTATTTTTTTTTCCATTAATCCAAGGGGAAGATTTCAGGGATTTAGAAGAGGTTGGAACATTTTTTATATGGAGGAAATATTTGTTCATATATATACATATATATATCTTTGTGCGTGTGGGCATGTTTTAATATATATATGTATGTATATGAATTTTTGTATCCCAAAAGCAGTCTTTGCCCCTTTTGCTTGAAAATATATATATTATATATTGTATATATAATATATATTTAAGAGTGTGTAAATTTGAATATGGTCATTTCATCATAACACCTCCTCCAAAATGACTCGAAACTTCTGTTTCTTTGTCCTTTGGCTTGTTGGTATTAGAAGGTTTTGCAGTTGAAATTCTTGGGTTTTTTTTCTTTGAACACTTGATTATGCTGAGCATTGAAGAACATGTGCTTGTTTTTAATCAAAGGGGAAAACTTATTTTTCCATTTGGGATTCAAAAAGCGATGGACTTTTCTAAATGGGATTTCTTGAATCCTTTCAGTAAGGGATTTGTTTGGGTTTGTTGTTTTTTTTCCATTTCGACTCCATTCTTGTGGGTAATTTGTATTTGGAATTCCTGGTTGCATTGCTTTTATCTGGTGCTTCATATCGATATTTACACATTTTTATATAAGTATATAAACTTCAAGCCTTCCTTTGTGATCAGGGGCAGTTACACTCTGGTTTGCTGTGGTACTTTGCTGTGTACTCTGTGGCATTCATGTTACTGTGTAAATAAACTAGTTTTATTACACTCAAAATCAAACCTGCAGTTGTCTCATTTTTCTCTCTTCCTAGGGAATTAGACAAAAATATGTGTTTCTGAGGAAAATGCATGTGGCAGGTTCAGCAAAAGATGAATACAGCACAAGAATAGCTGGCTGGTTTGCAGTGGGGCAGATCCAGCCTTTGGTTGACAAGACTGATGCTCAGCATCTCCTGCCTTGCCACCACAGTGGCCAGGCATCCCAGCTGCAGGGATTGCCAGTGGCTGGGCCATTGCAGCACCTCCCATATCTGGTGTTTTCTCCCGAAGCCTCACCGTGGCTGACACTTTTTTGGCTCCATCTGGACAAGTGGCAGCAGCAGCCCGAAAATAAGGTGGCCACCAGCAGCTGCTGTTGATTGAACCAGAGTCTTGTAAGGCCTTCTTGGAGAGAAGTGACACATTAATGAAAACAGAGACAGTCAAATGTCCACACTGGGGCAGCCATTATCACTAAAGGAGCTGAGCCAAAGTTAGCAGTTTCCCTAGTGTGGACAGGGCTTAAATGACCTGCTGTGAAGGAATAAAATGACTCTTAAATCAAATTTTTATATGCTGTGACAAAGCAGGATGCCTCTAAGGCAGTCGTCTGCAGAGAAATTCATTGTGTCTGATCTGTTACCTTGAAGCATACAACCTGATGGAGGAGTTGTGAAAAACAGATGGGATAATATGCATCTTCCATGATCATGCAGACACACTTCAGTGGCAGTGAGATCAAACAGCTCAATTTTGTACTCAGATTTAATAGGCAGCAGTGGTGGCTGCAGATGCTGATTTATTAGCATAGAACAGATGACACCATTTCCATCAGAGCAGTGCTGTGCTTCTGCACGACAATCGCACTGCTCACAAATACACTTAAAAGACCCCAAAACAAAACCCAGCATCCTAAGGGCACTATTCTCCCCACAGCTACAGTGGATTTGCACAGGTATGTCATCAATTAATACGATGAGAATTAGTCTAGAGAGAGTGTTAACTACCACAGGCTTTTCACATTTATCCCATAGACATTGCTCCAAAGCCTTTCAAAACCAGTTTAAGCTATTGTCCTCATCTTTTTTAAGAACACAAAGCTAACTGGCTCCAGAAATGTCACTAAATGTGCAATACATTTAGCAGCCTGACAGATAATTTGGCTTTGCCAGAGTAATCCCTGTTCACTTCAACAAAGTGCCATGGACTTAGCTCAACAGTCAGATTATGCCATTTGTCAGTGGCAATCACCGCTCTGGAGGGAAGGGATACGCAAACATAGACTGAAACCTTGTCGAGACATCATAATTGTACTAGTTTAAATAAAATCTGTTTGAAATTAATTTCGTTATGTCAGTGCAAAGCCTCTTGTGGGTGTCCTTAAGCACTCACAGACCGGCATTCTCGTTTCAGCTTGTGCCAGAAGCGGATGCCAGTGAAGCCAACAGATGCCTGGTTTCGGCTGATACAACAATGCCTGTATCAGGTTTTTCACCACCTCAGAAATTCACCTTATGGTAGACAGGCCCTCAGGATCTATGTTCTTCTGCATGAGGAACCTTTATTCTCTAGAAAATCTCCATGCATCACTTGAGCTCTGCAGGCTGATCTTTTCACCCAAGTTAATGAGCTTCCGTGCTGCCATATATGAATCACTCCTTACCCAGCAGTGGTTTTAACCAGAATCAGATAGAAGCAGCCAGCTCACAAGTCAAACATTTGCCACAATCTATCCTGCAGAGAAAGGCTGTGGTTTCCTTTCAATTCTGAGCTAAGACTCTTAGGTCTGTGAAGAAAGATGCACATTAAAATTCCACGTTGGGTCTTCAGACCTACTGCACTTCACTTGGTGCCGCTGCTGCTACTGCAGGAGGCAACTTTAGAGCCTGGTGCTGAGCCCATCCACCTGGAAGATGGAGGCAGGCTTCTTGCTATCATTTCGGTGCTTTCAAATGAGCGCAGAAGTCATTGTCTGGCAAACAGACACTGGGGGAGCCGCTGGGAAATCAGCTTGGAGACCGTGAAGCAGATCTGCATGCATCAAGTCAGAGAACTTAAAATCACAGCTATCGCATGTGCATTTTCTGTTAGCATCTCCTGCTCTCATCCCCTTGTTTTGCTGTCATTAAGGTGTTATTTTTGTCACATTGCAGCTGGCAGAGTCAGGACATGTACAGAAGCAGACGCTGGAAGTAACTGACTGTCACTTAAGGTAAAGCCACAAAACTATCACAGCTTATACTCCAAAAGGGGAAGGAATGGGAATGGGGAGGCTTTTAGTTCTTTCTGGGTATCAGCCAATAGCCCATGTTCAACAAACACATAGAAAGCTGCTTTCTCAAGCTGTTGCATGGTGGTTTAGAGGTGCTGGCATGTGTTGTGTCATTGATATCAGGCAAAGTACCTGGCTGGCCACTCTGGGGTGGAGGAGAGTCCATACCACCTGCGCAGCACCCTGCTGCCATTTAGAGACAGAGCAAGCCCAGGGACAGCATCTGGGTGCAGCAGGCCAGGGGGCAGTTACAGATCTAACGCCAGACGCTAGGGTTTGCCTGATTTCACTGAAGTCTTAATGGCCTAGATTAACTGCAGTGAAAGCAAAGATTAACCTTAAAAACCATGAAATCCCTGCAGTTTATCTGTAAGAAGCAAGCTATTAACTTTGCACCTCTCTAAAGTGCAAAGAATATAGATGTTCTTCTAAAGAAAACTGAGAATTAAATCAAGATAATAAAATTCTCCTGGTTCCTATGGGGGCACTAAATTCAAATCAAGTTACTGTTGGAAATGAGCTGGTAATCTGCCCATTTACAGCCACTACCCCAACCAGCAAAAGAAAAGGAACATCCCATAACCTGCTAGCTACTCATACAACTTCTGTTGTCCAAGGAAAAAAGTCTCCTTCTGAACTTTTACCATTTATATTAATGGAAAAAAGGTTTATGCTTTGTCACGTCAATCCCCCAGCTTACATATTTGTGTATGTATGGGAGTTACTGCTAACACTGTGACCACACACAGCTTCAAACAAGAAGGAGCAGCAGAACGTCAGGTGATGCTGTGGGATACAACATGGCAAATATAAATGTTTTAATAGCATCTATTGCTTCATGAAACCCCAAGTGCCATTGACCCTTTTGCAGCTATGAACCACTCACATCACTGCCCTGTGGCATGAAGCATCATCTCCCTGGAGGCTTCAACTTCTCCTTCCATGTAAACTGCAGAACACAGTCCCACTCTTCACTGCCATGAGACTTTTCTTTTTGTGTGTTTTTGAGGTGATACAGCTTAAACTGAGGGACTGAGGGCATCAATATCCCATTGACATGCCAGAACAGATGAAGTATCTCCAGCCCATCAGAACCCTATTTTCTTGTCCTGGGCAGACATCTCCATTCCTAGAGCTTTGACTTTGGAAAATTATGGATGTTCAGATTAGACTCTTTAGTTTATTTTTTTATTAGGAAGCAGTCTGTGTTCATCCAATTCAACATTTCCTTTGCCGGTTCTGCTTGCTTTTTCAAATAATTCAAATCCATCTGGAGTCTTTTCCAACCTCCTGCAATTTATGCTAATCTAGAACAGATTTCACTTGGTGATTAATCACTTCTTCCTGTAAATCAGCAATCAGAAACACTCAACTAACATGAGTTCTTGGGCACAATTTTGGGTCTTCTCAAACAGATTTCTACTTTCTATAGAATTTTTAGGGTTAAAAGGGTTTTCTATTTCACCACTCACCAAAAGTAAAATACAGTGTGAGTTTTGTGCTGATCCTAAGCACTTTACAAGGAGGACATAATTCCGGTGTCACAGACTCAGGAACTTAAGGAGAGCATGGCAAAGGAACGTGTTCAAGGACATTTCCCATTTGAGGGAAAAAGTATCCAAGAATCAAGGGCTTATTCAACAGTATTTCTACTTACATGCTATTGACCACTGACTCACAACTGTCCAGTATGACTTGGGAAGCTTCATCAATTAAATCCATCACAGAATGATTTTTATAGAATTCTACATTCGTTTTGTCAATGTTAATAATAGTTGCTCATATAAGAAAGCAACAAAAATATGCAGCTTCTAAGAACAAAGGAATTCAAAGCTACACCACTGGAGTAGTAGATCAAGCTGCTCTGAAATCCATTTCAGCTCCAGTATACATATAGATGGAGACTATGGTCCTCTGCCAATTCACCATCCTCTTCTGTCTCCAGGTGTGCTGTCAATGCCTCTGTTTTGCAGGAACAACTTTGCCTTGGAGCACCTCTCCCACTCAGCCCAGCCCTATTCCTGGGCATTGCTGAGCAGCCTTTCTTATGAGAAGGTCATGGGGAAAGATCCTCATGAATATGAATAGGAATCCAGAGGTCAGCTGCCTTGGCACACTGTCAGAAATGTGCTATCAGCCTGTGGGGTTCTTAAGTCCCAAATCCACTACATTATTATGCTGATGACTTCAAGCAGTCTCTACCGAAAGCTTCAAAGGCCCTTGTGTGATTAGCACATAGCGTTCATATTACTCCCAGAGGAGCTGGTCCCTTCTTAGATGGTGTATGATACCTTTCATCACCATTATCAGTGTAAAATATACTGAATGGAGCTTCAGTGAGCGCTGGGAATTTAGGCAGAGAGTAATGGCATATTAGAACATGTCAGGACACTGTAAACCTTCTTTTTGTTATTGGTAACTTGCAAAACAGCAAACTGTCAAGGCTATTTTCTTCTGCTTTAGTCAAAAGGCAGATTCTTTAACAGCTTGGGATCCCTCACACTGTGCTGGGTATCGCTCCAATACTGATGTACTGGAAAAATGCCATCTGCTGAGCAGCAGAGCACAGGCTCCATTTAGACTGATCTCTGGAGCATCAGGCGCAGCCTCAGGGGAGGCAGGTGAAAACTAACCAGTCCCAGCCTCCTCTGGAGCTCCTGGCTGACCAGAAGGGCTGTTATTACAGCAGTATTGCAAACTTGCCAAGAAGAGATAGCAGACAACAAACTACCTACTTCAGATGCATTCCCAAGATGGTATTTGTAAGAAAATGAGAGATGCCGCACAGCCCCCTCAAAGTAAGTCCCTGTCAGCCTCTTGAGCACTGCCAGACCTGGCAGCTCTCAGTCTCCTGAGAACTGGGTCCTTGTGACATAAGGCAGCTGGGGATGATTAGAGAACTGGCCAGTGAGCCTGACTAGGGACTTCCCCACAAGCCAGTATGAAGCAGTTGCAGAGCTGCTCCACATTGCTTTATGTACAACCTGGATTTAGCTGCACATCAGTTTTCTTGCCAGCCCAGAGAAGGTTGCAGATGATGCAGCCAGAGTTAAGTGGAGCTATGCCAGCTTATACCACTAAGTATCTAACCTATAAATCCCATTAGTAAGTTTAAATAAGTCTAAGAGGAAATGATGGTAGATTTACCATAGACCTCATTCTTTTTGGAGTTCTGTCAAATACTCCCCACTGGGCTGAGCCTGTCGCCCATGGCTGACGCCACTGGCTGTGCATCTTGGAAGCTTGTACCAATAACAGCCACTAGCAGAAAAGACTTTTCCATGATAACGTCTTTAACATTATGTGTCTTTGTAAGGCTCTCTTCTCTTCTTTTCTCTTTTCCCTCTTTGTATTTTTATTTTTTTCTCCTTTGATTCTTTTCCAAATTTTCCCTGATAGTTATTAACTAAATGCCAACACACTGTGTAGTTTGTAATCAGATTATCTGCTAATACCTGCCTAAAGCAGTCAACATTGATTAAAAGAAAAGATGGCCATTATGTTATTTTTAATACAAATGATTTGGGTCCCGAGGCTGACATTGAATTAAGGGAGAGAACAAATTAATGAGGGATTGAATTAAATTAGAAACATTTCATTGCAGTACTTCCTAGCTCTCCAAACTGCCAAAAGAAGACAGTGGTATGGCTGTGAATTTATGTTATCCCATGAAAAGGTACGAAAACCAGCTTGTTTTAACTGCATATGGGAAGTGAGCCTGATCATGGATAGAGCTAGATAAGTGCTCAAAATCTGCAGCAGTAGCGAAAGGAGCTATAATGCAATCTCAAAAGATTCTATCTGAGTATTAGCCTGAAGGTCACTGCTAATTTCTCATTTCACACAATATAGGCGAGATTTCCCCCACACCCTCCCACACACACATGTGGACAGGACAGCTATGACAGAGAATTAGGGATGTGGCTGCACTCAGTCCCTGCACACAAAGCTGCATGCCACAGTCTGAATGCAGACAAATTTAACACAGTCATCCAGTTACTAAGATTGCTTTTAAATCATTTTATCTTTCTGTGCTTCCTAAAATGCCTTAATGAGGGGTCTGACATGAAAACACTTCACTGGTTTCTAATTTAGATGCATTTATTAGTTTTAAATAGCACAGGGAATGAAGATTTCAAGCTTGCTCTTTAGAGGGAGCGATCAGTGGGCTCAGGACATTGTCTGGACTGCACTGAGCACCTCAGTTTTAAAAGTGGGTCTTTCAAATCCTGCTTCTGATCCTACTAATCATCAACAATCCCATTGCTGTTCCTGCCCTGAACCTGATTTCAGCACAGAAGTGTTTGTGCTGCACTGTGTTTCAGTCATTTTAGTGAGATTCTAAACTGCTTTGGAGAACTGCTTTAACTGACTTCGATTGATTGTTTATTATCCCCCGATCATAAATGCTAATTACATAGCTGAGATGGGCTTGTCTTTATTGCCATACTGTCACATAGAAATGTAGAAAATTAATTTTTTTATGATTTCAATCAATTTCCTTTGTACAGTGATTGCAGAGAAAAGATTATTCCTTCCAGTGCGGTTAAATGCGAGAGCCTGCTTTACAAAAGCAACCAAATCAAGAGAAAAATCTTGGCATCCTGAAGTTGTGACCTAATTCTATCCTTCACTGCATTTCCTCCTCTCTCCAAAACATCGTAAGTTCAAAACAGCTGCCCTTCTACAGAACAGGTCTCTCCACTCAAATAGGTCACTTAAAGAATAAAGGCCAGAACTGTGCATAACCTTCTGAAACACAAACCAGCCACAGTCCTTACCCAAGCAGTGCGTGGCTGGGCTCTGGAATGCTTTACATGTCTGGCACAGGCCTCCCTTGTGGTAAATGCAGCTGTGTTTTACATCAAAGATTGACTTTTCCTGATGATTTGAGAAATGAATTGCAATTAATCAGGACAAAGGCCCAAGTTCAGTGTGCAACTCACTGGACTGCAGCCTCAGAGAATCGCCCTGCATGTGGCAGACCTCTGGCATGGCAGCTTGCATGCGCAAGGAGGCTCCATTCTGGATGGAGATGGGCATTTCACAGAGGTGCATCTTTGTGCGGGGAGGTCTGAATGTAAATTAAGGTAGCTCTGCTGAAGACCACAGAGCTATGCTGATCCAAGCCGTCTCAGAACCCTGTTCATGGCACGCAGATGAAAGATATGAATGTAGCAGCTGTAACATGAGCTGAATATGTCAGATGGTAAAACAGCATGGCCATGAGCATAGGAACCCCTGGGTGGTTTAGTGATTTAACTATAAAACCTCAGAAATTACAAGCTCTTAAGAAAAAGGCAGCAGATCCCAGTAAAGTGATCCAACAGTGGGACCCACAGCTCCAAGTTCAGTGTCTGGCCATCCTGCAGCCAGTTGCCTCAGCAGCTATATCACACAAAGTGAGGTGAGCAAAGGATCTGCAACAAGCAGGATGCTTGCTGTGAACAGAAGGCTTCACATGCTCCATGTCAGTATTGCATTGTCCCAGTGTTCTGAATTGGGATAGAATGGAAAAAGGTAAGAAATGCAACCTGACCAGATAGGCTGGCACTGCCTTCCTTACAGGGTCACTAAACTGCATCTGTTCTCAACACTGACCTGCCACTTTCCATAAGGTGTGGATAAAAGCAGATGCTTGTCACCCTCAAGAAAAGAAGAACAGGATTCCTGTCCCTTTGTACCACTCAGGTTATTGGGAACATTAGGACTCCAGCTGTCAACAAGAGAAAAAGAGAACAAAGATTTATTGGGCAAATCCAGCGTGCTCAGGACTGTCCTTGTAAGTATATTTCAAAGGGGCTGTTTTATTACAGTTGGGAATCTCTAAATTTGATCTTTTGCCTCTGTCTTCACTGGGTTTAATTATTTTTTTAGCAAAATTAACCAATAACAGTAGCATGGCACGTTCTCCCTATTGCTTATACATAACGTATTTCAAAAGCCTACACTAATGTACTCTGTGTCTTTCACTACAGAGAAGTTCCCAAGGGACTAAGCCAATAAAAAATGAAAGTGAAAACATGAGTTTTCAAATAATGAAATATAGATTTCATCAATGGTTAACACAGCTACTGACTTTGGTGTTTACAATGTGGTTCACCCCTTTCTGCATTAAATCTTAGCATAAAGCTATATTTTAACATTCAGCAAGTTCTCTACCCTTCCAAAATATCCTCACAGCCTCCTTGCAGGCTTCACAGCCATGCAAGTTGACATATGTCAAGCCAGGTTGCTTCATCAGAAAGCAAAGGACTTTGGACACTGTGGGAGGAAGATTTTATACGATGCAGCTTCGCAGGCAAATGAGTGAGCTCTGATCCTCATCCCTCCCTTACTGCTACAGCAGAACAGGTCATCAGATAAGATGCTGACTCTCAACTCTTTCTCATCTTCAATATTGACTGATTTTGTAACCAGCTCAGTGCACTGTGCCAAATTAAAAGACACTGTTCTCTAAAGAATTAAGAAAACTGCTACATGAAACAAATTAAATGAGCCTCAGTGACAGCATTTCATTCCTGAAGCATTTGTGTGACTACTGCTGGAGGAAGAACTTCATATGCTGTATCGAGACACAGACACAGGATGTTTCTGCTAAGCCCATGGGCTGTTCTACTGAAACAAAGATCTATTTTCTTCAGTGGTAAGGAGACTCATGTAAGTGATTCAGAGATCCACAGCTGCTGAGGTAATTGCCTGAGATGTGTGGGATATACAGGATTTATGAGTTAAAAACATGATGTTCCAGTCAATTACCTTGGGTTTAAGATGAAATAGAACTGTACTGCAATCAATGATACTATGGTGTAACACACTGGAGAATTAAGCTCTGAATCTTTTTACCTGCTCTTTGCTTACAGGAAAACTAAAACCTCTTGGAGTCTGTTCCTGTGACAAGGTTGCTCAAAGTCCATGTATCCACAAATAGTTAAGGCACCCAAGGATGATGCTTACAAATGGATAATCCAGTCCATTGGCTCTGTGGAAGCAAACCAACAACCACTGCCCTACACCATGCACACCTACAGCAAAGTGCCCATCCAGACAGACTTCTCCTGTGTTTGTCCTGTAGCACAGTGAATGTGACATTATGTGCAACAGCTGCGGCACAGGGGACAGACCGGAGCAGTGGGCAGCAGCAGTGAAAGGCACAGGATGAATTGCTGTCTCAGCCAGGCAGGAAGACGGGCAGCCAAGAAAGGCAAGGTGCCAGATAATGATCTGTGTGCTTGCTGACGGCTACCAAGACTGGGACTTTGCCTGTGGAGCCCTTCCCAGATAAAAGGAAAGCATGACTACATAGTAAGACTTGAGGAGGAGGCCATAAGCAGCAACAAATCCTCCTGCTCCTCTGCACAAATAATGATGACAACAGCCAAAGCCTGGAAAACAGGAATGAAGGCATATTTCTGTGTTTCTGAAGAAGTTGTAAGAACATAAGGAGCAGGTCTGCTGGGGGATATCAACTGACTTGCTGTGGCAAGGTACATAAATCCCTGCTTTGGGATCCTGCTGTGCATAAGTCACCAGATGGTGCTGTACATACAGACTTGAACGTTCTTTATCTTAATGTGGGAACACGTATGGCCTTTGTTATTTTTGTGAAGCCTTTCCTTTAAAGTTTAATTTGCATCTTACTCTTTCCATCTCAAATCATGTTTTGGTTGAGCAAACAGTCTTACGGTTGGGATTTTTGAAGAGGAATTTACAAGCATGATATTTGCAGCCAGGTCTGCAGAAAGCATGAGACAAATGCATAAGGTGCACTAAGAAAACATTTTGTCATGTAATTTTTAAACCATGTATTTTTTCTGCAATGGGAAAGGCATATGCAAAGCCTGCAAATCTTCTGCCTCACAGTGGGTAAGTGACATCATCCATAAAACTGGTACCATGTAATAAACTGGTACCATGGTGAGGACTAAATACTAATAAGGTAGTAGGCTTTTCAGATTAAAATAACTACAGCATAGCAAAGCATCCTTATCTATTATTAATATAATGCCAATTGTAACCATCTCCTACTCATCTTCCCTCTGAATTGCTATAACCACCCTGCTTCAACTAAGCAATACTTGTAAGACACTCAGCAGAAATATTCAGAATATGGATTCCTCTTTTTCTCCTCTGTCACCCTTTAAAAAGGATTCACCTCATTAAAATGTGCTTTAGAAGTCACGAGCACCACGGCTTTGACTATCAGGACAGCAAATGTCTTGGAGCACCGATTTGACGGTCCCCTTGGAACGTTGGCAATGTCCGGTAGATGGCAGCAAACAGCACTCCAGGGAGCTGGAGCACCTCGAGGTGACAGCCTGAGAGCTGCTCCAGCGGCCCCAGTGCTGGCAATTATATGGGGTTTTATCTTCTACCCTGAATGAAATAAGCTCATTTATTTGGTTCCTTGCAGGGAGGCAGCGAGAACAAAGCCGCAGGGGACCTTCACAATGCTGCACTCAACCGATGAGTGACATGGTAAAAATATAGTAGCACTTTCACTCGCCCTTTTCATCAAATTTGGAATGATCTGAATCATTTATTTCCCCAAATGAAGGCTATCACTATAGGTCCTTTTGCATAAATCAAGAAGGCCATTAAAAATAGTTTCAGGAGGAGAGCAATTTGTTATGAAATGAAGGTCAATCTCATTAGATCACTGTAGCAGCTATCCTAATAACATCCTGGCAGAAATGAGGTATCTCATTACAGAAGTTGTATTTTGCTTGAAATATTACATTGTCATTAAGTGAGCACTAAAACACACATAATATTGGGTGACATAAAGTATTCCCCTGAAAAACTGGCCTACACAGAGGTGCTAAGTCAATAATGAGGACACTACATTAAGCTTAACTTTTTCTGTTTTTTTTCTAGCTGGATTCACCTGCTCGATACCAGTTTGTTTTGTTCCTACTTCAGGACACTGAGCCACACTTGGCTTGCTAGAATTATACAGAGGGATGATTTCAGACTGCAACTCAGCTACCTGTAACTGATAAGGAAGATGTTTAATTTTCCTTGGAACAGTTGAAGAGGGAGGACTAAGTCCCATCAGCTGGGAAACACCAAAATTTAGATGGAAAAAGGGACGTTTACAGAGTACAGAAGTGAACATTGGTTTTATAAATACAAAAGAAGGAGTTACTTTCCCTTTAATTATCCATACTCATGTGGAAAGTACCAAGTGTGGTTTTACAGATTACTCTACTGGAACCACAGCTGAATATAGGGATGTGTTTAAACACAGCTCTGGAGCTATGTCATGGCATTTAACACCTGGCAGGATTATGTTGAGGATCTACTCCAAGCTAGTCGATGATAACCATAAAGGTATCACCCTGATCACTCCAAGTGGGATAGGCAGAATACCCAAGGGAGGGTGCTCAACAGGTACAGCAGTCCTGCTTTCCAGAAACTCCAGACCTCCTAGGTGTCAACTAAAGACTCAAAACATACCTGTGAGGTACACCAAAAGCCTTGAGAAATCATGCAGAAATCAGAAAATGAGGTTACATGAATTTCCCAGTACCAAGAAGTGAATCCAGGCAAGGTTCTTCATGCATGGAGTATGTGCTTTAACGGCAATACCCTCTTTCCTCTCAGTATAATAGGATTAACCATTAGTAAACTGCAAAGATTGTTGTTAAATGGTGTGTGTGCAAACACAGATGCTAGATCTTAGAGCAGCCCACAATGGCTACAGATGGCACCAAGAGAACAGTTTGGTAATGCTGTTTTGCAGCAGTAAAGGCAGCCCTGCTAACTAGTTTGTGCCTAGAGCTTGGGGGTTTTAGGGGGGTTGGGTGTAGGGTTTAAGATTTATCAGTTTTCCAAAGATAGAGAAATACCATTTATGAGAATGACATATTTTAATATCTTTTTCAAAAGCACTTCACTGCAGACTCTACAATGAACTCTGACAACAGTACCTACTGTCTGAGGCAGGGAGGCTGCACAGCACCTTACAGAGATGCCCAAATTCCCTCTGTTCCCCGAGCCATGCCCCTGGGGTGTACATAACCAAAAGGAAGTCATCATACCCATCGTGTAATGGGGACACAGGGACATGCATGTTGGATGATGTGCCCATGCAGTGCTTCTACAGGCCAAAGTGTAAGGAAGCCTATTTATCCTGCCTGTCACTGACTCACTGTCTTACCTTTACACCAGCTTTATAACCTTCTGTTTTCTTTGGGAAACACTTTCTTAGTAGGTAAAAAACTTAAATAGCCAGGGTGAGAGAGTCATGAGTTGGATTGAAGTGAAGGCTGTAAAAGAGAAAAGGCAATACAGAATATGTGCAAGGAACAGACATGGCACAGTACAAACGGCACAAAAGCTTACAGAAGATGACCTTAACAGCTGAATTTTGAACCAGAATCGAACAGCACATGATGATGGTTTATATGGTATCTGTTTACAGCATATTAAATTCATACAAGTGGAAATGATTTGACAGACTGTATGTCTTTCATCATTCTTGAGTGATGTGGGTTTAGTTAATAGCAGTAAGTGCACTGGAAATCTGTAAGAAATCATGCACACCTTTGGCTGAGAGTTGCAGGGAACAATAATGGTTTAGATTCAGGAGAGCTCATCTGGCCAAACACCTAAACTGCTCATTCAGGGTCCTCTATGCTCAGTGGATTGAAAGGTATCCCTTAAGGATGTGATCCATTTAATCCCAAATACATTCTTTAGGATGGGATGAACCATCCATTCATTTTCCACTGATTACAGAAGCAATGTGGGGAGGCAGCCTACACTGCCAGTCAAGACTAGACAGAAACTGAATATCAGGTAACATGAAACGCATTCCAGGTTCTTGAAAGAAAGTGAAGTCTGAGAAGCATTTGTGCTTGCCCACTGTTCATTTCTACCTATGCATGGCCCCGATGGGTGGGCTGTTGCACATTCTCTTGGGGAACGTTCAGTGAACAGACTGGGGAAAAATCCAGGGTAAAAATACAACCTTTTTTTCTCGAGTTGTTTTTCTTTTTTTTACCATAATCTGCTCCTGCCTCTTGGTCGCCATGGTTACTCAAATACTTATACTGGTAACTTTGTTACTGCCACGGGAAGAAGGGTTAGGGAGAAGCTAGCAGAAGGCTGCTGAAGCTGACAGTGCTGCAGAGAGGGAAATCCCACCAAACTGTGCTCTGAGATTTCACAAACCTTTCCTTTGCAGCAGTTCTGATTTAAGAAGTCCCCATCCCCCAGTCACTGCAGCAGCACCCAGCTCTTTGTGAGTAAAAAAGCATCACCCTACCCTCTCTTCAAATAGGTGCCCTGGCCCAACTGGAAAGGGAGTGGGGCAGTGCGGGGACAGGAGCACACGCCCGCAGGTGTGGAGACAGAAGGGCTTTGTTAGCAGGCTCTGCTGCCAAAGGACAAGTCATGTCACACTGAAGCCATTTTCCAGGATATAGATCCTGAAAAATGAGTCAACTGGAGCTGGAAGAGAGCTCACACAGAAGATGTAATGTTGGGGGAGTGTGGAGGGAGAAAGTGCTATTTGTAGTTTGGTGTTGAAGACTCCAAAGAACAGAAGGGACGGTGCTGTGATTTCTCCCTTTTCCACACAGCATGAAATGGATCAACTGCATAGATTCAGTTGCTCTCCAGCATTAGAAAAGACTTTGCAGACAACCTGCACCTACTTCTTAATATAAACAAAGTTAGCGTGCCTCTGGGGAAGCTGTCAATAGCAGTGACATGTTTTTAATTGGATTTTTTTCATATCTTGCTTTTTGACTATACTACTCCATTACATCTGTATGCAGAATCTTTCAGATTCTCACATCAGGCTTTTAGCTTCAAACTGTAGTGCTTCTCAAATCTGAAAGGTCTCCCTCCAGCATGCCAGCACTTACCATGACACCCCAATGCCTGTTATCAAATGCATGTTAGGATACACCATCTTAGAGCATACAAACATTCTGCATGTCATCCAGTGAGCAAGAATGTATTATTACACAATTAGTTCATTAAAATTATATTTAAATGATGCATATATATGTGTGCATGTTTTTATTATTGAAAATTATATTTTATGTAGGCCAAGTCAAATGATAGCTGATATAAAGAAAATAAGGTAATCTCAACCTTCTTTTTCCACTCAGTCTCGAATGGTGCTCCTGGTTCCTTCTATATGCCTTCTACAGCAATAAAAAGGACCTTGCTTCCAACATTTGATCATCACCTGATCATCACTAATAATCGGGTTTACAATACCCTGTCAGATGCAGGCTCTCATTAGCTAACTGTACTTCCAAACGATGAATGAAAAGATTGATTAGAAAAATGTTTGTCAGGTCACTTTACTATACATCCTTCAATGTTCACGGACCTTTCCAGTCTATTACATTTCAAAGAAGCTTATGATTACCTACTCAGGAGCTGTTGAAAAGCTGGAGGTTCCTGATCCATTCAAATGGAGTTAACTCATTTCTATTACATTTACTATTGTTTGTCTCAAGAGCAAGCAATTTTACTTTTCCAATGCATGCTTGCAAATGGAAATTATCACTGCTGAGCTATTGTCTGTCTACAGGCCTGCCTAGATAAGTCATTTGCAACAGCCTAGACTCAAATGCATCAATACAAAGTGCGCTGTGCCCACAGAATTTAATTCCCAGTGTTTATATAACAAACGGAGAGTTGAATCAGGCATAATTAAACTGAAGGGCAAACTACATTACAAGTGTATCTGCTGGCACACTTGCCTCCGCACTTCCAAGTCTGCAGAACTTCTCAAGCCACTTACCTTAACCAGCCATTCAGTGCAGTCTGTGCCATGGTGGTGTCTTACATAATTACTAAAGATGCCTCTGAGTCCACAAATGGTGCAGTCAGTATCTTGCTAACACACTTGCATTCTGTATTTGAGAACTTTGGGCCTCTCTTGCCCCACACCTGTCCTTAGTGTTCTGATCTTCTCGCTGTCTCATAAGAAGTGGAAGTGCACGATATCCTTGTCTACATTTCTGGTACACATTTCTGAAGATACTGCTATGATGATAGTCACAAGCTAAATGTTGTGAAATGTGGGATAAACACTCTTTGAAGAATTTCAAAGAGGCTTAAACTGTATTAAAGACAAAAGCACATCTCAGCAGCCAAGCTACCTGTCCACATCAAGCAAGGCGGGGAAGATCTAAGCAGCAAAGCTTTGCTGGAGACAGTTCAGTCCAATTCAGCCAAGCCAGCTATTGAAACTGCAGCCAGTTTTCAAACTACTTGTTACAACCTGCTTCTAGCATGCCTTGCTCACCGCTCTCCTGGGAACTGCACTGCCTATCCTCAGTTCAGCAAGCCATCCCTCCTCCTCTACCTGTGCAGGCAGAGAGCTAGAATTTCCTGCCTGTGTTCCCATAAGGGAGGAGGGACAGTTTCTGACTGGCATGCCATGCATGGTACGAGATGACAGCACAGGCTAACACCTTATTCCAGAGAGAGTGTGGATTTGAAGTTACAGGGACTGATAATACCCAAAACTTCTGCATGTGTTCCCCAAAGACCCAAGAGTATCCCTCTGCACAAAAACCTGACAAAAACCCCGACAAAGACCCCACACTGGCACCCAGCATCAGCCAGCTTTCTGTGCATGAGAGCAGCAAGACAGCACCGCAAAGAAGAATGCCAAGCACTGTTATATTTGCTTTTCTCCAGGAGCCATGCTGAGATGAACACTTGGCATTATCTTTTCCTTGGTGCTTGATGTTACTGTCATGGGAGCCTAGACCACACAATCCCTCTGCCCATTCAAAGGACTGGCTGCAGTCTCCCCATTCCTCCTCTCTCCCCGACACCTTTGCCATCCTCCCCATGAACCCCTGTTGGTCCCACATGTATAAAGCTCCAACCCCATCCCAGGCCATGCGTAACAGCACTTTTCTCCTCTCCAAGCATAAAGTCCTAGCCTTTTATTGCACCCTTTTCATCATTCTCAGTTATCAAAGCTAGGTACAAAAAAGAAACCAAAGACTGTTTAGTGAACACCCATTCCTATGAATCTGTAACAAAATACATACAGTGTTGTGAAAGTAGAGAAAATTCCTATAGAAAATCAGAGCAGGCTGCTAGGTTTGCCAAATTCAACACTGAAATTGCACAACAGCATTGTCGTACAAAAATCTAAGAGCTTTTAAATATCATTATTAATCCTTTTTTCTATCAAACTCCTTTTAGAAAGCCTTTTTTTTCTATCAACTCATAGTGGCATTTTTGATAGCATAATCTATATACACTTAAAATACCGTATGTCACGGAATTGTAATACGTAAGGCACAAAGAGCACATCAGAAAGCAGAAATTACAAGGCTCTAAATGCCACATATTGAGTGCAGAACATTAATAGTGCAGACAACTTTGAGAATATCTTCTGGGTCCGTAAGTCCATTTTCGTGACAGAAAATGGCCTGATAACACTGGGAAGATTGGGAAGTTTTATCCATGAGCATATAAGGCCTTGAAAGCTGAAAAAAAAGACTTAGTATCTCCATGGTATCGAGGAACTGGGTCTGGATATAATTTCCAAAACTGTAGGAGGGGGAAAAAAAACGTTGGTACCATGGAAACAGAGCAGGGGATATAAGTGATTGTTACTTGTCTGCCTTCACACGACTCATCCCTGAAATGTCAAGACCCTCAATAACACGGGGTTATTTCCACCCAAGATGTCAACCTGCTAGAACAGCAGAAAGGACACGCTGCTGAGCGAGCTCACCAGGTGTGACAACCAGGCAGGGCAGCGCAGCTCGGGAAGGACGGGTATTGTAGGAACAGAGAAGGGGAACGAAAGCAAGCTCAAGAAGGAAGATACCATGAGGCCAGGAGAAGCGGGGAGGAGGGGTTTGGTTTGACCAGCAAGACAGCAACCGAGGCCTTCACAGTGAAGGGCTGGCTGTTGGCTGCACTTAACCAGAACCTGGTGAATAAGCAGGGCAGTGGATGCCGGACGGGTGTTACCTTGCCCTGGCTCCTGGAGCGCACATGCAGCCTCTGCAAAGCACAGCTTGTGGAAGCCATGTGCATCCTCTGGTGATTTCTTCAGTCACTTTTCCTTTGCTCTGCGCTGGCAAATCCCACCCTCTTTGGGTGCATTCTAACAATTAACAGCGCTTGGACTTTCCTTACTTTGCTGGGTTGTGCAGCCAGAGCCATGTGCTTTTACATCACTGGAAGTGTTCCTTGTTCCTGCTAAATGTCCTGATTGTCAAGTGCATGTTGTTCCCTCATCTCACGCTCGCTCTCCCTGCCTGCCGTGCCTGGTGCACAGATGACACAGGTTCATTTTCTCCTTTAAGGCCCATCAGCACACCAGAGATCCCCTCACAGCCCAACACCTTCACACCCTCTGTGGGCAGCAGATCAGCCGTGATTCGGGAAGCTCTGAGGGCAGGAGGAGCGCTGTCCACCCGAGCTAAGGTGAACGTGTACCGGGGCTACCATTAGCCAGGGCTCCGCTTCCTGAGGCGAACCCCAAGGGCGCGCTAGGCCCCACAACCGCGCCCCTCAGCGCCGCGGCGGCTCCTTTAAGAGGGAGAGCGTCGCCATCTTAGGTTCCTCCGCCCCCTCCCGCCACGTGACCCGAGCGGCCGCCATCTTAGGCTGGCTGCGGCGCCGCCGCCTCTGCTCGCCTGGGTCACGTGGGGCGGGGCCGGTGGCGGAGCGGAGCTGAGGGGAGCGGCGCTGCGCGGCTGGAGGCTGAGGGGCGGCAGGCGCCATGGGGCAGTGCGGCATCACCTCCTCCAAAACCGTCCTGGTCTTCCTCAACCTTATCTTCTGGGTGAGTCCCTGGGCGGCTGGGGAGGGTCAGGGTCTCCGGGCGCGGGGTTGCCTCTTCCTCAGCCGTGAGGGGAGGGTCCGGGCAGGCCGTGGCGCCAGACCCGACCCTGAGGGCTCTGCGGGCCTGGACCGCGCCGCCTCGCTGCTGTCCGGTTCTCGTTCGCGTGCGGAGGCAGCTGGGCGCTCCCCCTCCACACTCCCCCCCTTCTCCACCTCGCTATTTCCGTGCGTATTTAAAAGCTTTGTGTTGAACCAGCGTCCTGAGCCCCTTTGCGGGGCCCCTGCTTTAGCGGTGGGCCCAGTGCCTTCCCTCTCAGCCCACTCCTCCTGCCAAGTTCGGAGGTGCATGGAGCTGAATCTGTCTCAGTCGTCTTTCAGTAGGGGTTTAACGGGCATTAGAGGTCTTGCGGTAAAGACGCTTGTGTAATTGAATACAGATTGAGTTAGATTGTTGAGATTTTCAGATCTCTGAAAGTTTAATTTTTGTAGTGCTGTTCTGGCTATTTACGGTTTGGCCACCTACTTTCAGGACGTCCGTCCCAAATACATAGCAGTAAGTATGGAGCACTGTTTTCTTCCTCGTTTTTTTAACACAAAGTAAGGACATGCAGTGTTCAAGGCCAGGTTGGACAGAGCCTTGGGCAGTATAGTCTGGGGTGAGTCGTCCCTGCCCATGGCAGGGGGTTGGAACTGAATGATCTTATGGTCCTCTCCAACCCTAACTATTCTAGTTATATATAACTTAATAGCCCAAAATCAAGTCTTGCATTCCACTCTTCCAGTAGCCACAGCTGCACTATAGTATTTATGGGTCACTTAAACCTCCCACAACTACAGTCATGCTGACAGTAAGATAGAAGCTTAGCTGGATTGGTGGATCAGAAGGTTGCTGTAAATGACCTTTCTCAGGATCATCACACAGGCTGCAGCATGGCATTGTATTCACTGTAATAATTGGGCTGTCAGAATGACATAACTCTAAATAAATAATATTCAGTAGACTTTGAGAATTCGTTTTCCTCATTTAGCTATTGCATTTCTCATCCTCTAATCCCAGCTCCAGGAACAGAAGATCTGTTGTCCCAGCTGTTCAGAGATTTCAGCTTTGAAAAAGTAATAGTGGGTGACAAGATATTAGAGCATAAAAAGGTAGCTATATATAGCTACTTCATTTAATACTGATAGCCTCGTAAAATCTAACAAGTGTTGCATGATGGAAGTTTTTGTCTAAATATTTACAAAGGAATCTCTCTCATGGGTGCTTAAAAATTAATTGTGGTCAGGGAAAGCACATATCTGTGTAGTCTCACCAGCATTTGTCTATACAGCTCTTCAGAGATGAGCAGTAAATGTGAGGCATATTTGACTCTAAGTGGTGTATTATTAGGAGACTGTCATTTTGACTGAGGTGTATAGGCTCCATTCTTTATCTCTGAAGTATGAGGTAGTTACAGCAACCTTTTAGTGCAGCTTCTTGTTTGGAATCTGCTTTGTTGGGTGTGGCTTTTTGTTACATGCGTAGCTGCAAATGCCATTAAAAAAGCTATTTAACAGGTGCTACCTCATACTTAAAAGTTTTGGACTAGACAGTTGTGAGTTGCATTATTAATGGCATCTTGAAGTAGGTTTTTCTTCAGTTGCTGATAGAAACTAGGCTCTGTTCTGAATAAATGAACACAAATTCTGTATGCAGTTTCTCCCCCCCTCCAAAAGCTTAGTGATAAGTTTTCATGATTGATAGGTTTGAAAGGTATTTCTTGTTGTTTACTGCATTAGTAATTTAGTAGCACATTGAAGTTGGCAGTAACTCAGCTTAAACAGTGGTGGGTACAAAGTTATTTTGTGTAATGCTGAATCTAGCACTTCACAGTTGTTAATGACTTTTTTTTTTTTTGAGACAAACTTGAGTGAATTAAAAATGGACAGATTGTATTTAGATAGAATGTACTTTGTGTCAAATTAAAATGTCACCGATTTTGTATTCTGTCAACCATCTCCAGCCTAAGAAGTCAACTTGTGCTGATAGCTTTTTGGCAGGGAGGTAAGTGGGTTGCTTGTGCTGGAACAACCTTACGGCTCATCAGCTGCATGTCGAATGAGGCAGGCTTTCTAAAAGTGAGAACTGCAAAAATCAGCATTTTTCTTCTCTTTAGCAAGCTGTAGCATAAAATAGGAAATCTACATACTTTAATCAAAAGTAGTACATCTTCATTTTTAAATGGCAAGAGACAGAAGAATTTCAACTCTTGATCTAGCACATTTCATTTACTGACTTAGTTGACTGTGTATATAGTAATTTGATGCCTATCTAGTTGACAATGTGATTGCTTCTGTGGTGTTACAGAAATCTTCTGCTTGATTCATGTGAACTTCCAGTTTTGAAACTTCCAGATTTCCACTGAAACTTTACAATAGATAACTGCCTATGATGGGTCAAGTAAATATAAAGTCTTCTATAAATGTTTTTATAAATTAAATGTCTCTATTGGATGTCATGTGTAAGTCTTGGGTATTATGGTCATGATCTTTGTGGTCAACTGTAGTAACAGCAGAAGACTTCTGCATAGTTTGCTGTTGAAATCTCTGCAACAGTGGCTGGTCAAAATGATTTATAACTTTCCTGACACCCCCGCCTTTCCCTATGGATCTCATATTTGTAGGAGGATGTGGATGTTCAGAGTGCTTTGGTAGGTATCTTATGTGAGATGTTAAGAAAGTTGTGTCTACTGCTGGAGAAAAGGCAGAGATATTTCTGTTACGCTCTGCATTCTAGGATGCAACTTCTTTATTTCTTTCCAGCCTTCTGAAAAAGGCAGATCAGCTGAGGCTTGCTCACAGGTCATACACAGCCATACCCACTCATTTATCATGGATGACTGCTGACTTTAATAACCCGTACTCCATTCAGTTTGTCAATGAATCTACAAGTCCATCTCCTTTTGAGAAGTCCTGTGCTACTTAATACATATTCTGTTTGACACTATAAAAAAGTTGTCTTGTTTCTGTGTAGTTTTGTGGAAACTTTTTTCACATCTGGTTAAATTTGTCTATTAACTGTACATTCCTAAATATTAATTACTGCTACAGGAGGTTTTGTTGTTTTTTTTTTTTAATTCAGAAGATGTGCTGTGGAAACTACCTTCCCCTTGCAGCAGGACAGGTGCTGGCTTATCAGATAGAAAGGCTTTACTCACCTTTCCAAGGTTTTGTTGTGGAACTTTGACAGTTCAGCTCAGTTGCGTTTGCAGGGGTGTCAGGCATGGAGTACATCTATTGTAGGTACACATATTGCCTTAAAAACAAAGTTCTGCAGGAAAGCAGCATTATGAGTAATAGTCATCAAGAGTAGCATAATACAGATCTTGCATGAAACATACATTTGAATTTTGGATAATTTGGCAGAGTCCTTAAGCTCAAAGGTACTTCATGAAGAAATGCATTGATAAGAAACATCAGTTAAAACTTGCCCTTCTTGGAAAGATCAGAGGAATACAGATCAGATTAATACATTTCTTAGTATTTTGTTATGAATTAGTTTTAGAGTAGATATGATAAATGGCAAAGAAAAAGCAAACATTCAGTTGACCTTTACCTTGCCTTAAATTTGCACAAGATCTGTCTGGTCAACTAGTGACTTCATTTTCATTTAATGGTGCTGAGTCCCTTTCTTTAAGGAAGGTTGTTGCATAGGAGGAATTGTAGCTTGAAAGACAGTATGACTTTTTGAAAATTAGATTATGAAATTGAGTTATGAAACTTCTAGTACATGCATTCTCTGACATGTTTTTGATGGCATGGAAATCCCAACGTTGATCAGTCTGTCAGAAGATTTAGGATGTTGTGTGGGAAATAAATGGTATGACAGCAAACCATTAAACTGTAGGCTTTAGAAAAAAGTCAGAATAGTTGATAAGAAGAAAGACTTTTGATATCTTGAGAATGAAATGCTGAATATGACCAATGACAAATAATTCAGTTGAAAGCCGTTTTGAAGAAATGAGATGACAGAAATGCTAGGGAAATGTCTTCAGTCTTACGATTAGGATATAAGATAGAGGATAAAAATATTCAGAGATGCTTGTAGTCTTGCTTCAGAAAAGGGGGGTCTATCTTATGTTCCTGAAGAATGTGTTTTGACAGCCTGCTTGACTAAAACAGTACCTAATACCCTGTGTTTGCTCTGAGGTTTTCTTCACCTCTGTGTCCTCATCCTTGAGAAAAGGAATGAATTCTGCTTCTGTAACACTTTCAGTAGTTGCAAACTAAGTTCTTCAGTTGCTCTTGCAGTTATTTAACTGACTTGAAATTATTCATTTTATAATTTGTTTGACTAAGCTATTCTAAAACCTTTGGTATGGTTGTTGAGAGAAATCTTGAGGCTTTAGTTCTGTACAGCAAGAATGCTATCTGTGCTGTCTTTAAAATGGGCTGTTGCTATCAATGTGCATGTAGTGTGTTCTGGGTTTCTGGTAGAAAAGAAGAAAGAAAATGCAACAATGGGAAAATAGATTAAAATTTAGCAGTAAAAAGCAAAAGTAGAACGGAGATCCCCTTACAAAGGAATAAGCCAGGCAATTTTTCTGCTTTACTGGGAGCTTGAGAATTGTTTCAGATCTGGACTTTAAAAGATGGGATAATGAGGAAACTTAGAGTCATCAAAGACTCTAATTGACAAATGATCTCAAAGGCTGCGGGTCAGGGATTACTTGACCATAGCCTTTTATGTCTTGAAGGGCAGTTACTTCTCAATGTGAAAATTGAATGTTTTGTGCTTCAGTAGTGAAGTAAGTGTATTGCAGGATTGTGTTACGGTTTGGAATCCTGTACATTGTATAAAATATATTTTTATGAATTTAGGATTTAAAACTCAGTGTTGTGCCTCTGAGTGTTTTGGGTTGGTGGGGTTTTTTTGACAATATTTGCACATGAATTTTCAGGTAGCAAATGTATGCCAGGCCCAGATTTTTATGTAGACTTTGATTAAGTAGCATACTATTGTCGTTTATGTTTCTTTACAGGATAAGTTTCAAGTCTCTGTCTGAGCTTTTACAGGAGTTTCTGAATCTGGTCTTGTGATTAAAATCAGAGCTAATACCTAACAGAACTAAAACCAGCTTGTAAAGCTAAATGTGATATCTTTCAGTAGTGTATGGAAATTGAAATGCAGCTTTACCTGGTGAAACTTCATAGCATGGATTAGTCACTGGTGTTCTTGTGCAGGGTTTCACTGTCTGGAAACAGTGGAGCACCAGGCCAAGTTTACAACCCTGGTGACTAAGTAGGTGTAAAAGAATATCTGGTGCACTGCCTTTTGCAATTAGTGATATTTGTAATGTCAAATGCAAAAGAAGCCTAGCTTAGCCTTTTGGTTTAGCTGCAGAAATATTTGAATTTGAGGGGTTTATGCATAGGGTTACCAAATTGAATTTGCCTAGTATAGACAAATCAGTCTGGCTTACTTGAATTTTACATGGCTTTGTTTTATAAGCCTTTAAACTATTTCTAACTATATTACAAGATTGAATGGAATAGCTAGTTTTATCTTCCAAAGGATTTTTCAAGACAATTAATAGCTCAGTGTTCCAATTGAATTATTATTAATGAGAACAAAGTAGAAGAGTATCATGAAACCACTGGTTTCTAAGGTGGATGGGCATTAATTTAAGCAAGTAGAGAAAATAATGTCATGTATGTGTGTGTATTTGTTTCAGATGGAAGGGGAGAGTGAGAGACAGTAGCAAAGTGTTGAAAAGAGTGTAAAAGAGAAATAAGCATCAGAGATGGGGCCTTTGAAGTTAAAACTGAGGAACTAGATTTTTGAAGGACAGAAAGCTAAAAGAAAAACTTAAGACAGCAGATCCAGGGAATCTCTTCATCTGACAGTAATTAGGCTACAAATACTCTAGTGTTGGAGAGAACTGAAACTGTCAAAGGAATAGAGTAGAAGTCAAATAATGGAGAAGTGTGAAAAAAACACTTAAGATACTGCTCAAAGAAGCCCAAAAACTGGGTAGCAAGCTACTGTACCAGTGTCCCTTCGTATAGGTAAGAAACATTCAGGAATTGGTATGTGTGGAGAAAAGTAATTTTTATTAAAAATGAAACTGGTAGACCTGCAAAAATCTCTCCTGGAATGTTGTTGGTTGGTTGGTTTTGTTGTTGGTTTTTTTTTTTTAATAAAAGAAGCTTGGAGCAGACTAGAAAGACAGTGAGAGCAAAGGTACGCTGATCCTTAGCACAAGGAAACCAACACACACGTTGGGAAAAGCGCTCTAGGACAGGATCCAAGCAGAAAAGGTGAAGGACTGTTAGCCAAAATTTTGCCTTTCAAACTGCTGCAGTGTGTTAGCATTACAGAAAACAGGAAAAGAGGTTTTGGTGTTTGCAACCTACTTAAGGAAAAACAGCCAAATGGAAAAAAACCAAGCAAACACCACCACCACCACCCCCCCCCCCAACGACACCAAGGTGCATTTACATAAGTGTGTAGCCTTGCCTGCCTCAGTGCATTTGAAAGCTGTCATTATGAAACAGGCATGGGCTTAAGACGCTAATGTTTACCATTGCAGGTATCATTGTGTCATCAGGGCTTTCATCTTTCCCTTCAGTTCTTTTTATACTTTTTTGGCTTTTAATAACTCCTAGAGGCCCATGCCAAAGCAGTAATATCAGGCTGTTTCTGAACTACAAGAGGTCTATGCATTTTTTAAATTTTCCTCTGATGAGAAGGATGTCTGATTGTTCAAGCTGTCTGCAACAAACTGTCTTCATTGACTGGACTTGTCTAGTCATCTTTTTAAAGGTTAACTTAACCTAAAATAAAAGTACACCACTTCAGGTTCACTACTACAGGTTAGATGCAAACAACTCTAAAAAGGATGTGTGAATGCTGAATAACCAGTCATCTCCCTGGAGCACACATGTGACCTGGCACAGATTCAGGAGCTGCTGCTGGCTCTATTCAGAGCCTTGAGCAGATTAAGTTTGAGAATACTTCCTTCAAGCCTTGTTTATCAAAGAGTTATTTGAACTGTGCACAGTTCATATATTTAGCTTCCATTTAATGATAGGAAATGCATGACTGTAAATGTGGTAGCTTCTTATTCAAATATCTTTGAGTTGAGTGAGTTCAGACTTCTGCAGATTCAGTGTTTACTCCGCAGGATAACAAGCTTAGAGATTCTTTTTATTTTTTAATTATCCTTTTTATACAGATTTCAGTTTCTCTAGATGATTCCCCTTTTGGGAAGCAGATTGTTTAAGTGCATGATAATGTTTTGGGGTTCTGATTTTCTTGTGGGTTTGTTTTGTTTAAAGTTCAATTTTATTCTTGGTTTGCGACAGGTAATGTGCATAATGGACTGCAGGCTGAACATATACTAGCAATTAGCCCAGTAAATGCCCTTCTGGTTTAGTTTCTTCCAAAGTGAATCCTGATATACACTCCTGGGAGTATTCAGTGCTGCAAACCAGAAGGTAGTAAGTGAAATTCATCAGAAGTTGAGCAAGGATTCCTTCAAAATCACTTTCCTAATCCCAGCTGAAATACTGATTTAGAGACCTCCTCCCTTCCTGTTTTAAAGTAGACTACAGAAAATATTAAGCATCTTGAAGCTGCAATGTGAAAGGAAAACAGCAGGCATTTGAAACTTGTTTTCCTGTAAATGAGCAGAGTAGTGTTGCTGGTTTTGTTGTTCTGTGATAGGCTAGGTAATGTGCCTGTTCAAAAATAGTGTTAAACTGTGCTACACAGGAAAGGAGTTTTAATCTCCATAGCTTTTAGAACTATTGAAAGCTCCAGCAGGTACCTCTGCTTTCAGGAGCTTGTCAAAGAGATTCCGAGGAAGAGTAATTTTTGAGGATATGATAACCTCAAGTAGAGGCAGTGTCTTTATCTTTAGCTTCCTCGTGATTCTAGTGCAAGGTTTACAGGCATGAGTGCACACTGCTGTTCCTAGAATTCTGTAGCTTCTTCCACAGAATCACCAGTTCCACAACATTCTTCAGAAGCAAAACTGAAGGCCAAATGCTGTCGTGGCTGGTTAGTCATTTTAGTATCTCCATGTGTGGAGAGGGTTTTGTGAAGTCTTCAGATCAGGCTGCTTTAATCTGAGAAGTCTAAAGAAAAATCTGCCTTTCCAGCTAATTCTTTTAACAGGCACAGAATGTGGCTTTTCTTAGTTTCCAAGATGATACCTCTGTACTTGTCAGACTCAGCTTGTCTGGCATAATGCTGAAAGAGCAAAGTTCTGTAAAAAGTATATGCTTCTTACATTAGGGAAGGAAAGCTAACACCTGTAGGCAGGTTTGTTTTTTTTTTTAAAGGTTGAACTTTATGTTTCAAAAAGATTCATTAAATATATATGCTCATGCAGTTTAGGAACCAGATTTTGCTTAGAGAAGAAGGAAGGCACTGAATTTTCACACAACAGAGAAGGACAAAGGGGTTCACAAATGTTTCTGATTTCACTTTTGTGGTATATTTTCTTAAGTGCCTGATACCAGCCACAGCTGTGGGGTTTTTATGTGCTGCCTTGCAGTGTGGCATGCTTCTGAGAGGCACGTTAAGTTCTTAGAAACGAAAGATTACATCACTGTCCTGTCATTCACACAGTTCATTGCTGGGCAACAGTTAATGTAATTCCATTGTTCAGTGACACTACTTTGAGTCTTTGCTTTGTGTACAGAAATCATACGTCTGCATTTTGCCATGCATTTCTGTAGCTGGATTAGCAATTCAACATCTTTTGTGCAAAGGGGCAATTTTGTAATAGCTTGTTCACTTCAGATAATCTTGTCTGGAGATGTCTTGCTGTTGGTCCTTGACTGTTACGGAATTTTCAGTGTCTCTACTGTTGTATCTACCTAGCACCTTTTGTTGAATGAATGTGAGCTTCCTGAATGCTTTTAAGATTCCTGCAGAGTACACACTTACCTTCACTGCACAAAGAGAGGGAGGGGGTGAAGAATATTGCACAAATCCATGCAAAACTGATGATGCTTTTGAGCTGGCTCTTAATACCTTTGTCTTTGACATAGTGTTTCTGTAACAGAGTGTTGTGGGAAATATTCAGTATATAAAGTAGTGTTTATGCAGTATTGTTTTATGGGAAGTAGTTGCGGTAATACTGCAGTATATCTAGTACACAGTAGCAAACAATGCTGAAATACTAGGAACCAGTCACCTTACATCTTGTCTTGTTCTATGCCACACTGGACAGGATGCCCAGAGCTGTGGAAACTCCATCCTTAGACTTTTTTTTTTTTTTTTAAGACTTTGGAGAAAACCTTGAGAAACCTGGTCTGAATTCACTGTAGATCCTTCTTTGAGGAGGAGATTGGACTGTATCATCCCCTGAGGTCCCTCCTGGCCTTAATTACTCATTGGTTCTTTGTTTCTACAATAGCATAGCCCAGTCTTGTGGTATTGTAGCAATTGGAACCAGCTATGTGCATGTTTGTCTGCCCTCTTCTTTGCAACACAAGGATAGGACATTTGTAAAGTAAAAATTGGGAAGGCCCTTTGAAATAAATGTCTGTTAGCTGGCTCCTGAAGCAGCAGCTGCCTGTCCTTTACTAGGTCTGCTCAGCTTAAAGTTAATGAAGGTATTGATGTGTTGGGATAGCTGTAAGGGGGGAGTAAGGTCACATTGGGTTGATGAGTGCTTTGTCTTAGGGTTGTAAATCTATATAGTGGCAGCTCCATCCTAAAGGTCTTATTTGCAGGAACTTTAAGCGAGTTTTTTCGTATCTTCGTTTAATAAAGACCATTTTGTACAATGATCCTTCTGAAAACACATCTTTGAAAAGATCTGTGGTATGTGTTTTGGGGTATTTGGTTCTGTCTTTTAATAACTAGTGCTTCATATTTGTTCCTACCTGCTTTGCTGATTAGAATTCATTTTTACAGTCCTGTGAACACTTCAGAAATGCTGTTTCTAGCAGTTTATTTTTCCTTAGTAGAGGTTAAAGTTTGCAATGTGTGTTCTATTCTAATATTAAATCATAGGTAGTAATTAGCGAAATGGAAGAATAAGTAGTAGGTAAATAGTAGTAGGTAAATAATAGCAGGTAAAATTAACTGCATACATGTTCTGAAAGCCTGTGGGATAGTAAATAACTTGCTGCTTGAATGGATTGGAATCCTGTTCTCAAAAGTATGAGACAGTTTGTGAATGTTAGACTATGTCGAAAGCTTAGTTCACAGCATGGGAAGGAAGTATTTGAGAGTAGGGGGCAAGATCTTGGTGTTCATGGCATGGTTACCATAATTTCTTGATGATGTGCTATGACTTCCATATAACTTACATAACGAATGTAATTTGAAAACTACTGGTTGGCCTTCATTTGGGATGTTCCTAGTAAGCATATGCTGTAACTTAGCAAAGATGTCTAAACTTAAACAATTTCTGAGGAAGACTGCTTTATAGAATTCGATAAAACACTTGCGCATCAGCCTTGCCGAAATGCGGATTTGGTGTTCAAAGGAACTTAGTGTGTTATTGTCTGTTGCAGGCAGCAGCAGGCATACTGTGCTACGTGGGAGCCTATGTGTTCATCACATATGATGACTATGATCACTTCTTTGAAGATGTCTACACACTGATTCCAGCAGTTATCATCATAGCTGTGGGAACACTTCTTTTTATCATTGGACTTATTGGGTGCTGTGCCACAATTCGAGAAAGTCGCTGTGGACTTGCTACGGTAAGCTGCAGAGGTTTTATGTGATGTTGGATGTTTTGCTACCTTCTCTTTTAATGGACTTCTAAAATACTTTTTTAAAGCTTGTTCTAATCTTATTTTATGGCCTTAAATGTATTTTCTTTATATTTTATTACAAACATCTTATTTTGATTTTTCTGTTCCAAATACTGGTGTGAAATTAGCCAGTCCTGGCAGCAGAAGGCTCTTAGTTGTACCTTTTTTAGAACTGTGGCTATCTCATTAAAAATATAAAGCTGTATAATTAAATCTCATCTTTATCTGTTCTGGTTGAAAAGCTGAAATTGGACAGAGAAAGGTGATTCAGGAGCCTTCTTGTTTTCAGTATTCTGTGTCGAGGTTAACTAAGGGTTGTTATGGTGCCTAAATATTTTCCTTTATGGCTCAATATGAACACTTAATTTGTGGTATTTAATGCTATGTGTTTTCATGAATTTTAACTGTAATTTCAGCTTGAGAATTAAGTAGAAGGAGAGGCTGGTATTTAAACTGTTCCCTCATTTTGTTTTTATCTTTGTTGGATGCTGTGTAGTCTTCTTTAACAGTTTATTTTAAAAATGATCTTAAATATACCAAGAGAAATGTATAGCTTGCTGTCTCTGCCAGTTGTTACAGGGCTTTATGTCAGGAAACAGTCCCTTTAGTCCATCTACCACTCTTAGTAATAGCCTGGGGAGCTTCTTTGTTGTGGCATTCATATTTATCTTACAGAAAGAAGACTGAAAAGAAACACTTGATGAAAGCACTCCAGTATCGAGTTTTCAGCCCTAATGATCAGCACTTGCCTGGCTGGGCAGCTTATTATTCCTTGGTGAAGCTATGAATGCTAGAGTTCCTTGATGCAGTTAATTCTGGGCTCATTTGGTCAAATTAATTGCCTGTTTTGTTATCTGTTAAATCTGTTAAAACGTTACCTGAAAAATGACTTTACGTAGCAAAAAATCTATATGGTGACTTTCAGAGAGTAAATGGGTAAAATTACTTGCACACTCTCGATTGTATTTTGCAGTTTGTGATCATCCTGCTCTTGGTTTTCATCACTGAAGTTGTGGTGGTGGTCCTTGGATACATTTACAGAGCAAAGGTAATAACTGACCAATTTCAGCAAGTGCTTTGTTGTGAAACTCTGACCAAAATACAGAGATGTTGACTTTATTGAATTTGCTTCTGTGGAACTGTTAATAGGTATTTGTTAAGGGAATAAAACCAAATCTCTACATGGGTTAATTTGAGATGTCAGTATCTTAAAACTTAGAACATCGATATTCCTCAGAGTAAAGCAGAAAGTTTTCCGGCAGGCAAAAATCCAGCTGGAATGTGTCATTAACAGTTGAACAGTGGAGGGGGTTGTAGTGACTCGCTTGGGTATGTTTCCATTATCCAGATGATCTTCTGATTTATTTATGCTTTATGAATGATTTAGGTTACACAGTATTTGAACATAGAGCATATTGTTTTGATATACAGTAACTTAAATGTTGTCTTGTGTTTTGGTATGCAAACTAACACTGCATAATAATAAAATCAAATAGATTGAATGTGTTAATGTATACTGTCTAGCTTTATACAGGTTGTTGACAGGAGGTGTGGCTAAAGAAATTATTTCTCCACTGTTAGAGCCCGAAAAATGATCCTAATGGTGTTTCTACCAGCACAGTATGTGGCAGAAATATACCATGTGTTACTGCAGATACCACAGTGTAGCTTGATAAAATTCTAACTTGCACAGTTTCACTGGCTGTTGTTACATCTGCATCTAAATTTTGCCCCCAAAACTAGGAGAAAAGGCATTTTTAGATGTGATATGTAGTATGATTGCAGTATAGGACACTCCAGTGATAGTTTAATAGCAAGCTGGACTACACCACAGTTAACCTTTCTTTGGTCTTCTGCGTTTATATAAACCACCCAGGACTTGCTAGTTCAGTGTTCTCTCCTCCTTGCTTTCTCCTACTATCATGGAAGAAACAGTGAGACAAACATGAAGTAAAAATCTGGAGTGCTTGCTTGGTTTACAAGGGAAGGCTGCCTTGAGTATTCAGTACGCAAGAGGACCTTGGGCTAAGCGTTAAAATTCTAGCCTTGGTAACAGGTAGAATGGGTTGTTACAACAGAAATACTCTATTGGCAGTGCTTAAATTCAGGATATGTTTTCCTCATGGTCTACATTTGATTTCTGGAATCTTGGCAGTGCACTGAGAAGATCATCTGGGACTCTGAAGCTTGCAGTGGAAGTAGTCCTTAAAAGCAACTGAGGAAGGCAGTACAGTTCCTGGAGAATGGGAAATATGTTGAGTTCTTGCACATTAACTTGAATGGTTGCCCTATGCTCTAGTACTTACAAGGGTGTACTGTATTACAGTATAGTTGTTATTCAAGAGTTACCATGGATCTGATGTGGACTAAGCTGTGGTCATCTTACACTTTTCTGTCTTTGGTCTTTAAGTAGCTTGCTCTTTTCAGTTAACAGCATTCAAAGCAAATAGAAGCCGATGCATAGATCTTTCTTTCCTAGCCCCTCTGAAATTGCACACTTGAAACACTTGTAAGCTGTGACCAATCCAAGTTTCATGTTGCCTCTCACTTTTGTATTGCTACCATACTGTTTCACAGCTGTAGGTCAGAGCTTGGGGGAAGAGGGGTTATCTCTTTTTTGTCTCAGCATGGTATTACAGTAAGTCATTTGTGGGAGTCAGTATTTGAAAGCAGAATCTTAAATCTTCTGAAAGATCAGACAGGGTTTGTTAGTAAAAAGGCAGTGTTCTATTACCCTATGGTACTTAACATCTTAAACTTGTTTTAGAGTACAGCAGGAGTGTGAGAAATAATTTATTACCAGTGAAGTAGGAAGTGAAATCTGCATATACTGTGCTTCGTTAATCTTGTCCTCTTGGTTTTGCATGGCATGTGTGTGGTTTTTGTCATTGGTTTCCTTAGTTGTTGTTGGTTTCATTTTTTAAAAGGCCCCTGCATCATGTTGGGATTATTTCAGTGTTAACTGAACAAATTTCCCACCAATGCTTTACAAACAAAAGGAAACATCAGGTCAGAGCAGTTGCTCATCATAACTGTTGGTACTAAGCAGGACTGAATATAATGTCTCAAGAAAGTGGCATTGTGCCCCTTGAAAATACAATGACCTTGAAATTGCTTAATTTTCATTATGTAAACCTGATGCTATTCAGACTCCTTCAGAACACTATGGATCATGTCCAGGTCACATTGTGATACTGTTGTGACCTGTTGCAGGATCTGCTAGCAATGACTCTTATTGGTAAAAGTAAGGCTTTTTGTAAGTGGCAGTAGGGATTAAACAGGCTGTCAGTTGGTTGAGGATTTAATGACTTTTTTCCTTCTGGGTGGAGTAGTTGATTTCTCATTTTTTGTAAAACCTGCCAGTTAGCTCAAGCTAGTGGCTTCAGTTTGCATTGTATGTAATTTGCATGTTTTTTTCAGGCATAATGTTGCCCTAATTGAACCATAAGCCAAATGATACACAAGGAAGCACAGAAATAAATGATTTAAAAACCTATATGACAAATTGAACAGCTGGTTTGTTACATAAATCAGAGTTGTAAATCACAGTAGTTAAGTCCTCAAACAACTGATTTTATGCTGGTCTGAAACAAGCTGCCTGTGCAGGCTAAATTGACTTTTATTCCTATCTATCTTGATACAGATATACTTGTAAAGATAACTAGCATTCTTGGGTGGTGGGGAGTGAAGCTTGTGCAACCTCTTGTGTAGAAAATTGTTCCAGTAAAGCATTTAAGGGAATGATGTGTTGGCAAGACCCTCCTACTGTAACTTGCAAATCTAAAGAATATGCATGCTTAGTTAATGCTCAGCCTCAAGATTACATTCCTTGTACATAATTCCTGTTGAATGTAATAGGAAAAAGAATCAATTCAGAGCCTTACTATTGTACAAATGTTTAGCTACACCACACTTTATGTGCATTTAAATAAGGTTACAGTGAAACGTCATTAAATGGCTCTAGTCAGATTTCCTCCAAAATGGGCATTATAAGACACCTTTCTGGGGGATAAGTGATGATTCTTGGGTGGCATCCATTTCTGACACATGTACTTGGCAGCATCTTTAGCAGCTTGACTCATCTGCAGTAGCTTTAGGAGCTATTCCAGTATGTACAACAGTCATCAGCGTTTCTTGGGGGGGGGGGGGACACACACGACGTCTGGGACTGAGCAGGGAGCTTGGATCAGCCGGAAGACCTCATCTTTGGGAATTTACTTGTGCTTCAGTCAGAATGGGAAGAGCAGGTGGTATGACTTACTTGTATCCTTGTGGTCCCAAAGGGAATGAGATAGCCCTGGTTGTTATACTGGGTTTGGTTTGGAACTTTGAAAGGTGAATGAATGCTATGGTGGAGAGTCCTGAAGTTCATGGAATGTCTGCCACACTGTCATAATAAAAGCAATTTCTCTGGAGGTACTTGGCAAAGCTGCTTTGTCTAAAATCTTGTGGAAGATAGCTGCTTGGGTTGTTTTCTTACCCATTTGCTGCAAACTAACAACATCTTTGCAGAAGTCAAGTTAGAAGTGTAAGAAGCTGTACCACCCAAATATGCTGATTTCAGATGATAGGGAGTTACCTTGGTTTCCTGCATTGCTATAATGAGCAGTGAAATAACTTTACCTAGCCCTGTACTGCTTCTGTTGGAGTGCTAATGCAGATGCTTTCCTACTGCTTCACAGGTAGAGGATGAAGTTGATCACAGCATTCAGAAAGTATACAATGGATACAATGGGACAAATCCTGATGCAGCCAGTCGTGCTATTGACTATGTACAGAGGCAGGTGAGATGATGAGAATCATGGGAACCTTGCAGTCTTTTCTGCCCTTAAAACACAAATGCGATGTTGCTCTGCCACTTGTGTAGCAGTTTTTCTCCTATTCTCACAAATCTAGGAAACAGCTGATTGGTCAACAAATGACTGGACTTGGTTAAAATTAGTGGAATTCTGACACTGATGATGCAGAGCTACATTTTATGTAATTGGTTGTGGGTCAGTGTTTGACTTAAAATATTTGGTACTTGCATGTTTTCCTGCAGTGGGATATGATCTTAATACACTTGCATATTCTTAATATTAAATAACTGTACATGCTTGGGTAGTCTGAATATATTTGGTATTGCAATTAGAATTACTGTCTCATCCCACTTCTTGACTGGTAAACCCATTGGCTCTTTACCTGTGTGATCTTCCAGTTGCGCTGCTGTGGGATCCATAACTACTCAGACTGGGAGAATACCGTCTGGTTCAAACAAACTAAAAATAACAGTGTGCCGCTGAGCTGCTGCAAAGCAACCCTCAGCAATTGCACTGGCAGCTTGACCCGCCCGATGGACCTTTATTCTGAGGTAAGACGCTCAAAGTAGGAACTTACTAGCCACGTGCTTTTGCTGACAGTCATTTAATTTTCTTGTTGGTGGGAGCATGAAGTTTTGGGAATATTTGCTGCTTTAACAGGAAATAAACAGTTTCTGGGGAAAAAGAAAACCTTTTTTCATCATCCTTAGTGATATACTAATTAATGACTTCTTTTAGTGTGTGGATTATCTTTCTGACCTGTTTGATGCTTTGGGGGCTTTCTTGGTGTGTGTCTGTATGTGGTTGCCCCATGGGTATGTAAGAATTGTACTTGTTTCAGGGGTGTGAGGCTCTGGTTGTAAAGAAGCTTCAGGAGATCATGATGTATGTCATCTGGGCAGCACTAGCATTTGCTGCTATTCAGGTAAGAGAATATTCTTTATCTGTAAACTTTTTCACAACTGCTGTCCAGGTTATTACAGGTATGCACAGAATCATGGCAGCGTTAGTCCCTGCTTGGTTTGGGGAGTAAATGGACATCAGTCAAAAGGATCTAAACACTTTAACGCAGAACTTTTCAACCATGCATGGTCTAAAACTACTGCTGTGTGGATGAATATTCTGTTAGCTTTGAAGATAGCTGAACAGTCAATGGTATGTGCAGTTAGCTGCTAGAGAGTAAGAGGTAAATTATTTCTTGAAAGCTAATTAAGTATCATGAATGTGCCCTGATATTTAACTCTTGAACAATTTGCATAGAATTTAATTTCAGACTTTAAAGCAGGTAGTTCAAATTTCATGCCATTTTAAAGGTACGTCAGCTTAATTGTGTTTCATGGCATACAGATAATGTCAAGCCCACCCAGGAGATACACCAGGGTTTTTGATAGTGTGTTCAACAGAGCTTTGCCTTGTGGCTTAAAAGTTTCTTGTGTTCTGGACCTCAGCAAAAAAATGATGTCCTGAACTGGAGATGCTGCCTGCTTAAAATCAAGCACTGGCTGTCTCCGGATGAATCTTGATTGTTACAGTTACCCTGCTTTTAAAAAAATGAGGCAATAAACTAATGTGTGTCTCAGTATTTACTTAGATTATTAAAAAAAAACAAGCCTAGGGCTGCCTTCTAAACATATCTGTAAAATTGGAATTTTGAATGCTAATCAATTTGGCAGGCTTAGTGCATTATTCATATTATTTTCAGCCTGTGCCAGTGTTACAGCCTCTCAGAAATGTAGTACATATGATGAATACCAGAGACTTGAAAACTAATTTCAAGGTTACTTTTGTGCCTTTAACAGGCATTTCTATATTTCAATGCTACAAGGATATACTCATAGGTAACACTGTATACAGTAATATTGTGGAGCTGTGCAGAACGAGATTACCCCAGGTATGGAGCTTTAAATATGATGAGATCTGTGCTTAGGCTTCTGAAGGAAGGTATTTGTTTTAATTGCCATTCTTAAAACTTTGACTGATAAAACAGTAGTCTTCTTGAACACGGAAATGTATTTGTGTAATGTAAATAAAAGTATTTACCACAAGCATGGCTACTGTGGCTGATTTTTATGTAGGAAAAAAAACGTGTGTTCTGAGGCTGGGTAAGCTGAATCCCAAGAGGAGGCATTATTCCTAGTTTTGGAGTTTGCAGGTTGATTAACACGTATATCCGAAAATCCTCCCAATAACTGGGCCACAAATGCTGTGGCTGCTTGGCCAACTGTTATTCCTGGCTCATCCATTCTAGGCAAGCATGTTAGTTGTATCCCTTCTGCAGTGAGTGCTCTTTGCTTTGTCTCCACGTGTCAGTAACCAAGCTATCTGCAGGAAGTACATCATTTCTAAATAGTTCATCAGGAAAATAAGAGCACCAGAGAAATGTCTTTGCTAGTGCTGCAGTATAGCATTTTGAAATGTTTTTGCTTAAAGGTAAAACAAGCTACACGATACCTGTTTAGAAAATGAATGAAGCTAAGTATAGGATACAAGGTGTTGGGAATACCCTTGAAATTCCTGTCTAGTAATACTCGGTGGTAATCACATTTAAGTCTACCAGAAGTCATATTCTTGTATCTTTGCTCCACAGTTCAAATGATTGTACATTCACATGTTTTTAAAACATTAGTTTCAGTCAAGTTGGTACTAAACACTATTCCAATTGTTCTATTGCTCATCTCCTGAAATGTAAGAGGTAAGTTGTGGACCCCCCCCCCATGTTTGTAATACAGGATTTATGTATTTAGCCTGATTCTCAGCAAAACGACCTGTGTGCTAATTGAACTGGAGATGAGAATGGACACTTCAGCAAATGGCCTGTAGCCTACATAGTTATGGCCTGTAAACTTGGAGGAGTAATTACATTTTTCTTATTACCTTTTGGTGAATTTTACTACCTTTCCTAGACTCGCTGCATAAGAGTCCACTCTGAACTGGTGGTTATTTCATGTTATGCAAGAAGCCTGTCCAAAGTTCATCACCTCTGATAGCTTACAGCCAACAAATTCAGCTTTCAGTACGTTCTTTCAAATGGAAAGGCTGAGGAGAATTTTTGCAGGGCTTGGGGTTTGTGACAACTTAATCTTCTCTGCACAGAAGTAATTGATATGCCCATGTCTCAGTTACCATGGGAATCTTCCAGCATCCAATAATTCCTTAGTCTCAACCACAGTGACAGCACAGAACTATTAATAAATAGATGGCAAACTGAAGGGAGAGGGAGCAAAGGCATTGCAGGGCAGTAGAAGTACTGCTGGATTATCTGCAGAGTTCATCCTTAAAGATAGCTTTTGTAGTCAGTCATCATTTCCAAGATCCTGACCCTGCCTGTTGCATATACAAGTGATTACAACAGATTAGTTTGGTGAGAGATTGGATCTAATTACTGCTGGCAGACAAATATTATAAAATAATAGACTTTTTAATAAACCCTAAAGAAACCTGACTGTGGGAGATGTCTGAACTCTTCAAGTTGAAGGCAGGGTTGTGCGTGGATCCTTCCTCAACACAGACTTCTAAAATACTTTTGTTCACAATATTAAATAGCAGCTGAAGAGAAGCAGAATCAAATGCCTCAGAAAAGGTTTTAGAGGTGCGAGCATGTTTTTAAAGTGACAGATTACAAAGGAAATTGAAATACAGGAGTTATTTCTGTGTTTACTTTGAACTCTAGGAATATGCTCAGTGGCCTCCAAAAGAATACAGATGATTTAAATAGTAACTGAAAAGTTGATTGCATGAGCTTTTGTTATAGTAACTGATGGTTTCGGATCTTACACAGCTGTATAAATTGAATGTCTTGAGTCATTGAACGGGATTATCTTGTGTGGGTAATTGTAAATGTGAATTAATGAATTGACTAGAATGGATTATAGCAAAAGACTAATGATGTTTCTCTGCAGCACACTCATTTTATCCTTGTTTTGAACAGGGGAAAAAGTTAAAGTTCTTATACTTGCAGGCTGTAAGCCTTCTTCAGAGTTCTGGAGCCAGTGGCATGTACCAAAAACTCTCCATTTCATAAGTCTAACCTAAATTTGGGTTTTGTTTGGTTTGGCTTTTAATTGTGGATGTTGCCCTGTCACTTAGAAGGGCTGTATCCATGAAGAGGGCGTGCAGTCCTGCGTTTTCTCTTCTTCCAGCATGACTATAACAACCTGAGCTAGTTGAAGATGTCCGTGCTCACTGCAGGAGGGTTGAACTAGATAACCTTTAAAGGCCCCTTCCAACCCAAACCTTTCTGTGATAACATCTTTGGGAGTTAATCTGAACTGGAACCACCCCGGTACCACCCCAGTACCAATGCAAAGTGAAGAAAGGTACTGATTTTTACCAGCTGGCCTAAGTGCCAGCCTCTGGGTTACCCTTCATACACTTTGAGCTGGTTTCTGCTATAGATCCAAAGCACGTGTAATGCACTCCAGACAAAGAATTTTATTAATCTTTGCAGCGTGTCTTTTTCGAGGAAATTAAAAGCTTATATGAGAATTTCATTGTACCACTTCTTAAATTGCTGCTTATTTAGATTCAGAGTTCTAAAATTGCTCAGTCTTTGAGCGGACTGAGTTACTGTGTTACACACATGATGCTTGCATCAGACTTGATATTAAAAAGTTAGTAATTCTCCTTTTGTGTCCCAGTGCTGTATTTTCACTGGGTTTTCACTGTTTCTGTGAAGAAGCTGTATACTTGGTTGTCTGCTCAGCCATTTCATTCTGTTTGCTTTCTGTTCAAAGGGGTTTTGGGGTGAGTTTTTTTTTGGGGGGTGTTTTTGGAAACTTAGCTTCTGGGTGATGCTATTTAATCCAGAGCTGTGACAGAAGCCTCTTGAAGTATTTGCATCTGTGAATAAACTTCTATCCATATAACCAAATCAGGATAATATCTTACTTTACTAGAAGATATTGCTGACCATAGGACACAAGATTGTACCTGATCTTTTTTTAGTAGGTACAGTCTTATTTTACCTTCAGTAAATATGCAAGTTCTGAAGAATATCATGCCCTACATCCCTGCTTACATTCATCTGATTTAAGCCTTGTAAATATATGCAGGCTGATCATACCCTAAATTCCTGATAAACTTGTCAGCAGAGTCATGGTGCTTTGAATTTTAACAGCAAGAAAATGTCTTCAGAGTGAAAAATTCACATTGGACTTAAGCTTTCTAATATGACATTCAGAGATGGAGCATTTGGAAGAGATTTCAGGGGTTAAGTAGATTCATAAAACTAAAGTTCTGCTCTTTCTCATCATAGCAGTTGGAGGCTAATGCATTTGAATTTCACTTGGATTTTTTAGACCAGATAGAGTGTCTAAAAATCTGTAGTTTTCATGAAAAAAAGAAGTCCCTTCTTCCATCTGAATTATGGAGGCAGAATGCAGATGGCTGACCAAAACACTTTTGTAAAAGACATCAAGACAATCTTGCAAGAAAATCAGGCTGGAGTTTGTGGCACTTCTTTTTCAGAGCAGGGCATGAAGCTTGCTCAAGAACAACGCATTTGTTGCCATTTACCTTCTGGATGTTTAGTCTTGCAATGCATGCTGACAATTTCTGTGCTGAGTTTAAATCTCTTGAAGTACCTTCTTTGCACTCAGCTTGTTTTCTTTTTTCTGTTTTTTCTCCATAGCTTCTGGGCATGTTGTGTGCCTGTATAGTACTATGTAGGAGGAGTCGGGATCCTGCCTACGAGCTTCTCATCACTGGTGGAACCTATGCCTAGAAGAGAATGTGAACATGCAGTTCAATCTTATCTCAGTCATGTGGAAGGTGAATGGGCCAGGTCTACTGCAATAGCTTTCTTGCCCTAAGCATAGTCAAAGCACACCTTTCACAGATGAGACAGCTGTACTGTACACTGGTGATGGGCAAAACAACTCAGCTTTACACACACCCATATAATACCTGTGACTTTCACTGTTTTAGCCAGCTATTCATGTATCTAAATGTTTTAGTATACTAGTAAACTTTCTAATTTCAGAACCATTTGCAAGTTTGGTGTCATTTGGTTGATATGAAAGTCAAAGGATGTGTGCCTACTTTGGTAGATTACCTCTAAGCATTAACTGGCTGATTCTTGCATACAGAGAGGGTGTCTTAAAACCTTTGCTACATGAACCTTTTTCAGCCAAAGTTGTACAAAGGAAGCCAGCTGTATTTAATTGGAGAAAAGAAGATGTGAATCTTGCCCCTCACCAGTGTCACTTTTTAAAGAACACTTAAGTCCAGTACACTTTTATATAAATAAAAGGAAAAACAAAAAAGACTAACCAAACCCCAGAACTTTAGGATCATGTGACTGCAGTTTTGACCTTCCGAGAGCAAATCTTTCCAACGTTAGTGGTTTAAAATACAAGCTGGCTTTTCAGGAGTATAATGTATGCACTACTGTTCTATAATGAAATATTTCATTTTTCTATGAAGAGCGGTTTTATGTGTTGAGTGAACTGTTAGACTGTAGATCTTCAACTGGTTTGGAAACAATGTAGCCATGTAGCGTAGAAAGTAGTATGTGAAAGTGATCTCAACTGTAAATAGTAAACCTGATTAAATAAATCTCTGTATATCCTCCCTATAAACATGTCTTGTTTTTCTGTTTAAGATTCCGGTGTATCTGTTCAGATGGAGTCCTGGTGTGCTAAGAAATGTAAGCTTTAGTACAAAAGCACTGGTTTTGAGTGGCTTCACTTAAATAGGTCTGTATTTAAGGTTTGATGGAAGCTTGATTGTATCATGTTTGTTCTTTTTATTTGAATCAGTACCAGAGAAACACAGCACAACAAACTTGGTTGAATTTGGTGGAAAGTTAACATGTGAATACAATTAAGAAAGAATCTATTGCCTCTCAACAGTGGAGGATGAGTAGACCTACTATAACTGCTGTATGTTAATTGTGCATTAATGTGTCTTGCATTATTCGGATGCTTAGTCACTGCTCTGCTTTCCATGGCTTCAGTTGCCTCAGCCTTTGTAGATGCCAGGAACATTCAGCGTTTCTACCAGTTGTTTGTGTGCTTTATCGTGCAAAACAGACATGCTCAGCCAAACTGATACCAACATGATCTTCTCAAATACCCAAGAAGCATTGCTCAGGAAAAGACAGTTCTAGGAGGTACAATCTGTTGTTAAGGCCAGAGTATTGTGGGGGGGTGGGAATTTGAGTTTCTCAGAGTTGTTACACTGCTGTAGAAGTACACTTTTGGAATTCTATGTTAATTTCCCAAGGGTAAGTTTCAAATGATAGGCTCTTGAGGCTTAGGTTTTCATTCTTACTTTGGTATGTGGCTTAATAATCTGAAAGGCCTCCAGGGACTCTTGCATTCAATTTCCCAGATGTGGTGGCAAGCCTGCTAACTGAATCTACTGTAAGAAACATTGACAAATTTAAGGATTATCTTCATCATGTTGTATTGCAGATTGTGGATATGCTTGGTATTATCCCATGTTGGTAAGATTAGCTTGACCCTGGCTTGTAAAACCGGGGCAGGTTTTAAACAGACTACTGTGTTGCAAAAAACAAAGCTAAGGATGCTTCAAAAAGTGGTCGGCTCTCAGTAACTATGAGGCAGAAAGAAGCTTCACAGTCCACAGCCTAAACATACCTCTTTGAAGTGAGGATACCTATGGAAAGATTACAGTGCATGTACTTGTTAATCTTGCCAGAAGCCATGGATCTGAAGTAGAGAGGACTTGACGGGATAGCACCAAGTACTTGCATGTAGATCAGGGAAATCTCTGCTTTAGAAAATGCATATAATTTGTGCTGCAATGTGGAAACTTCTGAATCTACTTCATATTTTACAGCATTTTGGCAAACGCAATCTGGACAAAGCCAAATCGAACTTTTAACTGTTGTGAATTACTGTTTCTGGGAATAAGTGGCCTTCTGGCACTGGATCATGTCTGTTGTGTCTTGGATGTGCGAATAGTTATGGTCATGTGCTTTTAAAACTAAAATGGCAACAAAAAAAAGTTGCAAGTGTCTAATACAAAATGCAGTGTATGATGCACTGAGGTTGGGAACAGGAGAAATAGACATGATTACTGCTGTAGTTATGATCTGACTGGTTTTGTTTCTTACGGTCTTTGAACCAGAGAATCACAGAATCAGTTGGATTGGAAAATACCCTTAAGCTCCTCCAGTCCAACCATTGCCCAGCACTGCCAAGGCCACCACTAACCCACGGCACTGAGGCCTCGTCTCCACAGTGTGTGAACACTTGCAGGGACGGTGACTGCAGCCCTGCCCTGGGCAGCCTGTTCCAATGCCTGAGCACCCTCTGGGGCAGGAATTGTTCCTCAGCTCCATCTAAACCTGCCCTGGTGCAGCTTGAGGCTGTTTCCTCTTGTCCCATCCCTTGTTCCCTGGGAGCAGAGCCCAGCCCCTCCTGGCTCCATCCTCCTCTCAGGCAGTTGCAGGGAGCGATCAGGTCCCCCCTGAGCCTTCTCCAGACTGAACCCCCGAGGTCCCTCAGCCGTTCCCCATCACGTTTGTGCTCCAGGCCCCGCACCAGCTCTGGTGCCCTTCTCTGGCCCTGCTCCAGCACCTTAATGTCTCTCTTGTAGTGAGGGGCCTAGAACTGAACACGGGATTTGAGTGATCCTGTACTGTAAATATGCTTGGGCTGTTGTGTGCTACTTACTGCAGACAGTGGGATTCATACTCAAATAGGGAGGCAGGTGCAAGTTCTTGTGTAGGGATTGAGTTAATGCTGCCTTACCTTCTGTCTACTTCCAGTTACGTAGACTTCCTGAATTCTGAAGGTGGTTGGAAGCCAGACAGCTTAAATATTTGTTACTTGGTTCAGTATACTTGAGCTTGGTCAATGATGAGTATTACCCTATTACTAAAAGCCTTGGACTGGCTATAAATCCATCTTGCTTAGAATTCCAGAACTTCAAGCTAATCTGGCAGGCTTCTGAAATTCAGTCTTTGGTCCCAGTGTGTTTAACTGTGGAGAAGAATTTGTTAATCTTGAGTCCTGTGGAAAAGGAGGCAGTTTAATTAAAGGCAGATGACAAATGTGAGGCTTATCTAGCTGTAGTTCATGTATCTGTGTCCTGTTGAAAGCTTTAAGCAATGAAAGCAAACCAGGCTGTTCTGTTTGTCAGGGGGGCATTATACATTACCATGCATTATAGATAGTAAAGGTGTAGTGTGTTGCACTCATTCATGGCAGTACTGTTCAGTGTAATTGTGGATTATTTGGCATTTAACTGTGACTGTAATAGAAAAGCACTGTATTTGGGTAAATATGCAGAGACCTTACTCCATTATAAGTATATTAAATACTAGTATTAAGATGAGTCTTGATATGCTGAGTTTCTTGCTGTCCATGTGAGGACTATTTCTTGGGTTTAGCTAAAGACCCTTGTTTCTCCTAGAACTAAACTTCATGCATTTCCAAAAACCTGTTCTGTGTCTGAGAAGAGCTTCTTGACTTGTTTTCTGCCTGAATTTCCATGTATTCTGGATCCACGCTGCCTGCTGCTGTTAATGAAATTCTGCTCTTAGCAAACTATTCATGTGCTAAGAAAAATGAGAGCAGAAGACTGGATTTCTGTCCTGTGGGTGAAAGTGCTATTACGAACAGCTGCTCTTTTTTGAGCTGGTGAAGCCATATGCCTTTCCCTGGCAAACAGTCTGAACAAGGTTTGCACCCCAGCTTTTTCTTCACCTGAGTTAGAAGGTCTGCCTCAGCATGAGATTTGGGTTTTCAAGTTTAGGGGGATTTTTGCTGTTGAGCAAGCAGTCATGTTAGTATTAAAGAACAGTGGAAAAGTCTAAACAGTGTGGGCCTGTCTGTCAGGTCATACTCTGATAATCAAGTTTTCTGTTTTAAGTTACCTATATTGGGTGTACTTCCTCCTAAATGAAGTTATACCACAATAAAAAATGGGCTTCTGTAAGCATTCAAAGCAATGTTTTCCAATATGGACTTCATTGACATAATGAACAACACAAAAAAGAAGAAAATACTAAGAACTTGGGTGTGAGCAACCTGGAGTCTTCCTTTCCTCTAGTACAATTTCAGTTGCTAGCTGTTTTTCTGGCTGCTACTGTTGAACCCTATTTAGCATACAACTTTAATCTGCACTGTAGTGTATAACGTTACCTCCACTAGCTAGTTTGAGATCAGCTCAAGTATCGAAAGTAATTGGGCTGTGGCAGCATGCAGGTTAGTAGGGGCTACTTAATATTACTGAGAAAAATAAGGATAAATTTAGCCTGTGCTGGATTAAAGCTGGGAGTACCACAGGCTCATTTGCTTCCAGTACCAACTAGTTTGGTTTGCTCAGCGGTGCTGAGGTTTGCAGTGTAGATTCTATCCAAGCTATGTGTTAATTTGACTTGCTCTGTATCTCTGGTCTGCACTATGATTCTTTACCTTTCTCACTGCCCCTCTTCCTGTGTTTCCTACTAGTTCACACTCCTGAAACTTAGCTCTGAACATGATTCTCATTAACACTTTAAACATGAATTCTTAATATTCTCCAGCTTTAGCATCTTTAACTGCCTTTTTCTTTCTTCTGGCACAGAATCCACATGTATTAACTATTTATAAGGTCAGCATTCTAGCACAGGGGTTATTAAGTTTCTTCCCTTCCTCTTTGTGGAAATCTTTTGTGTATTTGAAGAACGTATTTTCTGTGACTGAAAAAGCTCATGGGCTTAAAATGCAGCAAGTGAAATGAGGTTGTTACATCAGGAAATGCTTTTTCTTACTGAAAGAATGAATAAGCTTTTGATTCATTAGACAAGAATGTTTGTGTCACTGGAGTTCGGCCTTTCTGTATGCTTGTATCTCCCAGTGCTTTTTAGGGGATAGGGAATGACTTAATTTCATTTATTCCCTTGTCTCCTGTGTCTGTTGTTTTTAGTTCCTGTTGGATTTCCTTCTGTCTCGTAGCTGGGCATAAGGCAATCTTTGGAAGCAAAATATCACATTTCTTCATTTTCACATGTAACTGACTGCATCCAAGAGGTTTCTTCTGTGTATTTAACGTTCTTCAATATACAATATGTAGGATGTTCCTATTCCCCTACTTAATCCAATGCAACTCGTGTTCTGTTTGCAGTCTACCAAAATTCAGCTCTGTTACAGTAAGAACTTACAGCATAGGAAATGCAAAACCAACAAATAATCTGTTGATAGCCTTGATAGAAGCTCTGTAGGACTGATTATGCTGTAGTGTATTGATTACATCTTCATGTTTCACTATGCTGTTGAGTGCTGATAGTGCTATCTATGAAGTCTAGCCACTTCTTTCCAGCAGTTATTGCTTTCACTGTTACTTCAGCCAGTGAAGTTAATACCAGTAACACCAGGAGGGAGAAAGGTTTGTGTTTTTGTTTAAGGGGGTGACTGGATCTGTTCTGTGTTGCTTGGCAGTACTTGGATTTCCAACTTCAAACAGCTAGCAGTATGTGTGCTTTGCCCTAGCTGCACAGCTGAAGTGGCTGCTCATCCAAACCACCTGGGTCTGCTGCCTTCTGCTGAAGAGGCAAAGGAAGTCTCAGTGCAGACTGTGCAGGAAATTACTCAAAGAATGATTGAACATTGTGTATGCTACGTGGAGCACACGGGCATGCAGCTTGCCTGCAGCAATAGGCCTGACATGATCCAGAGCTTTCTAACACATGGAATAGAATTGCCTTAAGGGTGTTTTTTAATTGAGTTTTGTTTCTTCTTGCTACTGTTAAAATGACTTTAAAGTACATTGCAGTGCAAGTCTGGTGCTTTGCTGACTTTCAGCAACCTAATAGGAGGCTCATGAGAATTCAGGAATCTCACTCAGACTGCAGTCTGGGAAGGCATGATCAGTGTGTTTGTCGTGCTAAACACAGGGGAAATAATGGTCCAACAAGCTTGATGGAATGAAGTTAGTTAAAAAAAACCCTGTCTTGATAGCAAGAGGACAGCTCATGAGATATTTCTGTACTTGGAAGAAACAAGATTTGAGATAAGCACTTGTGATAATAGTGATAGCCTCCACAGTACGGTGTTAGTGGATCTTCTTACTGACTTAATCTTAGGCTTGAGATAAATCCTACTGAAATGCAATAGAAGACTAAGTGCAGTGGATCTTAGGTTTTCTTGTGCACTGTGTCCTGTAGCATAAGCTTACACTTGGGTGAATGCAGTGCTTAGCAGACTGCCACCTGAGCCTCTGCATTGTCAGTTTCTTGCTTTTTGGTGTCACCCTCACTGATTGGAGCAGCTGCCCTTTCTACATATAAGAAACCTAATTCCACATCCTTTTTTAAAGCTCATCTTGCTAATCTTTTCTTTCCTGATATCTGCACCTTCTCATAGCTGATCTGTTTCCTCTGGAGCTGAATTGAGTAGAAGGAAAGGTCTTTATGGGGTCAGCATCTCTTAAACATGATGTATGCTTGGGTTGTTGCTAAAAGGCAAGAGAGCAAACTGACATCTATACTACATCTAAACTGGTGCTAGCACAAAGCTTCCACTGTCTGCCAAACTGCTAAACTGGATGCAGTGACCTATAAAGTGGAGCAGTATTTGTTGGTTGCTCTAGGCCATACATGGCTGTTTGGGTGATAAGCTGCTGGAGCTCTCATCCTGTCTCCCGTATCATTTTCAGCGCTGACGCACACTAGAAATGAGATTTCACTTCTGTTGTAGGGCTGTCTTTCTTGGATTTGCTGTTGTCCATCTTGGGTTTGGTGATAATGTTCAGTAGTGGGACTGATCAGAGCAAAATCAGTAGCAGTTACCAGGATTGTTGCTGCTGCTGCTGCTTTGGTGGAATTCCAGATATGATTTGTGTCATAGTTCTGCCTATGCAAAAAACATACCAAGGTAGCCCTGCAACAGGTCATGTTTCCTTCTGTATAGTATATCACAAGGATTAGTGCTCAAAACTCACACTGGATAGCAGGGTACTTGTTAGTAGATGGAGGAGTAAGTGCTAAGGAAGCACATTTGTACACCTGCTCCTCAGCCATGTGTTACACCCTGGGCAGGTCTAATGGCTGGCTGGGGTAGCAGAGGTAAACATCAGGTGTAGATTTTGCCCAGCTCGCTATGGTAGTTGCCTTCATGATACAGGTTTTGTTTTCATGGTATATATTTAGGCCAGACATACACCTTTGAGTTGGTCCTCGCTGTGGCTGCAATGACCTCTGCTGGATCTGTGCCTGGCAGCAGCTGTTGCTTCCCTCCATCTCTAAGACTCCAGGGCTGTTGTTCAGCTGTATTTTGTGTGGTGTATTTACACTGCAGATGAACATCAAGTACAGTTTACTCATAACCTGAAAGCATGACCAGATTTTGTAGACCAAACTTGGATATGCGCTTTAACTACACAAATGAGAGATTATCAAAGCTCAAGTTCTGGTGACCTGGGACTCACTTGGTGATCCTGCTAGAGTGCTTCATTGCTGCACTTGAGCACTCCTGCAAAGTTTTAACTTCTTGGTGCTATGCAGCACTTCCTTTTGCTCTCACCTGCTTCTCTTCACCCTGAATGACCATGCTTCAGCTCAAAACTTCGGAGTTAAAGCTTCTGATCTCTGTGCCAGAGGGAAGCCTGTAAACATGGGTTACTGCTGGTAGCTGGTGAGCCACAGCAGTATGGGACCATGGTGCTGATCCCACTGACACTTCAGAGAACAGACAGCTTTGCTTTCATCTTGAATGTGTGGTGCTTCAGGCAGCAGCCCTTTTCACCCAATGGCTTCTGCCCCACTTCAAATATTAACATTAGCTTTTCCCAGCGTAACAGTGCTGTCAGACCTTTGCTAGCATCAGGCTGTGACTGAAGAACCGGAATTCATTTTCTTCATGCGTAAATAAAATGCTTAACCAAACCACTGACACTGGGGGAACTTGGGCTCATCTAGAATGCTTTGCCTGCAAAAGCAGCCTGTTTTGTAGGCCAAAGTGGGAAGGTTCCTGTCTAGAAAACTGCTTTTGAACAGAGTTGTGAAACTTTTCTCCCACATGGACAGAGGAAGCAGTGAGAGATGAAATGAAGTCATGCTTGGCACTGAATGAGGCTGCCAGCAGGGGTGGTGTTCATACCTTCTCAACTAAGAGAAGGGTAGGTCCTCTTTGGACTGCCATGTGTAGTTCTGTGCCAGGCCTCTACCAAACACCTCAGAGGCAATAGGCAAGACTTTATTTCCGTGTACATGGTATAGAAGAGCCAGACACTCTTGGCATTTCCAAGACTTGGAAAATGCCCCACATTGGGAAGCATGCCTGTTGCTAATAGTCTGCAAAATGCTCTTGTGCTATGAATAAAATGTCCATTTAAAAGCATAAAACCACATTTTAGCCTAGCAGTGTTACTATACATGGGTGGGAAACAAAGATGTCTGCCTGGAGAAATGGTGCAGACTCTGCAAATACATTAGGGCCTATGCTGATAAAAGCTGTGGTTAAAAAGGTGGCAAAGGACCTTGCTGAGTAGGGAGGATGTATTTCCCCAAATCCCTCCTATCCCTAGAATAAGGGTTTCTCTTGAGTTTTGAATCCTTCCCCCCCCATCTCCGTTGGCTGCTGAACTGAGCAGTGACCATAGTGAAACCTTTAGCTGCCACTTAGCAGAACAAAGTCACTGTCGCTCTTGTCTCCCTTCCCCACAAGGGGCTCAGAAACAAGAAGGGCTATGCAGCCCTTCTCTAAAGACAAAGCATTTCTCACGTCTATCAGTGCATTGAAAGCTTCCCCATTCATACTGATGTTAACATTCTTATCCTGGGAAGGTTAAAGTTCACCAGTTTCCCAAGAAGCTCCTCCATGGACAGAACAGTCCTTCCCTGGATGCAGCTGTTGAGCATTTGTGCCCTTGTGAAGTGGAAGGGAATGTACTCAACTCCCCCACACGATCCCTGCGTCGAGTGTGAGTGTTCTGTCATGTCTACAGTCCCCTCCCCGAGAGCCATCCTGTTGTTGTACAAAGCAAGCAATGGCACTGTGCACGTAATGCAATTTGTCCTTTTGTACAAGATTTTCCGCTGCAGATATTGATCTGACCACCACCCAATGCTGCCTTCATTAGGCTGAGTCTGGAACTGAGCAGTCACAAGAATACTTAAGAGTGCCAGATGGATTTTTCAGCTGGTGAAGCCAAAGTGCTTTCTTTACAAGCTCCCCATGATGAATGGGAAGAGAAGTATGAGGTGTGACTTCTGCGAAGTCATACCTTTGCTTCACAAAGTCAGTCACTGCTTTGTAAAGGGTTTATCCTGGGCTCCTTGAACAATCTAAGCATGGAATCCCATACTCGGGACATTTCACTCAAGTTTAGGCTGGAATTTCTTTAGCTGTACTGTGTGGCCATTTTCCCTGGGGCAGGGGTGCCTCAATGCCAGGATTTCAGTCAAAGAGGATTTAAGTCAAAGCACCACTGGTGGTTATAGTTCATTCAGTATTGTACCAGTTAGCACACTGGTTACTTCTCTATATGACTGCCCTTGGCTTGGGGGATTAGTTGAATTATGGTAAAGGCAGCAAAGCTCGGATTATATGTCCTGGTTTATGTAATCTGTACTACACTGGCTCTTTTAGAGCTGCTAAGTAAAATTCCTTCTGATTTCAAAGAACCTCTTAGTATAGCTGTTTCCTCTTCACCACCACACATACACATTCTCCCCCGTTGTTTTTGTACCCTCCTTACCCTCAAGGTGATATAGGGACACACCTGGCTATAAACCAGTAAACCCCATTCCATTCGCTCAGTGCTTTTGGGCCGTTTTGTCTTTCCTCGTAGAAGTGTCATGGATGTTGGGTCTGATTTCTCCTGTTTTTTCTGGGACGTCTCATTTCTATTAGAGCTTTATACCTAAAAGCAAGATTTAGTCTGTGCTTTCAGTCAGAATACACCACCACACTTAAATCTGCCTTTTGGGCTCTTGTGTCAGACAGCATTGCTGCAGCCACGTGGCACACAGCACTGAAAGGCTGTAAATGTGCTCTTAATGTTGCACCAAGCAGCTTTGTGCCAGATCAGGTGTCAGTTGCCCTTTAGCAGCTGGTAGAAGTACACTGTACCATGTGCACTGCTAATTTGATGGAAATACTATCTGGCTGTTCTAGAAACAGATCAAATTAGTACTGTAAATGGTCCAGGAGTGCACAAACCTGGAGATAACTGTGGCTCTGAGCTTCCCTCATCCAAAATGTAAGCTGCCCACTGAAATTAGGTAATTGCTAACAAAGAATAAGTAATGACTAACAGACTCAAACTTCTTTGCCCTCTCTGCTTTCTTGCGGTAGATGGGGTGTTGCCATGTTGTTAATAACCTAGTCACGGGTAGGATGCTAATTCCTCTTCAAAATCTAATTACTGCACACAAGTATCCTTTTCTCTACAAAAACCAGTCCATAAGGCCCTGCAGGCCCCTGCAGCTGTTTGTGTTCCAGAAAGCCAGTGTGACCTAGCATCAGCCCTTGGTCTCTTTCTTCTTCCTGAGGAGCAAAACCCCAGCTATTCTATCTCCTTTAAACCTCAGCTACAGTGAGCATGCCCACCACATCCCAGCTGCACTATAGAAACACCTGTGATTAATACTGTCATTAATTTAAGAAGCTGGTGAATGGTAGTGACTGATCCTAATGCAGGCTTTTAGGTTTGTTTTTTAACAGCAGGCTCTGCTTTACTTTCTGAGCCTGAGAACTTGATTGTGCCCATAGCCCTGTGGCAGCAAGGAGACATGAAGGCTAAGGGCACCTTCCTGTTCTCCTTGCTCACTAGTAATTGAGGACAGATGAAGCTGTGTGCTTGATAACTGCCCTTGCTCTCAAGGCCTCAGTCTGTGCAAGTCAGAGAACAGAGCAAGAGAAAAGATGTGGTGTTGGGCAGCAGAGGTTGCTCTTCAGGCCTTTGCAGTTTGTCCTGTTCTGTGCAGGGTTGTTGCTAGTTCACATTGAAGGTTAACAGTGACCTTTCTGTGCAGCAGACTCTGTATAGTACTGATGTAGAGTCCCCTGGGTTCTCTGAGCCTGCACAGTTAAGCCAGCTAGCAATGATACAGCCAAGAGGTTACATAGTTCCAGAGAAAAAGGGCTATTTGTTATCTACCAGTTTTTAGGTTAGATGTTTCTTAATGGCCAACCAGGCTCCAACCTGATGTTGGTTTGTAATGAATCTCCTCTTGGCATCCATGTGCTTCCACTGAACTGCACATAGTAATCTGTGAGGTCTGAGCTGCAACTGGGAATCTTTGCCTAGAAAATTACCTCTGGAAAGGAGATTCAGACATTGAACGCACCTCTTGAAGAAACAGGATGCGAAGGAATCCAAGGTAAGACTTGCTGCTGTTTATGGCTTGTGTATATGGTCTGTCAACACTTTAAGCTGAAGTATGTCTGGGTTGTGTATAATGCAGACTTCAAGCCAGGGTCCTCAAGAAGATGGCAAGCACTTCAAACCTTGAGCAGCCGCTGTGCTCCTGCTGTTGCTGACTGCTCAGCTGTAAAGAGGTTGATTTCTTCCTTTTAGGTGGCTAGTTGTAACAAAATGCTAGAAGGAAGCTTGCTGTCTGTAGCCATGGACCTGTGAGTTTGGCAGGAGGTACCATTCTTTGTAGTAAAGCACTGTCTGCATTGGCTGGCCTCAAGCTGCGTCTCCTGGATCTCTCTGTTTCTGGTCTGACACTACTTTCACCAAGTTTTACTACTGGCTTATGGGCTCCTAATGCCATATGCAGGAGCTGAAATGTGTTCTGGGCCTCATGCTGCACTTGTAGACATTTCGTAAGTACATATGGTTGTCTTTGGTTAAGTGTTGTTTTTAAGAAGGTTTTCCTGTTCTGCTTTATCTGGTAAAGGAGAATAATACATGTATCTGTGTGGGGCAAATTGCCTACTTCCAACCTTTGAATTCGTGTTGCAGTTAAAGAAATAATAGAACAGATTACCACTACACTTTCTCATATCAATCTTATGGTCATGTTCCTCCAAACCGAAATCCATCTCAAAGAACAGCAGGTGTCAACCCCAGTTCCTTCCTATTCTGTTGTTCATGAGGGAAATGAGTCCAAAGCTTTCTTGCCACTCATATATAATGGACAGATAATGCCTAGTCTGGGAAGAGCTTGTGTGTGATCCCACCCAGAGCCAGAGCACTGTCAGTGTCAGTTAAAAGGTAGTTTGCTGATTGTGAATGGGCACTGAAATAAGAGTTAACCTGACAAACACACAACTTTGCCACTCTTTTTTGTTCCCGCATGTTGACTGGCACCACCTTGCCAAAAACTGGCAGTCACAATCAAAGGGGAGGTTCACCAGAAGTGTTACCCAAAAAGAATTTCAACCAAAAATGTTAGACTTCAGTTTAAGAATGCCTCCCACTGGAAAGGGCCCATTTCAGTTTCCCATCTTAGCTGAAAATTAAATGAGTACTTGAAGGGGTCAGTTTTGTTGCCCCAGGGTTACTAAGCTGAAGAGGAAACATTGAAAGCAATATTATTAGGGCAGTAACCTATGTTTGACCTTCCCGCTTTTCCTATTCATGGGGAGGGTGGGTGACACCTAAACTGTGGGTGTGCTCAGTGGGTGTGGGTATTTCTTGGTATCTCTGTTCTATTTCTGCCACACTGATAGGGCTAACTGCGTAGATATGGCTTGGTAATTACTTATCAGCCACACTGCAGTGTAAGGCAGAGGAGTAGTGAGAAGATATTGCTCCTGCTTTTCCTTTTCCGGACCAGTGTGGAGTTAGCATGTGGGATCCAAATGCTATGATGCTGGGTAGACTTTGAAGAATCTATAGCCTTTTGCACTTACAACAGTATTTACTTGACAGAAGAAGAGATAGGTAGAAAGGAAACCAGGTTCCTGAGTTTAACAGCAAAAAAAAAATAAAGGATTTGATGGGGTAGAAGCAGCAGGCACCATTCCACTGTCTACTGGGGATGTAGACCAATGGTACATGTTAGCAAAGACAATCTGTAACAGGATTTCAGGGTAACCAGAAGTGGGCATTGCAGTGGCTTGTGTGAGGCTGTCAGGGCCCCCAGAGTCTTAGCAAAACCCCTGTGTTGTACATAAATTAGAGGAGATGCATCTCATAATCTGCAAAATATCCACCTACATTTATTTCAGTATTCATTGGTTTATTACAGTTCTCTGGAAGGCTGAGTGTTGAAGAAGCCAATATATTAAATCCCATGCTTTAGGTTTTCTCTCATGCTGTACATAAGGAGCGAGTGGTAGTTGTCTCTGATAGCAGCATTTACACTGTGGTGGCCTAGCTGCAGGTTATTGTGGTCCATCTTTTCATCACTGTTCAGTTCAGATGTGGTCACAGAAACCTGTCATTAACACCTTCAGCCAGAAAGGAGCACTACTGTTCATATATCCTGCTGCCTTAAATGCCATTCAAATTCCTGCAGTTCCTCTGGGCCTCTGCTAATGTGAGGTACTAAGAGCCCTTCAGCACTGATGCATGATGACTTGGGGAAGTGTGGGAAGGACAAGTGTGCCTGTGCAAAGGACTGCAAGGAACTAAAGAAAAAGGGCTTGCAGCAACTTGAATTCCATTCTTGAAACAAGAAATTAGAACAAGGTACTGCAAGTGCCTCTGACCTTCATTCTCTCTCATTTAAGGGATAATTGCATTGACCATTATGGCTTTTTCTTCTGTGTAGAGTTCTCTTTGTTTTTCCTGCTGTGTCTTAGCTAACAGTTCCTCCCTGCTCCGTGCCTTTTGGGTAGCAATTTGATTAATCTTCATTGCGTTGGTTCAGTTTTGAGAGCTGAAACCTGGGCAAACAAGGTCATTCTGCCCCAGAAACAGTGTGCTCTCCTTCAGATTACATCTTTTATGTCATTTTTTCATTCTAACCATCTCGGAAATGCTGAAGAGGGAGAAGTGGCAGAAACTGCCTATCGATCCCTTGGGAAGTACAGTGGCAGCTGGAAACGTTCTTAAATACTAAACTAGAAAGACTGATAGGGCTGAAATCTGTGCAAGACAGTTAACCTGCGCAGTGTGACTCCTCTGAAGAGGGTTTGTTGAAGAACTAGCACATTAAAAGTGCCTGGAAAGGAACCAGGACGTTTCTGCACCAGCAATCCCAGAGGCTGGAGATAGATGCGGAAGCATCAGCCAGGTGGACAGAGGTGTTGAAAGGAGAATGCATTGATGACATGGGTATGCAGATTGCGTGAGGAGATGATAGGCACTTCTCTCTCGTGCTCAGAAGAGAAGGATCAGGGCAGTGCAGCACTGCTGGAGGCTTTGCTTGTTTGTTGTTTTTCTTGCTCTTTAAACATGAAAAATCCCAGGGAAGTGTCAGGGAAACCATCCAACCAAGGCAAAAGCAAGCCTTGGACTCATAATCTGCCCTCATTTTGCTGCCCCAGAATCCAGTGCAAAGCAGAAGCATGGGTAGCATGGATTTCATTGTGTTAGGAGATGGTTGTGATCAGGAGTGCCTTGTGTAGCACTGGTACTGATGTGTATAGCCTGTGCAGTGAGAGGAAGGGATCCATGGCAGAGAACGTGGCTGCCGTGACCATGAGGGTGGCTCACAGGCTGGCTGGAGGTGGTCCTCCATCCGGGAGATGTAGCACTTGCTTCCTGGGTCTTTTTCCTTTAGTGCAGTTCAGTTCTGGGCAGGATTTTCCTCCCGGATTCATGAAGCTTTGCAACACTGATGACCGCACAGTGTGCTGAGAGGAGGAAGGGCTGTGGTAAGGACCAACACTCCTAATTGGGTTTTGCAGACAGTGTAGGTCAAGAGGTGCTGGGATGGGGCAGGAGGAAGGAAGAGGAAAGCATGGTCAGTTGGTTATTATGTCCTGACTGGTAATTGTAGAAGACAGTATTATGGGTTGCCCTCGGTCAGCTGGAGTGACCTTGTGTGCTGTTTGTTTTCAGTAATAGAGTATTTTTGAAGTCTGAAGACTGGGGCTTCTTTTCATCAAAGCTTTTCCAGATAAGAGCCTGGCACAAAGCCTCGCTGCCCATTCCGTTCTGCTGTCCACCAGCCATCCTCATTTTCTTCAATGACAACTATGATGTCTCCTTCACTGATGTCCAGCTCATCCATGTTCTGAAAGGAGACCAGAACAGCAATGTGATTATTAGCCTGAGAGCACAGGAGGGACCAGGCATGTGCCTGGTCATTTGGGTTTGGGCTTTTTTACCCTGCCTTTCATCAGAAGTCTGCCCTTCTGGTTGGAAAAGATCCTGAAATACCAGCCAGTGAGGGGATTAAACACTTGCTGAGGTGGTTGTTTCCTTACTATCCTCAAATTTCTCCACCCTCTGTGGGAGCAGCTTGACTGTTATATCATTGGGGAAGGCTGGAAGGGGTTAAATACAACTATCCTGAACCAGCTAACTGTGACCCTTGTGTAGTCTGCATTGCACAGCTTAATTCCCAAGGGAGATGATAACAGTGTCTCTGCTAATCCAGGCCTTAAATAGGTCTCTTGGTTCTTTTAATACAGAACAGCAGTGACCAGAGGAGGTCCAGCAACTTTTCCTGAGCTAGGTAACTTTTATATCCAGGGCCAATGGAGGAAGCTGTCTCTGAGCTCTCAGTCAGCTCTCAGTCCCTTCAGTGGGTCTGTCCTATTTTCCATAGGAAACCACTTTGCTACCTGCAGTGTAGTAAAATAGAAAACAGAGTAAGAGAGGCTTCCTGATACATTTGTCACATCAGCTACATCTAAATTTAATGTACCTGAGTAGGTACGAACGGACTCAAAACTGGGAGGCCTCCGTATACCTTATACTGAAAGTAGTAACAGGCACTTTTCTCAGCAGGGAAAATCTGTGTGTGTCATATTTTTAAGGCAACTCCTGGAGTAAGGATCTGACAGAGAGATGCGGCAGTCTCCTCGGGAGGTACTTTCAGCTGTGCTTGCATGACATTTCAGGCAAATAGTAAATGAGTGTTTAAAACAAAGCAAAACAAAGCCTATATCATAAAGGGTGTCAGAATGCTGCTGTACCCAAGAGAAAGCTCTCCTTTCCAGCCCTTTCACCGTTTCATCTGCCTGCCTATTTTGTCACACGCCAGCATTTCTTCCATGTTGGCTGTTGATGGCAGGTCCCTTAGAGCAGGGGTCTCCCTGAAGACCTCCTGGCTGCTGCTCCTTCTGTTGATCCAATGAAACAAACCTTTAAACTGACATGTAATTAAACTGTTAAAGTCCCACTGGGGGGTAATGATTTAACAAGAGTCCAAGAGGTTCTGGAGTCCATCTGAACAAAAAAATACTCATCACCAGCCCATTTATAGCCTTTTACTAACAGTATTATGCCGAGATAGGCCTGGAGCCAGTGTGAGTTCAATATTCCCATTAATGATGCAGGTTGCTCCATATAATAACCTTTTGGTACATGGACCACGTCCAGTGTGATTCTGCAAACTGCAACATGGATGTACAGGGAAAGAGTGTCTTTTATGGGGATTCAGTCCTCTCCAGCATGGAAAGCCAGTGTGTTAAACGGGAGCAGGACTCTCCAGGTGATAAGTGAAATCAAATGGAGTTCCTAGACAAGCATCTCTCACATATTCTTACATGAGGAATCTATAGCCATTTTCCTTAGGAAAACATTTCACAAGAGATGGAATTTCCAAATACACAGTACTGCGTACTTAGTCATCATTTCCTAAAAAATAACATTTTCCTTGTGTTTGTGGTCTCCTGTATCTCTAGAAGGAGGCAGTAACAGCTCAGCAGTAATTTAGGGGTGATTGCACTAATGTGTAATCAAAAAATCTTATTGTTTCATCTTGAGGCAGCATCATCTAATGATGTGTGCCAGGAACTGGCATTGCGTTTCCTGGCTTCTGCATGTGACCTTGACCAATAATCCTCTAAGTGTCCCTGCCTGCAAAGTGAAGATAACACCTCCTAAACAGAATCAACACTTTCAAGATGTTGCACATCAGATCAACATCATCTATTTTAAATCTGATGCTGTGAGATATGCATTTTAAAGCCTTTCGTTACCTGGGCTGTGTAGTCATAAAGTACTCTGTAGTCCTGTGATGCCGTGATTCTAGCCTGTTGATTTTCAAAAATGGATGCATAGACCCCATCTGGTTTCTCTGCTACGGGGGGGGAAAAGACAAAGGTAAAACCTACCCACAGAAACAAAAAGTTCAGTTGCTTATACACGCATGAGATCATATGCAAGAGTTCACAAATACAAGGGTGTCTGTTCTGTCTCTCTCTGGAGATGTACATGTATAGAAAAGCTGCTGTGAACTGTATGTAAAGTCCTACACACAAACTGTCCCATTGATAAGATGACAGTACACCCTTTGGATTTAGTGGGAGGTCGGACGCTAGCTTTAGCCTCATCCAGGTTGGGAAAAATGTTTATCCTGGGGAAGCACAATGTCCCGAGAGGGAAACGCTGTGGTGAAAGTGGTTTAAAATGGTTGCAGCTGGTGGGATCAAATTCTGGCAGTTCAGTGACTCACACAGGGCTTTTCTTTTTCCCTAGAGAAAAACGGCAAGCGCTGTGCCGATGGGTCAGCGGACATTTGCTGGTAGCTTACATAGCTCCCAGATAGCTGTTTGTCACTGACGTCACTTTCTTGGCAGACGTTGGTTTAATCCAGCTTGTCATAATTAGGGCAACCTCTTATCTCCTCCCAGCATCTGCCTGGGAGCTTCCCCAGCCACTGGGGTGAGCACAGTTTCCCCACAGCGACTCCTTTGTGGGATGATAACGCTCTGACGGTGCACGCAGCACCCAAGGTGCTTGTACTTTCCCCCTTTCTATCCCTGGGTTAGCTGTCCTGCTCTAAGGAGCGCTGTCAGCTCCTGGACTTCCCAGATATTGAAAGGCAAGCATGGGAGCAGTTGAAAAAGCTGAACACAGAGGGAGTTTGCCATTCCTGCGGGCCTTGCCCTGGGAACACTCTCCCCTCATGTCCCTAGCCTAAGGGAATTCAGGAGTGACTACCCTCAACTGCTCAGCACAGCATTGCTCTACATGTGCAGCTCCAACTGGTGTTTGGTAGCACTGGAGGGTCCCCCCTGGCTGAGCACCAAATGCAGCAAGTTAAGATAGTCTGGGCTTCATTTCTGGGTGCCCAAGCAGGCAGGTCTGACAAAGGAAATCGATATGGGGTGTTTGTAAAACTGTTCTAAACCAGCTTTTTGTTTTCTTTGAGCAGAAATCACAGTTAAAATGGTTTTGGTTTAAACGGAACCATTCAAAGTGTCATCAGCTGTTACTTTCTGCATAGTCAAAGTACTATGCCTTAAATAGCGTGTTAAATGCCTGGTTGCAATGGTTACAATAAGACAGTGTAACTGACACAAGGTGGATATTTGCCTTCATAAGGCATGAACCTGGTCTGTTAGGAACTATGTATTCTCATAGGCTTTTTAGAGGTAGTGTATTCTACTTTAGGAGAAAACTATTGCCTAAGATGGATTGTGGTGTTCTGAATGTACAGTTCCCCCTTGCCTAGACAGTGGTTTTGAAGATCTTATGGATTATTTGGCACTTCAAACTGGGAACTTTGTTTAATACACATCCAAGCTAGATTCATTTCCAGGCTTCTCTTACTCTTGACTGCTGACGTGAATATCTGCTGTGCCATTTGTGCTCCATGTCAAAGCTTGATTTAGCAATGTGATCTAAAACAAGCACATCTGGTAAACCTATTTCCTGAAGAGGCATACCGAGAGGAGGGGCTGAAGGAGTGGCACTTTCCGTGTTGTGTTTGCTGCTTCCATGCAGTAGTCCAGAGAATCTGCAGAACGAAAAGAAACCAATGACAAAATGAGTGAAGAGGACTGGGTATGAGCATTCCTTCTTCTCAGCTGTCTGACTCAACCTTCCCTCCATCTGCTGCAGCACTGGGTAGATGTCACCTCTTCCTGTGGCTGTCTATTTTCATTTCTGCTGCAGATAAATTTATCGTCAGTTAAAAATACACTTAAAAAATGCAACAGAATGCTGAACCATCAGCCATCACTGAACTATGCATAAATGGCATCAGATAGTATTTTATTGTTGATCTGAAGGCACCAAAGTGCAAAACTCCTTTTATTTGACAACATTAATATGGGGAGAATTATCAGTTGTTTAGAAGAGATTACTATTTTTAAGGAAAACTGGTGCAATTTAAAATCCAAAGCTTGTATAACAGCCTTTCTGAAAACTGAGTCTAAGGAGGAAAAAAGAAGATATTTATTTTTAATCTATCCCTAGTTCTATATCACTGCTGGGTACTGGAAACTAAGTGAGGAAATGGATTAGGATTCTGAACCATAGGTAGAAATGGCATTGCTTGCTTTAGCATATTTAAGGGGTCTGATTTTCCAGCTGGTAAATACTCAGTGTTAATGGAAAATAGACACCCAAGCTCAACAGTTTCTGCACAACTCAGGCTGAACCTCTCTTGGCTACTTGCCCATGCAGAGCAGTTATATTCTACACAGCAGTACAATTGTCTTCTGTGACTGTATAGGATGCAACATTAGAACTCATTGTTACAGAAGATCCGGTTTCCAGCTGTAAAACAGAGCATTGTATATAAACCTTACCAGCTCCCTAACAAGCCTGAACCACACTTTAAATGGGACATCACAGCCTGCTGCTTGTCTTTGCTGTGTAATAAGGCTTGTCAAAATACAAAGCTCTTCTACTTTAAATGTGATGCCATTCCCACTGTGAATTAGTCATTTTGGTATAAAATATTTAAACCCAGAGATCGACCATGCTCTTCTGCTGATATAACTGCATCCATGTGACAGCATTTACAGCCTAAATGGATCAGAGAAAGAGAAATTGCCTCCCTAATCATCACAGTTATTCCACTCGGTGCTTTTCCCTGTGGTCTAGCTACAGAGAGCAGCTCTTTGTTCCGCTCAGCTGGGCGGTGCAGTAAGCCAGGAGGTATTGCCGAAAAAGACAGCTCTCCCCAGCCCCTGTTCCCAGCAAGATTCACCTTTACCCTCCCTTGAACAAAGTGGTTTTGTTGCTATGTGCCATGACTCACTAGGAAAGAGGAAATAAGTGACTGCTATCTGCTGCTGGCCAACTAATTGTTTTATGAACACATCCCCTGGTTCTCTTCCCACTAGGCTATGGCAAAATTACTCTCACTCTGGTTTTAATAGGTTTACTTCTCCTGTCAAGTTATATTTATTGGTATGTATGTGTTGCCACAGTAAAGGAAGTAATAATTTTGCAGGTCCTGTTTCCTGTCATCAAACATTGCTGTTCATACAGAGAAATACCTGCTCTGGGAACTGAAGTTTGCCACTCACCTTTTCATCATCCCACAAGACTGGGTTGGACTGCTGTTGTTTCTGTTTGCTTCTTTGCTGTAGTAGTTCTCATATCCTATTGCATCTGCAGCAGGGTGATAAAAATGAGATGTACACATGGGCAGAACTTTTTTTCTCCCCCCCAACAATGCAACCCACCGTTGCAACCACTGGGCTGCTGGAGCAAACTGCAATGCAGCACCTATCTGCACTAGCCTATAATGTGGCTGGAGCAGCTCGGGAGGACCTGGGGACTTGACAGAAGCAATTCATGTGATTGTAAGCAGATATGTCTGTGGTAGAAAGGCGTGCTTGATGTGAGATGAGCACAGTCAAGGTCCTGAAGAACCGTTCTAATAGCTGTGGCTAACCCTAATGCAGAAGGCAGTTTCCTCCGTGACTGTTTCTTCTGTTGCCTCGAAGCTCAGGATTTAAGGGAGCGGAGCATGGTGACTGTAAGCCTGAGACCATGTTCATGAGACAATTGGCTGTAGTGTTTTTGTTTTTTGTTTCTCTTTCTTTTTCTCAATGTATTGAGGCAGGAATTTTTGTCAGAGCTGGGAGATTTCTGAATCTTATTGCCAGGAGCAGTAATGAGCAATTTTCTGGTCTGTGCTTGATCTTGAGTGTCTCTACCTTTCATATCTCCCTTGTCAGCCTTCCGAGAGCTGATTTGCCATTTACCCAGAGATATTTGGGTTTTGTTCTTAAACACAGTTATGTTACAGTTCCTTCACTCTGCCCCATGGTGGTGTTAAGGGTGAAATTGAGACCATTTCCAAGTCTAGCTTTACAGCTAAAATAGTTACACATGGATTTATTTCTTTTTCACCTCCTGGCTCCCAGTGTGGTTGCTTAGAGCTGCTGGCCACATGCCCTTTCTGCCTTCTGTGTGTTAAAGCCAAACAAACATGAGTGAAGTCTGTGATACCATATTATCTCAGTTCTGATACCAGCAAATTAAGACTTTGGCATTGGACTTGGGCTAAAGGTTATGTTGACATTCTCACATTGGGTCAGCCAAGATCATAAGTAGAGCAGGCACGTACAACTAGTGTGAAGAATCCCTGCAAATAAGATTGAGTGTAATTAGTGAGCTTTCTGAGCATTTTAAGGGTCTCCTACTGCCCTTCTAGGTTGTTACCTTGGTAGTTCCTACTCTATAATGATTGCAAGATGAGGTAGAAGAGGGGAATGAGCAATCGCATCAAGAAACTGATAGACTGATGAAGGTCTGCTACTCAATGCAAACCACACGTGGGCTTTCTCCTGCATTCTGCAAATAATAAAACAGATCAACGGGTCACTGTGTGCTACTGTGCAAACTCATTAGCCAGAGCTATGGAGATACAAGGATGTTACTTCCAGAACATGACGCCTTCTAGGTGGCAAAAATAAAAAAGCAACCCAAAAAGCCCCAAAACCCATCAAAAAAGCAAGGCAGTTCTTTCCTTGCTTTTCAGAAAGCTCACAAGGGTTTTTCCCACCTATTTCTTATTAGAAATGAGTCCTGACATAGCCAAGAGCTGTTTGCAGAAAATTGCCTAGGCAACTGGAGAATGAGAAATCTCACATAGGAAAAAAAACAACTAGCTGAGAATTACAGATTTCTTAGTATACAGAAGTTGTTTCACACTGTTGCAAAGCACAGTACTCCCTTCTGCTAGTGCAAATGTAGTTTTTCCTTGGTAAATGCTCCTATATCAGTGAATTTAAATCCCCTATGTGCAGAAGAATAAACTATAGCAGCAAAATGACATCCAGTGCACCAGTATCAATATATTCCTTTAAAATATTTCTCCCAATTCTTAATTGTTGCAGGTGTAATGATGGAAAAGGCTGAGTGAAAACCAGGCTCAGTGCTCAGTCAGTAGCAGCATCCAGCTCTGATGAAGAAGTTCCTGGGGTGCAATTGCTGCCAGCTCCAAGCTCTGTGATGAAATCAAAGGGGTGTATGTTGCTCCTGTATGAGATAACTATCCCCTGGGACAGGGATGTCGAACACCCTGCTGATATTTGTACCTATACAACTCCTGGCATGCCCAGGTTTTATCAGTATAAAGTTTTCTTATGCCTGCATAGCTTATTCCCCACTCCGAATTGGAGCGAGCTCTGTTGATACTGTTGAGGGCATACTGAGGGCATTTCCTGTTTGACCTAGCAGTGTGGTGTTAGAGCAGATAGTGGAAGTGAACCAGTATTTGTGCACAGATTAAAAACAATGGAGGAAGAGATCTTTTCAGCATCGATATGTGTCATGAACTGATGAAGAGATGAAATACGGCTTTTTTTTCTCCTTTTATAAAGGCTGTGAATCTTTGTTTACTGCAGCAGCTGCACAGAAGTGCAAGCACCACTCAGTCTGTAAGTATCTTGTATTGCCTGTTGAAGTCAGAGGCTGTATCTGGCCATGTGAAACATTAGATAGCCTCCTTTCTCATGATGTGTGTGGAGAATTACCCTGGAGCAGCATGTGTTCATTTTACAACTGCTTTTAGCTCTTGGTATCTCAATCTCCATTTCAGCGCAGAGGTTTTGATCATTGAAGTCAATGAAAAGGCTGCTTTGGCTTGAATGGGCAGTTTGTGAGCCTTGCATTGCTTCTGCATGCAAATGTTCATTCAGCATTTCCCCCAACTAGAGTCTTGCCTTTATACAGACAACTTCCTGAGGGGCCAAAAGATGTTATTGCCCATTGGGCAGGTGGAACAAAACAAAATAGAAAGTCTGGTCTTTTCTGTGCTGCAAATGAAGAAGGCAGCATCTCTGTCAAGGGGATACCATGGTGCAGTTACATGGTAAGTTGGCTCTGACTTGTCACCACTGCAGGAAATTGAGGTTGCCATCTCTGCAAGGCAGTTTGCCACCTCCTTAGTGGCGTCAGCTCAGCTGTACTGTGAAATGAGCCTGGTTGCAAAGCCAAAACAACTTCTCTTTTATTTTTTTCCAGTTTTGGAGGGTTATTTTTGAGTGGCTCATCCATCTATGCCACTTACCATGCCACACAGGGAGCGGTGGCAGCACAGCGAGCAGGAAGTGAGCCATGGGCGGGTGGCAATGAATAGCGGGAGCACAAGCTCCAAAGGACATGTACTGCACCAACTGCAGCCTCAGCCTCCCGGGTGACTCATCAGACAAGTCCAATAGGAATAATTACCTGGAGGCTGTGTTCCTGTCATTTTAGTCTTAATGAAGTAGTCTATGTCTGACTCTACAACGCAGTTCTCCAAGCTTAACCGAACCTCTTCATACAGCTACAAAACAGAACCCAAGAATTGAATTTAATTTGTAACATTTCACATTCAATCAATGAGTAATGCTCTTCTAAACATTTTCCCCTTAAGAGACACTTTATACTTGGTGCGTGTCAGACCTGGATGGATCTTCAGCCTGTCCCCCATACAGACGTTCTTGTAAACACAGTTGTTTATTTGTGCTCTGGATATTCTTTTAAGAGAGGATGCTGCAAGCAGTCCAAGGCTTTTCAATGCAAGAAAGAAATCAGTAGCAGGAAACAACCATTCAGAGTCAAAACTGGTATGTTCTTTGTCTTCCAATTTTGAGACCATGAGTGGATGCCTTCCTGAAAGTTGTGCCTCAGCCCAAATATACTCAACTGAGCGTTCTGGTAGCTGGAAGCACACCCAACAAACTGAGGGGAGGAGACATGTAAGTGTCTATATCCAGGCATATATCTTGTTTACATCTAGAAGGGAACAAGCTAGTTTGAGAATACTCCCCCCTCACTGAAACTGCACAACAGCCAGTTTGCTGTCAGCAGGCACAGAGAACGGCAAGCTAATGCTGTACTGCTAGAGCACTCTTTTCCTCCTCTTCCTCCTCTGCATGAAAGTTACTTGGCAGGTGCCCCTACCTCATCATCCTTCACACACTGCATGGAGAGCTGGTTGCAGTGAACCCACAGCGAGTTGCGGAGGATGGTGATGCGGTCACACTCCTGGAGCTGGAAGACCTAAAGCCAAAGAGAGGATGTGATGTAGCCTCATGGTAGTTAGTTATTTACATTGCAGGCAACAACAGGGCCAAGCTGGTAAGTCTGCAAACTGTTCTGAAGGATCCTTTGTAAAGGATGTCTTTACAGCTACTGGAGGAGCTGCATCTACTTCCTTGTGCTCAAGAAGTCGTTTTAATTGATTGCACCAAATCAAAGTTATGTATTATAGACAAAAACAAAGCAGGGGAAAGGAATCAGGATCTGGATTTGGCTGCCAGGGATTTCAGAGTTGAGGTCCAGTCTGCTCTGAAATCTTGATGTTTAACAGATCAGTAGAGTACTAGCATGAAAAGGTATTTACATTAGAGGAAGAGCCAGAACTATCCATCTCTGCCTTCTAAAATGGCTTTCCATACTCTTCTCTTTTGAAACTACGTGAGACTCTCTGGAGTTGCCTCTCTTCATTTCTAAGGTTCTTTTCATGGTAAAGTGAAGGCATTTTTCGTTCTTCAGAGTTTAGTCCCTGCCTTCATCTGACTGATTTTTCTCCTGTTGTTGCACAGCTTGGGAAGAATGAAGGGGGAAGAGAGAGAAGTGTGAACTGAGCTGGGGGAAGAGGCAGATCAACTCTTACTTGAAGAACTTAGATCAGGGTGGTTTGATATTTTTTTAAAGTTCTACTTCTATAAGTAGAACATAAATTTTTGGTTTCTAAGAGGTGTGAAACGCTCAGATGCTTCCAGCCATCTGTTTCCATCACCATTTGCTAGTAATTATGTCCAGAACACCACAAATGTGTACAGTATTCTGCAGAACATTTAGTTGGGTGTGCTGCCTGCCATGTAATATCTTGCCATCTAAAAACTAAACAGCAAGAAAGGAGTCCATCAGGGGAATAAGCTGGCCTTGGGATCAGTTTCTGAGAGAAAACAGAAAAAGCTTTTACCTGAATGAAGGGTGGAGAATGAGTATTTCAATATCCATTCTGAATACAAAAAGACAATCTCTGCAGCCTGGCCCTGCAGGGGCTGCTGAAATAGCACGAGAGCTCACTGGGAATTCTCCAGGTAAATGATGTCCTGTCAGGAAATGCAGCTCGGCAAAGAGGGAAGCGTAGTGACTCTGGGCTTGTCAGGTCCTTAGCAAAGCAGAGCTGGGTGTTGTGTTAGACACATCCCTCGTGCTTGTGCAATAGACTGACAGTGAACCTGGACATCTCGTTCCAAGGAATACAGCACTGCTCCTCTCTGTTCCATTGCTGCCGCTTGCTAGCCAATAATTTGGGGTATGGGTGTGCAGCGCTCAGCTAGAGACCTAAGTGACTTCAGCACTTCCACATTCTCCACTATGAAGCCAGAAGCTGGGGATCTTAAGCTGCTTTTTGTGCTAGTTACTAGTTTTAAATGCCTCAAAAAAAATCTCTCAGTTCTTGTCTCTACAAGCACCTTTAAAAGATGTCCAAGATGCCCTTCCTTTATGAATGAGTTCAGCAGCAGGCAGGCCGCAAGCTCTGTGGCTCTTCAGAATTTAGCCATGTGAGAGAAATGAAGTGCGTTTGGTTGTGGAAGAGCTCACTTGTTCATTGGCTTCTTTAGAAGGGGGGAAATTAAAGCATGACTTTCCGGTCCTCCCTGATAGGGAATATTGAAGAGGAAGCAGAGAACTGACAAGCTATGCTCCTGGCATTTTATTTTATGTGGAAGTAAAGCCTGCAACAAGTAAACATAGCAAAATCATACTTCAGCAGATGGGCAAATGTACTTGAAGGATTAATATGATCAAATATGTGGCTGATTTGGGTGTCAGCCAGTTCCTGTAAGTTGTTGTGCAAAGCTTACTAGGCAAGCACAGATCTCCTCACCCATCCTCAGCATAATGGGAAGAGACTTCACCACCACCTTTCAACTGAAAGATTAGTCCATGGCAGAGGGCAGGTGAATATAAAGTGCTGCGCAAAAGAAAGACTCTGAAAGGAATCTGTTTGTTAATTTTTAATTAATTAATTAATTTCTTGTTTCTATTTTGAAATTCACTTTTAAAACTGAAAATGAATTTTCCTGTCTACATTTCTGTGCACTTTCTACTGGTACTGCATTTTGTCACAAAGCAGTTACTTGAGAAACAACCTTGTCTTGGCTGTGATGGATCATTCCTAAAGCTACTGTAGTCTTATGTTTAGTTTTGGGTGAAAACTGGCACCAATAGATTGTACCAGGTCATACATTGCTCTGCTTCTCACACCTCTGCACTGATTCCCCTCCTTTGTATTTACATACATATGCTGGAGCAAGCAAGGAGAGAGCAGGCAGGACAACTAGCAGCTATGTCTAAATCAACTCCAGCTTTTGCAGTATTTTTGCAAAGACATCTACTGAGACTCCACATAGAGCAAACAGGAAAACCCTTGGGGCCAAATCTCAGGTCTAAGCCTGATACCTGCAAGTAAGATCAAATACAGAGCACACAAATACATCACTGCGAAAGTCAATGTTTACCTGGCAGGTTTTGATATGTTCCTGTTCCCACTCTGTCCTGACCTTATCCAGCTGCTCAATGTTCTGTTTGTACACATTCTCTGTAAACACACACACACATAATAGAAATCCAACAGTTAGGGGAAAAAAATGATATGGCCTTTTTCTTTTCCCTTCTATTGGGACTTTGCTGTGGTTCTTGCACTTTAGGCCTGTGGTTTGCTAGAGTATTGCAAGAATGCGTGAGTTTGAAACTGGTGGGCCACAGGATATTTGGGGGTTTCTTCTTTGTGACTTTATACTAGAGTGAAGAGGATTCTCTCTGTGTGGTTTGCAGATCACCTGTAAACTTCACAGTGGGGATAATGCAAATTGGAGATGAAGAGCCTCAGTGCTTGAGCACTGAGCATCCTTAGGCTTGCTCTGTGCTGAGCCAGCCAGGTAAAATGTGCTTTAGTGTAAACTCTTACATGAGCAGTGAGGGGCAAGTCTGAACTCATGAACCGGCTCAGGTGACTGTTGGCCTGTCCTTCTGGACATGCACTGTGTTCCTGCCTGGAGAATGCTACCATGCTCATGCACGGGGAACCTGGGGACTGCATATCTGGTTTGGGCCAACTGAGAGCAATTTGAGTATCATTCTTCTGTGCTTTCAAACTTGTTTTAAGGGAGCTTTTATTTCTTGGGTGAAGTCCCTAAAGGAGGTCTACGAATTCCGTAATGAAAGGAGGAGACTTGCATTCCCACAAAGGAAAGGAAATGCAGGGGACTATCAGGTTGCTGTTCTTTAGAAGCTGCTTCATTAATCTCTGAGTGTAGGTGCCTTTGGGAAACCTGACTTCAAACAGAGGCAGCCAGGATGCTTTGGATGTTGTTCTTTCAAAATCAGCATGCTGGCAGATCTTTGCTGAAAGAAATCTTAGTTCAGTTGCAAAGAGAGCATCACCTGCTTCATTTGCTGCGTCTCTGCATTGCTTGGCTTTGTTCTGACTCTGAAACAGGAAAAGAAAGACCCCAAATTAATTTCTGACCATATGGTTTGCTGCTGGCCCGTTTTTTTTTTTGCTGCCAGCTCCCTTTTCCCTTCTCAGATTTGCAGACACTGTCCTGCCTTTATGTGTGGTTCTGTTGAATGTGTGCTATGGAGAGGCAGGGACCAGAATTTCACAGATGCAGCTATGGGTCCACTGACTTCAAGGGAAATCTGGCAATTTACATCTTTCCATGCAGACATCCCTGCCACAGGAGCTTGGTGCCAGCACGATCCAGCCTGAATCTTGTTTCTGTTGGCTGAATTGGTTTTTCTTAAGTATTTGATGTGCTTTTCTAATAGATAACTTACAAGCAGAAATAAATGGCAGTTGAAATTCTTCATCTTCCAAAGCTACTTATTTAACACAGATGAAAAGAATACAGCCTTTATAATACTTATAAATACTTATAATACAAATACCAAAGCATTTCCCAGGCCAACTCAGAAGCCTAAAAGCAAAATTCACACCAAGTAGAACTTTTCCTTTTTAAAACCCTGCAGCGTTTAGCAAACAGGACTACAGCTATTACTGACAGCTCTGTACTCCCAGCTCCTTCTGCACAGATGGTGATGACAGTACATTAACACACGACTCTAGACATCAGTGTAATACATTCTTCCATTCTGCCCTTCAAGACAAGACTCAGGTAGGGGTTCCTATGACCATATTCCTCATCACAGCTGGTTGGAAAATGTGTAGTAAGCTGGGAACATAAGCTTCGTTCTTACCTGCTTCCTGACCCAAACTGTTTGCGAGTGCTGCACAGAATTAAACAGCCCGCAGTGTTTCTTGTGGGATGCCTCTGCACATTTCAAATGTGCTGGCATGTGTGTGGCAGTCATGGCAAGGAAGCACCCTGGGATCCTTCTGCATGACAGGAGCTGGGTCAGGTTTTGATGCCATTGAAGGTGCTAAGTGTTCCGGTGTCATTTCAGTAGGGCCAGGATTTCACCCCCTCTCTGCAGCTAAGCTGGAGGGTTTTGTTCATCAAAGATTAGCAAATGCTGGAAATAAAATGCGAAGTTGTGATGCTGTTTTTAGAGCCTCCATCCCCCTGCTCCTTGAGATGATTTTTGATCCTTTTTGCTTACACTGCACTGATTTTTATCGAGCCAAAGGGAGTTCATTTATTTTGTTTTCTCCATCTGTTCCGCTGTAAAATGTTCCCATTAAAAGTTAGTGAATTGTCAGCTACAAGTATCAAGACGATGCAATGAAGGACTGCAGTGCCTTAATTTCCAGTGATTTATTTTTGAGTTTGTAAATTTCATAGAAATTAAACTAACCATAAGGAGAAAAATGTTGAGGAAAAATATGCATTTTAATGTAAGATCCTCTGCCTACTAAATGTAAGCAGCTAAAAGGCAAATCCTACCGCATGACACACTTCTGACTTGTTCCTTCCTCATTAGAATTTCCAAGAAAAATCTCCTTCAGTTTCCCTTCAGGATGCATAGAGCAACTGGATTATAGCCTGGGATAAATGAATTGGCTAACTTAATCCCTCCCCAGCCTTTTTGAAAACCCATGGCCTATTGCAGAACAACATTGGGGTTACCAAAGCTTGCGAAGGAAGACCTCCTTGGGAAGGGGCTTTGTTTTCATTTTGATTCAAAGGGCTAATTAGAAGGGAATGAAGTCCCTGGCAGCCCACAGAATGGGTTGTTCAATAGGATTCTGTTGTACCTTGAAAAGAGAAACCCCAGATAACACTGTCCTGTGAGGTACCTTTTCTGTTTGCTTCTGGTTGCCTGAAGCACTTGTCCGTTCAAAGGACTGCTCAGCCTCATCTGCCTCCTTGCACTTCTGTTCATAGGTCTTCTTTGACTGTATGGAAATGAAACCAAATGTAAGGGTCTGGGTTAGGGACTGTCTCCAATGGTATTCTAGGCATTTTCTGGTTTGCAGTCCGAGGGGAAAATCAGTGCCAAAGTTGGAGCAACAGAAAAACAGAGCTGAAGAACTGGGCTAGGAATTGGGTTCTTTTCCTGCAGCCCTGAAATTGTTCGATTTACACAGCTGCAGCAAGCTCCCTGCAGGGGTGCTCATGAACACACAGGCAGCTCTACCGCCATCAGTGCATCAGGCATCTGTCCGAGCTACAGTGCAGAGACACACTTAGGAGCACACATTCCTATGTATGACTTGGAGCATCCGGTGCTGAAGTCAGTGTGTTGCCTTGCCCATTGCTCCAAGCTGTGAGACCGAGCCACCACTCCATAGTCTTGGAAACAAAAGAAATCCTTCTTTACACAAGCAGACATACGTGTCTTAGAGATTCACTTAGAATCTCTAATTTAAGCTGTGTTTAAATTAAAATTGTTAGTACAGTTCCAGCTGTAGCACTGGCAGATCTGCAACTACTTTTCTTTAGAGGCAATTGCCCATTGGAAATGAAACCCAGCTGCCTGCAGTTCCAGTTGGAGAGGTTTCCTCCTGTTTACAAGACTCCATCACTGGTTTTAAAATTGTATTTACACAGACTGAAAAATTCAGTGTGCTTCTGTAAGTATCCTTGCCTAGGAAGAATGAAATCCTGTGTGACCTGGGGCGTTGCTCATTCCAAATGACTTTCTGAATACTTATTTTGGAGACTCTTCAGTGGGTGCAGCAGAGATCAGCTTTCTCCTCGAAGCAGGAATCGCAGCCTCTCTCTCACACACTCTTGCACACTCACACACTCTTGACCTTTCTTTAATTATAGGTACAAGTGATGCAGATTCACCCTGCCTCAAACCAGGGCCTGTTTGCATTGAGAAACCTGCACAAAACCTCTTGCTTACCTCCATTGTTTTCTTATAATGGGATAATTTGCTCTTTTGCATGCGCTCCATTGCAGACTCGTACTGTAAGAAACACATAGAATTTAGCATTTCTTGCATCAGACTTTTTCCCCCCTCTTCTAGTGGCAGGATGAGGAAAATGACTTCACTCTGCTTTTACTCAGGACAGTTTCTAAGTGATACTGAGAGCATCAAGGTGCCAGGTAAAAACAATAATCCAAGATAATTCTGCTTCAGTGGTTGCCATTAATAGCTGAGAGGATGGAGATCTCCATTTTCTCTGCCTCCCCCCTCCTTTTATTTTCTTAAGGAGATTAAGCAGTGTAACACTCAGTCACAGTGCCCATTAGCTCCGCCAGCAGAGTTCCTTTGGTGTTGCAAGACCTTGATCCCACATCTTTGCAGACCAAACCATTGTCTCACCTACATGAGCAAGGGTACTTGTTCATTTTAAACACAAACAATCCCTGTGTAATTTATATGCTCAATGCAGTTTGATTTCCATACCGTTGTCTGGTCAGTTGTCCCCAAAGGACAATGCTGAATTCTCTTTTATGGCTTTAGTTGTGATATGCCCAGCCTTATGTGGCAGTGAGATATGCTCGTACTTGGCAGGGTATGTGTTTCCTCAGTGGGACTTTTGGTCCTTTATATTCTGCTCAAGCAAAACTCTCTGTGGGGCTACCCAGAGGCTTGCTTTATTGGGCTAAATAGCACAGTCCTGAGAGCAGCTCCAGTGAAACACAAATCACAGAATTTTGGGAGCTTACCACAAACGCTGACTATCCTGTCTAATGTTGACTCCCCCACAGCCACATGCTGGACAGAGCAAAAAGCTTGCCTAAGTTTCCAAAACAGTTTTTTCCAGGTCTCTCTGTTTCCAGTTGTTAGTGTTTTCAATAGGAGAGAGAACCTCTCTCTTTGGAAATCCTATGGCAAAGTGGTGGGGATACAAATGGTGATGAACTAGGTGCTTGCTGTCTGTCTTTGCATGCCTTATTTACTTCATCAGATTGCAGTGGACCTCAAATCTCAGTAGCAGCACTGGTTTTACCTGCTTTAATGTTTGGAGCCCCTTGCTATTCCAAGTTCCTGTGTGTCAGGGTTGTAGGCACAAGACTTTTATGCCATTGGATATTGGTCATGGCATTTTCATTTATTTAGAATTAGCCAAGAACTGAACATTTTACTCCTCCATCAGTGCTTTCAATGTTAAGTGACTGTCCCATCTTTGTCTTCAACCCCATGGAACCGGAGAAGGTGTTAAGTGACCACTGTTGTCTCTGTTGGGAGCTACTCTTTCAAGGGACTTAGAGCTGGATACGGTCACAGGGAATGAAATGGCCTTAAAGGTACTGAAATTTTTGTTATACAGCATCAACTAGATGCTGTTTATTCCACGTATTTGTAATAGAGCATATACTGGTGTTGCATTCAGCATGATAGTAATTTGCTTTTATGTTTCTAAATGTTTGCATTACCCCTTCATCGTAGTGCGTGTTAGAGATGATGCAGGATCATACCAAAGAAACCCAATTAGCAAGGGTATTAAAAAGAGCAAAGGAGGAATTACGGTCTTGCAGGAATAATAATAGTATCTGCAGTTACACCCAAGAGAGTAAAAGTGAGTAAAGCCTCTGTCTCCTGAGTTCAGAGCACTGCTTTATTTCCAGCTGGGAATAGAAAGAGATTTTCTGCCACAGCCCGGTGTATGGCGCGAGCAGGGCACACTGGACACGTTTCATCCTCTTGGGCAGTATTCACAGCCCCTGGCTGGAGACAGGCCATCGGGATGGACTATTGACCCAATCTGTTTCGACATTTCTCTAGTTCCTCACCTTTTTCCTTTGTTCCTTCTGTCTTTCTCGGAACTCCTCTATTCCTTTCAGTTCATCCTTCAGCATTACTGCTAGCTGGAGGTGAGAGTTTCCAACACTTTCAATTTCTAAAGCAAATCAGAATTCACATACAGTCAGCGGACAGGTTTTGAAATACGAAGTCATGTTTGTCAGGAGATGTTTCTGGGATGTGGCTCCTGCATGACTTGTTAATGTACAAAGCAGCCATAACAAAAGGCTTCCCTATGTTTGTGCATGCACTGACATTGCCGAGGGCTCCCACAATCTCAGTAAGGCTTACTGCAGGTCCTCTCAGGGCTGCACAATACATGGGCAACACTCCTTGCTGCAGAGGAGGAACACGCACTCAGAGCAGCCGTGGCAAGTGAGGAGCCCTGTTTACCCCAGGCACCTTCTGGGGCTGGAGGCCAGATGTTGTGGGGCAGAGGGACGGAAGGAGCCCTGGCCTCTACCGCCATCCCCTGTGTCTGCCTTCCTTCCACTACACTGCTGGATTGTCATTGCCTCTGCTTCCAGTTGCACCCAGCCTTGTACAAGTGTCATTAGAGGAGGCTGCAAGCTGAGAATTCCACAGGGTTGGCAGGGATTGATTGAATGTCAGAGCACCTGGCTGATGCTGTTTGAAGTGGCCGGTAACTCCTCCCCATTTGTCCGCATTGGTGCCTCTGAAATGGAACCCCACCACTTCCAGCAGTATTGAGCTCCCCCACCCAGGCTCTAAAAATACCATCATTCTCCAGCTGCCTTTCAAAGGGTGTTTTTATCTAAGCAGCAGGTGCCATAGCCCGGTCGCTGTGATGGTGCTGCATTTTCTGTGTGTGAAAGGGTTTTGTTCAGCCTCGGGTACATTTAGAGAGCGTGCTGGTTTGAGGCCGGGGGCTTGCAGCAGGGGGAACAGAGCTGGTATCTTGTGACCTCATCCACACAAAGGTAATTTGAGGAACAAGCCATTTTCTCTGCCAGCAGAGAGTGGGTTGAGTGCCCAGCCTTGGAGGACTCCCAGTGAGTCCTTTCCCTCCACTCTCCCCACTACAGACCAGGATAGAAAAGTTGGAAATAGAGGGGGCAAGAGGATGAAAGCCCCCCGAGGGGGTGAGCACATTGGGTGCCTGTCTTACCCAGGTCAGAAAGGAAGCTGTAAATACTTACGTTGCTTGAGCCTCTCAAATGCTGCCTTCAGTGTGCTGTGAGGCAGAAACAAGTGCACTTTGTTAGTACAGGCTTCTAAGGACTGTGAATCTAGAGAAAAAGCTTTCCCTTAGAATAGGGGATAAAACTCTTAATAGTCGTGTAATAAAAGTTGACCACGCTAACAAGCACAACAGCATCAATCTGTTCCCATCAGGAAATGCAATAAAATGCTTCATGAAGCAAGGAATTGTGCTACTCCTCATGTGCACCCTCTTTTTTAATCCCACTCTATTTGTGGCTGCGAGCGTTAACAGGCGTTTCTCTATTCGTGCACCTTGCCCATGGTTACGAGTCGATTGCATGAAATAAAGACGGTCAAGGGGAACTGGGGTTTGGAGCACTAGTCTGAAGTGTAGAACGAAGCCAGCTCCACCCTCTGTGTCGAATGCGGCACCAGCAAATTTCTCCTCCTCGGTCACCCTTGAAGCTAGAGCAGCTCCGCTCTGCAGCATCCTCCGTACCGTGCTTCCCGAGCACCCCCGTGTGGCACAGCTCGCTCTCCTTTAACACACACAAACGGCGCAGAGAGCCTAGGGAAGCTTTGAAACCCTCCTGCTCCCGGGGATTTTCGGCATCCCAGAAGCACAGCATGAATAAACCATGCCGTGAAATCAGGCCTCGGTGCTGGGCTGTGAAGTACAGCGCGGAGAGGAGCAAAACGAGATGTTATGCTGCTCGTCCAGATGGACCTACATAAATAAGTGGTCCTACAACGTAGAGTTGCAGAAGGGCATGAAAGGGCAACAGATTGCTTGATGTCCTGGTCTTTTCACGATCCAGGGTCCATTTTAAGCAAGCACCAGAGACACCAAAGAGAAGTGGTGGGAAAGAGCCTGGTCTGTAAGAGCATTTTCAACTTAACCTCCTCTAGCTCCGAGCCTGCAGGCTGGCAGGGCATTTCTGTACACAGAAGCCAGGGCTGTGGTGTGAGCTGGAGGTTTCCCAGGTTAGAAAGCGTGCCTTCAAGCCCCAGAGTGTTCCCTCAAGGAAACAGGTCTGGGATCTCCGTGGAGCCCTGGTCTATGCCAGGTGGGCACCCAGGGAACAGCCTGTAAATGAAGCCCCTGCAGTCTTCCTGGCTGCAGCCTGGCTACTAGGAGAGCCCACAAGAGGATGCATATCACTTCCCAGCCATGTGCAGCTGCAGATGGGTAGGGAAATTCTGTATCTCCTGGGCCATTTCAGGCGCCTTAAGAGACACATGAAGGATCCTAATTGCCCTGTGTTAATTTAGGCTGGACATCTGTTTCCTAATCAAAGCTTGCTCTCCCAGTAGCGGGGCTGCCTTGCCAGGCATAACTAAAATGCACAGGAGATGGGAAAGGCTGGACCTCTCCTCAGTGATATTGCTTTGCAGTCCACTGCCAAATCCACATTGGTATAGAAATATGAGGAGAAGACTTGCAGGCAGAGAAGATGAGTACTGAGCTAACTGCTTGATTCTTTCAGCTGTCAACTAGATTGGTTGAGGTGAATCTCCTGAGACAGGACAGGAAACGTGCTGGATCAAGTACTTTTCAGTATTGTCCTAGTAATACTCAAACATTTTGAAGGCTCATTTTAGAGGGGAAAAGAAACAAAACCGTGATATAAAATATTGATGGAAACAGAATTCTCACCACACAAAGGAAACAAGCTAAGCTAGTTAAAAGCTTGCAATTAAAAGGCAGGTTGAATACGAGCAGCAGAGAGAGCTTTTGCTCACCCCAAAGCTCTAATGGATTATTTTGAAAAAATACGCATATTCAAGGAATAATAAATTGCTTTTTTCAGTGTGGATTTTCCAATAGGAGGTGGAGAATATGCCAACTTCATGCCTGAAATGGGTAAATGGTGCCATTTAAAAAGCAGAGGACACCTGCAAACTGCACACCCTCTGTGCACGCTGTGTTGATCTCTTGTGCCCAAAGACTGCTTTTTTCCACTTGCTGCTGATGATTCAGGCTATACAGAGGCTGGCAGAATTGCCATGGTGCGTACTGAAACCAGCACTTTCTCAGTACGTATCAAGGACACAAGCAGCTCCCTGCTTTTCTGTTTTCCAGGCATCTGAGCTACCAGAGCAGCTCATGATCCATACATGAAGCTTTTCTCTTTTTTGCTGGCTCTCTGTAAGGACAAGTGTGTCTTCTGGTATAATAACACATCTGGCTCTGACCTGGAGAGAGACCAGTTTGCTCCCTGCATGGTCTCAAATGGTCTTTCCAGAAAGCTCTGGCCTTTTGCTCCTTGCACAGAAGATTTGTCCAGCCAGTTCGCTAGCTGCTGACTGGGACAAGCCACAGTCCATAAGTAGGTTGAAAAAGGCTTCAGCCATTTCCTTCCTTATTTCTGTAGTAATCTTCCATAATCATTGGCTCAGATCCCTCATCCTTACGGGGCTCAAGGGAGTACCAAATACATCATTGTGCCAAGTGGTGTGTGGGAGAGAAAAAATAAATCCAGTTTTGATCCATGGATCCATCAGGTATTCCCTTAGGATTTAGGGCTGCTGCAGCAGCACTACAGATTAGCTCCTTATTGCTTCTATGGGCTCTGATTAGATCGGTGAAATGCAGCATTCCAATGCTTTGGAGGGTTTAATGGAAGTAACTCATGTAGCTGACATCCAAGTGAGTTTTAATTGTGGTTGTGCTGGTTTGTATGTGCAGCATCTGTTATCCATTTCTCATGGGTGGGTCTGACTTTCTAATGGGATCGGTAAGGGCTTTATTCCGAAGCATCAGAGGTGAGGGTGTCTCACCTTCCTGCCCGAGTTCTGTCCTCCCTACCTGGAGCCCTCTGCAGATGCCTCCTTGCAAACAGGGTTGGGCACAAGTTTACTGTGGTGTTTGTTAAAGGACTCCCGCTTAGACATCTGAAGATTGGATTTATCACAATGAATTTCTGGCAGAAACAGGATTGACCCTGAATCCGGAGTAAAGGGAACCGATAGAACCTGTGCAACAGCAAGCAGCTCTGCAGCAACTTCGGGTGATCTTTGCCATCTAGTGGCTAAAGTACTCTCGTCGTCTTCGGGAGCACCCTCCCTGGCTGCTGCCTTCTGGTTCTGTACTCTCCTGCTGCTCCGCTGAGCTGCATTGAGCTGCTCTTGTAAAAGCTGCACTTCCCAGTGCTCGTTTTTTCAGTTGGAGAAGGAGAAGGACAATAGCAGAGCTTTTAGAGGAACAGGGAAACCAAGGGGGGAAGCTCATTACAACAAAGCTCACCCATTGTTCAGCATTCTTGTTCTGTAGATTGCAAAATGCTTTCCAAAATGAACGTACCCAGATTTACCCAGCACACCAAAGCTGGGAAGGCAACCCTGTGTCTCCAGGGCACTGACTGCTAGTCCCTGTGGCTCTCCTCTGACAGGATAAACGTTGCAGAATGCATCATTTGAGAGCTTGGCTTGATTTCTCTCCCAGCAGAACCAGTCCCGTGCTTCCCAGGCAGCAAATGCTTCCTGTATTTGAGTGCTTTGTTTGGCACTTGCCCACCATCACAGTCCAGGTATGAGGAGCAGTGCATCTGATCATAATCCTTTCTACTCGCGCACTGTGCAGAATTAGGTTGTACCTGGTTCAGGAGGAGGAAGTGATTGGAACAGCATGGGATGTGGACTTGCCCTGAAGACTTGTGGACTTCCAAGTGGACTTGTCCTGGCTGCTCTCTGTGTTTGCTTTCTCTTTGGTTTTGGGTCTGTTTTTTGCTAGAGATCTGGGTTGTTGCCGAACAGCAGGCCTATGTGACATGAGGACCACCAGGAAACGGACTGTAGGAAGGCCCTGGTACCTTCCCAGTCATCCAAAATTGAGTTTCATGGCACCAGAGGTGTACACAGCAGAGCTGTCTCGGTGGCAGTGCAGGTCACGGCTCACTCACCACCTACATGGTTGTACCACACCTTTTTGTTTTCAGCTTTAGCCTTGATGTTTTGGGCATTTTTATATATATACTTGCCTTTAGAGACTGGTTTGAGTAATTCAGAGACTCCCTTTACGTCTCTTACACAGGAAGGTAAAACAGGCCCTTCTAACCGGAAAACCACAGGTCTTTTTTAATTTTCTTTCTGTCTTTGCTTGGTGGAGTGTGAAATAACCTCACCTCCCTTTCTGGTGGGTTTCAGTTTGAGCAGCAATGTGGTCTACAATGTTCTGTTCTTATCGTAATTGTTAAAAACACTCTTTCTGAAATGGAGAGAATTCTCTGCCACATGAACTCTACAGACCACTTCCCAGCAGAGCTCTTCACCCTCTGTTTCCAATAACTTACATCCTGATAACATGGTTACAAAACCAACCCAGTGCCAGTCTCCTCTGAGGCCATGGTTAGCATCTCTCCTCCTGCCACACAGGGAAGAAAGACCCGATGTAGTTTAACCAACGTTTCTTTGTGTACAGCCCAGTGACAGCAGCAAAGTGTGGGGACCCAAGGTCAGAAGCATCTGGTCTCAAATAATTTGCCCTTGGGACTCTGTCTGCATTGCAAAAAGGAAAAGAAGGGGGAGGTGGTGTCCTCTGTGAACCCAAGCCACTACCAGACACACAGCAGAGTGTTGCTAGAAGAATTGCATCTAACATTGCTTAGCAAGGATGTGGTGAAAACATCAAAGACTTAATTTAGCCAGGATGTTTTCTTCTGGCTCTCAGGGGAGCTATAAACAGAAAGGCAAAACCGCTCTGTGGTGCAACTGGAAAGATTTCTGCACAGGTCCCAGCTGTGGTGTGATGTTGAAGCCACCTGTAAGTGCACAAGAGGCATGAGCAGCACTCCTTCTTTCAGCGGGGCATCTCAGTTTCTGACTATCTATAAATTCATGCTAGCAAGACACTGGCCATCATGAGCAGTTATGAAAGTAGCAACCAGTGTGGAGGGTTGCTCTGGTGCTGCAGTGTGTCTGCACCGTGTTTTACCCCTGATGCTCAGGTATTTTCAGATAAGGGTCAGAAATGGAACAGCCCCAGACTGAATGGGGGATGTACCATCACTCCTAGGCCTGGTTACTGGGAGCATGGATGCATCACCCCAGACTTTGCTGGGGCAAAGGGATAAGCAGGATGAGATTTCCATGTACTTTCTCTTCCCTATAGATCTGTGCCCATAGACTACAGATCAGACCCCTTGTGACTCCAGAATGACCTCTGCTATTCAAATAAAGGATAAAACCATCCAAACATCTTTTGTGCCTTTAACATAAAAATAAACTTCCCCATATCTCTTGGAAAGAGAGCAGCACTGCTCAGAAGTGCGTATCCCCATCACTAGAGAGCTTACCTAGGCTGGGTGTGACAAGAACTGAGCAGGGCCTTAGCTCTTTCAAACTATGTGTTTCCATAGTCCTGAAAGTTCAAAGCACAAGTTTATATGCTCTGTGTGGGTTCAGAACGTTTGAGTGGAGAATAACTAATTATGGAATGATGTGACCTTCCCAAATGCCTTTTAGCTTCAGTTCACAAATGCCTGCTTTGTGTGAATAATACAGAGAGTTCTGTATATTAAGTGACAGTTGCCCTATATTTATACAGAGGAAGCAGCAATTGGCATTTCGTTACAGATGCCCTCACCTCACGCTCTCCGAAATATTCTATTTCAGGCACTGCAGAGAAGGGCAGAGTACACATAGGCTTAATGGAACAGCCCTATCCCAAGATCTGAAGGAGATGGCAGAGGAAAAGAGGGAAGAAGAACAGTAGGAAATCATATACATGAGAAGAGACAGGCAGAGCCAATGACAGAAATAGCTGTTGTCAGAATAGGCAGAATTTAACCAGCGACTGTTTACATCAGTTATTGTACGAAAGAACAGAGTTCCCAGAGGCTCTATTTCAACTGAAGCTGGGGATGTGTCTGAAAACTGGGCTCTGTTTTCATGTTGTGCTGCTGAAGAGGTGCCCAAAGCTACTGCATAGAAATTCCCAGTCACCTTGCAGCCGCAAAGGTGTTTCCTCTTAAAGGCATGAGGTGTGCTGAGAGCCATCTATAGTGTGTGGACATCAGTACTGTGTGCACTACCAGCAAACACTTGCAAACTTGATCTCAAATACCAAGTTTCTGTGCATCCCTTCCCATGTGAGCAACACAGTATGGAGAGTGCAAACCAACACTGCAGTTTGAACTTAGAACCATAGAACCACGGAATGGTTTGGCTTGGAAAGGACATTAAGATCATCCAGTTCCAACCCCCAGCCACAGGCAGGGCTGCCTCATATTAGACCAGGTTGATCCAAGCCTCATCCAACCTGGCCTTGGACACTGCCAGGGATGGGGCAGCCACAGCTTCTCTGGTCACCCTGTGCCAGCACCCTCACAGGGAAGAATTTCTTCCTTATATCAAACCTGAACTTCCCCTCTTTAAGTTTGAACCCATCACCCCTTGTCCTATTGCTACAGTCCCTGATGAAGGGTCCCTCTCCAGCATCCTTGTAGCCCCCTTCAGTTTGTTTAGGAGATAGGACCTCACATGCTTGCCCTGTTATTCCACTCCTCTCCTGGGACCTAGTTTTTGGGAGAGCCTATTAGGCTGAAGGGCTTTTGGTCTGAGCCTCTGTGACCCTCTTGCAGTCTTGCATTTAGATTGAAGTTGTGTGCATCCTTCTGTACACTAGAATGAACTTGCCAAGACCTATAGCACTGCTCAGCGAGATCTGTGTCATGGCTTGGGAGGAGGATTTCTCTCCCTTCCCTATAGGAAGTAGTTTCTAGCAGCTGCAGTGCTCGAGGCAAGGGCAAGCAGCCTGAATTTCCTTGAATCAGTCAGGATTATTGAACGATTGTGCCCTGTGGCTGTTAGGCAGCACTTAAAGGGAACTTCTGTTTCTTGAGCTGGAAGCTGGGGTGTTTGTTTGCTATGCCCATGGTAACCAGCACCAGCTGCTTTCAGAAACCCTGTCCTTGGCTTTTCTGTTGTTTCAGTTTTAATTTTTAAATAAAAGATAAAGGTTTTCTACACCCGTAGGCTCACCATGGCCATTTCCAATACTGGTTTAAAAAGGAGCAGTGAGGATCTCGCTGAAGTCAGCTTGCACATCCTGTAGCAGTGCTAAAAACTTGTCCCCTGCTAGTTCTCAGGTCAAAGTGTGATTCCTTGTATTTCTGGTGCTGAGGAGTCTGCAGATGGAGACACAACACTGTCCTCTTTTCCCAGGTCATGATGTTATATCACTGCTGGCACTCAGTAGTGAAGTGTCCTAGAACAGTCTTGGCTTGTCTCTGCCAAGCACAAGCACCCCCAGAGGTCAGATCTCCAGCAGAGGAGCTGTAAGGATACTGAGGGAACAAGCACTAGACAGCATATAGGATGGAAACCTGATGGCTGCTGTCACCTAAATTTTCCTCAAAGCAATGGAGAGTGGCCCCACAGTTGCTGTTACATTTCAGCAAGCCTTCCCTACTATCTTGCTGTGAGGCAGCAGCATATTTCTTCATCTGTGTCTTTCAGTGAATCATAATGGGCAGTTGGATCTATTTATACCTTTAGCTGAGTTCAGCAGTTTGCTCCAGCTGAAGCAAAAGTCTGGGGGAGAAGGAAATCTTCTCTGTGATTCACTGGGGTAGAAGGGAATCATTTTTCTCTACGTATTTCAGTTTCCAAAGGTTTGAGATGGGAAGAACTGGGCAGCCATCAGGGACTGTGTTTCTGGAGCTGGAAAGAGCTGTTCACATTGGTACTGGGATGACATGAGCACATGAATGGGCTGCCCGTGACATGGAGCAGTGCCACCACATCCAGTTGGGCAGATCTGGTGTTGGCTGGGGCGCAGATGGGTTTGCCAAAAGGCCCCTGCATGGGGACTGCTGCTCAGTCCAGCTTCCCGACACCTCTCCCCTGCTCTGCCCTTCCATAGCGGCTACAGAGCATCACTTGGATGCTCCACCACTGGTGGAGTGATGGGAGGTTTCTGCAGCCAATTCATTCATTGCAGAAGTTGTGCTAAACAGAATTAATTGGCCTTGCAGTTGTTTCTCTTCAGGTTTTCTGGGTATTTTCTGATACTGGAAGTTTTTAGGTGGTTGTTGTGGATGGATTTTCAATGTTCTTTTTATTGACTTTTTGAAAGTGTATTGGGGACCTTCCTGCTATTGAGACCTACTGGGGTGTGAAATGATTTCCGAGGAGAAGTGACAGAAAACCTTAGTATCAGAAAAGTTTAAAAGATGACTGAAATTAAGACTACAGGATAAAAATTTTGCACTAGCAAGAAAATGAGTGATCTAAAATCAGTAGTTCCTGCTCCTCTGCAGCACAGAGCATGGAATCAGTAATTCCTGCCCTTTGCAATACAGAACATGGAATCAGTAATTCCTGCCCTTTGCAATACAGAACATGGAATCAGTAATTCCTGCCCTCTGTAGCACGGAGCATGGAATCAGTAATTCCTGCCCTCTGCAATACAGAACATGGAATCAGTAATTCCTGCCCTTTGCAATACAGAACATGGAATCAGTAATTCCTGCCCTTTGCAATACAGAACATGGAATCAGTAATTCCTGCCCTTTGCAATACAGAACATGGAATCAGTAATTCCTGCCCTCTGTAGCACGGAGCATGGAATCAGTAATTCCTGCCCTCTGCAATACAGAGTATGGCTGTGAAATGTTCTGCTAAAAATGTTGTCAAATGTCAAATGCAATTGTCCAATGCAAGTTTTAGGTATAAACACATGCACACACCTTCACTAGACTTTATTTGCTCTCAAAAGCTGCATTTCAATATGTGTACAGTCCCGTTCAGCCTCTCAGTCACTTATAATACTATTAGGACTCATTGTGCCAATAGGGAGTCCTTTAAAGAGGAAGCACTTGGAATAATGCACGGGGGTATTTGTAGCATAGTTCTTTCAAGCTTTTCTTATTATAGGTATTGCAGAGGTTCCCTCCCACTGGTCTCCCTGAAGGACTGTCCTTGGGAGCAGACCTGCTGCCAGCAATCAATGCCACACAAACAAACACAAGCTTCACACCGTATCACAAATCTTAAGGCATTAAACCCAAATACTTCCCTTTGTGAGTTGTTCCAGCCTTTGGATAGACCCTGGTTCTCTCTGATTTTAAAGTGCCCTTCACTGCCCATCTGTATAACCCCTTAAACACCCAGAGAATGCCGAATGGCAGAAAGCAAAGTGTCCCCTCTCTGCTTCAGCACAGAGACAGAGAGACATCAGCACAAAGCTGGTCACTACCAGCTCTGAAGCATGCTTTGTTGGGATATTCAGCCTTCTCTCTCTATGTCAAGCTATAAAATTGCGGGATCAAAGTAGAGCTGGGCCTGAGTCCAGACTTCCCACAACTTGAGGGGGAGCTTGGATCCATATCCCAACTCTGGGGCTTGGCTCTGCCTCTAAATCAAGCTCTTATAATCTCTTAGGAAGAGTCAGAGCCATGAATTACCCACTAAGTCACAGAAGGGCAGCCAGAGCTGGCTGTTTCTGCACACGTTTGCTCTGCCTGCCTTGTGTTGCCAGTAAAGAAATCGAGGTAGATCCTTTGGTTAATCCTGGAAATCTTTGCCTTTACTTTGGAAGAAGCTGTGCATCATTCATCTGCTATTTTAACTTCAAAACAGTTTTCTTCTCCTTCCTTTCCTCTGATCAGGTCAGTGAATCGAGACACCAGGCAAGGTAGAAGCCATCTCCAGCAGCCTTAGCAAGGAGCCTTGCTATACCTTACTGCATCACTCAGAAGCAAGGGAGAGGCAGGGGGCACTGGGGGAGGAGAGGCTTGCATGTTCTCTATAGTCACCCTCAGTGCTCCCTGCACTACCAGGCGCTTGGATAACACAAGTTTCCCTGTTAGCCTGGATGTGCCACCACCAAATGGATAGCAAGTGCTACGGGGATTGCCTTGCACTTCCATGCCGTGGTGGTGCAGGGGTTTGAGGTCAAGCTTTCCCATAAGCTCTGAGCAGGAAACGGAGAGTGGTGAATTAATGTGAAAAGGAGACTGCAATTAAGAAATGAGATACAGGATGGATGAGGATAGTGGGCCCCAGGGATCAATACAGCTGTTCTGTGTTTGATTGAGGTCTTCTCTTTCAGACTTGTCTTCTGTGACCCCAGATCTTCATCCTCTGCCACCTTATTACTGTATTATTACTTGTTGCAATAATGACAGAATGTCTCATTATTGCTGCTACCATCAATAATAGCAGCAGTTTATCAGCAGTGTTTATTAAGTTAAATTCCATGCCAACATATATCTTCCCCTCACAACACAATTTATATGTGATCTCAGATAGTAGTGGTAGAAGACAGAGAAAAATCTATGTCATTTTAGCGTATTCAGTAGTTCATTGATTTGTTTCAAATTAAGTCCCTTCAAAGAGGTTTAAAGTTTGTGTTCCTAAATTGAGCCTTTTTCCTGCTGCAGGAAACTGATTTTTGGTGTCTTTACACTTTGCATTTTTTCTGTCACAGTTTCTTCATCTCCACCAGCTTCCCAGAATTGCCAAGCCACCATCCTAAACAATTCGCAACCTTTTCCGTTCCATTTTCCCCCATTGCTTAGTTTGGTTTTGGAAGCATTTTTAGGAATCCTGAAATGAAAAATTTCCCAGTGAAGACCTACTGGGAATTCCCAAATAGGACTATGGTGTTTCCCCCTTTCTTCCTGTACGCTGCTCACTATAGTGAGCAGCTTATGGCCCTATTCATAGGCAAAACACAGGAGTCTGATATTGTTTCCAAAATGCTTTTGTTTGCACTAATAAGGACAGAATTGCTTACTTGATTTCCGTTTGTCCTCCTGCTTTTCGGGCGATTTGAATCAGCTCTTTCCCATATCTCTCTTCTGCTTGTGCTCTGTTAAGAGAAAAACTTCACTCAGTTTCTCTTAGTGGTACCAGGATCGCATTCACGTAAACCTTGTAATTGCATCTGAGGTACAGAACATGAGAAATACAGTTTCTTTACTTTCTCTATCTCAGTTCTCATGCTATGATTTACCTCTCAAATATTTGGAGAGCTATTTCTAGAAGAAATGAGGGAAAAGGAAGCCCATCGCCATGGCTTTGATTACTGTGGAGTCCTATGGACAACTCTGTCCCCAAAACGTTGGTTTTCATTAGAAGAAGGGGTACAGAAGTGTAGCGAAGATGCTCTTTTGCAACAGAAGCCAAAAAGAAGAGAGCTGACTTGACCCATCAAAAAGAAGGCTGGGAGGGGAGGGGAGAGAAGCTTCTGAAGGACACGTTTGAGAGGTTGTGAATAAATGAGAGCAGGCAGTAGCAGTAGAAACATGAAGTGCAGCTTGAAAGAGCTGCGGTGGAGGCAGAGGGGGAAGGTGAGGCTGTGATAGTTTTGCGGAGGGCACAATACGATGCGATGTCTCACCTAATGGGGAACCGGAACTGGTGACTCGGGGAAGTGGTTCTGTTTCTATGGGTAATAAAGAAATACGAGTACTGCTTTGCTGTTTCCCATTCCCCCAGCTCTGGAAGAGATTTCTGTTCTCTGTTATTGCTTTTCTCCTGAGTGCAAGACCGGGGGGGAGTAAGTTTTCAGTCCTTGAGTAGCTGCTAAAATCTATTGAATAGATAATGAACTGATAGCCTGGTGCTAGGATTTGGGGGGGAAGGGGGTGTTTGGGGTAATTCCACTTCTCAAAAGCGGTTTCAAAGCATTTCAAACAGTTTTGAGTCTGAAACTTGGCATCTTAGAGAAACGCGCTCTTTGTTCAGAGAAGGCATTTCCATGTGGGTGCGAGGCCATGCAACCCCGCTGGCTTGTTCTTCCACCCATCCTCCCGCTCGGCCACGCTGTGCTTTATTATTGCTATTTGGTGATTTCCAGTGGTGGGGGCAGGTTTCACAGTGTTCAGCACGGCAGCTGTAGGACACATCTCTGTTTGGGAACACACGAGCATGCATTCGACTGTTCCTCTGCGCCTGATGGCTGGGAGCACCTTGTGGCTCTGGTGCAATTTCACTGGTTTGCAACCATCTTCCATGGTTGTAACCAATTTCCTGACCTGTGGCAAGCTCCTCCTGGGGACTTCTCCCAGTCCCAGGTATCTGTCAGGCTGACAGAGTAGCAGTGTTGGTCATACAGCAGCCTACGGTCACTATAGCCTGGAGCAGAGGCTGCTCTTGGCCTCTGTCTATGGCTCCCATGCATCTAATACTGCATGTGCAGTGAGTTAATTGCTGTCATCCTGTGCTAGAAATGGCTGAGTTGTAGTGGGCTGTTCCTATGTCACTGCTTTGGGATTCCTCCTAGAAGAACAGGGTGCAAAGTATAGTGACAGGCCACATTGAAGTACCACTTTATTTTCACATTAGATGGATGGAGTTTCATTGAGATGGAAATATACCTCAGAGACACAATGCTGCAGAAGTAAAATAGGTTAATTTTCTTCTGATTTTTATAACAAGAAACACAAGTGGCAGAGCCTTTGCTTAATGCCAGTGGATGTACAGCAATTAGAACAACCCCAGTGCTACGGTCCCACTTGGCTTGCTTGGTACACACAGGCTTGCTTGCTATATGACAGGGAAAAAACCTGGCCAGCTCTTAAGTCAGTCCCAGCTCCTGCAAAACCCTTGGATCATCTCTTCCTGAAAGCTCAGGCATGGGACTAGACTAACCCAGGGTCAGAGGAGTTTGACGGGGGGCTGGCACCGTCACTTCACATCTTGGTGCTGCCTTTCCTAATTCCAGTACTCTTGCACACAGCTTCTAGGTTTCCCTGTCCCATGAATGACATGACAACAACCTGAAGCAAACATCCTGCAGGGATAAACTGGGGCGACACCTTCTTTCTGCAAGTCAGTGAAGTCAGTGCCCACTATCTTTTCTCCTTTTCCTCCTCCCCCAGCATGCACGTACATGTCTGCCCACTCACTGAAATGTTTTGTGGGTGTGCAAAAGTTCATGGAAACAGTCGTTCTTGTGGCTTTCAGATCTGCAAGATGACCATACATGTATTTTTCTTTGTGGGAAGTCTTTTGTGCCTCCGCCACAAGCCAGGAAGAACCTTATCCTGTAACTTGCAGAAACCTCTAGAGTGTTGTGTTAAAAAGCACAGGTGTATGTGGCATCAGAAGCGTGCTGCCATGCAGAGCCTTCCTGAAGCCTGCAATGAGTTCTGATCTCGGTAAGTTAGGAGTCGCAAAGGAGCTGTTTTAAACAGCTGAAGCTAAGTGGCCATTGGACACATGTGTCTTCAGGGCTTGTGACGCAAAACAGGCTTCCAATGGTGGTCAAGAAAAGCAATTCAACTAGGTTCAGATTTTGATGGGAGACTCTTCACACCCTGTGAGATAGTCAACTTTCAGTCTGACAGTCAGGTCCCCTCCAAAGTCCCTGTGTTTGAAAAGCAGCCTTCAGAAAACCAGCCTACAACCAGATGGGGACAGCCTGGGAAGAAAAAGCAGGCTGTGACCGAGGAAGGCTGAGCAGTATTCACAAGGAGACAGTTCTGAAATGGGCTGCTCTAGGACTACCTGCTGAATCCATAATCTGTATGGAGGAAGACCTTCCTCCGGGTCGCGCATGAGCATGTATGTGCCTCATGCTACACGTTGGAGCTGTTAAACCCAGCCACTTAAACCAGAACCACGTTTCGGGTGTATTTTTCCAAGTAAGAAGTACAAAACTGAATGGCAAAGGAGCCAGAGCAGCTGTGTAACATGTGTTTTCTCACCCACAAAAGTGTCAGCAGCCTACAGCAGCTGTTGAGAGGCACCCAAGCAGCATGTAAAGGACGGACATAAAGTACGAGGTTGTTACTCAAAGTCTGGTAGTGTTGGTGAGCGATGCAGGCTATCTTGGGAAAGGCTTCTGTTATATAGGTTTGTGTTAGAAAAACGGGCCGTTGTTGGTAGCTCCAGAAAACTGAAACAGTGCCCGTGGCAACAGTGAGTTCAAAGAGAAAGGAAAATGTGCAAGTGATTTGCTCCCTGCAAAAGGGGAAACTCAGTAGTGTTACTTGGGGACGTGTGTGCTGCTGTGTGATTCAGGACTGATAAGACCTGGCTCATGAAGGAGCTCTGGGCTTCTTGCTTTTTCAACCTTCTGGTTTTCCTGTTTGCTGTCTATATCACAAGGCTCAGATTCAAATCACTCAGGTTTTCCTGTGTAAACTGGTATCATTACCAGGTTCAGAACCAGCCTGCTGTTCCTTTCCAGATGCCAAACAGGACAGAAACCAGAGGCTGTTCAGACCTCTCAGTCTGATTCTCTTACCTCTGCTTGAGCAAATCCTCCACATCTTTGCACATCTTCCTCCCATCCAACAGCCGCTGTACAAGCACCTCGTAGCCAGTGTGGAGGGTGAACTCCTTGCACTAAAGACAGAAAGATAAAGAGTTGAGCTCATTTGTGCACTAAGTTTGCAGGTTTACCAGACACCTACTGTCAGTCGTATGGAACGAACTGGGAAAACCCAATGGATTTAGATTTGCCCAGAGCAGTGGTCACTGGGACGGGGCTAAGGGCACAGGCAGGGGTGAGGTTCCTGCAAAGTGAAAATCTGTAAAAGTTTTTATTAAACCAAGTTTGGGTTTTAATACTGAGAAAGTGAAGTGGGCTGCACATTTTGCTGTGTGGAAAGCAGCTCTTGCTGTCTTTTTGGGGAAGTCACGGTTAGCTTTGGGTGTGTGTTCTTTGCAGAGCAGAGATATATTCACAGCTCTTAAGGACAACAGCTCCTCTTATCATATGTTCTCTGAAACAAATGGTCAGAGTCAGCTCAGTGGCACAGGACTCTCAATAAGACAGTGACCTGCTGTGGAGGTGCAAGAGGAGAACAGAAGGATGGACACTGATCCACAGGGCAGTGGCACAGCCACCCTGTTACTGGTGGGGTTTTTAATGGGAAGATGCGAGAAAGTAGGCATGTGGAGAGCTTAGGAACGTGGATGTGGGATCTGCAGGAAATTGGAAGTGTGTATTTCTGAGATGCTTGCTCATGAGTGCTGCTTCCCTTGCTTTGGCATTCAGCACCCCATCTCCTGTGCAACACATGGGATTTGCTTGTGCTTTTGGGTCCTTTTGCAGCCTGTCCTGTCCTGTGACCCCACATGGCAACTGGAGCCAGCCAAGGTGATCCGTGGTTTCCAGCCACACCAGACAGGCAACGTTACAGGGCTGGGAGGTGTTTGCTGCCCCAAAGCCAAGGCTCTTATCTCTTTCCAGGGCCCCGTTCCTCTGCGTGCTGTAGGACTGCAGTCCCTCCCCATCACACTAGTCCATGCATCAGGCTTGTCCCTGTCCATGTGATCTATCAGAGCACACCCCAGTGCATCTCAGACAAAAACATCCGAGTAATGAGAAGAAAACCAATTAGTCTTGTACTTCCTTTGTCATTTTCCCAACTTCCAGATTGCACTGCAGCAATGGTAAATCAGAGCCACAGCACAGCCAGTGCTGCTGAGGAAATAGTGGGAACCCACCCAGAAAGGGAAGGGAGGAAAGTTGCGACATGTTCCGAGTGTGGCACTGGGAGAGGATTTCTGTGTTCTGCTCCTGGTCCTCCCACTGACTCACAACAGGATTAGGACAAGCCATTTTTACTTTGAGAGCCCCAGCTAACCAGTACATAGTGATGATGTTACTGAAAACGTAGTGAGGAATGTTATCTGGGCTTTATGTTAGAGCATTATGGTAAAATCATGGACTGTGTAACCATAAAGAGAATGAGTATGTTACTTCCCTCAAGCAGTTTATGTACAATATAAGTGCCTATATATGAACTGAACACAGTTTATACATCCATCCACTGTCCCCATAGCAGTTAGCATTTAATAAATGCACTAGTTTATTGCTTCCCACCATGACTGTGAAGAAAAGAGCTGTTAGAGTTTTGGGACTTGGGACGAATCCTCTGTCAAGCAGAGGTTGGACACTTCTGCTTGTGGCTTTGCTTCCTTATTGCTGGGACTAAGAGGAATAGGGCAAGCTCTGGGGATGAATGGCAGTGGCTGATGGCAGCCTTGGTGCTGCTCACCCAGGCCCTAGGGCTTCTGTGAAGATTTGCAGCCCTGGGCTGCTTCAAGAGCCAGGATCAATTTCTGCAGAACATCTTTGCAAACCTGCAGGTTGTAGTAACATTTCCAGTGCTACTGTTCTTGAAAGCAGTAATTCCTGCTTCCCTAATGGACACTCTTATCACAAGCAGGGGGGGAAAGGAAAGACAGTGGGATAATGGTCCACAAGAGACAGAGACAAATGCCTCTACCAGCAAAGTGTCTGTGCTGCAGACAAGATAATAATGTAGATAAAAGTATACAGAAACAGTGCAATGGATCCACTGTTACCACTGTTGCCACTGCAAGAAAATAATAGGATGACATATGCTCATCTGATGCATATGATCACCCCTTAAGAAACAGGATCTCAAAACCAAACCATCAGTTTTCCTAATGTTTCCAAGGGCAGGTTACACACACATCCCAGGGAGGGATCCTGCTATGAAATAAAGGAGAAGAAGCAAGGATTTGCCATCCATAGAGCAAAGCAGGAAAGGTTCTTGGTAATATCCTGGCAGTGAGCATGTCAGTTCCCCCCTCTCCCTTTTTCTTTCTTTAAGGGTATCCCAATGGAAGGAGGCATTGCTGCTGTAAAACACCCTCACACATTGCTTCCTCTGCCTGGCAGAAACCACTCAGGTCACATTCTCCACAACCATCTCACAGCCCAAACATTTGGGTGGTGTATTTCCAGATTCAATTCACTACATCCCATAGCTGTGTACACAGCTTCCTTGTCCCAGAAATGCTTCCCAGAGGTAAGTGAAATATCATACGGGTCTGTGTGACTCCAGCAGTCAGGCACGCTGCCACGAGCAGCATCCGAGAGTATGAGCACACTGTAAAGTTACTCTGCCATTTCTGTTCAACATCCCTCTATGTTTAGTAGATGCTAAAACTCACTTGAAGCACATCTGAGTTAAAGGATCCTTTGTAAGCTATGCTGCCCTGCAGTCTTCTTGGAGCTCTGTGAACAGGCTTGCCTCCAGGACATGCACCGGCACTAGTGCCAAGGGAACAGGTTACTGCTGCTCCCCACTGCCCACAACAGATTCTCTGCTCCATATTTTTGCCTTCCTACTGCCTTACTTCAATGAATTTAGAAATGAAAAAGCCAGATTTTACTTATGATAACTATAGGAATATTTTGGTCCTTTAATGCACACAGAAAGATACTTGTTTGAATGTGAAATCTGTAATAGCACTTGCTCATTCCTAGATCGCAGGCTTTCTACCAAGCAGGGGATGGGAGTAGTGTTCTCACTGTTCATTCTGTGCCCTTGTGTGCACATACGTATGCCAACTGCAAACAGGCAGTTCCTTACTCAACAGTTTTTCTTTGCCTGTTGCCTGCTAACATGAGTAAGACTTGAACTTGTTAAAAATGGAGCCACTGCAGCCGCATCTAAAGGAGAGCTGAAATCTCCTCTTACGGAGACATCAATCCCTGCTTGTGAGATTCATCTGGATTTTGTCTCTATGGCTGATCCCTGTAAAGGGATTTGGCTCTAGACAGATCTTAAAAGGACTTTGTACTCATTTACTCTTTCTTTGGTTTGGGGGGATCCATCTCAAATTTGCTTTATTGTCCTCACCCTGTTTTCCTGAAGACTATATAAGCCCTATCTCAGAAACCACAGCATCTGCACCCTAAATCAGGACTGCCTCAGCCTCCCAAGCAGCAGATCTGCCTGTGGTCTAACTAGCATGTGCAACTGGCTCCTCGCAGGGTACAGCAAGGAGGGAGAGGAAACACAGACAGTTGACAGCCCCAGGATTAGATAAGTTTAAGCTGCCATGGTCACTCACCCTGCAACATTGCTGCTTAATTCCCAACCACAGTGCAGCCATAAATCACTGAGGCTTCAGTTTACTTACATAAATATTTCCCTTCTATTGCAACAGCTTTTTTTGTTCTTTTTCCATGTGTTGTACATCTACATCCTCTTTCAACCTCTCCTTGAATCCAAAATAACCTCCTTTGCCCTTTCCTGTGATACTGGTTCTTCATTCCATCGATTCCCTTGTGTTCTTATAGTACCTGTTCAAGGCTGAATAAGTCCCTGCTGGACAAGGATGATAACCTATTCCAGAGAAGGCTAACTGATGCTTCATACCATGGCATTAATGTCTGCTGCCTAAAAAATACTTCTGGTCCATCAGAGGATTGTATTTGCCTTCTTCCACTATCAAATCATACCTAATTGAGCTATGATCTATCGATGTACCACAATTTTCTCCTCTCCTGCAATTTTACTTGCTGAGGTCCCACAAGGTATCGGACCTTTTTGCTACTGATTCTTACTCTCACTTCATACTTTGAAACTTGCATTTTATCTGCTTTCTGTTACCCCAGGCTTGAAGGTTATCAGCAACCTCCTGTACAATATTTCATCCTACCTATTTGTTTCAACAGCAGCTATTTCCAGCCCATTCTTTCTGTCTTATGCCAGTATCTCCAATGAATATACTGAATGAAATTAACCCTGAGACCACCTCTCGAGATCCCTTCCTCCAGCTCAGGCATTTCCATTCCAGCACAAGCCACCAGCGTCTCATCCAGAATAGTGTCTGTTCTGCTGTGTCTGTTCAGTCCTGTTTTGTTATTCTTCTCTAGTTTCTTAAGGATTTCCTGTATAGCACCATAACAGACACATATTTTCTTTGTCAGGACAATCAAGACAGCAAGATTGTATCACATTGAACAACTGTCTACCCTTGCTAAGCTGTCTTGCCTTTATTCTATTTTCCATTTACCATAGGCTGTTAAAACTGCCTTCTTGGACACCTCTCAGCTGGGACGTCATGGTGATTGGAACTAATGAGTAGTAAAAGAACTATTTTTTTATTAGAAATTAGAAAAATGCTTTAGTTAGGTAATAAATACATTCATTAAATGTGTAAACATCATTTGCTTACAGCAAAAACAAGGTAGCTGCTTGGAAGGAGGTGATTTGAATCACCACCACTCATTCGTTTCATTGCCAAGAAAGTGATTCCGCTTAGTCAAAGCGTGTGCGGTTGTGAAAGAGGATTTACTCATTGTTATTTGAATAAAAAAGATTAGTTCATCTGCATTGTCCAGCAGACCCATAATCACTTGTAAGCAAGCGCTTGACAAAGGGATTTCAGTGTTACAGGCAGATTTGTATTGTCCTGAGATTCTTCCATGGGTAAAATCACGGCTAATGCAGAGGCAGCATCTCTTCTCCTCCTCTCATCTATGAAGGTTGCTTCCCTTGAGTGCAATGAGCAACACTGTTCCCCCAGAGATGAAGGAATGTGAAAGGGAATATATGACTGAAACCCACAGATGTTATGCTCTAGTTTAGCCAGAATAGCTTTTCCTTGAACACTTGAAAGGAGACATGGAAGACTGCAAGCAGAGGTGTTGACAGTAAGCACACTGGGATACGCTTTCTTTCCATTTCTTTCTTCCTCTGGGGCTTAACACTGCTGCTCCCTCACAGTAGTGCTTTTCTGCAGAGACAGGTGCCTTGGGACTGTGTCATCCCATCTGGCAGAAGTCTCTCCATAGGCAATCGCGCAGGTAAACATCAGAAGTTAATTGTGGGAGAGATCATTCACTGCAGCCATGAGGGAGAGGCTCTGAGGAGTCTGGTTTCCAAGGCTGCAAGCGGGAAGGCCGATGGTGTCAGTTCCCTGCCCAGAGGGTAGAAAGTTCAGTATTCAGATAGCTGGGAGGTGACAGTTTCTTCTTACCTCCTGGTGGCACGAAGCTGAGTAACCTTGTGCCAAGCCTTGTGTCTTTAGCTGAGAATCAGCCTTACAGCACATCGCTCCTCTGAGCCTTGTGCTGCGGGTGCTCAGAGAGCACTGCAAGGCTTTTTGAAGAGCAAACATCTATGGTTTGAAGTCACGAGGGTACTGCTGCAGTAATATCAAGTATGAAAGACTAAAATGCTTTACTGGTTGCTGAGGCATGGTTTTGGTAAACAGCTATTACAGTGGACTGAACTGAGGGAAAATATCCAGGCTTCTGTGTTGTGGAGCATATGCTAAACCATACATCCTTACGTGTCCAACTGCTAATGTTCAGAAAGTGACATGAATTGTTCAAGTCATGGTTGTGCTGTAGGAACCGTGAGCTCTTCTGCTGTGGCTGGTTTTCTTGGAGCGTTTCTGACACCATCCTGGGACCCAGAACCCTTTTTAGAGGTGTTTCCATACCACAGTTCGTACCTTTGCCTGCTCCTGCAGGATAAGCTGGCTTGTCAGCACCTTAGCATCTCCCCCAGGGAATTGCTTTGCACCTGAAGCCGTAGGTCCTGTTTGGTAAGTGCCACTGCAGCTCCACCTCAGCTTCTGCATTGCTCAGGGGAGCTGCAGTCAGCAAAATAGGTTCTCTTTCTGAGGACCTCCAGCTGCAAAGCCTGCTCCCTTGCTCTTTGCAGGAAACTAGGTCCTCAGTGGTACACAGGGAGAGTAACCCCAGCATGCAGCATGGCAGTATCACCACCCTGATGCAGAAATAGGGCTGGGAAAGAAATAACTATGCAGCAGACACTGGGTGTTGTTTGGTGTGGCAGGATGGTGCTGAGCTCCCATGGTGGTACAGATAGTATCAAAATCTGCATGTTGACTGGTTTGCACATCTAAGGAGGGCCTGACTGCAAGTGGTAGTGGTACTAGCACCAGCAGTTACAGCACAGCTACCGTGTGAGCCTGATGAGCCTTCATTCAGGAGCTAGTTGAAATGTGTTATCTGCAAATATTCAAAAATATTCCAAAAGCATTCTCTCAAGTCTGAAAATATTGGGCTCTGAAAGTGCATTCCTTGTCTTTGTTCTTAATGGTATTTGCCCAAGGCTTTTATCAGGAGTATTATCACGATGGGGTTTGGACTGAAAATGATAGATGTTGTGAACTCACCTACATAAAGTCTTCAGAGAGATCTTCAATAGAAAAAGAAAATGAAACCAAATCCGTTAGGGATATCAGTGTAATTTTTGGAAAATCAAGCTTCTTTTGCATACAGCTCTCCTGTGTAGTGATGGGAAACTCCTGACAATTTTGGTAAAACAAAAGCTCCAGATTCCTTTTTCCAGGCTCAGACATTAACAAAGTACTGGTGTGAGGAGGAGGTTTAGAGAGAACAGGGGACAGTGAGTTTTGAACAAGCTTCATTCTGCCAACACCTTTTTCAGCTGTCAGAAAGAAACCCTTTTTATCCACAACTGCATCACTCCTGATATCTCAGTCCTGGATTGAAAGCAAGTTCTACCGACTGGGTTACATCAATGAACTGTATCACTGCACCATACCACTGTGTACTGGCACTGCTTAAAAAGAGTGTTTCTAGATGCTGATCTCTTGATCTGCTCGTCTCCTTGTCAAGAGCTCTGTCAAGGGCTTAGTATTTACTGGTGAGCAGCAAACAGATCTAATAGCCAGCAGTCAAACATGATTTATAATCTCCAAGTACATTGGACTAGGCTGGATGTTTGCTAGCACGTCCTGGGGTTTCACTGTAATTGAATGACTTTATGGTGTTTGGGTTTTTTTTCCCAGGATACTTTAAATTTTCCCAGTATCTCTAGGAATATATTCACAGGATACCAAGAGTTTTTAGGGAGTTTATTGCTCTTTTTCTGCCGCACTCAGGCTATCCTGAAATAAACAGCAAAACAAAATGGGGTAGCAGCCACGGATTTGTGTATCTGCAGTGTTGCAGCAGAAACCTCTAACCAAAACAGTCTCCTGTGCTTGGGGTGAGATGAGTCCTTTTGATGTGATAACAAAGTGGTTAAGGAATTCAGAAGTGTATGTCCATGTTGCATTCAGCTGTACCATGTGAGAGCTCTTTCTCTTACTGGCCAGAATGGGTTGGGATGTACAGAAATGCCGTGACTGCTCCTGCTTCCCAGCACTGAGCTGACAACAGAATTTATACAAGAGTGATTTTTCCACATAAGCAGAGAAAAGCAGGGACAGGCAGGTGGGCTGGGAGTGGCTGTAAATTCACTCTTTGCACACTGGAAACGTGGATGGTTGCTAAGGATGTAAATGGCTCTCTTGGGACTTGTGATAAATTTGGGAGGTGAGTCGGGCATTTTCAGTGTGAGGCTTAGTTTGCAGTTTCACTGTGATGCAGTACTTTCCATTGGGAGTCAGCAGGATTTACTGCCAGCCACAGCACAGATGTGAACCTTGCATGGAACCTTCAATAACCATTTGCACATGTAGCATCCCAATGGCTGAGCTGCTAGATTGCCGCCTTGTGCTTCCCCCTGTAATGAGGCAGGCTAGAGAACTTCAAATGAAGGCAGAGATTCTCATCAGGCTTCAGTTCTCCAGCAGCTGGGATATTCAGAAACAAAACTGCAAGTGAGATTTCACAAACTCCATGGTAGCATTGCAGAACTGGTGGCTTTGAGCAAACCCAGCAGCTTCCCAGTGGTGGTTTGCCCCCTATGATATTTCGGGTTTTCTCTAAGAAGGAAATGGTTGTTTCGGAGTTCTGCTGACAAGTTGAATTTGCTCCTCAGCTTCCTGAGCCTTCACCCTTATAGTCACAGCATGATGTTTGGCTCTCTTCAGTTTTAATCGCCCTGTGATTTGCATATAGCTACAAAGGGATTGCTGCACAAAAGCCACCCTAACTTCTGCAGGTGGTTTGTTGGCTGGCAGACTAATGGCACACAGGGAACAGACTTGGAAAGTCTCGATTCCAGTCTAATAAAAGCACTCTGCTTGTGCTTATTACCTCCATTTTAGTTTCCCCTCCAATAATTTGGTTAAATAACATTCTTGGAATGCACAATGCTTCCTAGGGAAGAAAAGCTGGAGTGTAATTTTTGGTCTCTTTGTAAAGAGTGCAAGCATTCTGTTTTTCTTTGCAGAGCACTGTTTTTACATATCACAAAACCCAAGCTCTAGCCAGAGGACTGAAGGATGTGACAGTGATCTTTGAACTTTCAGCTTCTTCCAGACATTACATGGAAGCAGCTTTACCTTTCAGAAGGCAGAAGCAGAGCTTTGTAGGCATGCCACAGGATCACCTCCTTTTCACTGCCCATCTGCCTGTCTTTCATAATGTCTCAATTCAGGAACCTTCCGCAAAGGTCACAAGCAAGGTCAGGAAATGGAAACCTCATGCTGCCTTTATCACAAGAGCACCTCTTTCATACTGAATAGAAGAGCAGCATCTGTCATTTACTGTTTTATTCCAAGTGCCTTGAATTGTAAAGCAGCCAGGGAAAACAAGGCACCTTCCCTTGAATTGCACATTCTTCCAGGTTGAGATCATGCTTTTATTTGCCCATTTCCACTAGTTTTCACTAACTTCAGCCTTGGCCTGAAGTTCCTGCAGGTAGGGGTCTCAGGATGTGCCTGACCACCTTTGGGACATGGCATGCTGCTACTGCTTCTGCTCTAGGAAAAAGAGAAAGGGGCCAGCAGCCAGATGCACATAACAATAAAAAGTGTGACAAAAAGCTGGGAATCCATTCAGGAAATTCAGATATAAAAAACTTCTGGAACAACCTTTGTGATGGGAATGGTGAGAAATGGGGCAGGAGGACGCAAAATCCCTCACTAGTTTTAAATCAGAGCTTGACGTGGCTGTATGGCACAGGTCTGAGGTGGCGGCCCCCCTTTTCTCCATGCAGTGACTTTAGACAACAGCTAAATCCATTAAGCAGGGTGGCTTCTTCCTGGGAGCCAACAGAGAGGCCTGGTGTGAGCATTTGCACCTGCCTTTCCTAAGGCACAACACTGCTTTGGCATGGTGCCTTCCAGATTCTTATAGATGAGTGTGTCAATAGTGAAATCAGATGTTGCTTCAGTCTCTTCTTGAAAAGTACTAGCTACACAAGAAAAACTGGAAGTGAAATAAGGAGAAACAGAATCTTAAAAGCAGAGGATACTTCTGTTTCATGGTCATTCAAAACTATGGTCAGGTTTATTTTTGTTTCTAGTCCTCTTTAGTTCATCCACTTCCAAGTCTTTCCTATAAGAGAGCTCCTCTCCTCCTGCAAGCACTGTGGGTCCAGCCTCAGACCGCTGTGAGTGAGGCAACATGAAGCAACCCTGACTTTCCCATGCACAGAGGCAGCTGTTCTGGAGTTCATATATAGCCACTGGAACCAGCCCTGCTCCGTTGGTACATTAATTCATTAAAACCCATGTGTCTTGCTACTCCCTGTCTTAGAAAGCTTAGAATTGTTTCCTGTCAGTCCTGAAAAAGGCACTAAATGCACCATTCTGCTGTACCCATGCTCTCTGCTTCCCCTATGAGATGAGCAAGTTTGTCAGTGGTCTTTCCTGGCACATACGGAAGGGGAAAGCATCAGGAAATCTTCCCAGAGTCTTGCAGTACAAAGGGAATGAATTAAACCTTTAGTTCATTTCTCAGTAAGCTGTAGATTACCATTTCCATTTTACAAGAGATCCTCACCACCTAAATAACGATTTTCAACATCTCCTGTTACTCAGCATGATGCAACATATTCCTGCACTCCGTTAGCATGGTGTATCACAGCGTCCTGGGGAATTGTGCAATCAGGACAAAACAGGACAAAACCAACTTTCGGCTTTCAGAATCTTAAAAAGGGGGGAGAGAAGTGGTCATGTAAGTAAAGCGAAGCAGTTTGTCCATTGGAACAACTGTGCCACTACTGCATTACCTTCTAGGAAGCATTCCTCTGTCTTTGCTCCCACTTGCATGAATCTCTCCTGCCTTATACAAAACTAAGTAAAACTGGATCATTTCTGGGGTTTTATGAAGTGCTGAATCAAGGAGGTATTTAGCTGGATGTAACCCCTCTCTGCTGCAAGCTCCTACAGTATAGGAAATGGGCAAGGTCTACAGAAGTGGGTGCACACTAAGGCATTGCCCCAGCATAGCTGCTTTGGAACACTTTGAGGCTCTGAATCAGGAAGATCTGATTGAGACATCCCATCGCTTAAGCTAGCACACTGTCCACCATCTGCTGTCTGTATAGGGAAGAAGAGTTTCATCTTCACCTCTCCTTTCTTGAGCTGCTTTACTTGTGGACGAATCTACTGGAGCAGAGGGAAAGCATGCCTGGAGTCCAGGCTGCTGTAGGGTACACTGTGAGCCGTGAGAGCTCCTGTTCCTGTTCCAGAGTAGGTCAACCACTGCAGAGCTCCCCCAGAGGGCTGTTGTTTGAGTCTGGTCTCCTCTTTGGTTAGAAATGTCACCTCAAACCTCCCTCTCCATAGGAAGCCTTCACCAGGTGGGAACTTGGTCATCAAAACCTAGCTTTACCTTCCAAAACAGCTCCCCTACTTCCAGTAAAGCTGTGCTGCTGAGCTCCTGGTTGCTTTTCTGCTTCACCCCCACCCCTTATTTCTGAGTTTTGTTTCCTTTTAGGAATTAACCAGTCCTGGGCAAATTGAGAGCAGCACCAAAAGGCATCTTGGTGTGGGAAGCTGTGACTTGAAAGACCAGAAAGAAACAGGAAGTTTGTGTTTATCTGTTCAGTAGCTCTGATCGGACACTGGTGTCTCTGAGCGAGCCCAGCTGGCCAGTTTTCACTTAATTCTCGAGACTAGGAGTAAACAACTGATGCCTTTCACTTCAACCGAAAATGAAGGTGCATCAGGAGTGTTTTACCAGGAGCTATGGAACTTTCCAGCTCCTCAGGCTTGTTCAGTGTTTTCCCACCACTCTGGAGGTGCTCTGAACTGCGGCTATAGTCAGGGAGCAATTCTCTGGGGAGCTGAAAAGCTTTGGGATCTGGATGCCTGTTTTCAATGTACGTTTTTTCCTTAAGCTTCACAGTCTGAGCAGTGCTGAAAGGTCCCCATGCAGAGCTGGGCCCTGCAGCCCTCACCTCATCCCTGCCTCGAATCCCCGCATTCCTACTGAACCGCGCAGGGAACTTCGGAGGTTATTGAACTGTGGCTGCTGAGGGAGGTTTTGTTACAAAACTGAGATCAAACAGGAGATGGAACAAGTGTTCTCTGTGCCACCTGCCCGCCAGAACCTACCTCGCTGCAGCATGGTGTGGAAGCAGTCAGGAAAAAAGGTCTTTTTGAGCCCAAACGAGCTGAATAATAATAGCAAAAAACCTGTTCACGAAGCAGCCTCATTTGCCTTCCCCACAAGCATGAAATGGGTGGAACTGGGTTGAAATTCAATGCAGAGCAAGGTCAGTGTCCCTACTCAGTGACCGTCAGCTTTGCAGAAACAGAAGTGGTGCCAGCCCATGCTGCTGCCCTGGGGGAGTGCAGGCCTTGTGGGAGGAAAGGGATGGGCCATGAATCACCAGCCCTGCAGGAAGACCCATGTTGAAATGAGATTCCCAGGGAGAGTCTGAAATTCACCCTGGAGAGGCTGTGGTGGGAGGAGAGGTGGGGAGCTGGGATGGCCGAGACTGCAGGAGAGGTGGCTGAAGGTGTCGGAATGCATGGCGCAGGGAGCAGGGGAGATGGAGGCAGGACTTGTCAGTGGTACCCAGTGTCAGGGTACTGAGTACATCTCTAGGCTTTGCATCAAGCACTGTTACAGGACCCGTTCAAAGCTGCGTGTGACAAACAGTCATTTAACTCCAGGTGGTGTTCACTAAACATGTCTGTGTATGTGTGGGTGAATCAAGAGTTGATGGCTCAGCTATCCCATATCTAAAATGCAGACTCATGGCACAGTTAAAGTTGGCATAAATAAGAACCTTCTGTTTCTCTGAACTGAAGCAAGCCCAATTTCTGCAGAGCAGGACAGATCAGAAAGAACAGCTCTAACTGTGTGAAAAACGTTAACAAAACTGGTACAGTGATTCAGTGATTTCATCAATCTACCAGTTTAAGCAGTCACAGCCCCTAGATAAGGCACTTGCTTGCATATAGTCATCAGGACTTTTAATAAAACAAAATTTAGCTGTCTAATTATTTCAGTCACTGGCCTAAAGTGAGCTTTCCATAAACCCATTAATCTACCTGGTCTGGAAAGCCTTCTGCAGCCTTAGGACCGGATCACTGCATTTATACTCTTCCTCCTCATAAGGAAGATGCTCAGCCTGGTGTGCCACATGCAGGACATAACCAAGCAGATAACCAGAAGTTGCAAACATAAAACTCTAGTCCTTCCAATTAAGCTCATCACCAAGGAAATGTACCACACTGAATGTGCTGTAGCTGGTTCCTGACAAACCCTTCTAGAGCTGTTTTAGGAATACAGGGGTGGAAGTAGACATTGACCTGTTTGTCTCACTATCGATACCTGTGCTGGGAGTGGTAATTCATTTGAGCTTCATTTGAGCTGTTGTGCTCTGCTCAGAAGGGATTTGTGAAGCACCAGTGTTCCCACAGCCATGACAACTGATCAGGTTTTCTTCTTGTGAGATTGCAACCCCTTCACCAGTGCTTCTCATTGCCCCAGTGAGCCAGGAGCCTTCCCAGGTCAGCTGGGGGAATGCAGGAAGAAATCACACGTGAAAAAGAAGAGAGCAGCCTCTTCCATGGAGATGAAGTTGATCCAGCAAACACACTGTACTGATTTTGACTTCAGGGGATGCAGTATGCACTGACAGCAGATCCTGACTTCAGGGGATGCAGTATGTACTGACAGCAGATCCTGACTTCAGGGGATGCAGTATGTACTGACAGCAGATCCTGACTTCAGGGGATGCAGTATGTACTGACAGCAGATCCTGACTTCAGGGGATGCAGTATGTACTGACAGCAGATCCTGACTTCAGGGGATGCAGTATGTACTGACAGCAGATCCTGACTTCAGGGGATGCAGTATGTACTGACAGCAGATCCTGACTTCAGGGGATGCAGTATGCACTGACAGCAGATCCTGACTTCAGGGGATGCAGTATGTACTGACAGCAGATCCTGACTTCGGGGGATGCAGTATGCACTGACAGCAGATCCTGACTTCAGGGGATGCAGTATGCACTGACAACAGATCCTGACTTCAGGGGATGCAGTATGCACTGACAACAGATCCTGGCCTGCCTGTGCGCCAGTGAGCACCGAGATTGTTTTAATTTGCCTGGTGTCAGTAGATACAGATGTGACTGATGCAGTCCCGTTCACTTGGATTTTGGTGCAGAACTGCTTGCAAAGCTGAGGTGCCAGGGTGAAAGCTTTGGTAGCCACGTCCTTCCCTGCCTGATCCCAGCCCTGCTTTGGGTGCCAGGGGCTGCCAGGAGCCCTCATTAGCCCCTCTTCCTCCCTCCCAACAAACCTGCCCTGTCTTCCTTCTGCTTCCGAAGAAGGGGCCCTGTGAAATTTAACCTCTGCAGGAAAGCAGCTCCTGGTATAAAAAAGACTTCCTTTTCTGAGCAAACCAGTTGACATTATATTTCTTCAGTACATCACCTGGTAGGTCTGTAAAATAGTTTTACTGTGACTTTTACCATCATCTCTGCACCCTTATTCCACAGTTAAGAGTCTCATTAGAAGTTAAATTATTTATGAAAGTAATTACATCTTTTCCCGGCATGTATAATGGACTGTTGTGTGAAAAAGCTACAGTAGCAGTTGAGAGGTTCACCTGCAAACTCAACTTTGCATTGAACCTGATGTAGAATATAGCCTGGAGTCAAAACAAGAAAGGTGAAGCAAGCATCTTTGTAACAGGCTCTTTATCTTCAGCACTTCCGTATCTCCCACTGCTGTAGGACCTGGCCACAGGTACTGCATTGGCAGGAAGGTGGTAAGGAGAAGTCCAGAGCAGCGCAGGGAGGCACAGCTTGCTATCTCATGTTCATCATGTTTGCTGGCCCATATCTCCAGCTTAATTGTTCTTTTAAAGGAAAGCTGTGAGAGTGCACAAGCCCTGAGCTCATCCCACAGCTGAGAACAGAGAGCACTTCACACACCTAATCCCAAGCACCTTAGGAGCCAATTTCCAGAACTGACTTGGCCACTTGAGTTTGATTCAAAGCTGCCCAAGGGAATAGATTTGCTCTCATTCAACTCTGGGCACTTTGGAGCCTGCCCCAAAAACCAAACACCTCCTTTGGAGGTCTTCCTCATTCCCCCTTCTCGGGTGGGTGAGGCCAGTAAGCACCTGCCTTCCCCTGGGTAGAAATAGCTGCATTTCAGAGGGTTGCAGCTGGAGTGCTAAGCAGCGTGTTGGAGAAAAGCACAATAGAAGGAATAGAACAGAAGGAAAAGGCAGCGACAAGAATTTCAGAGGAAAAGCAATGATAAGTACGGGAACGCAGAATAAGAGAGACTCAATCTTTGTGACAAGGGGAAAGACATTCTTGGTTAGTGGGTTTTGCTCAGCTCTCTGCCTATTAACATAACCCTGTTAACATGAAACTCAGCAGACGTTCTCCCCATTAACATGGGAATGTGTCTACCTGGCTGATGTGATGCTGGAGAAGACAGGTAACATCTGTTACATTTGTGTAGCGGCCCAGCAGAGTATGAATCCATTAGCAACTGCCCTGCACCAGCTATCAAAACTGATTTGTGTTTCCATCTCACTAATGTTTTCCAAAAGCTGTTAACAGAGGACAGGAACCTTGTGCTGAGAAGCACGTTTTGGTGGAGGCTTTGAGCAAGTTTGACTTAAACCATCACAGCGTGTGTGGAGGGTACAAAACCAAACTGAAATGAAGAAATATACTGGTTCGAGTCCAGGCCATGCTCCAAAGCAAGTGTGAAAGCTGTGGTATAGGACTATGATTGAGTCATGGCTACACATAATAGGGGAAAAGAGAGATTAAAACTTACACCTCTTATGAGGAACAATTTGCATTTTCCTGGAATACAGCACACCCTGTTCTTAGGAAGTTTGAGGGCCTTTGGGGAGGAATGGCTGAGGCTCTTTCTCTGCTAGTTGGGAAGATCTGCAGCTTTTAGGGTTTCTTTATGTATTTCACATTGTTACAGATGCTAAAGAAACTTCCTGCTATGCACAAGTTCAGCCATGGTGAGAGCAGGGAGTTCTTGCTCTGGTGTACCTTGTCAGGAGGAATGACAGCGAGGGTGCAGCAGTGTCCTCAGACAGGTCTTAGAGATCAGGGATCTGTACTGAGCAATCTGCTGTGGTGCAAATACGCTTTTTGGGTTTTAATGATAAAGACAGTTTCCATTCATGGTACAAATCAAATCCAGGAGATAACTGCTCACCGAAGCAAACCATGCAAATACATTTCCATCTCACTTAATGGGCATAACAGAGCCTTTTGAATGCAAAAATAATTGCTGATCTTGTGATTTGGGGGGCAAGCTGCGTGCCTCTGCCACACTGTGCAATATCCTGTGAGTTTTCATTTTAAAAGACTTACTATTGCATAGCTAAAACTGCTATCCTCAACCGGATATATTCCTGCCCTCTTAACCGAGCTTGGTTTGCTCTCAGCCAAACAATATTAAAGACAAAGATGCTTTCCTTTAAGGAAGGTGTTAGCTTCAAAGCTAAGCAAGGATTATAGTCATGGTAACGTGACTAAGCACAGGAGAGAAGGTGAGGGAAAAAGAGCCAGAAAGAACTGGCCTGGCCAGATTGCCAACTGGTGCTCATCACCCCAACCCTGCTCCAGCCCCTGCAGGGCGCCTCAACTGAAGCCTCACTGATTTATTCTCACTCAAGTCCAAGATCTTGAAAGTAAATACCCCAAATGTGGCAGCTCTGAGGGTCAGATGGCACATTCCCAAAGGCAGTTCAGGAATGCCAGAGCTGCAGCTCCCGGGGCAGCACTGGCTTGTGGTCACATCCTGCCCCATGCTCTGCACTGTGCAGCTGTGCAGCAGAGGAGGCACGGAGCATCTCGTGTGGATGTGGTTGGGTGCGGTGAGGGTTAACATCGAAGTGAACTCGTGTGTTTCCTCATTGCGTTTGATGTAACTGCTCAAATGTGGTGCTGGGGGTGGGGAGGGCTTCCTGGAGGTGCTGGGAGGAAGGGGGGTCACCAAAATTGTTCCTGCTTCTACCCTGCTGGTTTGTACCAAGAGAGGGTTTACCCTGAGGGGTGGGTGGATAGAAAGAAAACACAAGCAGCAAACACACTGTACAGGGACTGTTCTACTTGGCCTGATAGGGAAATGGCAGGAAGAATTCATAAGCCTTCATGTCTTTCTCTAAGTCAGTGCTAGATGCTGGAAAATGACTGCTCAGAGAAGGGGCAACCACGAAACATCCTGTTTACCCAATTCTGCACTGTTGGAACTTGTTGCTGCTGCTTTTTTCCTTAAAACCCCCAAACCAGAGGCAATTGCAAGAAAACTTCAGGTTGCCCTGGAGAGAAAAGTCATGAGGGCCTCTTTACCTTGTAACTGCAGAGAAGGAGCTTGATAACAAGACACAAAAAGGTTCTTCGACCAGAAGTCAGACAAGAACGGAGTGTATCTGCATGGTTTAGTATGCACTGGTTTTAAGGGAGTGTTGGGCTTGGTTCTTGAGTGTCACTGCTGGCTCTTCCTCCGGGTGCTCTGTCCGAGCCATGGGCACCTCCACACCCCTTGCGTGCCCTCCTGCACCTAGAAGCAGTCACGGGCTGCGGAGGTGGCCGAGCAGCAGGGTTTGCATGCAGCCAGAGCAGCAAGCGTGAGCGAATCCAGCCTGTCATTAGTAACAGTTCACCTGCGCTGGGCGACACAGTCCTGAGAGACACACAAACCCTTTCACAGGCGGCTCCCGGACCTAGCACAGGAACCGGGAATGCCGGTTGGTTTATGTGGGCTGGATGTGTTCTTACAATGCAGCCTTCTGCCGAGGACCTAGCACTTGTACTACCAAACAAGTAGGTTTTCACTTGGAGTCAAATCTGGGCTGTTACTAAACTAAATTTAAAGCGCAGAACAGGATTAAATTAGTTTTGAGCTATCTATAGAGCCAAGCTGTATTTTAAGAGACTTTTAAATGCAGATATATTGAATGTAGGAAATACTCACCCAAAATGCATCTTTAAACTGCAGCTGTGTCATTATTACCGCGCTGTGGAGGGCGAGGAATCCTTCAGCGAGTTCTCTCGTGGGTGAGAGCCGCAGCAGCCACAGCTCCGAGCCCTGCTGCTTTCCCCCAGCCAAAGCAGAGAGTGAAGCACATCCACAGACCTGGCTCTTCTGAAGTCAGGCTGGTGAAAACAGCATTGGGCAGTTTCAGACAGCTCCACGTGATGACCTATGGCTGGGACGGGACAGAGGGGATAAAAGCCGTGGCTCACACAGAGAGACATGCACGCACTCAGCACCCTAACCCCAAACCTGTTTCTCTGCTGGTAAACAGTTCATATTGAAATGAGGAAGCAGGGAGATGTCAAGTGATGTCAGGCTGCTCCGTGCAGTGGGTGCGTGCGAGAGGCTCGCAAGCTAAAAACCAAAGAGGTAAAATTCAGCTCTATGATTTGATGAGCTACAGGAGAGAGAGCAATTGAAATGCAAAGGAAACCAGCACAATACAAAGAGATAAGCTGTGGAGGAAATGAGTGCCAAACTGTCACAGAATGCTGTGGTCTGACAAAGAAAACGATGCAAAAGAAGCCCACGAGCCACGTTTCTCCTGGGGTTGGAGGGACCCATGTGTCTGCACACGGCAAGTGTAGCTCAATGTTGCATTTCTGCAACTGAAAAGGCTTTTCAGGGCTGGTTAAATTAAGAATACTGAAGTGTGCAGGTGTCTGCACGCTTTTAGATACCTGTATGTCTATATAGAGAACATTCTGATTTGCATGCCCTCATGTAAATGTTGCTGTGAATAACCAGGAGATGGGAAATATAGAACTGAAATCCAAACCCTTGAGAAAAGAATTGCGATGAGAGAGCTGAGAGTTTGTTGGCACCGGCCCCTGAAGTGATGCTTCACAGACATTGTCCGGGTACCAGTGGTCCCTCCATGAGCAATCGGTAGCTGTGTGCCAGACAGTTTCTTTCCTTGTGGTCTGAAGAAGGCAGGGAACACGCAGAGACTTTGAGAGGGCAGATGAGGAGTGCAGAGGGCAGAAGGGAGGTCTGAAATTGCTTTGATTGTCATAAGCAGCAGGAAAAAAAAGCATCGTTGCATGATAGAGGGAGCAGGAGAAGCGTGAGGATTCCCTTGCGGAGGGTGCTCAGGGAGGAGTGATGCTTCCTTCCACGGGGAGAATTCCCTGAAACGTGTATTCTGAGGGCCTGGGCACTGCTCGTAACACCTGATCTGTGAGCAGAAAAGGAGCCTTTTAAAGAGTATTTTATCTCAGTCTGTCTAAAACTGAACGTTTCCTTTCGCTATTTCCAAATCCGAGCTGTTTCGATAGCTTTGCTCCTGTTGGGTCTCACAACAATGCCCAGAGGGCACTCGGGCCCTCCAAACCTATATCCTGCTTTCCCATTAGTTGTAGTTTGGCCTCCAACCACAAAGCCGTTACTTGGTGGGCTCTGACACTGGGCTCTGTGCCTGTCCCAGCCAGGACCATCGCCTCCCTTGGGAGCAGCCTCTCACACACCACCAGCTTTGTGCTGTGGGGGAGTTCATCTCCTGCTGCTGCCTGGGGGAGAGCCTAAACCATGCTCCTACTTCAGGTGCTCTGATGAGCTGCCAGACACCAGCTGATGTGAGCCCAGCCCTGGCTCTGATGGAGCAGAGCTGTTGGGCAGATGCTTGCTTTGGAGCCGTCACCAGCATGGCTGGGTTATGCGCAGAGGGTGCTGTGCCTTGCAGGGGCAGTCAGGCTCTGCAGGGCTCTGGAAAAGCGGGGGAAATGCCTCAGTTTTGCAGCTGAAGAAACCGAAACCTGCAGCAAACAGTCAGGGCAAGCACGTCAGTGCGAGAGTGCGGGCCTGGGATGGGGTTGGTGCTTCACAGCCTCCAAGGCGCGAGGAGCGCACAGAATCCGTAACCCTACATGCTCATTTCCCCACCTCTGCTCGGTGAATAGCTCTCTGCAGAGCCTCGGGTGCAGTGCCCCTTCCCACTGCACTGGCCATGACTGGGTTCAGGAAAACTGGGATAGGGTTATTTGCCTTTTCTCCGTTAAGCCGAAGCACCAAATCGTACCTAAATGTCTTGCAGCGGGCATTTACTAGGTTTGTGCTGAGCTGCTCTGCTGCAACGGCTGGGTTGTAGCATGCAGTTACTTGTTTTAAGCTTGAATGGTTTAGCAGAGCTTGAAATAGCATGCAAAAACAGCAGTTCCCAAGAGCTGTCTGCCTTAGAAGATACACCAGCCTCCTGACTGACCCAGGAACTCATCTTTGTCCCTTTCCCAACCAGGAGAGTCAGGAGAGTCTTGTGAGTCTTCTGTAAAGCTCTCATAAGGAATGCTGCACTTGGAGGAGAAATCTTCCTAAGACCACCCTCTGAATAGCAACAAGACAGCACAGTGTTCAGTTCTCGGGTCTCGTGGTTGGGTTCACTTTTTGGTGTGAGTGGCCTGAGTTGTGGGAAGGCTGGAAAGGCTGTGGGAGCTGTGCAGGGCACAGGGAAGGGGAGCAGACCCAATGAACCTTGGCTGCTAAGTGCTGGAATGCCTCTACCGAATCCACCCTGAACTTGATGAAGTTTTCCCCTACAATACAGTTACAGTGACACTTCTGTGCCAGGCAGGAGTATTTCCAGTGGGCGAGAGGTTTAGATTATGGCATTGTAGGGAGTGGGATGAAGGTGGCAATGAGAAGTGATCACCCACTTGTTTGTTTGGTTATTGCCAGGCTGGCTGCTTCAGAAACCTTCAGGGCCTTTCATCTCCCCTTCCTCCCCCTATTAACATGGCTTTTCACCTAAGCTTTGTGTACAGCTCCACTCAGAAGTTCAGAGGTGTCAGTGACACCTGAGGTGGAACGTGCTCCCCAACAGCCACTGCAGCTCCCTTCCCACCGCTGCTCTGAAAGGTCGCAAATCAGGTCTGCTCTCTCATAAGGCCAAGAATCAGTCTCCAGGGCAGGGTATTGGTGGTTTATTCCAATAATCATATTGTTTGGCAGGAGAGTGCACCATTTGAATCTGTTCTGTAGTGGAAAGTGATGAAAAGTCTATTGCTGTTCTAAAAATCATTTTAGAACTTTGATGTGCGTCCGAATGGAAGTTTAATGTTCTTTTTATTAACTATGCACTGCTTTGTGCAAAGCTTTTTACTGGGGATTTGGGTGGCAGGTTTGGACCTGACAGAAATTAAAATACAAAACCAGCATCTACAAGGAGGGTTGTGCTCATCCAGGGCTTCAAGCAAAACATCCTCCACAGGCCATGCTTCTGATTTTGGGAAGCAGTCAGTAAACCTTTGAGTCTATGAGGATGAGGGAGTCTATGAAAAGCATTAAGGCAGTACATAAGGAGATGCATCTGAATGCAGATAATTCAGGTACTAGGATGGTTGTCTTTTCAAACCTCCTCAGGTATATGGTGGTCCCTTGGATCATTGTGAGATGGAAGTGGAGAACAGAAGGCACATGCAGAGTACTTCAAAGCCTCTGTAGCAATTACATCTAGGAGCTATGGCTTCACAATGCTTGCTGTAGTACAGCTGTGTTCCAAATTAAAACAGCCCAGCTGCTGGTGTCTAACTGAGTCCTAAAGCCTAGAGACACCAGCAGCAATGAAACTGCTTCCAGAGGAAAGCCTCTGCTCAACTAGACAATCCTTGTAGCTGGTTTGCTGCGCCTCCATTCCCATACAAATGGCCACTGAATTTCAACGTGAGAATGTTGGGGGCTTTCAAATGATCCACAATTGTGCCAGTTTAGACACTCTGCAATCACCTGGCCTTCTGCGAGGAGCCAGCCTCTGTTCCCATGGAAACAGAAGCAGCAGCCTCTGAGCATCCGCCTGGATCGGTTACTGCTCCTCCGAACCCACCTACAGCTGCTGGCTGAAAGCTGGTTCAGTGTTCTTCGGACCCTGTGATGCCGGTTCTGAAGCACACTCCCTTTGCTTCTCTTAGAAGGAGCTCTTTGAACACCCTCCCGAAAGCACTGTTCCACAGTGCCAGGCAGTCCTGCTGGCATTTTGCTTCAGCAGAATTGTCAGCTCACATCAAGATTAATTGCATAGACTGTGCTCTTCTCTAGTGTTTTATATCAGCTTCCAACTGAAAGCCATTCACTGAAAGGTAGACCCAGTCCCTGATGTTTTACCCAAGAGAAAGGTAATCCCAGCCTTTGCCATAATTATGAAGAACATGAATAGATTTCCTCTAAAATCATCGTGATACTCTGTATACCCTAAAATTACTGTTCCTATCACAGCAATGCAGGGTCATTTTGTGCTTGGTACGTGTTTGAACAGGGTTAGCTCCCATCCTTACCCCTGGAGGTGTTTCAAAGACAAAAACAGGAGAAGAGAAACTGTGGGCAAGTGCAATGTCACAGGAGGCTTGATTAACACGGGCAGTATCTGGCAGCTCTTTGGAGAGAAGTAAAACCACTTTGTGAGAGAGAAAATGAAGAGAGTTGTGTTTCTACCTTCCCTTCTTGTCAGAACTTCGGGTACCTGCAGAAAGATGGTTCTTATTTCTCTGGCATCTTTTGCATGTTTTACCAATGTACTGGCTTTCTCCATCCCATTAATTCAAAGGAAATCACTACTCATCTGCAAGTACTGCATATTCATTAGCCAAGTAGGCAACACTTGCAGTGCTGAAGAGCTTTCCACTTCTCAGCACTCTTTGAATGCTACAGTGCTGGAAAGCAAAGCAGGCTTCAGGTTCACAGGAGCATTACACAAGTTCAGGATATGCTTTGGAAACAAATGCTCTTGCCTCATTCAGCCTGCAGGGGTATGCACACAGGCAACGGCTGCTCAGGGGGGCATTTTGGGTAGAGCGAAGGCAGCAAAGACACTGGTGAAAAATCACGGCATTTTATGGATCTCAACCCATCAGACCTTTGTCCAAAGCATACCACCTCCATCAGGTCTGCCTCTGCACTAAACGTCCCTGCTTTTGTAAGACAGTGAATTGTTTGGCACCATGGGAGGCAACAGCTTGGATTCTTTCAGTGTTTTAGCACATATTCTGCATATTTGCTCCCTTAGAAACATCAGCAATTGTTCTCTGCTCTTTCTTCAGAGTGGAAATGCAAACCAAGGGTGAGCACCTGAGTGAGCCTTCCGAAAGTCTGTACACAGCAAAACTTTTCCAGATAAACGATGTGCGTGTTTAGTACTGCAAACACTCTGAAATGTCACAGTGCGGTTGTTTCAGTTCAGGCTGGGGCAGCCTGGACAAGAGAAGGCTCCTGAAGGGGAGACCTCAGAGCAGCTCCAGTACCTGAAGGGGCTGCAGGAAGCCTGGAGAGGGGCTTGGGACAAGGGCCTGTAGGGACAGGCCAAGGGGAATGGCTTGAACCTGCCAGAGGGGAGACTGAGATGAGCTCTTAGGCAGAAGCTCTTCCCTGGGAGGGTGCTGAGGTGCTGGCACAGGGTGCCCAGAGAAGCTGTGGCTGCCCCATCCCTGGCAGTGTTCAAGGCCAGGTTGGACACAGGGGCTTGGAGCAAGCTGCTCTAGTGGAAGGTGTCTCTGCCTGTGGCAGGGGTTGGAGCTGGCTGAGCATTAAGGTCCCTTCCAACCCAAACCATTCTGGGGTTCTGTGATCTCAGAATCCCCTTCTGAGAAATGAGACTTTACTCGATTAGACTGCAGCTTCTACCTGTGGAAGTTCTATGGTCATGGTTCAGGATATGGTCAGCTCGAACAGCCCAAAATAGCCAGTCCGAAAAAAAACCAACCCAAAAGATCAAATTCAGAACTGAAACCGTAGCTTTGAATTATGGGAATTAAAAAAGAGAGTCGGTGACAGTTAGGTGACACATTGTCAATACACTGAGGTCTGAGGTGAAGAGGCAGCCTCCTTCAGCACATTGTACTGACGTTGTCTGTCCTGTTCCATCTGATCTCGCTTTGTAAACAGCACCTGCAGAGTATTCCCAATTCAAATATTAAATCTGGTTAAAGCACTTGAAGCGCATCCAGCTCCAACCCCTGCCACGGGCAGGGACCCCTTCCACTAGAGCAGCTTGCTCCAAGCCCCTGTGTCCAACCTGGCCTTGAACACTGCCAGGGATGGGGCAGCCACAGCTTCTCTGGGCACCCTGTGCCAGCGCCTCAGCACCCTCACAGGGAAGAGCTTCTGCCTAAGAGCCCATCTCAGTCCCCCCTCAGGCAGGTTAAAGCACCATCTCCATCTAGTAACCACTAGGATTTCTCATGGAGACTGAGCATTCTTGTTGGCAAGATAACCTCATTCTCTTCCTCAAAATGAGTTATCCCCAATTCAGTCCCCAGCTCTGTGGGACTATGCATTAGGATGATTCTTCGACTATATCTAAGTGAGAGAGACTGTCAGAGGAACAAACGCTAGCTAAACTCAATGAAGAGAACAGAATCCCTCTGCTTTTTCCAAAATCCTCCCGTTTATAAAAGCAGGGATCTAGCAAAATTTGATTTCTACCCAAACATTGCATGTAAAACTGTCAGGTGCAGAGGACAGAGGCAGGCTAACAGGGCAGCGAGCAGCTGAAGTATTGGTGTTAGGGAGCTCAGATTTGCAGTTTTCCAGATCATACATTAAGTACAGGAACACATCCTACCAAAAGCACAGCTTGTCCCAAGGGAAACAGTGCGTGACAGAACAAGCAAAACTGCAGCACTGGTACAAACAGACCCCGCTTAGAGGTGCACAACAGAAGAGGCAACAGTCACAAGTTCCAGCAAGGGAAACTCTGACGGAGGTGAGAATTCTCAGTGGTGGTTGTTAAGCAGTGAAATGGGCCCCGAGAGATGATGGAGATAGTGAGAGCCTATGAAGGTCCTGGGCAATGCAAACAGTCTTTGAAGTTGGCCCCACTTGGAGCAGGAGATTAAAGCAGGGACCTGTCTTGCACAGATCAGGAGGCACAAATAATCCTGTTTGAAGTGATCCTACCTAAAGAATTTGGCAACATGTGCTCATTTTTCAGTGTATTGCAAGTTCCTTTGGGTATGCAGCATCGCCAACTACAAGCTGCCCTTTCCTCTGCCTTGAAAAAGTGGAGCTTGCTAGAAGTGACAAGAAAAACATCTCAGGTGAACACTGATCTCAACGCTGGTTTTAAGTTAGCAGTTGTTCTTGTTGTAACGTGCATATTACATGTATATATGTAAATACACCTTCTCTATGCAAAGGGTAGTGCCCCATGTGAAGTGCTCTGTGCCATTCTCACAAGAAGAAAAGGCACATTAAAGGGTAATTCCACAACAGATTGGTACTTAAAGCACAATCCTTTGTGCTGCATAAATGCTGCTCACACTGATGGGTACCAAGGTCTCTGAATGGAGGCGTAAGGCAATACTTGATCATAGAGAACGTTATTTTAGCAGCCCCACTGATCTCTCACGGCAAAAAGGAAGAAGTTGAAAAAACAATCCACAAGGAATTCACTATAAATATAGAAACAGGTGAAAATACAGCCAGCAACAGACCTTCCTTTTGATAGTAAGGACAGTGGGAAACCAAGCCTGAGCGGTGTTAAACCTCAGGCACACGCACTTACCCGGCTTGAGTGGGATTCAGCTGATGGCTATTTCTGGCATTTCAGGTTTGCAAAAACCCACAAATGCTAAAAATGCTTTTCCCAGTTTTTCTATTCCTGTTTCTCGCTATTGAGGTAGGAGGATGGAGCAAAATATCCCAGTCTGTGTTTTCTCAAAGAGGTGGAGGATTACAGTGCGAAGTGGGACTAACCAGTGAGTTTGTCTGAACTGTGTGAACTAATCACAGAACCACAGATCTCAAGGTCCTTTCCAACCCAAACCATTCTGACTCTGAGCTCTGGACCATACACATGCTGTGCTGCTCCGTATTTTACTTGTCCTGCTGTACCTCTTCTCCTTCTTGGTTTACACACATCACCGCTCTCCAGTGAATGACCTGGAGTCGAGTCCAAGCCCAGGGCAGTAGCACCTACCCAAAGGCTTCATTTCCTTATTTTAATTACCTTGCTTAAGATCAGATCCCACTATCACTATGGCAATAGTTGTGATACAATAAAATATTCCCAGGAATTGCGATAAACAAATCTGAGTAGGAAAAGAAACCCCAACTGCTAAAACTGAAAAAGCCTCTTAAATTTCTATCACTGTGATATCTAAAAGAATACAGCAAAAGCCTATGGAGTTTTGTTTTGAGTCAAAACTGCCAGCCTTGTAACGGTGAGACTTCAACGCCTACGTCAAAAGGGATTTCCTGCTTGTTCCGAGAATAATGAAGAGCTGGTATACTGGGAAAAAAGCAAGGCAGAACTAGTTACTTTTACTCACTAAAAAGCGAGTTGGGAGGAAGGATAACATTAGTCAAGAGGAACGCTGCAGGAGCATTACAGGAATTAGTTATCTAGGAATTAAAACCGCCTAATGTGCCCCGTGCAAGCTGTGCTGTGAGGCTCCGTCTGTGTTTAGAACACTCAGCTCATTGCTGTCACCACCTAGGAGATAAAAAGCAAATCTCTGTTCTTTCCTAAATTGAAGCTGTCGTGCCATTAACCTTTCAGACTCTTTCAGTAATCACGTAATGGGACAGTACTCACTTTTATGAATGGTAATTGTGGAGCTTTCAACTGATAGGGTACTGCTAGAAATACGCCATGCCTTGATGCTTTCAAGTGCCATATATCGCAAATTAAAACAAAGGCAATTGCTTTTGCAAACTTGTCCAGAAAATGCTAAATGCACGCGTTGCTTGTTCCGAATCTTCTTTAGCAGCTGGAGGAGATGACGTGTCTCTGGTTTATAGAAGCTCAGAATGTTGCCACTGTATACTACAGACGTTGTTCACGTTTTAGGAGTTGCTTTGGGTGACCCACAGGAAGTAATAAATGGACAAACCACAGACAGACAGAATATTTGAAGTTTTAATCCAACAAACAAAGAGGATTTTAACACTGTAAAATACCATTGTATTGCTAAGGCTGTAAATTGTACATCAAAACCAATTAATGTCTATAGATGTAAAAATAGCAAGTTTTATGATACAATAAAACACAGTATAGAAACCATTGAAAATTAAGTAGAAACCTCTTAAAACAATTGAGGCATTAATCTAAGTGTTTCTCCAAAGGTATTAAGTAAAACACAGTTAATACTGACTCTAAAGATCCCCCCATCTTCCCCACTCCCCGCCCCAACTAAATTGGTTAGAAATCATAGTAGTCACTCAGTTACTGGTTTGCATTCTCTCAGAATCATTTAGAGTCTCCATTTCTCTCCAGTACAGTAGAACAACTCTTCACAACACAGGACTACCCCGAAGTAACTTATTTCCCAGTGCTGTATAATTCTGCAAGTAAGTATTTCAGATGGATGCTGAAGGCTAGAACAGGCCCAAGGAAGTCTGCAGGAGGGCAATTAAATTGTGAATGCAAATTATTTACACAAACATTAGTGTACTGTAATTACAGCATCAAGCTTGCAACAGAGCTGATGGGTGCTTTTAACAAAAGCTCCAAATGAAAGAAAGGGAAGAAAAACAGATTACAAAATAAATACCCTAAAGTTCTTCGTGGTAGAAACGTTCATCATGAAGCTGCCTGCCATAATCCGTTGCTTCGCTGTTAAGAAACAAATCCTGGTTCTTGAGGATTTCTGCTTCAGAAAGCTTTTTATCATCATTCAAATCCATTTCTTCAATAAGGTGAAGAGCCTTTAAAATAAATGGAATACCATGTGCACAGTTAATAGAGGTGAGCACTTACAAATAATGCTTCTGGAATGGCTTTGTCCAAGTCCTGCCGCACCACCATTACTAGTACCAAGCTAGACATGGGTTCGCATGCAGAACAGAGCCTTTCTTTCCTCCATTTGTTTCCCTTTGCCTCTTTGATTTGAGGTTAAGCTGTTGGCACACTTACTTTCAGCTCTGGAGGTGTCTGCTTTGCTGAGCCATCTTTTCCTTCCTGAACCCATGGAGCCCCACTTTCCCGTCACATGTGCACACAAGAGATCTGCAGCTGGATATTCCCTATTTATCATTTGCAAAAAAAGTGCCCCACAGCTATAATTCATGATGGAAATTTAACAGGGAAGTAGTTGATGGTGACCTTCAACCGTGGACAAGCTAAGCCAACTACGCACAGGGACTCCAGCTTTGGGTAGCAAAAAAAGGGGGGAGTTTAGCAGTCAAAAAAACCCCAATTCCAGAATAATTTACTTGTAGCTTACTGACAAGCATTACATAGCTCAAAGCTAACAAGCCAGGACAGCAGCTTTTGCGCCTATTATTTCTGAGAAATAGAGGAGTCCTAGCATTACATGGGATTAATTGTATTTGCCAGACATTTATGAATATGAGGATTTAGAGAATCCTTCCGTTCCTACATTTTCTGATTGGTTTGGCTCAATGGAAGTGCTTAGTGACTTTTTTAAAACATTAAATATTACTTACATTTAAGCTGACTACATGGCCAAAAAGCACTGAGGAAAATAACAGGGACTAACGTCAGCCAAGCAGATTCTAAAAGCACTCTGCATGGTGAAAGCTAAAAGATTATTAAGACAAACATCTTGGTAAACACATATCCACTCCTGCAAATGGAATGTACAATCATTTTTCTATTTTTATGTTATTTAGCTACCAGGTTTCTCAAATCATTCTGAAATGCCAAAATGGCACTGCAATATTCAGCTTATGATTTAAATCAGTGCTGCCTTCTCTTTGTGATAGGTGACTTCACTCAGCCCTTACATTAACTGAAGAGAGAGGGAAAAAGGCACATTATAGAAACAAATAAAACGATGACTTCTTGCAGAACCAGGCTATTCCTACAGCACAGCCTTGCTGTAAGCTGGCATCTGAATGAATAGGGAAGAACTGATGAAAAGCCCCCCAAAATAACCAAGCAAACTAACACAGGCACGACCAGACTCGACACCGGACAGAATTCATGTCGGTTCTAACAGTATTGTTTCTGTGACATCAGAACCAAGCAGCCTCAAGAGTGAGATGTTAAAAAAAGCAAAGGCTTAAGATCCACATTAACAAAACCACCACCAGAGCACTCTAACAGCTTAACCTCCTCCAAAGTCAGGCACGGGAGAGCCCGCGCCGCTGGCTCACCACACAGCTTTTTCTGTCACCAAGAGCAGAGGCAGGAAGAGCTGGGACCTCAACAATGACATGCTCCAACACAGCACATGGGCTGTGCTGTGTGACATCAAGTGTCTCCTGCCTCTAGCAGGCATGGGAAGACCGACTGTTCCTGCCATTCTATCACCAAAATCCTCCAGTGCAAAGGAGAGAGATTCAAATTCAGCTTAAAAGTTATTAGGGGAAAGGCAGAAATCCTCTCCACTGCAGTTGGTGACTGTAAAGTCTGCTCATTCAAATAGATTGTTCTGGAACACTCAGTGCTTCTACTGCCTGCTATGACAAAATAAAGACAGCTAAAATGAGAATCCACTTCAACCTATTATGGCATTCTACCCCTGATTAAACCATTTTAATCTTCCTCATCAAAGTTTGCATCACAGCATCTTGAATCACAGAATACTTCCATTTTCTTGTACTTATGAAACACAAGGTTTTAGTTCTACAAATTACGGTGATTTATCCAGTTAGAAGAATCACAATCAATTTTTGTTCTCAAAATGATGCTGTCAGTAGGCAACAGCCGCTTTTAGTTGTGTATCTCATTAGATTTACCTACAATTACAACAGAATAACAGACTAAAATACCATACCCTTAAGTCAAACCAGATAAGCTATTTAAACAGGTAGAAAAGTACTTTGTTAATTTACACACATGTAATTAATAGGAACTTCAGATTTGCCTAAAGCAGGTAAAGGACCTGCATTCTTTGCCAGACTGAAAGAAGGTTAAAAATATAGACAAAGATGTGCCTAAGCATTCTTCTTCAACTACTAAGACATAATGAATCCAAATGCATCTATCATTTTGTGGTGATACATTCATCATTCTATCGCATTAATTAAAATCTAAACAGCAGTTAAAACACATACCTCCTCTTGGGCAATACCCTGATTATTGGGTACTATCCAAGACAACAGCTCTTGAGGGTCGAGTTTTCCATCATTATCCTTGTCGTAGTCATTCACAAACCGATCCTTCTCCACAAGTATCCATTCTGGATCTTCCCTTGCAGCTAGTAAGACACATTTGTCAAGTTCAAAGCCGGTCCTTACCTCAAAGCAGATGTTTTCACTTTTTCTCATATTCAGTTTTCTCAAATTCAGTTAATCTCATAAAACACAAAAGTGATTTCGGGGAATAAAGCCAAGCCTTACCGACCAGTCCCGAGAGATTAAATAAATGCAGCTGTCTACAGATGAAAAAATTCCTTGTGTACAATAGAACAGAATGTAAAGCTAAGGCAATATTAACATTGTAAATTTACAATTGAACTGAGAGGATATTAAAGTCAAGGTTTACCATAAACTGAACTGTTTATCTTAATATCTCCACATTTACCCAGATTGGTAATGGAGAAAGCATACTTTATATTGAGTGTGCTGCCAGGGAGATGGTTTCCTACTTATTGTGACAGCTGACACATCAGTAGGAAGAAGTTCAAGTGGATGACAGAGCTATCTTATATATGCAGTATTTACCCTGAGTTAAGATTACTCTCTCTCATGAGCATGCAGCAATTGTGTTGCAGATGCCATGTTGAGAGCATCACACAGCAGCAATGTGAGCAGTACCACAGGCCGCAGACATTGGTCATCTGGGCTCATAACAGATGGAGGAAAGTAGGAAAAAGCTTTAAATCAACAAGTGTCCCAGGAAGCTGGTGGGCAGTGTTTGGCAGGATTTTGTGGCATTATGAAATTCTAAGGCCATATGAAGTTTTTAATAACATTCTACTGCCTGTTCCCCTGCTTTAACATCAAGGGAAGTCCATCTGTGACAGGTAACAGAGGAGGGAAAGCTCTTGATTAGCTCAGGCTCAAGCCTGAGGCTTTCAGATTAGCTTACTGGCTCATTTTTGTTTGTTTTCTAAAATACCTGGAATGTACCCAAAGCAATTTCATTCACTGTTCATTATTCGTAGACTTGGTTCATACTTACCCTATGCACTGGTATTGCATCCTGCACCTCACCAGCAATCTTAAACTTGTCTCTAACTCCTTGAGAAATTTATAAGCAATTCATCAATCTGATAACCATTGCAGACAAGCAAGAACAGGAATTAAGACTCCCTAAACCTTATAAAAGTCCAAAGTAGTTGGCATCACAAGCAGGTAAATAACAGTTCAACTATAATTAGGTTTCTGTTATAAAAGCACAAGAAGAGTGAAGTCTCTCTCCTTCCTTTCTAACATCTAGTTTTGCAAGTAGATTATCCCTTAATGTCACAATTCACCACACGCTGTTGCCCAAAGCCACAAGACAGTTATGAAACCAGACCCATCATGTAGTTTGTTAAGTCATTTTAAAGTGCACTGCAGGAACACTGTCTGCAGGAGAGATGGCTGTTTGGAGAAGAGTTCAAGTAGTTTCTACAGTTATAGCCGATTCTGAACTCTTGCTAAAATGTGTTAATGACAAAGCTGTCACCTTCTCTCTTACTGCAAGGGCCCTAGCAACGATTTCACTCCTTCCCAACAACTTGAAACGCTTTTTTCAAGTCTGAGCAGGAAAAAGGATAAAAGATCTCTGTACTTGCATCACACATCTATTGTTTTTTACTGGCTCTGGCAAATAAAGACAGTTACAAAAGGTGAAATTCCAGGGTTCACTGGAGTGAATAAAAACTGCCTATTCCCCTGTTTCTCCATATCCTCATGTGGCTTAAACATTTTTCCCAATTAGGATGTTAGTCCACCCCTAGGAACTAGCACTCCATAGGACCAAGCAGACTTTCCACATGCCTAAAGCTACTGGTCTTTTTGGAACTGGAGGAGTTATTTGCCCTATCTTGTAGCAAATCAAATACGGCATAGAAAATAATATATCTATTAGCAGTATAGGTAAAGGACTGATTAACACCAGATAAGTGTCCTTTTTCTTGCTAAAGAAGGAATAGATCAAGTTTAAGGAAGGGCAAGAGTGAGGGAAACAAGTGAAAGCAGACGGGCTTTTGGTATCTGGTCCAGTGACTGGGCTCTTTACACTTCCCCTCCACCTCTCTTAAAACATAGCTTCAGTCCTCCTAAAGCAGGGCTCACAGCTGCCTTCTTAAGCTGATAAAGACCAGGGAAGTTTAACCTTTCATTCCTGCTGGCTGGTTTCAGTTCAGTTACCAAAACCATGCCTTACTTCAGCTGCATACCTAGTGCTGAGGAATGGGCTTTCAGTTACACGAAGTAACTTGCAAGGAAAAGAGTGGAATGGGCTATATGCAAACTACTGCTCAGCACATACAGGGCAGAGTGAAATAATGAGCCACTGTGCCCAGTATCAGGAAACTGAATTATTCTAAAAGACAGGATAATGTTACTCAGAATCTGTAGGTGGAGACATAAAGAGCTGAAAATAAAGGTGCATGCAATTTATCCCATTCCAAAACCTTCTGTTAGCTCCTTCTTTCCTGCCCGCCCCCTACCCCCCTCCCCACCCCCCCTTTTCCTTACTTGGGTCTCTTCTGTAATCACCAAGGAATTCTTCCAGGCTAACAAATCCATCACCATCTTTATCATGTTCTTCTAAAGCCTCCTGAATGACAAAGTCCTTTTGCATACACAGGAAAAGCAAAATAATCAATTTGTGAAAAAGAAGCAACTTGTAATCAAGAGAAACAGCAATAAATGACTTCAGAGCAGAGAGGTGTTCTTTAAAGGAATGACTCCCTCATGGCAAATCTGCTTCTCTGTTTTCCACAGACTAGTCCAGTAAGTGGTTCCTGTGCATCAAGGCAGATGTGTTCTTAAGAGTTTGGGCTGCCAGGTTTTATGGAAACCAGATCTGGAAGGTGTCCACAGAGCTGGAATCCTGCAGCATAATTCAGAACTACACAAACAGCTGAGAAACATGGATTTGTGCAAAGCTGTGTCCTCTCATTCCACCTTTCATGTGATGTATTCACTAATTTGCAGTTTTCCTTTGCAAAGAAATCTTTCCTGTGAATCTCCCTAGCTTGAACTGAACTCTGAACTAGGCATGAAACTGAAGGCACCACACATTAGCTGAGTGTTGATTTGGTCTGTAAAAGCCATACACGTAACTGCTCAAAAACACACTTCCTGGAGTATTGGGACTGAGCACATGCACTAAAGAGATGTTGCATCTAAAGATGCAGGCTGATAAAGATACTCCCCTGCATCTTACCGTCATATACTCCACTTCTTCAGGATGTTCAAAAGCAACAAATTCATCCACATTTAGATCAGGAACATTGTCTCTATTAGCCTTCTCAAAACGCTTTTTCTCCTTTAAATGAAGCTTAGAAAATAGATTTAGTTAGAGTACTTAATGAAAAGGAAAAACAACATCATAATAGCCGGCTGTGAGCTCATTAGAATATTAATTGTTTCACATCATCTACTCGTGTTCTACTGATGCTGTATTTTCACTAAAAGGAGCTCATCCAGAGCAACAAGAAGAGCATTATTAACTGAAGTAGTTTTATTCTAAGAACTGCATAAAAACTTCCTTTATTCCAATTTAAGGAGACATTTAAAACACACTCTCAGTCAGGACTTCGAAAACACAAAAGGGAGATAATGAAAAGACCAACCCTTGTCTTTATATCTGCTTCCTCTTCTAAAAGTCACCAATTCCCAAACTGGACTAGTGGAGTACAATGATTACCATTAATGGTAGCCACTGCAAATTCCAGAATTTACATTTTAAAGGACACTTAACCTTCTGGATCTATATCTCATGGGCTGTCTGTAGTTCTAAGAAGGTGCTGAAATACCATATATGTAAAATGTCTTTTCTGAAGTCATTTTAAGTGCTGAAGCATCAGACTGCTTCCTTTAACACAAGACTCTTGTCATTACATCTCAAAGTATTTCAAAGCAAAGTCACTTCTCTAACCTGTTCTAATTACAGGTATCAGCACACTCTTCAAAACTAAATAATATCCACAAACAACCATCTGAAATTGTACTTCCTAGTTTATACCTTGTTTAATAGACACTTCTCTCAAAATCAGGCTAACCTGAGTAATACAGAGCATAAGATGTAAGGAATAAAGTATAACTGTAACACCTGAACTATTCTACAAAAGAACTAAATGTACTCCTCAACAAAAGCTGTCCTTAGCTGGGGTTTATAAAGGAAGGCAATTCAGACAGACAGACCACAGGAACTACTGAACTGCAGCGTAAACTTTAGCTATTGATGGAAAAAGTGTGGTTTTCAGTGGGCTTTTCTGAGCAGTGATGGACAAGGCTGCCACCTTCTGGTAAATTTATATGTCTACTTGATGCCAATGCTAAATCAATACCGTGCTCTGTAACCTTTACGTTTTGCTTACAGCAGGATCTTTCCAACTGTAAGGAAAAGGCTGAAGGTGGCTGACACACGATGCTTGTACAAATCTGCCAGTTTTGGTCTTTACAATATATGTTGAAGAAATCAGCAAGCACGAAAACCTAGAAAGCAGTCACAGTGTAAGAGTAGGAGCTCTAGCTCAGCACAGACATCACTGCAGCATCTCAAACATGGGATCAATATTTTGACTGCTAGTTCCACCTGAAGTCTTGTTTTATTTATAAGCTATGTAATTATTCAGTGAAGTGACCTCCAAAGCTTTACAGTTTGTTTCCTCCCTGTCCATTGTACATTTTAGTTTCACTGCTGCCAACATCCTATATTATCTCCTATACTAAAAACAAAGTAATCTTTACAGGGAAAAAACAAACAAGTAAACAAAACCAAACCCCTAACAAACCAAAAACTCTAAAACCAAACCAAAATTCAGGCCAGAATAGCCTAAAACTCGCTTATTCCCTTTCTGGGAAATATTTAGGTATGCCTATAAATGTGTAACTTGAAAGGAAACAAGTTTTGCTGTGTGGTGATTCTTGGTGAACCTTTCCTCCCTGCCTCTCTGTTTCCACTTTTAAGCATCTGCTCTCGCAAATGAGATTAATCCATATACATCCAGTTTTATTGATCGGTTTGGAGTCAATGTCCGAATATCGATGTCTGAATTGCTATTGCTTTCTCTGTGGGTCTCTAATGGACAGAAAGCGTTGAAGCAGACAACACTGATACCCTACACTGGGTGCTTGAGAAATACCTGGAAAAGGGGGTAGAACAGTGCAATAAAGGGGGGTAAGGAATACAAGGGTTCATTTACCTCCAACACCAGTGGTACTGGCCCCCGCTGAAGGCAGGACACAGGTTAGGCTACACACCCAGCCTACCAGGTTGCCATCTTGCTTTAAGAAGATGGCTGGAGGCTGTGCTCTGTGATAAGACTGTCAATAGACTTACACTCCATTCAGCTAGCAAAATATACTCCAGAGGTACGATTTCATTCTATCTTCATTTTGTTGGTAGCAGCTTTAATACTCCATTACTCTCCTTTAATTACTCCCCTATCTCAGATGGATGAAAGTGTTAAAACAATGTGCCAGCTGCCACGGTTTCTCTACCCATCTTGTTCCATCACCATAAACAAACATCGCTGCCTTTTACCAGCAGCTTATAGAAACTGATGCTGAAACATTTTACCTGTCGAAATGATTCTTCCTCCTGATCCTCCAGGACAGAGTTCTCATCAAAATCAATTTCACGATCATACATTTGCATATTATACTCCTTCCAAGACAGTAATCCATCACCATCTTTGTCATAGTCATTGAAGTGTTGCTTGGCTTCTTGTGTAACATAATGTTTAAAAGACTGCTGTATCCAGGAGCTCAGCTCATCTGTGAAAATCATTAAAAAATACTAAAATGTAAAAAATCAGGATCATCTGCACTATAAAAACTGCAAAAGACACCACAGGTCTGCTCAGTCTGGAACAGACTCTGCAAATCAGATGTCAGCATATAGGGAAGAGGTTATTTAAAGCAAAACAATCTGTTTATGCTATGGCTTTCTTTTCCAAGTTAACTGAATGAGAGAATAGATCACAGCTTCAGTTTTACTTTAGTAGTACTATTTCCCCATTGATACCCTTAGGCTAGAGTTACACGGTGGCTTTAATACAGCCTTTATAGGTGCTGCCAGGAAAAGCGTGATACAACTGGGGAATGGCAGGAAAAAATGATTACAGGTAGTGTTCATAGAGCTGCAAAGCAGAGTGCATCACTGAAAACTTCTCTTAGTTCTCAGCTGAGAAAGTGCCCCTGTTGAGCTCACTGGGACCTGGACAAGGGAAGCAGCAGCCTGCCCCTTTTGGTGACTGCTGACAGAAATGTCAGCTTGCAGTGATGCTGTGGCCATGCCTTTCAAATCCAAAGCCAATCAACACTGTCACTCCTTTCAGCTTTTAATTATTCTTTTGTCTTCAGAGCTTTATGGAAATGATGCTGAATATGGTTTAAACACACAGCTCTAAACATAACTTGGTACCCCAAGAAATCATTGTTCCCATCAGTCTTGGGTTTCCTCTGAAAACTCCACCAACTGCCATAAAACTAGATTCACTGCTGTGGCCTTCGTTACCCAAAATAAAATATTGACAGATATTTTCCCTTAAGGCAAAATCAGGCCTTATGTATTTTGGCAATGCTTTTAAGCTACTTATTTTCATAGAAATGTGGTGAAAATAAAGCTTGATATACAGATGAATTCACAAAACACATTAAAGTTGCTTCCTTTAAAGAAGATGGGGAGAACATTGTCCCTCATGTACCTGGAAGGGGTAGACAACTTCCTCTGCATTGCAAGGTTGCATTAGCAATTAGCAATTGCTGCATTAGCATACAGCTAACTCAACTCAACTGCTATCCTGCTCTGAAGAGCCCTGATGACTACTAGAGTACCCCCCCCCAATTCTACTTAAGAAAAATCTTATAGCAATTTTTAGATACCAAAATCTCTTATTGTCCTTCTTGACAGAAGCGTGAAAGTTTCCATACAACTTTACCAGGTTTATTTAAATGTCTTTGAAAAGCAGCAAGAGATTTTTAAAAATACACTCTGCATACTGAATTTCTATTAGCAAAGGAACCAGTTTTGTAACAGAATCTGTGAATTGATTGAGCGTGCAGAGGCGTGCATGCCAGGGCCTGTGCTGAAGCTTGTGCACAAAACCAGCACTGCCTCACAAGAACCTGCAACACGGCTTAAAGATGGACAACATCTAATTTAGAGCATGGTTTTATTCCCAGCATTTAAGGCAAGAGGCACAGCCATCCGAACATGTCATGTCCAGTGCCATTAACCCGAAACACCACTAATGAGAAATTCTCAAGGCATGTTTTACAATACACTGAGAAACAAATGAGCCGAAAAAGCTTCAATACTATAAACTCCTTAGTGTAAAAATGCGTTTCACTGCAAGTTTTCTTTTGGGAAGTGAGGGGAAGGCAAGCTTCCATTGGACTGAGAACAAGATGAGCATGGAGGATGGGTGGAATTCCTACACTTTAAATAGACCTCTTCCCTTACAGCCTTCCCATTGTGAACTGCCTGTTGCTTGTTACAGGGATAAGCTAGCCCACTGAAGTTACGTACTGCCTCACCTCTACCCAGTCAGAGGCTGCAACACTGAAGTAAGAGTGCCGTTGATCAGTTTCAGCATATGAAGTGAAAGACATCAAGAGATGTAGCTGATCTTGTCTTTAAAACCGTATTTTATCCTCTCACCTAGAAAGCTTCCTGCATGTTTAATATCATGTTCATGAAAGATCACTGTTCCAGCGTTTGAACAAGGATTCTACTTGTTCTGTGTGTGTGCACTTGAGAGACTCTGGATTTTTGTCAAAGTCACAGCAAAACACCAAAAATCCATTTTCATAGTGAGTTTTTAAATAAAAAGTGTCAGAACGATGTACTGAAAGGAAGGGCCAGAGTTACTGTGCAGTTCAGGGGTCTGACTGATAAAAACCTGTCTGGGAAGAGACACTTGACACTACACTGTGATGGAATGAATATACGATCCCTCAGTGTCACCAGGTACTGAAACGCATGTACAAATTTCAAACACAGAAATCCACGCGATTCAAAGTGGCTTCAGATGCGCAAGGAGCAGGTACGAGCACAAAGCTGGCACTTTTAACTTGGTATTGCTCTCTGAGCCACACTAACCCAGTCCTGTGTGCTCTCCTGGGCTGCTTTCACCGCCTACGAGAGCAGTGCGAGGGACTGAGGCATCCTCTGTGCATGTATCTGTGCCTACATCCTCTGCCGGTGTTCCCACCGCACTGAGCTGGAGGGCTGTTGGGTGTTTCACGGGGGTTCCCCACAGCACAGCTGTCACCGGCTGTGTCACGGGCACACCGTGTCTTTTCCTCCTGAGGGCACCGGGCCAGACACGGAGCGCGGACAAAGCCCGGTCCCGGCCCGGTTCAACCCCGCCATGTGCCGCCCGGGGCCGCCGTTACCCTTGCTGAGGAGGCCGTCCCCATCCGAGTCGATCTTCTTCACAATGGCCCTCAGCCGCCGCTGCTGCTCTTCCGGGCTGAGCCGCGCGTACTCGTCCGCCTCGTCCTGCGGCAGAGGAACCGCGCGTCACCGCGGGCCCTGCCCGCCCCAAGGCCCGCCCCAAGGCCTCCTGCGCCCGCTCCCGCCGCCCGCCCGCCCTCCCGCGGGCCGGGCCCCCACCTGTCCGCCGAGCAGCGCCTCCCGGTCGTAGTCGGCGCGGTGCTGTTCGTGCGCCGCGGCCAGGGCCGGAGCCAGGCCCAGCGCCAGCACCAGCACCACCGGCCGCAGCCGCATCTCGCTCGCCGAGCAGGGGACCCGCGGCGAGGGGCGGGGAGAGGGGCCGCGGAGGGCGGGCCCCGGGTGCCGCCTGAGCGACACGGAGCGGGAACGTGCCGCTCGGTGAGGAGCGGGGGGTCGTGCGCCCCTCGGTCCCAGCCTGGCGTGCTCTGTACCTCAGCGGGAGGTACCAGCCCCTGCCGGCGCGTACGGATCACTTCCCTGCTTCAGGGCCTCCGTGCAGCCTGGCAGCCCCGAGTGACTGTCACCAGGACTTCAGGCAAGCACCGAGGAACCCGGCACGAGGGAGGATGCGCAGGAACGAGCGGTGTAAAAGCTTTATGCCGAAAAGGAACACACGTTTCTCTTGCTTGTGGCCCCAACTCGCAAATACCGCTTACAAGGGAGAGCTGAAGGGAAGCACTGCTTTGTGAGAGGGTGGATCAATGCAAACGTTCGTAAGTGTTCAGCGCACATAACAGAGAAGAAAGCAGTAAAACAAATTCAGCCTCATTGACCACACAGACAAACTAAAGATACATCAAGTAAATGAGCAGGGGCCTCCCCAGGAGCTGTCATGTGAAACTGGGATTGCTCTGATCCTGAGCCCAACAAGGTCAAATTAATCAACCCTGTGTGATTAACTGAGATTTATGTGAGACTGCTGCTAGATTTGTTATTTCTCTGTCCAATATTCGTGTATTGCTGGAACTCCCCTTTCAAATAGCAAGAAGGGAGATTACCCCACCTGCATTTCCAGAAACACAATTGTTGCCAGGTTTAAGCAGAGCCCTCAGTTAATGGAGGTTGTCTGCTAGGCTGTCCTGTCTCTTCCTTGGCGATAGCGATGTTCTGCTCCCCAGTTAACCTCAAATTCTATTAACTGTGAAGAGTTACGAATGTTCGTTTTGAGGATCTGAGAGTAAAATATTGCCATAAATCAGTAAATGTGTTATTGCAATTTCCTGCCCTAATAAGAAATGGCTTTCTATTAAAAATCTAATACTGAAGTCTAATATTTTTTATTGGTTTAAATGTCAAATTTCCTATCAGTATGTATATAAATCACACGCACAAAATGTGAATAAGATCATACTAGTTGAGCATGTTTAGACAAAGCAATTCTATAAGCACTCAAAACAGAAGTAAGATTTGACTCGTTTCTGAAGTAGTGCTGAAGATGCTTTGTCTTCTTTACTAATGCATTACCAACACCCCAAAAGCCCCCTTTCCTGCACACCTCAAGGGTTGACAAGTGTATTAGATTATACATTTCAGTGCCTAAACAACTGTAATAGCCTCCAAATGACAGATTCAATGTAGATGTGCAAAGAGCAATTTTATTAACAATATGTTCATATGCCAAGATGACTGAAGAGAGAAGGAAGAGGAAATACAAACAACTGGGACAATAAATCCAGCAAAACCAAAAGGTCATTGTATCCTGCATATAAGGAAAAAAATCAGAAGCTTGGCAAAAGGGAAAGCATAGGAAATCATCTTCTTCTCTTGGTGGTAAGCCTGTGTCCAAATACAATCTAGACACTTCCCAGCACACAATGCGTCAGTCAGATAGTAAACTTTAAGATCATTTTGGTATGGGTGCAGGAAAAAAAAACAATAAACCAAAGGCTCTCATGTCTGTTCTGTATTTTTAACCGAGTGCACAGCAAATGCATCGCTATTGTAACTTGTGAGAGTATGAGTGAAGCTATTTTTAAATCAGAATATGAGTCATACTATATACTATATATACTATATACTTCTTTATGTGCTGAACTTTCTGACTTCACGAAACATCCCCCCTTCCCTCACCAAAAGGATGACATTTTTGTATGACAAATCGCATACAGCCTTGCAGACATCTCGTTGGAGCTGTTCTTTCAGTTGACTCACAAAGGAGTCAATGTTAGAAGGTCATGCTCAAAACAACTTCTTCTCCATGAGGCCTGCAAATGTAAATCTGTTCCTGGGAAACTGTGAACATGAGAGCAGTTGTCCAGCAGCACAAACAGCAGTTCCTTAACAGTTATTTCTAGGAAGGGAAGTTGTCTGTCTGGTCTTTACTATAACTTTTTGACATTTCTACATGTTAGCTGCCTGCCTTGGATAACCCTTTATTTACTTTAATGCACGTCATTTATACACTTGAAGAATAAATGGATTTACAGTAGTTTTACTTAGATAGGCTTCCATTTTGATACATTCTCCTCAGTTTGCTGTTATCACATGTAACCATTTTAAGCTGCTACATTAACAGTTACGTGCATCTAAGACCTAGATGCAAAGATTATCCTTTCTTCTTCTGTTCTAGACATGGTTGGATTTTGGAATGTGGATTTAAGTAAGGGAAAAACTTGAAATCGGATTCAAATACCTCTGTTAACTTCAAAGTGGCAGTCATTTCATTTGGTAGTAACAAGATACAGCTTTCTGGGTCTTCTAATGAAGTGCTTCGTAACACCTTGCACAAAGTATCCTGAGGTGTTTTAGACTCTGCAGACATTACAGACCTGTTTTTCTACTTCTTTGCCCTTAGTGCAGTTATTAGCATCTGAGGAAATAGGTTATAAAGTGACACTTCTCTGATGTGGTATCTGATGAGGCATTGAAGCGGAACAGCAGGATTTGATGCACGGCCCAGGCCCACAGTGCTGGGCTCAGCCGCACACCAAGGAGGGGGTTATGGAAACTCGGACAACTGCCCCATCAACAGTGAGCAAGTGACAGTGCAAGGGGGTTGGATGGGACCTCCAGGGGCCACCTGGCTCTGCTCTGCTCTGCACCACAGCCGAGTCCATGCCGTGCCTGGAGACTTCAGCTGAAGCATGTACCGGAGCTCAAGCCATCTATTTCAATCTTTTAGTGTTTAGAGATGGCAATCTAAATTGTCCCGCTTACAGTTCAGGCCTCCTTACTTCCTATCATTCCTGTCACACTGAGGGAAATGGATTATTCTCTTGCTCCTCACAGCCCCACTTATCACTCTTACCGCATCCCCTTTTTGTTTTCTTTGGCTAGATAGGTTCAACTTGCCCAGTATTTCCTCACAAATCATGTTTTCCAGGCCTCCAGTCCCATGGTAAGGGCTGTCCTCTCCACGTGAGACCCATCCTTCCCCAAGGCCATTGCCCAAGCTGGATGCAATGCCAGTGTTAAGTGTTTTGCTATTGCCTGCGCAGACACCCAGTGTGTTGTACACAGTAATTTCCTTGCTCGCACACAGCCCATGCTCCTTCCACCTTTTCCCCATCTCCCCGCTGATGGGTAAGGGGCTGGACGCCAAGGTGCCGACCGCCAGCCCGGGCGGCCCGAGCTGACGGGGCAGCCCCAAGCCCGCAGCACGGCCCGGACACCCACAGACACCTCCGGTACCGGCTCCGGGCCCGCTCCTGCCCCTCACGGCGGGCGGGCACGGTGCTGGCGATGCGCTACCGGGCGCGGGCGGCGCATGCGCGGCTGGCGGGGCCGGGCAGCGGAGCGCGGGGGGGGTTAGGAGCGCGGCGGCGGGCGGGCGCTGGCGGCGGGATGCGATGACATCACCGCGGCGGGACGCGCGCGGGCGGGACGGTGCGGCGCGGCGGAGAGCGTGAGTGGCCGCTCCGCGAGGCCCGGCGCGGGGGAGGGGCAGGGCGGTGCGGGCGCGGCGGCGGGGCAAGATGGCGGCGGGCCAGCCCTCCCCCCTCCTCCGCCCTGAGGAGAGCCCGAGGGGGGGTGCGGGCCCTCGGCCTGCCCTGCTCCGCTGCGGCAGAGAGCGGGGCTGGCGGGTGCGGGTTAGGCCTTGCCGCGTGGGGGGGGCTTGGCCGGCGCCTCAGCCTCACTGCGAAGGGGGCCGGTCCCGCCCCGGTAAGTGTGCTCCTGTCAGTGCTGCACGGCCCGCCGTCTGTGAGGAAACTCGGAGCCGAGCGGTGTGAGGGAGGGTCCGCGCCTTGTACACCTTGTTGTTACGTGGGGGCCCCTCCAGGAATGTGCCGTGGAAGCTGTGTGTGTGGAAGGGAGAGCAGGCATGCCGAGAAAGCCCCCGTAAACTTAAACCCGCCAGGAGGTGTAAAACAATTTGCATTCGGGAAGCTGCTAATCGCGTTCCTGTCTTGAACCTGCGGTCCTGCTTTCCTTGTCGGATTGGAAATCATGGTTAGAAGAGTTGACAGGACAGGAGGTGTTGCAGCACACCCAGGGGCTGCCTTCTCTACATGTTCTAAATGCAAATTTCTATTTCTGAATTACTGCCGAATCCACTGCAGTGCCGGGCAAATGCTTGGACCCTCAGGTGTTTTCCCTCAAATTAGTAGGGAAATACTTGGGTCCTCACATTTTTTCCCTCATATTAGAGAAATCCTTGGGCCCTCAGACTTTTTCCCTCAGATTCTTCGGGAGATACTTGAGCTCTCAGGGTTTTCCTCAAATAAGTATGTCGATTTGATGAGCTTTTATTGCACCTTGATTATAACCATGTCAATGCAGTGAGCAAAAGCAGTTTTCTAAGATACCTCAGTGTTCAAAAGCTCCTCAGGCCAGGCCTGTGCTGATGTCTGAAGCAATGCTCAAATACAGCCTTTGTTTTCAAGCAGGTGCAGAATGTTGAAGTTTTCGCAAGGTCAGTTGGTTGTCTTAAGGCACAGAAGCAAGCGCAAACCTTAATGACTGCCTGTCTGTTAACTGTGTAGGTTTTGGCTAGTTACTTTTGGAAAAATCAGCAAGGTATGAGGAGTTAAAGGTGTAATATGAGAACAAGTGAACAGCCCACTTAAAGCGGTGTCGTTAATGATAAAGACCCACAAAATAGTGTTTTGGGTCTGGTTAATCTTGTTCAGTTACTTGATTTCTGATAACTTAGAAGTGTCTAATTTCTGATTAGTGTCCAGTTCTTCAGAAGGATAAGAACTGTTACAGGGGAGTGTTTGCACTCTAACCAGTAGTTGCCTGTAATTTATTTCAACCTCATAGCCAAGGGTTTAGTTTTCTGTCAGAATTGTTATCCCTTTTCTGGGTATTCTTGATAACCCTATAAATATTTAGTCCCATGCACTTCTGCATTTGTGGCAGTGGTTCTCTGGTTCCGAACTGGATAAAACTACTCACTTTCTCAGAGCTGACTTCTACAGGAACCCTCATATCTTTTTTAATTGACAACAGAAGTTTTCCATTTTATTTTGCTTTACCTCTATTTATACTGATTTCTTACGATGTCTATGATTCATTTTTCTTTTTGAACTAATAACCAACTTGCCCAGTCCTCTATCACAGGATAGATTGTTCCGCTTGCCTTTCACTGTTCTAGAGCTGCCCATGCAATGATTTGTTTAAAAGTTTTAATGTCCTTTGGACTGTTTACTGTCTTACTATACACACACTTACATTTTTCTGTAGACCTCGTAGCAGCCTTCCAGTATCTGAAGAGGGCCTATAAGGATGCTGGGGAGGGACTCTTCATTAGGGACTGTAGTGATAGGACAAGGGGTAATGGGTTAAAACTTAAACAGGGGAAGTTTAGATTGGATATAAGGAGGAAGTTCTTTACTGTAAGGGTGGTGAGGCACTGGAATGGGTTGCCCAAGGAAGCTGTGAATGCTCCATCCCTGGCAGTGTTCAAGGCCAGGTTGGACAGAGCCTTGGGTGACATGGTTTAGTGTGAGGTGTCCCTGCCCGTGGCAGGGAGGTTGGAACTGAATAATCTTAAAGTCCTTTCCAACCCTAACTATTCCATGATTCTGTCATTCTGTTTTCTTCTTGGGCCCTTGGCTACTTTTAACAAGGAGCCATGAAAACACTTTACAAATACAGTTATCCTCTGAAAACCTTACTTTGGTCATCTGATGTCTGTAACATAAACGCTGCTTAAAAGCTTAAATTAATTTTAGAAGTGGTTTAAGTGAAACTAATGGATTGCATTTGTTTTGACACAGGTATGAAAACTCAATGGGGTCATCTAAAAACGTAATAAATGAGCCTGTTGATGTGGAGGAAGGCTATAATATGATGGTAAGACAAAAATCTGCTATTTAAGGCTAAACAAATTTCTAGTCACTCCTTTTGCCTAACAGATAATTGTATCAAGAGCACCTAGAAGAAGGTAACTTCTTTGGATAGGTAAGTAGCAAATATGAGGTTTTCAGGTTGAGGAAGTGGTCAAAATCCTATGTATCAGCATCACTCATACGAAGGAGTGTATTAAAGCTTGCTCTTGTCAAATGTAAAGATATATGTTGATACCCATTGTGGTCTTTGGCACAATAGTTTGTGCTTCTCTGAGTCTGTGTACTTCATTACTGCCGTCCTGTTAATACTTACTTTAAGGGGTTGAGGTTTTCTTTTGACTGCTGTCGAAGTTATGGAGACTAGAACTTTCAGGCTCTAGTTTCATGGTACAAAGTACTTGTAAATGTCATGTTGAGATACTTCTGCTTTCCTTATAAGCCTTTCTGGCTTGTAAGAAAACAAAAGTAATTTAAAAAGTCAGTTTGGTGTGGACTAATGCAAAGTTTTACATTTGTGTGGGAGTAATGATCTCCAGAAATAAGGCAGAAAACAGCGTCTTGGCAGCAGCTGTGCATAAAGGAACCTTGGGATTACAAAAGGTCGTATGTGCAACAAAAGAAATTTTGCTTTTATATTAAGAAGAGTTGGGTCTGCTCTGACCATTGGAATGTGGGCTTAAGGACTGGACTTGCAGAGGTCTCTTTCAGGCTTTGTTATTCTGTGACTGTGTCAATCATGCTAGCTTATATGTGATATATCATGGTATAGCTTATGGTTGTATCATAAGTGATGCACAGGTAATACCATATTGCAAAAAAAGTCCCCGTGCATGATTTTGAGATTATTAAATGGAAGTATCATCTTTAAGATGTGAATAACTTGTCTGCAGTGTTCTGCATTGATAAAGTCTTCACTGAAGTATTTGTATCTGCTTTTGGATGTTGTATTTCAAAGACAGATGGGAATCAGTTGGAGACAATCTGGAAGAGAAAACTGTAAGTGCTCGGATTCAGAAAACTTGAAATCTGAGCCATGGGAAACATGAGAAAAAAGATTAAAGGAATAGGAATAGTAAGCCTGGAGGATAGGAAAGCCAGTGAAGGGTGCAGTGGAACATAACAGTTTGAAAAATACCAAATTAAAATGACTGAGTGATTTTCAGGTCCTCTGTGTATGGCAAGACTGTGTGGGCTTATGCTGTAGGAAAGCCATAGTTAAGTATTACATAGATTGTGCCAAGTGAACACTGGCTGCTGGGGGAGGATTTGAAAGAAAAGATGCAATACATAAGGAATGATTTGTTTATTTGCTTATTTCATTCTTAGCAGTTGGGAATGCCACAGATCAGTTTTATTTCCAGCTAAGGTGTTTGGGTCTGTTTTGAGAATGCAAAAATAAACTGATGCAAAATGCAGCCTGAACATTCTTCTTTTGGTTTCAGACAGACACATTTCAGGGGCGATTAATTTAAAATGATTTGACTGTGTTCTCAAGTCAGCCACCACAAGGATTTATACTGGGAGTCTGTACTGTAGTTTAAAGGGATTTTAAGCAGTTATGTCACATTTGTGGATGTTTAAGTCTTAGATTGACGATGGAAAGTGTATTATTAAGCAACAAGTGGTTAAAAACCCAAACCAAACTTGATGCAGCAGAAATGGTTTCTCTTACTAAAAATTCCTATTGAAATAGGCAATTAATTATATAGAATTAGGATAGACTAGAACCAGTGTAGCAGAACTCCTGTTTTTTTGTGTGCCTTCCTTAGGTTTCTTTGGGCCAAAAAATACATAATTTGCTTTATTTATTTCATCAGGTTTTCCAAAAGTTCGCTTACATAGCAGTGCTGGTTTTAACTTTGTTTTCCTTTTATTACATGGTGATATCTCAAGGTAGGTCTGTGGAGCACTAGATGGCACACTGTGGCTTTGAAAGAAGCAATTGAGGACATCTGGAAGAGAGAAACCCAAGTTAAACACTGTTAGATAAGCACTGAAGTAAAAGCAGTTTCTCATTTGTGTTTCTCATTTGCATTTCCTCTCACCTTAATGGAGTATAGCCACTGCTCTGCTATATTCATTTTTACTGTATTTTTTTTTCTAAAGATGTATTATGAAAGAAAGTGGTTGCAGGCTTGAGTCATATGATGGTGAAAATAAATCGGTCTGTTGGTGCCTAAAAGAGTGTTTAGATTTATGTAACTTCTTTGGGGTTAAGGTTGTCAGTATTTAAAGAGAACTTGGTCAGCAGTTTTGTGCTATCATGGTACGTTAATTTAACATTACAGTATACAGTTTGGCTTTGTTTCAGATTATTTTCAGAGGAATAACTTGATACACTGTAGAAGAGGCAAGATTTTATCTAATTGACATCTGTCGGTGGATACAAGTATTTCTTAATATATTTGGTTTCAGATGTCTTTTGATGGTGTATTTTGCAAGTGCAGAGAAGCATGTTCATTAGGTAAATGAAATTCATCCTCAGTGCCTCGCTGTTTCTGAACAGCTGCAGCTTTCTAGTAGTAACAGCTAACTTTAGTAGGCAGAAAATACTCTTTAGGTTGTTGTCTTCTCTGAAAGCGAGGTGGTTTTTTTATGCATGTTTCAGATGGTTCTGATAAATCTCATACCTTTCTCTAGGCTCTCCCAGTCAGCCAACACGTATTTTGGTCTCGTGCAGCTTTTATCTTGAATAAATAGTTTAACACAAGGTATTGAAAACATTTGAGATGTGTACTGTGATGTCCCCAGTGAAGCAGCACTGACAATCAGTTAAATGAAGGTTGCAAATGTGTGGTGTGGACATACCCATACTGAGGGCTGGGTAGTAACTGTCATATCATGTTGAGGAGTCAGTCTACTTATTGTGCAGAAAAATGGTTGTGAAAATGCGTATGTACACCTGGTTTAAATATTTGAGGAATACTCAGTACCTGTGCAGCCCAGCTTGAATGGTTTAACCTCATATTGGGTGAAATTAGTATATATATAACCAAAAACTTGTATATATACTTTTCTCATCCGTGTCTTTCTTGTTTTCAGGCTTCTTTCCAACGTTCTAATAGCCATGACAAAGTGAGAAAAATAGTTGCAGAAGAGGGACGTACAGCAAGGAACCTAATTGCATGGAGTGTTCCACTGGAAAACAAAGAAGATGATGGTGCGTATTAACAGTCTTACGCAAGATTTATCCACTTCCATCCCTTTGTCCACTGGAGTTGCTCACCTAGAAGCATGTTTCTTACATAGGATTTCTCTGTTAAAAACCCAAATGGTTATGTTTAGTGTACATAGTATAGTTTTAAAGCTTTTTTCCAAATCCACCCTGCACTTGACAGGTCACTTTATAAAACCTTCACAATGACAGATTAAAAACTGGTTTCATTTTGTCTTTAAACAGCATCTAGGTCTGCTCTCTTTTGCTGATACTATCAAGATACTTGTGCAATATAATAATGTTGTCTTAAACGGATCTCTTGTAATTTAGGAATTCAGAAATGCAGGAGTAGAACAATCGAACAAGTTGGTCTCTACACTCTAAAACAAATTTAGAAGTTTCTTTTGGTATCGCTTCAGTCTTCAGTAAACATCTGTGAAGAACCTTTAAGGAAGGGGATATGTGGAGGCAGTTTTCCATAATGCAAGTCCTCAGAACAGTTTTTTTACTGTAGTAATAGTCTCTTGTGGTATGATGACTTCAGGAGCCAGGAACTGACTTTAATTTTTATACTGCTCAAGCTGTTCCAGATGTCAGAATGCTGCTTTTGAGAACTTCATCTCAGGTATTTTTGTAGCTCACACGTCCTGTGCAGGTGCTGCTGCTTTTGGGGCTTATGCAGGAGTGTCTAAAAGGAAATGTTTTCTGCTGTGAAGGTGGTTGAACACTGGAACAAGTTTCCTAGAGAAACTGGGGGCAGTCTTTGTCCTTGGAGATGCTCAAAGCCTGACTGGACATGGTCCTGGGCAGCCTGCTCTAGCTGACCCTGTGTTCAGCAGGGAGGTCAGACTAGCTGGTTTCTAGAGGCTCCTTCCAACCTCAGCTGTTTTGTGATTCTGCCAGTGGAAAAGATATTTGTATAAAAAGTAACATCTAAGTTACAAGATAATTAACCCTATGTCTGAAGCAAACTGACACAAAGTTTAAGCTGTCTTTGGCTCGCTTTATACATTAAGGTGTATTTGTGATTTTTTTTCTTTTTTAGAGCTGGAAAGTCTAAAGTCACAGAAGATAAGAGTTGCTGAAAACCTGTGTAGGTGTTTGTCTGTGGATGTTTGTATAGGTTTCATTAAGGAAATTGGATTCAGTTCAGAAGGCATAGCTGTATCTCTTTTGAACAGTGACAACAGAATGACACTTAACTTAGTTTGTCAGCTAAGCATCCTAAACATTTGCAAACTTTGGCTTCAGGTTCTGACCCTTTCACCTGAGCATTGTCCCAGTTATCTTAGTAGATTTTTTATTTTTAGTACCACTAACTGGTCAGCAGAAAACCATGCACTCTTAATCTTTGTTAGCTACATGGACAAGGAGAAAATGGAACTGATTTAAGCCTTGAGCATAATGTGACCACATAGAATGCATAGCTTCTGGCTGCATTGTATGCAACAGCTATTCAGTTTATTATCATGGCTATATGTTTTCTTCAGGTGGGCCAGTTCTGTGTTCTTTTGGAAGCTTCATTTCTGTCTGTCTCCAGAAGATGCGTTTGTTTATTTGCTGGTCTCACATCTGCCTGTGTTCCTGAATACGTTAAATCCAGTAATACTATTGGACTGGACACATCATTTAAGCAGAATAGGATTAGGAGCCCAAAGTATTTCTGGGTCCTGAATTAACACTTTTTGGGAAGGTGATAATAGGAGTATCTGCAGAGGGAATATGGAGCATATTTCTACCAGGTTTTAGCTACCTGTGAGTTGATTCAGTTTCTGTTTAGTACTACCTTGCTTGTCATATTCTTTTAGAAACTTCCAAGTAGGACTTTTTCTTTAAAACAGAGTGTATGTGAGTTGTAGATGAATGTTTGCTCTAACATTTTCTTCCAAAACATAATGAACGTAGAAGTATGTTCATTTCCTTCTTGTAGTTGTAGCAGTACCATGGTAATTTTTAAACTTTGTCACTGGTGCTTTCTTTTTAAAATCCCTTCATTAAATCATAGTCTGATGGTTTTGCACAATACAAAGGATTGGCTGATAATTGCCTGATGGAAAATTCCCCTGTGGAAAGGAGCTTGTGGCTAATCAGAGTCTGGCAGAGCCAAATCCTTTATCTCTTGACCCTTGTCTTGGCATAGAGGGTATGTATATCGATGTCAGTGAGCTCTGATTCATTTTCTGCTGATCTTTCAATATGGATTTTGTCCCTGAGGAATGATACAGCAATATTACAAATTAGAACAGTTCCAACTTGAGGGGTTGTGTAAATCGGGCCAAAAGTTCAGGTTGCCAGGAGCCAATCCTGCAGCTCTTCTGTACAGAGCAGAATTTAGTCTTTGGGCAGTTTCTTCTGCTCGTAATGTTCTGAGACATTCATTGCTTTGGCAGTAACAGGCTGTGAATTAACATTTCCTATTAGACGCTGTTCTTCATTAGGAGATTTATTTTTTCCCCTGCAGAAATAGCGAGGGTATGGACATTAGCTATTGCTGGTGGTAATGTTATAGAGGGTTGACAAATTAAAAAACAAATGGATTGGCTATTTCAGTTTGTATCCTTTGTTTTTCTATGTCCTTTAAAAATGATGTGCTTTGTGTGCTTGTTTCCTTCTTACCCATTCAACTGTTCCTCGGAAAGTGTGTGTATTTTATATAGAGGGCATGGGTAAAAGAGCAATAATGAAAATAATTATAATCAAAGCCATATAATTGCTTAATAGAAATATATATAGCTCCTGTCAGTAAGAAATATTGCCTTAGAAAGGAGAGAGTTTTCTGGAGTGGTGGGTGGCACTTCTGTTTTGGAGCAGCATGCACCCTTGTTGTGTCAGTTCTGAAACTCTAGTTATGAATACAGATCAACGACATGAGAAAATCCAAAATGTGGTAACTGTTAACACATTCCAACTATTGAAATGGAAATCCTCCTTCACAGAATTCAGTAACATGCAGCAGATTTGGTTGGGTAACTAATGAACAGTGCAGTTGACTTTGTGTCCTAGGAGGCGAGTCTTACAACTGTGAAAAATTCACTGGTCTGATAGTCTGTTTAAATTTGCAGAGTTAAATTTGCATTCCAAACCTGTGGCTACCAATCACTTGATGCAGTCACCTGGATCTTGCTCACCTTGGAAAGCTGTGATCATTCTAATAGAGGATTTCAGATTTTTTTTCTTTGTGATTATTTTCTATGCCTAGCATGGAATTTGAGGCACTGCATGCAAATAAGCACTGCCCACAGATTTTATCACAAAATCTTAAGATACAGTACCAGCGACAGCTCAGACATTGCAGAGGTTTGACATTAAGTGTTAATGCAAGGTAAAAGGTACCTTCAGAACTTTGAATGTGTGAAAAAATTGGAAAATCTTATAACTGTTCCCTTCTTATTCCCTATTTGTTTAAAATCATTTGGGCTCTCGCTATACAGAATTCATTTGTAGATTAAGCATTTCAGGGTAAGGAAACATTTCATTGATGAGGGGCATGTGGCACTTTGGGGAGCCTGCAGTATAATCCACTGCTTTAGCAAGAGCCTGATGGTCTCACTAGGTTAATGATGTAGTAAATTTCATCATCTTTTGCAGTAGGTGATGAAAGTCATGAAACTTGGCTCTCTTTGGCCACATAAGAAAGTTGTAATTGTCATGTCTGAAAACATGGTGTGTCGGCCCTAGCAGCCCTGGATCTGATTCTAACTGGTAAGATACAGCGTAAAGGGAAGGGTATTCTTTAAAGCTCATAAGATTCAAACCTTGAATTTCACTGCAGTGAATGAGGATCCAGTCTGATGCTGGTAGGTGAATACAGGCCATTATATTCTGGATGTGACAGTGATTTGGAAAAGTAATTTTGTGCAAAATATATTGCTGTAATTCAATCAGGAGGTGGAAAAATGTGGGGAATTTTGGTTATATCCATGCTTGAAAGCAGTCATTTCTCCATATCTGTAGCATTGTCTGGTTAGAAAAACCGAATCTATTACCTCTGTACAAACCTTTAAAAAGATATGGTTGATAATAATAGAAACTTCAATATGCTTCCTTAATTAAGAGGTCATAAATAATCAGTCTCATCTGGTTGCTCTCTCCAGGCAGATGCCTCTGCCTTACTTTAAATGAGGTTCAGGCAACCAGGTCTTATCCAGTCCTTGGTTTTGTCAAAAGATTTAAGATGGACAACTGCACCAGCTGGGCTGGCAAGATAGCTTCTGGAGTGGTTGTATAAAGATAGCTGGACTGGTTGTAGGCAGCAGTGGCACTGTAATGTATCTGACTGTCTCACAGGCTTTATAGATCACGTGGAAAAAGAGAGGTGACAGAGTGAGTCTCTCACACTGTGTATAAGGACTGGAGGAAAACAACAGAATGCTTACCCAGTTGTGTCCTCAGATTCACTCAAGGAGAAGAAATGTAATTGAAAATTGCTGTCATTCCTGCTGAAACAACAGATGCAGTTGATCGCTGCCACAGTGAGAACAGAAATGGGGGCTGCTCTGAATTACTAAATTTAAAGGCAGTTCTCCCATACCAGTACAACTGTCCAAAAGAGAGAGATGAGAGGGGTGATTTTTGAGATTGCTCCTATAAAAGGTAGCTTTTGAAAACAGTTTATCAGAGTGGATTGGTTATTGGGTTTTTTTGAGATACTAGCACCTTAGCTTTTTGTGACTGGAAGTCTTCACAAATCATAAGCCCTGTGTGCTTCATGTTTAATTCTCAGACAGAGAGGAAATGGACTTCTAGTGTAAAATACGACTGTAGCTCCCTGAATGCTGCAAAACTTTGCTACTTTATATATTTCACATTGGCAACTTAATAGGTAATGAGATAATCATCTTTGGTCTCTATTGTTCTTTCCTTCAAATTCAGGAAATTCCTACCACATAGTGCCCTTCATCTGTCACCGAGCTCCTCCACATCTCGTAGCAGCGCTCGTATTGTATAGTTACCTACCAGTAGTCGCTGCACATACGCATAACCATTGAGGAGTGCTCTTGCCTTGTCACTACTTGTGAATATAAAAGGGTAAAAGCAGAAAGGAAGATTTCTTCCAATAGGCAGGGGCACTTACTTGAAGAAAAAGAATAATAAAACTTGGAAATGTGGCTGCTGCTGAAATACAAAGCTTTCTGGCAAATACACCTAAAAAAATTAGTCCTTGCCAGACGCTGTTTGCTTTCAGGTTTGCAAAACCTGCTGTCTACGTAAGTTTTGTTTTCTCTGAATGTCTGCCTAACGTAGGAAGTGCCTGAAAACTTTCTTTTGTCTTCACAAGGGACTTGTTCGGACACTTCCCAGTTCTTACATGATACGTTAGTATTTTGGGGTTCGTAGAATCTAAAGAGACTGCAACTTTTTTGTGTGTTCATCTGCCCTTTTTTAACGTATCCATCTTTGCTTGTAAGCCTTTTTACTGTGCAAGCTCTCAGTGCTGTTGCATTCCAGACCTCATCTTTGCAGAATCTAAATCATGTCAGAAGAGAGACTTTGGTGATTGAAATCTTTCTGTTATCCGAAATCTGACATGGAACTGATCCATAGTTTAAGCTTTTTAGTGAATAGGAAGTTTATATACACACAGTAGCTCCATCATTTTTTTCCCCTGAATGCTGCTAAATTGAGTTCAGTATATTAATTTGTACCTGTTGTTTTGGTGAATGCAGCATTTCAGAAATGAATTACCAAGCAAATAAGTTTTAATTTGTTTTCAAATTATAAGCCGTGTTCCCTGGAATAGCCAGTGATGCAAACCAGCTGTACAAACCAGCTGTACCACTGCTTGATTAAGACAGGTTTACAGCTGCTTTACATAACCAGAGCAGTGTAAAACAGCTGGATTGTGTTAGGGAATTTGGCCTGAGAACTGTTAAAAACTCAACTGGACACTTCTGAAATTCAAGAATGATCTCCATGGTCTAGGAAGGAACTATATTCAAGTAATGCATTTATTTGCTTGGGCTTCATCCAGCTAAATAATCTTGAAACCTTTACTTAGATGCAATCTGTGCTAGAGAGCTCTTGCTATAGTTAGTATTTTGTCTTAACCTGCTTACATATTTGATAATTGGATCCTGTGATTTTCATGTGCAAGTTACATACAAAGTTGGAGGATTGAAACGTTGAATAAAAAAAATTACATATATAATTATATATATAAAATTATATATAATTTATACATATATATCTATATTAAATTACCCCTGAGCAAATCTCAAAGATTAAATGCAGACATGTCAGGTAGATCTAGGCTAACACAAATTTATCTATGCAAAGATAACTCTTAATCACTTAAGAAATTGCCACCATGACAACCCTGAGACCTGACATCATCCTTTCTGACTGTGGGAATTTTGACTCCTTTTGGAAGCACAGTTGCTGAAGTCACTTCATATAAGCAGTGGAGGGAGACAGGTACATTTGAGAAGGCATTTCAGATCTTAAGGGGACTGACTCATGCTCAGTGAATGTTTTTCTCTCTTTGGCTACCTAAATGTAAGTGAACTAAATCCATTCCCAAGTTCTGTTTTTCCCCATTTTCAAAGCCATTCAAGAGCAGACTTTTTTTAGAATCTAGGTAGAAAACTCGTATCATATTTGACATGTAGATTGTAATGATACAGTTTTCAGAGGCACTGAGCACTTAAAGGCAAGTTTTCCTGCTTCAATGAAGTTTTGCCTTTCTTTGTAATTCTCTTAATTTTCTGTGTGTTTTGTGGCATTTTCCACATTCTGAACTGTGACATATATTTGAAATATATAATTTTACAAACCTCTTAACTCATAAATAGTGCTCATATCAGTACATTGCAGGATGAGGTCTGTGCAGTTTAGAATGCTCTATCCAGTTACAGTCATTTTTGTTGATCCAGACAATTGTTTCTGCTACAGGAAAATCAAAATGGCAAGCTGGTGGGAAGACAAAGAGAGTGACTCAAGGCACACACAAGGCTGCGAAACAGGTATCTGCTCATTTGGAATGAGATTTACTGCATAAAAATGCTTTGTGATATCAGTGATACATTATTGGCTAAATAATACATACATAAAACTGTGCATACATAGTATTTTTAAAGCATGCAAGTTTCAAGGTCAAGTATTCAGAAGTTTAAAAATGCCAGAATTTAGGTTATCTTCCTCAGCCTTTACTTACGGGACTTCCTAACCTCTCGATGTGTGTCTGTTTTCTGTTGTGGGAGAGAATTTCAAGTTCCGTAAGGACAGTGTCATCGGGCCAAGTGTTTATGTGGTATTTCCATCTAAATAGACATTCTTCAGAGCCCTAAGGAATACCTTGTACTGCGGATGGACAGTCAGTCTCTTAAGGAGACACATCCCCATATAGGTGACTAAGCTGGAGGTACAGCATCAACAGATACGTAACACTGAGGTGGCATAACAGTACTTCTGAGTAGGCACATAGTGATTCCTGACTGTGCCAGCATTTGTGAAGACAGTTGAATGTTCTCCCTCTGCTTCCATCACATTTAGCATGTTGGCAGTCCTCTGCATCTGTGAGCAAAGCAGTACTAGATCAGTCTGTCTGCGTATTAACACTAAAAATTGGAACAGATTTGTTGTAGGTAAAGCTGTTAAATTACAACTTAATCCAGAATGAGGATGCTTTCAGACTGGGTGTAAGTAGGAGCAACTTGATTCATTGTCACAGCACTTGCATTGGGTTGAATTGAGCTTGCAATGTTAACAATATGGTGAGTGGAAATCTTAGTACAAGTATTTGTCTGCAGTGTGAAAGCTTCCTTTTGTAACTCATTTGATACTTGCTGACATCTCCTCTGCAGGGCAGCCACAACGTGTCAAGCAAAGGGCTGGCCACATCAGCATTTTCCTAGTGTTAATGCTCATATAGTGGAATGAGGGATTTAAAGCAATACTCATCTGTAATGTCTTGGTAATAGAATTTAACTGTGATGGAATATTGCTGGTGTGATTATTAGTAAAATGTTATTTTCATATCTGGATGCACATACTTGTTAGAGTAAGTAATGCAGAATATGTAATTAGAAAATGTAGCTTTCCAGTGTGCCTAGAGGCAGCGTATCTTGTACTGTTGTACAGTGTGAATGTTGGGTTATGGACGTCAAAGAAACAAATCTAGTTCTACACAGCTGCTGCCTGTATTTAAGATCAGAAAGTGTGTTTTAAAACCTCAGGCCAGTGGGTGATGTAGTCTTCTTCAGTGAAGAGCTCCTGGTTGACAAAAATCTGAGTATGTTGAAAAAAATGTGTGTTGCACAGAAACCCAACCCCTTCCCTGCTTGTGTTTGTTGTTTTCCATTTTATCTTGTTTTCTCAGAGCACTACCGTAGACTGTAAATTAACAGCAGCAGCAGCTGGAGATAAAAACTTTGACAAAAGCCCAACAAAAACAAGACAGCCTCGAAAAGTTGATCTGCGAGCTCGATACTGGGCATTTCTGTTCGACAACCTCAGACGGGCAGTTGATGAAATCTATGTTACATGTGAATCGGATCAGAGTGTAGTAGAATGCAAGGTAAGTCTTCAGCTGTTCTTTGCCTGGTGTCACATGGCTCTTACAGTGCTTTTTTGTACTTTACAAAAATCCGAACAAGGAATTTGAGCTTCAGAAATGTGTTATTTTGTGATTTTTATTTAGTAAAAGCTTGTAAATAGGAAAAGAGATGGCATATTTGTTCTAATTTAAGAGGATACTTTCAGCTTGGGCAGTGATTAATTTTTGAAGTGTATAAAATGTACATAATGTTATTAGGTCTCAGTATTTTTATGAAAATAGGTTCTGCTTATTGAGTTCTAATTCTGTTAATTTTCTGACTAAACATCTGTTTTTTCCTGTGATGTTCTTTACTGTAGGTGGCACTGTTGTGATTCAGCCTTTTTCACATTTGTTTGCTGCATTTTAAGTGGCTTTACTATACACTGCTCCCTTTTTTCAGCAACAGTTTTCACTCTTCTAAGTCTCTCCGTGGTGTTAAGAAAGTGTTTGGTGGTGGAGCATGAACAGTATCTGGTTGGGATGTCACTGTAAGGTGTGCTGTCTTTGAATAACCCGTGTTTGTAATAGCTGGTGCATCTCTTAGGTTTTATGATGATTTTGTAGTAGATCTGTAGAAAGGCCACTGTCAATGAATCCAAATCGCTCATTTTTTAGAAATGGAGTTTATCACAATTAAGAGAAGACAGGAGAATATGTTCAAAAAGCAGTGTGAAATACATGACTTCTGTTTTCATGTTAAACATGGCTGAAAATTCAGCGCATTCTGGAAATGATTATCTAATCACTGTAAAAAATTACATATATCAATTTAAGTCAACTTTTTTCTTATCATATGCATCTCCTTCTGTGATGTAATCAGACACAGCCAAATTGACTTTGAGATTAGCGTACAAATACAGTTCATTGAAAGCAGGTTTGAGAACTGAACAGTAGCTAGAGGCTTCCAAATTGCTGGTTGGTCTAACACAATCTAACATTCTGTTCCTGAACTGTCTTCCTGCTCAGGAAACCTCTCCAGAGAGATTTTCAGTTTAAGAAAATCAGTCAGCCTTGTATTGTAATTAGATTAGCATTTTAAACTCTGGTGGCTGGAAGAACAGAGGTGTATTTGTACCATTGTCACATATTTTTGGCCTTAGATATCATTCAGCATTTTAATCAAGCTGCTTGATCTGTTCTCGGATGGAGATACTGCATAGCCTAGGAGGAAGTCATCATTTTAGAACATGTTTGACAATGATGGATGTAGCTGTGTGTATCACCTTACTTGTTTGCAAAACGAGAGGTAGAGAAAATACAAAACGAGTAAACAGAGGAGTCCAGTGATGTGTTGTTAAACTTCTGTAACATTCATGTTGCTTTTACCTTATAAAAGATCTCAGGCCGAAAAAGTGCCTTTCCTGAGTAGCTGGAATTTGCATTTGTGCTGTGGTCTTCTTTGGCTGAGATTTTCTCTTAAAAGTTACTGTTACATGATGATTATTACACTTTTGATAAATTACTAAACTTTCTGTCAATTAATCTGTAAAGTATAAAGCTGTTGTATCCTGCAAATTATTTTTACTCTTGATGTTTCACTTCTGTTGATTGTCATTCTTTATTTTGGGGTGGATATTGTTGACAGGTACAGTGTGGTTTCTACCAAGGGTGAAGTTGTTAGTGTGTTCTATCAAATCACAGCAGAGTATCTTAACTGCTGTCTTTGAAGTGAGTGCTTTACATAACTCTTAATAGAAAGTCATATAACATTTGTGGTACGACATACATAGGTTTCAGCCTAGGGAGCGACCAACCTTGTCATTAACATGGAAGTGTGTTTTAATTGTGGATGGGATATTAGTGATAATGAACAACAGATCCTTGTGGAAACTGCAAGTCTTCCTCATTCTGATCCTGAAAACCCAGTGCTTGCTGTTGTCCATCAGCTGAAATACCTCATTTCAGTGCAGCTTTCGTATTACGGAATATACAGAAAGTGCTTACTGTGGTACCTCAACCTTTTAGTTCACAAATTAAAATAATGATCTAGTCTCAGAGTTCAGCTGGCAAATGGGATTTATTAAGAAGCAATCGCGTGACATTGTTCCAAGAGTTCATATAGCTTAGGAGAAGCTCTGTGTCCTACCGTAAAAAAGGTTTAACTCAGTCTCTGGTTTAATCATTACAATTCGGCCATATGTGATTCAGTTCAGGTAAATAATCAGCATGTGCTCATCTAAAACACTTACTTGTTTTAGTGCCTTGGTTTTGGTACCATTGCTGCCATGTTACTCCCAAGCACCAAATTTCATGCATTGTATTGACTGTTCTGATTGTGCCTGGTCAGACCTTGCAAGGTCCCTGGTCATGGATTTTGCTTGCTATTTGAAAAAGTTAAAGCAATGAACAGAACCTAGATTCCCTTTTTGTGTCAGTTTGGGTGTCCAGTGTTGAAGGAAAGATGTGTGTATCAAGGTTATTCCAGGGGCAGCTCCAACCAGTTGAATGTGCAGGACTGGGAAGATGCAAAGTGCTTTAATGCCTCTAATTGAAGCATATGTAGTAATGGCATAATATCAGGCATTATATGAATTCTGTGCAGTCTGATGAGGTATCTCCCTCACTCTGCTGTCGTTGGTAGACTCCGGATAATGTAGCTGTGGCATGGCAAAATACTCTTCATTGGCAGGAAAAGGATGTCTGTTTGTGTAATGCTTTCATTAGGATTTGGACTTAGAAGGCCAGGTTTAATGCAGTCATACTATGAGTCTCGTTGGTCCCATGTAGCCATGAGTTTCTGTCATCCTTGTCATAACTTTTAGTATCAGTGGACCAATTTAACATAGTCATGATAGATTTCATGAGGGGAGGTGGCTGGCTTGGAAGAAGACATGCTGTTAAGTTTCACATTGCGGAACTACTCTATGTTCATTGGACACCAGGGAATTCAGAGAGAGAATAAGAGAACATGAATGTGCCAACTGAGGGAAGAGGGATTGTGTGGGAGGTTGGTTTTTGTTTTGTTGGGTGTTTTTATGGTGTTTGTTGGGGTTTTTCCTTGCTCTTTGTGCAGGAGGTTTTCAGCTCATTCTTACACTTTTTCCATTTTTATGTGTTCCAGTACTGGTCTTCTGAATAATTTTAAAATGGAAATTCTGTTCATTACAAACTACAAATGGGAATGGATTACCTTCCCTTTTATGTTCTTTTCTGCAGCCTTTTCATACTACATAGAAAAGTATGTAGTGGTTAAAACGTTCCAAGAGATGCCAACAGACACATTAGCTCGGTTGAAAATGGGTTAATGTGTTTCTGCTATACCTGTAGAATTGGGAGATTTTGATAAATGAGAATTCCATGTCGGCACATTTACTTTACTAACTCATTTGGCAGAATATCTTCGTAGGTCTTTTCATGAAGTACCATTTTTGTTTTTACTGCTGGATGCATGAGGGAAACAATATTAAATAAGGAACCAGACTGGTTAAACTGTTCACCTCTCCTTTGCTGGTGTTTAAGTGGGATTTTAGAAAAAAATCATAAATCCTTGTTATCAGAAGCTTCCTTAATTTCAAGTTCTTGAGTAGTATCTCCTTGAACTCCTGTTTTGGTCAAATGGGCACGTGCTGTTCTATTTAAACAGTTGCATAAAGATTGTCTTACAAGAAGACCTGTGTAAAAATTAAATCTGACAACTTCTGGCATTTAAAACCTTCAGATTAACCTGCTATAAAAATGTTGTGTTTTTTCTTAGTTTGTACCTTTTGCTGTCTTGTATTCTTACAAGTTGGTATAGTTTTATTGATCACGTTGTCACTGAAGATAATGTTCGATGCTTCCCAAAGCGGAAAGGGCTCTAGCGGCTGGTTGTGGTTGAAACTGCAGACGAAAGGGTTGTGGTAAGGGTACAAACAGTGGGAATGTGTGTAAGAGGATCAGTGGTTGTGTTTACTTTCTTTCAGCTTTGGGCACTGCTGAAGTTAGTATTTTGCTATTGATTTGGAATTGAGAACTCTCAAATCATGTATATAGATACATAGATGCAGCTTTGAGATATTTTACATGTAAAGGTATAAGGAACATGGTTGGAATTATTTCTGAAATGGAGTTCTCAAGTTTAAGCATCATCATTTACTGTACATAGATCAGTTTGCACAGTAGTGATAGAGATTATGTATATTCCAGTAGATTTATCTGTGACCTTCAATGTTTCAAAATGCAAATTGTGTGCATATTCGGTACATTAGTTTGGTTTCTGTGTGTCTAATATTCATATGACTATTACCTAGTGTTTTCTAGGTTTGGGTGGCGAGTTTAGCCAGAAAAGAAAGAATAATCCCTTTCAATCTCTCTATTCTAAAAGGAATTAAGCCCCCAGTTATTTGTAGATGGAGGAAGGCAGATTCTGTAGTCAGTTTTGGCCAGTGGAATTTTGGTTAATTGAACAGAGAAATGTGTCTTCTGCTGCTTTCTTTTATGGTCTTCAGGTGCCTCAGCAGCTGAGTTTGTTTCTGTGTGTGTGTGTGTGTGTGTGTGTGTGTGTAAAAAAGAAACAATACACCAACTTTTATATAAAACTCCTACTGTTAGAATTTGAGCAGGTAGATCCAGCAGCTAAGGATATAGTAAGCCTAGGAGAATCTCTGACTACTTGAATTGTTGGGGCTTTATCTTCCTATGGTGAATTCATGGCTTCAACTGTTTTTCTCTTCAACAAAGCTGAATCTTATTATGTAAAAATGCAGTTCTCTATTCTTTTTAAAGTGCTTTTTAGCATTACTTAATGCTTGTACAAACTTTAGTCTTTCTGCCTAGCATTACTTAGTATACTTCTGTAAAGTTTTGGTACAGGTATTTTCGCTTCTTGTTTCCAAAGCTTACAGATGCAATCATAAATCACAGATAGCACAAGATACTCTGAAGAGTAAAGTAAAGCCTTACCCTTAAAATATTTGTCATGTTGCATGATGTTACTATGTGAAAACCAGCTGAAACAACTTTAGTTGAGGCCTTCCGATCAGGGTGATATCTGAGAGAGTATGAATTGATTGAAGGCCTCCCAGAAGGAGGGGGAAACTTATTTCATTAGAGTCTCTTGCTGAGAACATCTTGTGAGGGCTGCTCTTGGTTCTGGGCATGCCAATTCTAATGAATTCAGTCTATGCGGGCAGACTGAGACCTGTGGTCATCCAGGCTGATTACTGGCTTTTAAGACGGCCAGGAAAATAAAACCATTTCTAAATGTGTTGGAGCTGGAGGTAGAAACCCAAGATTTTCCTAATGTCAGTGAAAAGGAAATCAGCAATAATTCAGTGTAATGGCCAAGTTGATCAGGACAGGATCTTGATCCTATTTCCGCTGATAAGAGCCAGTTGAACTCTGTCCATTTTACTTTTTTTGCAGGAGAAGTTTTGATTTTATTTAAAAGCATCTTCTACTTTTTGCACCTAAATTCTTTTCATTGCTAGTAATTTCCCCAATTTCCCCACTAGAGTCCTCTGTTAAATGTGTTTCTATCAATTTTGTAACTATTTGCAGCATTAACTTAGTATGTTGTACTGATGTCTTCATTCTTTGAACCCCTAGAACATTTCCAGTTAGAATGAGAATTTCAGCATGGAATGAACTCCATTCTGTAGGGTAGAATGGATTTTCTTCTGTAAACCCAGGGTGATCATGACGTGAGCCTTGGGTGAGATGGTTTAGTGTGAGGTGTCTCTGCCCATGGCAGGGGGGTTGGAACTAGATGATCTTAAGGTCCTTTCCAACCCTAACTATTCTATGAGTTTCCCCGTAAGTCTGAGCGGATCATGTTTGTATTAGACTGTTTACAGTTCTTTTTCTGTGTTTCTCACAGGACAGTCTTCCAGATCAGTAGGGTTTTATGGAATATGTATTCAAATTGTTTGAGTCAAAACTTGTAAAAAATGCATGTCTTCTATTGCTGGAATTGGAGATCTTTAGGCAGAGAATGTTTATGTCTCTTTCTAAATGAATTGACATTTACATTTTCATTGTTGTCATCTTCTGCAGATGTGTCAACAGTGAAGGACAGGCAGTCTGGATAATCCTATATATATATTTATATCCACATACACACATCTAAGAGGCCTGCAGCTTTACTATCTAGAGTTTGCTCTTTAGTAGCTTCTGCAAAGCTAGGGTGAGATTTTTTAACAAAGCACGCCAGTAGGGAGAATTCTACATTACAGGTAAATGATTCTGGTTTTCTCCTCTGCATCTGTTTTAGGGTCTTTGTTTGTTTGTTTGTTTTAAATACTATCTGCCATGTACTGAAGTTGGTATAACGAGAGTCCTTTGGCTAGAGAAGCTGCTTCCTCTCATCCCTCCCCAAAGATGTAAGAACTGCTTTGGCAATCATTTTTATTTAACCTCACCCGAGAGCTGGCTTTAAGTGTTTGTAATTCAATTGTATGAAAAAGGCTGCAAGGAGTTTTTGGAAGCAGTTTTGGTGTCAATGAACTGAAACATCCAGTTAACCTTAACAATATAATTCTGAAGAAAGCAAGAAGGAATTTAGGTTGCCTGCTATAAATGTGCTCCAGTACAATAGAAAATGGAGTGTATTTTGATAAATACGTACTCTAAAATATGTGGCATAGGTAAAGAACCAATATAAAGTGTGCATAGTTTGTAAGATAAAGCACATATTTCTAGCCTTAAGAATAATCTAAAGTGCAGGTGTGGTGACTGAGTTAATTTCTCTGACATGCATTCTACTATTTTGAGTTGTAGTATCCTTAAAATCCTAAACTCTTCCATGCTTCCCTGTTTTCCTCCTCCTTGTTTGAGAATGGGAGAATAAGTGGCGAAGATGATGTTTCAGTTGTTAACAGGATTTCCAAACGTACTAAACTTCTTTTCTTAGGGATTATAATAGGCCTGTCTAGGACCCAAGTCAAGATTGCCCTAATTCAGGAATAAAGGATTATTTTGATGTAGCTACTCTGTATGTTAGAGATTCTTGCTGATTGCAAAATCATTAATATGATCACACCATTGAAGAGATACACATACAGACCAAAGTAATGACTGAGAGCTGGAGAAAAGAAGGAAAAGCACAAAAAGAGCTTTTTGATGTATGGGAGTATTGATCAGAGAAATGAACAGCGTGGAGAAAGAAACAGGAGCCGTATTGTGAGTGGTTTTAGGTTTATGTCACTGATTTTCCTTTAAGTGTTGTTTTTTAACAGTATTGCTTTCTTCTTTAGCTTGAGCTGGCCCTTTAAAAGTTGTATGGGATGGATATGACCTTGAAAAATAATGGGATTTAAAATTGTTTTGACTCTAGTGCAGCCGTAGTCTACCCATAAAGGTTCCCTTTTGTCAGCACCTTCTCAAGTGGTACAAGTTTCCACTGCTTCAGCACCGCAGGGTATATCTGCTACACTCAGTACCGTAGGTGAGCTAGAGAGCTGTATTGATGTCCAGGACCCCAGAGCCCTGCACGCCAGTATTGTGTGTCAGGAGGACAAAGGGATGGCGCCAACCGTCCTGCTCTACGCGCCAGTAACTAGAATTAATTACAAACCAATCGAATCCGTTGCAGCCAATTGGTAAACTAATTGGTAATTTTAGCTGTACATCTATATGTAGTTATCTGGATGCCTGTAACGACGCTTTCAGAGCCACTTTTGTTCTGCTTCATCCTGCTTGACAAAATGGCCCTCATAGCTTTAGGGAGAAAGATGTGCATCAGTGAATATGGGGCCACTCCAGCTGCTTGTCTTGTTTGTATTCCCTTGTTCATAAAACATGACTCGGGTTACAGCTGCATGGTTCTGCTCTGATCATTTCTGATAATGTGTAGCTAAACATTCCTTAAAATAGGTTAAGCCATTTACTGTATTTTTATCCTGCACCAGCAAACTCCAGGAATATAACTCATAGTCAGATTGCTGCTTTTTTTTTGGTGAGGAATAGCCCAGTGGCAGACTTGAAAAGCAAATGATTCAGAATTGAATTTTGCTTTCTGTGCTCTTATTGTTAGTAACAGTCAGCCCAACTTAGTATGGGCTAACCTAAATGGACATGAATTGAATTAGAAGGCTGAAATTTTATTAGTGAAACGGAAAAAAAACCTGGCAAAATACTTGACTTGTTCATTTCTTGTAGCAGCCTTTATTTAACAATTATTTGGGTGCTGTAAACCAACAGCCTGGTAAGAAAGGTTTTTGTTAGCTTTTTTATGGAGTATTTCAAAACAAAGAGCAACTTTTGCATCGGCACTGCTGTTCTGTTTGATTTCCCTTGTGTTTGACTTTCTGGTGACTGTTCCCTTAGAAGAACCAGCATATGTTCCTTGTCTGTCAGACATACTAGTTAAAAGAACACTTATGTGAAAACTGAAGCTGAATTTCAGACTTGCATTTGTGTTAAACAAAATGAATAAACATCCATTGAGTTATATGAAAAAGCATTTTCATGCATTAGAGGTCATTTTTCTATTAAAAGGATAATTAAATGTAAAGATGAATAGGACATGATTGTAGAAAAATGTGCATTCATTACCTGCAGCGTAGTAGAGTGTTTTCAGTGTTTGAAGTTTTGCTGTTAAAATCTGTATTTTACACAGAAGAACCAAAACATTTGCATTTGTAATGGTTCCCAAAATATTTTAAGTAAATAATTATTTGCTTTGATATGCCTTTGACATAGTAAAGAGTTTGCAAGACCGCAACACTTTGTCATTTGTGATTTCCCTGTACCGTAAAATTATGTCTGTATTTTTAACACTGTGTGTGAAGCTGATGTAAGTTTTTATCGAAATCAAACTTCATGTGTGGATTATTTTCGGCATGTTGTCTATTTATAGAGTACAGTACACATTTTTCTTGTCTTTGGAAGAGTAGTTATGACAGCTTCTGTTTGCGATTGATGTGATCTTGAACTGTCTCCCTTAGAAATGCATTCATGTGCTGAGAGGGTGCCTTTTGCCACATTCAGTAAATTATTTTTGAGTTTATATGTGGAATATAAGTGATTTCCTAGCTCCTTACATGGTAAAGAATCGCTCCTTTCTCTACCATTGACAGTAGACAACTGTAGTTTGATCAGGGAACCAAGCTAAGAGTTTAATTGCTGTGCTTTGCTGTGAACAAATGGCAATAGGCAGTACTGCCTGAGTAAAGACTGCAGGATCCCAGTTTACCTTTGTTTTTTTTATTGCTTCTGCATCTAGTTGGACCTTTCTGTAATGATTGCACGTGTACATTTGACCAAACTGATACAGTCAGTAATTTCTGAAAGTTCAGGATATTTTTATCAGAAACAACTCTTTTAGTTTCCTACTGTTCAGCTCCTGGCATTCTGTGTATGAATTTTTCCTGATACAGTCTGAAGTCAGGTTAATTTTATATGTCTTTCCAAAACAGTTCATTTTGTTAGAGACCAACCCACAGTTTAGGAGAGTCTAACTACTTAATCAAGATTTTGCACTGTTTTGAATGAAACTCCAGCACACCCACATCATTTCTCATAGTATATGTTTAATCCTACCCAGGGAAGACAGGATGGGCCAGACTGCTCTCAAGATCCCTTCCAGTTGTGTTACTTTATGATAACATATAAATCTTTCAAGCCATGAATTGTGTTCATGACTACAACTTTCAGTGGTTATTCATGTAAAAATGCAGAAATACTTGGGCAACCCTGTATAGTTGAGAAGTAATTTTTAAAATGGTAGAAAATCGGTTGGTTTGTAATGATCAAGAAGTATAATCTGAGTTGTAAGGTCTGAAAATGTTATTACTACATAAGTAAGAACATGAAGTTAGTGACTTGTTTCACTTGTTAAGGTGTGCTAATCAGAGAAGAGAATGTAAACTTTGCAGTTTCCCTTGGTTTCTTTCTCAGCAAGTTTATCTCAAACATGATGATTTTATAAACCAAGTGGAATGCTCTGATCTTTCTCTTTTTGCCTCTCAAAATACCACTCTTAGAGTCCTTTCGATCATAAAGTGCTTTATTAGTACAATAGTGCTGCTAATCTCACACAAAAGCAGAATGTCTGTCACTAACCTGTATGTCCACAAGCAGACATCAGGTGAAAATCATGCACACGTGGAAGTCCATAGGCACAGGGTACGCTTTGCTGAACTTCAGAGATGTAAAAACCATTTTTTTTCTAATGCAGGGATCCCAGGATTCCCTCCATCTGATGCAGTTGCCTTTGTGTTGCCTTGTGTATTCTTACTTCACAAACAGGTTAATCGTGACAGTTTAGTCTCCTGCAGGTCTTTCAGGTTTTCCAGGCAGCTTTGCTTATTTGATGAATATGTCCAGTGTATTTTAAAAGAAAACAACTCGGACAAAAGCATTTCTGAAACTGTGATGCTTCAGAATTATCTTCTTGCCTAATTTTGCTCTTTTGTCCTTAGACATTGGTGCTTGCCCAGATGTTGGAAAACGTGTGTGTTTTTTGATAGGATAAATGTTTTAATGTTTGTTCACATAAAAATCTGAACTATTGGGGCGTTTTTGTTTTCAGGGGGTTTCTTTGGTTTTATCCTTTATGAGAACACTACAGACCAGTAAACTTCCTACTTCATTTTCAGTTCCTTTATTGAGGTGGAGGGATTGGGTTTTTTGAATACTCAGGTTTATGTAATGGTTGCTTTTCAGGAAGTCCTGATGATGCTTGATAACTATGTAAGGGATTTCAAAGCATTGATTGACTGGATACAGCTACAGGAGAAGTTAGAAAAAGCCGATGCTCAAAGCAGGTAATTTGATATCTATATTTTAATCCACATGCAAATACTGTCTCACAGTAAACTTTATTTTGTAGCAGAGATTCAGCAAATAGAACCAATTTTTGGGTTTGTCTGGGGTCTCAGGAAGGTTTCGTTTTGGACAGAATTTGTGTGAGGACACAGAGGGCATGTTATCCTCCCTGGTAGTGTTAGCAGTGAACAACTGTGCTGGAAATGGTAAAGGGTTTGGAAGTACAGGATCAGAAAGGTAAAACTGATGATGTCCTTTCATTTGTACCTAGTGCTCTGTTTGTGCCTTGGTGCCCAAGTTTTAGCTTTGAGATGTAAATGAGAAGTAGGGCTTTGCTGGTATAATTTGTGCCTATAGAAGGTATGAGACCTATAGTACCTGTGGAGTGATAGACTCTAGTTCTTCCATTTTGCTTTGTCGAGTAGTGAGTTCAGGCACTCATCGCCTGGGTAGAGACAAAAAGTAGACCAAACATGACAGAATGGTTTTATTAGTCCATTATAGGTTGTTACAGTCCTGCTAGTAGTACTGGAACAAGTTTAAAAATACTTCATGGAAGTGCTTTTCTGAATCTCTCTTCACCAGCACTGGGTTCTGCAAGTTTGGGGTTGTTCTGAATTGCCAGTTATCATTTTCATGTGTCAGCTTCAGAAGCAGGAGTTGAAAATAAGAAAACTTCAATGAGCTGTATTCCTGCTTCCCTGTCTTCCACTTCGGACTGCATCTGTTTGGATAAAAACATTTTAAGTGATTTAACCTGTTCAGTTAACCTTTGCAAGTACCTATGTATCAGTAAATGTTATTGCTGGCAAAGCGTGGTACGTCAGCAGTATAACAGAAGTGGATGGTGATATATTTGCTCAGTTCTAAAGGTTTTGCTGTACTGGAGGTATTTGATAGAGGGATAGTTACTGCTAATTTTAGTTTGAAACTTTCCTTTCCTGAACTTGCAGACCTACTTCATTAGCCTGGGAAGTAAAGAAAATGTCTCCAGGACGCCATGTGATTCCAAGTCCATCAACAGACAGAATCAGCGTGACGTCAAATGCACGAAGAAGTTTAAATTTTGGGTATGAAACCAGTTCATGAGTTCATTAAAGCTAAAATAAGGGTTCATTTGACGCAGAGGTCGTGAATACACATTTTATATGGTAATCAATATATTGGTTGCTGTTTATTAAATCATATACGCAATTATTTGCATTCATGAAAGAAAATCACAGGGCCTGTAAAAGAAAATCCTACCAATATTTACTTCATGACGTATTTAATTACTGGTCATTCCAAAGACCTGAAGTTAAAATGCAATTGGTGTGTTCTGTGTTGTCTGTTCAGTACTTATCCCACTGCAAAACAAAGGTCAAAATAGGTATAATTGGCATTTTAAAACTGGCCGCGTGTGCAACGCGGATGGCCAGCTGAGTGCGCAAAAGTAAATACAGGTCAAAAAGAGTGAATGTAAAGTGAGACTATCGGGACCCTGGTGACTAGCGAAACTGATGCTGGTTAAAACATAGTACATATTGTATACTGTAATAAAGTATTTTTTACTTGTGAAAATGTTTGAAAGCAGTTCAACACAGATGTGCATGAACACCAGTTTTGAGCAGCCCTCACTGTCTGGTGCCGTTTCAGTTCTGGAGAGCGCATGCATGTTCGTTTTGCATCTTTCTCAGGGTGTGTATTTTAGTTCGCTCTGGTTTGTTGGAATCTCAACCACATACTACCCTGTTTCATTAGTAGCTACGATGTCCTCATCAAAGGTCTAATATTAGAACATCTGGTCAGTACCTCTAAGTATTGAGCTCTCTCCAATTTTGAATATAAAATATTTCTGCAAAAATACCACAGTGTGTTTGGTGGCAAAATTGGTCCAACAGTGGCAGTCTCCTTGTAGATGTATGTATTGATACATACCTGACAACGTTTGAGAGGTGGCTGCTTAAATGCATGATACTTGCCACAATGGAAATTTTTGACAGAATGCTAGGAATTATTAAGATAGGAATGGAGGACATAAGAGCAGGCAGTAGTGTATCATTGTAGAAGTTCATAGTGAATGACTTGTACTGTTGGTCATCTTCGTCTCTTCCCAAAAGCAGTTTAGAAAAAGTAGGAAAGGTGCAGAAACTGGAAATGGGAACAATCAGAAGCATCCACCAGTATTGATGCAAAGAGAACAGGATTTGGAGAAGAGTTAACAAGAAGGTTGTGATAAAATCACGTACAGAGAAAATGAGTAAGAAAATGTGGTCCATTATTTTCCATTAAAAGGAATTGGGAAGACTGATGCAGTGATCAGACACCAAGCTTAAAATGACAGAAGTGTTTTCCAAGACTTAGTATGCAGAATTTGTTATCATGCAATGCTTTGGATCCCAAAGGCATAAATGATTTCAGAGATCAGTATCACAAAGATTAAAGTCCATTTTTGATTATTAAACACACCTTTGTTATCACAACTTTTCAGTGTGAATTGCTGTAACCCGAGAGTGTGTCAAAGGAAATATTGTTCCGTACTGCACTTTCGGATAGTCTCTTTGCTCAGTTGTATGGAACTATCAGAGTATGGGGCTCGGCCTCTTTTGGTGGTTTCCTCACATGAAGTGATACTGCATCCCATAGGATCAAGGAGGATTATTAAAAACCAACCAACCAGCCATGTTTTTATAATTTATGGACTTATTCCTGATAGCTTATTTTTCTGATGACAGACTTGATAAAAATAGCAGTTAATGACAAATTGACATCTCACTGTACTTAAGTGCACAGTCTGGTTATGTGGGGTATTCCACACTTCTGTTTGAAACTTGCAAGATCTCTATTTTATCCTTGGTTTGCTTTAGCTAATGAGGCAGCTGGGTTTGGTGGACTGTTTTGATCAGTGTTGTAAAGCTTGGGAAAGAAATCAGTTGTATGATTGCAGATAAAGTTACTCTTGTTACGGAAGAGAATTCAACATTTCTTGAACATTGAGTCTTTCCTCAGTGTTACCATTTTCGAATCTGAAAAAGTTTGCTTGCATTCACTTTAATAAAATTGGGCAGGTTTTTGCTGTAGGGCAACTTCTTACAAAAAGCAAATTAATGGGATAAATCCTGCAGTTCTGTCCATCCAGAAGTTCACAGTTCAGGTGGTCGGTGTTATTTGGACCTTTCTGGAAGTTAATAGAACGTCCGTCGAGATTTACAGTTAATTTTTGCTGAGTAGGTGATAGAAAATAGATCCATCCATTTATTTTACCTTGGAACAGAGTATGTGCATGGATTTATGTGATCTGCATTTACAATTAAACCTGCACTTGTTTTGACTTCCTTTGTTAAACTCCCTGTAAAGTAATGGTTGCAACCTATTCTATCCAGCTTACTGATGAAATGAGGCAAGGCCCAGGAAGATGCAATAGAAGAGCTGTTACATTGGGCTGTACATACTGCATCTTTATTTCTGTGATTGTAAAATTCCCTATCAGAGGATGCTTTCTGTGGGAGCTCTGTGTCCTTCACTAGAATGCTGAATGTTTCTTTAGTCATTAGACATTTTAAAGAGTTTAATCTGAGAATTTAGCTTCTTGTTAATTTACTTTCATTGGTGACTGAGTAGAAGGAATCTCACCTGGAGTTTCTTCTCCTGGTGCAGCACTATTTTCTGTCTTTCCTGTGACTGGGAATATGTAACGGACTATCAAAATAGTTACCTAATAGAAATAACCCCCCCACCACCACTTCAGCTGCTGATTCATTGTTTCTGTTTTACTTTTTTCATGTGTTGAATTTGTAGGGATTTTGCTGAGGCTTTAATATTCAAGAACTACTTTTAAAACTGGAAAGGGAAAAGGAGACAGGCTTTGTGAAGAATTGCTATATCTTGTTTTAAAATAGGTTCCAGTCTTTGGAAGTAGCTCTCAGGTTGCCTCATTGAACACCAAGGTTAGGGAGAGAGTGTCCTGACAAAGTTTTCTAACAAGTCATACTGTTCTTTGATTAGCCACTAAAAAGAGCTCTGACTTTCATTTAGGAACCCTGCAGTGACCATTTCTGCCACCCGCCTGGCTCCTGGTGTAAGTTGGGCTGATAAGGTAAAAGCCAATCATGGAACTAAAGTTGCCAGTCCTGAGCTAACAACAGCACAAACCTGTGTGCCACCTCCAGCGCAGAAGTCATCGCGGAAAAATGGCAAGTCCCTTTAAGTGGCTTATGTTATTTTTACCAGCAGCATGGTGTAAAGTCAGTTTTGGGTGTGATAACCTATTTTCAAACCAAAAGTAAGTCTAATTTTGCAAAATAAACTGTTTAAATAAAGTATTGAGATAATAGATGAATGCAACCTTACATTGTAGTAGATATGATTGAGACGAGTTGTGTTTTCATGTGCAGGGAACATTCCACCGTATTTCCACTAACCTAGGATTTGATCTGTTAAAATACCAGTGCATAACACCCGAGAAATGGAAGGTTGTTGGTCACAAACTGACAATCTCACTGGCTACAATTTGGATGGTTTAACAATATAAAGAATCATACGTTCCCAGGACTCTAAAAGAGCTCAAGATAGTTTTATGTGCCCAGGGAGACAGGTTTATTGGAAGTGTGCTGAAGTAACAGCTGATACTTTTTTCTTTGAAGGCAAGAGTTACCACACTCACTTACAAATTGGTTCTCTAAGGATTCTCCTCAGAGAATGCCTGATGCAGGGTCTTTTGTTCTGGAAGTGATTTATTTATTTGTAGACATAAAAACTTTACCATTTGCTTTATAGTTTTCTTTGCTCACACTGGAAGCCTAAGGTTGTCTTCAGAGAAGCATTTCTTCCATTTATTTTTTTCATGTGTGGTCCCAGATAACTTTCTGCAAAAGCAGCAGGCAGGATGGAGAACTGGCTGTTCTGAGGGGAATTAAAAAGGAATGTACATAATTTAGGGTTTTTTTTTTTTGAAGAAAAATTACTGGGAGAGCATGGATTAACTTTAGATAGTTGTACATTCAACCTAGCAGTAGTAGAAGAGATGTATAGTGGTTTGCAGACTTGTATATTCTGAAACTAATATATACCTTGTCCAAATGCCTTGCAGTTTAATACGAGTTCAGTAGCATGTGGATTGTTATGGTTAGCAAAGAACAATCAAAACCATACTCTGAAAACAGTTGTTTGAATGGGAATTGATTGCTGCTGTTTTCCTGAGGGAATATCTTGCTGTATATAGTTGCAGTGAGCCGGTTGGGGAACAGTAGCAGTTTGCCTGAGTTTTCAACACTGTAACAGAAGGTGTAATTCCACTTCTAAGTTTTGCCAGTCTTTGAAGCTATTCATAATGAAACCCTTGTCTGTTGATTACCACTCATATTGATAAGTGACAGGCTCCAGGCTGTTGTTAAAATCTTTTATTAGGGGTTCCTGTGTGTATGGAAAATTTCATTAGCTACACAGGGAATAAAACTGGTCTGCCTTTCCATATGGATAACTTATTTTTTTAAGAGGCTAAAAGGAAAACAAAAAATCTTACCTTAATCCTTTTAGACATTTAAAGGGCTGAAGAATCAGTGCTATGCTGTGTTTTTATTGCCCGTTACCTGCAGCTGATGAGCTTCAAAGAGAGTGTCCTGTAATATTGGCCTGTCAGTGTTCAGTAATTTTCAAAATCAAATGTACTATACAATTCAGACTTGAAACATTTCATTTGAAGAAATAACAGTCATTCCTTCTAGAGGCTTTGTTTGTTCTTAACAATCCCTTATCTCTGATGTTCAACTGACTGGAGAATTTCAGTGATTTTTCTCATGGCTGAATAGTAATGTGTTGAACAGACCAGATTCTCTTTAGGAGCATGCTGGTCTTTGCATGGAGGCTGCAATCACTTTGGTAAAATCAAATTGACATCGCTGATTGGGACACAAGAGAATCTGTGGAATTTACATAGAGGGAGTCAGTCACAGAGGCTCTTCACATGCATTATTGAAGCAGATATGAGGCTTGTGTATCATACGCTGTGCCTGTTCCCCAGCTAATGCACTCCAAGCTGCTAGGTACATTCAGGCATTGTAAGTGGGAGGACTCCTCCTGCCAGCCTGTAATGCTCTCTTGGCCACCCTGAAGCCCAGCTGGGGCTTGCAGTCGCAAGATTCCCCTAAAACACATGTTCTCCAGTGATTTCCAGCAGTGTTATCGCTAGGTCTCAGAATGGTTTTGTGAAGTGGACCAGTGGTGTGATACTGTATCTGTTTCATGGTTGATGGGATTTCCACGTTTAACTAAATGAGTCCTCAGGGAGACAGAAGATTTTTTTTTCCTGGATGCACAATTAAATTAGTTTAAATCATCTTACCCCATTTCCATCATTAAACTCTACTGTTGAATAGAAATATGATTTTGTCTTTCATGCCTGAGTGCTTTCTACAACATGAAACCCAGTTCAGTCTTACTGACAGACTAGTTTGTAGCAAGAGAAGAGTTTAGAAACAGTAGTACACACAGGCAACAGTAGCCATTAAAAGTAGTCAGACAATTAACATCTCTAATTAAAGTCTTGTCTATTATCTCACCATCTCTTGTTACAGTTTGTAAATTTACCTCTTCTTGCACCACTACACTTTGTCTGGGTTTTTCTTTATTTTCCTCTTCTGGTTTTCATGTCTTCAGCCCTCTAACTGTTTTAGCCGAGTTCATGTTTCTAGATTGGCTTCCAGATTCTCAAGCGATCGTGGGTTTCCAAAGTGCCTCCGAGATACAGTAATAGTACTTTAGATATGGAAAAATAATAAATGGGGCTGAAGTTCAGTAATGAGTGGGGAGGGTCAGGTAGATTTTGAGAGTGCATTACTTGCAAGTAAAGTTTTGAGAAGGGGCATGCATCTCCTGCCATAGAACTTTTGAGAGTTTTGCACATTCTTGCCTGGCTTTGTTTTCTTGATGTTGCATATTGATGCAGTTGTGAGGCTGCTTGGCCAGTTCTTCCACATGGAGTAACTTTGAAAGAACAAGGCCCTGGTGGCTGTGAGGGCCTCTAGGTAACAGATGGCTTGTCACTTCCATGTAATACAAGAGCAAGCAGGGACAGGGAGCTTCAGATGAAACTAGAGAATGATCAAGGTACTCAAATGAATTATTCATTAGCAAAACTCTGGGAGTAATCAAACCCAGCATGCGATACTTAGCATGTGGAGGTCGCTATTGGGCTGTATGAAAAGAATTCCAGACTTAGGGAAAAAAGTGAAGGAAGGAAGGAACTATGGTGCCCTACTGAGTATTAACTTTGCTTTAGATTAGGTATGTTCTAATGCTAATAAATGTATTAGCTATGCAAACATTTTGTTAAAAAAGTGCCTTGAAATTGCTTAATATGAAACTGATAAGTGAATTAAAATGGACAAGTAGCTTCTTGTGCAGTTGTCAGATGGCATCAAACTGTTAAACTGCGTCCAAATAGTTCCAACAGTCTGAATGCTTGCTTTCATTAAAACCTGGATTGTATTTAAAGAATGCACTGAACAATAGTCTTTCAAACACAAGTTCTTCTGTGCTGTTAAAATAATTGGATGAGTCTTGAATCAGTAATAATTCTGAATCTGACAGTGAACAAATGCAAATTAAAAACTGAACATGTATGGCTTTTACTAAAAAATCCATTCTTACCATAATAGGTGTGATTATGGCTCTTCTGAGCTCTGAATAATTTTATTCTCATGAATTCTGTCATTTTAGACTACTAAAAACCCAAGGAATCAACAGGCAAGCCAGGTGAAAATTGTTTGTTTGAGGTTTGGTTTTTTGTTTTGGTAGGATTAAATAAGTAGATTTTAGTAATATATATTGGAAGACTTTAGTGCAGTTATTAGTAAGGTATAAGTAAGACGAATATATCATTATCTAGATGTTAGTAAAATTATCTTTAAGTAATAGATACCACTAAAGATATCTTTTCTAACGTAGGAAAGATGCCTTCTGTAAGAGCTGACTTTGATTTTCAGAACAAGCAGAAGTGAAATCCTGCAACAGTCTTGTTTAAGAAGCAAAAGGAATCGCCATCCCCAAGTCTGCTGCAGTAAAGCAGGGGCAGGGTTTCGGTTGAGTTCAGCAGCCTTCTGGATAGTCTCTTCATTGTCTGTATATTACGTGCCAGGGACATTTCTTGGCCAAATTTTATCGTAAGCTATATACAGCAAAACCTTTGTGGTCCTACTGATGAGGAAAGTCAGTGGGGTAGGAGCAGCTGTGATATACAAGGGGCCTAAGCAGTCCTTGTCCCATGTGATGCGGGGCTGTGACTTACACAGGCTGTGTGCCTGGGGCTCTCTGCAGTAAATCTGTTTGTGATTCTTGCAGAATTAAAACCCTGTTCCCTGGGGTATTGTTGAAGATAAAATTGTCTCTGAGAGGGTAATGGCATGTTCTGATCACTTGGTCCTGTAGGTAACAGTATTTTTTCCTCATAAAGAGGAAGGAATGAAAATAAAGCCACTGTGCTTACAGGGATCAAATGGGGCAAGTCTGTGGTAAAGCAAAAAATACAATCTGTATCTTTTTGATTTCCTTTCCCCTCTCATCAGTGGTACATACTGGAGCATGTGCAAGTACGTGGAGCACGAATGAACACAAAAAGGCTTTTTGCAGAGGTGTGCTCTCTCTGGTTGCTCTCAGTCAGCTGAAGAGATCAGCTTTAGTCAGTCACACAAAGATCTGGAATTTTGTTTACTTTAATATACACAGTGAATTTTCAAGCAGTTTCAACAGTAAAGTACCATATGGGATTACATTTTGCATCTGTTCTCCTATCGCTGTTCAGCTTTGTGAGCAGTTACATAGTTATGTCAAAACTATTGCACAAGCTGCTCAGTTCAGATTAATTTCAGGACAGTCCTGTTAACTTCACTGGTTACTCACGATTTACAGCAGCCACTGGTGTAGGCTGCTGAGATGTTCAAAGAACCCAGTAGATAAATGGGCTCTTAATGTTTGTAAAATGCTAGATACCAAGGTTGGCAAAGTATGAAATCAGTGACATTAGTTCTGATTTAGGCTAATTTCCAGTTTCCTGGTTACTGCTGATGTTGTACTAAAGGTACTGCAGTAGGTACAACAGTTTCTTCTTTGGCCTAAAATAATTTTTGTTGGCAGTCCTCTGACTATGCCCCTGCAGTGCTTTGTAGTTTACAAGGTGTATTGCACTTGTAGTGGGTACCAGAATTTCTCTACGCTTGCCTTAAGTTCCCAGAAATGCTCTGGAGGGAAATGTAAAAAGACTTGAGCATTTTTAGCCATGAAAATTAATATTAAGACAAGTCCTTTTTATGTCCTGTAACTTGCTTTAAATTAAACATACGTGCTCTGAGAGGAAGAAGAAAGTATTTTGTTATCTCATGTCCCTTTGGGTGTGTTTACCTGCATTGAGATGTTATTGGCAATGCATAAGAATGGGTCACTTCTTCCATCATGTGTCCCCACTGAAATCAGGTGGTATTTTAGAGAGCATAACACTTACATGTTCTACTTTTGAAACCATTTCATATTTTGCTTTTAAAGATCGGATCTCTAGAAGTGCAAGTTTTAAGCCTGTTTTAAGTTGTTAATGCGTAATTCGTTATAATATACAAATCACTCAGTTTTCTCACCACCCTTGGGTGTTTCAGATGACATTGACATTTTTTGACAGTCAAGTAGACTCTCATTTATTCCTGTTCATGTTCATGTTTAACTTTAATGTCATCTTTATGTTAAGCTTTAATGTCTGAGCTCTGATCTTTATGCCTGATCTACGGAACCATCTTTGTCCGTAAAAGCTTTAAAGCCAGCCAGAGAATGAATTCCGTTATACAAGTTCTGTTCCATTCCAGACTTTTATCCTCTACAAAGCAGCCAATTTAGTGTTGAGGGGTTTTTAATTATTTTTACCTGGAGGAGTAGAGGATCTCCCATATCATTGTCTTCTTTTTTATGTGAAAGGTCCTCAGAATAGCTTAAACTGAAAGTTTATTGGAAAGTGTCATGTGTAGTTAGTTCTTGAGCTTCTTGCAACAGTTTTGTTCAGCAAATAGAGACACGTGAGCTTGCAGTCATGTACACTTGGGAGCTGTACCATCAGGTCTTAAAAGAATCAGTTGTTTCAAGATGTCTGGGAAATGATGTGCTGCTCTTAATTACTGGCCACAAAATACTGTCTATGGAGAAGGAAGTTCACCTTGATATTCTAGAAATCTGATCAAGCTTAGGACATGGTACTTTAGGCAGACAAATGTAACTTAGAAGGCCTTTCAAGTATATTCCAAGATTATATATCAGAAATGTTGATCAGCAAGTTGTATTTAACAGCTATTTAGTCATCAAAGTAAATTGAAGAAAACTACTTTTCTATTTTCTCCTTCAGTTTGCAGTTCCACTATAGCACTATTTTGCTGTTTACTTTCTGAAAGCTGACGCTGGTTAATGCATTTTTTATTATCAGAATGAAACAAATGGGAAAAGTAAATTTCTGGAAGAATAGTAAGCCATGTTCTGGGCAATACTTTGCACTTAAGATATGCAGTTATATCTGTACTTGCAGACATTTACGCTTCCATAAAAGACCTGTAATGTTGGTGTTGCTACAGAGATGAACAAGAGTGTGCTTGCTTTGGTGTGCTTCACCATCTTGTGGAATAGGCATGAAAAGCTGAAGTACATGCTGCCATTTGCACATGGTTTTGTGTCCGAGTAGCTCAGCTTCTGGAGGTAACAGAACTGGTCCTATGAATAGAGTTGCTCAGTGTTTGTGAAACTGGTAACAATCTTTGAAGTAAAAAGCTTTGCTAAAGAATATTCCATTGATTTTTTTTTAATTGATTTTTAATGAGAACATTTTTATCCCACAACTTGTGTAATACTGTAATAAAATACTTGTTTACAATACTTTTAAATCTCCCTCTCTTAGAATGAAGTGTTTTGTTTTCTCTGTAGATCGAAAGGATGCAGAGGGCTGGGAAACAGTTCAGCGTGGAAGGCCTATTCGATCCCGATCCACAGCTTTGGCTACGAAAGCTCCTGTAGCTGCAGAATCACCGAAGTCCAAAGGTGACAGTGACAAGGAAAATGTCATTTCACCACTGGCAGAGAGTAAGTGTGGGAGTTCTCTCACTGACAGCAGTGCATCCGAAAGCACAGAGCATATACAGAAGGATCCTTTACATCAGTCTGAAGGTCCCCTTACTGAAAGGACACAGGTCAGTTCAATTTTGAGCTGTTTGCTAAGCTCAAATACTGCAACTTTTTCTTTAGAGCATTTTCTAAAGATAATGTTCTTTAGAGCTTTTATTCATTAACCAGATTGGAAAAGGATTTAAATGTAATGGCTGTTTCACGTTTATGAAAACACATGAAGCTGTTGGCACAAGTAGGCAAGTTAATAATCAGGAGGTGACCCATATGGTTTAGAATACTGTGGACAGCTTTTCCATGTTTTTCAGAAAGTCAGCATTAGGCACATCTCATACATAGATTTCCAGTAGAAAGATCCAGCTTTTGCAAGGCTATAAGCAACTGCAGTATACATGGGGTAACTTGGATCACTTGTAAGGTTGCCAGATATTTTGGTGAAATCCTTTTGACTTCAGTGACTTGAAGAATCATTATGTTACATTGAGGTAATCTTGCAAATGCCTCTTGTTTTAGTTCACAGCACGCACCTCAGAAGACAGTGGGAGCACTGGCACACCACTGCAGGAAGATTCCTTACAAGGAGTTTCTGAGATGCCTCCAGTTGTCACAAATACTGACTGTACTTCAGAAACCCAGCAGAGAAACGAAGCTTCCTCCGTGACCACTGATACTGTAGACTGGCATCAAGCAGAAAAAGATAAATCTGAAACTGAAATGGATCCCTCAGATATTTCAAATGTGAGTGCTGCCAGATTGGTAAGAAATTTTGTAAGATCTCTGAATAAATAATAACTGTAAGCCTTCATTTTCTCATGCTGTGTTGCACAGTGTTTACCTGTGCTACCCTGCTGTAGACATTGTAAAAAGTCTGCAAGGTACTTGCTATAGAAAAAATAACTTGCTGCTCAAATACTTTTCGTGGTAGGATTTAATGCCAGTAAAGTTCCTGAGCTTAAACAGGAAAGATGTAAATGCGTTGTTTGTAATGAAGAGATCTGTGCTCTCATTCCTTTTTTTTACATGTAATTTGCCTAATTCTTAATTTCCTTGCGCTATCCATCATTTTAAGTCAGACTCTCATTAAATCCTTATTCTGGTTTTGCTAATTATTCAAACTGGAAACACATGGGATATCAAAATCCTTTTAGAAACAAAGGTGGATCTCTGCCTTTTAAGACAAGCTGAACTGCTCTCTTGGATCTTCCTATACAACTAATAATTTGGGTGAATGCCACTCTTAAGCAACACCTGTGAAGTCATTATTCTGTTTGTATGTGGCTTCCCAAAAAGAATGCCCTTTCTTTGCTGTAGGATTCTACAGCTTTCAAGGTGTGTCTGCTTTACTGGGATTCTCAGCAGTAATGCTGTGTAAAATCCAGGTTATACTTTCAGCTTATGTTTTTCTGTGTGGCTTGTGGTTTTTTTTCTGAAACTAGATTAAAACTGATTTGTAGAAGTTTTCCTGTAAATTGCTTTCCCTTTAACATCTTTTAAAATCTGGACTTCTTCTAAGCAATATCCAGGTCAAATATCTGGTTTTAGAGCTGATTTCCAGCATCTCACCACTGATGTCATTTCAGGTCAATTATTAAGAGTTCAGGATGCTGACAGTTTGGTGGTACCTCTGTGTCTCTTGGAAACATTTAACTACTTACTAGTAATTAAATGCTTGAAGCACCTATTTGTGTATTGTGGCACACTGATAGCAGAGTGGAAACGGACCAGTTGATACTGAATATTAGAGAAGGGTTAGACAGCATACTCAGGCTTACATTCTTGCTAACTATCTTGTAATTTGTGTCGAAAAACAAGTATAGCCTGAGATTCCATTGTATTAACCATGGTGGAGTTTCCAGATACAGTTCATCTGCAGATCTATTTCATCTTTAAAGAATTCTCTGAAGCATTATCCCTTTTCTAGAGATAACAGTAGAGCATCCCATTAATGCTTCAGAGTGCGCATGCTGTTAATGCTTCAGAGTATGCATTGCTTAGTCCCTAAGACTAGGTATTTAAAAGAATAGTTAGAGAATAACTGTCTGTTGCTTTTGATGACCACTCTTATGTACTGTGTTTTGGAATTATGTGAATGATAATTTCATAACTGTTTCATGTAGCTATTAAATGAGTTAGTAGTTAAGTCATAAATAGTTAAAACTAACTGTTTTAGTGGGGTTTATATTTTAGTTACCTTCATAAAATACAGCTTTAAAGGAACTGAATGTAACTAGAAGTTGAGTAAAATAGAATGAATATTAACTATATAGAAACCACTTTCTTGTGCCTGCTGATGATTCTGAGAGTTTTCTTCTGGTTTCATGTTTCCTACAGTCTATGGCAGAAGTTCTTGCTAAGAAAGAAGAGCTAGCAGATCGCCTGGAAAAGGCAAATGAAGAAGCCATTGCCAGTGCTATTGCAGAAGAAGAGCAGTTAACTAGAGAGATTGAAGCAGAGGAAAACAATGACATTAATATCGAGACTGACAATGACAGTGATTTCTCTGTGAGTGTTCAATTTATTTCAGAGCACCCAATCTCAAGCTGTCTTTGATGTCAGTGGAATAAGAGCATAGAATCTGAGTGTTGTTTTTTTCATGAATGTTACCTCTTTTACATGCAAATAAGGTAAACAGTGTTACATAATAATTATACCATACTCTCTATTTAGTCTTACTAAACTGAGCAGCACAGTGCTGCTGAATGATACAGAGTCCTCTGCTTTTGCAGTCATTGTCCTGCTGCCTGTTTCTGTGTGCAAAACTGGGGAGCCATGACTTGCTTGCTACCACACAGGAGCTACTCTAGGTGAAGCATAAGTCTCTATTTCTACTGTCAGAAACAGCCTCTTTCTTGGAGAAGTCTAGTTCAGTTTGGAACCATTTCTGAATATGGCTGAGCTGGCACTATTTATTAATGTGTATACAACTGCAAGTGGTGGTTTATGTTTTTACTGTCTGGATCATACTATATTTCAGGCTAATATGGGCAATGGAAGCATATCCTTCTGTGGTATGTCTATGGACTGGAATGATGTTCTGGCAGATTATGAAGGTAAATTTTCATATATTACTGTGCTTGCATTGAAATGACAGCCAAATATTTAAAAATGGCTAGTTAGATTTCAGAAGATCCCCCTAACATCTAAATATTATTCCAAGTTATGCTATTTTTTAATGTTATTTCCTTAGGAAGAAAGATGGACTTGTGTGTTCGGACTATCTTTGTGTGTCTTTGTTCTTCAGTTCTCTTCCCCTGTCTCTATTAGAATTCTAAAATTTATTAACCAGTTTTATTTAACATGTGGATAAAAGCATAATAAAATCATTAAGCATTGAAAAAGCACCGAGATTGGAGATGCTTCAGTCTGTGTTTGCACCTTACTTATGCTCAAGAGAGCCCATTTGAGAGAGAACTGCAAGAGGAACTAAGCCTCATTAATTGCACTTCTCCCAGAAAAGTGTGTTTAAATGATACAAGTCTTTGTTTTCTTATGTACAGCTCGTGAATCCTGGCGCCAGAGTAATTCTTGGGGAGACAGAGTGGAAGAAGAGCCTGCACGTCCACCTGGCCATGGAATACACATGCACGAGAAGCTGTCGTCACCGTCACGCAAAAGGTTTTAGAGTTGTTACCTGTCTTGATTAGCCAGTGAAAACAAGCAACCAAATTCATGGCTGCATGAAACTGCTCATAAGTCTACTTTCTTTAAGACTATGGGTGGAAAGTGTTATAGAAATCAGTATATTGGTGCTACATTGTCCAGTAAATAAAGATTTCAAGACTGGAAGAACGGTATTTACATTTAGGGAAATAATTGCCCTCCAGCCATCTGTTTGTTTTCTCCTATTGAAAATGACACAGAGATGTTTGCAGTGCTGTCAGTTCATGTTGTCTCATTTTTGCTCTGCTTTGCTTTTTATTAAAAGAACAATAGCAGAATCCAAAAAGAAACATGAAGAGAAACAAATGAAAGCTCAACAGCTGCGAGAAAAGTTACGTGAAGAAAAGACACTGAAGCTTCAAAAATTAATAGAGAGGGTAAGCTTGCTGTAGCACAAAGGAGCTGCCTACTGTCTTTTAGAAAAGCTTTCCTTTCCCTCATGTGATCTGGAAATGTTAGAGATTAGTGGTAAAATGAAGGTTTTGTCTGAGTTCACATAGTTTTTGCAGGTGACTTGTGCATCACAGATACTAAAGAAAGCCTGGTTTCCAATCATGAACTCTGTGAGAGTGTTGCTGCCATACTGTGATGACTGACATTCAGGGAAGGCATAATGAAAGAAATGTTTTGCTTGTATCCATCCTAAATGATGTAATTTACCGAATTAAATCAGTTAACAAATCAGTGTACTTCGGGTTAAACTTAGTGCAGGTCTTGTGCAGGTCATCACAGTGTTTTGTCACTGTAAATAAAGTTAAAAATACAAAATGCTGAGGAAAATTCAGGCCCTGTGTTAGTAATTAACATACTCATCCTATATAGGAGAAGGAGGTACGAAAATGGAAAGAAGAATTATTAGATCAAAGACGTAGGATGATGGAGGAGAAACTGCTTCATGCGGAATTTAAGCGTGAAGTGCAGCTCCAAGCCATTGTGAAAAAAGCACAAGAAGAAGAAGCTAAGGTGAGTTACTTTAGTTTAAAGGGGAGCTGTTCAATAGTTATGCTTGTATATGTTTTGTACCTCGGAGTGCTCGTGAGTAGGTTGTGAAGGATGGTACAAGTAAGATATGAACATGTGTGAACTGTGAAGCAGATAAGTGCTGATCTCTAAAATGGACAATTTTTCTGTAATATGAATATAAAGCAGCTCTTACTAGACATCTCAGTTGGTTGGAGTGGAAGAAGAGGTGGGTTGCCATAAAAGAGCCGAGAGTCATGGTGGGAGCTCATTGATCTCTTTTGTTAAATATCCATTCTAGATCCAGCATTCTGTATCCTTAACTAATAGCTCCATTGCTGTGATTTGTACCACTAATATTGTTAAACAGTTGGAAATAAATAGAAACCTACAGGAATATCCCTTTGTTTAGTAGGGGTCAGCTGTCCTGGCTGTGTCCACTCCCAAATTTGTGTGCACCCAGCCTGCTTACTAGTGGGGTGGGGTAAGGACCAGAAGAGGCCTTGACTCTGTGTAATGAAAACATCCCTGTGTTATCAACTCTCTTTGCAGCTCGTATCCAAATCATAGCCCCCCACTAAGTATTGCAAACAAAACGAGCTCCATTGCAGCCAAAACCAGCACAGTGTAAATGTAATATTTTATTTTTAAAGACTTTTTCCCAAGTAAACCTACATCTCCTTAAAACTAAGGTGTTGCATTATCTAATGAGCATGTATCCCTGCTGTGATTGATGTAGCTGTTCATCTGTGTTATTTTCATAGACATGCATGTTATTTTTTCAGCCACAGGACAGTGCAATAGACAAGAATACAAAAGAAAGGGTATGAAAAGGCTAACTTTCAGTACAACAAAACTGATTTAGCATTTTTATTAAGTTGCTGTTTCTGTCACTGGAATTAAAATGATTCCTACATTACCTAATTGAGTCTAACATACCTTCATTATTATTTCATTACACCAGTGTGATTTCTGTAATCATATTAACTAAATCACACTGGCCATAATTCTCCAACTAAGCAGATGTTTCAAGTATTGTGTGTGGTTAAATGTGTAAGATCCACTGTCTCTTGAGGTTCTTGTGTTCTGCAAATAAAGGTTAATTGGGCCAGAAAGCTTTAAAGGAATACCTGAAGATTAGTACAGCTGAAGACTATGGGAATTGTTGCTACCCAATTGGTTATCTAAATTCCCAGTGCTTACTTGTTTACTGAACTGTGAAATCCGTTCTGTAAATGGATTTGAGTCAGTAAACATAGCAACAAATATTATCCTGCCACCCTTTTACATGATCTGTTGTTGTCTGGCTATGTATCTTCTCTTTACGCATTTCGTTGGTGGATTCAGACAGAGCATGAACTCTTGAGGACAGTGTATAATTTCTGTTTCAATCATAAACCATTAAGTATGGTTTATAGCTGATAAAGTTTTATGATTTCCCTCAAAAATTTTTGATCTGAAATGTTGATTTTTATTAAGTGAAAGTTAATTGAGTTTGATTTTGCTCGTCCATAGAAGTTTCCAGAGCATTTATATTTAAAAGCCTAAAGTTGACAAGAATTTTGTCCAGCAGTTTTGTAGTGAGCACAAAATATTGATTACCGTCACGAACTAAAGTAGTGCGAAAGCATCCTCTTTGAGATTTTTAGTGTACGCATCGAAGTACTCAAGTTAGCCTTTTCATATTCTTTATTTTGTATTTTTGTCTACTGCACTGTCCTGTGGTTGAAAAAATAATATATAAGTTTATGAAATATACTGATAAGAAAGATCAGACAATGAGCTGCTGCTTTTTTTTCTTATACACAGTATGCATAGTTTCACTTTTTATTCACCAAGTACCTATATATTTCAAGTTAGATCAAGAGACCTGTTGGATTCTACTAGCACTGAACGGATGTTACTGATTTATCCAACTGGGTCTTGGCATTCCTCATTTTGGGAAAGAGAGAATAGACTAATGAAGGCTCGTTGCTGAGAAGATTGGGAAGATTTTTCTGGGATTTAGCCAAAGTTTTTTGGTTTTCTGGTACAATTCAGTTTCTCATGTTCATATTCCATGGGATTTCCTGTTTAAAACAATGCAAAAAGAAACCCAAACAAAACAACCAAAAAGCCCCCAACAAAAGCCCGAAGCATTATTCCCAACTTGGTAGTTTTCCAACCCATTCCAATCCAGTTTAATTATCAGATGGATTGTAAAAAAATAGATGGAATTCTCTGAGAATGAAACTTCTTTCAACTTCTCAGATGTTTTCTGACACTTTGTGATGACTTGCAGGTAAATGAAATTGCATTTATAAACACCTTGGAAGCTCAGAACAAACGTCATGATGTGTTGAATAAACTGAAAGAATATGAACAGCGCTTAAATGAATTACAAGAGGAGCGTCAACGAAGACAAGAGGAAAAACAAGCACGTGATGAAGCAGTTCAGGTACAATGTATCTATTGTTGCAGGGGAACAATTAAATATTGATTTGTTTTAGCTATGCAGTCTTTGCTTTCTATCTTAACCTCCTTTGTTCTTACCTTCTTTTGTTCGAAAAGTGTAGTATGTTCTTCCTTTATAATGTTTCAGCAGTAAGAGGGAGAAAGGCAAACCTTAGGTCTCTATAGCAGAGGTGTTACAGATGCTGGGTAGCTGGTTCATGCCTGTCTTAACCTTCTTTTTTAAAAATACTTAATTACTTCATTATAAGAAAAGCCTTATATTTTGGTAACTCTTAAAACTTAGAGAGGAAACAGAAAAATACTCTTTGTCATATGCCTACATCTTTTCAATACTAAGTTTTCCCAGTCTCATGTATCTACTTTTTTGGCACAGTTTTCTATGTTCGAATCTAAACTGTCAGTTTTCTTCTTATGTGAACTCCTCCCTCTCTATACATGCTTCAGATCACCATAACTGTAGCTCACCTGTGAATCCAGCCAGAGCTTACAGTTTAGTAGCTAATTCTGTCTCCTTGAAAAATGGGGCTTTACTGACTTCAGTGGCTCAGAAGCCATTTTTGGGGCAGTGTACTCCAAAAGTTCTGGATAAAGCTGGTTTTGTGAGAATATATGATTAAAAATGTCTGGATTTCCAGGGGGTGACTGTGTTATGAGTGAGAAGTACACTTACAGATTGCTTATGAAAAAACTGATGTAATAAAAAGCAGTTCTTAACTCCATCATGAAAGCAAGATAAAATTCTATAAGCAGATGTTAAAATACAGTTTTTGTTGATTGCTTTTTGGGTTCTTTCCCCCTAAAAGTTAAAGTTTCCTTTTCTCTGACTAGGAGCGCAAAAGAGCCCTTGAAGCAGAACGGCAGGCCCGAGTTGAGGAGCTGCTGATGAAGAGGAAAGAACAAGAAGCACGGATTGAACAGCAGAGGCAAGAGAAAGAAAAAGCACGAGAAGATGCAGCACGGGAGAGGGCCAGGTAGCTTTGCAATCATTTTGTTGGTTATCATTTCCAGCAAACTGCAGCTTCTCTCTAACAGTTAACAACAGCACCTTCTTAGCTCTTCAGTCTTAGTATTTGAAAAGTAACATTCATAAATATTCTTGATGAATAGTTTTAAAGAAGAAAACGGGTGAGTAATCATAAATTCTGTGATAGATTTTTGTATTCCACAGATGCATGCACCATATAACATGCAAAGCTGCATTTTATTATGTTCAACTTAATTTTATTGCGAACAAGACCTTTAGATAATTTGCCTTTTTTGTAGTTTAGTTTTCAAAGGAAGGAAGATTAATGGTCCCGGGTTCCCTATTTCCTCTGCTCTCCAGTAACTTTTGGACTTACTGGCATCAATTTGTGTTCACCTTTTTGCAGACACCAGAGATTACCTTTGTGAAGCACAAAGCCGGGAAATCAGGATCCATTAATTCTGTTGCCTACCAACTGCTTGGTTTATGGTTTTGCCCATAATCAAAGTTCACGAAGAGGTTTTCATATGGGCTCTTCTCTCTTTGTTTTGAGCCAATCATGAAGTGGAGGGAAAATGAATTGGGTGGTGTTGTAGTGTGTGAGGAAGGTTGACTTTCAAGTCTGATTCAAGAAAACTGCAGTGATTATAGTTTCATTTGCCAAATTCTATTTCTATTCACCTTCTATTATTCCTTCTTTCCCTACGGTTCCTCTGCCACAAGCAGAACCTGAATAGAAGTTACATTTGTCTTGATGACAGGAAGTGCTCACTAATGGTTCTTCAGACATTTTTATTGTCACAGCTTGTTTCTTTCAAAGTTGTCATGGAGAGGTTTGGCTTTTCTCACCATGTAAAATATTCAGAAATGTATTGCTCATCTTCCAAAGTCATGAGTAGTTCTAGTGTAACATCATAAAGAGATTCTGGTTTGGATTAGATGTTTAATGAATTGTGGATAGGATCTGTGGCCTTGCCAGTGACTTCATGGACCTTTCCTCAGTATGTTAAGCTAAAGTCACAGTGAGATAGAGTGGGCTGGGAGGGATCCTTCAGTATCTTTTTGTCCTTCGCAGACACTTGAAGAAGATTAGGACTAATGGGGAATTTTGGTTAGGCTGTTGAGGGAGGATAGATGCTACCTATGTAAGGCTTCTGGATCTTTCTGAAATTTAGGAAACCCTCATAGCAAGCAAATGGGGGATAATTGTCCCATTGACAGCTTTGCCTTCTGAAGTCTTCTATGGTTAGAACTTCTCTAAAGGCTCAAGGCATGTAATTATTTGCACTTTTTGTTTTACCAGTTTTAAATCTGATACTTTCCTTTATTGCACCCCATTTATGTTTCATTATGACATGTGAAGAACAGCAGTTTCAGTTTGCCTTCTGGTAGCACTGCCTTTCATAGAATCATAGAAGCATAGAATAGTTAGGATTGGAAAGGAACTTCAGATCATCCAGTTCCAGCCCCCTGCCATAGGCAGGGACACTTTCCACTAGACTGTGTTGCTCAAAACCGCATCCAGCCTGGCCTTGAACACTGCCAGGAATGGAGCATTTATCACTGCTTTGGGCAACCTGTTCCAGTGCCTCACCAGCCTCACAGTAAAGAACTTCTTCCTTATATCCAACTTGAACTTCCCCTGAGTCTGAACCCATTACCTCTTGTCTTGTCACTATTATCACAGAGGAAGAGGTCACATTTCCTCTGTATTTGCTCTTATGGCATTTTATTTTCAAATGCTTTGTACTTGCTATTGCAGTACCATGCTTGATTTTCTTTTCCTTTGTCGGATGCTGATTACACAAGGGAGCTTTGGCCTATTTTGATGGAACCTTGGGGTATCATTTGGTGGTTTGTTTTGCTGCTTTTTTTCCCCTGCTGCTAGGATTTCTTTCTTATCCTGAAGATTTAGTACTTGCTGGAATTAGTAGTTTTTGGAATATCTGCTTCAGCTTCAATATAAGCTTTGCTGTGTGCATCTGGTGGTGATTAAAGCATCTGTATGAAAGGAATAGTGTACCTAAAACTGACTTTAAAAGCCCCCCTGCCCTTATGCTTCATTAACTTGATTCCAGCAAGGTTTTAAATGTAATTTCAGAGTATTTTATATTCCAGAGAGTTGAAATCCATAATATGGAAAATTTTGGTCTTGTCAATGGAAATCATAAAACTGTGCGATGTAACCCGATCATATAAAGAGTAATGGCAATGCTCTATCAATCAGAACTCTAGAATTTCGTTTCAAATATTATGAACCCAAACTATGCAATGGTATTAATTTATTATAGTTTAGAGGATTAAACAAGGACGTGTAAATGCACACTGGAAGAAATAGCTAAAATAAGCTTTGGGTTTGGGTCACGTGTTGTGATTGGTTTGAGCTCATGGTGTGAGTCACGAACACTTAAAAACAAAAACACAGACTGTAGTTCAGTCTTTCTTTATGTACCTCAGGGGAGATAGCACATGAAGTACCTAAGTTTTCTCATCCATCATCTCTTCCTCCCCCCGCTCCAGCCCATGAAGATTGGAAGAGTTCACTTATCCCTTCTGAAAGGACAATTGTGTGTAGTGTTTATCATTAGACATGCTTCCTCCCCATCTTCTTTCCTATCTGCCTTTATGTTTTCTGTGGATTTTTGTTTGAAAAGTTACTTTATCCTAGCCTCCTGCTTTTACAGAAATGACTGTTTTTTCTGTCAGTTTTCTGTTTAAAAACCCCCAAGCAAAGAGAACTCTGCATAAGCCAAACAGCACTGCAGTTTGGCTGATGCTCTTTATGTCAGCTTTTCTAGTTTTGTCACTCAGTAACTCTAATTTTAGGATGTCTTTTAAAAAATGGCACTGAATAACTTCTTCATTGCTGTTTTACTCAAAGCTTTTGCTACTTCTGTTGGCCTTTCACACATGCCTAGTTCTTGGCTTACTGATCGCTATTATCTGCAGGTTTCTGCTTAATGTGGTGATGCTTAGCGAATTCACAGGCTCTTAGTAACATCCAGATGCATGAGAGCTGTGCTTTGGCCCTGTACTGGGGAGGGATGGAGACTTGCTAAAAGTGAAGAGCACAACTGGAGTTTGAGGCGCGATTCACTTTTTGGAAGAGAGATGGAGGGCAGACAGGTTCAGTGAGCAAAATACATCCTGACTGCAACTATGTGAAGGTGACAGTAACATAAATGCCTTATCTTTTGCTGTACTTTGGTATGTTGAACATTTAGAATTGCAGTATTTTATAGCATCAGTTTATCACTGGACTGTATCATTTGATGTTGGCCAGAGTTTTATCTGTGAGTTTATGTATTCAAACTTTCACTGATCAACATCTGTATAAAACAGACTGCCCTCACTGCTGTCTGTTTTTTCCTTGATTTGCCGTTGTTCTCTTCCCCCTTGGTTCACTGACTCTAGCCATTGGCTGAAGAATGCTGACGGTGGCAGGGCATCACATTCATCACTATTCTGTAGTGTTATGTTGACTATCGTTGCTCTGGTTAGAGTGAGCCAGGTTTTGCTACAAAGGTTCAAGTGTCTATAAAATCATCCAAATTTAAGCATCACATTCTCTCTAATTAAGTTGCTTTTTGTTGTCTTTCTCTTCTAGTGAGCCATCTTCAGCTTAATTCTTTTGGGTGCTTGTTCTCCCAATTATGTGTTCTGTTTCACACATAAATGAGTATTATACATACTTTACATTATTGCAAGTTTTCCCTATATTATCTTTTGGTTAGAGATCGAGAAGAGAGGTTGGCAGCTCTTACTGCAGCGCAACAAGAAGCCATGGAAGAGCTACAGAAGAAGATTCAACTGAAGGTATAAAAGGATAAAATATGACCTTCTGCTCTGTACTAGAGTATTTCATTAAGAACAAAATCAGGAATGTTCAATACAACAAGATTTAGAGATGGATTTGCTATAAAACAGAATTGGTGCCAATTCATTTTTAAATCGTAGTGTCTCTGATGTGTAGTGACTTTTAATGCCTTTCAGAAATACAAAATAGTCGATTTAACACAAGCTCATCCTAACTGTAAAATATTTGGTAATTCCTAATATTTCTTTGCACAGTTTAATTCCATTCACTGTAATTCAATGTGATTTCTTTGTTGCTTTGATTATTTTCCATTCAGCATGATGAAAGTATTAGAAGGCACATGGAACAAATTGAACAAAGAAAAGAGAAAGCAGCTGAATTAAGTAGTGGAAGACATGCTAATACTGATTATGCACCAAAACTTACACCATATGAACGAAAAAAACAGTGCTCATTATGCAATGTGATGGTAAGTTGGGTAGAGGGAAGGAATACTGTCAGAAATACAAGGCCAGCCGAAGGCCTGAAGCTACAAGTTATGCTTTACTCACAGATGAGAGTATTGCACACCCACTGTGTCCCTGCTCTGCTCTTGTCAAGTGCACCTTATTTTGGATTTTTCTGTCTGTAAATGAGGTGTTTTAGGGAAGATTTGAGAGAACTGTAGAGTTGTAGGTGGAATGGAGAGTGTCGACAGTACTTCGTTATTAGCTGTCTCTTCTAAGAAAAGCAAGAATTCAGGAGCATCAAATTAAGCAAAGCTTTTAACTATCATCAAATGAAGGTAGTTAAACATGAGATTTAAAGTAAAAAAGACGTTTCTTTACATAGCAGGTAGCTGAGCTGTGAATACCTTGTTACAAGATCCTGTGGGTATTTGAGTTTAGTTCAGGGGATGACTGGACAAGTTTCATTGTACTGAAATTTGCTGAAGGTTACTAGATACAGGGAAGCAACATCAAGCTAAAGAAGTTCTTCAACTGAGTTTGGTTGGAGGCTTAAAACTGCTGAATGGGAGAAACAGTGTTTGCTTTGTCTCCTCTTTTATTTTCCTTAGGTATCTTATTTTTTGGTCAGTGTTGGAAGCAAAGTACTTTGCCAGGCAGATCTCTAATCTCAACAGGGTATTTCTTCTTGTGTCCATCGTTCCACATGTCCCAGGGATGGTGAAGAGGAAGCCACATAGTCACTGAGCAGGAAGCAGGGAGATCTTTTTACTCTGAAGTCCTGCATAATACTGTTATTTATAGATTTATGAATTACTGATGTAATTATTAACATAATTATTGAGGGGAAAATGACTGTTAAGTCATTGTCATTACAGATTTCATCAGAAGTATACCTTTTTAGCCACATTAAAGGGAAAAAACACCAACAAGCTGTGCGAGAGAACAGTAGTATACAAGGACGAGAGCTTTCAGATGAAGAAGTGGTAAGTTTTGTAGTATTTTTTTCTATGTAGTATGTTTTTTTATGTAATTTCCAGTTTTAAATGCCATCCAGCTGAGTAGCTTAAGAAGGTTTTGAAAATCCTTATAAAGGAATTGAACAAGAATGTTGGTGTTAGCATGGGAATAATAGTGCCTTTTTGAATAGAGACTACGAGTGAAAAGGAATGAAAGAAACAGTGCATTCAAATACTTCAGGCAATTGCCATTTAAAATAGATAGTGAATAAAATGTCACATACTGCTTTTTTGTTAATCCAGAGGCATTTTTCATCTCACTTTATCTTTTCATCATAAAAATCTGATGTCTAATTTACTTTGTTGTTGTTGTTCCTTCCTGTTGTTCAAAATGCCCTAGATCTTTTTAGGTAATCAGATGTGCTGTCCTCTGCTTCGAGGTCACTCACTCATGCTGAAATTTGCAGTGCTGAATTACTCTCATATGTAAGATTGGAAATGCTTTGCAAGTATTAGCATTGCTAGAAAGAACAGGAATGAGTTTTCCAGTAGCTTCTTCAGAAGAATTGGCACTTTGATTTTTAGGAAAAAATGAGGACATTTTATAGTACTTCAAGAAATGATGCTGTTTTGAAGAAAACACTTGTGAATGGTGGTCTGATTTAATTTCTTGTTGTTGCTACCTGAATTGAACTACAGTATTAAGTCAAGGCCTTTTCTGTAAGACAACTTCTAACAGTCAGCCGTTGAGTTCTGTTTCATACAAAACGCATATGAATGCCCCCTCATTATATCTGTCAGATGTTAGGAAGAAATACTGTACAAGCTGGTTCTCCAGAGCTGATTCAAGTTTAACTTCACTGTGTTCAGAAATGTTTCCAGCCAAGCTGATTCTAATGACACTGCTCAGTACTTCTGATTTTTTGGCTTTCCTTCGCGTCTGAAAACTAGTGGTAACATCGTTCCTTTTCCTTTTTGAAAAGCTTTGGAAAATGAAGTCTCTGAGGTACTGAAATCCACAGAGGAGGTTATCACTGGAAAAATGGGAAAAAAAGTTGGGAGAGATACAGTAGTCTGTAGGAATAAACTTCTGGTGAATTGCAGTTTGCCTCCCCCTTTCTAGCTGTAATAAAAGTACATGAACTTATCTTTTCAGTTTCTTTTTTCCTCTTTGATGGTGCTTAGTGGAGTTATGTGGGTTTGGATTTGGGTTTAAGATGCCAGCTCTACCTAATCTCATATATGAGGCTTCACACTGCATTCGTTTTCCTAGAAATAGAACCTGAGAGATTTCCATCAACTAAATACGAAGGAAAGCATTGAACTGGATTTTCCTTTGTCTGGCTTTTATACACTATTGACAACATCTAATTTGATAGTTTAACAATTCCAGCTTCCAGAAGAAGAGATCTCATTAGAACTCCTGCATCTGTGCCCAGCTGGTGAGGAAGTTCCACTAGAGGGCACAGATATCTTGATTTTTGTGCTTAAATCTGGTGTTAGTCAGCAAACCGTTTTGATGTGAACTTAAGACCAAGACTAAGGTTTAAGGTATGGGGTTTCTGGAATGCGTACTTAGTGCAAGAGCAAAAGGAGAGAACAGTTCTAACTGAGTCAACAGCTTGATGCTTACAATAGCAGATTTAAATGTCCTTAATCAGGATGGTATGCAGTATTTGGCATACTGGCAACATACAGATGCTTCCATTGTTAGATGTTTAATGTATTATTTATAGCTATATTTTCATTAGCCTGAATACACAATTCTGAACTATACTATTATAGTCTGAAATTTACTTGGCCTGAGGCCATCTCCGCTTTGTTTGTTGTTTGGATTGGGTTATTTTTCCCCCAAAGAGCAGTAATAAGATGCACATGCTGAAGATACGGTAATTGTAAAGTAGAAAAGCAGTTTTATTTACCAGAGGACTCTGCTTTGTGTACCTTGTTTTCGGTGCCAAACGGTGCTTCCCCACCACTGAAGTGTTCAGTAGCTTTAGTTGATTTTGAAATACTTGAGAAAAACTTTCCAATATGTTATATAGAAGTAAAACCATATTCTAGGGAAGCATAATACTCATAGGTACTTACTCATCACTGTTTTCAGTTTTTAAGTCAATGTACACTTGTACTACTTAAAGTTATTACTTGTCATCTGTGATGTCTTTGGATTATATACATCTTGTCTGTGACCCTTCTGCTTTGACACAGATTTATATCACCTTTGACCTAATAAAATTTCACCTTTAACCCTGTGCACTTGACACCTCCGATAACTTACTCTTGATCTTTGACTCATGTTGTGTTCAGCCTGTTAAGTATAATGGGCAGCTGCTGGAAAGAAAGCTTTTTAAAAAATTGTAATCTGACCATAGAATTTCTTTATCATTATTTAAGAAATCACAAAAGGACTTGAAATATTTTTATTTTGACCATAGTGGTATCCCAGAAGGGGAGATTTAAGTATCTATCTCCTTAAGAACTGGAAAACTTACTTAAGTGATTCTATAATATGTCTTCACACAGTGAGGATTGTTGTTGCTTGCTTTAAGTGTAAGCAAGAAGTTAAAAGCTGTGCAGAATGATCATTGACACCGATTTCTCTGGGCCGTGTGGATGCTGGTGGTTGATTTTGCTAGATATAAAAAGAAATCATTATAATCTAGGTTTTATTCCTTTGCTATATAGGTATATACATGGTATATACATATAGATGCTTATAGCATCTATAGGCTCTGTAATTTTACATTTTCAGATATGAAAGTAGACTTAAGGAGCACTTATCTATTGTTCTGGAATTAAGTATTTACTGTGCTTAATTCCAGAATATATTGTGCAAGAACTGACAGCTAATATTAGATAATCAGTAAGATGAATTCATTTGTAGATGCCATGTATTTGGTGAAGCTCACATAGAAAATAGTTTTATTATGAGTGAAGATGGTAAAAATGGAAAAGCATGAAGTTGTGTCTGAGGTTGGGTGACAGTTTTGTTTCATCTCAGTTTTTTGGATTTTCTTCGTTTGGGTTTTCTTCATCCAGCTGAAAAGGATGGAGGTTTCTCTTAAAGCAGAAGTCAGTTGATTCTGAAACAGTGGTTATCATGTAGAAGCAAATGAGGTTCTGTTCACATTTTTTACTTGCTTCATTCATGTAGATGGCAGGACCCTTCCAGCAGGGCAGGCTTCAGGATGGAAGTTGTTTTGCCTGTATTATATTTCTGAAACTTGTAATGCTTTACTTTCCCATCATCTTCAGTGCAATAACAATGCTCTGTCTACATTTCCTCTCTCTGCTTAAATGTCTTCTTCCATCAAACGTCCAGCTTTTACTTCCTCTTCACGTTGCTGTTTTCTGTGCTGTTGATTTCCTGTCCCCTCTCTTAATAATCACACTCCTTTCAGTGTGCAGCAAAGGATGTAAACAGTGTATGCAATTTGGTGCCATTGGCTTCACTGGAATCAAATAGTATGTTGGAAGTTGGGACTAACAGTTTGCTGCATCAAAGCTAGTGTGACACAAAGGGCTTCCGACACAAAGGGAGTCACAGAGAAGGTGCCTGCTGAAAGCCCTAGGGCAACACATAGTGATTTCATAAGGCTGAGGAGTCTGTGCTTGCAGACTGTGCTCCCACCTGTAGTTCCTAGATCATTTATTCATGTTTCTGCCCCTTTACGTTCCCATTTTTCTTTGCCTCTCATGTCTATTCTAGTTTGCTTTGAGAAATGCACCTAACATCAGTAATCCTTGTAGCTTGCTTCCTTTGAACCATTGTCCTATTTCATGTCTGTATCTCCTGTCATTTAAATACAATGGTCTAAAGGCACTTTCAGAGTATAAATCATGTAGTTCCATGCAATCTATTAGTGTTTCTAGTAAGTGAAAAGTACTTCTAAAAACCATTTGAAGTAGATAACATGGCAGGAGTTTGGCTAATTTACATAAGGGGCATGCTAGAATTTGATGTATTCCAAAGCAGGATGGAGGAATATTAATGAACCTTTGTTTGCTTATGTGAAAAACGTGCTCTTTTTTATCAAGGAAGAAAACGGATTCTATTGTCATGATATAAATAAAACAACTTCTTAGAGGTATATTTAGATCAAATGAAAATATAATCCCATGATGGAGCAGAGGTGGTTGTTGTCTGAAGACTGGCAGCATTAAAACTGAGGATTTATAGAAAGACATAGTTGGTTGAGCCCACCCGCATTCCTTTTACAAACAGCCCAGCTAGCCAAGTGACTAAAGCCTGCTCTGCTGTGGGTTGTCAAGTTGGCCGGCGTTGCAGTGCAAGCCGTTTCTAGCCCAGGTCTGCCTAGATTGCAGCAGGGTCTGATTTACAGTGTGCATAACTGTGCTGGCGAGTTCCCCTGGTAGCAGCACTGCTCCGCTGGCAGGATTCTGCTTTTGCCAGGATGTGGTGAGGGACTGCCTGAGAAAGCAGAGCTGTGCTGCTGCGCGGAAGGTTTATAGCTAGCACAACACACAAGCAGAGTTGATGTTCATGTGAGTTTGAATTTCTGGAAGCTTTTTAGGGGCAAGGGGTTGTTACTGTTAAAGAAATGGAGCTGTTTTCTGGAAGTTGTCTGCTGCTTGCATTATTTCTTATAGAGGAAATTACCGAGGGAAGGAGATGTGGGAATGTTTCCATGTCTGACCTTTGCTCTCTTTCTTCTGTATTTTCAAGGAGCTTTCTTGGCTGGAGACACGGTGATGCCTGGGCTTCTTTTTAATGATTATTTTTAATTCACAGTGTTTTCATTAAAATTATGTATAAAGATTGTTTTATTGCCTCAGCCTCCGCAGTACTGGGAAAAATGCTTTTTGTTTTCCTTTCTGAATCAGAGTGTTTTTAAGTTATCTATTTAGATGAAGAATGGTATCCTACGAGCTCCTTTGGAAACCTGTCTGAAAGACATGATTAAGCCAAATGGAAAATAATAACACTAAGGATTACCAGGTTTTTTTTCATTTCATCCAGTAGAGGAGTTTAAGGTATCCCTGGCTGCTTGGGCAAATTCCCTGTATTCCTTCCAGGCTACCTGTCCTTGCTCCCATCCTCTGTAGGCTTCCTTTTTGGGTCTGTGTTTGTCCAGGAGTTCCTTGTTCCTCCATGCAGGCCTCCTGGCATTTTTGGCTGACTTCCTTTTTTTTGGGATGCGTCACTCCGGAGCTTGGAGGAGGTGAGCCCTGAATCTTAACAGCTTTCTTGGGCCCCTCTTCCATCCAAGGCTTTGTCATCCCATGGTACTCTTCCAAGCAGATCGCTGGAGAGGCCCAGATCTGCTCTCCTGAAGTCCAAGTGTGTTTTCAGCCATCTGCATTCTGAGTTTCACTCAGAATAAAATAATGGAAGTCCTTAGCATTCAGTTTAAGCTTTTCTCTTGTGCTTTATTACTCAAGGATCTGGATTAAGGCTTTTCTGTGAGTCTGGTGTTTTGCAGCTAGGAACTCTGTGTGCCTAAAATGCGTTGGTCTTATTCTGGTGTTTATTTGCACTCCAGTCTCGTTTGGACAGTCATGACCATTACAGTACAAGGAGATGGTCTTGGCTTAGCTCTGGTGGCATATAACACTCAGGTAGTTTCTGGGTAGTTTTTTTTATCCGCAGAGTTACAGAATATGGACTTCATTGTAAATTCATTTTTTTTTTTCCTGGTGTCTGATCATTACTTTTCCAACAGTAGCCCATTTTTCTTCCCTATTGCTCAGCATAAGCAATCTGTAAATCACCTACACACAAGAACTCCCCATCCCAGTAAAGGTTTCAGTTGAGTTTGCTTTTTGCTTTACTCAATTTTCTTTGTTTTTCCCCTGAGGAAGGGAGGATATCTTTCGGGAGGGGTTGTGTGTTGCTACACATGGAATGGACCAGAATTAGTCCAAGCATCTGTGGTCTGTTTTTGTTTATAGATGTTCAGTATCTGTTGGATACCTGTGGTCCTTTCAGCACAGGAACTTTGGCCTTGTAACGCTGCTGTGAATACATTTGTCCTAGAAGAAGCTGTCATGAATGATCGTGTAATTGTAAAGTTTAATCCATGATGCAGTTTGCAGAAGGTCTCTCAGAACTCTATACATCAGTTCTCGCTTTTAGCACTTTGTGCAGCAATAGCTTCTTACCTGTAATATATTATAAAGTGTTGTTTTTCATGACAAAAAGGTACATGATTAATTGTTTATTGGCTGTGTCTTTAACTGTGATAGATCATTGCCAACAGCTGCACCCTTCTTCCCTTTGGCTTGGATATCCTGAATATTCATAGCCAGTAAGAAAAACTGCTCCTGGCAGGGCCAACTGCACTCTCATTTCCACCTTCCTTGTGCTTGCCCTTGCAGCCAGATGATAATGTCAGTGCCTTCCAGCTTGCTCCTAATCTGCAGAGTGATGCTTACCAAGTCCAGTATGCACAGTTCTCATTCTTTTGGAAGAAACAATTTTCCTTTGCGTTCTTTCCCAAATTTTGGAGTGACAAGTGGGAAAGGGAATGATACTGAGAATCTCCAGAAATATCTGGACTTACTACCCAGGATATTGTTTGCTTTTTGTCTTTGTGGCAGGCTGTCTTACCATTGAATTTATAGACAAGCAAGGTGACTAAAAGTGCAGTCAGTATTAGCAGTAAAAATATCAGTATTAGCAGTAAAAATAGTATGTAGTTTGGACATGCTAAAAAGCAGTATTAGTCCCTCATTTGAAAAATTGAATCTTAATTAATGAAAGAAGTGAAGGTAAAACAACTTTTACAGTGAAAGGTCAGTCCTCGGTTTTGAATGAATAATGAATGGTTTTTTAATGCTCTACACTCATCCTCTGAATTGCATTTTAGCATAGAAATGTGAATAATTAAAATCTTCATTTTGCTAAAGTAATATTTGAATATCCATTTCTTTATTTCTGTAACCTGATTTTTCACATATTAAGCACTTATAATAACTCTGTTAATGGTAATAAGTAAATCCTTTCTTATTCTGGATCTTGTGTGTGGTTTGGAGCAGATCGTCACTTGGAGTATGATAACAGTATTTGATCACAAACATTTGAACTCTTAATGATTAAGCATTAATGATTGTGTTTTGAATCCTCTCCGTATTTTAGAGTGGATCATCACTTGTGGGGTTCTAACAGTGTTTGGTCACAAACGCTTAATCTCTTTATGGTTAAGCATTAATAACTGTCTGCTTTTCAAGCTGTCACTGGTTATAATGTTGAAAAGTGAATTCTGCATTTGATATAACTCATAGTCGGCTTCAGCATCTGTTTTCCATATTAAATATTGTCCTCGGCTGTGAGGGGAAAAAAATCAAATACTGAGGAGGTTTGTTGAAACGTAATAAAATCATGAACAAATATTCCTGCGGTAACATGATTTAGAATTGAACCTTAAAAACGTCTTCAGAATTTGGCAAATCCATCCCTAAGTGATTATATGCGAGTAACAAACTGCTATTCCTGACATTGGTAATAAATATTGAAAACAGTTTTTAGTCATTTTCTGCAGTTACAGGATATTGTTCAGTTTGAAACAGGTAAAGATGTTAATCCAAAAGATGTATGTAGGCTGCAGCATAGTTACCTATTGATTTGCTAGAATGTATTCCTTATGTACCTTATGGTTAAACAAAATACTCAGTTTGCTATTAGGGTTTTTTATTAAAATGGGAAATGAATGACAGCAATTATTAGGGGCTATAAGCTACTAGGAGTGTTTCTTTATAATATTCCTCATGTTTATTATAGGAAGGCAAGGAAAAACAAGTTCCGAAGATCAAATTTAGATAAACAGCTAGAGTGAGATATTTTTCAAGTTGCCTGGTCTGCAGAATTGGGTTAGAAAACTTATAAGAATGCCTTTTCTTTCCAAATGTGGGGATTCAAGGTTGGAAAGTGTACAAAAATAATAAGAATAACCAGTGTTACGGTATTCTGGCACTTCTGCTTCAGTTCTGGACAGAATCCAGAAATACAGAAGGGGAATGAAAATGAAAAATAATAGAGAAAAACCCCCATAAACTTCACAAATTCCAAGAAGGTCATTTTTGGCTCCGTTTTTTTGGGTCCAGTGGCCGGCAAGGTTTTCCACTTAAATAAATTGGCTAGTTTATACAGAACTGAAACACAGCTAATGAAGCCCATGTTGTGCTCTGTAAAAAACAGACTGAACACTGGAAAGGTCAGGCCTCTGCATGCCTGCTGCTTGTCAGTGGGATTTCACTGCAGGGCTGCTTTGTGGTAGCACAGGACCTTCTGGAGCTTCTAGAAAGCAACAGCAAACACTTGATATACTGGGTGATGATCCTGGCCACCCCGGCCAGCGACTGACTGGCTGCAGACTGGAGGATTTTCAGTCTTCCTTCCCGGGCTGTTACCACTGTGGATTAGGAGGAATATTGTGCTTCGTGAGAGCCAGCAAGGAGCAACAGGAGCACAAGAGAACAAAGAATCTTAAGTCAAGACTGCCCTACAGCAACAAATGCCAGGCTGTGATTTTCTTCCCAGCTTGAGCAAATACAGATGCTCTGCTGCAGTATTGTCTTACCTATGCAATCTTGCCACAGGCAGAATCCATGAAAAGTCAACGCTTACTTAAAAAGAAGGGAAAGGGAAATAAGTATTTGTGTTATGCTCACTCCTAATTTTAGAATGAGGAAGTTTTCTTAGAATTCTGTTTGGCATGCTTTCCATCACAATTTAATAAAGTTACTATAAATGTTTGCTGAGTAGGGAAATGAGTAGTAGCTTATATGTAATACAGAGAGCCAAAAGTGTCACAGTCAAAGAGATCCGGGAGGAAAAGAATTGTACAGTTGTGTTCTGATTCGAGAAATACTTACATAGCCTGCATTCCATTTGTCAGGATCACACGTGGATGTTGTTGCTGTGATCAGGACACAAAATGGGGAGAGCTAGAAAGGGTACTAGTCATGTGAATGGGTATTGTATGAAGAGGGTGTCAGGAAATTTATTCTTCAGCTGCTATATTTTATATAGATTACCAAGGTTCATAATCCAGTTTCTGGTGTGTTTTTCCTCATCCATACTGAAAGGGACAGTACTTACCTGTATAGCATTTCAGCATTTTGTAGTATTTGCTACACTTTTCGTGGAAAAGTTTTGTAAATGTATTTGTTCTGGAGTCTGAAAATTTTCTTTTATTTCAGAGAATATGGATAATAATTCTGTAATCTTCATAATATAAACACGTCATGTAAGAAAAAGGGGTGTCATTCAGTGTATAGAGAAAAACTTGGTTCTAAGAAGTGCTTAGAACCAAGTTTTGGTTCTTGGTTCTAGAAATGCTCATCTAAAATTGTGAGCTTCAAGATATGAAACAAACTGTTGAGTGTTTCTGTTTCAGGCAGTTGGGTGGGGATAGGCAATGACCAGTGAGAATGTGACTTCATGGGCGACATTCATAGTTTTAGCTTTTAATGATTTTGGCAACTTGATTTCTCATATAGTTTGTAGACAAGACCCGTCCGTTGCATTTGGAAAGACTCAAGATTCTCAGTTGCTAAAAGTCAGAACACTTGGAGGGAGCAAAGAGGAAAAGCAAAGACATTTTTGGTAAATAATCTGACTTCTGTCACGTCTGCTTTGTGGTGGCTGCAGCTTTATGTGTGCATTTACTGTTAGGTTTTTTCACCTTGCTTGGAAATGAAGCATTGAAACTTTTACAGGAAACTTATTTTGGTTGTTTAAAAATCGCATCAGTGTTATGCAGAAATGCTTAGAGGTCTGTATGGCTTTATCAGATAACATGTGTCTGTATAGAATGCCATTAAATAGCAAATTGTATGCATTTACCAGGTTACTTTTATGTTTCATGAGCTTTTTCAGCTGGAGACTGTCTCCCTCTGGGAAACAGGTAGTTTGGTGAAAGCATCTACTCTAATGCATCACTGAGCCACCACCATGTGAGTATTTATAGAGGAATATGTACAGATGACGGCAGTGCCTGTTTCCGTATTTTGCAGCTGCACATCCCAGCACAGGACAGACTTTGTCGCATGGATTCTGCCAGCTCCCTGAAAGCTGAGACCTTATTTGTGACATAGTCATACTTGATCTCAGCTGTCTAATTTAGAGGATGAGTTACCAAGTGTGAAAAATGAGGGCAGAAATCTGATACTTAATGACCATCGTGGCTGGTTCTGTTTTAATCCTGAGCTACAAAGTACTCTGTTAGGACAAGATCAGCAAAACCATTATAGTATACGTAAGTCTTTAAAACAAAGCCGTAGAGAAATTGCACAGATAAAACTGACATTGGTGGTGTAGAAACTGAAACTGCAATGAACATTTTTGGTAGGTGTGAATACGGATCTTAATTACAGAAGCTTTCATTAGAAGAGCCTTTATTAATAATGTCTTGCATTTGTAATGGTCTAAATTGTCCAAAGATGCAGTGGCTCACTAATATCTGAAGCTTTGGGGTCAGAATGTGCTCAACATAGCAAAGAATCAATGTGAAGAAGTGCTCCCTTCCATTGTCATAGAGGCAAACCCTGAATTCCTCTATGAAGAGCTTAAATTAGTCTCAGAAATTCTTATTCTATTTAACATCTATTTCTATCAAAAATAATAATAAATAAATGCTTTCAGGAAGAAGTGACTGGATTAACCGGTTATTCTGCATTACCTTTATTAGAAAGAAAAAAACCCTGAAATAGAATAGTTTCATTATTGCCTAAGTCAAAACATTCAGAAGATGACAAAAGTTTGCTTTCTACACACTGCACTGCCTTCACTCACTTTCACACACTTGTGGCATTTACTTTTATGGTACGATAACCTGTGCAGCTCGTGCCCAGCTCAAGCGAGTCATGAATTTGATTATTGAAAGAATTGGACGTACTGTACTTGAGTGTGACTCCGTGGATTTAAACACCTTTGTTTTTTCAGGTAACTGGAAGGAGCTTAATAAAACATGGGAATAAATATTTCTAGCCTGCTCTGAAGCACAGTCTAGCAGCAGCTCTCTTCGGATGTCAGTTGTCATTCGATACTGAGCTATTAGTTATACTGGTTTTACACCTGAATGGTGTCGATCTGCCCACTGCGATAATCCTACGCTTTGATCTGTACCTTCAAAAAGTGATTGTTTTTGTGACACAAGGTGTTATTACTTTACAAGTAAGGTAGTCTTGCTTTAATGAGCTGCATGTATGAAGTCTGATATTAATCCAGGCTGCCACACGTGAAAGCTGAGAACTCTGAGAAACATCGTTCATGGAGGTGCCTGAGTTCATGTGAACAGAGTGGTTTGTAACCATCCTGCATGCTGTTGACAGGGAGAGCTCTTTCAGCCCTCACAGCATGATAAATGAGTGTGCTTGTTGAACCCTGTAGTTCTCTTCAAGTCATCTGCTAAGCTATGAATGGCTGGCCAGGGGCACACAAGGCTTTGTCTCGCTTCTCACAGGCAGAAGTCTGATACCATGTTTGCTTGTTGCAGTGCAGCAGGAGGACTGCAGGCTGCCTGTGCCTGGATGGAGATGTTCTGCCCCTTCTGTCAGGCCGTGGCCATTTCCAAGTGCAGTGTTAACTGCATTTTGCTCTGCTGTCACATTGAAGGATGTAGGAAATGGTTTGAAGATCTGGTGCACAAAAAAACTAATTTCACAGTTTAACAAAGATGTAGAGCTATAGTAATAGTCATTGTTAGTTTTACATGTTACAAGTGCTTCGCCTTGGTCATAAGACATGAGGTAAATGACAGTGGTAAGGTATACTAGTTCAGTTTGGAAAGCAAGTGTGTACCTGTGAAATCCCACTGAAGTAATTGATATATTTTGTTTAATAACTGAGCATCCACACAGGTTAAGTACACTGAAGCTTGGTAGCAAAGCAGGAGCAGTATCAATGCGTTCTGAGGAAGTCCTTTCTTTTCTTAGCATGGGAAAACTCAAACCCACCAGTTCCCTGTGTAGTTTCAGCCTTATGAGCAGGTTTCTGTTTTCATAAAGAGAGGGAAAAGGTATTTTTAAATGGGTGTTGAGGGATACATCTCAAAGGAGACAAAAATGAACTGGGGTTTCTTATCCTGAACTGGGATGCTTTATGTTCTGTGCTACTACTGATTGGTTAAGAGCTAACTCATCAAGAACTGATTTGCTAGTCTTGTACTACTGAGTCATGCTCAAAGGTGACAGCCTTGTGAGATACCTTAAGATAAGTTCTCCTTTAAGCACATCATGCTGAAATTACAAGGGTAATATTAAAAGGGAGGGGGTAATGCATACAAAATCTGTAAGAATTATGTTACATGTGGAGAGAGCGACACTCATGGTTTGATCACTTGGACAATACATTGAGGAAAAACTGACTGTACTGGGGGTTATACAGGGCCAGCAGCGTAGCAAAGCTGAAGTCAGAGTTACATTTAGAGTTTGCTTAGGTTATTATGCTTCATTTCTTATGTCTAATACTCAGGATTCATTTTGCATTCATATGATTTAAAATAGAAATTTCAGTTACTATTTTGACCAAATATATGTTGCTGGGTTGGATCATGCAGCGATGCTTTACAAAAACTAAATAGTCATTTTCCAGGAAATTTCACAGAGATTTATTTTGTTTTCAGCAGGCATCATATTTCCCTGAATCAGTGAGAGAAATTATAGTTTGTTTTCTGAAAAACATTGTCTGTACATTTTTTAACACTGCACCTTTTACTTTGAATTGTAAGGATCCTTTACCAAAAAGGAAGGAATAACCACAACTGATCGTGGCAATAATCATTTTCAAGTAGAAATTATCTTACAAAGCAGTGATTACTATAGTTCATCATGTGTCCAGCATGGTTGGTTTGAGGGGTGGTGGACAACACATACAGTTTCTGGATAGTCCACTGGTCATTGGAATTGTTACAGGCACTTTTACCTGTCTGTTCATGGATGGTGTAGGTCAATCAAAATTGAGAACAGCTTTAGGAGAATAGCTTTGTTGATTATTTGTCTCTAAATGGTAAGTATGTAGACTTTGAACTGTATTGGGGTGCTTTGTAAATGTGAAAGTTCTGAGGAAATAGAGAAATTCTTATATTTTTTTTTTTTTTAAAAGCTTGAAACAAAGCATTTATTTACAATCCCGTGCTGTGACCCCCTTCCCTTTTCTTGCATGCCATCATGTCGAAACCAAACTATTTCATAATTGAAGTGTTTCTTCTGTGGACAACTGAGATTTTACCAGTATCTTACCTAAACGCAAATTGGTTAATGTGAGAGAAGTAATATTCCCATCATTAAATGGTGCCATTGTAAGTAGTGAATACTTCCAGTGTATTTTAATCAAAAGTTAAGACAGGTTTAGATTTACATGAAGAGTTAAAATCGCAAACCAGGGTTAGTTCATTTAATGTAATGAGTTATGTTGGTAGGGCAGGGCATTGCCTTCATATAGCTGTAAACGGCAGCTTGGAGAAGAGAGAGTACATCAGCTTGGAGTTCATAGTTGTTAGGTAGTAGTTTCTTGTACATAAGGGACAGTATTCTTTTTCTCTCACTAATTATTCTCCAGAATACCCATTATGTGTTCTCTACAGTGTGAAATAATTTATTTTACATTTACTTTAAAGTTTTTCATCATTTTCTTAACCTTTTGTTAAATACTTACCACTGTTGTTTCCTGGGAAGGTGATCCATACTGTAAGATCACATGCTGTAAGATCACATACAGTTGGATGAAATATCATTTCAATTCTTTCTGCAGGAGCACCTCTCATTAAAAAAGTACATTGTGGATATTGTGATTGAGAGTTCTGTTCCTGTGGAACCATTAAAAGATGGAGAGGAGAAACAAAAGACTAAAAAGAAAGCCAAGAAGCTAAAGGCACGGATGAACTCCAGGTAGTACAAATTTCTGTTCAGTTTATTTTTTCTTTGCATTTTGTTCTAAACTTTACCTCTTGTCCTTTAGTATGAGTGCAGTGGAAAGCTGAAAAAAGTGGAAAATTATTTGCTTTGGGAGTGTCTTGAAAATAACACTGATGAGCCTAATTTATGGCCACTTTCTCTGATTGAGAAAGAAAACTGAATATCGATCTGGAGCCCTTGGTTTCACCTGTTAAGAGCTTTTCTCATAATTGAATGCCAGTGCCCTGCCAAAACTGTAGCCTCTTCTAGCATACAATAGCATGTTTAAATTTGTGTAAACCATGCCTATTTTTCTTTCTAGCTATTGATTTTTAAATGAAGTATCAAAGAAAATCAATAGTAATCAACAAATAGAAGGCAGCCTGCTGTAGTGTCAAATCCCAGGACTAAATTTAATCATTTTTTGTTGCCTGTCACAACAAAAAGAAAGTTAAAAATATCTCAAAATGGAAAGTGAGTTGTCAGACCTGCAATTTGTTATTGGTCTAAAAAGTGACATCTGCAAATCAGTTATGATATGCAGGACATCATTATATTATGAACTGGCAGTGTTGGTCTTTATAGCTGAATAGTCCACAGATGAGGTTAATACTCAACTGAATATTATAACTTATTTTTGCCCTTATCTCTAAAAATACTTCTCAGAAGGTAAGAATCATTGTTACTTACGTTCTCTGCCTTGTTTTAAACAAGAAGGGTTACAAATAAGAGAAAAGCACCTGAATGGATTTTTAGAGCTACAGTAAAAGCGGGATATTTTATTAACTCCTAACAGTGCTAATAACAAACACAATACTTTGACAATGTGTTACTGTTTCTGATTGTTCTCCTCTTTGAATGACCAAATCCACTGAGTACCACATTAGAACATGGTGTCAAAACTGGATAACATGTTCTTCCAGTTTCTGATTGCTCGAGATAAGAGTTATTCATATTACCTGTTGATTTAATGCAGATACTGGGGCCCACTTTAGTTCTTTCTCAAGAGCTGCTTCTGTTGAATTTGGTCAAAGATTTGTCAGACCTAGAAATAGAAGCTCAAATCATAATTTGTTGGCACTGTTAAAACTTTCCAGAACATTTTGAATTCTTATGTGTCAGGCTGCTGGGTGAGTCAGCATATTCATCATCAAGAATTGTAATTAAAACAGCAATAAAGGGGCATCGTTTTACAAAGGTGATAACACTGTTGAAAAATACAGTGAAAGTTTCAAAATCTAAGAGGACTTATATCGGCAAGACATGACATTCATGTTCATTAAGCTTGGGTTTAGTTTTAACGGGTGACTAAACTTTCAATGGCATTACTGTCCTGGAAGAGAACTGAGAGTTAAATCGCAGATTTCACCATGAGTTTTCTAATGTTAACACTAAAGACTTACTAATAGAAGTGTGCAGTAGCAGTATGAAGCAAAGGTTCTCCCATTGAATTGCAAACAAAAAATGGATGGGGGGTTGGTGGAATCCATTTTGCAAATTAATTTTAGCCGTGCAAGTCTTGCCAGTCTTCTACAGTTACTAAAATTGACACTTGAGTAACAGTAATAGCCCCGTGCCTGGATCCTGCAGGTAAGCTTGGTTTTCATGTTCAGAAAATGAAAGGGGATTATCTTAAGTTGTGTGGCTAAAGCAATTAAAGCAATAACCTCAGAGTTACAATATGAAATACTAAATAAAGTAATTTAAGTAATATCTACTGTGTTTCTGCCCAGCAACTTAGACAGTACTACCACCAGATGGTGGGGAGTTTACTGCTCAAAATCCATTCAGAACTTAGGTGGAATATATGGTTACAGTACTTTATTTGGGATGATTTGAAGGTGAAGAGTATTTGATGTTGATTAGTCACAGAGTTTCCCAGGTGTTAACATATTATCTGCAAACCATGGTTTAGTACATGCTTACAACTATTCCTCTTCTCTAGAAAAAGCAATAGTTATAACAAACTCCCTTATACCTCGAGCCCTGAAATGATACATTCATTTTGGTTTGTAGGAAGCTGTGAAACTTGAAAAAAGCATAACTGCATCCAGATAGGTTCCTGTTGCACTCCTGAGTTTCTAGATCTTAAATCACTATTACAGTATCAAAGCAGTGAAGGGCAAAGGTGAATGAGGGGACAAATTGTGATCAATGGGTTATTAGATACGTTGAGAAGTTTTGTTAGTCTTCTTAATTATATTTATAACCCTTAGCCATTAAACTGGTGCTATAGTAATGACTGATATATAGCTAAGTAAATTATCTTGGGCTAACCTGGATGTGCTGCTAGCAGAAGAATACTTTGGTGCCCATGTGGCAAAAGCAGGCTTGATGAAAGCTTACCTCAAGCAATAGAGGGGTAGTTACCAGCTAGGAAGTGTATACACTTGAGATGTGCTGTGCAATGAATTTATAGCGCTCCAGTCATGTTCATTTAATAACAGATATTTTAGGTGATTATTCATGTTTGACTGACTTGTCTGTACAAAACTTAAAGCTGAAATGTGTTGTTTCTGGCTAAAAGGCAGGAAAGAAGGCACAAGGTTAATAAAGAAATCTCACCTTCATGTTTAATACTAAATTCAGTTGTGATTAATAGCTTTATTAATGATCCACAAATCAGAGCTAGTGGTAATGTAACAATATTTGCATGTAGCATAAGTTGTATAGGTTAAGCAAGCCAAAGGGAAATGTGAATAGCTTTGGATAACTTGATCCACTTGGGTGAACAGAAAATACAAAGAATCATTTAGTATGTGTATCTGAGAGAAACAGTAGGATTTAAGTCATTAAACTGTTTTCTTTGCAGCGCAGCAATGAACATGTTTTCCACTGGAAGCCATTGTCAGAATCTTAGTTTTGAAGAAACAAATTGGACATTGGTAGAGCTGACAAGAATGTCAGCTGACAGCAGTTAATATGCAAAATACCTTGATCATTAATAGCAGACACCATTTTTATGCATGAAGGTTTCCTTGGGGCAGCCTTATCTTCTACTTGTGTCCTGAAGGGGTTTGGCACTTTGCTCTTGAACTTGTTACTGGTGCTCTTGGTCTTAGAGACACAGGGATCCTGAGCCTTATCACTGATGTAGCCCAGTGTGCCAGTTCGGTGTTCTTCAGGTGTGTGTACAGGCTTTTGTGTAGAATATTCCAAGCCGTGAAGGATGTTGTCCCTTGTTCATCTGAGAACACAACCTCAAGAGGCTTGAGCAGCGGATCTCCCCTAAGTCCCCAGAGATGGGGTTTGCATCTGAGAAGTCTTTGTTTCAGAATCATAATGGAAAGAGCAATTTTAATGGATCAAATGTTTTAAACAGTTAAATGCTTTTAGTGCCTGCTGGATGCTGCTTCATCACAGGGCTCTGTCTCTGAGAACTGATTGTTTCTGCATCAGTGTAGTGTCTGGATTCATTTTCCTTTGTGTGTGTATGTTGTTAAAGAAAGGTTATGGTGTTACCACTGTGAATTCTGGTTTGGTGGATGAGCTGGTCGTGATTTTCACCTGTTGGCACAGGCTGGCTGGAATCAAACCAGGCAGTGATAAAAGGCCTGTCTCCCTCTTCCTGCTTTTTGGCATAAGGCCAGTGTAAATAATACTTTTAGGGGGCTAAATTGTTCTGTGTTTCTGTTTCCAGCAGTAAAACAGTCATTCCTGGAGGTATTGTGCTGTATGCCTAGCAAGGTTCTTTATGTTACAGTACAATCATTAGTTACATTAAAAATGCTCCTGTACCTGTAAATATAACGAATGATTTATATAGTAATTATAATATCTGTGATGCATAATTTCTGTTCTGAACTGAATATCTAAATGTGGTAATTTTATAATCAGCAGTAGCTTACTTCAGTTGTTTATATCACTTGTATCATTTTCTGCCATTTGGGAAGTCAACTTAAATGCAGCATTTGTGTACTGATGTTATTCTGAAATAATAGTATTAGCCATAAATCATTAATGGCCAATAGTTAAGCATCGGTATGGATTACGACAGGGCAGAATTGACAGAAATGCTGTGTGTTAGTATGAAATTAGAAAACCCCAAAGGTTAGAATTATCTCTCTGGTACAAATACTGTGCTCTTTAGACAATAGTCAATAATAATGCATGTTTTTTCCTCCAGGGCGAAGGAATATGAGAGTTTGATGGAAGCAAAAAATGCTGTCTCTGATTCCCCATTTAAAGCCAAGTAAGCATTTAACTTTATAGATCTTAGGCATAGCCATTTTTCTCCTGTCTGTAGCAGAAGTGCGTCTGAAATTTCCAGTGGAGCAGGTGTGGTAAGGTTCCTGCTCAATACAGGGCATACTCCTGTCTCGAATTACAGCGAAGTTCCTAATACAAAAGGTCAGACCTCACAAATGCAGTTTTTTCTGTAGACACTGTATATCTTTAACCGTGTGAGATGCAATAGTTAAGAAACCATGCGCTTTTCCTTTTCTTACCTGGAAACTAGCAGGTGTCAGCTTTGTACCTGTAAGACTGATGGTGAAAATTTGGCACTGGAATTTGGGGACTGATAATCTTTGTTTGGCCTCCAGTTAGTCAGAAACAAAGGTTCATATGGTGAAAGCGCAGATACTTTAATGCACAGATGTGTTAATCTGCCACTGAGTTTTTTAAAGAACAGGCCGTTTTATTGTCTAGGATAAGGCACAGATGAAAACTGTTGCATGGTAATATTAAAACAAGACCTATTATTACTGAAAAATTCTTCTTTCCTAGTTTGAAAATTGCTTATCTGATTGCATTCTGATTCCATTAGACCTGTTTGGCAAAAGATGCAGATATTTGGATTCCCAAAAAGCTGTAGATAAGGTCTATCACTAGCGATTTTGAAAGAGACTGTATAGCTGTAGTGTAAGTGGAAACCAGTTAAAAAACTGAAAAGAAGCGGAGTGTATGATCTGTCCTTGCGGAATGGGGAGTTACCTGTTGATTTCTGCATTCATGCGATGTTCAGCATACTCACAAGTTACTTGGAAGAAGAGGGCAAGCAGTGAGGTAACACAGTTTGATGATGATGCAGAGATATTCAGGATAGTAGAGGCAAGAGCTGATACTGAATAATAATTTTGAAGGGAGTGACTCAGCAGTAGCATGGCAGGCAGGTGAAATCCAGTGTTATTAAGGGCTATGCAATGGACAGGGAGGGCATAACTCAAATGTATCTTTGCATACAAAGCGTGGGCTTTGAACTTGCAGAAGTGATAGGTACTTCCAGGACAATACAGTTCAGTACTTCCAGCAGTTCAAGGATATCCATTCTTTAAATTCTTCAGAAAGGAGCAAAAACAGAACAAAGGATGTCTTTATGCCTGGGTCATTATGTCTTTTAAACGCTATGTGCAGTTCTGGTTCTTGGTCTCATAAAGGATATGCTAGAATTGTTAAAGGTTCAGAGAAGGCAGGAAAGGAAATCGGTAATGATTTCTAATATAACCTCCATATCAGGGATTAAGTAAACTAATACTTCTCATGCTGGAGAAAAATGTGATAATGGGAGGATATGCTACAGAGATCTGTGAGGTTATAAATGACATGGAAAAGATGGATGTTGATTGTTTGCTGTCCCTCCAGGTACCGGAATGAGAGAGCACAGAATGAACATGAACACAGGTTCAAAAGAAAACAGGCAGTGGTTCTTAATGCAGTGCACAGTGAGATGTATGGAACTCACTGACCAAAACCACACAGGTGCTAACAGTTCACCTGCAGTTCTAGGAAACTGCATCCAGCCCAAGAGATTCCTAAGGTGAAAATGGGCAAAGAAACAAATTAGTAAAGAGGATTATGCTTGCCCTGTTCCTAATTTTCCTGAGACATCCATTTATAGTCTGCTGTTCAACGGGATGGTAGGCAGATGGTTCGCCTTCCTTGTGCTCATGAAGTCTGTAGCAGGTCAGTCAAGAAGCTGTGTCTCAACAGTTGGATTCAGAAACCTTTATTCTAAAATTATGGTGACTTTTAGAGGAGGGTATTTGTCTTCAGACGGAGGTAATAACTTGTACCAGATCTCTGTTTTGTGACTGCTCCCATCACTCATAAATCGCTGATATAATTGAGAGCATTTTTTAGAAGTTGCTGTTGAATTAAGATGTTCAGGTCCTTGCTGTTCACCCTCCTTGGTTGTAATACAGTGTCTTTCACATGGGCTTTTCAATGGCTCGAAAAACTGCTTCTGAATCTTCGTCTGTATTTTAAAATAACAAGAATCCATCATTGCGGTTTGACATGGGAGGGTGAAACCTCTCCACCAGATGGCACACCTGCATAAACACGCTGCGGAGAAGGTTCTGTCCTTGGCTTCAGTTCTCACTTCAATTTTCAAGATTAATTTCATGGCAGATTCAGACTTCTGGATTTGTAGCTTCTGTTTTTTGCTTTTCTTTGCTACCGGAGTATAAAAACTTAGGGTCTAGTTGTCAGAAATTAGAAATGTGTGTGATTGAGTGACTCTGACCCACTGGTAAGTTGTAGTGCTTCCCCTTTAGTTTCTTTTTAACTTTTGGTACTCAGTGATGTGGTCACTCGTGTTTCAGTGCAGTACAGCAGAAACGCAGATTCATTTATTTTTATTCTTTTAATTATTATTTTTTTTAATCCCTTGACTGATCCTGAATTCGAAGCTTTCATTTCCTCTTACTTAACAAAATGCTTTCAGGCAGAATCTTCTGGTTTATCTGCTGTCCTGTTTTCCTCATTATTTCCTCTGTTAGGGCAGTATCCTTTCAGATGTGAACTAGTGTGATGGCCATTGTGTAGCTCACTTTCATCACAGATCTGGGAGATGTCTTTGGCAGTCATCATGTAGAACCCTGGTGCTCTAGCAGATGCTTACATCTGAGTTTTCAAAACATAGTCAGGTATCACAGTTACTGTTATTTCCAGAATTACACACCTTTTTACCTGCCATGCGGGCTCAAAAGGGAAGGAGGTCAGGGAAGGGAAGCCTTGTCTCTTTCTGTAAGGGAAAGGATGGGAGGGCAAGATACTTCATGAGGCAAGAGTTTTAGCCCAGCCTGGATCTGTTTACATCGAAAACCGCATTCCTAACACAGGAAAAATTAATAGAACACCATTTTAACAGCACTGCATACAGGATCCTGCTTAACCAGGAACAGCAGGAAGAAGAATCAGCTGAAAGAAACAAACAGTAGTAGATCTCCACTAAAATACTGTTATGCTGAGAAGCTATGAAAATTGACTATTGCCTTTTTAGCCATAACACAGTGTACTGTACTGTGGGCTAATATTGAGAATTGCTGTACATTGCTGACCAAGAGAGCAAACCGTTGCTAGTACTGGGAATCTGGAAAGCTCTCAGGAGCTGTAAAGTTATTGGGAAAAGTCATATCACAGAAGGAAGGGGTTAAAAACTGAGAGTGTGAAATGTGTTCTCTGTGTCAAAACAAACAGAAGTCCTTTCTGTTTATCTTGAAGAAGGAGTTCAGATTGGAATGGAAGGCTACTAACAAATACAAAATACTTTTTAACTTAGTGCTCTGTGAATTCAAAAATGAAAAGTTTTTGGGTTTGTTCTTGGGTTTGGTTTTTTTTCTCCCATTTAAAATGTGACACAATTGGTAGGCTTATTTATTTGTTTAACACAAGCAAATGTATCTTAGAATGAAATAGTTAATAGCTTTGTTTTATGCCTCCTTGCTTATGCCACATTTCTTTACTCGCTCCTCTCTCCACCGCCTAAGTGTGTCTTCTAAACAACTAAAACCATTTATGGAATGCAATTTCTTATCTGATTTCGGTAGTCATGTTGTCAGTTGTTACAGAAGAAAGACAGAACCCAGAATTAGTCTTTGGCAGGTAAAAAGCCTTTTTAGATCACCTTTAAGATTAAGCCACCATAGTATTATGAGACCACTGGTTTCCTGCTGCAGCTGATAGATTGTTTCAGTAGTTCTTATTATTTTAAGGTTTGAAGATTTATAAAACCTTTTGCACTAAGGAAGCACTGATCCAAGAGCTTTCCAAGCTTTACATTGGTAATACACTAATAGAAATAAGCAGACAGTGTTTATCCTGCTTTGATAGACATGGTATGCGTACCCTTTTCAGTTTCAGAGTGCTGCATCTGATTTCTGAGTGGGATTGTAAGCAGCTCAAAGTAGTTCTTTTTTAAAACCAAGAGTTTTAGATGATGTCTGGAACAGTTTTCTTTCTTTTTAGTATCTGTTAAATTGTGTCCCCTAAGGGCAGAATAATTCCAAATACTGCCTTATTTGATAGGTGTTTCAGTCTCTGAACTATTTCATGTGGCAAGAGGGACTTCCAAGGAAAAGGGCCAGGGACATTCTCACCTGGTAGCAGCAGTTGTTCCTGGCCTCTGTCCACTCTTCATCAACTGGTTGGTTACTGGTAGCACTTAGGTAATTTGTTAAATGCTGGTGGACTCTCAATGGCTTTGTACTATTAATCAGCATTCTCTAGGGACTGATCTTGGGGTCATTATTTAGTGTCCAGTCTGTTAAGTTGGCCTGTCAAAAGGTGTGTTGGTGATCACTCTTCTTGTTTGCATTAGAGCATTTTTAAAAGGGAAGGAAAATGTTTTCACAAAGGTAGAGTGTAATTTACATCTGCGTAGTATCTTCTTATCCAAAGGTCATAGATTCAGTGTTAAAGCAATCTGCAGGAGGCAAAGTGTAGTTGTCATCCTTTAGTACAAGCAGGGAAACTACGGGAATAAATTAAACCCTAGTCTAAAACCTTAGCCAGTATCCCCTTATGCAATAAGGAATTGGGGTTTTTTTTTGCATCTGTGTGTATTTTTTTTTTTTTACTTACTCTTTCTTTAAACTATGTGAAGGGATATCAGCTAGTATGGAAATAGGAACCACTGCTATCCTGAAAAAGGACTGCAGCGCAAGAAGAGGAGAGTTAGGAAATGAAAAATTATATCCTGTAAGAGTCTACTGGAGAGAAGATGGGAATGTGGTGTGGGGTTTGTTCTTGCAGAGCCTCAACGCTAACTGCATTTAACAGTACAGCTTTTTCTTATTTTCCTTAGGGTATATCAGTGCCTTTCCAAGATAAACTTAACCTTGTCGGGGTTTTTTTTGGTGTAGTAGGCTAGGGTCCAGCTAGGCCAGTTATAAGATACTGTACCAAAATACTGATAACTGGAAAAAAATCTGAAGCTGGAAGTATTTGTGCAAAATTCAGTTTCCAAACAGCTGTGTGAACTACAGGAGAGCTGGAGTGTAAGTAAAAGAAAACTTAGTTAAACTTCCTAAAGATGAAGCAGTGCTTCACGATTGGGTGAACAGTAGGTTTTGTCTGCAGAGAATTGCAGATATAGGAATTCAATTAAATAAATGCAGAATTTGTCATCATTTTTCAACCAGCTTCCATTTCCCAAGCCAAAGAAGGTGTGTGAAGCTGCAGATGGACGTGTTTAATGTCTAGCAGTGTCTGGGACTGTGTCAGGATGCAGAATGGTGTTTTCCATTGCGTGGCTAGAGCAAGGGGAGTGTGCCACGTGTGCCACTGGGTACGTTTGTTTGGCTGTGGGGAGTCAGGCAGTAGGGAATGCTGTGGGAGCTGCACGTTGAGTTAAGGGGATAGAGCATAACTCCGGTTCGGGCTGGGCAGGAACTGCCACAGACTTCCCCAGTTCTCCCCAGGCACAGGCTGCATAGGGAAGAATCGGGACTGTGTGTCCAGCTGGCATCTGGCCGCCCTCGGCAGGAACGTGCAGGAGGAGAAACCGCTCCTTCCGTACAGGAACTGCCCAGAATCCAGCACTCTGCCCAGTCGGACTAATCCTTCCTTCCATACATTCACTGTACAGCCAAGAAATCATGGATTTTAATGTGGGAGTGCTGAAATACATTGATGTTCCTATTTCAGGCTTTTTTTTCTGGAGATGAAATGTGGGCTATAAATATGAACAGATCTTTTTCCCTTAGCCTATAAAATATATTGAACCACCTAAAAATATTTAGCCCACATGAAAAAGAGAACCTTACTTCAAACAATACTTTGTTTTAATTTTGTCTATATATTTGCTGTATAAACCTTTAATATGAATATTCCTCACTTTCCCATTGGCAGTGCAAACAGATAAGATAAAGTATTCGTATTTATATATATTTCTATTTGCTGAATATTTATTTAAGTTGACACTATGGTAACATTCCAAGACCAGTCAGTGCCTATGTCCTTTCTGGTATTTCTTCTGCATTTTGAAGTATCTGTTGTGGCAGTATTAAAATCTTATTTAAGGAGATGTCAACAACTTTAGATAAAAAGTCATTAACTTTCCCTTTTACTTAGCCCAGAACATTTCCAGTTATTTATCATTCCCTGCATTGGAGGAATACAAATTGGGGGACCGAAGGGAGATTAACTAATTGTCTTGAAATGTTTGGATTTGGACTCAGCAGTATTTCCACATAGTCGCTGGATCAGGTGTTGATACCATGCTCTATCAGTCTGCATCGCATACAAAGAGTGTACAAGGAGTACAGCATGTACAGCGAGTTTTCTCTTTCCAGATCGTCGGTAACGATGATAAATTCTATATCCAAGAACAAGTCATCTTGCGTAGATTTCTAGTGCTTTGAAACAGTCAGAAAGTTATTCCTATGCCTCTGACAGTGCCAAGAAGTCAGTATAAGGGATATTAAATTAAAATGATTTCTCCAGGGTTTGCTCAGTGGGAGGAGGGAGTTTTTACTTCCCTTCCCCCTGTGATCACATAGCAAATGTTACCCTTTTTTTTGGCAGAGGACCAACATACAGCAGGATAAGGGGATGTAAGAGGTAATTTTTAATGTGGCAGAACCAAAAATGTGTTCTTCTTGTTTCTTACTGTGTGGTGCCAAGCACACCCTTAGAAATGTTGGGTTTTGGTGAAAGTGTCCAAACAGGCTTTCAGAAGAAGTGGAGAGCTGGAGCTTTTCCTGGAGAGGGAAGCTGTTGTACAGCAGTTTTAACTGAGGACACAATCCCAGCGGGAATTGTCACTTGCGTAGCATCTTTGAAGAGAAAAAGGGGAATTTGTCAACAGAAGTAACAACGTAATATGGTTACTTTCTATTTGAGTAGTGTTTTGATAAACCTGACACATTTTGTATGTGGATGCCTGATGTAGATTAGGAAAGTCCCTTTCTTTATCCCTGTGGTTAATCCTAGTTGAATGCTATTCCTCTGATGTTAAATGAAGCCAAATGGAAACCTGTCTTGCTGTCTTCTATCAGATGAAGTTACAATATGGTGTGGTGGTTTTTTTTTCAGTGCTTTATATATGCTTTAATCATGGAATTTGGGTAGATGTTTCAGAGAGAAACTCTTTTGTGCTTAATGCATTAGGATATTGCCAAGGCAGTTGCCATTGTCAGTGACATTCTATGAGGATACCTGAGATCCTCTGCTTCTAGATCATCTGTCTGGACTGCAGCAATTTGACTTTCCAGTGGTGCTGCAATCCACTCCTTACTCTCAGCAGAGTTAGTGGTCATCTCTTATACTGTCCAAGTCCTCCAGTTACTTGTGTTTTGGCTTTTCATTTTGTTTCCCATTTTAGCTCATGGCTTTCTGCATTAGACAGAGGTTTCCTCCAACCTCATTGCCCGCAGAGGAAATAGCAGCGCAGAAAATCTCATCAGGACGTAATCTCCCTTTATTTTTCTTGTCATAGAAGAATTCTGGCTGAATATCAGTGGATTCAGCTGACCAGATGATAAGAAGTCCAAGACTCAAAATTCTGCAAATAATTCTTATTTGTACTTTAAAAACATATGTGTATTTTTAGAGTCTCTTGAAAGCTTTTAACAAAGCCCTTAATATGTAAAAAGAAGAGGTGTAGGATACCTGTTTCCTGTGATTAAGTGGAAACTCTATTCTTGCCCCAAATGAGTATTCTGATCTTATTTTTTTACTACATGTGACTATTGTGGTAGATTCCCCAGGCATTCCATCCTTTCTCTTCTCTCAGAGAGTAGTTGATGTAATTTTCTCTGTCATTACTCCGTGGTCACTTTGTGAATGCTTCCTGGCCCTTTTACACTGATGATCTCCCATTTTATGATAGGCATTGAATATCCTTCCCCTCTCTCTTCCTTGTGGTAAAGCTATGTTTGCTTCAAGTCACAACAGTGTTTTTCCCACTCATACTGATCAATTACCAGCTTGGTCCCACTTCCAGTAGAAGTCACTGAAAAGATCGAACCAAAGGTCCACCAAGCACTGAGCCTGTCATTTAAGAGCAGCCACTAGCAGATATTAAGGCAATGATTGACAAATACATGGGAAGTAGTGAACGTAGTTCCTTGCTCTTTCTCTCAGTCTCCAGTTAAGGGACTTCAGCATTTTAATCATGACCCTTAATACATCTACAGATGTGGAAGTCTGCATCTGAGCTAGCTACTGTCTTCCCATTCAAGGTAAAGAAGGATATACTATGAGTGTGCTTGGACTGCTTTTTTTATACTTCAGGATGAGCTGAATGGTGCCTCGGAACTGCACATTTCTCCTCATTGCCTAGCAGGAGAGCATAGGTGAATAGCTCAGAGGTAGGCATGTAAAACTGAAATGAATCCTAACTCACGTGTGGTTGTATCACTCCCACCTCTGCGTTTTGGTTTCACTACTGACCCTTGTTAATTAAATGCCCTTTCTGAGGTAGTCTGCAAAGTCACTACCTTTCACTTATTCAAATAACCGTAAAGAGCCATTTCTTTTATGATGCCTATAAGAAATTAGCCAAGTAGTCTGCTGTTCTTTTTCCCTTACTCATCGCAAGAGTGAACTACTCGGCTAAGTAGGAGAAAGGGTTGAGTGATGGAAGGAAAGTAGGATAAAACCATGTTGAAAATGTAGATGGCGGAAACTAGCAGGATGAACCGTGGAGAGTAGGGAAATGAATTGTATTGAGCAATAGAAACAAACATGTTGCTAATAAAGAAGCATCTTCGTGGCTGTACTGTTCACACTATTTCTGTGCCATTTCCCTGAAAAAGTAAACGGTGAAATATCAGACACTCCAAGCTGACTGTATCTCCTTGTATTGCATATTTTACATGCTGTTTAGTATTGGCAAATCTAGTACTTCCACTCAGATTTTCATGATTGCTTTATTGAAATTCAGTTTGCAGTGTTTGATTCCAAAGATGAAAGTTCTCATTCTCAGGAGAGTTTTTCCTTTAACTGCTCTTTGTTGTCTGTTTAATATTGAAGGTTACAACGATTAGCAAAAGACCTTGTAAAGCACCTCCAAATGCAGGACAGCTGTTCGCTGGGGAACAACAAGGTTCCTGCTCTGGACAGGACTTTGGGAGAGATCTCTCGTATTCTGGAAAAACAGGTATTGTAATTATTACTGTATAACTTATGATTAACCTGAACTGTGTTGCCCTCAAATGTCACCTCTTTGGATTTGGGAATGTGTTGGGATATGTTGGTAAATACATGACCTTGGTGTAACAAGCACTGTCTGCTATTGCGCTTTCCTGTGGTGACTGAAGCAGTGGCTGCTTCTCTTTAGACATCAGATTTTATATAGGCAGTCTTGCAGAAGTGCTGAAAACATGCTTGAATGATGCTGGATTATCTGGGTAATGACTTCATTAGGGAAGTAGTGGAACCCATTATTATCATTAGGGTTGTTTTTAACCTGGGCCTTTTCAGTCATCCAATTTATAGTGCATACCCACAAACAGCTTTTACAAGGGGCCCACACAATTAGCAGAGAACAGAGGGAAGAATTGAAACAGCTTTGCTGTCACAGCCAGTGTATTGTGGTGTTATGGCTGAGCCTTGAAGGAGCACAGGTCTGTTGAGTTTTCCCTGAGTACAACTAAGCTGGTAGGTCTGTAGGATGAAGTTGTTATGTGCATATGTATGGGATATTTCTGTTTTGATCTTTTTCAAAGTGCTGTGTTTGTACAGCGTGTCTTGGTTCATGGTAAATATTGGGGATTTTTTTAATTGATAGCATAGCATTTGCATCTTTTTTACTGTTTCATCATGGTCACTATGCTGCCAGAGTGCTTTGTGTCTTGTAATGGGGTTTTATGCTCCATTAGGTTGAGCTTTCAAATGGAACATTATGTTTCTTTCTCTCTTTAACCATTAGAAAATACTTCTCTTTTGTATCTGTAATCATGAAAATGAGTTCTCAAGAGAAACCAAATTAATGAAATCTGAGGAGAGGGTTGCATCATTGTGGTTCCGAGTTGGTCTCTGTGAAGATGAGTGCTCTGCTTGATGCTCTCCACAGCTTGGTCAATATGGAACATAATTGCTAATAGCATGTGCTTTTAAATACTGAACGCTGCCTCAGATGCATATTCAGACATGTGTTCTGCTAGAAACTTTCAGCTGCTGATCAAGCTTAATAGTGTTTTTAAAAGGGTGATGACATTTTCAGATCTTTGCAGTGTGTTTGTTAATTATTGAAAAATTCATGATTTATTTCAAAATACAGAAATAATGTTGTTGGATGAAGCCTAGAAAAAGGTACATTTATTTTGAAAGTTACCTGAATTATTATTGGAAACTGGTTTGGGAAGTGGTGTTATATCCAGCCTCTCAGCTGTAGATATTTTCTGACATTTTATTTTTAAATGAGCCATGAATTACAGCTAAATGGTAATCATTGATTGTTCATAACATTTTACTGCCTGTGAAGTCTGCAGTGGGGAACGAAAAGATAAATTTGGTAGTATTAAGTAGACATGCCTTATTTTGTTGTTGATTTGGAGTTTCACCCCCGAAACATTGCTCAGCCAGTAGTGAAGTACTATTATATCCGAGTGTCCTAATCAATAAGGTCAGAAAATATTGATTTCAATAGCTGTCACTGTGTTTACAGCACAGATCATACGTAGTCATTTATAGAAGTGGATAGTAATTCTCTTGTTAACTTGGGAGTCAGGAAATCAGCAGACACATCTTACATGTCAATGGGCGGTGAAAAGAATCTTGATGGTGTCAGTCATCGAGTGGGAGGAGGAGACTGACACTGTTAATTGAATTTCCCTGGAGAGCATAAAAATATACCATAATGTGGAGGGAGGAATGAGGGAGTGGGAACCACACAAGCTGTCAGTGTGTGTGAGCTGATAACATTGATTTACCCTTGCTAATGGCCTGGGTTGAATAAAGAATTGCCCTGAGGGAGGACAGAGTTCACTACAATAGATCCTTGCCACTTACTAGAAATTCTTCAGGCTCAGGAAAAGTCGGGCAAAAGTATTAGAAAATAGAATTGCTCCAAACCCCTTCTTTTTTCAGTCATACTGTGCAACACTGCATTTTTCTTTTGTTGGTAGTTTACACTGACAGAAAAATGTATTTATACAGTCTCACCAGGAAATAAAGATTTGGTTTACAATCAGTGAAATAAAATGCTGAGCTGCTGTTGGTCACAGTAAGTAAGGAAAATAAATACCATTACATTTCCTGACAAGAAGAAAGGGTTATTCAGCTCATTAGAAGTTCCATGACTGTGCTAGAACAGCATTAAAGAATGGGGGTGTATCATTTATGCAGATTTCAATCATAGAAAAGCCACATAGGAAAAATGGGCAGCCCTGCCCCACTAGGCTTTAGATAGAACAGATAGAATCAAATCAGACTTTTTGGAAGTAATCTGTTGTGTTTCATGGTAATGAACAAGGCTTTTTCTCACTTCTGAACTTCTTTTATAATGTGAGAATGTTCTAGGATGAGGTATGCTTGATTTTTGTGGTCAGACTTGCTTTTGTTTGGCAGGCCTTCCTGCTCTGCTGGACATAAGTGGTCTGCACTTGGGGCTAAGTCATTTCACCAGTATAGCAAGAAGAGTTTGTTTAATCTAAACAAAAAGGTTTTTATGAATCTTTTAGATACTTGAATTTGAGAGATCTGTCTCTCAGGCAGGGATAGCTCTTAACCACTGTACTTTTTGAAGTCCTGTCTGTTTGCTGGAGCACCTTACCTGCTTCTCACGAACACAGAATTCATAGGCTGCTGCTGGTTCCCATGCAGGCAAAAATCTATGACTTTCACTTTAAATCTGATGTATGATTTGAGTGCTAATAAATGAAAGAGGAGTTGCTCTGCTTCCCTTCAAGTGGTTGTTAGATCTCCAGACGCTTCTGGATCTGTACATGTTGGCTTACATTGGATGAAGCTCTACAAGCACTAGAAGTATTGAACCCTCTGCCAGGAAGGCATTTGCCAAGTAAGCAAGTCAAAGTGCAGGTTTTGAGGATCAGAGATGGAGTATGCCCATTAACTGCATGCAGCCTGTGGTTCACGTGCATTTTAATTAAGTAAACATTAAAGGTACCACAAAGTCATAAATCACAACGTAGTTCCAGTTTTAAAGAGATTTGTACCCCTCAGGTCATGTGTCCTTGCTTTCGCTAGTAACATCAAGCAGGAGGCTCAGATCCTGATGGTGTGCCGTCCTCAAGGTGTGCCTACAACATGGACTGCTCAGGTGCTTGTTTGGATGGGCTCTTGACTGCTGGAAGGCAGTCCTTGGGTTTTGTGCAGTCTCTTGTCCTGTCCAGCAGAAGTCCTAGCAAGAAGATAGAGTCACTTTCACCTCTGCTTTGTTTAAAAGTATATCAAAACCCCAAACACATGCAGAGACACAACAGCAAAATGCATGCAAGTGTTACAAGAAAGGCCTGGCCTGGTGTTGGCAGATAGTCATGCGGGACTCTTCAGGCTCTGAATAAGATTGATAACACTCGGTTTAAGATCTCCCATGAATGGGCCTTTGATGCTAAAAGAACTCCTGTATCCTCTTAAAGAAGGCAGTGCTGATGTTTGAAACTGCAGGGTTAAAGCAGTTTTTCTGCCTCAGTTCTTTTGTTTTTATACATGTTCGTTCTTTGATGGGACTAATTGCACACATCCATCAGTGAGGGCAGCAGTGTGTTTCAGCTGTGCAGGGATTAACTGCTCGAGTTTGACTGGAACATGCATACAGAGATATCCTGTGATAGAGAACACTTCCAGAAACCAGTATATTTAAAGCTGTCCGTCCTGTTAGCATGACTACAGGTACAGTTTGAAGTTGCTTATGCTTATATTATTTCTCTCCCTCAGTGAAGATTTACTAATTAAAATCCTGAAATAGTTTTCTACTGCACAGACATTAGACATCATGCTGGCTGAAGCCCATACGTTTCTAAGGCTGTGAACCTGACTTGAGTCAGAGGTTACTGCCTCTGAGGTGGTCATCCTTAGACTTGCTGACAGAACATAACTTCCCTAAAGGTCTTCCCAAATGTTATAGAGGGTTTTTTGTGGGGATCCAGGTTTTAAAAGTCCTTTTCCGATGTGATTTGACAGAAGATCTTACGGATACACTCCTAAAGAGAGGGCTGCGGCTATAGGGGAAGGTTTAGTAAATGTCCAGCCTAAGCAAACCTTACACCTTAAGCTCCATGTCCATCATTAGGCACAGAGCCCTAACAAGCAGGATTCCACTGGTTCTGGTGTTCAGAAAACATGCTATAATTTTGTACAGTTGAGGGTATCTGTGCCATTAATCTCCTTTACACTCCCTAGGTGCTGGAAAAGTCTTAGCAAAAATAGAGAGCCCAGATTCAAGTTGTCAAAGTGTAAAATGGATCCAGGAGAGTAGGAGGCTTTTATTAATTGGGCCATGGTGCTTGTAGTAACTTACTAGGTCTCTTCATACAAATTTAAAAGTAGCTGCTTTTCAGTAAGGTAAGTTTCAAGATACTTATTTTTATTCCTAATTCAGGATAGGATCTTTACTTGAAACAGATTTCAGGGGGCAGAAATGTACTTCCTTAGAGAAAGTGTAGTTTTGTAACTGCAAAATGGGTGAACCTGAGCTATTGACAGCAATGTTACAATACTTCCTCGTAAAAAGTCTTGATGCTCTCTCGGTGACCATTAATGGTTTGCTTTGTGTTGGGCGATGGTTTTGGTTTTGTGATTTTTGAGATAGATTTTTCTGCCTCCTGCTTCAGCAGCCCTGATGGCAGTTATTTACATTGCAGTAAAATGTTTGTCGTAGCTTTCAAATACATGGGGACTGCAGACAGACGGTGTTTATCCCATTGTGTAGACTGTCAGAGGTTGCTGGCTTTAACAACACAGGCAGGCCTGCTATTTATATTTTATTCTTTAAACTGTCAGGCCCATTGGGTATGGTGACCATAGCCAGTGTGAAGATTAATAGGCCAGTTTTGGAAGGCACACTGGGTTGCCTGGCCAGCTCCTCCTGATTTTCTTCCTGACCCTCCAATAATACAAACTCTGAATCATCAAAAGCCAAAGCAATAAAATTACAAACTGTTAATCATAGAATCATAGAATAGTTAGGGTTGGAAAGGACCTTAAGATCATCCAGTTCCAACCTCCCTGCCATGGGCAGGGACACCTCACACTGAACCATCTTACCCAAGAAACTGTGGAAGAACTAAGCTATGGAACAAAAGCAATGTTACATGGAGCATGGGTGAGCCTTTGTACTGTTCATGATAAATTTCTTCAGTAGTCTCTGCAGAGATTTAAAATTGCCTGCTGTGTGTGTAAATATCTATATAGATATATATGGCATGTATATGCAGACAGAATACAGTTTAGAAGCAAATACTCTATGCTGTAAATACTCAGTGCTGTTACTTCCTTAAGAATACAGTGAGAGCTGTGATTCCCAAACTCTTACACTTTTAATTTTGGTGCTGCCAGAATTTGGGAAGCTGGGTAGCTGCATGTTCCTTAGTGTCGCAGAGTAGTGGAGCCATCACGGACAGAATTGAAAGATACTGAATATAGAGGCTGGATTTTGTTTTCCAGAATTACAGAATCCTGGGCCAGCTGGAAGGCAGTAACATATCTTTAAGCTTTCCTTACCTTGCTGTTGATTATATTTGAAGTGGATGTGGTACTATTGCTGTGCATAGTCGTTGTTGCTTTGAATATTAGACAAAATACTGTGATATCAAACTTTTGAAGGAAGCTTGAATTCATAAGCTAAGCAGTAGTGTATTTTTATGCTAGTTTATGTCACTGGAAAAATCAGATCGGCTTTAAAGCACACAGGCCACAGATTGAGGTTTGTGGGTTTATTTCATAAATGAAGAAAACTGTCAAAGGTGAATGGGAAGCAGCAAATTGTAAACCTACAATTCGGCTGAAAACAACTGATCCAAGCTTAGCTTAGTTCTGTTAATCACCTATGCTCTTTAGAGGCAGTGATGGTCAGTATCTGAAGAAAGCAGGAGTGCTGGCAGGTGGAGCAGTGAGTTAGTAATCTTTTCAAAATGAAGATTGGTCTTTGGAGGAACAGCTGAGAGTAAGACAACGGCAGAAATCTCTGGTCCTAAACAAAACCTGTGATGAGTTCCTCCCCATCCCAAATTATCTTGGTTGGCTTTTATATAGGAAGAGATGGAGAGAGGAAAACAGCAGTAGATGAGCTGGGAATGGAATAGGTTTGTCATTTCAGTAGCAGAGCATTTCTGTAGGCAAGCTACAGTCCCTAGTCAGTGTTAAGTGTTAAAGATAAGTACTCTAGAAGAAACGCAGCATAAAGCCTGACACATGCTTTCATTGAGAGCTGGAGAAACCACAGGAGGTTTCAGCTTATTTGTCACCCTCTTAACTACTTCAGAAAAAGCATCATAGGGCATTAAATATCAAAAAGGGAGGAAATTACTGGTTTAGTGATTTTACCTAAGTCATGGACTAGTGGCTTTACCCAAATTACAGCCACATTGTCTGTATTTTATGATGTCACTTGCATACACACAGAGATATATTATCTATTATTTAACACACACAACCAATTGCTCCATACAGCCTCACAACTGATTCATTTCTCAGTCTTAATTGAGGCTTTAAAAAGTTAATTAATATTTCTGTTTAAGCATTATTGTAGTAATGAAAAGCTTGGTCAAGATGCCAAAACTTTATAGGCATGTTTGTAATCAGGAGGTGTTTGTGTTTTGCTGGACAGTGATTTCTGTGGCACAGCCCACTTCTGTTTTCTTGTTTACTCAGTATCTCCCATTCATCCACTAGAGGACACTACTGGCAGAAACAGCAGCTTGTCCTTTCCATCCATAGAACTAATCGATCTGTTTAGAAGTAACATTTATTTTGTGGAAGAAAAATGCTTCCATAAGATTTTAATTCGGTTAATACTGATGTGACTTCTAATGCCAAAGGCTATTACACACTAAATTAGTTTGCATGTTAATTGTCAAAGTTCTGTGTTTAGTTATGGCTAGGTTCAAAACAGGCATTAAAATGTTGTTGATTTTTGTATTGGACAACCAGGCTACTGTGTTGTTCAGCTTGAGTGCTGCTCAGCAGCATCATGCCTTCGTCTTTCTGACATTAGGTTCAGTCAGTTCTGTGGCACTTCACGTGCCAGTGTGCTCTGAAATCACACAGCTTTTTATCCTACGGAGCTTCTTACAGCAGCAGGTCTCCTGGTTTGGGTGCATCAGGATATTTACATAGGTAATGAGCATATATCCTGTCAAGACTTAAACTCTGCGATCAGACACAGTGCTCTATAGGAAAAATAATAGTACACATATGCACAGTATTCATTAAAAGGAAACAATAAAAGGTAGCCACGTGCCCACAGTTCAGCAGGCACGTTTATGAGGTGCTGTGGTTTGTGCTCTCAGCATGTTGTGCTCCTCTGCAGTGCAGCTTGGGGCAGCCAGTCTCCAGTGCTGGAGCAGGAGCTGAGCTTGGCTGCAGTAGCAGCAGTGTCCCAGGACCAGGGCTGGGCTGACCTCTGTCAGCAGCTGGCAATGCAGATTCATGGCTCTTGATGAAGGCCCCTGGTCTCCACATCACTCCTGTGCCCTTTCCACCTCCACCCTCGCAACACCCTGTGGAGTCCTTGCTGCTGTCATGCTGTAACCTACTGCCTTTCCCTTATATCTGTGATATGTGCCTTTTGGCTCTTAGCCAGGGGAGGATTTTGATAGCGTGCAGGTTTACACTGAAAAGCTGCCTTTTATATTAGGCATTGGGCAGTTTATGGCCAAAGTGTATAAAAAGTAAACATGCACTCACTGTCTTAACTGTGCTTTCATCTTTATGGTTTTTGTTCTTTAGGAAAGTAATCACTACTTTTATAGATTTCCAGAAGTTCTAACTTTAAGGTTCATTTCAGCTAAATATTCAATGTATTTCTATAGAAGGAGTGGATTTTCAACTTTAGATGCTCCTGCAGTAGCCAGTTCCAGAGCTACAGTGATGAGAAGGAGGTTGAGCAACGCTGAAAGTCTGGAGTGTTGGGGTATTGTACTGTATCTACCATCTTGATTTCATATGGTCCAAGCTGCTACTACTAGTAGAAACATCAGACAATCTGATCAACTACAGCAGCAGATCTGACACTAGCACAGTGGCAGTGAGTTCAAAGGGCAGGCTGGGGGCAAACACAGGAGGAGCTCTTTGTACAACATTTCCTACCCAGACAGCCTTTCCCTGTCACTGCCAGGAAGGAGTCAGTAGGTCACGTGGGTGTTATGTGTTGTATGGTGGACAGGGCAGCTTTATATCATCAATAATTCGTTAGCCCAGAGTTGCTATAATCTCTGGATTAACCTTTTTCTCAAGCTGAATTTATAAATAGGGACATGTTAGTAGGGGTCAGCCACAGAATATTTTTTAACTTGTTTGCTGGAAACGGTATTAAAAGGCAAGTTCAGTTCAGAGATAAGCTCTGCAGTGTGCTTATTCCAAGATTATTCAGAGGTTAATGTTCTGTGCACAGTGGGGGTAGCTGGTATCTGGTTCTCTGGGATGCAGTTAAATGTTGTTAGCTTCCCGTGCACTTAGGCTGTACTGCTTATGGCCTTTTACTGTCAGATCTGGCTTTTTTTTCTTCTACATCAGTTTAGAGCTAATACATCATATCAGAATGGGTATAATGGCGGTGTATATATATGTATTTATATGTATATACATATAAACACCCTCTAAGTATGCAAAGTTTCTTCACTAAGCATTTACAAGACAAGAGATACATTTTAATACCATTAAAGTACAGGCACTGATTTCTCGGTGATGAGAAAATGCCCTATGCAGGCACATTTCTGCTAATGAGCAGGTGCCAGTTTAGAGATCATGATAAAGTAATGATTGTTACAGTTTATGAAGAAGTTATGTTTTTATTTCATACAGGTCTCTGGTGTATCTATTCAAATATTTTGTTGAAAGTATTTTTAACATTTGACGTCTGATTTGAGCCATCAATTCGACTTGAGAATTATCACCTAGGGGTCTGTGTTGTCTGTTCTCATGTTTGCAGTCCTTCACAAACCCACATTATTCCTCAGCCCTGCAGTCTTTTGTTGCAGTCCTGTAGATGGGGTGATCCAAGGGGTGACAAGATCCAAGAGCGTACCCAAGGCAATCGGTGTGGAAGCTGGGGTTAGAATTCACGTGCTCTTGACTGCATTACAGGTCTTTAAACAACCATCACTCTCTCTCTCACTATGTCTCCTCTCACATAATTTTAGTAGCTTTAGGTTTGCTTTCTTGCACTGGTTTTCATAGTTGAGGTTCAGCTGAAATCAGTGCTGCTTTCAGTAGTGAAATGACAGCCACAGGGGTGTAAGATTCAGTGTTGGAAGAGATCTGTAACTAACTTTCCTACTCACTGGACAATTTCTTGTCCAACAAACTACTGAGAGAGAACAGGACAAGATCATATAGTTGTGCTTTTTATATACTTGTTTGGGAACTTCTGTTCATGAGATTATTCAGAAGAAGTCTGGATGGCCTTAGCTAAAGGAGCCGTCCATCTATGGAGGATCTAGGAACAGTTGTTCCCAGTGTTAGAGATGAAAACCTTTATCCTTCCTTTCCTCCTGTAATTGATGCACTTGCTAGATGCCCTGGTATTTTTAAATAGAAGAAACATGTATCTTTAATAAGCACAATGCTCAGTGCTGTCTTTGCAATATCTACAAGGACAATTCTTATTTTTCAAAGCAGTATTATCTGTTTCCTGTTACACTGCTTAGGATGAGTGAAAGCAGCTAAACAGGTAACATGGAATTCAGTATTTTACCTGTCTTTTCTTTACAGCTTTCACTGAGTCTTGAAACAACACAAACAGGACTGTGAGGGTCCTGTCCTTGTCACAGGAAGTGTTGAGTGCCTCTCTGTGATTTTACTGTTGAACTGAAAAGACTCTGCAGAACTTAATCCTGTCAATTGGTTCATCTTAATAATACAGTGATCCATTAAGGAGCCCTATCCAGTATGGCTTTACCTACCTGCTGTCTCGAGCGCTAGGTAATAACCATCCTCTCCTGCATGAAGCCGTGGAGATGAGTCTGTACGGAGTTTAAATGCAGAAACCAGAGGAGCTGCCTCATCTTGAAGGCTTGAGAATCAGCTCTAAGGCTTCAGAGTTTGCACTTTGATTTGCAGGATAAGGTGGAAGAATATCTCAAGTCCTCCTTTCTGTGGCCTTTCATAGCATTACCTGAAGAGCTTGGGGCTTTAACATGTGAGCAAATGCATGAGGGAGGAGTTGGTGCAAACACATGATAGATAAGTCCATAATGGGAATGAATGCCTCCCCCCAGTGGTATGAAAATGCTTCTGAGCCAATTCCAGCTCATGTTTTAATCCTGAACTACCTTCCCATTGAGGTTCAGTGCTTGAAATTCTATTGTGGGCAAAGTCAGTCATGTTTGAAAACCCGTTTGAGATTTTTCAGGTGGAATGGGCTGTTGCTGTAATACTGATTTCACTAGAGAGAAGTATTGCAGGGAACAAAAGTGCCTATTTTAATAGAAACTATTATTTTGGTATACTCTGCAGTGATTTTTGCTGTATAAAGTTATATGTCTGGAGGACTAATCAAAGAGTGTAGGTTTATCTGCCATCACAAATGTACCTATGGTTTGTATGTGCATGAAGAAATACTTGTGTATTTAAGGGGGGGGGGGTGTTGGGGGAGAAACAACAAGGAGGAGCCAACTCAGGATTCAGTTGTCCAGTTTGTTGTTCTAAGGTAGCTTTGAACTGTATTTCTTAGCCTCTGGCGTTTTAGATAGAATCTTAAAACTTGAGATAAAAGAAAAGAAGAAAATTCTGAAGATGGATTTTTAACTGTATTTTACTAATTAGTTATTTCTTCCATCAGTGAGCAGTTCAACAAGTGTAGAATAGAGCTGCACAAGTTCAGCGTGTGCTTTCAGAAACAGAAATCAGAATGTTTCAAAGGGTTTGGGTTTCCTTCAGAAATAGTTTCTTCTGAACAGTTTTAGTTCCTGAGGTCTGTTCAGACAGGTTCTCCAGGTCAGCTTCTTACTCAGACATAATAGGCAGGACTAACAGAAAGTGTTCTTTTGGCTAATGCAGGAGAATACTCTTTTAAATCTACATAGAAAGAGGTTGGTCTTAGAAGGAAGGTTTACACGGGAGAATTTAAGTTCAAAAAGATTTCAGATGGTCAGAATGTGGGGTGCTGAAGTTACAGAGAACAGAGATGGTAAAGCTGGCCTTAAATCATTTCAGCTGTTAAAGCTGCATTATTTCTGATTCTGCTCTACTTATTAACCAATAATAATGCTTTAACAGGAGAAATGTATGGAAGTGAGTACTTTGGTCCAGGACATTGGATTCCACCCAATAACTCTTGCACCAAATTAATAAATTATGATTTAGCTAGGATCATATTTTTCTAGGAGATAATAAGGTTTGATTTAAAAACTTCAAATGATTGAGAGTCGGCTATATCCTAAGTATATTATGCTCACCATAAATTACTCTTGGCATTGAAAAAATCATTTTATTCTTACTGAACTCATCCACTTTCAGCTTCCAAACATTAGCTGTTACTGTGCATTATCAGAAATCTTCTTCCCAGTCAGATACTTCCACACTGTGATCCCATCATGTTATTACTTTCCCCAGCATAAGCTAACTTGTACTTCTCCTGCGTCTCATGGTGAGGCAGGTTTCTCCGCCCTTGTATCTTCTGCTTTACAAATCTTCCAGTTTGCTGAATGTCCTGTGTGATGGGGAGCAGCAGCCCAGGACAGAGGTTTTGGTCTCACCTCTGCCCTGGAATACTGTACACAGAAACCAAAAGCTGTTATTAATTCATGCTCACTTTATTTCACTCTGTGTTCCTGTGTATTACCTACTGACTTATATAAAGAAATCCTAGATGTTTTCTCCTGATTTGGTTTTATTTCAGAAGCATGCAGTTTATGTTAACCGCTTTAATGGGTTAAACGAAACCCAGCAAAGTAGCAGCACAGGTCAGTTGGCCTTGTCACCCATTTCTTTGTTGACCGCATTAGGTATAATGAGGCATATGTGTAAATCGCTTTGATTTTTTTAGCTGTGTGTATTTTTCTGTACCAAATGTCAGATAATGGGATTAAAACATTATTTTGAACTTTCTATTTAGTCTGCTAATTTTCAAATTTGCTAACAGTGTATCATTGGGTAAGTGGTGCTTCTGCAGGTGCCACAGATGCCAAACCCTGATAAAATCCACCCTATCTTGTTAGCGAACACACAAACAGTTGCTCCCCATCTGCTGCCTCTGTCTGAAAGGTTAGGAAGCCCTTCCTTCTTGATCACAAAGGACATAATTATTGTCTGTAGAGGAGTCAAGTACAAAGACAGTTCATCCAGTCTGACCGCTACTACACTGCAGGCCACCAAAGATTAACAGCTGCTTCTCCTTTGATTAGGTTAGGTAATAACAGTTACTTTAGTTAATAATTGGATGGATTCCCAGGCCATGTAATTCAGGTTTAGGCTGTCATTTTTTGCTGGCATGTAGCTGAGCTGTATTATTGGAACAGAGCCTGTAATCCTATTAGTCAGTTGTCACTCAAGCCGTAGGAGAGGAGAAAAGGGGAATTCAAATCCATTAAGGTGTTGTACCAGGTAGGTAAATAAGTCAGCCACGCTTCCCCAGCGTGCAGGGAGCTGTCTTGACTGTCATAATGAAAAAAATAATTTAAAAAAGATTGATGTTAAGTTTCTTAGAATGTTTAATTCATAATTAGTGTGTAAAATGGATAGACAGTTTGTTTAATTGATTGTTATTTCTGTTTCCCTTGCCACACATGCATTGGTGTGCACACACTCTCTGCTAAAGTTACTTGATTCATGCACTCTTCTGGTGAAATTATTTGCTGTGTGCTCTAAATGATGAGTTTATAATGGTCCAGAGATTGAAAATACATACTTCATATCGCATCAGCTGTGTTGGCTTTCCTCCTGTACAAATAAGACCACTGTATTTCACAATGAGAGACCTGAGAGGGATAAAGAAAACAAGACTTTTCATGTGCTGGCTTTAAGTGCTACATCAGCTGTTCTGAAGACTAAGCCTCTGTTACTGTTTTGCTAATGGTTAAGACACATTAGGTGGCATCCCCAAGGCTTTTGTGCCTTCTCCTCTCTCTGTTAAGAAGTGGCAGTAATAACCATTTTTGCCTACATGATCATGATCATTTGTCCCTGCTCTCCTGCGTGATCAGGTAACTTCAGCGCCTTGAAATCCTTCTGTACTTTGAAATCAGACGGTTTAAAAATACTATTTGTAGTTGTGAGTTTCTGAAAATACGAATGAAGAAGCCAAATTTTTACACACTGTGTGAAAACCAGATGTTCGTATATTGTCTTCTGTTTAAGAAATACGAATCCTCTTACATTGATCACCTTTGCTGAATAACCTTCCCAGTCTAAATCTGCAGCCACTTAAAGACCAGTTTCTATGGTGAAATGATGAAATGGGTTTCATGAACATCTAGCTAAGTAATTTGGGGGACTAAGTTACAAGTCTGGAGGATTCTTTCAAGCAGCCAAAATGTGCCATTCTGGTTTATGCTCTTTTCAAATAGGGATGTAGTATTTACTCCCTGGAGAGTCTGACATTTTTCATCCTCACATAGTGCCTAATTTGCCCAGTGTTTTGGCTGCTACCAGAGTAGAAGTTGTGGTTCCCTGAACAGGTCTTTCATTCTGGCAGAGATTCAAATAGGGACCAGTTTAAATAAGGATATTGTTTAGGCTTTGAATAACTTACGTGCCTCAGTCTACCTCTTTTGAATTTCTGTTTTGGTGTACGATGTATCGGCTAATGTAAAGCTTTAGCACTACAGAACATTCAGCGAGTTTGTATTGTATTTTGAAGGCTATAGCTTAATTTTGGGAAGGCAGATAAATTGGGTAAGATGGCCTGCTCCTATATGTTTATGCTTTAAGAAAAATTTCTTTAGGTGAATATACAAATACATCAAACTTTGGAAGTTGTCTCAAGTAGGAATTAATTCAGGTATACTTTAAACTAATTTGGTATTATTTGGCTGTTATACTTCAGAGATAGAATAATACTTGTCAACATTGGGGAGGTTTAATACTGTTCGTTAATCATAGAATCATCGACTGGTTTGGGTTGGAAAGGACCTTAACATTACCTAGTTCCAACCCCCCCACCGTGGGCAGGGATGCCTCCCAGTAGACTATGTTGGCCAAGGCAGTGTCCAGCCTGGCCTTGAACACTGCTAGGGATGGAGCACTCTTTGTACACAGCTCGTCAATATGAGGTTTTGTAGTGTGGGTAGCTGAGGGATCGCATGGGCACAATTCCTTTTTACTGTGTTTCCTCTGGTACAGGTCACACAGTATTCACTCTGAGAACATCAGTAATGCAATATTCAAGTGACTCTTCTGGCCCTTTGTGGCTAGGGCACATTTTCCCTTCAGTTCCCATGACCTCTGCTGACCCAAGGCCAAACTCAAGGTGCTGTGCCTGAACCTGGGATTTCCGATAGCAAGATGCTTGCCTGGTGACCGAGGGCATTCACAGGCACCATGTACCAGCAGTTACTGTGGTAATCAGCATTGCCTTTCAACAAAACAGGTTAAAAGCTATTAAGAGTTCTCCATCTTAAAAGAATTCTTGGAGATAAATATATTGGATACCATGCCAGAAGTAGTGTACTCATAATCCCTATGTGGCAGTTTTGTAGTCCTTTGTAAGCACAGTGAACAAATACTGTACTCATGCGTCTTCCCCAGTTTTGCTGCTGGTTTGTTCCTTCTTTTTACGGAAGGTTTTTCCCCTCTCTCTTCTGTGCACGTCGTTAGGGATTTATTTCCCTGATGGCTATGCATCAAAATGCTGATTAATTTTTATGAGTAATCTAGAGAGGAGAATAATAGGACATAAAACTAAATCCTGGAAAACTGGGAGAAATTACAAACTTGCTTCTGCTTCATAGGAAACTGTAGTAGTAAAGGAAGTTCATTACAATTTAAATATGTACTTTGCAAAGTATACTTGATTATATGTGATTTTAGCAAAGTATTAGGATTGAACAGGCACTCTGAAAAGAATCTGTCTGTAAAAGGAGCAATACTCCAGATTCAGGTGGAATGAGAGCATGTAGGAAATCAAACAGCTTCATAATGTTAATATTCTTTTAAATAGATACATGAAGATTTCCTCTCAGAAATAAGGAAACATTACAGCTTCTTTCAGGGTGGCTCTGGTGACTGATCTGGGGGGGAAGTTCCTTTCTGGACCCTTCATTATTGGGTATTTATGCAGAAAAGAGGAGTTCTGGAAAAAAAATCACAGATAGGAAGAGTTTCCATGAAAAAAAAATAAAAGGATGGGTTTAGCATTAATGAGTTTACAGAGTTGAGAAACAAGCCAAGTAGGAAAATGTAGCAGTGTATGATTTCAAGAATGAAGTAATTACTGAAGGGAGAAACAAAACGAGTGCAATAAAATGGGATATAACTCAGAGTAATGGGATGAAATAGAGAAAGGGCATATTTGGTCTAAATGACAGGCAAGACTTCCTCGCCACAAGTGCTAATAGGTTGTGGCATAATCTCCCATGAGAAATAGGGAAAGTGAGAAGTGGGAAGTGCTTGGCACATTTACCATTGGAGTAGCACTAACAAAATATGCTGTGGCAAATAAATCAGCAGCGTCACATAAATGTCTTTCCTGTTGGTGTGCTGCAGTGCCAGCATGCCAATCACACACAAATCCTCGTGCACATTTGTCTGCACTGGTTATTATGCATGTCTCTTGATTGCCAAGGAAAATGCAGCCTTGAAATAACAAAATCTGTCTTTCTACTTGTGAAGTTTAAAGCTCAAGTGAAAATCAATACGTTGGAAAGGCCCTGGGCTTGTGCTCTGCAGCCCTGGTGGAGCAGGGGAGGAGAGGAGACGTTGGAGAACTGTGGCCTTGAGCCAAGGTGCTCCGCTAATATGATCTGATTTGTGGCAGGACTGTTCCTTTGCTGCTTGGCTGTCTTTTCCTTACGGGTCCATCAGGAGGTCAGTGGAAAGCACTGGGGGGGTCAGTGCTTACTGCAGTTACCCCAGGCACACTGCAGTGTGAAACTTAAGTAGCATATAGATGTTTGCTTGAAAGAAATTTCATGGAGGGAAAGTTGCATGATTTAAAAGTAAGATATATACTGTTGTATTTATGTCTTAATGTCTAATTCTCACAGGGAAAAATGTTTCCCTTCTAAATAAATCATATTTTGCTCAGTTTTGTTTTGAGTTGTTCAAAGAAAGATTTTACTGCCAGAGTCACTAGGAGTGTTTTCTGTTACACAACCTGTTGTAATATAATACATTCTTTACAGACTAATAATGATTGTATTTATGGAGCACTTCCCATTTTTTCCCACGTGCCAAGTGCCTGCAGCATTCACGGGGGAGGGAAGGGAAGAAACAAGTTATTTCTTATTAACTAGAGTATCTTCATCATTGACAAAATCAAGTTGATTAAATACAAACTGCCAATAAAATTAGACAAAATGAGCAACTTAGAAGTAGAAAAGAAAAAGCTCTTACTTGCTTGATTTTAGACTGTAGGAGATAAAACCTGTTTTGCAGGGAAGGAAAACATGAGTAAGTTCTAAACTATGGGACCTGCTCCAGCCAAAACTCAGTAATTTGCAAACTGTAAATTCAAGGATGGTATTTAAGTGTAAAATTCTGCTAAGTGGAAGTTCAGAGAGGGCACCTAAAATGAAGAAAGACTAATTTAGGAAGCTGGAGCACATACAAACCTAGTTGGTACTGAATCTTTCCATTTATAACCAACAGCACAGCATAACAGAAGCAAAACAAATGAGATGTGTCATACCTCAAAGCTAAAAATATTCTGCTACATTTTTAATAAGCTGCAAGCAGTGGATTAGACAAAGGACCTGGGAGGGCAGTAAATTGGGAGTTGCCAAAGAGAGAAACTACAGCAGTCATCGATGTGCTGTCTTCAGACTTTACCTCTGTAGTTTTCCATAACTGAAGCCCTACCAAAAATCTCATCTGAATTTTTAACCTGGTTCTTAAACTCTGAGCAATTACGTTGAGAAGACAGAACAGCTGACCAGCTTCTATCCTCACCAGCATCTGTCAGGCCACATCTCTGCCTTCCTAAGATTAAGGCTAAAACAAGGTATCTGTGATCTGACCGGTGACGCTCTCAGGCTCTCTTCCAGATCAGGTACTCGACTTGCGAGGCCCACGTTCTTGTGAAGTGTGTTAACCAGGTGTCATCAACCGATAGACAGTACTCATGTTTTAAAGGGATCTGCCCAATATTCTGTGCACATAGGGAACAAATCAGGGAACAAGCCTGGAGGCTGTCTCCTTTTAGAAGGGTTTGATAAAAAGAGGAAGTACCCAGCTAGAGATTGTCTGTATTCTTTAAATGATGTCCAAAGCTATAAAGTATAGCTACAAAGATAACAGCAACAGAACACTATTAACTTTATTAAAATCTCTATAAAGGTATGTCATTACAGAAAATACAGTATTGAGCTGTCTCAGCTGTAGAGTACTGGATATGTGTGCGTAATCTTTGAATAAAATAGCAGCTGAGAATTTCAGCTCCTGCTCTAAACAATGCTCTTCCCTGTGCGCTTGTGGTGAAATGCTCTTTTTCATGGGTGTTCAACATGATAAATCCAGGTACTGAGAAATTTCCACATTGACCAAACTAAGGACAACTGTCTATGTGACGTATCTTCCATGTAGGAATTTCTTTCACTGATGTTGCTTCTCTTCTGTGTGTGTGTTTCTCTAGAACACAGCAGACCAAATAGCATTTCGAGCTGCGGGAGGACTGACTGCCCTTGAAAATATTCTTCAAGCAGTGACTTCTCCCACCAATTTGAATGCAGTTTCACGGATTCCTTTTAAGTAAGTATGATGGGTCCTTCATTTGCCACGTAGAATCACCTGAATGTGTGTTTCACATCTGCTGCTTCACTGCTTCTCCTCATAATCCAGCGTTAAACTTCAAAGAAGAAAGTCATGCCATATTCTATGCTGCCATGGAAGGTGAAAGACATTTCCGCTCAACTTTTCTAACTTGGTGGTTTCATTTCTATCTATGATATATTTGAGCAGGGACATCCCTCATTGTACAAAACGAGAAAAGAGGCAAAACTGTATTAAACACAAGAGGTATGTATCTTTTGAAGTTAGTCTCTAAAGAGGTCTAGTGGGAAGTGGGGGAATTTTTTGAAGGGTTGTAATTCACTGGAGTCTGAATGCTTTTAAAGTGAAGCAGTTGTAAGATGCTTCTACCTGAAAGGGCTTCTACAAACAGGTAAGTCAAAATTCTTGTGGATTACAGGAATTCCTCTTTATAGCGCATCAGAATAGAAGGATTTAAATGTCTAATCCCTAAAAAAAAGGTGGTGACTAAAGTGAATGCCTGTAAAAACTGATAACTCAAAAGCATGCTTTTTTCCCTAATCTCTAAATGAAATTTTTATCCACTCAAAAACATGTATGTGCTCTCAGAGCAGAGCTAGGCATGGTTTTAGTACAAGAGGAGCCAAGCCCAGGATATCTCGTGTGCCATTGTCATCATTTTTGTGTAGGTATATTTTAATATCGTAATAATTGGAATTTAAGCACTACATTGTGGGGGTTTGTATTAAATCTGTCCATTAATATGTTATGGGACAGGTGTGAAGTGCTAGAAAAGAGCATCAAGGCATACAAAAGCATTGCTTTTAGTATCTTAACTTTGCTCTTCAAAGAGAATGAAACTACTTTCCTGCTGAGTCATGCAGAACGCACTTGCTGCAAATGCAGCCTGCTCCACTGGTGAGCAGTCCTGAATTGGTCCTGTGGGCAGCAGCTCAGCAGCAGCCTTTGGCCTCCTTAATTTGCAGAGACTCTAATTTTGAGTTACCCTCATCAACGTGGGATCAACTTTGCAAGTGAAAGGGCTGCACTAAAACTTACGGGCACACAAACTTTAACTTAAATTTAGCTTTACATTCTTAAGAGTCTGCATCTTTTATAGACAGGTATAGTCAGATTTTGTTCTTTCATTTTAGGAATAGACTCACTTTGGCAATATTCATTGAGGAGGTTTGGGAATATTGCATTTATGTCCCTGAAAACATTGTGTTTGAAGCTTGTTAGGTGGCATGAAGATGTATTAGTTCTCAGAGGAACTTGTGTGCTGGTAGGTAAAGCCCCATGTCAGCTACATTTGTGTAACAAAAAACGTGAGGAGATTTATCAGAGATGCTTCTCTGTACAACACTTACTGACTATCCAGTACCTATTTCAGACCAGTATAACTGGTTTCTCAGATTCCTGAGCCTATTCATGACTGAATTATAAAAAGAATTTTTAAACCCTTGAAAAATTCTTTAGACCTTGTTTTAGTAATGCAAGTTTTCAACTCGTTCTGTTTCCAAAAGAAATTTCAAGGCAGGAAAGAGATTAATACAAACTATTCTGACAGTTTTGTACGGTAAAAAAATCTAGTGAAGAATTTAGCTCCATTCCTGAAATAGAGCATTTGTTCAACATTACAGCAAATTGTAGTCTGCAGTTTGTAGGCGTCTGAAAGTACTGGAGTTTGGAAGGTTTACATCAGGAATTTAACACAGGATTTTGCTTTCTAAAGCTAACTGCTCTTGCAGGTTTTTCTGTAAGACTCTTAACCGCTTGAGTGTAACTCAGTCTGCTGGAAGTGTCACAGTGAACTTGGTGTTGCTGCAAGTGATGCAGACCCTTCTCTATTGTAATTTCTGGGGTCATCTTTCTGATAGAGAACTGTAGAGTCTGCAGCTTGGCTGTCGAGAGCAAGCTGCAGTTCCAGAGGGTGGGACTTTGTGTGAGCAGTTTGAAACGGGCCGGAACGTGGCTGGTTTAGAGGAACAGTGTGAATGTATATTGGTATGGTCTCACTGAAAGTGTTTAAGAAGGTCTTCAAATGTGTTGCTTTAAATACAGAATGTTTGCGAGAGTTTCAAAACCAAAGGATAATCGTAGAATATATTTTGTCCTTTAAATGAGGAGGAAATGAAGCACTTTTCTCAATTTAATTTTGGAAATCAGTTTGAAATAGTTTTTCTGTCTTTTGTGCAAATAAAATTTGCATCCTGACTTCATAAACTTTTAATATAGAGAAATAGCAGTTTTCCCTGTTTAAAGATAGAGCAAAGCCTTGTGGTAAGAAGTTGAATTAAGTCTTCTTCTTAATTGCCCTTGCTTTGCTGAAGGACACTGCTGTATTTAAGATTGTTTGTTTGCTCTTGCAGTGTATGAGTTTGTACTCCTATTGGGAATTTATCCGTTGTTTTGTGATGAGGATAAGCTATTTACAAGTAGGTGAGGAGATTACATAGGCTATTACCTCCATCTCTCTTTCTCCAAAATCCTGGCAGTATGGTGCAGCTCAGAACTTTAATCCCATGTCTACAAGATAAAGCTTTATTATCAGAAGATTTAACAATATGCCTGTTGTTTTGGACTACCCTCCAGATTGGTAGCTAGACCAGCAGGACAGTAAATGCCGTGAAAAAGATGTGACATTTATGAGTCAGATGATACATTTGGTGTTGGGGCAATTTTTCTCTCCCTCAAATAAATCACTGAGAAAGGAAAAGAGAAAGCAGGGGATTATAGTAAGTTTTATTATTGGTATTAACATACAAATTAGTGCCCAGCCACGTTGTTTCTTAAGGTAGCATTTGTAATTTCCCTGAACTTGTTCAGTTCTCCACAAAATAAGACATACTCAGCAGAATCTCAAGAGCTTTCAGTCTTATAGTATTTTTCTTACGCTTCTGCAGTAAACCAAGTAAGAGCTGCAGAGCTCAATGACTTAAAATCTAGACCAGAAAATGAGTCTCATCCCCTGCATTGCTTTGTATATTTGCTATGGGCAACTCATTCAGCCCTTTTGTGCCATAACATGTTGCTGGCCTTGAGAATTGTAACAAATCTGCTAACAAATGAGGTCTGTAGGGCTTGTTTAATTAACATTTGTGAAATACTTTGAGTTCCTTGGGTTACCAGCATTTTTAAATAGAAATTAGTAGGAATTGTGTAGGGAACAAAGGAGGACTTTTGTTACAAGTTAAGACATGATTAAAGTTGGGTTTATTATAATGTATCTTTTCTACTCATACAATTTCTTGCATCGTTTACTTCAAGTATTAATGGGGTAAAAAAGCTTGAACCATAATTACACACATAAAAAGCAGAAAACAGTGCTCACGTAATATTATGGATGGGATTGATACAAATTACTTCTTTCAGTAAAAACTGTTTTGAGCTGGGAACTGATTTTATAGCTTGTTCTTTGTAATTTTTACATGGGTTTACAAGCATACGTTTGTTAAGCTGTGTGTTACAATTCATTCAGTTCTACAGCTGGTGTGCCCAGCAGCTTGAGGGAGGAGATTCTCCCCCTCTATTGCTCTCTGGGCAGACACCCCCCTGCAGCCCCAATCCAGCTCTGAGGCAACAGCACAAGAGGGACGTGGAGCTGTTGGAGTGAGTCCAGAGGAGGCCACGGAGATGCTGCGAGGGTTGGAGCAGCTCTGCTCTGGAGCCAGGCTGAGAGAGCTGGGCTGGGGCAGCCTGGACAAGAGAAGGCTCCTGAAGGGGAGACCTGAGAGCAGCTCCAGTGCCTGAAGGGGCTGCAGGAAAGCTGGAGAGGGGCTTGGGACAAGGGCCTGTAGGGACAGGCCAAGGGGAATGGCTTTAACCTGCCAGAGGGGAGACTGAGATGAGCTCTTAGGCAGAAACTCTTCCCTGTGAGGGTGCTGAGGCGCTGGCACAGGGTGCCCAGAGAAGCTGTGGCTGCCCCATCCCTGGCAGTGTTCAAGGCCAGATTGGACACAGGGGCTTGGAGCAAGCTGCTCTAGTGGAAGGTGTCCCTGCCCGTGGCAGGGGTTGGAGCTGGGTGAGCTTTAAGGTCCCTTCCAACCCAAACCAGTCTGGGATTCTGTGATTCTATAGGATCGTTCACAGATTTTTTACATGAAGGTTATTATTCCCTCTAGAGAAATGTTCATTGGAAACTAACAGTTGCTACAAGGGCATAAAGATACTCTAAAGAGAATGAATAGGGTGCAAGTTCAGCATCTGAAACCTGCAGCATCTATTTCCATATATATGTGTACATATATATATATATACATCCACGCACACACACTCTTGCTGCCTGTCTCAGAGCTGGATTTCAAGCTCTTGGAGCTTAAGAATAAAGCAGTGTTGCTCTCCTGTGAAGTATAGGAACAAGTTTTATTGTTGAAAGAAGCTCTGTGAAATGTTATGAAACATTTGAATTAAGAACCAGATCTAGCAATGAAACCATTGCTAGGCCAGGAACTGGGCAGTCAGTGATGCCTTGATTTTTATAAAGCAAAAGTCGCAAGCTCTCCCCTACATCCCCTCGTGCACTGGGTGGGTTAGTTTTGGGTGTTTGGATACTGTTCTTGCCCTGGTATTTTGAATAAAAATTACAGTTGGTCAGCTTGTTTCTGTCAGGCAAACCGAGGGAAGTGAAGATGTGCTAGCATAAAAGAAAATCACATACATATATATAAACTGTTGAGATCTAGCTTGAAAACGTTGACTAGAATGAATCCTCTTCCTGTTTCTTTGGACTCATCTAAAATAAATATAACAAACAGATGCATGTTTTTGTCTAATTTAAAGACAGATTTATTTTTTGGATCAAAGTTTGTGTACCATAATGAGTGCTTTTATAATTGGATTTACTCTAGAGGAAAGCCTTACATCAGAGGGCAGACTTACTGTGTGGTTTGAGTATACATGCTGTCTAACATAGCTCTAAAGCTGATTTGTGGGTGTGATATGAAGTTTAGAGCAACACCAGTGATCAATAAACAGCTGCTTTACGTGAGGCTCATACTTTACCAGTTCAGCTGATTTGGATATCTCTTGAGATAAAACTTTTGGTATTAAGAGCTTCCAACAGGGAAGGAAAAAGTAAGAAAGGTCTCGACTTTTTCATCACAGAGATTTTAAGTGGTGGTTAAATAAAGTTCTGGCTTGACATTAGCGGCACTGCGCTTGTCTCAGAGGCCTTGCGCAGAAATGGTGACAGTTGACAGCTGTTGTTCCCTTAATAAGATTAAAGCAAAGAAATTAGTTGTGCTGTCTTTAATCTGCCATTTAACACTGCGAACCACCTGGGGACGACTTCTGTGCTGACACTTCCAATTCTGAATTAAACAAACCCTGTGGAACTGAATCATAGTTCTCAGCGTGCCGTGATTAGAATGTATTTAGACAAACCGTAGTTGGCAAGCTCATGTTATCAATTAAAAGAACCCTTGTTGTGAAAATTTAATTTGACATCCATTTGCTTACACCACCTTTTCAAATGCATTATTTGAGTCTCTGAAAACACAAGGACTTTTTCTGACAAGAGATTCAGTTGGGAAATACAAAAGCACGATGCGTTATTACAGTGGAATTTGTTCTATATATAAAGTGGGAAGGTTTTGTGTTTTCAAATGTAAAATGAATGTTCCTCTTAGGAATGAGGAATCCCATATATCAAAAACCATTATTGCAGTGAATTAACTGAATCACCACAGAAACTTTGAACTGTCAAAATTACAAGTTAACCTCCCAAGTTCATATTTGACACTCTGGGTAAATTACAGTTGATATTGAAATAGAATTAGTCTTTATTTTAGAATAGAATTAGTCTTTATTTTAGAATAGCCGATAAAATGATAGATGCTGATTTAAATCATCTACTTCTCACCTGAAAACTACCAATGCAGTTCCATCTGTCCCTGTAAACACACCTACACAGAGGAATAATCTTCAGTGAGAAGTAAAAGTAGGTGCCTAATGAAAATAATTTTCAGCATTGCTGAGGAAGGTGAAGTAAATACCTTTAGAAAGCCAGGACAGGAAAAGAGAATCCTGCTGCAAGGCAGGTTTTTAAAACGTGCTCCTGAATTTTGTATAGGTGTTATCCATGTAGGGTAAAAATTAGATGGAAGAGGAGAAAATTAACCTGCCTTTGATCAATAAATAATGATTTCATATTGTTTTCATATCGTGTGAAGTGCAGATAGAAACTGATTTAAGTAGGCAGTAAAATTAATTACCAGTGCAGTAAAATTTCTGCAGCTGGTAATACGGTGATACTCAGAATATTAACAGAGAAAAGGTATAAATGTTCTGTATGTTTTTACAGATCAAACCAAGCAAGGTAAGGCTTCTTTTTTAAATTCAACATTATTTCTCCAGCTGAAGAAAAGACAATCCAGAAAGACAAATGAAGAAAAGGCTACTCTAAATTTTGTGGCCTTGGAGCATTTCCAGCTTCTCTATGTTTAAGCATACAATGTATGTGTATAAGATGCTTCCGTTTCAACTTTGGTGAGCCATGCTAAGTAATGAGAGGCCATAGCAACAGCACAGCAAGCAGTACCACAGCCTGCCCTGTTGTGTAAATAACGCTGTTGTGGCAAAAAATATTTTAGGAGAAGACTAAAGCATAAAAGTCAACTGTCTCTTTATGGTGTGTTGAATTAGTCTGCTTGTTATGTTGAATACCAGCTTTGAGAATTTCCATATGATGACTGGTCATCTATTGCAGTCCCACTTTTGTGTGGCCTTTAACTGAGCTCACAATTTATTTTCTTCTGCGGAGCTCATTTGAACTTAGTCATGGTTTTTTTAGATGTTAAAAAACACAATGAAGTAAAAGTTCTTTTCCTTTTGGTTTGTTTCGGACAAACAACTTGAATTTCTAACCGTCTTTATTATTGTATGTATTTACCATACATTTTGTGTTGTGTGTCTGTGTGCGGATTTGTATGGTAACAGTGCTAGCTTTTGCAGGGAGCAAAGTTCAAGAAATGAATTTTGTGTTTATTCTGAAATGGTATTATCCGTGGTCACATTAATCTTCTCCTTGAGTATATTCTATAGGACTGGTCCCAGCTTCCCTGCAAATCCTGTTTGGAGAAGAACACTTTAATTGGAGCAGATGGAAATTACTGCACATGATGCAAAGAACAATTGGGCATGTTTTGTACATCTGGAGCTCTCTGTGGCTCGTTGTGCTTATGATTTTCTGTTCTTACCGTAGCAAACCTGTTCCCTTTTCTAGCCAGCCATACGTGTAGGTCGGCTGATGCTATTGCAGTTACACACCAACAAGTCTGTACAGTCGTGGGTCCCAACGTGCCAGGAGGATTTTTTGGACAGGAACTTCACCTACTCAGTTTTGCTTGCTCAGTACAAATTACTTGATTCTCTCCACTCCTTGCATTAGTTCACAGGTGCTACCCAATAGCCTCCCTCTAAAGCTGGTTCCCCTATACTGTGAATTACTGTGAATGACTTCACACAGTTTGGTTTGGTTTTTTTCTTGAGGTTTTGCTAGGGAAGGGACCTTACAGCCAAATTACATGTGGTAGAACTGTAAGCCACAGGAAAATAATATTTTGTATCTAAATTATGAAAGTATCTGATATTCTGTGTAAGTTTTCTTACAAATTCTTAATACAGAAGAGTCTAATAGCCACACACTGCGCGACTTCTGATAAGTATGGCTTTACTGCTTTGCAGTTACTAGTGATTTTAGATTTCATGTAAATTTTGAGTTCTGTCCTGAATGCCAAGTTGAAGAAAATGAATGGGAATTGCTGAAGGATTGGTTTGTGATGCACTTCCATTTATTTGCAATAAATGTACCATAGAAAAAACTAATATTCTTAGTTTTCTTTTCCTTCTGATTTTTCAGGTCCCTCAGCAGTGCAGTGAATGTTTACAGCCTCACCTGCAGTAACTGTGCAGAAAACTGCACTTACGTTCTGTTTAGCAATAAGATCACTTTTCTAATGGACCTGTTGATACACCAGTTTACGGTATGTAGAATAGCTATTTTAATTTATAGACGTTTTTGTATGGTTCACAAACATATTAATTAGAGTGTAAAAACACCAGGAGGTATGTGAGAATACAGGCTCAGAGCAGGAATCCTGTTGTATTTGGTGTCTCTCTGTATCTGCTGTACTTCTATCCAAATGGATACACTTGCTTCTGCTAATAAATTCTGCAAAAGCACATGTACCAGGAACTCTAGCCAGCAGACAGTGTTCCATCTTTAATGTTTTCTGAGATTTTCTTCTTTAATTCACCCTATAGTAATATTTAAAGTGTAGAATATTAGGAGTTGTCCCTGTGTGTTTGATTCTTGCATGTTTCAGTACTGGGGATGCAAGGCAGGTCAGTACGTTTCTGTAGTTTGATTTGCTGAAGTGCTTAAATAGCAGGACTCTTTAATGTGAAAGTTTTAATTTTCCAATGTTTCATTTAATTTGAAATGTCATTAAATATTTTATTTGAAAACTCATTTTTAATTCATAGTGACCTGCTTATCATAAGATATTTAGTCTTAGTTTTCTACTTATAAATTGTGTCTGTGTATTTTCATGAGCCAAGCAGTTTGTTAATTGAAAAGTTATGTACATACTTTAAATAATTTAAATGACTGTTAGAATCAACAAGCCATAGGACTGTAGATGAACACTTTCAAAAGATAGTCCAAAGGACCCTGGCACAAAGAAAACCCGAATGCAACCTGTGCCTTCTCCTCTAAGTAGCTGCCAGCTTATTGTTCTTTGCCAGATCTTTCCAAGAGGATTTCAGGTATTAGATTTCAAATATGCTTAGTGAAAGGTGCGTGCATTGTGCTGGGCTAGTCACTGCTGGGTACCCACTGTGAGCCAGAGCACGGGCTCCGTGAGTAATTACACAGGAGATGAAATCCTTCAGCACTTCCCAAGTGATGAGATTCATTCTGATGCCAGACACCTCTTTTCTCAGTGTAGCACTGTGCAAACGCCCTGTGCTTTTCCTGAAGAAACACAGAGGGTATTTCTTGGGAAATGCTGGCCACCTACAGATCAGAGATACTGCATAAGAAAAATTTACACACTTAGAGCTGTTTCCAGTCTGTTGCCAAATGCTAACCCCTAAACTGCAGCAAAACTGTAATTAAGGCGTAATGTTTCCCGTGATCCACAGTGGACTTTTCTTTCCTATGCATAAAGTCTCTTGTGTTCTCTTCAGGCAGAATTGGCCCTTAAACTAGGGTATCTTCATAGTTCCATAAAGCACATATTTAGTACAAAAAGGTAAATACAGTGCTGCTTTTCTAACCCTGGTTTTTCTCTCTTGAAAATGTAATAAATCAGATCAAGTTTGAATTTTTCTTATTTACAAGAAGAAATGGACAGATGGAGAGCACTTTTTTTGATTGGCTCAAGCTCTGAATACCCAAATGCTAGAAGACACCCCTCCAAAGAATTTAGTCGCCTCCAGTATTCCTAGTTTGGTGAGATGTATGATGCTGCATTTACCTGTGGTGTATGTATTTCCACTCGCTGTTGGAAAATAAACCCCAAGTAACACCGGGAGTAGTGAATGAGAACGTATATTTACAAGGTTTTACCAAATTGTTAAACAAGTATGCCAGTATTTGCCTTATGCTGAATACAGACACAGAAGGAATCCAGTTTTGAGCAACCTTTAAATATATTCTTGAATACAGCCAGTGTGAACCTTACTTCCAACCAAGTTAATGTGGCTTTAGTTTTGTTTTTATTCATCAGTGGAATGCAATGTCAGCTTTATTTTTGCTAAAACTTGGAGCTGTACATTTTAAAAACTTAAAACTCAAACCTCCCATTCCTCAGTGGTGACCAAAAGTTCATTTTTCTTTACACGGATGTAACATTTTTCTCCTCAAAACGTAGCTTGAAGAATGACATAAAAACAAGCATAGTTTTTCTCTAATGAGAGCTTGGTACCAAACCTCCTTAGCTTAGGTAATGCCCAAGTCAGTGTCTGTTGGAGGTCAGTAGTAGTGTGTTTCCTGATTTCGGTGGTTAATGGATCGAGCCTTCCCACCTACATCCATAGAACGTCATCTGCTTGAGCTGTAACCTCATTCACCTACAGACTGCTATCTCTGCTCTTCTTTGTCTGCTGTACCTGGAGGACAATTGCAAAATAATGAGAACTTCTCTAACTCTGTATTTTGGAAGGTTTCACACTGAGAGAAACAAGGAGCTGTAAGCATGTAAAGATAGGGCTTTAAGTTTTATCTTTTCAGTCAAGTGACAGCTGTCATGTGCTTTTTCATGAAAGTATCTCAAAAAGCCACGTGCATAAACCATGCATGCCTGTGCCTGTAAATAGGTTATGTTTGGTAAACAGTTGAGGGTTTTGGTTTGGTGGGGTTTTTTTGCTCTCTTATTATGATTTCACAATAAGAAAAGCATGGCAGTTTGTTTTCTAGCTATTATGTTTCTCAGGTGAATCAAAGGGAAATTTCAGAAAGCTTTTGAGAATAACAAGGTGGACAAGACCACCTTGCCCAGTAAATCTCTGAGCAGATTTTGGTTATTCGGTCAGATCTTTCCCATCACAACAGACCTGCTGTTATCAGTTAAAGCATAATGCAAATCAATACTATTAAGAATTAGAAATGGAGACATTTTTGTTGTTACATTTCTTTGTTCATATAAATATGCAAAATTACATGAAGTCTTTCTTGCTTCATTTTGGAATTGCATGCTACATAGAACTGCAAATGCCTTTTTTAAGGGAATCTTTAAATTCATAATACCTGAAAATTCCAAATGAAACTTCATTAGTGAATGTAGAAACATGTGAAATGAGCATTGCAATCTAAGGAGAGATCAAACAAGTGTGGAGTTCAAAAGTGAGTTCCTGTTACTTTTTTCTTCTGCAAAATACAGTGCTTAAATCCACAGACTGTATTGTAGGTAGGTGGCCTATGACATTTTACTCATGAAGTACAATCCCTTTGACTGGCTTTAAGTTAATCTGGCTATCTCATCCCAGTGAAGTAATTTTTCTCCTCCATTTCTTCACTGGTATGTGCTGCCATTTAATTTAGGTGCTTCAAACCGACAGTCTCCATCCTATCACAGTTGCTAGTTTCTTAACCATTTGTGGTATGTTCTTTAGTCCTCTGTATGCAACAAGGTGGCTTCGTGCTTGGACTGATTATGACAAGAACTGTAAAATCAAAGGCACATGTGTGCTGCTTGATTGTCCTGATCCCTTTTAAATGACATGCTGTCTCCACAGTGTTCTGCTGTTGTGGCACTGATAGTCCTTCTAGCCCATGATAACATGACCATGTGGACATGGTTTCTACCTCCCAGATCACTAAAAGATCTAAAAAACCTGCTCTCCTTCCCATTTTGATTCTAGTTGGAGACCTGAGGACCAGCACCTAGAATATCAAAGTTGACAAAAAGGTACCTCAGAGTCAGCTCTGTGGATTGATCATTTCTAATGCAGTTAAGTCAGTGTTGGCAATTAGAAAAGCCCAGAAACTTCATGGATTTTTATTTATTTTTAATAATGTAAATTTTAAAAGACAAAAAACCTTACATTTTTTTATTCCCTTCAGTAGGAAGCCAGTGTGTTAATCTGTAGGAAGTCTTGAAAACAGGGCTGCGGTAGGAGAAACGACACGTTCAAATATTTAGGGGCAGGGGATTTAAAAGGTGAAACCTTCATCTGCTCCATCTTAACCCCATAGACTTCCTGGGCCATTTCCATTTCTTTAGTTCACTCATTGCTACGTAGAAAGTCTAACTTATATAGATAGTGTTTTGAAAGTATACATTTTCCAGAGTGTTTTTGAGGCAAGCCCAATAAGGGCAAAAAGCACAAAATCAGTGCTGTTAATGGGAGAAGAATGGAACATAAGTGACCAAATGAACAGGAATTGGGCCCTTCCAAAGGTTTGAAGACTTTGCATTTAGGTTTAGCAGCTCTGTATTTAATATTCCTCATGGCAGTGAAGGATTATGCTTTTTTATGAGACAAAAACATAAATGAGTTTTCAGTGACAGAGCTTTACATTGCTAACTGGAAACTGGTGTGGGGTTTTTTGTTGGCATGGAAAAAAGTGCACTGTGATATGTGGAGGTACTTTCGAGTCAGAATGGAATAACATTTTCAGCTCTATTAAATGTGTGCCTAAGTGCTTTACTGGATTGGGGCCATATTGTGCAGCATCTTACAGGATTAAGTCCTAGATGGTGGGCAGAGCTGAAGAGCTTATGGCAGCTCCATACAACCAAGGGAATCCTGACACAAGGGGAATTCTCTGCTGGATGGCTTAACAATTGTATAGAGACAGTACCAGGGAAGCTGGTCAGAGCATTCTGGTTCAAGAACCCATTTAAAGAAAGAAGGAGTCTTGATTAGGCCCAGTATAGGCTCTCATCATAAATGCTAAAATAGCGTTCAGATGTTGGACGTGTGAAATAATTGAACAGTAGTTATGTTTTTCCTGATTTTCCTTTGTGACTTAATAATGTTTTATACCAGTTACTTGAAAAGTCAGTGTAAGTGTGTAATCATAGCTGTAGATTTGAGGCAGTTAAACTGTTAAATCTGTTAAACCTTAGAAATAAATATGCAGAATGTTTTAACACATCCACAGCCCATGGTCAACAAACTCAATTTTTCTGAGTATCATTAACTCCTTGTGTAATCAACACAGAGAAATCGAGGCTTGAAAGCTTTCATAATTGCACTATTAAATCTAAAGATTTCCTACCCCCTTGCCTGATATAATAATCAACAAGCAAAGTAAAACATCGCTTTTGCAAGCACTCCAATTAATTTTGAACATAAATCTCAACACACTTTCAGACTAACCCATTAATTACTTCTTCAGTAAAGGAGCTGATCTTTTGTCACTCATTTAAATGGAAAACATTAAAGATAGGAATTACTAGAAGTTATATATAACATATTTATTATATATCATTATATATAACTTTTATATAGAATATATTCTTATATATTAAGTTCAGATTTACCCATTTTCTGTATTTCCTTCTACCTCCTCTTTGACATGCAGAATATAAACCCCACATTTGTTCTTACTTTATATTAATACACACAGGCACACTTTGCCCAGAATCAAATGGGAAAAATCAGCTCTGCAATAAACGATTGTGCTAAGAGCACCACATCTATTTATTTTACAGATTAGGAAGAGCGGTCTTATATTATGGTTCTATATTAAAGCATGAACTTGTGTAGCTAAGGGCTGTATACATAGAAAATACAGGTAGGTTTTCCTTGTACATTCAAAAATAGACTTACTGTTTATAGCACTGTTCATTACAGCAAATGGAAGGCTCTACTGCAAAATAATATTAAATCTTTTAAGAAATAAGTTACATATGATTTTTTTCTCTTGGATGAAATAGCAGTGAGGAGCATTTGTTAGCAGTTTTTAAAAGCTAGAGTTCCTGGTACAACGTCACCGCATTTCAGTTGATTTATACATTGCAAAGCCTAATCTTTCTGTTTCAGCAGGCAATAGGGATCATTAGGCATGAATTATTTTAGTCAACAGAAGTTACTGGAGCAACATAATATTATTTTTTCCTATTGAACTTGAATAAGCAGCTAAAGGCTTCTCACTTGCTCACTTGGCTAGTCACCAGCAACAGACTGTTACAATGAGTTTTAAGTACCAACACAAGGCTCAGAGCTAATGAATAATAAAGAAACATGCATGTTGTTCTTTGTCACCAAGTGTTATCGAATCCCTCCTGATACCTATACAGGCAGGAATGGTTTTCTGTGCCCTTACTGGCGTATACCGGGTATAAGTGATTTTCACCTCAAGTGAAAATAAAGCTTCAGCCAATATCGATCACTAATTACAGTGTTGAAAGGCCCAAGCTGTCTCATAAAAGCACCTCTGCAGGGGCTGTTGGTGTGTGGAGTCCAGCAGCATGAAGCACAGGGAAGGTACCGAGGAGCCCGTGTCGTGATTGATGCATCCGTGCTGCCAACATTCTGCCTGTAAAACTGCAGGGCTTCCACACACACACACTTCCCTTACTGTGTGATCGTAGTAGGGCAGGATTTCAGCTGGTTTAAATTATCTTGTGCTGCAGAAATGAGCAAGTAAAATAAATGTCTTAAAAAACTCGCACTCCACGAGGATTTCCTTCCAGGTCTGTGTCCTGCACGTAGATCTGTCTTCAGATTTATTTGTTGTATGTCTTGACTTCACTGCCTTTTTTGGGAGTGAGCTCTAGTTTAATGATTTATAAAGGTCTCTTTAGAGAGAGCTGCATGTTGTGCTTCTGACATGACTGACATCTGATGGACAAGAGCAGTGGTCATCAGGTGCTGTTTTATATTGAGATGTTCAGGCCTTATTCATGGGACATATTTTTCCTGCTGCTCTAAATAGTTAATATATGAAGATATCCACAAAAGCGCTCAGATTTTCTTCTTGCCTTATTAGAGATTTGTAGGTAGAAAGCATTTCCTATTGCATCTTTTAGAGCTAATTATTCATGTCATCCTTTATGATGGTCCAGTGCGTCAGGTTGTGCCCTAGAATTTGTGCAGTTGTTATGTCTTCTCAGTTCTTGTTGCTTTTTGGGTTGGTTCGTTTGGCTTTGGGGGTGGTGCTGCTGGTGGCTTCTTCTCATCAGATTAAGAAGGGAGAGATTTGGAGTTCTTATGCACTTCCCTCCCTCCCTGGCAGAAATTTCTGCTCCAGCTGTCTTTTATTTTTTACAAAATCAGGGCTCTTTATTTTTATAGACTTTGGAAGATTTAGCAGTTCTCTTGCAGGCTTTGTCAGGTGCAAAGGGGAACCACTGTAATTCATGTCTCAATTCAGGGAAGGTTGCCCTCTTTCGCTGGCTTAAACCAGCTGTGTATTACTCTCTTTGTGTACCTCAGCAGGTAATACACGTAGTTCTGAATTCAGTCAGAAGCTCGTGACTCATCAAAAATCCTGTTTCTCCACATAGAACACAGTCATAGTAATGAAATACTGTGCTGCTATAAGGCTTCCTTCAGTTCTCGTACACTAAGTGCTGTTTTGACTTGATCTATTCTGTTTCAGCTTGTTTATCTGCATAAGGGGTATAAGAACTTTTCTTGTACGTTAAATGTTTTAAGGTCCATGAGCACTGCTAGAATGCGTTACTTTATTTTTGCTGTACTCATGTGCAGTTTTCGAGTATTTCTCTACAAACTTGGGTTATTTCTGCTCAGTTCTGGGTGTCTTTTTCTTTTTTCTCAGGTTAGCGTGCCTGACGAGCATAATGCTACTTCAGGCAGAAGTGCGAATAAGCAGGTATTCGAAGATTTAACCACAGGACTTCTGAGGGTAACTGCTGTGATTTTCAGATGTCTGATCTCCAGATTCCCAGATGGAAACAATCACTCTACTGCACTGAAGATACTGCAAGAAGTGAAAAGTAAATCCTCGCTAGTGGAAGCCTTCAACAGCAGAGTCCAAGACCTGATCAGGTTAAAAAAGAAATAGAATAAAGTGAAACTTTTCCAAACCTTCTTTACTAGAGAGATAAAAACGCAGTGATTTAAGAAAGGAACAAACTGCTTTAACTCTTAACTTAATAAGAGCAGTCTGTGTGTGTAGTCAAGAGGACTACTGAAGTCCTGTAATCCCAGACAAAAATGTTCTTCAAAACACTGCAGATGCAGAAATACAGAAAACCAAGAGTCTTTAGGGTTTTTTTTGTGTGTCTTTTCCATCAGTTTCATCTCCTAATTACCTAGAAGCCAACTTCCACATTTTCATTATTTTCTCTCAGTTTTTCTGTGTCAGCTCTATGTGCCTTTGCTTAAGTGGTCCTGCCTAACATACATGCATTCATATAAGTTTGCCATAAAATATATACTTACTGTTACAAAGATTACCCAGTAATTCGTAAAATCTGATTTCAACCTGTATATAATATAGCTGTATTTTAATAGAGTTTTCTTCTGTAAGTATATTTCTTGAGCAGAACTTCAATCAAAATCATCAGTGAGTTGTAACAGTTGAGTAAAAGAGAATACACTGATGTGCGCATTCTCACTTGAAACATTCTAATTCTTTGGTAAAAACACTTGGACCTGAATATATTAATATATATAATTGCAGTATGTTTAGTATATTATATATAAAATTAATACATATCCAACAATATATTATGCTTGCTACAAGTGTATATAGTCCTTTTAGTAAATTACATAGTCCTCAGCCCTCTGAAGAAATGAAATTCTTAACTGTATGCCACTGAATATGTGTCCCTGTGAGCATCTTCAGACTTTTCAGTCTGGTGTGATGTTGATGGATACAAAAAAGACAGCTGGAGGAGGAAGGCAAATAGTTGTCATAGATACCAGTGACCTCTCAGACTTTCTTGTTCTCAGGTAACCTGCCTTCTCCCCAAACAGGTTTTGATAGAGTGTGAAATTTCAGGATGTATTCTCCCCACTTGTGAATGGGAGGGTGGGAGGTCTGCTTATTGATATTTGTGCTGAGCAGACATCTGACACTGACTTGGCCAAGCGCAGGCATACCCTTAAGATAAGAAGATACATGAGAATCTAGCTAGGTCCCTCACCTGAGGCACTTTAGGGGATCTGGTTATAAATGGAGAATGAAAGGCACGATGACAAGGTAATAGTGCAATTAGGAAAAAAAGAGAGAGGGCATTTTAAACTAGTCAAAAACAGACAAATTCTATTATTAATGAGAATCTTTCACCTCCAGGTCATTGTATCGTATGTCTTTGGGTTGTTGATTTAACGAGAGTTTTAGGGAGAAAGGAGAAGAAAGAGGAAAGTTGGATATTTTTTAGTTTCTATTTGGGGCTGCTAGACCTGATGCAAAAACAATTGTCTACATGCTGTCTCGGTATCAGAGGGGAAAGCCAAATTATTTCAACTATGCTACCATGGATAAAAAGCCTGGGAGATGGAGGCAATAGATTAGCGAGTCTTTGACATTCCACTTGTCTGTATGCTCAGTTCCTCAAGAAAGGGAGTGTCCATGCTCTTCTCATTGTCTCCGGATGCCATTAACAAACAGTCCCAGCAGACTGGAAGCTCTCATCCATTTCTTCCCTGGCAAAGAGCAGCCACTTTGTGTCCAGGTGTGGCTGTGAAGGAAGCATGACAACAAAGGCATTTTGCAGGTGTCAGTCAAACTGTAGGGAAGTTCCTGGGGAAAAAGGAAGAGAATATTGATGAGAATGGTTGTGCCTTTTTGTGAGTTACCATCCATCAGGATTAGCCCTATCAAGGTCTTTCTCTCCCCTCCTTTTTCATAAAGAGATTTCTCTGCCGCTGTGATGTATCTAACAGCTAGCTCTGTTCCTGGAATTACTCTGCTAACACAGGAGAGCTTGCTTATCACCTGTATGATCAGATGAATTGCTCAGATCAAAATCTGCAAGAAACCTAATGCTGGTAACCTTTATGTTGCTAAATAGAACAGACAAACTTACCTGAGCAACAGGTGTGCTATTAAGAACCTCTGTGTGTCTTTGGTTTTAACTGCTGTGCTTCAGCAGCTTTAATAATCTTTCGTTCTGCACTTAGACTTCTTGCTTTATATCCAGTGTATTTTCATTTGAAATTACTTTCATTGCATCCAAAAGCAGAGTGAAATCTGGCAGAAGCTCTAGCTTCTAGCCCGGATGAGAGCTTAGTCTTTGAGCAACAGCACTGTCTGAAAACTGGGGAGGTTTTCCTCCCTAACCTTAAAAATCCCTGGTTTCCCAAAATCAGACTGTAAGGTTGTGATTCCCATGTGATGGAATAGTTAGTTTTAATAAATACTTGCACACTTTCTGTGACAAGCACTATATGATCACTATTACTCATTGAGTAGAATGAGTATTATTTGGTAATGTCCTGTACTTAGTCACGTCAGGGTGGTTTTGGAATTATGGAAACATACAGCCAATGGTGCTTCCATCCCAAGGAGCCTAGGCTCTAAGTGGCAGTGCCCAAGAAATGGGCTTGGCAGGCAGGTAGACAGAATGGCATGTCTGTTAAGTCAGGTTATATCAGCAAAGTGACATGGAGAAAAAATTACTGTGTGCACTGTTTAAGAGGAGTTGATAATGTTCAAAGTATGAGAGAACCTGGTATGTGAAGAGAGATCTTGGTATGAGGACTAACAGCAAATGTTTTGGGTATCTTTCTAAGCAATTCAAAGAAGCAGCATCAGCAGTAGTGATGTGTTGATAAGCAGTGGTGATCTGTTCTACTCTCATAATAAAAAAGGAAGTGGAGCTTTCAGTTAAACAACCAGAACCTCCCTAGCATGGTTTTCTCTGCACTGAGTTTTGGTTGAGCTCCTCAGGAGGCTTCCTGATCCCAATTCTCCTGTACTGATGGTAGAAGGTTGTTACCTGTGCGTTCTGTTGGTCCCTTAACTGTTGCATATATATTAAAAATGAAAATAAAAGAAAACCAACCGAACAACAGGGTAGTGGTTGTTATGATCCATGTATTGCAATAAAACATTGTCTGGGTAACATCATTGTCTTCTTGAATTGGCGTGTTCCACAAAGTTTATCTCTTCATGCTGAAAAGAAGTTGCGCTGTTGCAGAGCTATCAAGATTATTATAAATCATAGAACTATGGCAAAATTCCATTGTCCTTGTAGGAGCATGGTAAAATAAACATTTACACTCATCTTTCTTGTACAGTGTAATACAGATTGTCCTACAACAGACAGATCTCTTAACAGAAACTACTGATAGTTACAGAGAGCCAGATCTGAAGTTAATGTAAGTTGAATTGTTTATTGAAGCCTTTCAGAAAGAGTATAGAAGTAATCACAATCTGCATTTTGTATGGCTTGGTAGTAGAGAAGCAGAAATTACTTCTTTTGCAAAGTTACCGAAAGTGGCACAGGACTGTTTTTTTAATACCATTTTTCCTCTGTTTCTAGTTACGTGGTGAACATAGGACTGATAGACAAGCTGTGTTGCTGTTTCCTCTCTGTTCAAGGCCCTATTGATGAGAATCCCAAAATAGCAACTTTTCTGCAAAGTGCCACAGCGGTGTTGCATGGAATATGTCAACTCTGTTTTGGTGTCAATGGAAGGTAGGTGCACTTGGTCTGTCCCCTCCAATCTGTTCATCAGGCAACAGCCATTGTAACCCTGTGCCAACACCACGTTCATGGAAGTGAGCATTCCAGTGAGGCTGTTCAACACGGCCGTTTGTAGTCACACAGTAATAACCAGTAAAGAAACAACACAGGAAATTCCCTCTGCTCACCCTTTCATCACCGAGTTGTAATTAGTTACCTGCACTGAGTCTTGATTCTTGTAAGTCATTTATCAGAATTGCAAGCTTCATCTCCTTTACTCATTTTTAGAGAGAGTTTTATCATTGCTAAGTGTCCGGGACTTCGAGAGGTATTTTATTATCAGCTAAAATCACCTCTTTAATTGATTTGTCTCTAGAGAAGCCTAATCCACTTCCTGTTCTTTAAAGTACCACCGTCAGGAAAGGAATTGTATTTTCGGTAAAGAAAAGTATTGCTAGATTTGTCAGGGGATTTCCTAATGCAAAATGTTAGTGTAACCTAACCAGGGTTGTGGGGAGTGAGCACAAGGTATGTGTCTGCCACCAGATCTGGACTTCTTTAATCTACACCCTGACACTGTGAGAGTCAAAATTTGAGAGCTTCATGGTGCACATACTAGAATCTACCACCATTGGACTGTTACACATTTCAGGGAAAAATAAGGCTGACGGAGCTTTACAATGAATACCTGAAGGGTAAAGTATGATGCTAGGGCTGAAAAAATGAAGTTGTTAAAACACAAAAACCAGAGCCGTAGGTGAGAGCTGCTGCTGGTAAGCTCGGGACACAGGCACATGGAAAAAGAACTGCATGAAATATGAGCCCGGAGAGACCATCCCAACTCACTGAAATTTCCCTTTCTGAAAGCTGCCAACATTTTGCATTGCAGGTGAGTGTTGCCAACAGTCAAATGCTTACTGAAAAAAAAGTACTGAAAAAGAATAAAAATCACCCTTCTCTTAGTGGAATAATAGTTCTGGCTACAAGAGCGAATAACATCATCATTGCAGTTTCTGAAGCAAGCACATGCTTCACCCAAATAATAAGAGATCTTTGCACCCCAAAGTGATGCAGCACTGTACAAGTACTTCCGTCAAGAACATCTGTCCTTTGTAGTAGAAGAGTAATTTTGGAGGATTGAGTCAGTTACACCAAGAAGTATCTGCTCTTAGTACCTGCATATACAGCAGTGCTTTGGATTTTATCCAAAGGTGCTGATTGTTCTTGATTGCCAGCTTGGATTGTTCATTTGAGCATAGAAAGAAATGAGAGGAATAAACTTAGGAGATTTCAAAACTTGTCTCTCCCTTCTAGATCAAAAGATTTCGTGTAACTGATTAGTAGGGCAGTTTAAATTAAATGTCTTTCATTGCCTGAGCCCACTCTCATTTAAGAAGTGAATGCAGAGTGTAATTCTGTCGTTACAGAAGTCCGTGGTATTCAGGGTGATTCAAATCAAGAAAGGTATTGCCAAACACAGATTAAGGTGGCAGAAACAGGGATCAAATTTATTGAATTCTGAAATATGTCACAATAGGTTCATACATGTTGTGTGATACATGACCTGCAGCACAAAAGGCAGCCTCTCTTTGTGAGGAGTACAGATGCCCCTTTATTCATGGTAAACAGTAGGAAGAGGCAGTGCAGCCTATTCAGTCAGTCAGCATCCAGGATTTCTCTTTCTCCACCTCAGTTGGTACATGTTTGAGCATCAAACAAACATAGAATCATAGAACATAGGAACATGTTGTAGTCTACTCCTCTGTACCTCAGAGTAACTGACTACTCTGATCATAAAGTTGTTACTGAGAAGGAAAAAGTCTACTAAGTAGTGCTCTGACACTAGGGCATGAAGAGAAGTTTTGCCAAAATACAATCAGGCTTTCACCATTCTTGGCAAAAGGAGTTTTGAATTGTTCTTTTAATACATAACCTCCTATATAGAATGTTCCCAGGTTGGGAACTTCTTTATGCTCCTCGATGAAGATCATAGAGGGCACAAAATTCATTTGTTTTTTTTCTGATAGAATTGTTGCAGGCTGTTACTTGTCACCTAAAAAGTTGTCATTCCATTTTTATACACTGCTGTTTATACTGCGTGCAGACCTTGGCCTGCTGTGACGCTGAGTGGCACAGTGGGAAGCTGATAGGACAGCATTTGCTGGTGGCTAAAGCACCGGGACCACCTCAGGGCTCTCCAGCCATCCACAGTGCCTGCAACAATGAAATCCTTTATGAGCTAGAAATGGGCAGGCGCTGCGTGATCCTGCTCCTCTGCTCTCAGACACCACCAGGCTGCTGTGAACTTGACTGTGACTGTAATCTGTGGTGTCCCTGGAGGGCCAGAAGTTAAACAATCCAGCTCAGGTTTTAAACAAGAGATCCTGTCCTCTGGGTTAGGCCATTTGTGCAGCAATGAACTAGAGCTGTCATCATAGACTTCCCCCTCTTCCTCACAAGAACATTTCATAAAACTCCTAGATTTAGCAGGATGTTTCTAGGCCAAGCTCCGAGTTGATACCCAGTGCTTATTTGGACAGTTACTTTATGGAAAACAATTTTCTAGGCAGGGAAGAGATCTCTGTCAAGTACCTCCCTGCGTGCACCTCTGCATCAAGCAAGATGTCACAGTAATATTGATTATTAGAGAATGGACTTGCATTGTATTGTACATGTATCTCAGCACTAAGTGTTAAGTGAGGTCTGTGATTGATATAATTTAGATGATAAAAGTTTAAGATATAAAGAGATTTTCTTTATTCCAGTGGTAGACCTGGAAAAAAAGTCCAAAATCATGGACTTATATATACTACAGGAAAGTCTTGCTAATGTAGAAACGTAAATTGGAGGATTCTCAATTTGAACATCATAAAAAGTTATTGAAAAGAGGGAATCCATTCTGAACGTACGTTATAAACATAAGGGAGGGATTTTCTTTTCATTAATGGTCAAGGTCTTTAAAAAGATTTAACTTTGATATTGATCTTCTCAAATGATCATTTTTGGTTCTGGCTAATAAATGCTAGATTGATTCTTTTAATTGAAGTTTTGCTGTGGATGTAATAGCACATTTTCCAAACACCATGTAATATCTATAAAAGATTATTTGGTGAAAACATTAATAACTTTTAACCCCATGTGAACCTTGTTTTGAGAATTATTATACCCTCGTCTGCTAAGTAAAAATATGTGAGAGCTGAAAATAGAGTATTGTCCCTTGTTGTGTGTAGTGAGAAATCATAAAATGCTGAGTACCGAGGTATCTGTTTGCTGAGCAGAAGGTGAACCTGACATTTGATACCTAGGTTTGAAAGTTGTGGCCATGAAAATGCGTATCTGTTTTTTGCTTACCATTAAGAGTAACAGTAGCCAGAATTGAAAACAGATACATATAACCTGAAATAAAATATTAAAAAGACTTTGTAGAGAATAACAGGGTTTATATAGCCATGTAAATCTGCCTTGCAATTTGTGTCCTATTCCAGATGTCCAGTAGCAATGTTTAGGATGAGAGCCTTGTTTTCCAGAGTTTATTATTCTAACTCAAAGCGATACAAGGCGTGTTTGGGGCCCTTGAGTCCAGAGTACACATACGAAGCATGCTTGTCTTGTAACCACAAGACAGAAAACAGTGAGCAGGCGCAGAATGCAAGGAGCATTACTAAAAATACAGCCATGCTGTCCCAGCTCTCCCTTTCCGAATTAGCAGGAGTGGAGACTAAGTAAGAAGCTATATGCCGAGTCCTTCATCAGCATAGCAAGGGCCTTGCTTATATTCCTGTCTCCTCCTGTACTGCCCAGTGTTCATCAACTCTATATCCCATTTTCCCCCTCTAAGTCTCTGGAACTAAGATTTCTGTCCAAGAAGTGTAGTTGCTACTCTGTGGACGACTTTTGTTAATCCCTTATTTTGCTTTTGGCAGTTAGTATGAAGAAACTCATCTAACCACAGCATTAATGCAAACAGCAGAAGGAAACTATCAGTAGTTAAGTGTAAGGGTTAATCACTAAGGAAGAATGTTCTCCCAAAGATCAGTACAATGGACTAGCAATAACACAGGCACAGGAGAAAAATGAGTTGTGTGGAAGGAGAATATTGCAAATTATGTAGCTCAAATGTCCCTCAAATTATGTACTTTTTTGGGGCAGCAACTTCTTCAGAATTTTGCTGTTTCCTTGATGTGAGAAATGTCTGCAAGCTCCCTGTTCCTATTTTCTAGGAAAATAGAATATCGTAGCAAGTAAATTGTTCCTGTTACAAGTTATCTCAAACCAGTGGTGGAATACATATAAATCTGTGTCAGCAGCTAATGAAGTTGTGGATTACAAACTGCAGTGGCAGAAAGCTGCAGATATATAGGGTTTGATCCAGGAGAACAGTGGCTGTCTTGTCACAGATATGCAAGGAAGTAGGCTGATCTGTTTTCAGTTTTATTACAGTAATTAAGATAATGTCTGTTTTGGCTGCTGGATGAAGAATCGGATGCATGTCTGCCTGAACACTGGCTGTGCTGCTCCCCCTTTCCAAGGGACAGCGGATCCAGCATCAAATTGTCATTTTAATAATCTTCTCAATTTCCATCAGTTTGTCTTTTGAAAGTTGTAACTCTTTAAGGACTGTAAGGAGCTCAGTAAGCAAAGTAAAACTTGGTCTTGACGGTTTGCAGTCATCACTTCTACACAGTCCCAGGCTTCCGAGCTTGACAGTGGGAATTAGAACCAGGTCTGACAGGTGCTAAATATTTCTTTATACTCCTTTTATTATTATTTTGACATCTCTTTCTAGATAAAATAATTCAGAAGCAAAGAGAACAGATGAGAGGTTTTAAATTCTAATAATGAAATAAGAAAGAGATTATATTCTAAGCCTTTTGAAAACTCCTGTTTCCATTTGGTTCCGTGGTTTTAATCAGGAGTATCTATTTCAAATATACAAACACGATAATGTATACCCTTAGGGAGGTTTGTCTGCTTGTTAGCTCAGTCAGTTTTTAAAACAATGTATTTTCAGATATAAACAGTTTGCTCATATTGAAGCTTGGAGAAATTATAGATTTATACTTGTTCTGCAGAGTTTGCTGCTTCTCATCCATGGGTATTGAGTTCCTGTTTTTAATAAATAGTGGCGTATTTTAGGCAATGAAGTACCACTGTTCAGCATCTTTCTTTGCCTCTGATGGGTATATCCACATTTTAAAGTCCTTAAACCTTTTGTTGTAAGTCATAAACCGTTTACCTGTTCCTGAGACTCCTTGGTGGCAGAAGCTGAAAATCATAATGGTAACCATAATGAAAATGCTCTGCATTTCAGGAAACTTTCATTTGAAGATCCTGCAGGTTGTTTGAGCCTAATATAAATATTTGCCTGCTTTTTTTCTGTGTTAAATGTAGACATTTAGTAAAGTTTGAAAGCCTATTTGCTTTCCTAGCTCTATAAACCAATGTAAAAAATCCAGTAAGTCTTGCTTCCCTTTGGTGGTTCATTGAAGGGGTTTTCTCCATCCTGACTACTTTACTTTGGCAGCTACTACAGACACAGAGAATAAGCTTCTTTAAATAGGAGAGTTAGAAGGAGGCACGTCTTTACTTACATAAAACTTGTATTTCTTACATTGTCATCGTACGATATTAAGGGGTTTTGTGGGGGTTTGTTTCAGTCTGTGCCCTGAAAGAACTGAATTTTCACTGGGCTTACCTTTAAGGTGGACTAAAAATCTGCTAAATGGATGAATATCATCTGCAAAATGCTTTTGGGGGTTGGCCTAGATGACCTTGAAGGTCCCTTCCAAACCAAACTATTCTATGATTCTATGAAATCCACTGTTGTTCAGAGTTGACCAAAATCACTGAAAGCAGCATACACAAAGGTTCAGGCTTTATTTTCCAACATCTCATACACAGTTTTTTCTACTTTAAAGCCCCAACCAGTGTGAATAATGTCTTTTACCTTTTTATTGTAAACATTTAGGCTTAAAGTGATTATAATTGATGATTAAAACCAACAGGAGCCAGTGGCCTGTTCATATACTCATTATCTGTAATATAGGGAACATAAAAAACATTTCTAACAGTTTCTTCAATCCAGCAAACCCAGCAGACGGATCTTTTTCTTTTTTGTTTAGCAGCTTTGTCTTGTGATATAACTTCAGAATTCTTGGTCTCTTTGTGAAAAAATAAAGCTGGCATTTTGAGTTATTTTCCCATTGACTTTTTTATGTATATTTTGATTCATTCACTGCTCCAGAGCAGCACAAAATGGCAAAAGGATTTCATCCAGCAGTTTAAGCTTTTTCATATGGAATTGTTTAAAAATAATGATGGAGTGAGAGTTGAAAGCAAGCTAACTTTAACCTTTGGTAAAATTGGTCAATGTTCCCATTGCATGTAGTCACAGAAAAGTCTGTGAGATATCATACACAGTAATTAAGTTGGCGTTATCGTTTGACGATGAGCATGGGGGTTTTTTTCTGTGTTGTACTGTCGAGAAAGCTAAGATGGAAATTAGGAAGTACTGGTTGGCAAAAGGAGCTGTGCTCTCCTGGGATACTGTGGAAATAAAACGTTCTGGTTACTTGAATGTAGTGAAGTGATGGTGAGCACATTTTGGCTACTGCAAAATAAATAATTGGACATCAGAAGGTACTTTAAAGTGAGGGGTACTAAGGAGTCCTCAGACACTCAAAGCAAAGTTGTTAAAATAGTGGTCCCAGAGCTCTTAGCTCGCCCTCCTGGTTCATTCCTCACTTGCAGCCAGGCTCAGGTGCCAGCAGGACTTGGAACTATGCAGTGGGAATCTCCACAAAGGCATGGCTCACAAGGGCAGGTGATGGCTCAGGAAGTGTCTGCTGACTCCATTCAGACCACAGAGCTTCAAAATGAAGATTTTGGGCACAGGAAAAGGAAAGTCATGCCATCAGTTGTTGTGCAGCTTGGTCCCACCAAAACACGCTCAGAGCTCAAGTATTTTTTCCACGTTCTTTACAGGGTAAATGTTGGAGTTGTTACCAGTGTTATGGACCATCAGATAAATGTTTGTGGTTCTTCTTTTGCAGTAGGTAAATGGCATCAAAACGTAATTTTAATAATCTTTTTCATTTCCTTCATCTTGTCTTTTGAATGTTATTACATGTATTTGGAGAGAATCCCATGCCAGTGGCCTTCCGAAGCGCTGTCATGGCTGGTTTTGTGGCACAGTTACTTTAAGCACTGGTAAGAGTTTGGTTGGCTCAGGTGCTCATCGTGTCCCTGATCGGGGGCACAATGGCAGTCTAGTGTCAGAAAGACCCTGGTTATCAGCCTTGCTCGTGGTTTTAGCACCTACTCATGCTACCTTACAGAAGAACTGTATCCACAAGAAAACACATAGATGCTAGCTTTCACGTTTGTGTGTTTCACATTAGTCTTCTTCCTTCTTCTCCAGAAGTATTGAAGCTATGTATAGCTGAAGTTAGCCCAGTACCCCGGCCTTCTCTGGGACATAGGGAATGCAGGTTCATTGTCCTGCTCTGCTTATTTCTCTCTCTCCCTTTGGTGCAGGGAAGCAGTGGTGTGCTGTTACAAATAGAAATTCTCACCGACAGCCGTTGCTTTTGGGTGAGGTTGTGCTTTTCTTACCTGCTGAACCCAGGACACCTGCTTTTTGTTTGCCTTGCTGGAAAAAGAGAAACACCGGAACAAGGTGATGATGGCTAAAACATTATTTAGCCTCCAGAGTAGTGACAGTCTTAGTCTTCCTTAGCAATGACTGTCCTGGATCATCATCTGGATTATTCGTAATGTGAAAAAATGCAGTACAAACCATGAGGGATTGTGTGAAGTGGTTTTGAAAGCTTGAATGTGAGAATGGAAAGGGCATCCTGAGTTTTTTGTCTGTCCTGTTACCATAGATAGCAAAAAACCTTCTCCATTATTTTATGTGCATACCCAAGAAATACCAAAGAAACCTAGTTTCCATATGCACAAGCTGTGTTGGTTTGTCTTCAGTGTTTCATACTTGATTTGTGCTGTGCTTCCCTACAGTCTCCCATAATAGAATCTGACTGAAATAAGCAGCAGTGTTTTGTGAACTGTTCAACCACTTCATTCTTAAATTTCTGCAGAACTATTTGATTAAGATCATCTGCTCCTAGTAACTTACTTTGCTACCTGGGTAGGCAGTTCATTCCAGTGCCTGCAGCCTGTCACTGAGAGCAGTGAGAGCTTCCAGGGAGTTCTCCCACCTCCACTGTCTGCTCTGGCAGGAAAGCAAGATGGGTGTAGGCTACTGACCTGAGACAGTTTGCATGGAGCCCCTAAAGTGCCCCTAGGCTTCCAACTTTCAAGCTGTCGAGTTTCTGCATGCTCTCATGCTGGTTCTTCTGAATCCGTTTTTGGGAGCAAACACACTGGTATGTGGAGAAAGATACTTAAAGCTGCAGCTGCACTGCAAGCGAAGAGAGCGTGAGACGGTGTCCGCATTATGGGAAGTATTTTCTGGAAATGCTGTGGTTTCCTGACACATTGGACAAGGTTTTGCCTGTTTAACAGTTTGCTGTTTTTCTAACATTTGGCTCACAAGAAGTGCTGCATCCTGGGCAAGTGTTCTCGCTGAGTGCTGGTCTCCTCCTTCAGATGCCTTGATGTTTCTTTGACAGATCTTGGAACATATTTGACACTACACGTCAGGACCCCACAGGACTAACGGCAGTTCTTCAGTCTACGGATCTGGTTGGAGTCCTGCATATGCTGTACTGTGTTCTTTTCCACGGGACAATTTCAGATCCAAACACAGCCAGCCCTAAAGACAGCTATGCAGCGAACACAGTTCAGGTTGCCATTCAGAGTTTACGTTTCTTCAATAGCTTTGCTGTTCTTGATCTGCCTGCCTTTCAGGTAACATGATTTAAAACTTTGGCTTGGGGTGAAAATGTTAATTATTGCGTATACTGTTGGGCTAAGTTTTGTCTTTAAGATCTTAGTTAAACTTGGGAGTTTTCGCAATTAAATGTGTAGGTTTTCTTCATTCATAAAATTGGTTATTTCCAGCATTATATACAAATACAACCAAAAAGTGAAAAGCTAGAATATGTGAAATGTGAGTCCAATCTGTTACTGCTTCTATTAAGAAACCCCTCACTTTTAGCATAGTACTTTCTATATTTAATAAACTCCAAAAATGTAAAAGAAAAAATCTTGGTCAGAACCACAAAATAACAGTTTTTCTAATGTGAAAAGACTTGCTTATATTATAACCACAGTTTATATTTGTCAGTACTTTCAGTGGAATCTGCATTTGTCAGTGCTTTTCGTGGCCACTTGCTTTAATGTTATAGCAGTGAAAGTGAAAATCACTTGGTATAATTTTTAATATATAAATTTAAATATTGCTATAACTATATATAGAAATATGAATGTAAATATTAAAAGTGTAGATAAAAATAGGATGTTATTGACCAAAAATTGGAAATTCAACTTTTCATATTTTTTTTATTCACAAAAAAACCTCCAAAACCATGACATTTTGAGTCTGGAGAAAGTTAAATTCTTTTCATACCTTCTTCAGCGAACAGATTTCTAGTGTAAATGAATCATTTTGTCATACAGAGAAAATACAAATGCTAGTGTATTTCTCAGGTAAACTGGTAAAGCTGTTGTATTGTTAGTATAAAACATCTGCCAAAAAGCATTGCTTTGCAAAACACGTTTAGCAGCATCAGCCTTACACAATGCATCAGAAGAGGATTCTGCTTTATTTACTATGTAATTTTTATAAGTTGTACCACACACTCCATCTGAAATGCATTAAACTCAGCAAGTGCTTTGCATGAGTAAAGAATTTAGTGTAAAGTACAACCCTCTTTGAGTTTTTATTTCTTGGCTTTGATTTTTAGTACATTTAGTGTCTCTAATAACAGCAACAAGCAGTTTGCATGTCGCGGTCTTCATCTACATGGGTGCAGTTGCAGGATCCAGTCCAGTCGGTGTTTTTTATTTTAAAAGGCATAGAAAGAGTATATTTGTTGGAGTTCCCTGTAAAACAACTCTTACACACCATTAACTCCCATTTCTTTCTGTAAATCAGGGTGTGTCAAAGTAGTTCTCTTCTACAGCTTGTTTGGTACCTCTTGGTTTCAGACTGGGTGTATATTTGTTGCTGTCGATATTACAGGTATATAGCAGAGAGTAAAACTTGAAATGGGACTGTTACTGCTTGTAGGGAGCTCCAGCAAAAAGCACTGCCAGAAGTGCTGCACCCCAATACCTCGAGAAGCCACTGTAGATTTTTAAAATATAAGCTCCAACTTAGGCTATCTGTATTTATCCCCCTATCAACTACCATTGTATCTGAGCATTTGTAACAGACCAACAGCATTAATTCCCAAATCCCATCATCTGCAGTAATTTGTTCTACATAAAATGATGCAAGACTGTGGGAGGTGTCCCTGCCCATGGCAGAGGGGCTGGAACTAAATGATCTTAAGGTCCTTTCCAATCAAAACCAATCTGTGATTCTATAAGATAGTAATTATTGCATAGGGGTTGAATTATTTCAGTTCATTGATGCAGGGCTCAGGAAGTGTCTGCTGAGCTGTCCTTCTGAATTGCAGGCACACATGTGCAGCTATCTCTTTCAGTGTATTAATGTGGTTTGTTTCTGTAATGTTAAAATATCAACACAGACCTAAGTCAGTTTGCTGTCCATTCTGACCTTGTAGACCATATCAGGGTAGCAGAGGGGAAAAGCATAGTTTATGTATCATCTGATTATTATCTACAAGGAATAGTTTTGTCACGTAACAGTAGGACTATAGAATAGGGGTTTTTTGATTAACAGAAGAGGTCTGGTATTCTAGAGTTTGTATTAGGCCAGATGGCTCATGGGTATATATTTCATTTAATTTGACAGTCTAAACAATTGAAAGATGGTAGTGAGAAACAGCGCAGGATCCTGAGCTGATATTAATTCTGGCTAAAAAGGAAGCATAGTTTCCTTGAAAAATTAGTTTAACTTCTATACACAAACTCAGGTGCCCCTTGACCTGTTGTTATCAGGGAAGGTTAAACCCGGAGTGCTAGGTCACAGCATGCGTGGACGGCACTAATTAAATAAGGGTGGACCTAAGAACACGTAAAGCAGTAAATGGGGGCTGTATTGAACATTAAGTGTTGAAAATACACTGACTTACCAGAACACTTGAGGTTCAAGATAGAAAGTACCCACAGCTGAGTCTCGGAATTGCCAAGGATCCTACTTTTGCTGGCTAGATTTGGAGTATGCTGAAGCTAAACCGTACTACCCATGGGATTTATGTATATGTCCTTCATGCAGGCTACAAGGTATAAAATCAAGAAAACTCTCAAATGAAAGATTTTCTCACAGGCCTGCATTGCTGTTTCTTTAGAGCTGGTAGACTTGTCATGCTCATTCCTTGTGCTTTCGTTTTCCCCTTTGACCCTGCGTCGTTCTGTCTGTTTGACATGTTTATTAAATAGAGGCTGTAGGCTGCACAGATAAAATCTAATTTTGAATCTCCACGTTACAGCAATTTGCCTACTTCTAAAAAGCATCCCAAGAAGCTTTGCAGCTGAGTGTTCTCTCCTTTTGGATGTTTCTAACTTTTTTTTAATGTTTGAAAAGTCATTATTTGTTATTAATCTTTGTATTCCATTTAGAGCACGAGTTATTAATGAGAAGTGTATTTTGCTCTTCTGCAGAAATGGAGATGGTTTGGTTTCTTTTGCTTATTACGAAGAAATATTACTAGCGTCAGTTTTACTGGAACATATATGTCAAATGAAATAGTCAACCTACTGCCACACAATGTCAGCTAAGAAGAAGCCAATTTTTCCTGTGTCCCTTTAAAATTTGAATTTATTCTTAATTTAGGGGCTTTTAATGTTGCAGTGCAGTTGTAAACAGTAAGTAATGAAAGGAAAGAGCTGGTTCTGTCCTTCTTCAACGTCATTGCAACAAAGAACATAGTCTGTACTTTGCAAAAACCAATAACCGGGTGTGATGGATGTACGTGTAATTCACACAGTTTCTGTAACATGCTGCTAGACTGTAACTTCTGTTTCTTGATCTTCTTTCCAGTCTATTGTGGGTGCCGAAGGCCTGTCCCTTGCATTTCGGCATATTATCAGCTCTCTGCTGTGGTACTGCTCCCAGCATACCTGTGAAGGATTGCTCCATGAAGTCATTATTTGTGTGGGCTATTTCACTGTAAACAACACTGATAATCAGGTAAGGCAAATGGAAAATGGGATCGGAAGTTATCAAGGGCACATTTAGTCATGGATCCTTCAAGAAAACTAATCCACTCAGCATTGTTTTCGAAGCACTTGGGATTCTTGTGAGGACGAATACATGCAGCTGCAAAAGAGAAGCTCAGGTTGCATCTTAACACAAAACCATTCATTTTATGTGGCCATAAGCAAACCCCATGTTTTTATGTAGACAGTGATGCTGATGTTGCACTGATTTTAGCTAGCCTTACTTGCTGCCAAAAGCTTAGCGACCAATGGTTTTAATTCCAATTTAACTTCATGTTGACTTGATCAGATGGTTGTGGTACCCAAGTTTTAAACCTTTTTAAAGTCATCTAAGCTAGTCTGCCATTAAGATGTGTCCTCAGATGCCAGTGTAGCCCTCTCCTTGGTAGTCAGAGCACTCATTTTTAAGCCATTCTTTTCCTAAACCAAAAACTGTTGAACAAACAGTGGAAATCCTCATTTATCTTCCCTGATTGTTCTCCACTTCTGTCAGTGGACTTCGTGACCTCTCATATTAGCTTGTAAAATAACTCAGACACAAAACTTCAAAAATACTTCCAGTATTTTCATCTTACAACCCTCCGAGTTTCCCCTGATTATATGTAGCATCTCAGAGTGTAAGCAGAAGTTGGCAGTGGCTCTTCGAGTATGTGAACCTGACTTTGGATGTGTAGAAACTGCGTTAATGGTGCTGACATCTGTGGTATGATTCGGTTGAATGCTGTATTTTATGAAGTTACTCATCTTCAACTCTACATACTGGTAACACCTGATTCCTGGTTTTGTTCAGCTTTTGGGGTAGGAGTTCAGGATGAGGAGCTTAGTGCTCTCAGTTAAGCTGATGAGCAGAAGAAAGAAGCATTATAGCCTGTCAGCAAAGTTTTAGAGAAAAGCTGTCCGATAACCTTACAGTTGTTGACCATAGTTGGGACATTAGAATATCTTAACGTTGACAGTGCTGTTAGAAGTGTTATTTGATCATATAGTGTAATTATACAGTCATGTTTCTGTGGCTTCAGCCGCAGCCAGAGGGAGGATCCGGATCCTGCAACCTTCCTACCCTGTGCAGCCAATTCCCCCAAAAAATGGACACCACTTTTTAATACGGTCATTTAGAAAACCCATGTGATAATTGCTGCCATTTTCTGATTCCCACTGCCACACCACGGGTCGTACTGGCAGCCAGAAGTGCCAGCAAACAGTATTGTCTATTCTCTGCAGTTTAAAAATGTCTTTTCTGGCACACAAGTATAAACAGATGTGATTCATTGCATAGAGGACTCGCAGCTCTAAATGTGCCAGGAACAGCGGAGCACAGGGATTTCCTACCAGCAATGTCCATCAGTGTGTTCCCTGCCCTAGGGTGAAGGTCTGGCCATGGTGAGTCGGCACCGTGCCATGGCAGCAGCTGGCTACGGTGGCTGCCGACGGGCAGTCAAGAGGCCAAGTGTGTACAGAATGCATTTATCTGCGGGCATGCTTCCCATCTGGCCATGTTGCAGTGCCTTGGAGTTTCCAGCCTGGGGCTGAGGTCATGTGCCATCACTAATCTGCCCCCGGCCCGAGTTAGTTTTCAAGATTAAAAGGTAGCTCTGCAGCCCTGAGAGTCAAGTTTAGGTCTTTGGTTAAACAACCGCAGTATGTTGGTACTTCCCATGCACTAAAAGCAGTCTGTTCTGGTGGTACTGTCTCAGGAGATGTCATGACCAGCTGAAGTTTTTATCCAGCATTCCTAATTAATAAGTTTTTAACTGAGGAAGTGGCATTTTGGTTTGTTGGGGGTTTCTTTTGTTTAAGAAAACATTCTGAAAATCTGAAAACCTCATTAAGGTACTTGAGAAATGCAGGGAAGGGTTTTTGATAAAAGGAAGTATTTGTCCTTTCATTGGTAGGCGAAGCAGTATGGCTTGCTTATGGTTATTAGTTTTAGGTGCTGGTAGTGTTGTGACTACCAATAAAGATGCGATGCCTTCCATGGGAAGGGAAGTGCTTCCTACTCATTCAGTTATGGTTTGGTTTTTTGTTATGTTACAAGCTTCCAATTTCTTCTTCCGTTGTTGATCATCGTCAGCATCCTACTAAAAATACAGACTTGGTCTCACAGTGAAGCTTTTCAAATGGGAGGCTTGAGCTCTTGGAAAGAGCTGCGTATTAAAAATAGAAACACCAGACTTGAGCAAGGGAAACAGATATCCATAGAGCCTGATAGCTCTTTTCATTTAGTATTTAAACAAACTTTAAATGAGTCAATAACTGATGTATTTCAAAGCAGATTCACATTATTCTTACAGTCAAATGTACATAGGTTTTGAAATGTTTGTAGTTCAAGTAATTCTTGTCCTCTCTAAATGTGTATTCTTTACTACAAACCTTTATCTGTTTTCATTCCCTTTGACCCTCAAAAAAGAAAAGAACAAATAGTTATTTGGAGTTTTCCGTGTGCCTTTTGTGATTGCTTTGCCTACCCACAGCAACAGAGAAATATCCAAACTGGCATACTGGAATAATGGAAACAAAATGTATTCATTGTTAAAAGAAATTGCAGTTTCCCACTTTGGAGAAGAGATAGATTCCTAAAAAGGTTATTTTACAGCCTGTCAACCTCAGTGTTGACCTTCTGTAGTAGCACTGTGATTTAAGTAAGTGAATTATTACCACTATACAGTCAAAATAATAAAAGGGTAATTTCCTAAATATTTCACATTCATAGAAGAAAATCTTCCAAGAGCATCATATGCCAGTCATTTAATGTGAGATAGGTTTGTCCGGTTTTATTACACTAGCTGTAAACGTCTCCAGATTTAGTTGAGTGGTGAATTACAAAGGAAAGTTCCTTTCTCTCGCACAGCTTCGAGATTCGGATTTCACTGCTGTTTCCAGAAGCCCCAGATCAGAGGGGGCCTCACAGTGGGTCCTACAGAGGTAGTGGCTGGGGTCCCAGTTAGTGTTTTCAGCATGGTTGGCTTTTGGTCCAGGCCCAAGTGATTCTGTCGGAGGGATGAGGACAGTGGATTCCTAAGGAATGCATTCCGAAGTGTTTTGATAGTGCTTGCTCTGTTTACTTTAGAAAGACTATGATTTCGCTGACTCTGCCCACATATGATATATTAGTAATATTCCTTTCCTTTTTTATGTTTTGTTTTAATATTCATAAAGCTTTTTCAGGGCAGCTGCCATCACTGAAGAGATAAATGCGCTCGGAAAGTGAAAATTTCAAAACCCAAAGAGTATTTCTTTAATGTTTTAAATGCTTTAACGTCGTTAGTCAAGCCTAAACTGCACTGTCTGTTTTGTATCGGCATGTGAACTTCTGTTTACTGCAGTTAGACAGCCTGTGTTCCACCACGCTGTAATCCTGCTGCAGCGGAGCTCGGCTTTATTGGGCATCTGCTTTGCCTGAAGTATGATGAAGGAAACTGAGTCTCTTTTTTTGGCCACCATTGAATCTACTAACATATGAAAACAGGTCCCATGGTACTAAGGATAGACATGTAAAACTAAACTGCATCATAAAAATAATGTCCTATCTTTCAGTGAGCCAGCCGTACTGTATCAGACTACAGGATTACTCTAATTAAAATGTTCTTGTTAATTTAAAATATCCTTCTATTTCATTACAGTTTTATTCCCTTCCATTGTTTGATTTAATTATTATAATGAATATAATTAGCATGTGCTGTCAGTTTGCCTCATTTGCATATTATATTGGATAATTGAATGTGGTCCCATAATTAAATTAACGTGAATGACAGGCAGGCAATTTGGCTTCTTTCACATTGCTGCATTGGGAATAAAAATCTTTCCATATTCATTGCAGTTAGTGAATGTTTTTCATAGGAGAAGTGATCACAAATTAGCTCCTCAGGCTCAGGATCTTGTCAGACAGGCTCCAAAAGAAGTTGCATTGTTCACGTATATTGTTGTGCATTTGTTTAAATGAAAATAGCTTTTGTTCTCTCAGTCTTTGACACACACCGAGTTTCGAGGGCTCTAGAAGAACCTCCCTAACTCGGGGGATTTGCAGGATAAGGAACTGTATCCTTTGAAATTGTGGAACTAAACCATATTATTACTAGATTGCAAAACAAAAGCTGTGTCAGAGCTGGGTAAAAGTGTGTGCAGCTTTTAAAAGTTGGGTTATAAAGTGAGGGTTTGTAGATTGGAGTAAAAAACTTCTCTTGGACTCATCAGTGCAATTGGAAAACTTTGGATACACAAAGTATGTCCTTGAAGAAGGGATTTCATCCCAAAAGTTTGTCTTCCAGTTGCATGTCTAACTTACTTCTCTGTCACTATAAACCTTTTATCCCTAAACCCTTGTGTCCATAGGAATGGTATGTTCTTATTGTGAAGTTATAAATAATTGAAATGTTAATATTTAATAATCCATATGGTGAAAATAGAAGCACAACCGTAACTATTCTATGATTCTACAATTTAATAGCATCATTTGCTATATAGATGTGGAAAATGTATCACAAAACGTGTTTCAGGCACACCAGGTCGCTCCAGTTAAAGGCATAAAGAACAGTAAGAATACAGGATATTTTGGGAGAGGAATTTCTCCTGTCTTAAAAATACAAAGCATCACACCCCAAGATCACAGGTTTAAGCATTATGTTCAAAGAAATTAACCTGTGGTGTGAGAGGCACAGTTCTGAAAGGATCATGACATTTATGACTTGTTCCCAGCACAAAGGGAACTTGGTAGATTGTCCCCAAGAATGGCTTCATCCTGAGATTGCAGTTTCCCTTTTTTGTTAAATAATTTGATTAGAGTTTTATTTTCTTACTTCTTAGGATTTTCTTCATGTGGCAGTTCTGTTACAGCAGTACAATTGAACCCACTCACATACATACATGACATATATCCTAGCTGTGGTTACAAGTACTGCTAGGTTGTAAGGGACACTCACAAAGCAATCTTGTATTAAAAGTTACCTTCTGGGGGGAAATTACTTTGGGCTTTCGAGAGTCTTGGAGCATGTTGAGTTTCAGTACATGCCCAGTTGCCTCTAGTGTTCACGTGAAGAAAGAAAAATACTTTTGATATGGGAAAAATAGTGAAAATCAGAAGTTGACAGCAACATTTGGAGGAATGGTTATAAAAATATTATGTGGAGTTTCCATGTGGGTTGTTTACTAGAGGCCATCATTAAACTTTCATTATTTCTGTTAACTTTTGTGGCTGTGGAGTGCCTGGATTCTGATCTGGTAGGTGGAGTTCTTGCAAATAGAGGAATAAAGATGCAGGAACTGGTAGTTACTGTATAGTTAATGTCCATATAAGTGAAGAGTATCTGAAATTACTTAATTCTGATTTTGTTCATTTCTTTGCAGAGGAGAGGTTTTTAGGAGCATGGATTTCATCTTGAGGTTGTGGCTTTAGTTCTTTAAACCTTTCAAAAAAGAAAACAAACCAAAAATCCCACAACCTTTTAAAGCTTTATAGGTTTGAACGAAAAATATGCCTGGTAAATTTTGTGGAATAGCTGATTTCGGCGAGTGAGTGATTCATATGAACTTGCAGTCTCGACTACCATTTAGGAGCACTTAAGCTTGTGAACAAAACAAATCCCCCAAGGATTAAATTCACCAAGTTCAAACAGAGTAAATTAAAGCAGACCTGTAACGTGTGCTTTTTCTCTATCAGCCTTCTGTAGTCAGACCACATAAATTCACTTAAGTGAACCAGTGGCCATTGGTGAAAAGTGGGGATGGCTCTTAGGCAATTTGTCAGACACCTTTGTTGTTATTTGAGCTTAGAGAAGAAATGTGTCTGTTTTTAAGAATGATCTACGACAAAGCAAATGAAATATGACAGAAGCATGTGGGACTGCGTATTTCCCACGTCTCATCTTATTGTATTTCTAACGTTCCAAAATGCATCACATAATCTTTTTTTTTTAATCTTTTCTTTTTTGGAGAGGGTGTGTGGAATATGGGCAAAGATGTGACTTGAAATCAAGGGTATTCAGTTTCAGTTCATGATGGGTGGATGAATCCTGTAGGAGGGGAAGAGAGAGCGCATAGGAATTGATATAAGAAATGGATGCACTTGCATTTATCTTACTGTCTCAGTGTTACAGTGTAAACAGAAAAGAATAAACTTAGCTCCCAGTGTCATAAAAAGCCAGCACTTTGAACAACCTTAAAATACAATCTGTAACTAAAGGTTAGGGATGAAGAGAGAGCGACTGGCTAATGCCGCCTTCAGCCAGCGACGTTCTAATCTTATTCCTGGGTCAGGAATAAAAAGAGTTTGGAGGTCTCAGCTTAATCCCCAATGGACCTTTGTCCACATTGAAAAAAAACACCACAGCGTTTGGCATAATCCTGCTTAATAAGCAGTTTCTTCTCAGCTAAGACCTGGGCCTGGAACATTATGGGTTTGGCTGGTGGAGCTCCGCTGGCGGAGATGGACGCAGAAGCTTGCCCAGCGCCTGCCCTCGTTCTGCTCCTTCCCACCCAGCAGCTGGTCTCTGGGTCTCTCCTTTTCATGAGAAACTTCACACAGAAATTTAAAACAAAGTCTAAAGCCTGCAAATATTTAATCCGGCCTTGGGAGCTATTGTCTGGCTCGCCTCGTGTGTGAGGGAACTCCCTCTACTTCTCCCATAAACTGTAAGTTTTCCAAGGCTCTGCAGACCCACAGTGACTGTCCCCAACATCACTGGCCCCATGCAGAGAGGACGCCAGCCTGCTCTGTGTTCACAGCTTTGGGCTTGGGCAGTTGACGGTTGTTTTCAAGCACTTTGGATGCTGCTCTGAGGGTGGGAGCCTGTGAGAGGCCCAGAAAAGTCTCCAGACCCATTTCATCATGTTCAGCTCAAGTAATGCTTGATTGGAGGGATATTGAAACATAAAACAAAATGCGTTAGATCTTGCAAAGTAAGTACTATGGAAAATCCTGCTCGTCTTTCCTCTCCCGTTAGTAGTGGGTAGATTATAGCACATTTTTTGTGGCAGAAAAGTACATGTCCCTGCTCTCTGACGCTCTTCCTCAGCCAGCTCGGTAACGTGTCCAATGGCTCAGTGTTTCACAGTCTTTTTTAGTGGATGATCAGATATTTTGACAAACCCTAAAGGTTTAAATAAACATAAATGTTTCTTGTGGAAGCCAGAAGACAAAATGTACTAGTGATAAAAAGTAATCTCAGGCTGTATTAGCTCAGTTGCAAGTAGGGTTTTGGAGAGTGACAGAAAAAGCTTGCTTCTGAAGAGAGAGAATGCTTTTTATGTGGTTTAGACTGTACTATTTTAATTATTCACACCTTCTGGGGATTTTGACCCAAACTAGCTGTCTTTTCAAGGCTGATGGCAGAAACCTCTGCCAGTAGTCTGTTGAGACTTCTGTTGACTCTTCCTGTTTCTTCTGCAGCCTTTAAGTCAAGAGTTTTCATTCAGATCAGTTGAGTTTCATCTGTGTAAATGAGTAAAGAATCCTGCCCAGAGCAGCAGCTGAACTTTACAAGTGGTACATCATCAAAGGTGAAGTTTCACCTAAGTATGAAGATGATTCTTTGAAAGTAGTGCAGGGCTATGAGGGCTAATTCTAATGATTTCAGTGTAACACCTGAGGATGTGAGACGTGGCAGGATAGGGGGTTTATTTGAGCTTGCAGAATATGTGTATTTCTCAATGTATAATATTCTCATCTGGTTATGAATTATTAGGCCAACACTTGCAGATGGAAATCTCCTGTGATGTTATTTTGGAGAATATGAAGTTTACCATTTTCTAGAAAGCAGTGATACCCTCCAATGTAACAAGGTGCTTAAGGAAATTATGAGCATTCAGCATGAGAGCAAGCTCACATGTTTAAACATTAATTTTTATGTTAGCATGTTAAATGCTAAAATGCTGTCATTTTTAAAGTCAGACTTTCCCCTAATACCTTTTCTAGTTCAGGCATTAGTTTACTATTTTATCCTGTACCCTGGGCATGTGTTAAATTCACACATAGCCTCATTGCATGTTAGAATAGTTTCCATTCTCCTTTCACCGCATTGTAATGGAGCTTATCTTTTACAGTATCTGTTTAATTTTATTTACTTATTGTTGAATTTAATCTGTATGTACTTCATTTGTTATCTTATAATTAAGGTAACATGTTAATGCTCATTTGGGGGGGGGGCATCTTTTCTCCCAAGAGCTTTATATAAAGAACTTCTTTATCTGGATTTCCCACTAGCAGCACTTTTGAGAAATAGTTTTACATCCTTCTGTCATCACTGTGCTTGCATTTGCCGTTATCCTATCCTGAATGTTCAAATGGCTCAGAATGATCACAAAAACGGCTCTGAGCACCTCTGAATCTGTGTGCCTAAACCATAGAGCCAGCTCTAATACAGTGTGGTTTATAGGAAGACTGATGTTATTTCTGAACTCTGTTTTCTCCTCTCTGAAGGCTTCTCTGTGATGTTAAAAAAAACCTACAAATTTTTGAAATAGACAAAATTCTTAATTTTAAGTTTGAATGAAGCATTCTGGAACTTTTCTTTTTCATGGAAATGGTGCTCTGATTGTGGATAAATATTAGGAGGAATTTAGAACATTTCTTGCTCAGAGCCTTGCCAATAGTGGAGTTTGCAAACTGGAAAGAAAAGAGCTTGACCTTAAAACAGAAGAGCCTGAGTGGTGACATATTCTGCTGATTGAATACTAGCAGTATGAGATCTGTTTATATAGAAGCAAAGAAATAATGCAGATCTAACTTTGAAGAGAAACTCTGCACTACTAATAGAAAGACTTACTTCTTTTACGATGTTATAAATAACCTGATATCAAACAGGAGGATTTAACTGTTTGATGGAACACTGTAGCTGCAGAGATTCGATGCACAGTTCCTGTTCAATAAAGTTACTAGTTGTGTGTACAAATTAGAATTGACATTTATATAAATGATAAATAAATAGAAAAGAAACATTAATAGCTTCCATACCAACAGTACAACGTTAAGACCCAAATGTTTGGAATGGTCATGGTCAAGTTTGGAACTGTAGGTCAGACGAGATAGTAGAAAAGGCAAGGAGTGCCCCTTAAAGAACCATTAGCTTTTTAGTCTGAGTTGTTCTAAGAAAATTGCATCTGAACATGGAATACATCAGCTTAATTTCATAAAAATGAAATTCTGTTAAGAAGGATGTTTTTCTAGAAAGTTAATTCAGTTCGCAGTGATAATCACTGTATTTGCTTCTAAGCACCTAATGACTACTCCATTTCATTAGCAGGTTTTTTTTCTCCAAGAGCTGGCAAAGGTTTCACTCCAGGAGGTTTTAATCTTTACAAAGTTATGATTCAACTCCATTTTCCTGTATCCATGTTAGCATAAGGTTGTCCCACGTTTCATTGGAGAAAAGAGCTACAACTTTGGTCAAAATCACTAAGAAATGCCAGCCTGACTGTGGAGCACTAAGAACATTGTCATGGAGAGTTAGTCACGCAAGAGTGCTGCACTTAAATGACTTGTGAGGTTTGTTCAGATCTTGATGTTTGTGATTTCTGTGGCTACAGATTTCAGTTCTCTCCTTAGCAATCTCTCTCCTTTCTCTGCTAGCTTAAAGCAACAAGAAGCAATTTTTCCTTTCTTCTGTGTATGAAAGAAGCTGATAGGCTACAGAAAGCACCTGTACGTCACGATATCTTCCTACTGTAGTGTTGCCAAGCAAGCATCCCTCTGCTACTGAGGAGACCTGGCAGCAAATGTGCAGTTCCAAGTGCTCTGATGGCATCTGAGAGTTGCTGGGCATCTTGTCTACCTTTACCCTGCCCTTATAGGTCTAGTTTGTGGTGGCTGTGCCCTAGTAGTGCCGTCAATACCAGCAATGCATTTGCTCTCAAAGTTTCTGCATTTTTATATTGCATATTTTAACAGCATAAACTGTGGCAGAAGTTATATTTGTGAGATATAGCAAAAGGAATAGAAATAATAAGCAAATCATATGACCAAGGTAACTTCTAAAGACACTGTTTTTTTAAACCTTCTGATGTTTTTGTATAGTTGATTTCTGGAAGGCTGGCAAGTGGCTACTGGGAGAGATGTGTGAGAGTGTGCAGGCTGCAGTGAGCTTTTCTGTTCTTTGTGGTGTGGAAAGCACACCTGTACACCTCTGTGGTCAAAAGTGTTACTGGGGACTTCAGGGAACTGCCAGCTTAACAAAATGTAAGCTTTTGCAAAATCATTGCCCTAAATGGTAATGGGAAATCTGTGATAAAGGAAATCATGGGGCAGTGCAACAACATGAAAACGAGAACTCAAATAAGTTGCAGGATCTGCTATGAAGAGTACCCAGGTACAGTGTTTCTTTTTGGTAACACTTAAATGATGCCTTCCAGGTATGTTTGTGAAACCTCTTCAGCAAGGCTCCCAAAAATGAAACAAAATGATGGAAGTACAGGTCCATGTTCATGAGTTAGCTGGAGTTGAATCCTCTCATGTACCCTGTAGATCTCTTAAGGGCCAGCACCAGCTCTGTCCTCGAGCCCTGGGCTTAAAGGACCCCAGAACAAGGGGCTCCCGTTGGTAGCCTTGTGCCGTGCCAGAATGGACATGGCAAGTGTCTGATAGCAGATGCTCCATCTTGTTTAGTGGCTTCCTTTGATAGCCAGGGAAGCTGCTTTGGCCAGTTGAAAACATACCCTGTTTTGGGCTTGGACTTGATAACCTGACCACTGTCTTAGCTGTTTGGAGGAGAACAGCTTCTTGCCAGGCTTAAACCAACTAATTTTTAACCTGGAATACTGGGAGGAGATATTTTTAATTGTTATTGAGGGGGGGAGCAACCTTTGAGGGAATGAATAGCGTGGTAAATATTACTGACAGTTTAGACATGTGGTGAATGTCTTGTAGCTTTTTAAGTGTATGGATAATTTTCAGTAAGTGGTGATAATTAGTTCATAATATTATGATTCACTGGTCCAGTACAGTTTTAGTTCTCTGATGGCCTGGCTTTCTGAATTAGTTGAATACTCATTTTTCAGTTTTCTCTTTTGCCTTTGCATAGACAGAAAGCTTGCTGCTGGCTTTCTGTTCTTCCTGACCAGAAAATTAAGCAGCCTCTTGGAAAGATAATTCCAGTGTTTTTGTGGTATATTCAGACAGAAATAACTGACATGAATGATGCCTTCCCAGAGGCATCTGCAAATGTCCAAGTGAAACAAGAAAACCTAAATCCATCACTAGAACTAGACTAAATATTGCTGTGAAAATCAGCACTCCCACTCCGCAGTAATCCTGGACTAACCTTATGTAGTGCACAAGGAGTGAAAAAGTTCCTGGTCTGACACTGAACCTTTTTGGGGTTTGGGGATTCTTTTTTGTTAATTCTAATGAAATATCTGTCAATATTGAACATGAATGCATAGAAGCATTGAAAACCAGCTGTGATCATAATCTTTAAATCTCTGGAAAGCTGCCGTCGTTTTAAATTCAGTTAGTTTCTCGGGTTTTAAACGCTTTACATATGGAAAATGTGTAACTACAGCGTCCTCAAAAGTGCTGCTCCCATGGTTAGTTCACAAGGCAGTTTGATTGAGCTGCTAGTTCTTTAAAACTTAGTAGCATGCATCTACATTACATCTCTAATTAGGGCATGAATATAGGAATGATTGGAATATATGATGTATCAGTTCACTGCAATTTGGCTAATGTTTGCTCAGTGACATAACAGTCATTCTTCAACTTCCTGGCTGACATTTTAGTGTTCTCAATGAAAAATCCTGTTTATTACTTACAGGATGGTTACAAACTGGGTTACCTGGTCATGAAGATACAGTTTCAATGACTAGGGGATTCTTAGTTTAATTTTCCTGTAGAATTAACCATGGACTTGGTAAGATTTTCCTTCTGTTACCATTGCTGTATCCTTGAAAAGACCTGGATCCTATTAGTAACAAAGATTTTATTATCCTGCTTTGATAAAAATTCATACATATGCATTTAAAAGTAATTGTAGTTTTCATTCATGATAAAAGTAATGCAGAGAAAAATCACATAAAAGACCATTATGTATATATGCAGTAGTAAATAGAATTACATTTACTTCCCCTTGCTGACTCTCATGTGAAGGTTGCCCCTGTGTCCTGCCCTTGCAGGCAAGGGAGGGTGTTGCACTTCTGTGATTCTCAGTCTGCAGGATCATCAGAAAGCTCTTCTGGGGCCCTTGGAGCTCACAGAAAAGTTAAGTGAAGTGAGCTACAACATTCCCTTTGCTACCCAGAGAAAAACCATACCCAGGTTATTTGGCTCCGCATTAGTTCCCTAGCAAAGACCTTCACTCCTGGGAAGATCTCCTTTGGATGGGGCCAGGAGGCAGTGCCAGGAGAAGACTGCTGAAGCTGTCGTGGTGGGAATACAGTGAAGAACTGCAGAATCCAGGATGGAATATCCTCCCAGCAGTCACTTCAGGTCTGTAGCCAGACACCCTACCTAAATGGCAGGGGAAGCCTTATCTCCCAGCAAAATGATGACTTCCCTTCACAACTTTATTACTATTCCATACTACAAGGAGCTTTTTAATTTTTTTGATTGATTGTCCTTTTTTATTGCTCAAGTGCTGTGTGGCATATTGCTGGCTTTTGTCACTGTAGTCTGTTTTGAAAGACTGACTTTTATACTGCTCAGACTTTCACAGCTAAAAGAATTGCAGCAAACAGCCAGTGTGCTGCGTAGCGAATACTGGCCCAGGTAAACTTGAGGGGGAAATGGATTCCATCTAGAGACTTCAGAAATCATGAATCACCCTTTCCTAAGTGATAAACTTCAGAAATACCAGTACAGTGGAGCAGGATGGTTATTGCACCAGGGAGTGCAGAGTGCACTTTCCAAAGAGTCACCCAGGAGCATGGATTGCCTGGTAGGACAGAAGAGAGTGCCTGACCCTCTGGCGATTGGAGATAAAGCAAATTAGTGGGACCTGCAGAAGGCTATAAACTGGTGGGAGTGACAGAAGATAACTGATAGGCAACCTCCAAACTGTTGCTCAGTAAAAAGTACCCACAGGTCATCCCATTAGTCATTGTGCTGGACAGTCAGCTAGCGTGGGTTCGGCAGGCACAGCATGTGTGGTACAGGGAAGCTCAAAGTTCAGACAGAGACCAGGGAGGGAAAACTCTGTTCTTAAAGGTGACTGTTAAAATGGGGTATTAGAGTGGCAGATACTGTGCGGCCTTGCTAACCATCAGCTTACACAGTGCAGAGGTTGCTTCAGTTCAGAGCAGAGAGGGATTTAAGATACTGTGGCCTCTCATGTTCAGCAGGCTCTTACACTGAGAGCAGACGGAGCCATTGGCTGGTTCTTGCTGGTGTGCTAACCCTGAATCGCATCCTCATGCTCTGTAAGAGGGGCTTCACCTCTGAAAGGTGTCAGGGTCTCAAGTTGGGCTGGTAGCGCAAAGGAAGACTTCATTCATTGAGCATGAAATAGCATTCCAGAAAATGTATTTGCCGTGTTCTCTTACCTGTATGCATAGTTTGGGTCTTCAGAGGAAGCAAAATCTTATCATGAAATATAGAAAACATTAATGTGGGTTGCCTGCTCTGGATAAATAAATAATAAACAAGTAAAAAAATAAGACTTGTACCAACTTGATAGGTCTCAATTCAGCAAAAGAAAGCCACAAGCAAATATTAATGGAACCTAGGCACATATCTGAAGTTAAAGCCCAGCTTAAATGCTGGTCTGTACAGAAATGTGGTGATTTAATTAGGATCTTGTTACGTTTGACAGGCGTATCTGACTGCCAGGCTAGAGAGGGAGCAACAAGAAAAGCTAATTCTAGGTAAATGTGTCTGGATTCCAGTGTGTGGCAGGAGGAGGAGCAAGCTTTCTGCACTGGATTTCAGCGAGGAGCTTGTATCTCATATTAGAGCATTTACGTAAGATGAATATTCCAGGCCTGCAGAGCTCCGTGGGATCATTATGCCAAATGACTGTTTAAAAATAAAACAAGAGAAGTCTTTGTCCACTGTAAAGAAGTCATACGCAAGGTTTTCATTTGTTTTCTCCTTTGTTCATCTGCTAAATCAAGTGCCAGAGTTCACTTTCTCCTCCGGTTGACAGTGAAACAAGGGATGTGTGCTCTGCTTGAGGTTTATTTGTTTGGGGCTTTTTTCCAGTAAGGGGTGACTCATGATTGTTTTCTTTATTTATTTTCCAGAGTACATTATAGAGTGTATCAGGTTTAGTGGCTGCATTAGTACAGTGAGCTGAAATCATTAAATTGTTTCCACATGTGATAAATACCGATTAAAATGACCAGCGCTCATTGTCTGTATCTTCCTAGCTGTAATGTTGGTAATACCATAGTAGTAAAAATGCTGAAATGCAAAAGAGAATGCAGTAATAATTCTGTGGAAGCTGTTTGGGTGTCTGCACTGTTTGTTTTTGGCAAGGGTTCACTGGTTTTCCATGGCACTTTCAGAACAGGTAAAGGAAGTGAAGTGTGAAATGAAAAAGTCCCCAAAATTCTTTTCCCCTTCCTGTTCATCAAGTGAGCAGTGGCCATTAAAAAGAAACTGAGAATTCTCTTGTTCTCTCCCGGATCAGAAGTACCAGTTGTAGTTACTTTAGTACAGTTACAACTGATTTTAAGAACTTTCCCTTTTATAGAATTTACCTTTGAAAAACACAGATTTATAAATACCCGCTGTGATCATTTACAGTCCGATTCAGGAATTTTAAAATCCAGTCCGTACTCACAAACTCGAAGGGCAGCTCTTGCTTACAGGAGGTCCCGTAGCTAAGTTTAGAATCACCCAAATGCTTCAGTGATGTTTTGCTCAAAACACTGTCCGAATGTATGCTGGATTTGCACTGTTTTGGCTGTCTTTTAAAAATTCCTCCTGTATTTAACGGCATTAAGACATTTCTACCAGTATTTTAAAGGGTTTTAATGTCTTTTTGGCTGGTGAACCGGGGAGTGCTGGGGGGGGGGGGAGCAAACTAATACTTTGTTGATTTCGTTTTTAAACTGAACTGCATTATCAGCTGAGTGTGTGCTCTGAAGGTATTGTTAAAAGTGCTTTGAAAACTTGTAAATCCCTGTAATTTATGTTCCTGTGGTCTCAACTACTTCTTTTTGTCCTTCTGGTTTTAATTTGAATGCAGTCGTGTCTGGGTGTGTACCTGTAAAATTGTGTTTTTCCAAGTACAATTTACAGTCGTGACCCGAAGTTTTACAGTGTTCTGACCTTATAGGAGCTTCCTCCTATGCCGAAAAGCCATCTTTGGGTCAAGCAGCTCTTTCATATTATAATTGTCTAATCAAGGTTACTTGGAACAGATCCGATTTTGGCATTTTTTAGTTTATCACAAAGACTTTATAAGAATATCAAGTAAATTGGAAAGGTTCCTTTGCAGGAGACAAGTAATAGCATTGCCTTATTTCTTCAGATGTACACAGTTGTAAACTTAGCCTGCTTCATGACAACAGTCCCATTTATCTAAACAATTCTCCTTTTAGAGTCAATGGCACTGATAGAAACTGAGATAAGAAATACAGATGGGAGGATCTTTCTGAGTCTCTACTTACTGAATCTCCTTGCTGTGCAGCTTACAATCACCTTTTCTTTCTGGTGCCTGAGAATGCGGGGCAGACATCTACCATGAAACAGAGTCCTCTTTAATTGCCAGTGAGCACACTAGCGAAGGATGATCGAGCTTCAGGAGGGTTTTTACAGTCCTGGTGATCTCTTTCTTGACTGGTTGGTTTTTTTTTACCCCTTAAAGACACGCTTACTGTGCTTTTAAATGGCAGGGGTTGGGGATTGTTGTTTCGTAACTGTAACTCACAGAAGTCTCTTTGCTATCATTCTTTGTCTTTTGAGTGAAGGTATTATCTATTTTATTGTAATCTGCAGATTAATCCCCTTCTCTTTTGCTGTCTGGGTGATACGGGGGAAAAAGAAGTTTCAGAGCCGTATATTCTTTGTCTTCGGCTGCAATAAAAGTAACACATGCACAGTACAGCAGCAGTTATTTAGACTAAATGTTATAAACTTTTCTTTTAGTATTTACTCCTCGGCCACGCTCATTTTTTTAGCGTGACTTCAGCACCCTTGGTGGGTAACAGGAAGAGAGCAGCAGATTGATCACGTGCCTTAATTTTGTGCTGTTTGTCTTTTCAGATCATTGTACAGTCTGGCCGTCACCCCACGGTGCTGCAAAAACTATGCCAGTTGCCTTTCCAGTATTTCAGCGATCCTCGTTTAATCAAAGTGCTCTTCCCTTCACTAATAGCTGCGTGTTACAATAACCCTCAGAACAAGATCATCCTGGAGCAGGAGATGAGTTGCATTTTACTCGCCACATTCATTCAGGTAGCTGTTGCAGTCACATAACAGCGGTGTGCAGGAGGTTTTCTCATCTTTGCTCTGTGTGTGGAAATCATTTGGCTTAAGTAAAACAAGTAAACAGCATTGAAGTACTTTTGAGATTCTCTGCAGTGCTTCAAACCGCATATTATGCCTGTACTTGAGGCATCTTGTAACGCTAAAAGGTTACTGAGCGGTCCAGGTTCTCACCATCCTGTGCTGTGTGCTGGGAAAGTTTGGTGTGGGTCCTGCTATTGCAAGAGAGTTCCAAAAATACTTATTTTTTAAACCTGCTGCACATCTAGAATATCCGCAATCACTATATTAATGTGTTTACATACAAATGTACAGTTGTATACCATGTACAATAGATTTACAGAGAGAACTGAACAGAAGTGTATATATTTTATGCAGAAAATACACAGAACATATGTTACCAGTCCAATCTTGCAGTCTTTACTTTTGACAGTAAGCCACCGAGGTCATGACGAATACTGCTTTGAGTAAGGCTTTACAGCATTTTTGTTCTCTTTGTCTCAGTTTATATGCCGTGCTTTATGTATCAGTTTTTATGTGTGCCTCATGTTTTCCTTACATTTTATTGACTGTTTCCAATAAATAAATGCAGTTTTTGTAAACAGTCTACTATTAAAAAGTAATGTGCTTTTAGGAGTCTAGTAACTCTGTATCAGTCACCTGAAAGTTGCTGTTGTTGATACAGAAATATTAGTCAAACTCTTTTTCCTAGTGCTCTCCAGCTAGTCCAAGGGCAGGCTACACAGATTTGGGACAGAAGGCACAAGAAGTAAATGTTTACTAGAAGTCTTCGTATAACGTCAAACTTCTGAGTGCAGCTACTTTTTATCCTTTTAATATTAAAATAATTACATAGCAGTTTAAAAAAAAAGGAAAAGTTTGGAAGTTAGTATCTAAAGAATTTGCCATATAGTAATGACTTCTGGTTAAATACGAAGCTGTAATTCATCTGTGACTTTCTTAAAGTGAAACTGCAGATTTCAGTGTACTAGTTGCAGTGGAAAAAGATTAATTTAAGCATTACGAGTAAATGCAGCAAGTTTAGCTTGGATTTTTTCAGGCAAAAAATGTGAGAGTGGAGGAGAGTGTTCCCTGTAGAATGATTAAGGTTATTTTCCTTGATTTCTGTGCTATACGGGAGAGAATGGCGTTTAAATCCCCAGTAGCTACAGCAGAGTGTTAGGTATATTTACAAGGATCAACATTATTAATTTGATTTCCAATTAGAGGTATATCTCAGGTGCCAAATCCGCATACTATTCTTGCAGGCTTTTAAAAAAGGCGTTATATTAAAATAGGGAAGATCCTCGTGTGCTGTAAAGTGCCTTTGCTGGCCTCACCAGTACTTTAGTATTTTATCCATTTTAAAATCTAATCCCAAATCTTGCACGTGCACACACGCAGAGAGCGATCCTGAAAGGAAGCAGGGAACGCTCCAATCCCCGCAGACGTGGAAGAAACTTGCCTCTGTACTTCTCTTTCAACTCGCTGCTGTTTGTCGAGCAAATCTCTCATTTGCTTCAGTGGAAGGTTTGGGAAAGACGGTAAAATGTTTCCCCGTGACTAGAAAATGAGATTCTTCCTGTGCCAGGGAATGCAAAAAGAAGTCCCATTTACGTAAAAGTTTGGTGGTGTATACGAATATAACACTTAAATACAGTGTGTTAAATGTGTGCAGCGTAAATCAAAGGAAAATGATTGCTGGATTTTACAACGATGCACGTTGTACCTCCCTACCAGCAGATTTATTTCCATCATCTGAAGTTTGCATCATCCCGTCTCTTACTTCTGTTTCTAGTTGTGCTGAAATAATTAAAAAACATTTAGGAGTACCCAGGGTTTGCTAAACTCTATCTCTTGTGTCAAATAATACTGTCTGCTCAGTGAATACTTGAACAATAGACAGGATCCTAGAAGCCCTCTCTGTACTGGGGCAGCTGGCTTGCACAATCCTACGATGTTCCGAGTGAAGTCGGTGTCCTTGCTGACTCCAGACGATGCAGCTTCCCCTCCGATAGCAGCAGGGATCACACGACGCACTGGGCAGAGATTAACTGGTTCCTCAGCTGGCTGCAGCATTGGCCAGAGTTAATCACCTCTGTGGAAGAACATCACTTACTCTCTGGAGATCAGGACTCCAGGGTCACCGGGAACCATAGCCGATGAAATTGGGATAATACAAGAATTTTCCAAGAGTGTATTTGGAGTTAGGAGCGTGAATCTAAACCACCTTTTGATTTAAAGAAATATATCTGTAGTAAATGTTCTCTTAAATTAAAGGTCATGATAATAACTATCTCTTAAAGAGATATTAAAACCTTGTTTTTTCTGTTGTGTATTAAAACAGGGGTTGGTCTTTGGCTTTTTTGGGGGGTGGGGGATGTTGAAAAAAGGTATAAATAAGCGTATAAAACCCCCCTGTATATGACAGAATTGAAGTGCTGTCAGTACTCTGTTAGGAAATGTAGCATAAAAGCCAAAGTTTGGTAATTTACAGATTTCACCAAGTCTTAGTAGTTTTGAGTGACCGTGAAGGCTTAAAAACGCTGTTTGAATTCCTCGGGTGTAAGATCTGAAAATCTGATGCCAGTTTGTTCTTTTTTTTTTTCTTTCCCTCATAGGATTTTGCACAGAGTTCAGGCCAAACGGATAATCAGTTATCTCAGCAGAGGGGTACGTCTCCAATCAAATAGAAGAGGGTAGCAACTGGGTAACAAAATGTGTAGATATTATGTTCTACTGTGATGGAAAATTTCTCACTCTGCATCATGAAGACGCAGAGTAATTTACATAGAATAAGTTGCAACATGGTTTTACGGTTTGGGGAGAGGCTCCCTAACTTGCATTCTGATTTAAGCATACATGTCTTCCAGTCTGCTGCTCGTTGTATCAGGCATTCAGACTATCAATCTTTACTAAATGCTATGCCATATCATGTCTTAAAATGTGATACCGTACGTGCACATATTTAATTAGCAGGCACAAAGGCTACCTTCAGAAGTTTTAGGTTGCAGAAGCCACGCAGCCATTGCCAACACACCCAGAGGGCCAGAACTCACTAAAATACCACCCTGTAGTTGTTCTGTAAAGTTTGTCAGTTTGCAGAGGAGTTGTGATTTCTTTCCCCCCCCTCCCCACTTGTTGTAAATACTGTGTAAGACACAGTTAACCTCTTTTGGTTAAACATCTGAAAGCCTCCCAGCTAAGATGGCTATTGCTTGTTAAACATGTCTGAAATTCAAGGGCCTTGATGGGAATCTGGTCTTAAGTCACCCATATTTTGCATGAAGTGCATCACTCAAGTCATTTCCCCTTAATAGCGAGCAGAAGTCCGTCACCATTTTGGTGTACATTTGGCAGAAGATGAGCAGTTCTAGGTCTAAAGCATTAGCATTGTGCTTAAAAATAAATTACGAAACACAAAGTTAACTTTGTGGAGATTTTTACTGTCCTCTTAGTCTGAAGCAGCCTTGTGCAGTGTCAGCAGCACAAACTTTCCAGGATTGTGTTTGCATGAGAATCTGCTCAAAACAACATCTAAAATCCAAGTGGAAAACTTTTTATTTTCACTGTTCAAACTGGATGAGCTTTTAAACAAAGATGACTATGTGGTGACATGTGAGTGTGATTTCTAAATATTCCCCTGTTGCAAAAAAAGCTGGCTTACTGATACTATAAGCAGGATTGCTTTTATCCATTTTATCACTTGGAATGTGAGCGCTGGTGTCCCCCAGAAAAACAAATGGGAGCAGTAACACTGCTGGGAATAGAAAATGCAAATCTCGGTGCCACGAAGGGTCGAACCCTGCGAACCCCTGCACGCATTGCTAGTCCTGTTCACGTCGCCAGCAGTACTCATAGGAGTGAAAGCTGCCTGTGTAATTGTGTTGGGAGCTTTGGGGGAGTGAGGGAGCAAAACTCCTCCGCAGCCCTTTGTGGAGAGAGAAGCTGCTAGGCAGAGGGAGCACCGCTGAGAGTGTCCAAAGTTGAGTGAGGCTGAGCTGGTCCCCGGGGGGTCCAAGAATATGAAGTGCATAAAGATGTATATTATGTTGCCATGCGTAAAGCAGAGCCGTGTCCAAAAGCTTAAAGATCTCAGCCTTTGCTCATCAGAACCCCCATTTTTAAAGCTAAACCTCAATGTTCAGAGCTCTACAAAAGCTTCATCGCATGATCTGGGAAGATTTTGGTAAGGAGAGAGGAGTAAATGATCTAGAGTATCTGGAATTGTCTGTGAGCTCGTTATTCTTGGTTTCTTGCCATCTGATCTGAAAGAGGGAATAACTTGGTAATTTTTTGTTCTATCTTCAACAGAGAAATGTTTCACTTCTCAAGATTATCTTGAGCTGTCCAACAGATTCCCCCGGCAGTCCTGGGAAGAAGCTCGGCAGTTCTTCTTGAAGAAATAAGCGTTGTATTTGGTTTTACAGTCCCTAACGTCATCATGCTGCCCCGTTCCTGCTGACTCCCTTCTTTACAAGGCTATTCCAAAACGGTTTTGATACTCTGAATACTTATGCTGTAGATACATAATTTGCACTATTTATATCATAAGTACTGTAGATACTTTCGAGTTCTGTTTTGTAATTTTGATAATTTGAGTTTATTTTGTTCACGTCTGCGATGTGATGATTTGGGTAGCTTCTACCCTGTGATGTGGAGGTGCGTGCACTGCGGAACTGCTCAAGTAAGGTTGCCAATGGAAGAAAACACGTTCTCTATATCTTGTAATAAAGTAACTTATTGTGCCTGAGCTGTGCGTTCCGCGGTACAACTGTCGGTGTGTTCGGGCTGCCACCCGCGCGGCTCGCGGGGATGCTGGGATGTTCCCAGGGATCAGACGCCCGCAGCGTTCGTCAGAGCTGGCTCTGAGGAGAGCTCGCGTTTAAGTGCGGGGATGCGGGCGAGCCCCCCCTGCCCCCCACGCGTTTCTAACGTTTCTGTGCCACTGAACGCCGCCCGTTCTCGAGCCGCGCCGCTGCGCGCTTACACGGCGCGTGCCTCCGCCAGGAGCGTTTCCCGCGCGCGCGGCTCGGCTCTGAGGGGGCGCGAGACGCCCCGGGGGCCCTGCGCGGCGGGGACGCGGCTCCCTCAGGGCGGGCTCGCGCCGATCGCGGGGTGCCCACGGCCGCGGGGGCACGGGCTGGAACCGTCCCCGTTTTCGCGGCCCCCTCCCCGGCCCCAGCGGCCGGGCCAGGTCCGGCCCGATCCGCACCTGAGCCGGCGGCGGCAAACCCGAGTCGCTCGGCGAGGCCACCGCGCCTGCCTGAGGCGCGAGCTCGGGTCCCCCGGCCGCCTCCGCGGAGCCGGTTTTACGGCCTGGGCGGCCCCGCTCCCGGATGGCGGACACTGCTTGCTTCAGACCAGGCCCCGGAGAGCGCGGAGAACCGAAACCTGACCCGGCCGGACGCAGGTAACGTCGGGGGCCGAGCCGCGGGGTTGGAGGGGGGGGGGGGGGGTCGGGAGACCCTTTTCCCCACCTTCCTCGGGCCGGGGGCCGCACCCCGGCCGGCAGCAGAGGCGCCCCCGACTGCGGCGGCCTCTTCGCCGCTCCCGCTGGCACGTCCCCGGCAGCCGGGATGCTGCGTGACCCCCGACGGCAGCTGCGGGTCGGCTCGGCTGAGGGCCCGGCTCCCGCACACCCTCAGCCCCTCGGTGGTGGTGAAGCCGTCCCCTCCGCGGTGCCTTGCGGCCCGGGGTGCTCGGGGAGGGCCCAGCTCTCCCCCGCCGCCTCCCCGAGGCTGCGGGACCGATTGCCCTGTGATGGGGTCGTGGGGGCCGTTCGTCGTGGTTTAGGGCTGCACGGGCCTGCGGTCCCGCCGGGACCCGGCCTTGAGCGCATTCCCGCCGGGGTAACGGGGAGATAGCGGCAGCCGGGGCGGCCCCCTCCGCGCTCCCAGGTGATGCCAAAGGCAGATAAGGAGCCGCTGCCCGAGTCTAGACGGGGGGGATGAATACACGCGAGGGGACGGCTCGGCTCGGCTCGCCGCCGCCCCCGGGGAGGAGGCGAGGCTGCCCCGCACTGCGGCAGGTGCGGACACGACCCGGTAGAGCCCGGGGGCTGCTCCGAAAAAGAAACCTGCGCTCCGCCTCCCCAGCTATAAATAAGCGGCCCGGGGAGGGAAAGCCGATTAGAGCTGTGCGGTGAGGCCGTGCAGTCAAAGCCAGGGCTCCGCCCGTCCTGACTGCCACCCCGATCCGCACCCCGCTCTGCTCCGCGCCCCATCTTGCGACACGCTCCGTCCCGCGCCCCGCTCTGCTCCCCGACCTGGCCGGCAGCGCGGCTCAGCGCAAGGGGAGCGTCTTCACCGTTCTTCCACGCCTTTTTATTCGTTTCAGTCCTTTCCCTTTCTTTCTTTCTCTTTTTTTATTAAGTCCAAAATATTTAATCCCACTATTCAACCGCTGACTCTGACAATAAATAACAATAACTTACTTTTGTTCGTTAAAGGCTCAAACAATCCGTCCTCCGTCCATTGATAATTTAACATTAGTACTGGTTTCCCCGTTTAAAAGTCTCTTTTCCGTGTCCCGTCTTTCCAGCGAACGTGCGGGGCCGGGCGCCGGGGCCCGGGAGAGGCATCGGCGTGAGATGAGGCTGGACGGAGCGGCTCCGCGGAGGGGAGGGCCAGGCCGGCTCCGCGGTCGCGGGAAGGCGCGGGGGCCGGGGAAGTCTCTTCCCCGTTTTGTGTTTCTCTTTTTCCTTTTCCCTTTCAAAAACGGAAGAAAAGCCGTCCCCGGCGCAAGCGGCGGGCGGGCGAGGTAGCCTGTCACCATGCCGGGCTCCAGCGGGGAAATCCGCGTTTCTTTGGGGAAAAGAAACATCGAAATCCGCAGGGAAAAAAAACAAAACCAAAATAACAAAATAACGAAATAATGAGGGCAAGGGCTCTCTCTCCAGTCTGGTGAAGGCAGCGAGGATCCCGGTGCTTTTTTGGCCGTCAGTAACACATTTTTTGTTTGTTTTTAAATAAGAATAATTAAAAAACAAAGGCGTTTGTCCGGCGCTCTGGGAGCGGCCCGGGGCCGGGTGTCTCATGCAGGGAGCGCAGGCATGCGGAAGTCCCGCGGCGGCGGGCGGCCGGGCCGCCTCACGTCTCGGCCGGGCTGGGCACCATGCTGTTGGGGGTGTCGGGGAGCTGGGAGGACAGCGAGGTCACGTCGCTGCCGGAGGAGGTGCCCAAGGAGCCAGACTCTGAGAAGGAGACCTGGGGGAGCAGCGGTGGTGAGAGCGTGGCGCGGGCCCCACCGCGCCCCCTCCCCATCCCGCAGCTCCCCTGCCCGCCCCCCGCGGCCCGGCGCGGCGCGGTGCGGTGCGGTGCGGCTCACCAGCTGCTGGAAAGCGGCGGGTTGCTCCAGGTCGCTCTGCAGGGCAAACTCGCTGAGCGCCTTCCAGGGCGGTTGGTAGGTCTGGACCTCCACGGCGCTGCCCTGCACGGCGCTCTCGTGGCGGATGGGGCTGCCGGCCACCAGCGGTGTCCCGGTGAGGCCCTGCAGGCTCTGCGGGCACACGGGGCTTCAGCGCGGCTGCCGCCAGAGCCCGCGGCCCGGGGCAACCCTCCCAACATCCCTCCCCGGCGGGGCGGGCGGGCTCTCACCGTCTTGTCGCTGTGCTGCTGTTGCTGGAGCTGCTTCATGAGGATGGACTTCTTCTTGTCCTTGCAGCGCTTGTTCTGGAACCAGACTCGGATGACGCGGGGGCTGAGCCCTGTCATCTCCACTAGCTGCTCCTTCATCAGGGCGTCGGGGCGCGGGTTGGCGGCGTAGCAGGTCCGCAGCGTGTGCAGCTGCTTCTCGTTCAGCACCGTTCGCACGCGGGTGGTCTTCTCCGTTGCCTTGTGCGCCGGCGGCCGCGGGACAGGCGGCCGCCCGGGCACCGGCTCTGCGGCGGTCAGGGAGGTAACACACCGTCAGCATGGCCGCCCGCCCGCCGCAGCCCTCCCGTCCCCTGTCGTCCTGTCCCTCCCTCTCGCCGGTACCTGCGAGGTGTGCGGCGGCGGCGGTCGGCGGCAGCGCGGGACTGCGCGGCCCGCGGCCGGCGGCGCCGTCGGGGGGCGGCCCGTGGTCGGCGCGGCAGAGCAGGTCGCGCTCCCGCAGGCAGAACTGGTCGCCGGGCAGGAGCTGTCGGCCGCAGGCTGCGCAGCGGAAGCACTCCAGGTGGTAGACGTGGTCGCGGGCGCGCATCACCAGGTCGCTGCTGCTGAAGGCCGCCCGGCACTGGGCACACTTGATGCCGAAGAGCCTGCGGGGACGCGAGGCACTGTCAGGGACCCCGGCCGCGCCGTCGGGCGTCTCCGGGAGGCGCCGCGGGGACGGGCAGCGGCCGACAATCAGGTTTCCGTTTGGGGGAAATTCAGGGTCTTAAGGGGCTTTTGTGCTTTTTCAAGTTTGCGTTCGATTTTTATATATATACATATATACATATATATATATATATACACACATAACGAGTGTCGGCACATTCGGGGTCACCTGCTGTAATCCCGCTTGCAGTAGGCCTTGCCGTCACGCAGGAAGCATGTGCAGGTCTCGTCCAGGGGCTGCCCGCACTCGGCACACTTGAGGCAGGCGACGTGCCACTCCAGGTCCGGCGACACCCGCAGCAGGAAGGGGTCCTGGATGCGGCCCCCGCAGCCCGCGCACAGGGCCAGCCCCGGCCGCCCTGCCGGGAGCGAGCGGGGCACAGTCAGGGGCAGCAATGAGTGAAAGCAGAAGTGCCAGGAATTAGGGAAAGACACTTTTTTGTTTGTTTTATTTTTGAGTTTTCTTTCTTTTTTCTTTTTCTTTTTTTTTTCCAAATACGGAGACAAAAAGACAGAAACATGGAGAGAAAGAAAGGACAGAGGAAACGAAAGAGAAAAAAATAGAGCTGGAAAAGAAGAAGAAACTTGATCGATAGAAATAAATGCAGAAAGAGACATAAAGGTAGAATTTCGGAAAAGGAAATAAAAGCAGAGTCATTAAAACAAAAGCTGAGGAAAAACTGGAAGAAATAAAGAAGAAGAAATAAAGAAAAAGAAATGAAAACAGAATGATGGAAAGAGAAATAAAACCAGCCAAAAATCCAGAAAGAGACAGTTAAAATGGGAACACGGACAAATGAAAACAGTAAGAGACAAGAAATCAAAGGAAGATAAATAAACCTGGAAACAAAACAAATACAGAAGAATCGAAAGAACAAGAAATAAATAAAAACGAAAAGAGAAATTTAAAAACGAAAAAAAAAACAACCCGAAACACGGAAAGAGAAATAACGCAGGCCGGGAAACAGGGAAGGAAAGAAAGAAAAAGCGGAGCGAAGGAGAGAAAGACACTGGAGGGAGCAGCAGTAAGACCCGAGATCAGTAGCGCAGACAGCCGAAGGGACAGGCATTCGGTAAGAAGCGGAGCCAGCGTGGCCGGCGCGCGAGGGGCACAAACGGGAACAGAAGCACCGGAGATGCCACGGGCCAAGCCGGCAGCCGCCCTCTCCCAACACGGTGCCGCAGCCCTTCCCGGCGCTGTCACGGCGCCCGCGGGTCCGGGGCGGCACGACGGCCGCAGGTCTGCCCGACGGCAGCGGCGGCGCGGCAGTCAGTCCCGCAGCGCTCCGCGGCCGCTCAGCCGCGCCCGCCCGCCCCAGAACCGCGTTGCCTCGCGCGGCGCACACTTACTTTTGGAGGGCTCTCCCATGGCGCCCGGGAGCGGCCGCGGGAGGAGGATGTCCACCATGCGGGCGGCCCCCTGCGCACCGGCAGCGATGCGGGATGCGGCGCCGCCGCTCCACCACTACCCGCGCCTCGCGGGGCGGGGGCCGCGCCCGCCCCCCCGGGCCCGCCCCGCCGGGCCGCGCCGTGATGTCAGCGCGCACCGGCCGCGGGGAGGGGGGGGGGGGGGGGGGGGGGGCGGCGCTGACCTCACCGCGCGGCCCCCAGAGGCGATTGGCGGCCGCGGGTAGGGCGCCCGCGGATTGGCCGTGGTGAACAATGGGCGCGCGGTGGCGCGCGGAGCGGTGCGGAGCGGCGCGGACTCCCCACGCCGCCCCGCGGGATCCCGGCCTGGCGCGGCCCGACGCCGGCTCGGACGGGGCGGGTAGCTCTGCGCGCCGCGGAAGGAGCTCCTCCACGGGAGCGGTGGGTGCGCTCCTCAGCGCCCTGCGTCCCGGGCAGCCGCGGCACCAACCCGGCCGCCGGCGGGATCCCCAGCCACCCGGCGTTGCACCCAGCGCCGTGCGCACCGGTCCTGCGCGCGGAGGGACGGCGGTGCCGGCAGCCCGAGCCGGTGGAGATTCATTTCAGCTTTCCCTCTTCCCGTCTTCCCCGTTCTTTTCCTTGACTTTTAATTAGCCTTTTATGTTCTCCTTCTTTTATTTCCCTTGTTCTGTTCTTTGCCCTCTCTTTCACCTTCTATTTCGTTGTCCCTCACCCCCGCTTTTCAACGTGCCGCAAGCAGGTGCCCGCGGCCGGGCACTGCGGGACAGTGCCCCGCTTTTCATGGAGGCTCACCCCCACGGCAGACGGGACGGGAGCTCTGTGGCGACCGCCAGCTCAAAGCTGCGCGCCCGCGGAGCAATTCACTGCTGGAGGGGGGGTGCGCGGGAGGGCCGCTCCGACGGACGCGAACGGGACCGCCGGCATTGTCGGGCGGCTGTCCCGGGCAACAGCTCCGTGATGAGTTGAAGTTACGGGGAAAAATAGTATTTTACCGCATTTTCGCGCACCTGATCCCATGTTTCTTCTACAGCTGAACCTTTCCCATTGTTTTTTTAACCTTTCTATTCATTTTTCCTCCCTCTTTACCACCAGTCTCTATGGGCTTCCTGTGCATTAGCAGAAAAATAGGGAGACCACTTAAGTGGCCTTTGGCTCGGTTTTAAATTCCCAAAGACTTCACAGCGTAGCAGCACGAGTAGCTCAAAAGGTCCAGGAAAGCTTGTAAGTGCTGGAATTGAGACTGCTGCTGTCCTGGGGCTTTGGTCCTGCCCCTCCTCTCCACACAATTTATCTTTTGTATTTTACTCACAGAATTTGATAGGCATAGGCCAACCTGTATGGCTTGGGAAGGACATGATGACTTTAAATTTTGGTTCAGAAAGGTCAGACTGTGCTCATTTTGCTTGGAGAAGGGAGGCAGAATGAGTTTTCCAGCTGAAGCACTTATTTTTTGTACAAGTCAAGCTCCCTGTAGGTATGAAACCCCAGAAGCTGAGGAGGGGGAGAGGACAATTTGGGTAACTGGCTATTTGACTATTTGATCCACTCTCCTCTGCCTGACCACAGCCCCTGCTACACCTTTGAGAACCCCAATTATTGAAAGCGAACATTAAAGTTTGCACAAGAGCCAAGGGGGTAAGCAGGAGGGCATTTGGGGTACCCACTTCAGCAGGGGTGTTTGTCACCAGGGGATTTTGGCATCTCTGCCTGCCTCTGCATGTGTGAAGGTGCGGCATGTGTGGCAATGACATCCTCAGGGCAGGGTGAGTCCACGTGTCCCCCGCCTGTGTGGCAGTGGCAGGGTGGCCATAGCGCCTGTTGGGGTTTGTGGTGTGACTGCTGCCTGCTGTTACTGTGGCTCATTTGCCAGCAGCAGAGCTGAGCTGGGAGGTGAGTGATGCAAAGGGAATTGGAAAAGTTTGGCTGGCTCTTCAGACTGGGGTGACCCCATGGGACGGGTGATGGGAACCTCCACAGCACTGCTGTGGCTGTGGGCACAGGGCATCCTGCCCATTGCTGGGTGCCTGGCAGGGAAGAGGGTGACTTCAGCCTGAGCTGGAATCCACGGAGTCCTGAGTGAGTCAGTATCTGCATGTGTTAACAATAAAATACAAAATAAAATGTCAGAGTGATAGGAGAATAAGACACGTCTAAGAAAATAGCAGCTTGGCAGGGATGCTCAATGTTGCATCATCCTTTTCTCACTTGAGGGCAGGGTCCTCTATGCTATCCCGAACCTCCCACCAGTTTAGGAATAAGAAAGGTTACAGCCAAGCCAGCTAAACTTCTCCAAACCGGCACAAAGCTGTGCTGCAGGCACTCACCTGCGGGAGTACAGAGCAGACACCCGGCAGGAATGGTGGAGCTGGACTCGGTTTGTGACCGGGCAGGTAGGAACAGGGTGGGCAGCACTGCACAGGCACTTTAGTAGAAAACTGCAAAAAAAGACTAGCCAGGGAAATGCCGAAAGCCCTGAACCTCTGTGTGATGCAGGAAAAACTTGAAAATGGCTACACATAACAGCAACAGGCATAAACCCAGCCCAGGACCACCACCATTTACAAACAGGTTAATTGTTGGTACCTTTGAAGGGGAGGAAGGGAAAGCACATCATAAAACTTTAGAACAAGTCAGCTCAGGAGGGAGCTCTGGAAAACTGCTTTCAGGTCACTTGGAACTGCTGGAGGTATTTGCTGGTCAAAACCAAACAGAATCTCCTGCCACGCTAATTCCTCCTGCTGTCCTCCACCCAGTGTCCAGTTCTCAATCCCTTTCAGAGCAATTCAGGTTGGGTTGGTGCGAGAGCTGGCAGGGGCTGCCTGGCTTCGGGGGGAGGGCAGCTAACAGCACTCCCCGCTCTCTGCAGAGCAGCTCTATGGGGTTTCCTCCCAAATAGAAATACAAGTTCCCTCTAGAAAGGGGAAAGGGTAACAATTTTTTTTATTTGCAGCAGATTGCAAAGGCAGTAAATGCTGATTCTTTCAGAGCCAGCCACGGATTAAGTCCATTATAAAATTAAAACAGATGGAATGCAATTTCACTTACATTACAAAAAAGGACAGGAACCATCTGCAATAAGATTTAGCATTGCAAAGCTATTGTTATCATGTTACCATTAAAACCTTTGATGAAGGGTTTTCTTTTCTTTCATAAACTTGTTCATATGAAACAAATGTTTTATTTATCCATCTTCCTAAGATAACCATATTTAATTTACAAAGATGACATCTCTCAAAAAAACAGACAGCTCTTGGTTCTAACATAACATGTAAAAACAAAGAAATGGTGTAAAACTCCCAATGTCAAACCACTGGGACTTGCATAAGGAGGATGTAGCAAAAGGAGAATTCCCTATCCATTTTTCCTCTAAAAACCATTTCCTTGTGTTTGGGGACAATGTTTGATACTGAAAATAGATAATTAATGAGATAATGGGATAGTGCATGTCACCTCCTGTCCAATGGGATTATCTGATGGCTAATTATGGACAGATTGTGATTAATGTGATTATGGATTGGATATTAATCTGATTCTGGCTTGATCTAGTTATGTTTTAGTCTGCTCCAAATGGTTAATTGGATCTGAGATAATAGAAATGCAGCTTGCACCAGATTTTGCCACATCAGTTGATGAAGTATCTTTTGATCTGGGTGGGTTGCAAACAATAAATTATTTACAGCTGTTGAGAAAATGACTCTTCCTTAGAATGTAGTCATTCATTTTATTTTTGAGAGCCTTTGAAAACAAAATCAATATCCTTTCTAAAAGGAGATGTTGACAAAAGAAAGGCACGTACATAACTCACAAACAAATGTGACGAAATTAAACAGTGGTTAACCCGGTGGCCTAATGTCTGGTGATGCATTTGAATTGCTATGTGGAGCTTTGGGCTCAATTCTTCTGAGACCAGCAGGGGTTGGGAGCATTGCAGGGGAAGAGGGCCCAGCTCTGGGGAAAGTGGTATTGCACAAGAGCTACCGCCAGCCCTGCTATTGATTAAGAATCAGCCATGGTAAAATGGCAAAGGGAACCCTTGCCATTTTTCCCCCTCCGGATAAGGATTCAGACAGTTCATAGGCGCAGAAAGGACTCATTGGCCCATCTCATATGGCCTCCTTCATACCAGACCATGCAATTGGACCCATTATTATAATTTTTCCCCCTCACAGTGAGCCTGTTAATTTATGGTTGACCTCAGTCATGTCTCCCAGAGATGCATCTGGTCTTGATGTAGCCTGGCAGTGTGGAGAGGCTGCCCCACTCCCCATGAAGCCATCCTTCTTGTGAACTTTCACTGAAATGGCAAATCAAGTGTGTATTTTAGATTCCACCCCAGCCACTGCATCTCCTTATGTCATTTTGTGAAGGGTTAAAGGCAATGGCTAAGTTGTAGCATCTTAAACTTCATGACAGGGCAAAATGTGCATCAGCCTTTGTCACCAAGAGGCATAAGCTGCAGGTAACTTCACCAGAAGGTGCTCCTCTCCCAATAGGCTTTGCAATGAAGATAACAAAAATCAAGCAGATCTCAAAACACTGAAAACAGAGGCATATTACAGCTGCAGGACTTCCACTGAAGTGTTATTCAGTGAGCTTAAACTGAAGAAAAAAGGAAAAAGGAGCTTTCCCTGAAGTGCTTGCAGGCGTGGAAAGGGCCATTCCCCTGGGGTGATTTCAGGCACTACTGTCCCTGTCTCTGCTGCTTGGCACTGCTTGAGTGGGAATACAGCGGCCTCTGGATTCCTCTCCAGTAGTGTGACGAGCAGAAAAAGCAGCTACCTGTTTAAAAAATAATGCTGCTATAACTTGGCAAAGAATTTTACACGTATCTCCCATTAGTGACGAGGCACGCTGCGTGCTGCAGGAGGGCCGCAGGTCACAAAACGCTCATTGCAGGTGCCTGCACTGGGAGAAAAGCATAACTCTCTCTCCTTGCCAGCATTGCTTCCCTCATCATCCACACAAACCACTGCTATTCCTGGACAGGACAAGCTGCCTTCCAAGGCAACCTGAGCCTTTGCTTCCAGGAGGTATGAGCATCCCTTTTCACCCATGACCTCAGCAGGAAAAGCCTTTAACTCCCCTGGTGATCTTGTTCTCTAGGAATGGGCTGCACATGCGATGTAATGTTGTTCCCTAACTCCCTCATTACTTGATTGGTACATGTAAATGATTAGCAAGTAAGAGGAGTTTATAGGAAAGGGAAAACACCTGCCGGGGGTGTTTTTATAGGCTTGGTATCAGTAGAAGTGTTGTCCCTGCTATGGGGTGGCTTTGAGGGAGCTTTTGCCTATGGCCCCCGCTTTGGAAGTAGGACTGCTGGCATTCTTCTTTTCTAGAAGGCTGTTGTAAGGCCTTATGAAAGACTTCCTGCTGCTCTGAGACATGGAGGTGAGTGATTATAAGGTGATCTAGGCAGAGTGTTAAGCACACCTGTGGTGGTGTTTTGTTTTATTATAAAGGAACTCAAATGTGAGACATGTTGAGATGTAGTTTTGTGCCAGTGGGAATGAGGATCAGGGAGCAGGACCATGGGGAGTGCTGTCCCATGCTGTGTGGAGGGTCCTAGATTTGTGACTGTGGGGATGGAGTGAGTGCAATTTCTTGGGGTGACTGAACCACTTGGATCATGTGAGCTTGCAGTGCTTGGGCATGAAGTATTTCATCTGCAGAGATCTCTCCTGCTGCTGCTTCCTGTGTGGGTTTTTGTCCTGTCCCTCCTTGCTGCTGCCCATGCAGTGCCAGGGTGTGGGTCAGAGAGCCCTGTGGAGCCATAAGCAGGTTGCAGTTGCTTTAATGTTATTGGATTTTGACAGATTAGGAGGTGAATCTTTTCATGTACTGGGGGAAGCTTCCCAAATGAAGGTCTTTTAATTTATCTGAGTCAGCTACCCCCAGTGTGATTGCAGGAGGAGCAAGCAAAGGATGACCCATGTCAGAGTGGGTCATCATAGCAGTAATAAAAAATTCCTGCGTGTCTCTAAATCCCTTAGTCATGAGGCTGTATTGGCTGGATTCAATATGTTTTAATTAGGAATTATGTATTTTAAGGGAAGGAAAATCTGATTCTGGTGGAGGCTTGATTACATATTTCACTTGGTTTTGTAGATAGACCAAAACAGGTACCTGCTCTTGTTTGCAACCACACTTTCAAAAGTTGGAGTAATTTATTATTGACCTTTATGTCTCCCCCTCCCCCAGTTGTGTGAAAAAATGTAATTCCCTTCCCAATGCAGAAATTGGGTCAGCAGATCCTAATGAAATAATCCTGGATAACAATGCACCATACAAGGATCTGCTTCCACTAATTAATGAGTAATTTTTCTTTCAAAATACAAAGGTACCCTCCTCTGCCTGAAGTGGACAGTGGCTCCACCTTCAGCAGCACCCATTTGTTGTAGGTTTTACCATTTTTCTTACTGTCATGCCCTAGGTGGGAAGGTCAAATAAGCAAAAAAAGCTTTTTGCCACAGTTCAGCTAGTATGGATCATGCTGATATAATCCCTACCTGATTACAATTATAAGCTCCTAAAACACTGGCCATAAGTGATAAAGACTTCCTTTGTGCTTGAGAGTGTAATCCGCATCAAGCCAGTTTCAATAAGGATTATGGGCATCTGAAGTGTTGCAGAGGTTTTGAACCAAAATTATAAACAGAAAACATAATAAAAAGCCTGTCATGTCTCCCAACTGGTGACACTACACCTTGAAATCTGACTAAAGGGTGGTGATGTGACTCTGCTCGTGAAAATACGATCTAGGCTATTAAGCCAGATGCATATTGACAGGATCTCTTTATTTCAAGCTATGATGCAATTAGGTCAACTTTGATAGTAGCTCACCTTCGTTTTGGTCTGAGGTGTTAAAAAAGCAAACTCAAATGAGAAGGGTTTGTTTGTTTTGGTGCTTTGGGGTTTTTAGGTGTATGTGTCTTATTTCTTTTTATTAAAGATTTCATCCCCATGAGATGGGCATGCTGGAAGCTGGGTTTTTGAGCTGAAAATAGGATTATGAAATTGCATGCCATGCTTCTAATGAGTAAAACACCTTAATTAAGAAGACATAATGGCCAAATTAAGTGTGCCCAGGATGATGATCTTTTGTATCCTTATTTTGCTGCTGTTGTTGTATTAACTAGGGTGCAGATAGGGATTTCTGCGCTGCATAAAGCTTCACATTTCTGAGGAGTTATGTTGCACCTTAACCACCTCTCAAACGGGCAGTAAATTATTTACCTTATTTATCCTCTCTTCAAACCTATGTCAGGGTGCTGTGATTTCAGCAAAATCATTCTTCCCCTTGTCTTTATGAAGTGTTTGTTTGTTTTCACCTGATCATTTGCTCAGTCCAGGAGATGCAGGGGCAACCCCAGATGCTCATTCTGTTTTCTTCATTTCTGGGGTGATGGCTGAAGGGTGGAGCCAGGCCTGGGCAGAAGTTAGAGCAGCCCTGGAGCTATGTTAACCCATATAATCAGGGGTTATAAAAGGCCCTGAAGGAGGTTTACTGCTCCCTTCAGCTCTTCCCTCCACAGCCATCCCTGAAGGCCTGGGGAGTTTTGGGAGCACTCTGGGGCCAGGAAGCTGGAATATGCAGCACTGCTGCTCTTCTTCCATTATAGAGGCATCTGAGACAAACTGCCCATTCAGATGCTGGTGTTGCTGGACCTGGTTAGCTTTTCTGTAAAGCAGTAGTACATTTTGGCATCTGGTGTGAAAGTCAAGTGGCACAATATATTTTAGAGGCAGTCCTGCGCCAAGGCTGTGGCAAAGCTGAGGAGCCTTTTTGATCAATTGGCCTTCTGCTTTTTCTGGGGCGTCTCAGAAAGGCAGAACAAATCACTGACATGCTGCAGATCACCACGTATGCTGGGAAGAGCAGTCCAATGGCCATAATTGTTCAGGATGGGCTGGGGCTTTATATTTTCTCTAAACCACTTCAGCCTGGGAAGGAAGAAACTGCATTTGTGGTTTGCTATCTAGTGATTTCCGGGAGGGCAAGTCAGCTGGCAATATCCACAAGCTGTGTGTGCTTGGGGCTCTTGGGCTGGCAGGCCAGCTATTCCAGCTCCTGCCAGCTTCTCCAGGACACCAGGTTTTCAGAGAGGTGCAGCACATACTTTAACAGTGAACTGGGCCTGAAAGGTTTTGCTTCATTATTATTTTTTTTTAAATCCTTTGCCACCTGGAAAAGATATCTGGAGGTATGGAAAACAGCGAGCCTCAGCCTCAGGGGGCACCTGGTGCTGTGGAAGGGGCAGGCACAAAATGTCTTGGCTTGGTTCTGAGAAATCAGAATAAATAGTAATAAAAAGGGTCTAGATATTATTCAGAATGAAGGAGCTATTGCCCAGTGCCAAGGGCAGGGGTGTGGGTGAGGCAATTGTGAATGAGCCTTAGCGAGGGGATGCTGCTCTGGTCTGGTGTTACCTGAGCAGGCTTCCATGCTGTCAGACTGCTTGGGAAGTGTCCAGCCTCTTTGCTCTTGCTGTGTGCCAATGGCATAGGGAAGGTAGCCGGGGGGACCCGGACACTGGCGGGCAGCCCTAGGCCTGGTCATCCCCCGGGGTCGGGATGGCCTCCCCCGCTTCTGCTTGCCCTACAGCTGCAAATGAAGGGTTTCCTTGCTTTTTCTTCACGAGGCACGTTTTTATTGGCTCGCGCAGGTCCGCTCTGGAGCACAGGTGTTCGCGTTCCCAACTCCGCTTCCGGCTTTCTCCCTTTGAAAGGCTTTAACCCTGGGCGGAAGCACCGCGGGAACAGAGGCTAGTGCTCAGCCCGTTCTGGCGGGAGGCGCGCGTGCCGCACTGGTGCCCGTTGCCCTTCGAGGCGCTCGCGGGAGCGGCGCGGCTCGGCTCTGCCCTTCGGTATCTCCAGCCCCGGACAAGCCGGCGGCCGCGGTCACCGCCCTGGCGCTGGGCTCGGCGCTGCCCTCCCCGGCCGGTAGCCGCGGGTGCAAGGGGCGCTCTCCTAGCGCTGCCCATTAGCCCGCCGCTCCGGCCAATGAGGCGGCGGGGCGGGGCGCAGCTCTCGCGAGAGCAGCGCGGGGCCGGGACGGTGGAGCCATGTTGCGGGCGGTCGCGGCGCAGCCCTTGCGGCGGGCGGTGAGTGCGGGCGGGCGGCGCGCGCCCCCTCAGCACTGGGGCTCGGCGGCGGAAGCCGGGTGCGGGGTGCCGGGGGGCCAGGGTCTCCCCTCCCCTCCGCCCCGGCCGGGAGGGCCCGTGCCCAGTGGGGCAGAGGTGGGGTGGGGCGGGGCGCAGGGCCGAGCTCCGCCGTCGGCCCGCCCAGCAGCGGTGGGCGAGGAGGTGTCCGGGCAGCGGGCACCGGGGCTCCGCCGGGGCCGAGTTCCTCCGCCGGGGCCGAGTTCCTCCGCTGGGGTCCGCGTCTCGCACAGCGCGGCCGTTAAAAGTTTCCGAGTGTATGCCGGGTGTGTAAGAACTTTGCAGGGCTTGCTGCAGGCAGGAGCTGAAGGTGGTTGTCTTGGACGCGGTTATGAGGAAGGTCTTAAAGTTCTCCTGGTGCTCTCGGCCGCCTTCTAACGGGACTAGCTGAAGAGATTTTCCTTCCTTAGAGCTGGAAGAGGCTCTTGGAGTTTATTATTGCGAACTCTTACCGATGTTAGACACTTGCGGCTCAAGGAGAGGCTGGCTGGGGTTTTGAGAGGGTTAACACAGTGTTTCTCAGTCAGACGAGCGCAGCTGTGCAGAACTGTAATTGCTTTAACTGTCACAGCCTGTGGATGAAGCTAATGCGAAACACTTGTTGCTTTTCCATATTGACCTTCATACTGCTCAGCTGGGAGGAGTAATGGGCTTTTGGAGGCCGTTTGCTGCTGGTGGCATGGTGGCCATGTTACCAAATTTAACAACTAGGTGAACTCAAGGTTAGTTGGAGTAGATGATTCATGAAATGCCCCTGAATATTTGGTCAGTCTTGTAGCATGCACCAGGAGGCACTCTCTCCACCAGAACGGTGTGCGTGTAGCCCTTCTAAAACAGCTAAAGTTTTGGAACAAACTTCTTCAGTTCCCTGAGGCTTTTGCAGGCATTACAGGAATGTGTTAATTGGTTTCAGGTATGAAGAATGTATGAAGAATGGCTTAAAAGGAGAGGCAAAGGTAGACAAGGACGTACATGATTTAGTTAATCTAACAATTATAAGTGTAACAAGGTCCAACTCTCAGTTGTTGTTAGGCTGTAGGCTTTGTAGAGCAAAGGTCTTCATGATCTCTGGTGCTCCTGGAACATACGGTACTGCTATGTAAATAATACTTCACTGGCAGTCACTGCACAATTCAGTTTCATGTCCTGGTAACATGAGGTCAGCTCCTTGTTTTTCAGCCATGTGCATCTAAACTCACAAATGTATAAAGCCAGTAAAACATAGCGTGTGTTGTCAGTGTGTGCGTAGCAGTGTGATCTGCAAAAGAAGCAGAGCTAACTCCAGCACTGCTAACACTCCTACAGTTCAAGAGTGAATATAGAGAAAAACAGGATGTGAGAGAACTGGAAAGTGTGAGCAACTAGGAGGGGTTGGAGTTGCAGAACTTAGAAGTGGGGGCTGAGAAGGAATACGAGACTACAAGTACAGAAAAGCTTGGTGCAGAGATGGGAATAAGCTATCTAGTGAGGTCACTTTCAGTAGTGTTAACTGTATTTCAGAACAGCTTTCTTGCTTTGATTTTAATTAGTGGCTTGAACATTAATATGGCTTGAACGTAGCTGGAAAAGTTGATTCTGTAGTACAATTTTTTTTATTGCTGCTTCAATTCCCTTCTATTTTTAAGTATTGTGATTCTTTAAATCCTTTTTATTAGTGTTCTTTTCATTTCTTTTGCTGTTCATTACAGTTTTAGCTGCATTTCAGTACAGGTGCCTTTAGTGTTGTTTTTCTAGTTAGTGCTTTATGGAGGTAAAGAGCTGTCTCTTAAACTTCTTCTGTAGCCAGGTCTGTGTAAAGGCTGTAGAAGGACTATAAGCTTTATTGCTAGAGCGTCCTCCTCTGAACTTCCCAAATATATTTTCTTAAATTTATTTTAGCTTTTGCAGCTACAAGACTGTCTATTAATAGAATTAGGTACTGCTTTATTGCATAGGAATGTAGCCATTATCTTCACTAATACCCTGATTCCTAGTTCCTGGAGTCAGTTCTTGGGAATTTTGCCCAGTGATAATGGGTCTCTCTGAGATGCATAATTCCTACCAAGCAGCACTCTGATTTTAATTTCTGTCCAGTTTGCTTTTACAGCTAAGAAAGTCATCTCTAAAGATGCCTTTTGGGGTCCACCTGTTAGGTGCTTTTGCGTTGTGAATTTCTGTTGTGGTTTAGTTGCTGTGGTTCCAGTGGCTCTTCTGATGAGGCTGGGAGGCAAACTTCGGCCTCCTATCAGGCCACTGATACCTGTCTGCTCACTAAGCAGCAAGTGAAGATTTGAAACACTTTTTCCAGATGTTAATACATGTGTTTTGTAGCATATAAGCAGTACATCCATTGTTAAGAAGTGCTGGGCCTGCTTCTGTGCTGTTCAAGTGACCTGTCTGTGTGCTGAAAGACCAACATCTGTTTGGTTTGCATTGGTATTGCTGTGAAGAGTAGATCACCTGTGGAGGATTGAATGAGTACTTTGAATGTGTGGGTATATATGTGCATATGTACTGGGCATGTCTAGATTTCTAATGTTTTGCTGAAACAGTAGCAGAGTAGTCTCAGTTATTTTGTCTGAAGTCTAGAAATTCAGATATTATGCCTAATTTTTTAACACTCTGCTTGGAAAACATTGCTGAATTCCTCAGGTGGGAAGCTAAAAGGTGCTTAGGGGAAACTTGATGACATATTCAGTGAATCCTCAGGTACTTTGCAAGTGGCTTAATTGATGCATACTGCACATTTAGGTGTTGATGTTTAGGCATCTGGAAGTCAGTGGCTGGGTTTGCTTTGCAGTAAATGCTGGGGGGAAATGAGAAGTGTTGGAAACTCCAGACCATTTTCCTTAATGAGTGTTCATTTTATTATGAACCGAGTCATTGTCTGGAGCTTCCCCCAGAGAGGAAATGTAGATGTTTCTGTTGTGGAGGCAACATAGGTGCCTAGCTTTGATTTATATCTAAACTTACGTGAGATAAATCTCTAGTTCTACTGGTTGCTGGCAGATGTGTTTTTCATAATTACTGGTGTGCTTGAGAAGCCACTCAGTTGCCTGACTAAGTAGGATGTTTAATTGTAGTTGATGTCTTTGGATAGCCTGATTGGTTTTCACCAGGAGCCTTCTGTGGCGCAAGCACTGAGTGCTGTTCCCTTTCAATGTGTTGTTTTCAATAGTTTGGTTGTCAGCTGCTTAGGTTGTTTGCTGTTAGCTGGGTAAGTTTATACTCAACCTTCATATTTTATCTAGGCTTCAAACTAGACATCCTGCCCAAGCACAGGTGGAGAAATTGTCAGTGAAATAATGGGCTGTCCTTGTCAGCTGTGACCTGGACAAGTTACTTCATTAAGATAACTCCTTATTGTCTTCATTGGCTCATTGCAGAATCTTAGTTTTCAGGATCAGATGTGACTGGATAAATTATTCTCTGCTTTTACTGCACAAGGTTTATTTAGCAAACAAAAGTCAGTTTGGTTTTGCTTATTTAAAATCATTTGTCATGTGTTATTATATTAAAATTCAGACCCACATAGGAATCTTATTTGTTATCCAGGAATATTACCCAAGATCTAGAATGTAGCTTTTTTAATCTGGTCTTGCCTGTACATCCAGAAGTATCATGCAGGTAGGCATAAAGTGACTTTCTGGTTTGTGGTTCCCACAGTTATGTGGGATTATCAGTTTAGAAATCATGCCTAGTTAATGCTGTAATATCCAGCCTGCTCAAGCAACATACATTACTCTTTTTCTTTTTGGATTTAAAAAAAAAAACAAACCCCACAAAAAACCACCACCGCCAACAAAGCAAGAAAAACAACAACCACAAAAACCCACTGTTTTGGGGAGGTTTTGGTTTGGTTTTTTTTTTTTCCAGTTTATTCTAGAATTGCTTGACAGGATGATACAGAGCTCCTCTGGTGGTGCAGTACTTATTTAGGGAAAGGCTCATAATGCAGTCAGAATTAAGTGGGTGTTTAAAATGCATGTGGCTCCCTTTGGAAATTTGAAAACTTCAGAATCTTTCAGGAGTGTGGTTCACTTTGCCCTGCAGCACAACTGTAAATCATTGGAAAAGTGGGCTTTTTGCCATGAAAGCATGGATTTATTCTTCAAACGGTGACTAAAATCTCATAACTTTTATTGCAAATGTATGAAATGTAATCAAATGCAGTGCCTGATCTGTATTGGCAATAAATATTTTGTTACTGGCAATTGGCTTCAAACAGTCTCAGTATCTTTAATCATAACAAGTAACCTTAAGCATAAGAGATGTAATTCGGAGCACTTCTGTAAGATTCCTTGTTGTTTTAATCCAAACAACAAATTACAATCCTGATTCTGCAGAAACTTACCTTTGTATTTATACATTTACTCTGTATTAGCTTCAGTGTAGTATTTGGAATTTGTGTTCTCTGGGTGAAGCTTAGCATGTTGGTAGGCTTTGTGTGGTTAAGTCCACCTGTTAGCCTCTCAGATTGTCTGAAGCTTTTTTCCAGTTTAAGTGGTGGGTGAGTATTTGGCATGAAGGAAGATGGGGTCAGAATATATGTTTTAAAAAGTAGCGTTTGGTTGTGCAGTCTGTAGCATTCTGTTGCTGTTTGTGCCATGGCCATATTAATGAATACAGTGTTTCCATGTGTTACATTACACTGATCATAACTTGAGTGTTGACTTGGGCTTTGTGTAGGAGACACTGAGACTTGAAGGATAATAGTCCCATTCCCACCCCAAACCCTTTCCCTGTGTTAGTATTAGATTTGGAGGAATAATGCTTTTTCCAGGTTCACCCTGAAAGTTAGAGAGGAAAGTCTCAGAGCTTAGGATATTTTGGTTTGGTTTCATGGTAATTCTTTGTTTCACCCCCCACTTTTTTTTTTTCCTCTCATGTTTTGCTTTAGAAGTTAAAATCTGTGTGTGGATCATGAATTGGGGAAATTATTATTTAAGCACCATTAAATTATGGTGGTACACTAAGTGGCCAAGTGTCAAACCTTTTAAAGGAGAGCAGGAGAAAAAAATGCTTACTGACAGTGTATTATCAGGCTGTGAGCCCTTGCTGCTCATTTGCCATCCTGCCATTGCATGCAATTTGCCTTTTTAAATAACTTAGCTAAAAAGTGTCTTCTGTAGCTAGAGTTTGTCTAAAATGTACAGTAAAAAACCCAAACAACTCTTAAAAAATAAATCCAAACCCCCCAAATGCCCCCAACAAACCAGCCTAACCCAAGGAAACCCAACTGGTAAATATTGATTTGCTAACCTTGATTTCCTTCTCTCGTAGTCTTGCTGGTCTAATCTTCAGTTTTCAAGGTACTTAGTTAAGGTGATCAGCTGAGTTTGAGTGTAATTTATTAAAATGTTTTTCTTAATGTTCAGTGTTTTCCTGTGGAGCTTTTAATCTAAACACAGCATGTTACAGATTGACATAAAACAAGCTTATGCCTTTTCTTTTTTTTTTGCACCTTTTGTATTGTGCTTGCTTAATACATATTATTTAGATCCAGCCTCTTGTTTGACAGCAATGTTTTACAGTTTATATAACTGATAACTTACTGTGAAGCTAAGTATCAAACTTCTCTCTCCCTTTCTTAAAGGCATCGCTGGTCCAGAGGTTTCAGAGTACGTTAGTCATAGCAGAACACAACAATGAGACTCTCACACCCATTACACTAAATACCATCACTGCGGCAAAACTTCTTGGAGGTGAAGTTTCTTGTTTAGTAGCTGGTACCAGCTGTGACAAGGTAGGAAATGGTGTTTTCATACAAAGTAATGAATGCCCTGAAACAATACTTGGCAGCATCTTGGTCAGCCTGAAAAATAATCTGTAGTGAAGAGGAACTGTGCCAGGAATTGCTAATCTGCCGGAAATGTCTGGCACTTGAACTGCATCTCTTATTAAGTGGAAATGTGGGTATAGATTTCATTTCACGAGGAGTACCAATAATTTCGATTTTTTTTTTTTTTTTTATAAGCTTATGCAAGCAAATTTTTATACGACTAAAGACAAATAACTTTTAAAACAATATTTCCCTGTGAAATTCAAAATACAAATTGTGCAGTGCGAAGAACTTGGAAAAAAGTTTTGTTCAGATAGAAACCAGCAGAAATGAAACAGCACAGTGACAAACAGGGCTTCTGAGCATCTCAGTCTTACTAGTCAGCTGCTAGTTGCATAGTGCATTTGCAACCTAAAATTCTGAAATTAGTGCTTCTTGACTTTATAGCTCACAGCTATAAAGCTTCTTGTGTGTTAGCTGTTGTAATTTTTATGTGCAAAATGTAGACAGTATAGTTAGTATGTTAGTGACACTTGTATTCAGCATGATGTATTCTTGTCTCAACAGCAGAAGTACAAATTTTGCCTAATATTTTTCACACTAGGCTATTTATGAATTGTTATTCTAAAAGTGGTATGTAGGATCTTATGCAGGAGGCATACTTAAGGCAGCTAGTTCACATCGGTGGAGAAACCTCAGTGGCTCTTTTAAACTGAGACCCAGGTGTTTGAGGTGGAGATCTGGAAAAAATAGTTATCTAGATCAAGAAAATAAAAAAATGAATTTTGCCTGAGGTGTCTGGTTTTGTGTTTCCCTATTCTTCAACACTTGCATAGTAGGAATATGATTGGGAATGTTTTGTTTGGCTTTTAATAGTAAGTATATGGTGTCTGTTTGGCAATGTATGTCATTCTGGGAAACAGTACTTTACAAACAGAGGTTCATTTTATTTGGGTTTTTTAAGTTTCTTTGTAAGACCTGTATTGATAAGGCAAAAGAGACAGTTACTCAGATTCTGGAGCATTTTTGCTTATTCTTGTTATTGGTTGAGGGTAAACAGATACTCTGCAAACTCGGTGTTAGTTCTGGGACAATGCTTGTGGTTTCTAGACAGTGCTATTAGTCCCTTTTATCATTTAAACTTCTGCAAATCTAAAGGAAAAAAAATGCATAAATACAGAATTGAAAATATACATCACATTAGTAGGCAAAGGATTGCTCCTAAAATTTGGACAAAGTTTCTAACTTTGCTGTACATTTGTGTTTGCATTTTATATTTGCATGGTAGATACTGACCGATTTAAGAGAAAGTAGTTGATGATTATATTGGAATACTGAGCAGTAATCCTCAAGTGTTACCAGCTGTTGAAATAAGTGAGATCACTGTGTAATCCTTTGTACAGGACGGAAGCTGTCCTAGGTTTGATTTGCTTTGTAGTTTTCATGTTTATGAAATTAATTTTCCTTATCCTGTAAGGCACTGTGCTGTGATCACAAGATCTGTATTTTGTTCCATCAGGTTTGTTTCGATTCTGAAATTAATGTACTTTTGTATTCCAGTTTTAACTCATCTGTAGGCTGTGAGCAATTGGTAGCAGGGACTCTTGTTGTTTGTTTGTAGTATCTGTTATAATACAAGCTAATGACAATTCATCTGTAATCATAGGTAGCACAAGAAGTCAGCAAAGTGCAGGGTGTTGCAAAAGTTCTGGTGGCTCAGCATGATGCATACAAGGGTTTTCTAGCAGGTGAGAGTGCTTCTTACCCATTGACAAAAGAAACTGTGTTTATATTTGCAATTGATAGTTGTAAATTTTGAGCAATATATTTTTATCCTCAGAGGAGCTGACTCCCTTGATTGTGGAAACTCATAAAAAATATAATTACACCCACATTTGTGCTGGAGCGTCTGCCTTTGGAAAGGTAAGTAGATCAAAGTACATCAAAACTTTCCTGTGGAAAAGGGACAGGCACTGTTGCATGTAAAAGTGTGAATCAGAGAGGTCAGCCACGGACAGCTCTGAGTTTGCAAAAACGTACTAGTTAGAAACACTGTCTGAGTTTTATTATGGGCTGACTTGAACAAAGGAAAAGTGTAGAAGTGTTCAGTGGTAACCAGCTAGTTCTGTGTACAAAAGGCAAAATGTACAACAACATAAATTAGCTGAAGTGATCTGAAAGCATTATGAAAATTGCACAGTATGTCGAGATGATAATTGTATAATTTTCATATTGAAAGTGTGCAGACCTGCAGGAAGTAATTTTTTTTGGAGTGGGGGGGAATTGTATCTATCCTGTAAGTCATGTACGTTGACATGTCTGTAAATATGCAAATAACAGACCCAAGTCCTAGCAAAGATGGCTTGTAATGAAAATAGGGTTTTTCAAGACTTGTTTTTGAAGTGTGTTTCTAAGTATGTGAAGACCCTCCTTACTAGCAGTCTGGACAGCTTTGTGGTGCAGCTAAACTGAAGTAAAAGGAAACTTCTGGGATCTTGCAGATGTAGGACCCATGATGCCGTCAGCCTTCTGTCTGACTACTTTCACTTCCAATCAGTATCAGTCTGTATGCTTGCATTTATTTTTTTTTTAAGGGAAATCTGTACATAAGTCTTAGAGGCTTTTATTTTTTTCTCTTTAGTTTTGATCTAAAGTATCTTAGTAAAGGTTAACAGCTTTTGTTATAAAGCTCACGATCCTGTTTTTAAGTGCTTCATGTGAGCAATGATGTGGGGGCCCTTTGTGTTGTTAATCTGTTACACAGATTAGGAGGGGGACAAAAAGCAAGCAGTGCTCTTGCTGTTACTAATTTTTTCATGATTTATGTTGCTCTTTTTATTCTCTTTCCCAAGGTGCTAAGACATTTTCTAGAGTCTATTTCAGAACAGGCAAATAACATTTTAATATGAATTTTTGAAATAATATTTTTGGCTCTTAGGGGAAGAGTGTGGTGGTTTTTTCCTATTGTCTCTGGTAACTAGCTTCCAAAAAAATACCCTATTTTTTTTCCCTTGGAGTGCCAAGAGTTCAGCAATCCATCATTGTCAGTATTCTGAGCAAATTACATCTATATTCAGTTTTCAACTATTGGAGCAAATAAGCCTCCTAATTTAAGATACTGAATTAAGGGTTTACTTACGGTAAGTCTCATAAAATGTCTAATGTTATTGCAGTAATGGGTTTTTATTTGGCTGCTAAAGCCATGTGAGTAGCCCTACAAAAACCTTAGTTGTTTGTGCCTTTGTACGTACAGACAGCATTATGTGAAGTTAAAATTGGGACAGCAGGTATTGTACAGACCACGTGTGTTTCCCTTTGCTGACTTTTCATCTTTAACTTCTAGAATCTTATTCCCAGAGTGGCTGGCAAACTTGATGTTGCCCCTGTTTCTGACATTATTGAAATTAAGTCACCAGATACCTTTGTGAGAACTATCTATGCAGGTGGGTAATCACAAAGGCATGTGGTATTTGTGCAATAGAAGACCCAATACTAACAACTTCTCTACATAATCCTGTTGTTAGAACATTGGAATATGAAAGGAATTTTTGCTTTACAGTCTAATTGCTGTGGCTCATAAAAATGAAATCTGGGGATGGACATGATGTTCCATGGGTGAGAAAGCAAGTAATCCCGACGATTTTGGTACTGTCAGTTAGGAGCCAGGTCTATCACTTCACTTGATAGAATTTGGTAATCTCCTTTATACATCCTGCATTTATTTGTTAGTGTACTTCTGATCAGATTGTGTAAAACATAAGACATTAAATTCATTGTCCAGCTTTATTTAATATGACTAGCATTAGTTCTGATTTAAGGTGCCACAGGGTTATTTTTCCTAATTAGAAAGACATTAAACTAATTATTTATAGTATTAAATTGACTTAATTTACAATTCTTTTTTTCAGTCTTGGTTCTCTGATGCTTGTCTGAGACTGTGTTTTAATTTTGGTATGAGCTCACTAGCTTGCTTTTCTTAATTTTGCTGTACAAGATGGTATCGCATACCAGTGTGATACTACATTTTGAGTTACATTACCAGAATGTGATATTTGTGTTGCTCTTTTAAGTTGCTTCCCAGTAATTCACGGTTTTGAGATGACTTTGTTTATGAATAGCTGGTGTTGCAGCATTTTTGTCTTTTAGTGTTCCGTACAGCCTCCAATGTGAAGTAAATACCATGTCTTACATATTATTGAGAGAAACATAATCTCACAGGTAGTAGGGGCAGGCCTTATTGTCTTCTCATGAATTCGTGTGGCAGGATAAAAGATGTACTATGAATTATAGGTGCTCTTTATGTTAAAGGATGACACTTGTTCGTGTTTTTTTTTTCTTTTCCCCTTTCTGAAATTTAAAAGCTCATCCATAAGAGATGACCTGAATGCCATGTATCCTTTAAAAGCAGGATTTGTTATCATACTTTAGAAGCATGGAGCTAAAAAGTAAATGAAAATGTTTATAATTGATGTTTATTAAGTGCCTAACTTTCAAGTTTTAGTTATCTAAAGCTGCAGTTTTGGGAAGTAACTTTCTGACTGTTACCTCTTCTTGTAGAACTGCTGATGTGTCTCTAATACTAATTTTATTTCTTTTTTAAAAGCCTGGTATGTCTGATATCTTGTTGAAGGATATAATGTGACCCTTTGTTTTCTTAGGAAATATTCTTTGCACTTTGCAATGTGATGAAGCAATTAAAATATTCACTGTGCGGGGAACTTCTTTTGAGGCTGCACCAGCAAGTGGTGGTAGTGCCAGTTTAGAAAAGTGTGAGTATTTGTTCTGGTATTCTGTTGCTTCATGTGATAAGAGTTTTTGCTCACGGCATAGTGATGTTTTGTAGAAGTATTTGTTAAAGCAAACTGTCATAATTGTAGCTTTATGATTTTAATATGGTTACTTTACACTTTTCATTGAAATGAAATGATATGTGGTGAAGTCTCCTTCACTCACTGTTTAAACCTCTGACACTGCAGTCTTGCAGCTTAGTTACAGCTGTTTCAATAGCCAGATTGGTTTTCAAAGCAAGATTGAGCAAAAAAAAAAGTGGCTGACTAGCCATAGGTTTTGTTTAATTGCTCATATTTCAATCAAGATAGGTCACTGCAATGTCTAGCTAAGTTAGTAGCAGTTTACATTGCTTTGAGAACACCCAGTTGTTGTTTTAGATCAGTTTTAATTTAACCAGGTTAAATTATTATTTTAATAAAGCCAGTGTAGCTTTGATGGAGAAGTCCAGTCACAGAATCGCAGAATACTTGAGGTTGGAAGAGTCTTCACGACCATTTAGTCCAAACCCCCTGGAGCAGGTTGCCCAGGATTGTGTTCAGTCAGGCTTTGAGTAACTCTACAGCTGGACACTCTGGGCAACCTGTTCCAGTGTTTGACTGCCTCTGCTGTTTTCTTTTCTGTGGGCCTTTTTATGACTGTGCTGTAAATCCAGCAGAGACAATCAGTAGTAATGTGCTGCATGTGTGTGGGCTCCAGTCCTCAGATTTTTGTGGGTGGCTTAGTACCTGCTCCCAAACTATCCTGTATTTCCTAAGTCTGTGGATGTAAGGAAACAAATGCTACTTGATACTTAAGATTAGCATAGTGTGTTACTCAATTGGCTTGTTTGCCTGTCTTAATAAGAATCAGATTTATTATGCTGGGTTGATATCAATGTAGTATAAAACAGACCTTTAATTTTAGTGCAGTTTATACTATAGGTTACTTAACTAACAAAACAAGCTTGTAACTCGGGGACAGAGCAATTACTGGTAGTAGGTTGAATTGGTTATGGAGTGAACTCTGCATGAAGTTTAAGATCAGATTTAAAATGTTGAAATTACACATTTGATCTCTTTTCTTGCGGGTGTTTTTATTCATCTGCTGAACACAGTAACCCCTCCACCGCCAGTTGGTCTGTCTGAATGGATTGAGCAGGAGTTGACAAAAAGCGACCGACCAGAGCTTACTAGTGCAAAAGTGGTTGTGTCTGGTGGTAAGTAGATAATATGAAAACTGTGCTGTGTTGCATTTAAATAATGGTACATCTTGATTAAATAATCTGTGGCAGAACACCATAATGTCATATGTTAATAAAGATATAAATATTTATGATGTAGTTCTTGCACGGGGCCAGTGGGAACACACCCAACATGTATGTTTTGTGAAAAGGCAAAGCATGAGTTTAACATATGCTTGTAGGCTTTTTAAGAACATTGGCATATTTGGTGAGTCCCTTTAAAATTATAGCAATATGAAGTGGTTTTAGTTCCAAGTCTGTCATGTTTAAAATTGTTATTGATTGTTAGAGACAGTCCAAACGTTATTGTGTAATGACTCTAATGATTTTAAAATCATTATGCTTGTATTCTGCCTTGCAGGTATAAAGGGATGGACTGTGATTTTTATTGTATGCCTAGGGCTAAAAAAATTATTCTTCAGTTATCCCACTACAGAGGTTTGTACCAGCAGAGGGAGCACAAATTAGGAAAAAAAAAAATCGTGTTCCTCTGATTTCAGAGAATGGTCTTGATGGTGCTGCATGCAGGAAGTAAGCCAGACAGTGCTGTTGTGTTATACATATGAAATAATATTAATCCCAAAGACAAAAGCTAATTCTCCAAATATTCAGTACTATTTAGTAATGTATTGAAAACTACCCTATGCAAGTGTGTATTTGTGCCTTTGCAAATACTTATGGAGAAAGTTTGTGTAGACAATAAAAAAATCTTAAAGCGTATTATGTTCTTTTTTCTTAACTTTTAAGGGAGAGGCTTGAAGAGTGGTGAGAACTTCAAGTTGTTATATGATCTTGCAGATCAATTGCATGCTGCAGGTAAACTTGTTTTTCTCCTTTTTTTTTTAACCCTGGTTATGTTTGAAAAGGTCACATGAAAACTAGTGTTCATATTAAGGTCTTTTATTTTCATGTCTCAAAAAAAAAAATTTAAAATCCCATTAGTTTAGAGTCATAGGTAAAGTTTTTTCTTGTCCTGGTGGCCAGCTGTGTATTTAAATGCTTGTGCATGAAGCGGAATACTAAACTGTAATATACCCTGTCCTTTGCAAATTCAACAAGTGAAGTTGTGTAAATTAAAAAATGGTCTTGGCTCACTTTGAAGAGATGATTTTTTTTTTTTAATACATCCTCACATACTGCTCCTTTATAGAATGCCTTTTGCAGCTCTTGTGCTTTGACTGGCTCTGTTTTTGCTATGCTGTTGTATCAACAGGAGAAAACTGACCTTGTACGGTGTTTCAGCAAAATATTTTAAGTAAAGGTTGGGAGAGGTGGAGGAGGTGCTTGCATTAACACTTGAACTACATTAGTTTTAGATTTCACATGTAAAAATTTGTAGCTCTACATGAATAGCTTTGGAAACTGGTGGCTTCACTAACTCGGTGTCTGTGTGGTGTTTTCAAGTTTCCTTTGATATTTCTCTTTACTGTGTCTGACTTCTGAGCTCTTGCAGCAATGTAAGATGGCACATGTGTTCTATTCAAACTGGGGGAACATTATGGGAAGGCATTTATGGGAAAATCCTCTTCTGACAAAGCAACAAGAGAAAATAATGGAAATACGCCAGACTGAAATCCTTGGGTTTAAATATATGGCCCTTTAGTACTGGGAGTAAGGATTTCCTGTTGCTTATGAAGTGCATTAGCACTTAGTATTTGGAAGTTTCAGCCAGTGGTATAGAGAGGGATTACTATAAGAGCTTTTAAGAGGGAAGTTTCTGAATGCATGCCCTTTGAGTGTGGGACTCTTCAGTAAAATACATGTGCTTTTATGGTGATAGAAATTTGGCTCGCTAATATTTTAAAAGAAAACATTGGAAATATTTTCTTTCAACTAGTTGGAGCTTCCCGTGCAGCTGTTGATGCTGGCTTTGTTCCTAATGACTTGCAAGTCGGACAGACGGGCAAAATAGTAGCACCAGTAAGTATAGAAATCTCTTTCGTGAAAGAGCTGGGATGTTTTCTAGCATGCATCTTCCTTCAAAGCAAATGCTTAAAAATGAGCCAAGTCTTAATACTGAGCCTAGCAGGACAATCTTAGTGTGCCCGTTGTGATACTGTCACTTGATGGTGCCTTTGCAAAACTACAGCAGCAAGCTGTGATGTCAATCTCTACCGTGGGTCAGTTGCTGGATTCGTTCATAGTTGCCTGTGCTGAGCTGTTTTAACTTTTTCACACCTCTCACTGATATGCTAAAATGTGTCCTTAGCAATATAAACTTGAAACTGTATTGATATGTGGCTTGATCTCTGGGGAGTGTGGTTTTGTTTCATTTACAGGTGATGATTTATTGTTTAAAGTTTGGTAACTATAGCTGGGTTATTGCAGTACATTCTAAGCAAAACTTTTCATAAGAAGTGAAAGTGCAAGAAACTTGAGAGAAATAATCTACAGGTTGGCTGCTGTGAAATATAAAGAAGGGCATATTCTCGTAAGCAGTTTACTGTTGGGAAATAACCCGCTGCTTATCTTTTCTGCTACACATCCTGATATCACAGGGGACTAATTCCTATCCCTGCATTGTTTGGCTCTAGGGTGGGCTTTTCTGTCATGTACAAGTCTGAGACTGCCTTCATTGTTCTTGTGACCTGGGTCCACAAATAAAGCACGCTTGAGCATTTGTATGTAGGAAGGAACAAATATAGTGCATCTCAGTGTGGGGTAGAATGTGCTAGCCCATACTGAGATGCAGTGATCATAGATGTGAGTAGAATTGTGGCTAAGAACATGGGCAGGTGTGTCAATCTGTCAGATGTATGCTTTGAGCTACATAATTGAATAAACATTTAGCCTTTCAGTTCTCTTTGAAAGTATATGGCAACAGAAGACACCACGGAGCAACTTCTTACTTGTTAATGGTTTAATGAGAGCAGAAATGCAGAGTGAGCTGGAACTTAGTAGAGAAACTTGTCATATTTCAACTGCTGCATTTGCTAAATCCCAGTAATATAAATAGTGCTAAAAAGCTGTACATGTCCAAGGTCTTGATAGGATCTGAAATGTTTTGCCATTGTACCATTAAGAGCTGCTGCATATTCAGGAACTTGAAACCATGACTTATTTTTCCAGTAATACATCTAATAGAGCTAAGCAGTACTTGAAAATATCAAAGACAGGAGCCTGCCATTTCTGGAGTCTTGTCAGTTCTGCTTGCTGGGTTGTCTTGACCAAGATGCTTTGTGCTTCTGAGTGTTTCTGTCTTGAAACATGGAAAGAGATGTTTGCTGCTTGGTCCTCAGAGGCCATTTGATGGTAGCCTTGTAGGGCTAAGTAGAGCTATTTTTAGGCAAACTAGTGTTTAATCTATAAACTTATTATATGATAGCTAACTGCTATGAAAAACAGCTTCTGAGAAATAGAACTATTGAGAAGACTTAAGGTCCATTTGGTTGCATATTGTGTCCTTCCAAAATCTTGATAACAATTATTTTAACCTCAGCTCTGGAAGGAAATTGTGAGGCTTTAGAGATGATAAATGCAACCCTAACTCTTTTTTTCTGGTGATATCTTTCTTTAGAGAATAGTATGCAGTTGTTATAGGTTTTTTGGACGTAGTGCAAAACAGCTGTAGCCCACGGCTAATACTTCCTCTTTGCTAAAGGAACTTTTGTGTTTAAATACAATGCACTTTCTTTAGATCACACAGTACGCATAAGGTGCAACATATTGCAGCTGTAGGTCTCAGCAAGCTAATCTGCACGAACTCAGTAAATGTAACTGTAGCACACATGCAGTTTGCTGGTTCTGAAAGCAGCAGAGCTGGTAACATGAGGCATCTTTAGTTGGTTGTTACATAACCAACCCTTTGAAAACCAGGGAGTGAGCTAAGTGTCATTTAGTTTCATATTTTGAAAGGGCATGAGATGAGACTGACCATCCTGTTTTTTCACTACCCAAAGAGCTGTTAATGAAGTTGAGAATGCTAAATTGAAGACAGCTCATCTCTGGTTTGTGTGTCTTGAGGCTCAAGAATGAACACTGCAGAGTCAATGGCATATAAACAATGACATTGAAACAGAAAAGGCTATTTTTTGGCAAAGATACAGTGCTATAACTTGCCACAGATGACTCATGGCAGCATTTGAAAGTCATCAGAACATGCAGCCACATCATAGGATCCCATCAGTGTCATCACTGCTATCTTCTAGAGGATAGATAAGATAGCCATGAGTTGGGACTGACTAAAGAATGCTTAAATGATCTGAACTCACACAGTTGCATGGTGGTATATTGTTTTGCCAGCAGGCTGATGCATTTCTCTCTCATCTCTGTTCTTAACAAATATTAAGTATTGGGTGGTGCAAAGTACTGAAAATTGTAAGCCCCTTCTTTCAAATTGTTCAAGTATTGTGGATCTTAAAATACATACAAGGACAGCATACAGTGGCTTAGAAGTATAGAAAATATTCTGTTAATTGTATTGACAGTGTAAGTTGAGTTGCTGGCTGGGTATTCAGTGTGCTGGGATAGATATCTTAAATAGGAGGCAGTTTAAATCTGCAAATTCATAACTTCACCTTCCTAATTGTGCTTCGCTATCTTTTTGGTGTTTAGCTAGAAAATTATTCTGTGTAGTGGAAGATAAATTTCATATAAAGGAGTAGAACTGAACTTTCTTGGTCGGATCAAGACTACACCGGCTATTTTAACAGTCCTCTAGATGATGACTGCCTGCTTTTCCTATGAGGTATGCTTGGTATAGATCAGGGAGAGCTCATGACTTTTTACCTGGAAAATTGCAAAGCAGCCTTGTACGTTGGTTAGTTGTACTCACTGAGACCTGAGTTTGGTGTTTAGCTTGGACTGCAGTGGACATGGTGCATACACTCCTGACTGCCTGGGTTTTAAGCAGGAGAAGGATCTTGGAGTTTGAGCCATACTTGCTCTCCTATGCAGCTGTTGGTTTCTGATGGGAAAGAATCCTAGAGTATGTGCTTCCTCTTCTGTTAATAGTATCTTGCCCAGTCTCAGTGGAGGATTGGAATGCATTGGTTTTAAAGGTCTTGAATTGGGTCATTTTGGAGACTACAGAGGGGGAAGAGTTAGTTACAAGCTCAGGAAGAGGGGAGGTACTTCTGCTGCTTTCTGGGTTTTGTGTGTGACTACGGGGGAGAGTTTCTTTGCTGAGGACTGGGTAAGAAGGTAACGATATGAAAAATCTGCTTATTTCTTCCTATGTGCCTTTGTGGATTTGAAGGAAGGGTTAATTTTAGTCATTGGTCCTCCAGTAATTCTGTGACTGGCTTCAGTTGTTAAAGAGTTCACGACACAAGAACCTCGCAAGCACAGCAGCTTTCCTGAAATGCTGATGTATCAATACATGAACAAACTGCCAGTCAAGAAGCAAGTGTAGTTCATTTTGCTTAAGTAATGAAATAATGCAGCTAAGGAGTACAAATTTTACCTTTGAGAATTAGTTCTGTGCAGGACACCCCACTTCCAAAATAGCCTCATCTCTAAACTGCAAGCTCTTGTTCATGTTGGAGTTCATGCATTTTTGGAGGGGGGTGGAGGGGGTTAGTGTTTGACTGGATCTTTGGTAATTTTTCTTTTGTATAATTTTATTCCAGCTGTTAAAATGTTTGATGTATTATTCGTCTTTCTATTAGTAGCTTTTTTTTTTACCTGTTAATTTCAGGTAATTGAAGCTCCTGTTTGAGCATTCTGCCTTATGAAAGAGAGGGCTGATTTGTATTATTTGGGGAGATGGAAGGAAGGAAATTTTTAGGCATAAGTGGATGGATTAAAATATAAAATGTTACCTTCCTAATTAAAAAAATGTATTCGATGTCTTTAATCAGTGACAACTGTTTTAGGAGCATATAGTTTTAAATTAGAAGCTGGGGGCTTCCTGCTATTTCTTATATGCAGGCTTCACAAAAATGAAATTCAGTACTCAGATTAAGCACTGTATGTAGTTCTCAGACTTCATTGTAAGGTTTCCTTCTCAAGGCGTGTACAGTGCAGAGGGCCCATCCGGTGGGGAAAGCGCAGCTAGGCACAATTCTTGGTCTGGTTTTTGGTTTTTTGGTGTTCAGTTGCTGCTCTCTTGATACTTTCAGCATCAGGCACAAAATCCTACCAGGCAACAAGAAACTGAGGTGGAAAGCTCAGGCAGGCAGAAGTTGAGAAATACATGATGTAGGAATAACTGACAGTGGATTAGGTGATTGTGTTAGAAATGTGATATGATTGCACAGGAGGCAGATGCATTTGGATATTGCATGTGCTGAGAAACCTCAAGTGGAGGAGGCAGGTGGGAATTCAGTGTAGTTCTGATCTGATCGACAGGAGTAAACTTGCTGACTTGCTTAGCTTCAGTGCTTAAGCTTAGATTTCATACCAAATGGTCTGTCTGGATGTAATGAATTGCAGGAGCTTAAAAAATGAGGCAAATTTCCAACAGTCAGGAACTGACAATAATAATGAGGGGAAAAGAGGCATGTTAAAGAGGTGCAGCTTCAGTTGAGATGCTGAAGCGAGATGTTGGTTCAGTTGAAAGTCACCAGAGGTGTGGAAGAATAGGAATAACATAAGGTGTTGTATTAGGCAGAAAATGCAGGAGTGGGATTAAATGAGGAGCAGGAAAAGGAAAGATGAATGGCAAGGAGGCATTTCCTGGCAGAGGCAGACATAAGGGTGCAGAATGTTCCTCTACAGAGCAGTGGAACTCCTGTTGCTCTACTTTTTCTTTTTTTACAACAGGGTGAGATGCTTTCTAAGCTTGCGTATGCCCCAGTATTGTGCTAGGAAGCCCCTTTCACTGCAGTGAGTGGCCTTGTAGCAGTTAATAGCCATTGTCTTGCTTTTGGAGTAGCAGGAGGGGAGAAAAACTGTCACATTCTTTACCTTATTCCTGTATTTTGTATTTCTGTGTGTGCAGTGGCAAAGCAGGCAAATACTTCGCCTGGCCTGGTTTTATTTTCTCTAAAATTCACAAGTGACTCCTGGTTTCATTGTGTAGTAGGTGGGTACTAGCTCTTCACTGTTACTTCCCATTATTTTCTTAGGGATCATTGACTTCCTTGGGTTTGTATCTGTCAGGTGTTGTTTCTCTTCATTCTTTGGGGAAGCTTAGTGAAATGAAACCAGGTATATTTTATTCCAGCTGTTATGTTCCATTTTGTTCTTTGGCTCTCCCCTAAAACTACAAACAGAGGGAACTAACCAATTGCCTTAGTTTCAGAAGTGTCAGTCCTGTCATCTTGCTTGTACTCACTTAAAATATGTTCTGCTTATCAGTGGTAAGATCTTCATTATTTCTGAATCGTTACACATACAAGAGAATACTGAGATGCTGAAGTTCCTCTGTTGGAACACCTGGTAGATAACTGTATTTCTCCTACCCTTAACTGGCTTCTTTGTAGGAATGCATTATTTGTATGTTATGTTGGTGGGTTTTGCTAACAGACCAGCAGGTGTGCTTTTTGGTACCTGGCAGATGGGAGTAGTATTGGGAAAACTGACTGTGCCTGGGAAATTTATTTTGCAGTATATCTCCTCTGATAATTCACTGTTGTTGGAAAGTAGCTTTATAGTGGCAAACTTCAGAGAGCTGTCTATGCAGCTGGGACTGAATTTACAGACTACCTTTCTCTGACTTGCTAAAAAGCGAAGGATTGACAACCCCTTTCATCCTGCATTATCCAGTGTAGCTTTTAACTCGAAGAAAACTATGTTCACAAATTGATGCTCTGCTCCTTTGGGGTTGGTGCAGAAACATTAAATTGTACTAAAATATTCATATGTGAGTGCATTTAGCTGAAAGCAATTGATGTGCTTTTCCCTAGTGAGAAAAAGATTGCTGTATGGCCCTGCACTCCAGCAGACACCCTAACCACGCTTAAGAGTAATTACATGGCTTGGCTGATCAAAGGTTCTTAAAGTGAAAAAGAAACTGTAGTTGGGATGGGGTTTAGTAATATGTGCTTCTTGAATGGAACGTACTCAACTGCATCAAAGCAGTCCATGCTGGATAATTGTTTGATATACAGCAGAGTATATGTGAACAAGTGTCAAGCCAGAAAATATTTTATTGGGTTAATAGCTTGTAATTGGAAGGAATATCTTGTATGAAGCAATTTTGATTACAAAGATTTCTTTCTGATTTCATTGTCCTTTCACTCTTGCAAAGAAAATAAAACGTTTGAGCTGCCTTTAAGAAGAGTATGTGTGCCAAAGGGGTTTATTAAACCAGCCTGTTTAAAAGCATGCCACTGGTAGGATGATAAATTGATGTACGCTGAAGGTTTTCAGCATAATTCAAACATTGGCATAAAAATCAATAGTAGCTGATGGTGTGCTTGCAAAATAACTACCTCATCTTGGGTTGCACCTGTGGATGCTCACAGCATTATACAGTCTCTTACAGCAGCATTCAGAGTCACTGTAAGTTTCAACTAAAAACTGTGTTTGTGGTTCTCTTCAGCAGATGTACCTAACTGCTGCCCTAAGGCATTTTAAAATATCCGTATAGGTAAACATGAGGTACTAATATAATGCACAAATTATTCTAGAAGTAACTGGTGAGTCAGTATGGCCTGGAAAATAACTGCTTTGGTATATTGGTAGTTATAATCATCCATGTATAGCATCCTTGTGACATTTATCCAGAGTGTAACTGGCTGTGTGGGTTCTGGAGCCAGCTGTGCAAACGTGAAGTCTCGTGGACTTGCTGTAGATACTAAAGTGTAAGTTGGGGACATTCAAAGAGGAAATGGGAATAATGGGGATGGCTAAGAGGGATTTTTTTCACTTTAATGATTAGCAGACAGTGACTCACAGTGACAAGACATACCACAGTTGTGTGTGTTGAAAAAGCAGTACAAGGTTAGATTATACTTTAAATAGCAAAGCAGAAGTTGGATTCCTGATTTGGAATCTTGCCTTTGAATAAAATAAATTCGGGACTTTGAGTTTTGTTTCTCTTTAGGATTGTTGTGGTGCATAGCTGTGTTTACAAACTTTGAGGTCTCGGAGTCTTCTGGGATATTGTGTGGCCAGACAAAACATGCTTGGCCTTCCTGCCACTATGCTGCAGAATCGGCTTTGGCTGCTGCTATAGGCCTTGTGCAAAGCCTGGTGGGTACGTTGAATGGGATGCTTCCACAACAACATGTTCCCATGACTGACACACCGGACCCTTTGGGCAACAGCACATCTTTAAGTACTTGCTGATTGTGCGTCCCTGCCCTGTGCTTCATAGGCTCTTCTGTCCATTTGCCTTCCCACGCTGTGTTTCCTTAGTTGTGCTCTTTGTTACTGTGAGCTCTGCTCTGCTGTCTCTTCCCTTGTGCTGGTGTCCACTGTGTACTTCATAAAAACCAAAGATCTGTGGCATGGCTGTAAGGTATGTACAGTAATCATTCCCTGGGTGGTGTGTTATGGTAAGACAACTGCCTGATCTGGTGCCATGCCTTTATGCCACCAAAACTTTCACTTTCCTTGACTTTAATGGCTTTTGGGACTTCATTTGTATCAGGCAGTGCAGCGAGCACCTCTTGTACAGAGTGTGTGCTGTTTTATTATGCCATTCCCTCGTGGCACAGTGCAGGCAGCAGCCCTTTGGTGAATACCTGCCTGTGTGCAAACACCAGGGAGTTGATACGTGCCCCTCCACATCCTGGACTTCAACCTAAGTGCCTGTAATTGTAGGCTATGGATCGGACACCTGACAGCAGTAATTGCAGCAGCTTCCAGGGATGCAAAAAGCAGGAATCTGGAGCTGGTGTAAAGCCATCTTTGTTGGCACCTGAGAGGTGCAGTCCAGCCTCTCATTCATGCTGCTTGGTGCCTTGGCGTGGGCCTGCTCTGTAGATGAGCTTCACAGTCCTGACTTGGGACTTTAAACTCTGACACGCTAGAAAGAGAGGACCCAGCAAAAGGCGTGCTAGAAGTTAAAGACTGCAGGGTGATCATCAAAGTGAGGGTATTGTCCTGATAACAACTGGGAGATCTGAATTTCTGAGTCCTTTATGACCTCTCTGGATGCCCAGCTGAATCCTTTCCTTGGAGAGCACTGAGCTGTCCTGAATCTTTATTGTTCAGACTTTGCCAGTCCTTTGTGTCCCTCCTAAATTGTACAACAGATTTAAACTAAGATTTAAGCAGTCAGATCGATCTTGCAGTATGGAACTGTTGATAAGAAACATGCTGTCCTGTGTGTTTTGTATGACAACCTTGCTGAGGAGACCACTCGTGAATGGAGTAGTTACCTTAGCCAGAGAGCCCAACGTACGTAACCTAGAAGGGCATGGTGTAGATGCATGAGAAAGGCTTTTTAGACAAGCTGGGTGATTTACAAATGTCCTTTTAATGAAACATCCTTGTCTTTCTGAGATATTCTAATAGAATATATACATAGGCATCTGGCTCCTGGCGAGCTGGATTCTTTCCAAAGACTGAACTTCAAATGTTAAACAGCCTGATAAGAGTGTCTGGTAGTCTGGATGACTGGCACTTAATGAATTGCTCTGAAAAAAAATGAGATTACAGTAATGTGTTTTTAAAAAGGGCTTGTATTAAAGACAATATGAGGTTAGAATAATTTCTCCTGCAACATCTGCTCTTTTATTTGGTATAATGAAAATATTGCATTCTTACCATGAGCTCTTACATGGGCGTATTATGTTACATTGCAGCTGTGGCTAAAATGGATTGACCTCCAATAGTAATCTACTCAGTAAAAAGCTATTGAGGCTAAAAAGCTTCTGAGTGTCTCCAACAGCTGTGTGTTTTTGTGGAAATACATAGACTAGATTCTGTGTTTCAGTTTCAAAGCAAGCTTTTTTCATAGGAAATACTTTGTTCCTGCTGGTTTCCTTCTCTTTCAATTTTTGCAAGAGATGGCTTTTGTAGAAAAGTGTAGGAAGGCTTCATAGCTTTTATTTATCTATTCCTGTTTAAAAACCAATGTGGTGGGTAAAATTTGTAGCTATAGAAACATCAGAAAGCAATCTTTCTTTCTGTAACTGATACAATGACTGTTAAGTCTGTATGGCAAAAGTAGTCTGCATGGTCTCTGTGGCTGAACAGCCTCATTTGCCAGCCTCTTCTGTAGGTGCCTGTTTCACAGCTGTGCTTTGTTCCGTCATGTTAAAAGCCACTTAACTGTAATGTACATCCTCAGTTGCACAGGGAGAAGAGTTTTTGACCCTCTTACCCTGCCTGGCCCCCAAAATAATGTCTTGGATTAGATTTGTACGTTCTTAACTATGGACCAACCTTGGTATTCTGAAAAGAGAAATTCTTTTAGTATTTGAGGTTGTGCCTTTTCTAAGTGTATAGAAATACCACATTGCATCAGCTCTGACATGATTTCCCCCCACCCCCCCCTCCCAGTTTTGAGTGTTAAAGTTTCCTCTCATTGGGTGAGCTGGTGAAAAATACTTTGGTTTTCTTCTGTAAAATTAGGTAGTTAAACAGCCGAGGTTTGACTGCTCCTTTGGCTTGCGGTGGTGGGAAGACTGTCATGGAGCTGAAAACACTCTTGGGCTTGGATAGGCGGTTGTCAGTCTGAGGGGAAAGAGACTTCTGTGCTGTGAGTTAGAACTGTAGATGTAGGTCTGTTTGCCTGTAAATGTTTATTTTGAACTGAAGTCGCTTTGGTGATGAGAGGTTGGGAGCCCCAAAGTGTGTAAGTGGTGGTGCCTACCTGGGGAGCACTTCTCTACTCATCCTGTGCCAGGAGCTGATGGCGACTAGGGGAAGAAAAGCTTTAGGTCATGGGAACATTGCCTGTTCCCTGTCAGTGTTCAAGGCCAGGTTGGATGGGGCTTGGAGCAAGCTGCTCTAGTGGAAGGTGTCCCTGCCCGTGGCAGGGGGTTGGAACTGGATGAGCTTTGATGTTACTTCCATCCCAAACCATTCTGTGGTTCTGTCACTAACAAGTGCACTAGCCAGCTTCAGGATCTGAGGTGTTTTGTCCTGCCAGTATGAACATCTGGATTTCAGCTTTGTGCATTCTGTCTTATTTAAAGGATCCAAAAGGCTGCAAACAAAAGCCTAGGGTTTCTCTTCAGGCAACTGCGTTATCCATATGTTATCTTGGTTAATACTTGTGCTGGGAATCACCAGGGTCATGGGTAGTAGCACTGAGTGCCGTCTGCTAACTGAGCAGTGTCTTAGGCTTGATGCAGCCTTTACCTGTTTTTCTTTTCTCACCAGTGTTTGCCAGCTGCTCCTCTGGGATCCAACTGTAAATGGAGAATCCCCAAGTGGGGAAGGGAACCAGTCATCAACTGCCTGTAATACTGACACCTTCTGTAATGTAAAAACTACTGCATGTAATTGGTGCTGAGTAAGAGAGAGAGCTGAAGGAAACTGTCACGGGTACCAAAAATGTCTCACTTTTGTTTTTGTCTAGGAACTTTATATTGCTGTGGGAATATCTGGAGCGATCCAACATTTGGCTGGAATGAAAGACAGCAAGGTATGTAAAGATGGGTGTGCTGGAAGAGATTGCTGAGCAAGGAAAGGAGGGGACTTCCTTGCTTTTACATCAGTACATTAGCCAGTTTTCCAGGTTTTTAAGCGTTAAAATAGCCAGTTTGTCTGCTTTAAAATATGTCAGTCCTCTCAGCCTTGCCAAAACCAGATACTCTGGAAAACACCTAACCAGGAAATGCATTGCTCCACAGCCCAAAGCAGTAAGTAGCAGCAGCTAATTGACTTTGCTTATTTAAAACCCAACAAACCCATGTGTGCCTGAATTCTATACAATAGCTCCAGTTGTGTTTGTTTCAGAGGATGACATAGTAATTCATGCATAACAATGTGCAATCTGATTCATGAACTTAGGATTCCATAAAGAAAAAGATGTCTCTGACATTCCTGCATTTAGCCATTCAAATGGAAACCTATTATAAACTGGCAGTAAAACTTTAAAAGGTTTAACTCATTAGTTGCCTAAGCACATAATGCGGGGTGGGAGATGCCTGTTGGATCCACGGTGCCGTGTTGGGGAAGAGGAGCAGAATTACCTGCTGCATCACACGGTCCAGGGCCAGACATAAACCCCTGTGGGTTGTCCTCGCCTCCCACAGATCCTTTTAGAAAGAGGATATATAGTTTTTTCTATTTCCAGGGATTGACCTTGTGCTTTCTGGCAGGAACCAAGCCCAGAACTTTGAACAGCTTCTAAAGCTGAGGAAAAGGCTCGCAGATATGCACAGGCAGATCCTTGCACTTAACCAGTGACAGACTAGCGAGTTTACATGTCTGGGTGGGACTGGGGTTGTTCTCAGAAGCCAGCCTGTGTGTGGGATGGTCTGTGCTGCCTTACGGTTGAGTGCTTTTCGCATATATCCTTTACATATTTTGGAGGGGAAAATCATGAGAGCTGGATTTGGGGTACAGCACCCCTGTGGAGCCTCCATCTGATCCTCCAGTCCAGGGCTGATGAGCCACAGTATTGTTAAGAGTGTCTTTGTTTTGAGATGCGTGTTCTCCAGCTGTGCTTTGGGGTGGGGGAGAAGGTGGGCAGCGGGGATTAGTGTCAGCCATTGCCTGAGAAACGTGCATTCAGAGCTGCTTAAAACTGGAATCTGACCCTTTCTGTACTCACCTCCTGCCTTATCGCAGTAAAGGCTGTTACAGGAATAGATGACTTCAGGTGCCAGAATTACCTTTGAATAGAAACTCTTGGGCAGCAATAATTGTCCTGTAGCGTAATAGCGAAACCTCTACTTTTTTTAGCTTTTCCAATTCCATATTGGATATTGAGGTGTTCCCTCACAGGAAATGAGGACACGTGGAGTGTGTGGCTATGAGATCCGTACGTAACGGTTCCATTGCTCCCGTATCTCATATGTTTTCTGGTGTAAACAAATGTACTGAGACATTCAGTTTGAATTGTGTTTGCTTTCCCTTTAGCCAGAGCGTAGATGTGTGGTTACTGAAAAGATGCAGCTCTTACAAACATAAAGCATTACACAGCCATGGGAGAGCTCTGGAGTGTCCCCCTCTCTTCCCTCAGCACTGTGAATTGTCTGGCATTGTGAATTTGGACACTTCAGGGTACGTCAGATGCTTTCTGCCAAGTGAGATGTATAATTTATTTGTCCTTTTACAGCAAGGTAGGAAATGCAGCTTTAGAGGAGACATGGAGAATCGGCGCTGCTTGCTTTCCTCGTTTTCCATTCCCTCATGGGGCAGTTGCAGCAGCTTCTCTTTCTAACAGATGTAACTCGCAAAGGTCAGCTGCAAGCAGGGTGATGCATTTGCTTCTTGCTATGGAAGATCTGATCTAGTGATGAGGTGGAGAACCAGGTGGCAGGGGCTTGAACTGGATGATCTTAAGGTCCTTTCCATCCAAAGCCATTCATGTGAAGTTATTTTAGCTAATGAATGGAGACTAAGGAAGAACTGGGCTGCCAAACTAAAGATGAAAACAGTTTTACAAGCAATTGGTGTCTTTGCCTATTTGGTGACGAGGACAGAGGCGGCAGGCCCCAGGTGGCCTCCTTCCCTCAGCGTTGGGTGTTGTGCCCTGTGATGGGTTCTGCAGAGCATGGTGGGGCCTCAGAGGATAGTTCAGGTCTTTATTGAGCAGATACCACCTGGGTTTTGCCGCTTTGCGCTTGAGTGCACAAAGGGGGGGACTGAACTAAAGCCAATGAACTTCGGGAAGAAGATTCTGGGGGAAGCATTACTGCAGAGTGTGCAGGTCTTTGCGTACGAGCTGGCAGGAGGGCAGCAGCAGGGCTCTGCTGCAGGTGCTTCCTTCTTGCATTATGCCGTGGTCCTTCTTTATAGCGAGTCACAGGGTACAGATGGCCTGAGAATAAAAGAAATGTTTATGGGGCCTAACCCCACAGGGTTTGCAGACTTCTGCCTCTGAGTGACTGCTATGAGGTATGTGCTACTGAGCTGTGGAGTCTGGTGCATGAGTACAGTCAGGGGAGGGAGAGGCCTGAGCTGTGGCTGCCTGGGAAGGACAGGTCTGTGTGTGTCACACACACACAGCTGCAGGGCTAGAGCTGGCTGAAGAGGCTGGGAGCAGCTCAAAGCAGCTCAGGATGAAAAGGCAGTAGTGGAGTGGAGTGCTGTGCTTTCACCCCACACTGGTGCAAGGCTCATTTCACAAGCTCCTGTCCTCCCCCCCGCCATCCTTTATGGAGTGCTCACCATCCTGGTATAGATTTTGAGGGGACTCCCGTGTGTGTTTGTTTTGTGAGACGCTGTTTCAGAAGTTACAGAATGATTTACCTGGGTGGCAGAGTTTGAACCAAGACACGTTTACCTGGACCAATGCATTGGGGTTTCCACCATCTGCGTTTTTCTGCTGTGCGACAAATCAAATGATGTGTCCCTTCAGGCACAGTTTATATTGTGCTGGTTTTAAATGAGTTATTTCTGTGATGATGGTGCTTAGAGCTGGCAGGTAATCATTTGTAGTATTTTGTTTCTAGACTCCTCAACGGGGGAGGATAGCCCTGATGTATACAGGGAGCTGAGATGGAGTTTTAGGGGGGGATGTGTTTGTTGCTGGTGGTTAATTTTTTTTTTGAGGAGGAGAAGATGTTAAAATGCTGCTAGCCCTGTCTTCTGCTTGTAGGGGCTTGGGAAAAACTTAGTTTGGCTTCCTGAATAAGGCCTGTCAATGTGAGCCAGCCCTAGACGTTAATCTCTATCTCTTTGTTTTCATATCTATATATAACTTTCACATGGTGATTTACTGTTTCTTGCAGACCATTGTTGCTATTAACAAGGACCCAGAAGCTCCAATATTCCAAGTGGCAGACTTTGGCCTGGTGGCAGACTTATTTCAGGTGAGGCTAAACACGGAGCTGTGTGGGATAACTGGTTCATTGTGCTAGCAATGCTCAGATATCACTGACCAGATTGTATTGTGAAGTCTGCCTTAGGTGGGTTTGGTAAAGAATTTCCTTTCTGATTTATTTTCATGTTTAAAATTGGATCCCTGCACATAGAAGCCATCAGTCAGGTGCGCTGGGGGTGTCACAGCCAGGCTGCTCTGTTCTAGTTTCCTGGCCGTGAGGTGCTCGCATCTGTTTTTAAGCTTCACGAAGTATGACTTCGCAGTGCTGGTGGCAGGCACAGTCATGACTTTTGCCTGGGCTGCTGCTCGTGAGGAGCTCGCAGCTCTCAGAGAGCGGTGCTGTGAGCCAGCCCATGCGCACCCGCCTATGGCACGTGTGTGCACACGGCCACACGTGTGCCTGGCGGGAGCGTGCCGGGGCTCGGTGAGCGGTGCGGGCAGAACCGCTGCCAGCACTTAATGCCGTTGCCGCAGTAGTGCGCGCTGGCTCGGCGCGAGCACAGGCCTTCCTGTGAGCCAGAGTCGCATGCTGAAGAAACACCATGTAGACAATTTCCTTAATAAATTTTGTACGAATGCATTATTTCCACCTAATGGAAATGCAGCGCTCTTAAATAATTAAGAAGCTTTATTCAGCAGGAGAGAAGTGGGGAGGGCTGTGAGCTGGGGTGACCCACAGCCCCTGGAGTGCTGTGCTGAGCATGAGGGGTGGGAGGGTGGGGAGCATAATGGGGGGCTGGGTGCTGCAGGGGGAGAACTTGGGGGGGGGGGGGGGTGTGTTCAGAGGGAGAGCACACCCTACCCCAGCACTGGTGTTTGCAGGCGGTGCCAGAGATGACGGAGCTCCTGAAGAAGAAGTGAGTGACGGGGATGGACCCTGCACTGGAGCTGGGGTGGAGAATAAGGGCAAATAAAGGATTGTACTGGAAAGAGGTGGGGTCACTGTGGTGGTGGGTTCTTTCTTTTGGTGGACAGTGAGTTGGTGCATGGAGTGGAAGAAAGGAAGACAGGGAAGGCAGGTAAGAGAAGGGAGGAAAGGGAACAAGGGATATGAGGCAGGAGGCAGTGTCTGTTTCGCAGTGTTTATTCTTGTTCCCCATTCCCCTTCCCAGCCGTGCTCAGGCTGGGGGCCAGGCTGGGCCCAAGCTGTCCAGCAGCTCTGTCCTGCCCCTGGGCCAGGTTCACTGTCTGTCTATCTCCGCAGGCACTGTGGGTCCGTGTTGGCCCAAGACTGCTGGAAGGTCCGTTGTGCCCCAGAGGACACCGTAGGTCGCAGCTGGCCCAGAGCTGGTGGCATGGCAGGTCCATCACGCACCATCAGAGCACTGGCAGGTAGAAGTGAGGGTGGCTCGTCCCCCAGCTGCAGGAGATGCCACAGGTTGCCTCCAGCAGTGCCACCTTGCCTGTGGCAGCCATGTGGCCTGGCACAGTGAGCGTGTCCCCACAGCTGTCCCTTGCCCCCAGCCTCTCCTTATGCCTTGGGAACCCTGCCCAGCTGTGGCTCTGGGGGCCCGAGTGCACCAAACTTGTCATCAATCAGTGGGGCAGCCTGTGGGCAGTCGATGAGTGGCTTGAGCTGGAACACGTTGAGGCTCTCCTGGTTCCTGCAGTTGTAGACACTGAGGCGGTGGCCTAGGTTGGGGCTGGACGCTGCCGAGCCTGCCGGGCTGGGCAGCTTCAGGTTAACAGGATCCAGCCCCTTCTGCGCCAGGCAGGCCTCTTCCGACAGGGATGAGAGCAGCTCCTGCACCATGGCGTGGGCCACCCGCTGCCGCGTGGGCGCGAGGTCAGCCCGTGGGGCAGCACCAGCCTCAGCAGTGTCCTCGCAGGCCGTGCTGCAGTCTGGGGAGGAGCCCAGTGTCTGGCTGCTCTCGCTGCAGGCCTGCGTGCCTGAGCTGACGGTGGAGCGCGAGGCGCTGCCCGATGTGACGCTGGCGGATGTCCCGGTGCTGCCCAGGCGCATTGGCACCTCCACCGTGAAGAGGTCGGACGAGATGTTGGGGTGATGGACGTCAATGGCGGCGGTGGTGACCACGCAGATGGCTGCCTCGGGGACACCGCTGTCTGCAGGGAAGAGAGCAGAGAGCAGTGAGTACTGCCGGTGGGGAGGGCCACAGCCCGTGAGTAGAGTGCATACTGCCCTCACCTAGAGCTTCTCTGCTTCATACTTACCTACGTAATATAGCTATGTACGTACCACCTCCCCCTTAGTTACAGGGCTTGCTTTAGATACATATGCATGTAGATACACACACATATGGATACACCCAGCTTTACAAACACATGTAGCCATATATACAAAATGGGTATATACATCTATAAATAATATACCTCCAGCTGTGTATACATATTATATAAAGTGTGCATACATACACATCTATAATTATATATTCTCTAACTATACACACACACCCCTTACATACATACATGTTGTGTGTCTATGCAAATAAGGTATATAAATTCAGTGTGTGTGTATATATATGAAAATATATCTATACATTATTACATACCCCAAAACCCTTTACTTAATACAGCTTTAAAAAGAAATAAATATCCCTGGGCCTAGATGAACACATCTTCTGTATATCCATGTACAATCAGGATGTAGGAGAGGGCTATTAACATGTAGACGTATGTGATACTATTTAAATGTTTACATAGATACGTATTAAATGTGTATATACACACACAGACAGTCACATTTTTATATACACACAATCTTTGTATATACCCATATAGATATGAAGAAATGTGTGTATATATAATGGAGCTCTATATATCATACATTAAACCTATATGGATATATGCACAGATCTTTCTTTGCCTTCACAAACACAACTACATGGTCTCTCTCCCCCCTCCAAGTACCTCCATGTACTTGTCATTGAATACTCCTTTTTCTAAGCAAATGTGTATGTATACACACACAGACAATGTAGGTATCTTCACAAGCTGCTCACACACACATACTCTATATGTAGTTATAAGGAACTGCATATAGAATACAGTGTATCTACATATGTACACACAAACATTTGATAAGTATACTACAGTGTCCCGCTTTTAAATACATGTAATTATCTACTGTTAGACTACACACACAACACTGTCATATTGTAGATAAGTGTCTACAGCCATGGGAATGTGTGTATATATATATATATATAGAGAGAGAGAGGAATATACATATATAATACATCATACCTATATATGAATGCACATGCTCCCCTTATTTATACAGTTTTTAATCTGGCTAATATACATATATGTACTTCATAATATATAGGTGTGTCTAAGATACACAATCCCTGTCCCCTCCTTTATATATTCATAATCTTCATACAGAGATTTATCTCTCTATATAGGAATATATATGTCTCTATAATCCCCATATGTAATATGTTATACCTAGATATGTACAGACATCTTTTATATCTATATACCCACACATATAAAGTACATAGTCCCCCCTTTAAATTCATTTAATTATCTTTAAACAGAATATACATGCACTTGCTCTGTTTTGCACTTGTCTTTATCTAGAAATATTTATGTATATGTATATAAATGGAGAATGTATATAAAGGGATATACAAATATTACACATATCTATACATGAACACAAACCCCCCTTTTTATACAGCTTTTAAATTATACATACGTGCAGATGCAGTATCCATATATGTATGCTCCAATATATTATATATACACATCTCTATCATATACCTATATACATGTACACACATGCATAAAATACATAGAGAGATATATATATAGTCTCTCCTCTCCCCAGACCTTCCCCTTTATATACAGTCTTTATACAAAGATATCTCTGTATAAAGAGATAAATATAGCTAAAGGGAATGTGTCTGTGTATATAAGACCCCTTGTATAATACCTATAAATGTAGATATTTTTATATACAATACAATGCATTGTCCTCCCTTTAAATACATATAATTGCCTCTCATTAAGCAGAATACACACACCCTGTCTAGCTTTATATGTGTATATTTCTCTGTGTGTATATATATACATATACACACACATATACATTTAAGAGATAAAAAAAAATTATACCTATATGGGAACAGCCCCCCCTCCCCCCCCCATTTGTATAGCCATATATTTACACACTTACAGACATGTCTATCCATAGCCACATGTAGAATGGGGATAAATTACAGAGAAATACACATCTAAACCAATACTGTATACCTATATGCATGTGCATACATTCTATACGATATATGTTTGTGTGTGTCTGTACCCCGTCTCTCACGTTGCATATACACATGTATAAAATTATCCATACAGATACTGGGGGGGGGTGTGTTAGGAGGCCCACATGTGACATGATATACATACATATGTACAGAGTTGATACATACCCTATATAATAGTCTCCCCTTTTTACCTATGTATTATTAGCTATAGACTACACACAGCCTTATCTTTGTATATAAATGTTTGTGTGTAGCTACACATGGAGTATACATATATATGGATATGTACTATACTACACTTGAGCACACACAGCGATAGCTATGTCATATGTGAGCCTGACTATAAAATTATATATTTATATATATTTACATATATGCATATATTTATATACATCTATGTGTGTATTTATACACCTATATGTATGTGTACATTTATATACATATAAAATTATATAAAATCTGTACCCAAACACACCTTTTTATAGATCTCTAAGTAGATTATAGGGATATCTCTATAGATACAGCTAACACTGTATGTGCACATCCACACAAGGTGTAATACATAAGTGTATGTACAAAGCCTCCTTCACCCACCCACACCTGTTTCATACATACGTCATCTTTATATAGCGATTTATCCATATACCCATATGTGTGGGGGGGTTTATTTCTTCCTCCTCTCTCCCTCTCCCCTCATTACTACTGTTGTTATATTGTGATATTTTGTGCCACTATTAAACAACCGTTCTAACCTCAGCCCATGGTGTTTACCTTTTTTCCCAGGTCCTCCGCATCCCACAAAGCCACACACAGACACAGGTGCACTGACACATGAAGAGGCAGACACACAGACAGACATGTAGAAACACAGACGTGCAGACATACAGACACAAATACACGGAGGCACTTGCACAACTACAGGCATGCATGCACAGGCACATGCAGACACGTATGCACACAGACAAGAGCACACAAACGCTCATGCACACATGCAATGCCACAGATAGTACAGGCATGTGCGCACACAGACATGCACACAGACACACAGCAGATGGAAACAGATTGACAGAGACTCAGACATACATGCACAGACAAACACGCATGTAAATGCACAGACACATGCGTATACAGACACAGTCATACACCAATAATGTAGACAGACACAAATAGACACACACAGAGACAAGCACACATGGATAGACAGAGGGAGACAGACTCTTAAGATGCGCATGCATGTAGACACGCTTGCACAACCCCAGGTGCATGCAGACCCAGACACATGCACACATACTGCAGCCGCATGGAAACACACACACAGACATGTACGCATGCTTACACAACCACAGGCACGTGCAGGCATACAGACACAAACACGCGCATATACATGCACGCACAGGCAAACAGACATGCAGAGACACAGGTGCATGTGTGTTCACAGCCATGAGCATGCACACAGACATGCTCTCTGTAACAGTCCCCTATTTAAATACAGATTTATTCTTAAACACACCCATTCCCTTTATATTTTTCCATGTATGTGTACAGATAGATACATATATTTAAAATACATTATGCCTGTATATGGCTCCCCCCTTTACTGACATATACACATCTCTATATAATCATAGCTGTATAATGGGGATTAACACAGAAGGCTGTATGTCTATAAATACTACCACCTACCTATATATATGCACACACACCTCATCAGTACCATATATCTGTGTATCTATATATAGTTGTTCACACAAATTTTATATACATGCAATATTTGTAGAGGTTATCCCTACTGGTATGGGGAATGTGTGTGTATAAGGAGCCCCATGTATAGACATATATGTACACACAGACATTTGACACATGCACTATGTAATACATACCCTTCTACATAAGTATCATTAGCTCTACAAAGAACATACCTGCACATTCCCTCTCACACATGTGCATACTTATGTTTACAGATACATTACTCTGTATAGATATACAGGGAATGTAAATATAGGAATATATAAAACAAAGCACATATAAATTATGTCATAATCATGTGTATACACACCTTTTTCTGTATCTGTATTAAGGGATGTATATGGAGATGTACATCTCCAACACCATATACCTATGCATAAATGTGCACACACACACATACCTATTAACTAGAGAGGTTTATATACAGGTGCATACCCATAATCTTCACATACAGATTTATCCACATGGATAGATATGTGGAATATGTGTCTGGCTATATCTTTCCCGTATATAGTACACAATGTGTGTATATCTATATATAAAATGCTTTATATATAAATGTGTATATTTGTATATACATGGGGAATGTATATATGGGATATACATATACAGAATAGAGTATACCTATGAACATGCACGCATGTATATACACAGCTGTGGTCACTCACACCCTTTTCATCTATCATTTTTAAACAGCCATACATGTGTGCATGTACATATATCTTCATATATGGCCATGTAATGTATACAATTGGGATGTATACAGAGGGATACACAAATACAAATAATACTGCGTACCTCTAAAATTTATGCGTGCACATTTTCTATAAATATATTTAAAATTTGTAGAGAGACAATCTTATGTATGTGTGTGTGTGTATATAGGCTTTATATACACATCTTTATATATACAAGTGCCCCCATTTATGAGATACTTAAACATGTACACACATTTTACATATAATACAAGGTAGTGTTGTGAGAGGAGTGGTTAAGCTGAGCATCATGGAAAAGGCAGTTTTCACTGATGGATACAGGCGTGAGGTCACAGAAGGGGACAGCAAGGCTCACCCTGTTACTGCCTGGAGGGAGCACACCGAGGAACAGTGATACACAATCAAGCTAAAAATGATTGACACAGACCAAGAGCACAAAGGGTAAGGGAGACCCTCCCGTTGAGTCACAAGGTTCAGACTAGACTCCCTTGCCCTCTAAACTCCCAGAGGAGCCCAGGTGAGTTGGATCCAATCTTAGTCTCGGACAACAGTTTACATCTGAAGGGATGCAGGTGTCAGCAGAGTGCAGTTTTAAGGCACATCTGAATAAGTCAACAGCATTTGCTGCAGTTGCTGTAACAATCCATAAGCACATATATACATAGAGATGATATATAAGGTACCTGTTAAAACCTCCCCTCCAGTCAGTGAAATGTTCTCCTCTTGTGTCTTGACTCTCCTCAGGGGGAAAGGGCCAAGTCTCCAGAAGTGGGGGACTTCCTCAGGTTCTGTCTTTCAGGGATGGTCCTCATGGTCCCATGTGGGGATGTGCTCCAGGAGAGCAGTAAAGGCCACCACGGTTCACAGGGTTGCAAGATGATGGGCTTTAGTCACCAGCGCATTCCCATCCCAGCCACAACCCCAGTTAGTGCTTACTAGACATCTTCAAACCTCCCGTACCAACAGTACCTTTCCACTCAGGCTCCACTCGGAAGGAGTATTCCAGGGCGGCCAGCGGTGACTGGTTATCCCAGTTCTCACTTCCTGCCTTAGCCAGGGAGCAGGAGGTGCAGCTATGGTCAAGGGCTGAGTCACCGCCGACTCCTCACGTAGAGGCTTGATAGGAATTCCTGAGAGCTTGACATGGCGCAAGGGATGGGGGGTGCATCACCACAGGTACACAAATCACATGGGTTTTCTAATACATAAGCTACACACATGTATACAGAGGCTCTCACATACCCACCCACCCATATACAGCTTTACATATATTTTATACATATATAAAATAGCCATATAGCTACATAGATCTTTTATCTAAGTTCATATCTGGCTCCATACACACACACATTCATGGCTTTATACACACACATATAAGGGGCTGTATAGGGATATACTTACATACAAAATACCATATACCTACACTCATACAGTTTACATATAAACTAGACACGTAATACAGATTATACATAATAACACTGCTCCATAAGAGATTAAAAAGGTACAGGAACAGTCTCTCTCACAGCCCTTTTAAAATATAAACTTACTAATTTTAAAATAAGATATATATACACACACTCCCACACCCCATCATTTTTCCTTTCTGTGGGGGAATATTTACACAGGGAATTAATATATAAAAAATACATTATACCTATATTTATAAAATACATTATACCTATATATATAAAATACATTATACCTATACACGATACACACATGTATGTATCTGTATTGTATGAAATACATAGAATCATGGAATGGTGTGGGCTGGAAAGGACCTTAAGATCATCCAGTTCCAACCCCCCTGCCATAGGCAGGGACACCTCACACTAAACCATGCCACCCAAGGCTCTGTCCAACCTGGCCTTGAACACTGCCACAGATGGAGCATTCACAACTTCCTTGGGCAACCCATTCCAGTGCCTCAGCACCCTTACAGTAAAGAATATTGTACATATTAAAAATACATGTATATACAGTCACTTAAACACTTTTTATATGTATTAAATATCTGTAGATAAACAGTTCCTCTCATGCATGTATTTATATCTTCACATACAAATGTGTTTTTATAACCCCATGGATCTATATGGAGACAGACATAATACCTCTACATGTATACACACACTTTATACATACTATAGAAGTATGCAGTGACACACAGACCTTTTAATATTTATTGTATTTAACAACGTATCTATGCATATGCGGTTATACATACATACACAGTCCCCCCTTATCTTTAGACTTATGTATACAGACATTTATGTATATATATCAATGTATATAAATCATATCTAAATGCATATTCATATTTATAATACTTATAAAATATGTATATACACAGTTGTGCACAAACACCTTTATAGATCTTTACATATATAGAAACATATGTAGACATATATACCTCAATGTATAACCACATATATCTACAAATATATGTGGACATCTATATGGAGATATATATGACATAACTATATATATACACACATACATTCAGATTTTATAATACATAATACATATATACATACACACACAGACACTTGTCACGTCTCATTTTTATACATACATGAAAAAACAGATGTCTCTAATAAGCATATATATATATATATCTCCACCTGTATATCAATGTGATATATCTACCAGGATATAGATATATGATACATTATACACATATATGTGTTAACTACCATACACTTATACACACTTTCATTTATTCTTATGTTACGTATACATCTCTAGATATGCATATATCTGTGTGTGCATGAATACATGGGGTTATAAATATATAATACATTCTACATATACATACATTTTTACATGAGACCAGCCCTCCTCCTCCCCCACAACCCCACCCTTTACATATATCTTTATATATTTTAGTGTATTTAATATTTATATTTAGATAAATATCTATGTATATACAGACATAGCCTCTCACACACACCTTTATATGTATATAGAGTCACTCACATACCTGTTTTGTGTGTATAAATCTTCTCAGATTTATGGGGATGCATGTGTTTGGAGATACATTGTACAAGTATATGTACAAAAGTATGTATTTTTACTTACATCTTTTTATATATAGATACTTGTATCTGGGTTTCTGTGTATATACGTAGGATAGGAAAATATAATACATTATAGATTTATATGCATACACATATACCTACATTTTATTCTATTTAATATGTATGTCTATACACAGACACATCTTTATATAGATATATGTATCTTTTTATATATGATTATATTTCAGTGTGCGTACACATACTACATATAGGGCTGTATGTATGGGCTGTATGCATATAATACATTATATGCATACATGTACACACATATACGTATTTGACATATGTGTGTGTGTGTATATGCAGACAGACATACTATTTATATATCCCTGTGTATATGTGCAGATACACATCAATAATACATTATACCTACACACACTTCTCTCTCTCTCTAGTAAGTGTTCTATAGGTAGGGAGGTGCTCCCCACTTTGCTGCCTGTACAGCCCTGCCGAGAGCCCCTGTGCCAGCAGGACCACAGGGGCTGAACTGGAGCTCGGGTCAGGGCCCATGCCCGCTGCTGAGGCTCTTCCCACTCAGGCCAACCAGCACAGCACCGGGCTAAGGCACCGCTCCACTTCTCTGCCTTTGTTTTGTCCCTGCCATTCATTCTCGGGTCCATCTGTACCTCTCTGCAGCCTGGACAGCCTACCTCGGGGGAACTAACCTCTCCCAGAGCTCCAAGCTACCATGAACGCCTTCAGCAGGAGCAAACTTTGGGGCCTTCAGCCACTAGAGAATTACTATTCAGGTACAATCTTCCATGGAGCAAACCAACAGATGTCATGGTGGGTTTCATTTTGAGGATGGATCCTTGATGGATCAATCTGCATCACTGTTCAGCCTTACCTGGTTTACAGCACACAGGGCAGCGTAAAAACACAGGTCACATTTACAAGAATCAAGCAAAACTTACCACTGCTTGGTTCATTGTAGTAGCGACTGATGTAATTATTCATGTCATCCTCTGAAAGAACAAAAAGGCAGCTGTTAGAAGACCATTTAGTTGATTAAACAGTTGAAATTCCACCCTGCCCAGAGCATTACCTTTTGTGTATTTTTAGGCCAGAAGACCAGGTGGGATTTGGCAACACACAACACTAATACACTACTGTTGGTTTAAAATATACTATCCAGGTTTTCACAAGTCAAGGGTGTAGTTCTGCACTTGCAGTACGTATGTTGAGCTACATCTGAACTTCAGTAATGGTACGATAAAAACAAAGACATGAGCACAGAAGGGAAAGCAGCAGCTCTTCTGCTCATGCAGAGTTCCGACAATGCAGAAGACAACCTGTTATTTTACAGAAAAGCAGAATATTTCACAATTGCTGAAGAAGAAAACAAACTCCTCACGTTGCAGTTCTGAGCAGGACACAGATACTGCTGCTAAGAAAACAGCACTGGCAACTCAGGAAGAATTTCAAGCTCAAGAGCAATCTGACCTCCCCAATTTGCAGCGTATCGTGTGCTCTAAAAGTATTCTCTCCTTTTAAGTGCTCTTTTTGATACCGTGTTTCAGAAAACCATGCTTATCCCTTTGAGCCAGATTTCCTTCGTCCCCCTGGGCCTCTGTGGCTGCAGTCCTGCCTCTTCACAGCACATTGTGGTTTGCAGGTGAAGGAAACAGATGTTTTCTGGGCAACACTTTCCCCACACAACAAGACCCAAACCACCAAGCACTCTGTACCTGAAATAGCTGCACTCATAAGAAGGCAATCTAACCTGACACTGAAAGGCAACATGGTTGTTTTCCTGGTTTCACTGGATCTTAAAAGCTTTTTCGGCCCTTGTTGATCTTTAAATGCCTGCAGTCAGAGGTGTGCTTTGTGCTAATGTCTGAATTTAAAAAAGAGGCCTCGGAGCAGCTCAAGGCAATGCCACTGAATTAGGAGTACATTGCAAGGCTTTTCAGCTATCTGCTACTAAAATACACTTCATTTCAAGCATGCATAATTTATACTCTCAATGCCACCAAACCTGCCAGCCTGTATGGATACAGGTTCTTGTTCAGGCATGGAACCTTCAGCAACCACCAGACAATACCTGTCTGTATTGTTAGGAGCACACTTCCAGTCTAATTCTAAGCAGAGCCACACGAAAACAGAACCACAGTTGGGCCAGGATAAAGGCAGCTTCTGCACACGGGGCCACCCCTCAAAGCACATGGCCACGCTCCGGGCAGGAATGGGGGCCTTGGTGTTCTCGCTTCCTTTGCCTCCCGTAGAGCCTGCCCCAAATGCCATGATGCTATGCACTGAACTCAGAATACAACTTGGAACAGTTATTCATCTGCCTGTTGTGTCTTACAGCAAGGCTCAAACCAAGTCTTTTCAGGACTGCACACATGACTGCCCTGGCCACCCCTGCTGGCTCACAGAACACCAGGGCACTGTTTACAAACCAGTCAGGTACTTTCAAACCGATTTAGCAGCGACATGGAGACTGCAAAGCCCGGTGCCAACACCTTGCACAGGAAATCCTGTAAGGCACCCACCCATGTGAATCCCTTGGAGTGGAGAGGAAAATCACCCGTTGTCCTGGCTGTACCTGGGACCATCTGCAGACAGGACTTGGGAAAGCTGCCAATGCTAAGGGGTGTTTTATGTTATTATGGGATGGCCTTACTAATGTCCTTGTTTTACATTGCCTATCAATTTATCTCTAAATATACACACATGTGCATGTAAAATATAATTTACGTATATACTTTTTTTCACTTGGAATAGTTCCCTATGAATAAAAGACAATGGAAAGTAATGGAACAACAACAGCAGAATAAATATTTCAACAACAGATTAAGCTTCTGAAACATTACATTAAAGCAAACTGACAATTAACAAACTCATCTTAGTCACATGGGAGCCTCAGCTGCTTTGGGGAGAAAAGGCCATAAACAATTCCAGTTATCTCTCATTATATTCTACATTGCTGAAAGCAAGGAGTGCAAAAAAAATGCCACAAATACACTGAATGAACTGAAAGCAACTATTTGTGCCTATAAAACATACAAACAAATAAGCTCCAAATACAAATACACACTCCAGCATTGCACACTACCACACAACTGTTTTTGCCTATAAAACACACACAAATAAGCTCCAAATACAAATACACACTCCAGCACTGCACACTACCACACAACACTGCTTCAGTACTTTCTGGTGATCTACAGTGAGATGAAGTCCCTGCTGCTCAGTATGTGCAGTCAAAAGGGATCAGGAGCACAACTACTGGGGCAGACAGGAAGCAGGGGAGACCAGCTTTTACAGGAGGGTCAGACTAATGTTATTTAAGTTCTACATAGTGTTTTCTGCTGTCAGCGTATTTCAGTTTGGGCTCCAGAAGGGGAGTTGTCCCAAGAAACACTTCACTCTTCACAGTTGCCCTGGTTGGTTTGTATCTTCTTATTTTTCTTATTTCTGCCACACTGGAATTTTCAGGATCCAGAAGCCTCAGTTTTCCTCCTTTTTTGGAAATAAACCCATCTTTCCAAATACACAGCAATGTTACCTGAACTTCCTTTTCCAGAAAAGGAACTTTCCATTTAGGAGTTCTTAAGCCATAATGATGCCCAAATGGTATTTATTGAGGAACTGGCAGTAAGTAGAAAGAAAAAGTTTTTTGTTTGTATTTCCCCTGGAAATGGCAACCTTAGGAAAATGTGCATGGATGGTGACTGGGACCTCCTTGCTAGGTGCACCAAGGAAGAATCACAGAATTAATAATTTAGGTTGGAAAATACTTTCAAGATCATCGAGTCCAAATGTAAACCTAATGCTGCCATGTCCACCACCAGACTGTCCCCAAGCACTACATCTACATGTCACGAATTAAAAGCCTTTACCCCCCCAGGAGTGTGGTGATGAAGATCCAGTAGCTGTGAGTCGAGAAGGTAGAATGGGAAGAGTGATGCTCTTCCCAGCTCTTCCCTACACAAAAACGCATCCTAACCTAGTGGTGAGCAAAGATGGCTCTACAATCTTCCCTGGAAAGAGAGCGATGGGAAGCAGTCAGGCACAGGCTGTTCTCTGTGGTACAGGAGCATTATTTGCTCCAGTAGTGTGGGGGGGGGGTGCGAGTGACTGCCAAAACAACATGACATACTGAGACATCTGGAACTGCATCAGGACCAGTGGAAGGCACCAATTATGTAACTGTAAGAGGTGAGCAGTAGAGTAACGTAGGACCACGAAAGGACAGGAGAGCTGACTCCATCCAGCATGACCAGGGCTTTCCATCAGACAGAGGGAACGTCTGGTTGGGAAGGCTGCTCAGACTCCTACCTATCTCACCCAAAACCAAAAGAGCTTTTCCTGACACTGTAACTCTGTGAGGCTGTAAGTGCAGTGAAGGCAAACCAAGTCCCATCTCTCAGCCTGCTACCAAACCTCTGTCACTGTGCGGTTCTGGGTCAGGATCTGTCTGACAGCTACTGGATTCTTTCTGATGAAGGTTTTCCAATTATCTGCCCGCTCTCCCCCTGAAAGACTCAGAACACACGTTAAAATGGCTCAGGGAGTAATAAACTGTTTAGAGCACAGTCCCATATAATCTGAACTGACCCAAGAGAGAATTTTGTAATCTCTCTCCTGGCCCTATAAAAAGCTAATAAATTTGGTGAAGCACATAAATGACATTCCACCCAAGGCAGATCTCTCTTTTAGTTCTATAATCCCTCAACAGTGACCTTTAATTATTTCATCAATGATTTCAGTGAATGAGTCTGCAACACTCCTCCCCCCACATACAACAAATACCATTTGCACATCTTCTAGGTTAGAGGCCTTAAAAACGGGATTTCTTTTAAAATATTTCATTATTATTTTTACTTCATTTTTTTACTGCCATTGATTTTACTGCCTTCTGTCTCTCAAGGCTGAATTTTCTGAACTGGAGCGTTATTTTTTCTGCCTCCCACTGAGGATGTGATTCCTCAGGACAGAGCAATGTCTTACTCCCATTTTCCTCCAGAAAGCAATCCAAAGAAGCACGTCTTTCATCTCCATCACTGCTAGCGGACACTGGCATCTTCTCCTTAAAGTACCACTAACACTTAGAAACATTTGGAAAAGAAAAGTAGCATGAAACACACTTTGCAATAAACACTAAGATACACTCTCAGCAGGGAGGCTTTTCAAGGCACAAGTTACAAGATCAAGCTATTGTCCTCTAAACACTCCTAGAAATAAGAACAGCGATGGCAGCTACGCTGCTCTCACACCAGCCAGTGACACTGCCACAGCCTGACTTTGCCTAGTGTGACAGTGCAGTGCAGTAAGAAAAGATGACAGAATGTACTTGAAGCATCTATAAGTGTTTGTAAAGCGGCAATCCACAGGGGCAAACTGCCCACTGAATTTTCCCCTGCAATCCCTGGTATTCCAGATCTCTCTGACCTCACCCACCTGAACTTCATGAAACTGTCAGCCAGATCTAAGCTCCTTCTCAGCAGTCCAAGCATAGCTCACTGTGCTGTACCATCTGATTAACCATCCTGGTCTTATGCAAGACGGCCTGAGCAAAGTTTTTATCCAGTTGCTTTGCTGGCCCTAGAAGGCCTCTCTCCCTTTTCCTCTAGCCACATGGAAAGTTTGTGCCAACAGGAAACACAAACAGCCAGCTGGCACTTTCCAAGGGACTTGCCTTGCTTTCCACACGAAGGCAGAGTGACACATCAGTGCAAGCTGCAGTGCTCACACAACTGTTCAATCCACATGGGCATCCAGTCCCTGCAGAGGTTGGATGGATGCTTGAGCAAGGGGGTAAACCACCTCGAGAGGAACCAAAGTTACCTTGCATCAAACAAAGAGCAACAGATACAGCCTGGTTGTAAGTAAGAAATCAACCTAAGATGGAAGTCATTGTGCAGAAGGCAATCCTGCTATATGCAACAGGCTCCATGATCAGCAGATGCTGGTGGGACAGAAAAACAAAACTCTTAACTGACAACAAACAGGGTGGCTTTGGCCCTTGCTTCAGCAGATCATGCTGCAAGAGCACTGTGTGCTGAGTTGAGCGTGGCTGAGATGCAAGACATCTTTGTGCCAGCATGGCTGGTGGCTTTGGGGAGAGGATGGCCTGGGGGAACTCTCAGTGCTCCTTCCAACCCTGTTCTCTACGAATATGGATCAGCAGATCAACAGCTGAATTGGTTTGTTACAGTCAGCCTGAAGCAAACACAGAGGAATTTGGGTCTGTTCCTGTGAAATAGACACATTTGCTGAGCCTAGAAAATCAAAATTTGAGAAAGAATATGGCTACCAACAAAACAACAATTTGTTGGGTAAACATCAGGGAAAGAGAAGAACAATTTAAGTGAAAGGATTCGAAGACCAATTGTTACAAATCGGCATTAAATAAATGTAGACTGGGAATTAGGAAAAGATTTCTAAAAGTTTAGAAAAGGGAGAGGCTGGAGCAGTGTTGGGATGGAGGCTGGGGGCAGAAAACCTCCCTGCTGTCACACGGAGCACGATCTGCTTATGAAAGGGGTTATTGTGAAAGAAGCGGCATACTTGGGACAGCGGAACACGTCCCAGATCTGTGTTCCTTTACCTGTCAGCCACGTCTTCACACCTCTTTACATTAATGGTGGGAGACAACTTCTCCCTCACACACGTGACTGTACGCTCACCACTTCTGGAACTCAAAAGTTTCTACCCCACCCATTTGGTGAATATGAAATTCAAGAGCCCAGCTTCACTAACTGCACACACATTGATGGAAGTGTTGCTTAACATTTAATTCCTTTGATTTCTGCCTGAATGATCAGTGCAGAACCACAAAGCCTGCAAGAGGCACCCACCTAGAAAAAGCCAAATCCTCACTCTTCCACAGATCCATGGAGTTTAACCAGAAAGTGGAGTGCACTTAAGACATAACCATTTCCAGGAGTAGGCTTCAAAGTAGATACACTTCAACATTTGAAAATAACCATAAACTACTTTTATCTATTGTTGTGCAGTAACAGGGCTCGCCGAGCATTAACAGATGATCACCAAAGAAACTGGCTGAGATTTTAGAAGTGTTCAACCAGCTCAGACTGCCCTGCAGGCAACAACTGACAAAAACCCTCCAGCGCTGTGCTCTGTCTTCCCAGACAGCTTATGAATAATCATAAGAGAAGCCTCTGAAACTCCAAAACTTTTCATGATCCCCTCCTGATATCATCCTTCCATTCCAAAATGGTGGGTACCACTGGGGAGAGCAAGCTTTACTTTTCTCCAAGCACGATCATAAATTGCAGCAGTCCTCCAAAGCAACAGACTTACTGCTAACTCCATAAAAATGGAAATTTGACTCAGGATAGCTAAAATAAGCTTTCTGCAATCCGATGTAACGGAGCTAGAATCCGGCTCTTGCTCAAAGGAGTAGAAGGGTGGTTATATTAATCTTAAACTATGGCAGCACTGTAGAGTTTCAAAACCTGGAATGATATATGCAGGAAAATGAGGGATTTCCACTAGAGACTCTAATTCATATATTATGGGAGAGATTAAAGAATAATAAATTTTGGGAGGAAGTATTAATGGCAATATGGGGCACTGTGAACCTGGCATTCCCTGAAGCCTGAGACTTTGTATACCAAACACTAAAAATGATTTGTACAGGAGCAAAAAACATTAGCTGTTACTCTGACCATGACCAGTTACAGGCTGCATGAGGCAGGAAGACAGCAAGAGAAAAAAAACCTCCTTTATAATTTAGAGATCAACAGATAGGGTAATATTTCCCATTATGTCAAATGGTAACTGTCTCTGGGAAGAAGAAAGGAGATGACAGCACTTAGGATACTTCCCTTTCTCTTAGGGAAAGGCTGACCACAATGGTCCTGAAAACCATTAGGGATGCAGCTGTGCATTCGCATATAACAGCTTTTACCCTAAGCTCTTTACAAACTGAGGCAGAGAAGCTAAGTGAAGTGCTCACAGCGCAGCAGATGTCACAGCTCTACCCTGGGTTTATAGCTCCTAGAGTCATGCCCTTCTCTTGAGTCCATCAGCTTTCTGCTGTTGATAATGGTACCCTTTGACTTGCACGCTGAAAGCCCGTGTTTCAGCCTTCATATTTGACTACTCCGGAGATCAATTTTTTGGCAAGACAAAGAAAACCTCCGTTCAAAACTTCCCCACTTCTTAGCCAAATTAATTAGAAAATACCATGTATCCATTACGTTTTCCAGAGTTACGACCACGATGTTAGGAGGTCTCTTGGTGAACTGATCTGGGCAGATAGAAGCGTGTGAGGCAGCAATCAGCTCATTATTCAGAGAATTAGCACAGGGCTGCCCAGGCCTCCAGCAGCTTACCACTGAGCGGCCTGGAGAAGGGGTCCTTCAAGAAAAGGCATGAAATACTAGCTGGGCAGTTATGGGACACTTTCAGAGCCTGGTGACCATCTGATTAGAGCTCTTGCCTTTCCCAGTCTTGTGCCAGCAATTAAGGCACTTCAGATACAAAGAGATCTGCAGAAAGAAAAGCTGGGTGAAAACATGTACTGAAAGCTACCAAATTAGCCAGCACACACAGCTCTCCTGGTGCAGGCCACAGCGTGTGCCTCTCGGCACAAATCCCCTGAGACATTGTGTGTACCATGTGATGTTGTGGTTACCTGACTAACTTTAGTGAATGCTGTAGTAAATGCTTGCACAAAATCCAGTGTAAATACTAGACTACAAGCTACAGCTGCCCCTGAGGAGCTTTAACTTATACACTATCCCATAAAACTCCCAGGTAGGGAAATGAGTAAAGTCTCAATGCTTTCTTATTCCATAGTCCCTTGGAGGTAAAGTATTCTGCACTGAATGTTTCCATTGTTCAATACAGAAGGGGGAAATAAGATTAGCTTGAGATGGAATATCCCATTTTCTGATGCAGTATGTACTCTAGCCAAGTCAAGCTTGCTGGTTTGGCAGAATTCAGGGCTCTCTGAAGCCAGTGATTTTTTGAAGGCTAACAAAGTTAAGTTTGGCACAAACACATGCTTTCCATGCCATACCTTACCCTCAGGTGTTATATGTGAGGCTAATGTTCTGCCACCGCGTAAGAGAACAGCACATCAGAGCCTGTTCTGCCTAACAGCTGAACTGTGGCTTTGAACTGTAGCTTTTCTTTTAACAGTATTACCAACTTGGTCCCTTATTTCTCCTCCAGCTAGTCAGTGTAATAGGCAACTGCAGATGTTTTTCAAGCTCACAAATGCCATGTGGCACACAGAAAGATTAACTGCAGTCACCATTCAGGAATCTTTAAGGAGGAAAAACACAGCTTAGAGAAAATGGATGCAAAGCAATTCCTAATGTGGTCTGACACAGAAGATAACCTGCAAAACATAACCCTTGACCCAAAAGTCAGGAGTTAAAACACTGGTAGCTTCCAGTTCCAGGCAGAGCAAGTGACATGGAAAGCCCTGAAGACAGCACAGTCAGTGTCACCACAGCATGTGAGAAGTGAGAAGCGGGAGGATAAAGAAATGACCTACAGGAAATGGTTCGATCACCTGTGCTCTGCAGAGACATGTCTCAGGAGTATTCTACACATACCAGATATAGCCCCTCCACACTGCAAACGGAGGCATCCTCACCTAAGACACGCTCTTCTTTTTTCTGACATACCACATTCAGGTTTTGCTCATGTTTTGTTGGTCAGATCAGCCACCAGTGTAGATGAAGAAAATGCTGTCAGCATGCCAAAGTGATAATGGTGAAAGGTGCTGCAGCAACAGCCAGCACATTGCTGGGGGAGCTGGAGAAGAATGACCCAGTTGAGGTGGACAGGAGAAAAAAAAGGCAGGGCTGGCTCATGGCACTCCTTCCCCAGGGGAAACTGCCTTCTCCTGAACGTAGGAACCAATCCTGAAGATTGTGCATCTACTTCATTGCATGTGCTGGCCAGAATTTTACAGGGAAATCCAACTAATGATCAGTTGTGTTAACCTGGATGTTGGAATGAGTATCTTAGATAGAAGAACTTTCAGATGAATCTAAACTTTCAGCAAACCTCCTTATAATGTGTACAACACTCCGCAGTTCCAAATGTAACCCTCAAGGAATACATGCATAAATTATAACGTATCCACTGGGGAGACCTCTGAAATACTACAGAAAAGGGGGAAACGCATTTTAGGAGGAAGTCTGCTCTACTGTCTGCTTTTAAATACAATTTCAAATCAGGAATAATTAATGGCTGAAGTGTGGTTAGCACTTAGATATTATAAAAAGGAAAAAACAAAATCAATTCTATACACTTCCGTTACTGTGTAGAGAATGGAAAGAATTAACATTTGAAAATATCTGGTCAGCTTTTTCTCTTAAACCTTTTGATTAAAGTATTTCTGTGCCTTGAATTCTAAGGAATTTGACCCAAATAAAGATACCATGTAAACCTCTAATTCAGATAGATTCACATACTGCTCATCTCCCAAGACAATCAAGCAAAGATGTCCAAGGAAGAACTACTAAGGTAGAAAGCATTGTCTCCCCTGCAACATTACATCAGATGTTACTAAGATCAAGACACACATTCTGCACTCCATCATTAGGGTTGGGGGATCACAGGAAAAAGAGCTATGCTTTTTCCAAAATCACTTCTGGTCTAGCACTTTTGTGATAAAACTGGATCCAAATAAATAACTGTTGCTACTCTCCGGAACCACACATCTGCTCAACATACAGCTACAGACGATGGACTGCTCTTCACCATCTACACAGCACATCACTCCTTTTCTGGCACCAGAGCTGCCCTGCCCAAGCACAGCTGGGCTGGGCTGGCCAGAACCGGCAAGTTTTAGCAACCTGGTGAGAGCACAGCCCCTAGGCAAAGAAAAGCTGCACAGCTTACAGGCTCACAGCTCACTCTAAGGCACAGAAATGCAAGTGGCCACAGACCAAAACTGGTTTTCAATATTCTTCTCATTTTCCCTGCTTCTACCTCTGAGTGATTATCCTTTTGCCAATTCCGATTTAGCTGCTGCTTCTTTAGTGTTTAAAGGATATAATCATGAAGACACTGGGAAGGTACATCAGAGTCATTTTCTTCCCAAGTCATTTTATTGGCTCTGTCCAGAATCTGTTCCCAAGTACAACAGCCCCTGCCACTTCAAAGCAGACATAGCCTCTTTGCAAAGATGGGAAAATACAGTCTCCAGGGAAAGTAATGAATCCACTGGTAGAGTGAAGGCATTTGAGTGCCATCAGTAGCTCTATGCAAGGGATCAGCTGTGTCAGTGGGTAGCAGCACACAGGCAGCACTCACCTCGTGGAGGTCGCAACTCAGTGATGTTCTCAGTGGCTTCATCATCTGAATCTTCAGTTGGTACCACCTTGTACCTTTTGCTGCTCTGCTTGTTCAGCACATGTGGGACCTGCAATGCAGCCTCTCTCTCTGCAGCCAGATCCAAATCCTGCTGAGCAAGGTGGGCCCTCAGCTGCCTGATTTCAAACTATAGGAAAAAACAACACCACATACTTATGTCATGTAAGCAGAGTCAGAAGTCTCTATTCTACAGTTGGGAGCTATTACTCATTTTGTCTCTAAACCACAGACTGGTGAAAGCAAATTAAATGTGCCTGAGCTGGGACGCGAGTCCAAGCTGCTGATGTTCTCTTAAAGCCCAAGTGAGCTGGACTGTTGTTCACATAATCCAAAAATAATGACTGCCTCATCCTGGTTTTCTATGTGGTACATGCCTGCATCCTGAAGATATGATTTGGGACAATTTAAAAACTGCCAGATCAAATTAAATCTTCATATAAGACCACTCTCAACAGGCGTCTAGGGATTTAGGTTCATGACAAACATCCCTAACCTGCTAGACTTTGTAATGAGGAGGGAGGTTCTCTAAACAGTACTCAGAATGGTCCTCCACCACTACCTGGGCAAGGGGGAGGGACACCACAGTCCTCCTCCAGCTTGAAATCTTCTGTACTCAGTGTGCAGAAACCCTGGGGAAGGTTACCACCTTTCCGGCTGCTCTCCTCAGACATATGAGCCACGGCAGCTAATGACTTTCTGCAATCAGGAGGTGATCTGCCTCATGACTGGTGTTATAAAGCAGAAATCTGACAAAAAGACACAAGCTACCAGGTACAACCCGGTTGATGGACACAGTGCGTGTCCCTAGTGTTTGACAGCCACGGGTGTTCCACAACACAAGAAGGAAAATAATTTTTCTAGAGAAACTGCAGAGACCCTTTATACCCGTATAAAAGCACTACAAGATCCCTTCCCCTCACAGCTGTGGGGCTGTGTGGCAGAGACTCTCTTTTTAAAACCCTTTTTAGGATCAGTAGTACAGCAGTGACCAACTCATGTCTAATTATAGAGAGCCTGAGAGGGGAAAGCAAATGAGGCAAGTAATAGGCTTAGGTGTTTAAAATTTAGCATTGCTGGGCCTCCCACAGTCCAAGGCCTGAAAAGCCATCAGAAAGCATGATGCTACAGCCAGCCACACTGCACCCATCACTCTGCATTTACAACAGAGATAAGAATTAGCACCTCGATGCTTGAGAACTGGTGTGTAACAGCATGTAGGCTAAATGAATCTGGTTCTGGCTCTTGCCTCTCAGATTCTGACTCAAAGCTACTCTACTGTCAGATTTTGGAATCCATCAGCAGGCCTAGTTTGTTCCACTGCGGTCCACATCAGACATGGTGTGAAGCTCAGGCATGCTGCAGAGCACCGGCAGTTCCTCCAAGCTGTGCAAGCAACTGGAAGGGAAACAAGACAGTTTCTGCAGATTTGAGAAAGAAAAAAAGAGGAAAGAAAAAGGGATTCCAGTTTGTCACATCTGGAGACTGTCTGCTTTCCAGAGCTTAAGGGAAGGAACCAATAACTGTAAGACCCACTTCAAGACTCAAATCTAGGGAGCAAAAGGACAGTTTAAGCTTTCCAGATCACATTCAAACCACCTAATACAGGGATCTAACAAAGCATACAGCATTTTCTCCGTCTTGAAATCAAGAGACATTGGTTTGGCAGCTACAGACAGCTGGCTGCATGAAACATTCATTGCTCTTAACCAAGGCTCTTCTGACAGTGGCAGTCAGAGGAATCAGTATCAGCAAACAACAAAATACAGCCCTGCTCTTTCAATGACACCTCCATGGCAGATCCCAGGTGGTGGGTTTTGTGTCAACCTATCAGCTAGGAAGCAGCAGCAAACTGCTGCTAACTTTTCCCAGCCAGCCCTAAGCTTCCTGAGGCTTAAGATGCCAATATGAACATGTCAATTAGCCATGACAGGACTGCATGTCATGGTTCAGCTTTAAAGGTTCAGCTTTACAACACAGAGAACTTCAAGTTTTACCCTTGGCTTCCAGGAAAAAAAAATAAAATCCCAAAATTTTCCAAATATCTTGCATTTCACCGTCACAGGGAGAAAGTTCCCCTGTTAGAAACTCCCTTGGTTTAAGGGAAAAAATGTTCTCAAACATGATAAGCACGAGATAAAACTGGAGGCTTTTTGGTTGTTCTTTTAATGATTGTGTAACCATACCCACCTGTCTAGCTCAAACTGAAAAGCAGTAAGCATTAGGCCTCACTACTGGCTTTCTACATTTCACCCTTCAAAAATGTTTCTGCATGTCAGAAAAAGAAATATTGCCACTAAAATGCCCAATTCTGGCTTAGAGGCAGGATACCATGTATTTTTTCAAGGAAGAGTAAAAAAAATTGGCAGGTATTTTATAACACAAACAGATAAAACTACCTAAAAGTCAGCTCAAGAATTGGATTTCTGCCACTCAATTTAACCAGCTTAAACATTTACAATGATTGGCTGAACCTTGTAACAATCCAAAGCTTGAAGGGAATCGGTGCATTTTACAGATGTGAAAAAGGCACCACACCAGGTGATCCTTCCTGCCCCAGTGAACCTACAGCAAAGATGGAGGGAAGAGTCCAGACTTCCTGATGCCCACTCACACGTTCCAATGAATAAAGCAAACGCTTCCAACTATCCACAGTCTTGTCTATCTTTTACAATTTCCATGCTCAGTCACCAGCCAGTTTGCAGTAGATGAGTTAATAGATTGTACTGTTTGATATGGCTCTGCCAACAACCCATGAACTACTCAGCCTGGCACGCTGGACCAAGCAGCAGCAGCTGCTGCTGGGATCACCATGCTGGACAGCCACACTTTATCCAAGCAGTTCTTGATTCCCTGTTTATAGAGGAATCACATCTTGGGTGAATCCCAGCCACACAGACAGCATGAGAAACTGGAATCCACAGAGAAAATGATTACCAGAGTTATTCAGGGGAACAGCTAGTACGAGCGTCAAAACACAGAAGGGGCTTTGCTGCCATCTCATGTTTGAAAGACAGAAGTACACGGTTGTGCCTGCAGCAGCAGAGGAAGCACCTGCTGGTGAAGATCGCAGTAATGTCACATTCTAGCAGAAACTGAAACCAAGACCTGATGTCTTGGCTCATGCCATGCTTCTCTCATTCGCTGCCTGAGGATTAGAAAAAGTTGCAAGTCCTGCATACATTTAAGTGGTATGCGAACTCTTTTATTGCCAGCTGCAAACACAAGCCACATGTTTGTCTTATTTTCAGCTCTTAACCCTGAGCTAGTTCAGCTGGTCCAAAATCTAGAGCTGAACATGAGACTGTCAAGAGCAGATCTGAGGACTGAATTCCTAGGCACAGTAAAGCACCTCTCTATACTGGACATCAACATTATGTGCAAGGTGAACAATAGCATGCAGAGATGTTCAGAAAGATATTAGCAGAAACTAACGTTGCCTACAAACCCACACAGCTGCAGCTGGTTAACACAGGCTCTCCCTTCCACTTTTCCATTACCTCACATGGTCAGCTTCCAGGTTCCATTCATGTTTGCCCTGAAGTATACGTGTCATTAAAACAGTGGAAAGTTAGATTTAAATGCTATCATGTGTGTAACTGTCATTTTTTTATTGACACGGAAGAGGGTACTCATTGAAATAATGGTGTTTGTCTCACTCCCGCATTCACTGCTGCTAATACAAAGTGATCCACACAACGTATTCCACTGAGATGCAGAACTGTAACTACCACAGACACCAACTGTAAGACAGAACCAAAACTGAATATGCTGCCTCCAAATGCAAACTGAAACTCTCTAAAGCCTCTAGCATGTTCAGAAAGAGACTGGGTGGAAAAATCACCATTTATCATAAAGATTGATTTAAGAAAATGCAAAGGACTTTCAATAAAATATCTAGGAAAAGTTAAATAAGAAACAGATCTTCGGCATGCATCTACTCAGGAGATCAGTTCAATATTACTTGTTTCCAATTATTACTTACAAATTCTCCCAAGATATTGTAGAAGCTGGAATACAGTTTAGGGCACTAAAAGCAACCCACTAAAAACAAAAGTTAACTCTACGAGAACTGGGTGTTCCTTACAGGTGTAATTCAATGAGAGACTGCCTGAGCAAATTATGCTGTAAGTGCTTGTATCTATTGAACATTATATTGAACACTGACCTCAGGCAGTACTAATGTGTAAAAGAGCTAATGAGATTGCTCTGACTGCATGTCATGCAGTCCAGGGCAGGTTAAATAAATCATTAAAAGGTATAAAATATAACAGTCTTTTTAACTAAAAATTCTGGGCCAAGTTAAACACATGAAATTTCTATTTGCAGTAGGAGCTGATATAGCTACCTGAATGTAGACCTGAGCCTCCATAACAGAGTACTGCAGGAAGCTCCTTCAGTCTGTAAAGGAAGGGGGCATATTATGCATATCCTGAGGGGAAAAAAACACATGAACTGATACGCATGCTTTGATTTGTTTAAATTAAGACTTACTCAAAGGTACCATCTCTGTGTTAAAAGCCTTGTAATTCCCATAGAGTACCAGTGGGCAAATAATGCTGCTGTGCATAAGATAACTTGTGGTCACAGATCCTAAAGCAAACCATCTCCCGACTCAAGATAATCACAAATTGAGTGCTGGTCCACTTGAGACCCCTACTGACATTACTTACCAGGACACATACAATGCCCGTTATCTTTAATCACATAGACTCTGGTAGCTTCTCGTGGGTTCCTTCATCAGGAAGTTCCAACATACTTTGCAATGGAAAAAATATATTTGAAAACTTTATAGAATCACAGCATAATCTAGGCTGAAATGGACCTGTGAGGGTCATCTAATCCACCACCTTGCTTAAAGCAAGTCCATTTAGTTCAGGTTGCTAAAAGCCTGTCCTGTCAAGTTATGAGTATCTCCAATGTTGTACATACCACAACCTCTCTGGCAGTGGGCTCCAGTGCCTGACCATTCTCCTACTGAAAATGTTTGTTCTTATATTTAATAGGAAATTTGGACATTGAAGCTTATGCACGGTCACTCTGCACCTCTGAGAAGAGCATGGCCATACCCTCCCATGAGGGAGCTGAATACATGTGGCTAGCATGAAAATACACTTATTACCAAGAAAAAGGGCGATACAGAGCGTCTCATGTAAGGAGTAACTGGATTGTCAGGCATGAAAAGAAAGTTGATTGATGGGAAATTTAAACTTACTTAGGACTTTAAAAAGTGCTACGGGTCCTCTTGTAGCACAAACTTAGCAATACTTTGCCAGGAAACAAAGCAGAAAGAACTATGGGGCACACTGTACAATTCCTCGCTCAAAGAATGCATCAGGTGATTGTTTATAAGCAGGTAAACTGACCAAGACCTACCCAGAGCTCCAGGTAACATCTCAGTTTACACACTACCCACCCATCTGGTACTGTACAACATTCATGTAAGACTCAAAAAGGGACTTAGCAGTGAATCATACAGTACTTGCCTGTAATGGTCTAGCAACAGAGTATGACTGACATAGTTTCAGAAAGATCAATGAACATTTTATCCAGAAGCTTACTCGTGTCTAATGCAGGAGCAATAACTTTGCTCAATTCTATTAGTGCTGTCTGTACACAATGCCCTGCCCTAAAATTCATCTGCCACTGGGATACAATCCAATGTTTATTTCCATTAGTTTAGACATTGTTGATAACAATAAAAATCAGGAGACAGTTGCAAACTAATGATTTACTGGCAGAGTGAAACACAGAATGACCTTGGCTGCCTTCCATTGCCCAAGAAAATGACTGGTAGTTGGAAATAAATTAAAATTATTGCAAAAGGATAACATAAGTTATTTCTCCAATAGGTAATTTTACCAGCTAAATAGCCCTGTCATTAAACTAGCAGCTGTTGTACAAATTATATTCCAAGATAAAAAAGAAATTATAGCTCCCATAGTTGTTGCAGCTTTGAGAATGATGAAAACCCCAATTCTATAGGAGCTGACAGAAAAGGAGCTCTTGTGATAAGGCTGAACATACAGTCTTGCCTGCTCTGTGCTTGGCTGAATGATCTTGTGAAAGTTAAGCAGAAAAGATCATGCAAGTATAATTTCTATTATATATGTATATTAATAATAGGATAATAATTTCTATTATCAGAAATCGGAATTCCTTTACAGGTGACTCCAGAGGAAAAAAGCAATCTTTCCCTCGTTGGAGTCTGCATTGTTAATGGAACTTTGGAATTTTGTGTTGCAGTTCAACTTAATCTGATAAAACAATAGCATCAGCAATACACTCTGTTAATAATTTTGATGGTAATTGTTGTGAGACCTCTTTACCTTTACCCATTGCTAGAAATCTCCATTACTGTCACTGTTAATGCTTCTCATGTTTTGGGAAGTCCTGTGCAGGTATCTCGGCCCTTGCAGTGTTTTCTGCCTTGACCGCCCTCATGCTCCACTCCCTTTTAACAACTTCTTTCTTGGCCAATGGAGAATAAATAAAAAGCAAACTATTCAGTTTCAGGGGGTACTACATAGAACAAAGTGGTGGTCCATGCAACTATAATTTATGAAATACATTCTGGTTTTCAAATGTATAGCTAGCCAAAAATCAACATCTGGAAAGAGTCTGCACGTTTGCAAAAGTACGTCTCCAATGTCATTCAGGAATGGAAATGTACTTTATAGTTGTGATACCACTGGCCAAAAAATATACAACTGACAAAAGAAACAGCATTCAAAAAGTAAGATGAAGGGAGATTGCTTCTTCCCTGCTTTTGGTATTTTTAAAGCAATAACTCTACTTTTGTGTTAAGTATCAGCTTCATACAGGCAGGCACGGGACTTCTCACAGAGCTGGTCCCCAGTTATTTTGTTTTAAATGCTGAACAAAACAGATTATTTTTTCCCCATTTCCTCTTCATAAATAAGGAATATTTTGTCTGAAACTTTCAAAATCATTTCATCTGCAGAAGATGCCAGACCTTGAGAATTTCAATCCCAATTGCCTGACAAGAAACAAAGCAGTCAGAAATGAACACAGGATCTCAGAAAAGGAAGCGGTGGGAAATCTTTCTAACAGGAATGTTTTCAGCCTTCTCTATAATTACTAAATAAATGCAAATCATCAGTGTGGTCACAAAAATACTGATTCATCCTGAGGCTGCATCTACATCCACTGCTGGGATGGAGGCAAATATGATGGCTTGCCCATTCTCCCTATTTGGGCTGGCACTGGGGTCTGAGGCAAGCGGTCAACCCCTGTAGCTCCCAGCTATCCTATCTGCCCATGTCAGAGGTGGCACCATACAAACAAGGCAAACTGGAATGCCTGCCTGCCAGTGATCCAGACTTGAGAACAGCCAGACTATTGTAGGCAAAGCTCCACTCAAAACCACAGAGATGCTCACTTCAATTCTGTGAATGAGCAATCCTCTAAAAAGGTTAGGAAAGATCATCAAATGAAAAAGCAAAAACCTAACAGGATTTTAGGCATTAAATGCCATTAGGAGACATTTTTCCCACCAGATACTGTACCCAATGTTAACGTGAATATTATAATGCTTAAAATTCTTGACTGAATTAAGAAGCTAATAATTTACAAAGGGAAGTTGCAGTACCTGTATCAATGTCTTACATTGCTAACTGTAGCAAATTAGTGCATTTACCTCATATTACACAGCTGAGACATTTGTTTGGTGGGAAGTCAGGACAGTAGAATAAGAGGGATTAGCATGCTGTCATTTTTCTATAGTCCATTTTCCCCCACAGCTGATGACATTTGAAAGCTAAGAGAGAACCTGCTCTGTTTTCACAGATTCACTCATTTACCAGTACAGCACTTCTTTGTGCTTGATATACAATTATGCTGTAACTAACAGAGTTCTGATTAGGGCTACTATGCTCAGACATCTTGCAAGGCAGGCATGCAGATAAGGAGTACATGGGTCAGAATGAGGAGCAGCAAAAGTTGCTCCTGAACCCCCTCTGGGATGAGCCCACCTTTATTCGAAGACCATGAAGTAACACCAAAAATTGTTCAGAGATTGTGAGCGTTATCTGGCTGCATAATACACTTCCTAAACATGAATGCTTTCAAACTGATGACTGTCAAGAACTTCAGCCTAATAGCATGGTCTGACAGGCAAAATACTGCCACAGGACTCAAGACATCGCCGATCTGCCTAGTGCATTTGACCAAAGGATAACATCTCCCCCATCAAATGGGATATATACCAATTCCCTGTTCACAACCATGAGAGAACCATGAATCACTTAATGTAATTGTGTAAAGTTGTGTGAAGAGGACTGCAGTTTTGCCATTGAAGATACATAGTTGGAAGCAACTGATTTTTGGCAGAAGTCAAGCACAAGCTTTAGAAATTTGTTATGTTTAATATGAGACACTCAAAATCAGTGTGAAATGACACGCACACTGTCAAGAGGTATGCTTGATTCATTACACAGACAAGGGAACCTAACGCCACCAAGAGTTCATTGCAGAATTCTAGGTTGAGACCCAGAAGACCTGGAACTAAACTTAAAAAGCCATGTGGGGACTTAAATAGTGATGGTTTCACAAGTAATTTAGGTTCCTTAGTAAAATATGGGCACCTAAATCCCTGCTTCAGATTAGGCACCTTTTGAGCAGTTGGTCTTATTCTGGGAAAAGTTGCCTCTCCTGCTGTCTGCTCAGGCCTTTCAACCTTTTGACTGATTGAGCCATTCATACCTTGAGATCTCCTCATTTTGTATTTGGAAAGCACCTACCACAAGTGGGGAGTGGGAGTTGAAGTTAGAAATCTTCAAGATTTATTTGGACACCTCATAGTTACCCTTACAGCTGAAACAAGAAGTCAGTTGGAGGGTCATTCTGTTGTGGTTTGAAGGTCATCTGAACGCTCCCTTAGCCTGGGCCTCAACATACGTTCCTGGTTTCTACGTTAAAGCAGGTTATTCAAGAACTCATTTGCATGAGACAAACTGCAAAAACTCCTAGCTCGTTGCCCTAGCAGTGGTTTTACACTTTCTTCATGTATATATATTCTTTTGACATATTTTAAGCTTCACCTTCCCTTACCTCAAGACTTAATCACTGAATATTTGGGGGCCTGGGAAAAGTCTTAAATCTTGACTTGCTTCCAGGAACTGGAAGCTTCTACTGCAACATTCCAGGTCTGCCAAAATAGCCTCTGACTGACCTACAGGGAAGCTGCCTTCTGCATTGAAAGCAGGGAGATTCATTAGCTTTCAACTGCATATACCTTTCCTGGGAATAAGGCCTTAATATTCCTGCAGTTTCCAATAAAGGCAATGACTTTTTCATGTTCTTAGTATTACGACAAGTTATTTGTACTCATTCAGTAAGTTACATCCTGGAGAATTCCTTTTCTCTTCCTCACATTTGTTATACTCACCTTAAAAAAAACATACAAGCAGAGGGAGACAACTGCTTTCTGACAAATAGCATGCTGACAATATCCAGGCTGCAACTAATGCTTAACAGAGACCTGTCACCTTACAACAGATGTCCTAGTGATGCTTCTCAAACCTTAGCTTGCAGCAAAGTACACGTACTGTTTGATTTGCCATGACAAGCTATATGCAAATAAAGACATAACTGAACTTTACCCCTTGTTCTTGGCAGATCTGGGTTAGTCTTTCCAGCTGCTCATCTTGAATAACCTTTGCTTTCTCATATTGCTGAATCATCATCTCCATCTCCACTTTCACTGGAAGGACATAGGCTGGAAAACACAAATAAGCATTAAAGTAACACAGCTGTCTTTTTTTTTTTTTTCTTAATCAGAGAAAAACCCTTTACAGGCCAATGAATGTCACCCCTTTCACTTGGATCTAGAGTATTTCTTATAGAAATAGCACTAGAGTATTTCCTCTGGGGAAGGATTTCCAACACATGAAATGCAGGTCAGCAGCATTTAGGTCTTGTTGGGTGAGACCTCTATTTCCCCAGCTGAGCTGAAATGCATCCTCTGCATGCTCTTCCTAGCTTCTGCTGCACTCATACAGATCTTTTCCAGTGTTTACCCCACATTTCCTGAATTGCTAGCTAGAAGGATTTTCTGCTTAGAGCTACACCCATCACCTCTAAACCTGAACAGCATGGCTCCCTTAGGAAAAGAACTATTCCAGAGCCCTAAGCATTTAATTCCTAGACTTTGTGGTAAGAAATAAGTCCTTAATGGAAACAGCAGACTAAGAAGGGTATTTTAAAAACAAAAAGGCATTTATCTTCTATTGGTTTTCGAGCTACAGCCCAGTTTTTAACAACTCTTCTGAAAGCCCCTGGAAATTTTGCTCCTGTCATAACTATGGCAAACTCTGACGGACCAGCAAAGATGTTCAATGCATACTGCAACTCTTGATGTTTTCTGAAGCTGCACGAGATCCTCAATTTCTCTTGTACACTTCAGAGGGCTACGACCCTTCCATAACTCTGAATACAGGGTTTCCTGGGCATCTAAACTCAAAATAACGAATTGACTCTGATCTTTCTCCATGAGCAAAATGACCCTTCATTAATTCCTCTTCCACTTCTCTTCCCTGTAAAAACAAATGCCTCAAACTGCTCAACAGTCAGTGGTTCTGCTCTCCAGAACCCTCACTTCTGGGGCTTTCTTATCTCCCCTGGTGCTCCCCCCACCAAGGTCTGTACAAAACAACACCAATACATGCTTCAGTATTATGCTGCAGAGCACCACCATTGCAGAGAGCACCTTCAGCATGGAACCCCCATGGTAAGAATATGCTCCTGGAATTTGACATAAAAATAGTATTACAGATGAGAACATGGAAAAGAAAGCCCCAAGACAGAGCTAGCTGTAGGGAATGGAGAGGGTGCAGCAAGTATTCAGAAAGGCAGATTGGAAGCAATTATTTTGCAGAATCAGGAATGATATCTGGTGGCAGGAGAGAGGAAGCAGATCAGAGCATTTGCTTTACAGGACAGGGGATGTGAAGGTGCTCAACAGAAAGATAAACTAATCAATTATAAAGACTCCTAGGGAACAGCCATGAACTGGAGACCTACTTGCATCCATAGGAATCATAACCGTCTTCTGTTCCATCTTCTTAAAAATAAGAGGAAGGAGAATGATAGAAACAGTGGTGACAAACAATATTTACATGGTTTTAAAATGTCTTTTTTGTTTCCTCAGCCTGCCAGGTAATTCTTGGAGCCCCAAACTGAATCACCACTTACCATCGATGATCCTCTTCACTCTCCAGATTCGTAGTGTGATAATAAGGCTGATAGCATCCCATGGGCTGCTGGGGCCATTAGCCACTGTTGAGGCCACCATTGGTGCCAAGGACAAGATTATGACAGCACCATCAAACACCTAGAGAGAAATCAATTTTTTCAAAGCTCTCCTAGAGTTCATAGCCCTGCCATTCCTGCCTCGGGCTCAATTTGCCCAAAAGAAATGTAATTATGGTATATGTTTGAAAGGGATACGAGAAGTGGCCAAGCCACAGAAAGGCTGCATCCTTTTTAGGCAGCACAACAGAATTCCTTAGTGCATTTTATGATGTGAGGAGACACAAACTGTGGTAGGAGGACAGGGAGAGAAAAAGGTATTTGGAAATACTGGCCAAAATTTCCAAGCAGAAGTGATAGCCTAAATGCTATTGCAGCCAAAGAGTTTTATTATCATTGGTACTTATTACCTGTTACTTAGCATAATGTCATCCCAAAAAAAGGATACGGTCCGTGCCAATAGATCATACTGTCTAAATGAAGAGATCAAGAGGACAAGCAGAAAAAGATGGAGCAAAGAGACTTGATGGCTCTTGGCCACATCCTGACTATGCAACGTGTGTGGCAATGGCTATGCATCAAGACAGACAGACTCCTTGCTCTCACCTTTATTGGGCAGCTAGGTTTTCAAGGGTTTTGACAACTGGAACTATTCAGAATGATTTGTATGACATTGGTTGCATTGGGATTAGATCAGAAAAGGCAATTGTGCAACGTTTTAGAAATGCATGAGTAAAGACATTTCAGAGCAAACTGGCAATAGTGTTGTGTCTGTCCTACACTCGCCTAGCAGGGTAGAACAGAATACCACATTTTCATTCCTACTGAGACCCTTCCCTGCTGCCAAAGAGCAGTGATTAATGGTTTGCATAAGGAGGCAAGACATCATATTGGATAAGCACTATATATTCAGAATTGTGCATAACAATTCAGTGTACTGAAAAGAAACACTTCTTACTAGGACCATATGATGGGCAGTAAAGGACATTGCTCTGTTCCAAATCAGCAAAATTATTTATCAGAAACTGCTGCATTTAGCCTCCATAATAAGAGTCTCTCAATCAATAACTTCAGTTTCATGTAAATTTTCTAGCAAAAAAAGTTAAAAAGTTTACAACTTTATTACAAAAATGTGCAGGTTCCTAGACTCACTTCAGCTCTGAGAAAACCCACATTTTCTTTGGGTGCACCCTGTGCAGTATTAGTTTATCAGACTCAACAAAGAGCTTTTAGTTTTCCTGATCTCCACACTTTTGCTCAGATTTAGATTGAGTTATTTAAACACATGCATTTCTTTATCTGCCTCTGCAACAGCCTGCGCATTCTACCTCATTTCTTAATTTGAGGTATAAATTATGGTATTTGTCAGAATTCAATTTAACTAAAAAATGATTTCACAAGAAAATTGAGCGTTTTGCCAAACCAGTATTTCTTATCACAAAACTACACAGAATTTGTAATTTGGTTCTAATTTCAACCTGATGATGGGAATGGGGTTACACAAGTCACATAACAATAACAATGACATAACAAGTCATATAACCTGTACTGTTCATTATCTCAGGGTAGAGATATCAAGTTAAACTAGCATAGCTCTAACAAGAAAACAGAGTCCCAAAGAGAAGAAATGACAGAACCTTCCCTTCATAAAATATTCCAGAAAGTCACACTCTGAGTCTCTCACAGAAAAAGGTACTGCATCATACAGCTATATATACATACATAGAATGAGAAGAATAAGCTTATTTATCTGACTTAAAAGACGCTGTATTACATCAGGTCTATAAAAAACCCACCCAAAGCAGTGCTTAATATTCTTACTGTGACTGCCTGGAAAAGAGTACAAAGAGTAAGAGTGCTTACCTCTACTTTGTTTTCAATGTAATCCCATATGCCAAGGACCACAATCCTCAAAATAGTCTAGTAAAATAGATTGGGGGGGGGGGGGGGGGGGGGGGGGGGAGATGATGACTGTTATTGTAATTTTAGACAAATGTTTAGTCCTACATCTATCTATAGGATCATATTTTTGTCTTACATAAGCATTATGCTTTTCTTCTGAATAATAATGAGGATCTAGAAATAGCTGCACTTCTGTATTATGAAAGCAGGTACTGCTTCCCAACCACTGTCCTGCTCAATGAAACTTGCATTTAAAAGTTCCAATTCAGATCTGCAGCAATCCTTCCATCCTCCTAAAGTTTTGCTTTTAGACTGGTGAGATTCAGATTGCCAACCCTCCATAGCCCAACCTCTGACCCAAGCCTATGTAACATCCACTGCTGGGCCTCCTCAGTTGGAAGGTGAAAAGATTCTCTTTTCTTGCCACCTTTGATAAGCCTGTGCTTACTATTTTCTACAAAAAGAAAAGAGGCACTGCTCCCTCTCAATGCCTAAAGATACTGACATTTTGTCAATCTAAAGAGCACAGGTTCTAATTCTCCCTCTCTGGACTACAGGGCTGTTGTCTTATTGAAAAACAGTTAGGACAAGGGAGAGATAAATCTCTCTCTGATCCTCCACTATGAAGCACAACAGCCATAAAGTAGCACCAGTAGCTAAAAAAGAGAAATAACGGAGAATGAACCAATGGTGAATTCCCATTTAAAAATCCAATGGCACTTTTCCTCAGTTTTTACCTGGCTGTCAGAAGATCAAAATAAAAAAAAGGAGTCAGCCAATTAAAGATTGAAATTGAATTCACATGATGGGATGTTTTCTGCCAAGAGCAGTATCAAGGTCAGATTTTGACAGACACTACAGACATGAAGAGTCCAAATGCAGCTATGTGCAGATCAAAATGCTACTTTCTCCATTAGAGAACAGTGCTAATGACAGAGAGCTCTGCAGGTCTATGTGTGAGGGGGGATTGTGCCAAGAACTGTGCAGAAAAAACGACTGTGATGAATACATGTACCTCCTCTTCATTCCAAATACAAATATATTAAGTCAAACATACCAGCACTAACTAATCGTAGAACAACACTAGATTTTTCAGTACTGTTCCCATGCCTGGTTTTGCCAAACGCCATGAGCCCAATTGCCTCACTTGGCCCGGGATGGTTGCGCTGAGCTCTGTCTTGGCATTCTAAACCTTGATAACAGCACTTAATCCTGTTTGGCAGAGGGAGACATTCCTGTGGGAAATACGGTGCTTTCAGAGCCCAGCCTCATACTGTCAATGAGCAGGACAGTGACCCAGCCACTGCTGACTCAGAAATGGTGTCCCTGACGCACTGGCCAAGTCTGGCTGAGAAAGGCAGTCACAGGCCAGAAGAGAAAATGCAGCATGCTCTTTACGCTGCAAAAGATTACAGGACTCTGCATAGACACCAAGAAATGCTAAAGCTGCTGGTCTGCAGTCCTAAGGACATTTTACTTTCAAAGCATTTTACAAATGCAGCATAGGAATAAGGCTCACAGCAATTTTCTTATTAACCTATTTGTGGAGGAAGAGATGAGCAACAGCAGCTCCTTAAATCCCTCTGTCTCCAAATTTGCAAGCACAATGTGATGTAAGCACAAAGTGTAAGTACACCTCCTGCTGTACAACCAAGGCACTTCTGCAGCCTCAGCTCAGGCCCTGAGCAGAACGCTTTGGGACAAAAGCATCCCAGCTCCTCTGTAAGCACCTCCCTCACTCCCCACTGAGAAGCTGCACAAAATGAGTAAGTACAAGTTACTTATGAGCCCGTAAGTTCAGCCACATTGGTTAACCTGGGGTCCACCCCAGCAAGTTCCACAGCAGGCAGCCATCTGGAAATGAATGAGAAAAAACAGTGCCTACTTCAAAGCTTGGGATACTACCCTTCCCACAGCAGCCCCGCTGACAGCATAGAGAAATCTGGCTCATTTTCTACTATGCTTAAGCAGCATTTATGAAGTGCTAGGTCAAAAAGCAACTAAAGGATGGTTGAACACTTAACATCTTTACAGTAACTGACGGTGAAAATCTTTCTCCCTTTGGACAGGTGAGCACAAAGGTATTTCCAGTGAAATTCTAAGGCATATCTGCACAAAGAAAACAAACAGTGTCTCAATACTCTAAGTATGATTTAATGTGGGGCTGCTGAGGGAACATAAAAAGGGTTTTCCTTTCTGCCTTCTTAATTCCTCACTGTAGTGTTTCAAATCAGACTGTGCTACTTCATATTAAGGGGTCTGAGCAGTTCCAAGGGCTGGAAGCTAGCACAAATGTTTTCGTTTTCAGTCTGCTGGCGTGAATCAGCACAAGTCAGCAAGGGCTGGAAGTCTGTTCAGCAGACGTCTGATGCAGTAATGGTTGCTGGTGCTACCCCTAGGTCTCCTCACAGACAATGCCATGATGATTAGCATCTTTGCTCTCAGCTAGAGCAAACACACTGTAGGAAAGGAGAGTGTGAGGGTGGAATGAACCAGCTCCCCATCTGAGAGGTGCACTCTTCAGCACAAACTGGGGTACAACTGAGGCTTAAGCATTAAAAATGCTTGTTCTTTATGGAAGGTCTGAAACCTATGCACCAGCATTATCACTGTTAACAAGAATCCCCACAGCATCACTCAAGTGACAAAAGCCAGGTAAGGCAGCTTTTCCTTGGTGCCCTGAGGAACTGGACACCCCAAGGAAGTATGTCTGGAGACCCAGGTGCTACACAATTACTGCCCATTCTCCAGTCTTCACTAGCGGCAACTCCAAACTAGGTTTAGCTTTCCCTGCCCCCCGTTTGTACTGAGCATGAGATTACATCCACTACCATTGCCATAATTGCTACCCAGAGGGGTCTCAACCAAGCAAATTTGGACTTCACTGGTCAAACCTCCCTGACTGTTTAGCATGATAAAGAGTTTGAAATGAAAGAAAGCATTGGTGCTACTTGTCAATGACATTTTATCATTTTTCCTAAGCAATCAAAAATATCTTTCAAATGAATACATCTTGCATTTGATTGTGTACTCAATAGAGAAAGTAAAAAAGCAGACCCTGCACAAAAGCTGAGAAAACGCCACAACCAGATACAGAAATTAATAATAACCTACACAGTGTAGATGGACCAAACTACAGGCATTCTGCATTTCTGGAACACAGATTTGAAAGCCAACATCAAATATCAGTGTGAGTACCTTCCTGTTAAAGGCTACTGCCAGCTTGGGTTTTTGTTCTTGACAAAGAATGTTGTAGCATTTCTTCACTGGAAAGCTTTTCATTAGAAAGTCCTTTAACATACACATATGTTTTTTATATCAGAAATAAGTTTTTTGTTTTCTGAGAAAAGCTAAGCTATTGCATAAAAGCCTGCCCAGTGCACTAATAAAAGGTAAATGACTGAACACTTCTGTTAATTTAAGTTGGAATAAACCCAGGTAAAGGTAAAATTTTAAGCCATTTTTGAGACAGAAATGTAATTGTGAAGTTCACAGTGTCCCTCGGTGACACCCAACTGTTTGAACAACTTTAACTGTCTGCAGTGAAATTTATGAAGAACTGTGTGATGCTGCAGGTTTTCTCTCTAATTTTGTAGGGAAACTTGGCCAAGTCCTTTGCTTCTGGCTTCCTGGCTCATAGGGATTGTGGGAATTCACACAGCCAGCCAGCCATATGAATTCTCACAGTCTCTATGAGCCAGCCTACATTTGTCACCTGACTGCAGCCCACATTAGGTGGAACACTATCAACCATTAAACACTCTTTCATTTGCACAGTTAATACACAATTTATTCCTGGTGACTCACTGTGCCAAATCAACCCACAGTGTTAAGAAACCAAAAGGAGGCAGTGCAGGAGGTGAAGCTGACCCACCAGGGTTAGCTAACAGCGAAGGAGAGCAACTCTGCACTTTGAGATGGTGTAGTGATTGTACAAGAGATAGACAGGATGGAGTGGGGTGGAAAAGGTGTCTTTAAAAGAGCCCTTCCTTCCTTCCTTCCTCTGCCACAAAACTAATCAATCTATTACAGAAAGTCTCGACCTCTGGCTTGTATAAAAACTCTGAAGATTAAGCTTCTGCCTTTTGGCTGTATCTCTTAAGACCAAATATTTATTGAAATCTTTCCAAGAAGGAACACCTTGTACCCAATCTGTAATTTATAACCTCTCTGGTTTGAGTCATTCCACAAAGGCCTTCACTCATTCACTACTTAAAACAATCTTTTTCCATCATCTGGTGTGCCTGTTCTGAGATACTGCCTTGGCAGTTCTAGTGCACGCTATCCTCAGCCACTAGTAACATGAAGGAACATGTTAGCACCTTTAAACAGAGACACCCTTCTGGTTCCAGTGGATAGGCATCCTCCACACACAGCTTCTCCTTCAGTCAAGGTTCTGAAAGGAAACATGTAACTACTGACCTCACTTCACATATTAGCAGTACAAAACACTCCCCATGTACTGCACTCTGGAACTGCTTTGGCTCCATTAGCACACGTGGTCACACAGAAATAATTATGTGCAAAAGCACTAATAGGCATGAATGCAGTATATTCTTTTTCATTAACTGCCACCAATACCATTTTGATATCATGTAGTATCCAAATGCACCTTTGCATTAACTCTGCAGTTCTATTTGTTCTTCTGTTCTCCTTTAATATTTGTTCTTACAATATGGAGAACAATAATTGATTTTTAACTGACAATTCTGCATAGATTTGAAAGGACTTTTCAGAAATAGAAATGGCTTACGAGAGATGCACTGTACTACCATAAGGTGCATGCAGATTGGAGAAAACTGGTGTTAAGCAACCCAGGATCAGAAGTTCCCTCTAAGCATGATTACACTAGCACTAATTCTTATCTCTGAAATGCACTGTGTAGAAAGTGCTAGACTGTCACTATCAAGAAATGAAAGCACAGATGAAGCACTGATAAAGCACACCGTATAAAAGACACGGTCACACTGGTGTTTCAGGAAGGTGTCTGCTAGGTCTTAATTCCTAGACCTCTACGAAACCATTTTCCTTGGTAACTACTTTTTTTTTGAGAAGCAAGAAAAGTGGTTAGAAAAGAAATTTCACAGTATATTAAATACGCACACTGGCAAGGAAGAAAACTTAAATTTACCTTTACATTAGTATGTAAAATCCACACCTTTGTTCCTAGGTAATGCCCCTAATCAACCCCTGAAAACTCAAAATGTACACAGCAAGCAATGCATTTATGCACAATGAGAAATGTTGTGTGTACGTGGAATGAAGGAAAATGCCTGTAAAAGAAGCCACAGCTTATGGAAGTATTATAATAGAAGATCATCTTCTTTCTGCTCAACTGTCTGAAGCTCACAAAAATGTAACTTAATATAACTGTTTTTTCTAGTATTATGAATTTGTTATGAAAAATCTATATGGAAAATACAGTATTTTCTTTTGGCTCTGTCATTTAGGATCTTTTTCGTCTTAACAGAACAGAAATAGTAGGGTCTTCCTTAAGAGGCTGCATTCCATCCAAGGACTGCAAGGAGTGAATTGCCAGACTACTATGGACTCCTCCCTTTAACTTAAAAGGCAAGGAAAGTCCTGTTGTTTGGTTTGTTGTTGGGTTTTGCTTGTTTGGTTTTTCCCCTGAAAGTGAAAATCTAAATGCACTCATGAGCCATAGCTAATGAAACAATTCTTTATCAGCTCAGACCCCAGACTTACTCTACCCAATTTGAGAACTCGTTTCCTGGACACACTGCCTAACTTCTAAGCACATTGGAAGACCTGGTTAATCCCATGGGAACACAAGTGCTGAAAGCTAGCAGAATGCCTGAGTGCTTGGTTGACTGAAGCACACGCAGAATAATGCAAAAAACTAATATTCAAGAACTCAGATCTTGCACGCAAACAGTCTCATCAATCTTAGTGGGAAAGCAGAACTTCACAACAGCTGCAGAATCAAGTATTTCTGGCAATGTGATAAGACTATTAAAACATAAGCAGACTCCAATCCACTTACCAAAACTGTGACATTCCCCATCTTCCTTTTCTCAGCCAACTATTACCAAGGCTGAATTTGCTCTCTTGACAGGGTGTAACCCCAGCCTTGCCTTGCTGTTGGTACCGGGGTTTCTCCCCCCGTGCCTTTCTCTTTTCTTCTGTCTTAACATCTGGGTAACATTTGGTGCACAGACAAATCATAGTGGTGTGGTGTATGTAAACAGTGACAAACATACATGATCATTACCACTAGTAAATCCTGTTCAAATACTAGGAAAAAAGCAAAAAGAGCTCATGTGCACTTCACTTGAATACGGATGCTTTAACATTGTAATGTCACAGTCAGTGACAGAGAACATAAAATTAACAGAGTGCAATAAATTCCTTTAAGGCTTGTAGCTATATCACAAGCATAGAGACAGCAGGAAGGTGCTCTGAGAGTAGCTATTTAATTTTGTTGGCAGCTGTTCTGCTGGCATTTGCCAGCTGCTGGCATGTTTGTCCCCTTCATTTTAACCAAGCAAAAAGCTAGTGCCTCTTTATCTCTAATATGATAACAGTCTAATTACTTGCGATACCTTTACAGCACCAGCTTTTAATCAGTCATGGTTTTCCAAACAGTCAGATTTTGTGCTGAAAGCTTTCTGGTTTTTAGTTAGTCTTTTACGACTTCATGTTATTTGTTCTCTAAGGCTGAGCTGAGGCCTTTCTGAAGAATTGTGTATTCGCATATACAGCTAGTAGGAATCAAACTACCGAAGAAACAATAAACATCCAACCTTAGGCCATGGTACTTGCTATAGAAACACCACTTTCTGAACACTAGAAACCCCGAATCCTTGGCTTTCAGGGAAAAGGCACTCACTGAAAGACTAATCAATGCTCAGCAGCTGCCTGTTATATCCAAGCAACGCAACTAATCCTGCTCATCTCTGGAAAATCATCCTGGAATGAATACTCACAGACTGCAAAATCTCACTATAACACAGGATCTTCCCCACAAATAATTCCAAACAAAGACCACTGACTCATGGCACTGGGAATCAGTGGGCAAATAATCCGCTGAAGGCACAAAAAGGGTAAATAATGTGATCTGCAATTTTTGCAGTATTTCATAATCTCTTGAAAAAGCAAAGTTTTTGATGTCATTGAAAAATAATGAAACCTTTTGGTTTTCCTCTGCTGAGATGCATTTCAACATAAACAGATGTGCTCTCGCTCATTAAATCAACCTGGCACAAGTCCACTCCAGCAAACCCCATAGGAAAGGCACACCTTCATTCTCTTCCATCTCTGTGGGTTTTGAAGTACATCCTGTTGCTCTGTGGAGCCATCTCTGTTGCTTTAGCCCAGTCTAGGACTCTGAGCTGTCTAATGAACCAGTTTCCAAAACCCTACCCTCCTTTGTGCACCTTACATGGCTGCCTTGTGGCCTCATTTTATTTCAGTATAAATTCAGACCATAATCAAACAGGTGAAAGAAGTGAGTAGTAAGAGGTTTATAAAAAGTGAGAACAGCAAGCGGACAAAGAAAAGGAGTTCCAAAAACCTAATATAGAGAGGAGAAGGAAAGCCAACACAGATCCAAAACTGAGTATGGTTAGTGGGGACAACCAGTCTGGGCTCTGTGATGTACTTCTATTCCTGTTTTCCCACAAAGCAGTTCTGAATCAGTTTATCCACTTCTGTGGGTACTCTATCTCAGTCGAACTGAAAGAACTGATTTCTTCCCTGCGACAGACGAGTACTGACTGGCCTTGAGGATCTGCCTGCATTGCCAGACCCAACCAACCCAAAACTGCCAGCATACAAACCGAACTATGGAAGGGATATAGAAGCTTACAAGGCACTGCACTAGGGTTTGAGAAGAGTAGTTGGTAGTGCAAATGAATGAAAACAGAACTTGAGACCACACCCCAGCAGGAGGAAATTGAGGACCACAGGAGAAGTCTTCTGTGAAACAAGCTCCAGGAAGCAATTTCTTCATAGTGAATGGAGTCCATCCACCAATCCTGAGTAGGATGAGTAGAACCCTCGAGAATTAGGATGTGCAATTCAAAAGGGAAAGACGAGCTGCAACATTTTTTGTTTAGAGGTATTTTTTATCAGTCATCTTATATGTATCCTACAAGCCACAACTACCGTCAAAGGATGGGCACACTAATCCTATTTCTGTTTAACTGCAGCGCTAGGCAGTTAGGATGCAATCACCCTGCCTGTTATCAAGGACTCCTTTCAGAAAGCACCCACTGACAGTCTGGCAACACCAGCTAGAAAATCCCTGTTACGAGCAGAAACACAAAGTGATACATGCAAATACATGTCTTTCATAAACAGACCAATGGAAATAAAGAGTGGTATAATATAATGAGCGTCAATTCAACACAAGTGATCTATCAACTCATTTGCAGGTATCACAGCTCCTTGGTTTTTCATTTTTTTTTTGTAACCTTCACCTAAATTTACCACAGGGCGATGAATGATCATCTGTTTGGATGACATTTTCTCCTACGGAACTAGAAAAAGTAATTTAAATACTTAAGTCCAAGCTATCTGCTAAATTCACAAACATAGGACATTTTTTTTGTGACAAGTAACACATTATGACCTCAAAAAAAACAGCCTTGAAAGTATTTTGGGATATTTCAGGACTAGTCTAAATGACTTCTTTCTGGAATAAAGTTGATAACCGATTATCTGAGTCTGGTCATTTGTTACATCATGGCTATAGCCTTTTCCAAAGCACAATACAGCCATACCATTTTTGAAAACAAATTCACCATTTGTTTCATTCTCTTTCTGTGTCATATGCAGCAAACCAGAACATCAAAACTACCCACACAAATTGTGAGAGGAGATAATCCCATTCTCACAACAGACCTTTTAGTATGAAAAAAAAAACCAACCTAAAACTAGTCCTACCCTGAGCCTGTATGGATTTGGAGATGAAGATTTCTTTTTGCAGGTTTCCAATTATAATTTGGAAGACAGGATCTTCCATGTTTCTTACCAATTCCAGGCAGCAATTCTGAGCAACAGCACTAATCTAAACAAGATTTTTACTGTTTTGGGGTTTCTTTAATAGCTTTTTAAGCACACTGTGCTACATTTATTCACAGTCAAATTACTGTTAAACTCTTGTTAATTCCAGTGACAGTATAAGAATACTTTGCAGTTCTGTATGTGGTAAAAGACTTAGATTATACATACCTCTGAAAAGAAAACAGACAGGATGACTAGGCTGATCCAGTGAATTACTCCCGCAAACTGTGAAGCACTTGAAACTGCAATTAACACAATACAATGAAGTGTCATTACAGCAGCAGAATGCAACTTATGTTTACTATAACCAGTAATGCTATGACTTACATATGGATGTATAACTAAATCCTGTATACCTGAGCCAGAATTCTGTAAGGAAACAGAATGCTATACTCTCCCCACATTATTCCTCATATTCATTCTTTGACAATTTAGCCCAGAATATCAGTAATTGTCTGGAACTGATGATTAAAAACTACTGCTTAAACTGGGGTTAAAAACATACATTCCCATTATCTAAATAAATAACCTAGGTAGGTAGACTTTTGTACAGGTCTCCTGTTGTGGCATGAACAGCCAGGACTAGCTCAGGACCCCATTCCTCTTGGAGTGAAGTCTGATTCTAAGAAAATCATAGTGAGAGAAGCAACAGAAAGAGTCAATATAACTGTTAACTGCTAATAAAATCAAATCTTAATATACTCATTTTAAGGATTTTGTGAAATGTCAGCAATTCTAATTTGTACAACAAATAAAATGTGACTATTTTTGTACAGTGTTTTTCAGGCAGGGTGGCTGTCACATGGACAGGTTTGTCTTCAAGCAAGTTTTCATGAGAACACTCAAGAAAGTCACAGTAAATGAAATAATAATTCCAGTTAAAGTAGTCGGTTGAGCCACACAATTTCTTTGTAAGCACTCTTCTTCAGAATGACAGTGACAAAATCACTTATGTTCACTTAATTTCAAACTCCTCCATGAAAAGAGGTCTGTAAGGGGTAAGTTAAAGTGGTAATTTATGAAACTCTGGATTCTACACACCAACTTCCCATATCGGTACTCTCCATGCACACCAACTGTTGAAGTAGTTGGTCCACTTCCATAGTGAAACGACTGAACAAAGACCTTTCAGGAACCGACTGGGAAGAACACTCATGAAAACATATCTGAATTCATTAAATTTTACAGAGTACTAAAGCCTTGACAGACACTCACTGGCGTTAAATCAGGCTTTTATTTGGTTCAATTTGTTTAGCTTATAGGTAAATTGAAATAAACTCAGACAAATGAGTCTGCTGCAAGACTGCCTAAGAAGCTCTATGATACAGGTTATCTGCATGAGCTCAAATGAATGTCTTGAGAACAGGAGGATTCCTTAATAAGTAAGTTTAACTGAAATTCTGTAACCAAAGTTCTCTTCCTTGCTGACAGAGCAAAGCTGAGAGGGTCCAGTATCAGAACTGCTGGCAATTCCTCCTCTGGAGGTCACATGCTCTCAAGATTGAAATAAGAGAATGAAGAGAAGACATCCTCTCTTTACTTCAGGGTGTTTGTGAGCCTACCACCCCTGCAACAGGCAGATTAAAATAGCCTGTTCAGTCCTGCAGTTTCAAAGCAAAGTTTAAGGCAATCAGTGACTCTGTGAATAGAGACACAAGACTGGCAGAATTAACTAAGTCCCAAGAACATATAGGGCTTGCACTAAATAAAGCACTTATTTTAAAACTAAAACTGCTTAAAATGGGAAGGGGGGGAAGGGATAAGGTAAGAAAGCAGGATACAAAGAAAACTCATCTGCCACAGCTGAAGCTCACCTGGGGCTTCACAAGAGAGGGTTTGCTGTGGTACAGCAGAGGAGCTACCTAAAGATGAAGCAAATGGGCAAAATATATTCCCAAGACGCTGTCTTTATAGGGTTGCATAAAGAACAAGAAATGGAAACCATTCACAAAGGATTTTTCAACCAGCTCTCGACTGACATACAAGGCTCCAGCTGCCCCTTAGTGGACAAAAAAAGATACAACAACCACGAATTTGGACAGAAACTCATCTTCTGACGCTTGAAGTTACTGCAGCAGAGTCGTGGACGTGCTGCCAGACAGCATGCAGTTACATTGCCAGTAAAACAGTCAATCTGAAAATGCCTTCCAAGCAAGAAGCTTTTGTACAAGAGCTGAATCACCAGCCCATACACTGACCCTGGATATCTGCCTCTTCCAAGACACTCCCTTCCAAATATGCAGTCAAAAGTTACAAAAAACAAGTCTTCTCCAACAGGTGCTCATCCCTGCTCTGTGGTGGTTAGGATACATCACTGGGATTCGATTTGAGACAAAGCACATAAGCTGTTCGGCTTCTACTTTCATCTGGGACAGAATTTCATACTTGTTGAACTTGTAACTTCTCCCCCTTTACCCACCCACCCCCACATACCCCAGGAAAAAAAAATATATATATAAAAAATTGTAACTAAAAACCAAAAAGTTGTGCTTAATTTCACATTTTAATTGTCAGGTGCTATGGGGAAGAAGTGGTTGCAAATCCAGATGCTTTTTAGTCTTGAAGAAGATGATTCAGCATAAAATGCAGAGTACAGCCAACCTCAATCTTCCTCCTCACCCTTTCCCTTGCCTTCCCATCTCTTCAAAGTGGATATCCAGGAGGGAAGGGTTGAAGAGCACAGCCTGACAAACCCTGAGTGGCCATTACAGAAGCTTGCACCATCAGCACTTGAATATTGTTCTTGAGGATGACTTGCTGAGAGATACAAACTCTACTGCTTCTGCAAGGATCAGATAGCAGATGCTCCCTACACGGTTCGGGCAAGCCCTGAACCCACTGCCACTGAGGCACTGCTGCGCTACAAGGTGCATCTTCTTTGCACAGCTTGGCCTGTAGTCAGACAGGGCTTCAATCCAGCAACCAAATGGACAGGAGCAGAGCCTTTCAGCTTCACAGTTTTCAGGAAGACCTGAAGGTGATGGCAGGATGATTTTCTGAGTTGCTTTCCCTGAAACTACTGAAGATGAGGAAGGGGCAGCATGGTCTGTATTTCTGACAGCGGGGACTGGAACATGCCAGAACCTTTTTTTTCCCCTGAGATGAGGTGCAAGTGACATAATACACATCTGTTTCTGCATTTACAGAACACCACAAGGTATTGAAACCTTATTTTGTTAATGCATATGAAGAGCTTTGAAGACAGGACTAAAAAAGGTGATTATAAGACAGAAACCTATAAAAAACAGACCCATTACATGTCCCCTGCTTTCTGGGGTTTCTAATTCTGGCATGAATATGCTTTGTGCTAAAATACCCTAAAAGGTCTCTGTCCTTTTCATGTGTGATCCACACATTTGCAAATTCAGCCTCCATCACTAACACTGACAGTTTTGTGTATGGGAGAAGTGCACAGCACAATCAAAACCTGCACTAAAAGTATGAGAGGAAAATGATGCTCTCAAAATGTCAAAGCCAAGAAAAACACTATTAAAAGTAAAAATAAAGGAGTTTTCCTAAGTAATTACAGTCTATAATGTGGATTAGCAGTTGTTACTGTGAACAAAATTGGCAGTGATGTGCTGTAACACATCCTAATGCATTTGGTTGATTTCATATAGAATAATGAATAATTTAAAACTGTATGGCCTAAATGGCTTTTTAAAATCTTAATGTAAGTTGCAGCCATTCCTCATATGGCACAACTGCAGTACTTGTACCAACCCCACCAAAATAGGTTTTATCTGATTTAAAACAAAATAGAAGTTATTCAACTTAATGACTGTAAGAAGCCTGATGGGTCAATTCATTACAATGCAAAGGAGCAACACAAGAGTGGAATGGGTCCTTTCTCAGGTGCTGAGAAAATCAGTGTAGGCAGCCTCTGAACAGTGAAATTACTTGGTTCTACCAAACACCTATAGGTCACATACAAGGTGCAAGATGCAGAGCTTTTAAGAGTATCATGCACTAGGCACATAGAGGAAGAATGATCCCTACAATAAAGTTGCCTTTAGAAGATTTTTCAGAAAATAAATGGTAAGAAAGATGGTGCTTCCAAAGGGAAGTATCCAAAACTGTGTTAGAAATCAAAGAGAAATCAACAGAAACATTTAAACTCTTTGGCTCCACAGTAGTGACAAGTCTTTACATAAAGATGTAGCACCTCAGTGAATACTGTTTAAATTCTTCACTTAAGGACTTAGAACCATAACTGGAATCCCTGACATTTTTTGAAAGCAACAGACTTGTCCAAATCCTGGGCTTCCCCCTCCAAAGTGCAAGTTGCTACAGACTACAAATGTAACTAAGTGCCCATGCTCAGACCAGTGTGTGCAGTATGGACAGGCAGGAGTGTAAATGGTGGCAACAGCATGGGAAGACAGCTCAGTCATTCCTTTATCTTATCGTGTTTATAAAATGACTGCAATTACCAATGAAGTCCCCTAAAGTAATCTAAACCCAAACGCAATACCTAAACCTTTACCGTGAATTGGCCTCCACTAATACCAATTGAGAAATCACAAAAATAAAAGGACTTCCACGGACTACAAGGATCGTTTGCTCAGTTTAAAGTTGCTCTAGAAGATACCAGGCCATGCCTCTTTCATGCTATGTATTCTTGCAGTTATTAGATTGGCTGAACCCCATCACTGCCATTTCAGCGTATCTGAGATTTTACAGATATGCTAGAGGCTGTCCTTCAGTGTTTAGCATAAGAAAAAGGTATTTGTGCTCATGTTAGCTTTGTGTCATAAAAGGAAAAAAAGAAAAAAGGGAATAGAGGAAAAGAGGGCTAGAAACACAAAGACTAATTAGGAAGCAAATCAGCAGCATTAAAATTTCCATTGTGGAACCTGCGTAGAGTGAATTCAGGTAAAGCAAAACTTCACCTAAGCTATCATTTGGCTTCCAGTGTGTTAGCAAAGTAGAATGAAGTTCTATATCATTTGGGTGCATTACAAGATAGAAAACAGCAATTTCAATTCCTACCAACCTCAGTAGGAATTGATTAATAAAAAAGCATCAAATACCCTAGCAAGTCCATCATTTCTGCCTATGGACATGCATGTGAAAAGTATCAGACATTAACGATGCACAAATGATCTTTCCCCTGTGTATACGGAGTGTGTCAGTGAAGGACAGACTTTAAGTACTAATGATAACAAGAGCTGATCTCTGCATGTACACTCAGCTCGAGTCCTTTGAAAATTTGTCCAGCACTGAATTGGGTCAGCAAAATAAGGAACAGACCTTATTGTATATATAGACTTCACTATACCAGGGTTCCACAAAACCATATTTCTTGCCTAGCCTAGTAATCATCTAAATGGTAGGAAAAAAATATCCCCAGCATCCTCCTCCTCCCCCCTTCAAACATCTCCCAGCAAGTTAAGCCTTTATTTCATCAGAACAGAAACATAAAAATCCTCCTACTCACACTGGAGAAGCTTTATATCTATTAGGAGTTCCAGAGTCAGGAGAATCACCACCAATACTACACAGGCTACCAGGAAACCGTTGAGACTTGCACTGAGCAAAAACACCTGCCACACAGCTGCTCGTCTCCCACAGCACGGTTTTAGCCAGTTAGATCTAAGGAAATAAAATTAGGAGGAAAAACAAGAAAAGAAAAGAAGAAAAAGTAGTGAAAAAGGCAGAGAGCTAAAGAGCAATGAGCTTAGAATTACAAGTTCTGTTGTTACGGATATACTCAGTAACAACTTATGGAGACTTTGCAGAACTCACTTTTTACCAAGAAAAATACTTCTCAAAACCCACGCCCCAGAGGACTTTGTGTGTATCTCCAGCCCTCTGGGAAGTACTGGTATCCAAATGCACAGAGTAACACAAGCCTGATCATGTCCTACTACTTCCCTGTGGTTTTATTTTGACATACATGTTGCCTTCTCTGACCTGGGACTACCACAGCATAGCAGGATTCTGCCACTAGTCTAAAAGCTAATGATGTTTTGTAAGAATTTCTCTGCTATTGAATTTTATTCCCGTACTAGTAGGAAACAAATCAGACCAGAGCTGCCAAATGTGGTTCGCAAGAATCAGTCCACGCCATCATGGGAAAACGAGCTAAGGTACTCCACAGCTACACCTACACCAGCAAACACAAAGTGTCAAGCCACTGGCCAGGGCTGTGTCGCTTGTCCATTTAGTCTCACTCTCACTAAAATCTTCATGGCCCAGGCCAAAAACGACTTTCCAGAGTTTGAGATAGCACAGTTTTGGGGGCAGCATATGCCAGGGACTGCACCCATACCCAGCTTAGAGGAAGTCACATTGTTTTAGAGGAAAAAGCAGATGAAGGGATCTGTGAGGAGGCTATGAGGAGCAGACCTCTGGAAGGCAGTTGATGCACCAGTAATGTTCCACTAGCATAGTGCTAAATGCACATACGAGTTTTCTTTTTTCTTTTCTTTTGAAAACATTTGCAATAGGAATGGCAGTAGCATGGATTTCAGAAGCACACAGCCCAGCCTGGTACTTTTTGTCTCCTAAAATCCCCCCCATAGTTTCACTTTAATTCAGTATCATTTCTCATCACAGTTATGTAATGTTCCGGTACTGGCTCACCTCTGAAAGTTCTGATGCTTGCCTCACACTTTATATTTCCAAAGATCTGTAAATATCCATTAGCTAATACAGAGCTGACACGATTTGTTAACTAGGGTTTAAAGAAGCTGCAAGCACACGGAAGTGTGGTGTGGTAACCACACTGTCTGAACTGAAATATCGATACACAGAAATCAATGGTACACAAGAAGATGATACTGATCAATTCCAAATAAATAGCTCTAGACTCAGTAACTCATGTTATGATCAAACACTTGGAAAAACATCACAAAACTTTCCCTGATACACCCACAATGCAAAAATGAGGGGGAAAGTGATGCTAAGTAGTGCTCAGAGACTTCACACTTCTGAGCAGCTTCTCAGGGTAAAGCATATGAACTAAATACTTGTACTCCGATTGTCCCATTACCTGACCATAACAGACCTTCCTCTGAAGCCTTCAGAGAAGATTTGACAAGTGTTACTATGAGGAACTTGCCCTAAGTTTAATTTCGTTATGGTTCTAGCCTGAATACAGAATGCACTAGATTTTGAATAGGTATTTTTAAAACATAAGGCAAAAAATGCCATTGGCATAGGGCCTTTTGCAAAACTTGATTTTTCAATAGATTTTAATTTACAGCAGCTCAAAACAGAATAACTTGTCTTCACTGAAACTGTTATTTTGTCCTTTGGTTTTTGTTTGGTTTTTTTTTTAGATATTTCTGAAAATAATGCTAGTGAATGGCCTTACTTAAATAGAACAGCTCTTTATTCTATCCTACATTTCCCTACATTTATCTTCCCTTTTCCAAAAAAGGCCCTTTTTGCCAGTATTTTAATATTGCTGGGCGGTTTTTCCTCTTTCCTATTCCCAGAATGATCAGTAGAGGGCCTAAGTACATTCCTTTAGAAGCTCTACATAGTTGAGATTTTCAAATATACCAAATGTACCAGTAAGAATATATCAACTGTGATGCTCAGCACACATTACATATGGCCACGATAATCATTATTCAAGCTTATAAAATACTAAAGAATGTGGAGTTATTCTGTCTGTGCAGTACTAATATTCCACTGATTCCAAAAAGCTTCTGAACAAAACTATCAGTTTATGATTGGAAAAGCAATCAACTTCAGAGGTCAAGTGCAGATCCTCTGCATGTTTACACCTATATATCACTCATAAAATATAGAAATTGATCTCAAGGACACAAGTGTTTGAAATTTAAGAACTGAAACCACCTTGTTTCATACCTCAATTTATTACACCAAGGTTTATTTGTTCAACACTTGTCTTGAGAATGGACAGTGATGAGCATCACTGCCCAGCAGACCCCTTCCCAGACCTCCTCTAAGTCCTCTGAATCCACTGATATCAAGAATAACAGTTTCTTTCCTGGGTGCTGCTTAGCTAGCTTGTTCCCTATTATTTGTTCACTTCTGAAGAGCCCTAATCTTGCTTTGGGTTGCTGGTTTTGGGTTGCTTTGGTTGGTTTTTCTTTTTACTTCTTACCCTCATGCAAAGGATGTACCTAAATAATCAAAGGAACTATTTTAACTAAACCTGTTGACATACTAACCACACTAACTCCTAATACACAGATCTTCACATCTCCTTCAACCCTGTAACCTTAGTACAGTAGTATCAGTAGTCCTGCTGACTTTGGTGTCATCTGTGGATGCCATGCACTACATGGGTACAAGTAAAGTATGACTTGGAACAACTTTACTGTGCGACTTCAAACAGGTTCATTAGGCACCTCAGTTACTCTATCTCTAGAGCAGGAATATTATTTGCCTTTCTTACAACGCTTGGATGGAGTAAATAAATGTAGCAGCATGGGAATTCCGTGGTAGATGGTGACGCAGGGCTGTAAAGTTGCTATGATTCTATCATAAAAATATATTTAATGGAATTTTACCAGGGGCAATTATTTTTAAAGATACTTTCACACATGGCTTTGTGGAAAACCAATCTGTCATCATCACTGCTAGTTTTATTAATAAACAGCTTGGATAAAAGAACATAAGGCAAAACTGGGAAAGGTTTAACATATTTATCAAGTAGGAAACCACTACAAACAGTTTGTTCAAGCTGTTAACAGCTGTCACTGTTTCTATTTCCTGGTTTTGCAAACAAATACCCTGAAATCTGCATTATACCTTACCCTGTCATCTTCTTTTTATTTTTTTCTTTTGGCTAAACAGCAACTGTTTGCATTTCACAGGATGGCTATGATCAGAAAACAGAAGGATGGATGAGATCCAAATCACTACCTGAAGGATTAGAAAGGCCATGGTCAGGAAGTGACAGGAACACAGAAAGGCTACATAACAGTACAAAATTTGGCTGAAACAAAACAGACAGCAGAGCCTCACAGCAGGCTACAGGGAGCAGCTGGAGGCCTTGAGCAACTCCAAGGAATAGAGAGAGCTCTGCAGCCCTTTCCTGGGCTTCTCCTACTTCTTAGTTCAACTAGAGAAGTCAGCTACTGAGAGCTCTTCTCATCCTTTTCCCCCCTGAAGTTTTTCTGCTTTAAACACCATGGCATTTCTTGGAAGATTGCTGCAAAACTCTGGTGCTCAAATGGCAAGATTCCCCCAGTTCTCTGCCTAAACTCACACATCACCAGTTTACATGCATTTGCTCTTATGCCAATATAGTTCTTTAGCTTGATTAGTTCTTCTCCCTTGCTGGCATTTTGTCCGTGATACATTTATATACAGCAATAGCATCCACTCTTGTAATTTAATTAAAGCCCATGCTTTCTGTGAAGCAAACACTCAATTTCTATAACTGTCCTAGTAGTCCCCTCTGCATGTGAATAGCTAGCTAGAATGGTACATAATATTTTGGAATAGGTTTAATGACATGAATGCTTCCCAGTTCTATTTGAAGTACTTCGTGCTTTCTAGGATCATCTGTGCCTTCTTCACAGATGCACACCACGCTGCTCACAGATATCCTGTGGTTACCTGGTATATTACTCCTCTCATTAGAAAAATTAACATCATGATCAAAAACAACCTATAAGAAACATAAGAACAGCCATACTACTTCAGAAGAAAAGGCTTAGTATTCTGTCTCCAATAGCAGCCATGAGCAGATGTCTCATGATGAATAAGAGCACAGCAAAAGTATAAAACTTCCCCTTAAAATTCTCCCAGCATCCAAACATTTTCAACTCGGTGACTTCCTGAGACAGATGTGGTTTCTTGGATTCTACTTCATAACAGCCAATGAATTCCTCTTCCACAAACTTGCTGAACTCCCCTTAAGGCTAAATTAGCTATTAGCAGCCACACATCCTTCAAGTAGTCCCACACATCTACTGCCCCCTGTGCAAAGAGCAACCTTTTCTTGTTTCTTTTGAACTGGGCCTTAATCTGTATCCTAGCACCTGTATCAGGAGGTGTGTGAGAAGGATGTCATGTCAAACCTTATTTTAACCTGTGTCAGATTTTTGTCACATCAACCAAATCTCATGTGAGCCTTCTCTTTTCCAGACTGAAGAGTTCCAGCTTACACAGTCATCTCCAATGGCAGGCATATCACCTCTTTGATCACTGCTCTCCTTAGATTCTTTTCCAGCTCTTTTTATCTACCATATCCTTTTACACAGGGACCAGAATACACTCATGTCCAAGACATAGGCAAAACCTGGATATTGGAGAGGCACAAGAATGGCCTCTCTTTTATTCTCTACTTTTTCCTAATGAGTCCTAACATGTGATTTGCTTTTGGACCGCTGCTCAGCATTTAGCTGACCTTTTCATGAACTAATATGTCTCTTTTCCACATTTTTCCTTTGTCCATTTGCTTATCCATCTTTCAAGCTTTACACCAAGCCATACCTACTCTTAGAAAATTAATTCCAGCGTTAAGGCAGATAAATCAGAACCACGTCATTTCCAATCTCAAATAAAGGGCTTTGCAAACAGTCGTCCACGGGCTACAACTACTACACATCTACCAACGGAAAGTACTTAGGAAAAGCAAGTTCTGTTGGAAAAATACAGAAATATCTACAAACCAAAAGAGTCTGCAAATCGCTGAGCTAGAAAATGAATATTTTTTTTTACTCATAGCAGTGCTCCCTCTACCAATTGCTATTACTGATAAAAGACATTAGAGGGACAAACTCAAAGGATTTAGGTACTAGGATAAACACAGTAATGAGATATTCTGGAAAACAACATTTACAAAGATAAGCACTTAAAATGCTCTGTACAAAAGTTTCTAAATCACTGAACATCCTTGTAACATAGCCCAAAATGTCATGCATTCTCTAGTGAAGAGCTGGTCACCTCACAGGTTCTGTCAAGCTGAATGCTCATTTTCTGCTGCAGTGCAGGTCTTAGTTTTGGACCACAGCACAGAAAATAGCTGTGATGTAGTACTGCACAAAGAACAAATCAGCACTATAGTCTCATTCACTGGATTCTGCTGTTAATATTTTGCACTATCTTTCTGGATTCAGCTACAAATAAATTAAAAGTCACTTCTGTAAATACAAGGAGCTTGGCTCACTACATGAAATAGTTCTGTCCTCCAAAAACTTTGCACTTTATCTTGAGCTTGGACCTCATTATTCACCGTGTATCAGCACCATGCACTCAGAATTTTTCAGAAAAGGGACTTTAATTATGCTGCCAGATAAAGAAAAAGCAGAAGAGAAATGCAAGAACTTCGTCTATTTGAGTTCTTTCAGTTAAAGTACCTTAAGCTTTGTAGGCAACACAAGTAAAATACCTCCAAGAAATCAAAATGAAAACTGAAAGATGAATATGAAACCCAGAAATAGTGGCATCTATTTGGTGCAGCTGCAGAAGACAGACTGAAGGAACAGACATCCTTTTCTCCCAGGATGGGTAAACACATTCATTAGTGAAGGTTTGCAACCAATTTAAAATTAAAAACAGAAAACTCTCCCTGTGTTCTTTTCTGAATCTCTGTTCAGTTTTGGTTTCCCTTCCTTTAATCCCTCTTTCTCTATACCCCTCTATACCCTATAGTTTTCTTCTTAGTTTCCTCCTGTTTAATCCACTTTCTAGCTGCAACCAAACAAATTCAAGGCAATGAACAGATTATCATCAATTATCAAATTACAATGGCACAATTATATACAGCTAATGGCAAGTAAGACACATTAACTGTATGAACCCCCAACCTTTACGGCTGTTGATGTAAAACAGTATTTGAAAGGACCTTCATGTTTCAGATTTAACATACAGAAGTTCAAGAGATGCAATCTAAAACAAATACAAGAAATAATTTCAAGTTGGGGTATATCTCTCCCCTTGCTTCCCAACCAACAGGTCTTGGAGAGACAGGCTCACAGTCTGTAAACTCTTCTATTGCAGTTGATATCTATCATGAATGATTGCTCCCTCCAATTGGAATTTAAGGAAAGTACAGGAAGGAGAGCTTCTCCGTATCCCCGCTTGTTGTTAGGACACAGGTACCACTTTCTGCATGTTATCAATTTTCCAATTACTCCCCATCACATTTATTAGTCATTGATGCAAAAACAGAAGAGGGAAACTATTTTTTTCTTTTGAAAACAGAACACTTGACTGGAAAAAAGAAATTGAGAGTGGCACTTAAAGCTGATGTTAACATTTAAAAATCCCCTGAGCTTTCTGGGTGATTAGTCTCCTTAAAAAAAAGGTTTACTTATTCTTTTCATGAATGCCAAATTCAACTCAGATACAGCCTCTTCAATAAATTCGCAGACACGAAGAAAATCAGCAACTGTCCTGTTGCTTTTTGTATACCAGTCTCACCTACTCTCTAACAGAGATGTCAGAAGTGTACACCATGTGTCCTCCATGGCATCCAAGGCACGTTTTTTTATCTACGTGCCTCCAGCCTATGCCTCAATCATTTCTGCAATGTCTAAGCATGGGGTGCAGTGCACAGCAAGAGGATTCTAAGAAGTTAACTGTAGGGCAGATCAGCAGGACTAATAAGTAACAATGAACATCATTCTTATTGTGGTTCTGAGAACCAAACTACTATTTCTTCACATTGCTACAGAGTCGAAGGGCCATACCTTTATAAATAGAAATTGCTATAGTCACATAAAACAAAATGTTCTAGTTACATTATTAGTGTAATTTATCAGAACATTTCCTCTTCTGCAGAGAAAGATACACAGCTCAGTTAACATCAGGCACATCAGCCTCACTGCAGGGAAGAAGAGAGCCAGATGCAGAAATCCTTTATTGCCCACTCATTCACCTCTAGTCTGATGTCTCTCTTGTTGCTCTATGCAAGGAGATGAAGACTGACTAGTGATGAAATGCTACAACCTATATCAGGAACTAGGGACTGCGCACCATTATGCTGAAAATCAAAAGGTCAGGGACAGATGCAGCTTGTCACAACCACCCAGCATTTTCCAAGTGCAGGGATGCACCAGACCTTCCTGCTGCAGAGCCTCAGAGTTACACCAACTACAACTTGCATAGATAAGCTGTAGATCTAGAACAACAGAACCACACAGGATATGTGCAGGTCATACAGGTTGGCACCTTCCTGAAATTCTCAGGGAAAAGCATACAGAATGTTACGCCTGGAGTCTACAACAAAGACAGATTGTCAGGGATGGGAAGAGGAGTCTCACATCACCTTTTAGTACTCTCTGGCATTGGCAGCATCTTTTGATACCCCCACTGGCAACCTGCAGGGCAGCTTTGGGGTAACAGGGCCATAATTTCATGAACTGAAGTCCATAACTTCACAGTTATGAACATGAATGCTGGCAGAAACTACAGGGACTTCAATATTTTCTGCCCCGTCCTGTGCTGCCCTTTCCACACAACACTCTTTGCACATGAGGGAGATGTAAATTGTCAGTTCCTGTACCAAACTGATGTGACACATCCTACCTCCTTGTTACTCTGGTGAAAGCCATCTAACAAGGCTAAGATTTAATATCTAGCAAGGCCATAAGAAAAAAAATTAAACCACATTCATAAAATCAGACATATTCCCAACAGAGCCATGAGGTGGTATGGAGACAGTATTTTACTTTCACTGCTAGGCTTCTTGAGCTGAGTTCTGCTCCTGAACTTCACAAGGCATCAGTTGTGCTACATGCTTCTGAAAGGAAGCAGCTGCCATTCCCACAAGGCAGATGTAATCCTGGGACTGAGCTGAACACACTCAGCCAAAATGCATTGAGACATACAAACCAAAGCTCAGAATTTTCTTCAGAGAATCCACTCTACAGCTGGGATATCTGAATGGCACCTGCTTATTTCCGTTCAGACTGATAAAGCCACAAAAGCAGTCTATGTGAAGGAAGAGATCTCTGATGAGGAGAAGAATGACACGTCTATTTTCCTGCTAAAGACTGCAAAGCTGCTCAAATGGTTACAATGAGTGATCTGTGCACTTTGGCACAGTGAAGAATTGAGTTTCAGATCATGAAAATCTATAAAAATGCATATCTGAACTAAACTGGTATTTACTCAGCACCAAAATAGCCTGAGGGTTACACCTGCATACTCAAATTAATTTTTAAGTACCTCTTTGCTATGCAGGGTATTTTATGTTACAGTTGTACCATACTTATATAACCTACTTGAAATGTATTTCCCCTTGTTTGGAGGAACAACTTTCTGGAGATGTCTCATAAAGTCCAATTTGGAAAGAAATTAAAGGCAAGAGCCTTCCCCCACATACTGCTTCCTGACTACCATACAGAATACCTGCTGAGCAGAGATCAAGCAGGTCTCTCTGCTGATTTCTGAGCACAGGTGAAAACCCATTGAGCTGTTAATAAATGAAGGCTTACATAAAGCCTAATGTCTTCACCAGTGAGAGCTCTATTTGACTTACTGTGAAATGCTTTTAGACGGATCTTACTAACAGTGGAATATATATACATTCAGTGTGTGACACACAGTGGCACAGTAATCACAGAATCAGAGGGGCTAGGCATAAGCACTCACCTCACCTCTGTCCCAAGGGATGTTAAACTAGAGTGTTATCATTCCTGACAAACACATCTTCACAACACCTAGCAACTGCAACTCCATTCCCCTCCTCCCATACCAGTTTGTCTATCCCAGCACTTCACTACCCTCATTTTTCTCTTTTGCTGCAATTCAAGCTTCTTCTTGTCCTAAACACCATGGAGATCAGTAATATACTATTCTTTTTCTGGTGAGGAAAACAGTCTCTTACAAGACCCCCTGAAAGTCTCTTCTTCATGTTAAATACAGTTACTTGTTCTGTGAAAACAGGAGTAGTTTGCATACACATTATCAAAGACAACATTCTCACACAAGCAAGCTATTCAAATCACTCTGTGAAAAGTATACAGTCTGTCCAGGAATCAGCAGTACTATGTCATTATCTCTCAGTCAAGAGATGCGCAACTATGTGCAAGAACCACAGTAGCCAACTCGGTCAGCCTGCAATTCCCCCTGAAAACCCTTTTCACAAAGGGCCTTCAGCAGGCCATTCTGCCTGCCAGGTGGGTAGATGCCTGCTCTAGTTTTCCCTGAAGACTTCCAGACTGTGATCAAATAGCAACTATGAATCACTTAAAAGTGTAAAGAGCCCCAAACCAGCACAATTAGTTAGATTAGAAAAGTTCTCTTCTTAAAACTGTTGTAACAGGACGGAAGAGTTTGAGGACAACTGGCTGCACCTCTCCAGCTCAAGGTTTTCTTTTGTACAAAGCCATGAAATTCACATAACATAAAACTATGAAACAAAATCACGTCATTTGTACTTACCCTTCTCTTTGGTACTCCTCATCCAAATTTGACAGAAGCTGGGACCCAGCCACAGACAGATCAAGTGCAGCTAAAGGTAGATCTCGATAAGCAAAATTGACAAGCTGTACAGGGGCAATGCTTTTGGTCTCTTCTTCTACTTGTTGTGAAATTATTTCAACTTCCGAAACACCACCTTCTATTGTAGACCTGAAAATGTAATAGGCAAAATAAAACCAACCCTCTCTCTCTCCACAGATATAAATATAAATGAATGTAAATAAGCAAGCAAATAAAAATAACTTAGAACAACAACTCGCAGAATCCTTAAAAGCCAGCAACTTAAAAGGCCTTTGCCAAGACACGGAGGAAGGTGTCCTCATTGAGAGGACAAACCAAATCTCTCCACATTTGTCTTCATGAATCCAAATAAAATATTTGTGCAAAACAGAAGGCTGGCATGTAACTGTGCCAACTAAATCCTCACTGCTCTGTGAGTTACATCAGTGAGCAATGAGCAGCTCAGCTTATTAATCATTTCATACAAAGCAACTGTTCATTAGTGGATGCAGTTTGACCCCTCTTCCACTGTGGGTCAATATTAAAATAGTTTTGACGGATGGCAACTTATTATCTAGTGCATGTGAAGGATGGCTTTGTTATAGGAGACAGCTTGCATGTCAAGCTGCTAGCTCCATTTGATTCACAGTAGGTGCAAGCATAAACTTCTCCAGCTTTCATCCAGGAGAGCTTGCTAACTTCTAAAGAAATCTAAGGCTACTTGTCTCAGGTTTTCTGCAGCAGGAGCGAAGATACTCTCTTTCCTTAAGGCTATACTGAAAAAGTTCCTGGCACTAACTTCCCTCTGTTATATGACTGGAGAAGTTATATTGATGATTTTGGTTTAGAGAAGCTTATTAAAATCTTCCAGCTATTAAAGAAACCTGATTAACAGCTATTTTGGTGTGGGGGTTTTTCCCCCCAAAAAATAAAAAAAAAATAAAAAAAATAAAAAATGTACAGAATTTCTTAACTCGTACAACTTGTAAGTCTAAAGCTGTGGGTGAAGGAACTAAAATTCTATGTGAAAGAGCTACAGATTCTGTTGGTCAGAGCCTCACCATTAGACTAACCCTCTGGGGCAGAAAACATGATTCCTAAATTCAAAGGAGCTAACTGCTGCCAGCATTACACAAGAAAGTAATTTTAAAAATCACAAAACGCTGCTATATTTGGCAGGGAAATGCTGCAACTGGGTCATACTATGGCAGAAAGTAGAGGTAGAAAAAAGTACTATTTGAACAACCTAAAGGCTTACTTTATGTTCTTGTTAGTCTAACTAATAATGGAAAGTAAATAGATTCATTTCCAACAGAACAGTATTGCTCTGTCAACAACCTGAATCAGAAGCCCAGAGGGAAGAGCTAATTTTAGCAGGAATTTTCTTTCTTTGATTTTCACCTTTAGTGCCATCCTGTGGACATTTACTCTTACAAGTCCAAGCGGGTTCAGTTTTGCACAGAAGAGAATACAATGAACCAATTTCCAGTATTATAAAGGAAAAAGGGTTGGTGCAGCCTTCCCTCTCCCAAAAGTATTTAGATTCTGCATCCTTAGACAGACTAAATGACAGACAGTGTCTGATCTGACGGAAAAGAAAAACAAACCAAATCAACACACTTGAGCTGGAAACAGTTTTGGGACAAGGTCTGGTGGCAGTAAAGAAAAAAGGCAAACATCCGACAGTAACATGACATAGTAGTTCCCAGCCACTGGCTGTTAATAACACATCAGACATGTTTGCAGCATTCACGACTTTTCTGCCAATTCACTCTTTAAACAACTGATCATATCCTACACCTCCTCAAAATAGCAACTTCTCCTTCCAGTAATATTGATAGAACCCTTGTGATGTCACAACATCATTCTCCTACAAGTAGCAACCTATTCCCTTTTATTTAAGGTAAATTGTAACTATCCTCACATAGTACTTACTGAGGATTGGTCATGTTGGAGGATGCAACCAAATCAGCTCTGGTTCCAGTATATAATTAATTCCAACTGCTCTGCACAGAAGTTCTAGCCTTCCAAGATTAGTTCTCTGTGAGAAGCAAAACAAAGTTATCTAAAACACGGTTGAAAGAACTCCAAACGGCTGCATTGATGTTTGCTGTTCATAGTAGGGAAGCTGTAAAGTTACAGTGCATTTACACACGGACATCTGCTCATATACATACTTCTGCAAGAATGCAGGTCTTGCTTTAAACCACTAGACTTTTGAGAAAGATATCCAAGATCAGAGTGGGGAGCAGATTTTCAAAGAAAGCTCTGTCAACAGGGTTCAGGGGTTTGTCCATTTTCTGGTTGGAACTGTGCTCCTGACTGCCTTTGCTAGAAAAGCTCTTCCAAGAATTAATTCATGTTGTCTAACATTCCAGATGGGCTGGTATCCAGATAGTATTTTGATCATCAAAACCCATGAACACATTTGAAAAAGGCACCGCGTTTGCTTGTGGCAAAATCTCCACTTGTGTTTTATGCGTCTCAGTGCACGGCAACTGGAATGGGAGAGGACAAGCTGTGAGAATGGAAACTGCTGATGTGCAAGTTTTGGTAGCTGTAAAAATATAAACTGGAGAATAGCATTTAAGAAACAAAATTTCTTAGAAAAAGGTATCATGAGAGACTTTGTAGAGCCACTGTCAAGACTATATGCTAAATAATTTGTAAAAGTAACATAAAAGCATACTGTTAAACAGAAACAGTCACTAGCAAATTAGATTGTCACTAACACTAATACCAAAAATAAAAATAAAAATCATTGTAATGGAAAAAGCTTCTCATACCAAACTTTATACTGAAGTCCCAGGCTGAACTGTTAGTATTGGTCAAGTATTTACAGTGGAGACATATGAATGTAGCAAGAGCATGACCCTTAACAATCACTTGATACTGAATAATAACATTGAACTTACTTCTTTTGTAGAGCCATTTCCAAGGCTTTATTTCCTGTCTTGTAAAGCATGGCCAGGGCTTTCTCACATTTTCCAGATGATGTGCCTGGGTATGCAAAAAGAAAGGGCCTACGCTGTGATCACCCTCCTCAGGTAAGTAAGTCAGCCAAAAGCAATCTAATTATTCATACGAAGAAATGACCAACTTTAAAACAGACAAAAACATACACGCTCCATTCATCTGTAATGTTGTGATACTGCTAACGTCAGACTACACAGCAAACTTTTCTCAGATAAACTTTCCCTGACACAGCAGAGACTTGATTCAACATCCATTCGGTATCAATGGGAGTCTCTTTTCTGGCCCTTGCAGTTCTTGAATTATTCATCTTATCCTATTTGCTAAGGTAGCAAAATACTAAAACATTTGCCTAAAATTATACGTGTTTAAATTATACACTGAAGGGATTTGGTGAATCTGCACCTCTGACAGCCTCATGATAGCAATTGTTACACCTACCAGCACCACAAAACTAAGGAATAAATACCAGCCTTGTTTCGCAATGGCAGCTCCCTGATAGCTCATTTGGGGTTGACATTTTACAACACTTTAAAAGAAACCCCAATTTTTAGTGAAGAACTTTACCCAAATCAATTGTTTTAAGCACTCGGCCTGAGAAAATGGTAAAGGTCCTGTGCACCTCTCTTGTGAGACTCAGGAAATTGAGAATCCTGCTAGAACTGCATTTGCAGGCCTGAAGAATAGAAGGTAAATAGGGATACAGCCAAATTAGGAAATGGGAATAAAACCGATGGGAATTGGCCTCAGAGGACAGGCAAACAGATGTAGAGATGGGAATTTCTTACTAAAAACCTCACCATTTCTCTGGGAGACAGCACAGTGCTAACACACACAATCCCTCCCCTTCCCAGAGGGGGTTTAGAAAGCAAAACAATGACAAAAACATACAGCTGGATTTAAAAAAAAAATAATCTTTTATTTTAAATTAATCTCTAGATTTTGAGGGAACTGAAGTCACAACAGTAGGGCCAGCAACACTAAAGTTCTTTCATGTAGGATATGAAATATTTGCCTCTCCAGAACACAGCCCAAATGTGGGATTTTTTTCTCACGCTGGAAATACATTCACATGTGGACAGGATTTTGCTTTACAATTCAACACCATCTGACCGATAAGCCAGACCTGCTGGAGCTGGCAGCTCTACAGATAACATTCCTCACCACCAGGACTGAAGGAGAAAGTTGCAGCCAGCTCTTCTGATAGCTCCACAGGGAGCAGAGTCCAACCCGCCTCAGCAGAAGGGACTGTTACCATGACATAAGGTGCTCACAAAGGTGGGACGAATAACGTGGGACCTGGAAGGAGATAGAGGGAGTCAAGTCTCCAAAGGACTCAGTGGAGCCTTCCAGAGAGAAAAAGTGGCAAAAAGTGAGTAAATTCTGGTGCAGATAACTAATGTGTTAGCTGATCTAATGAATTAAAAAGACAAATAGTTGATATGTACAGTAAGAGGGCAGCACAACCAAAACCTTCAAAACAGATGTAATAGGCTGTGTATATCTATATCCTAAATGGATTACTATGATTCATGCTTCTTTCTAGGCTTAATGCAAGCAACAGAGACGTCTTACCGTATACTGGTATTTGGCAGAAACTTATTCTTTCTATTCACTCCACCTCATTTGTTACATTCAAAACTTCCTTAAAAAAAAAAAAAAATCCCAACTTCTGTAGCAGCATAAACCACTTCCAACTTCCATCAGGAAAGTTAGAGCACGGAGATTTTATTCTTCTGCACGTATCTCACTGGCATTCCTGTAGGATTTAGTTTAGGCAAAGAACAGTGATGTGGCTCTCATCCCTACCAACAGAGATGGGCAGAAGGTAGAGAGGCCAACCTTTGGGTATTCCACCCCCACCCAAGTGGAAATTCTTCCATACAGTCCTTTCCACACCTATCCTACTAAGTGTTTGGTAGACAAAACGCTTCATCTCTCATGGTCTCATCCAAGGGAATTAGTTAACAGTTCCAGGGGGTTGTTTTGAAATTACACCCCCCACCCTCCTTCCCTTCTTGGAAGTGAGATCAGAGAGCACACGGTGAATACCGAGTTGCCATGTGAGTAGGAGCAGTGCTGGTTCTGGGAGAATTCAGTAATTCTGTTTGTTCTATGGTGTGTTTTCAAGGTGAGATGGCTGTAGAAGGAGCACAGTTTCCAAAGTTAAACAGAATGAGTTTGAAAAGGAGATATGACAGAAAGGAAACAATAGTCCCAAAAGGTTTCTAATGCAAGCTTTGAAGTGGTATAAAGCCCAGAAACACCCACTGGACTAAATGACTGACATAGTGTCTTGTATGTATCAAGAGGACAGCACGATCTGCTGGGAACTGTATTTCTGCAGCTGGATTTCTGTACAGAGTCAGGTTTGCAGCCCCGTAACTCAGCTTAAAATGTGGGGGATCGCAGTTCAGATCTCAACAAAGCTGACTCAGCTCTTCACTCCTCTGCAGGAGACAAAGTAAGCTGCACCCAGTTCACTGAGCTCCTTCAAAGGGCTTGAAAAGTGCTGTACTGGCCTCGCAATCCCCTCAGCTTTCCTCTGTTCTTTGCACAGGTATTACACACGCCAGCGTTCCTCAAAGCTTTTGAGGATATCCTTTGCTTACAGTTTCTTTCACCCCCTCCCCTGTGGGGACATCAGCAAGCAACTGCTTCACAGCTCACAGGTTATGCTCAGAACCATGCAGGCTGAGAAGTTTGGTCATGCGCTCTAGCTGAGCAAAGGTTCCTGCTGCTGCCCTTGCCCAGCACACATCCTGCCCCAGTTAATTTGTTAATGTTTAGATAAACCTTCTATTGTCAGCCACCACACTTTGGCTGTAACTTGCTAATAAGGAGATAAAGTCCAGCTTAAACAACACAAAACATAGAACCCAGTTTGGAAAACATAGCTTAAATCATAGCATGTTTGTACATACATTCCAAGCTAAACAAAAAGCAAAACCAAAACAAAACCCCAAGAACAACCTTAAAAATCATTTGTACTCCACTTGCGCATGAAAATCATGACTCTTATCATTGAGTTAAGCAGTCTTACAAAATACATCTCACAATGCAGTGGGTGCAACCGGGGTTAGGGAGTAGGAAGATGGTTCAATTTAAGCCTTTTGCACTGAAGTTTCTACTAACTTGTGCCCTAATGGAGTTGAATTTAAAACCACCCAGTTTGGAGGCATTTGTTGCATTTGCTCACATTCTGAGGAGTATTATCATGAAGCTGTAAGCCCCTGTACAAAATATAGGCACTAACTGAAACCTCTAGATTACGTACTTACAAGTAGCTACAAACCCAATTCTGACATGTTCTGCTAACTAACGATTCTTCCACACAGTCCCTCAACAGCAGCTCAGACCCAGTTTGCATTCAAAGCAAATGCAATAGGCCTCACTTGAGGAAACACAACCATTTGCCAGACAGCAGGTTTTGCATAGTCTTGCCCAGCTCCTTCCTCTGCCCATACCATAGCCATGCATCTGCAACACAGGCCATGACTGAGAGCTGGACCAGGAAACTGAGTTGGCATTATCTTCCTTTTCCTGCACTGCATCCTGCAGGATGGCTTCCATGATGCAGGTCACAGTACAGCTCCAAGAATAGCTATGTCGGCAAAACTGAGCAGGTAGGGCAGTGCACTAGGGGCACAGCCACAGGAATAAACAGTATGGTGGAGAAAGCCTTAAGGTCAGAAACACTCAAATCAAAGACAATGTGTTGACACCTCACCCTTGGCAATATTCAACTGCAGTAAGCATCCAACCTGAAAACGTGGAACAGACTGGGGAAGGGGTGAAAATGAAAAGGGCTTTGTGTGTTTTTTTCTCCTTCTACAACACGCTGGAGCTTTTTATTGTTTTATTCTGAATCTAGTACACATCAGGAAACGGAATGTTGTTTCCTCTGTTCAGTAATGTTCTTCTTTCAGTCTATAAATATACTTACATGCTCTAAAGTTCATATGCAAATAATGGCTACTAAGGTTCCTACTGGGCAATCCTAAGGAGCTCCTAGACCTACTGAGAAAAACAGGGAAAGAGGGAATCATCTGAAATAGGAGTAACCAGACATTACCCAAAAAGCTTTCAAAGAGAAAGAAGTGTGATTTGGAGGTAGCTAGATTTAGCTCTTGTGAATGAGACCAGCCAAATCTCTTTTGTGATTAACACCACTGATAGCACCCTGAGGATCAGCATGAACATGATGCGATTGCTCATCTCTACCACTGCAAGTCACATTTCTCCAAGAACTGAAACTAGGGTAGGCTCCCCAGGATAGCAGCCTGACAAGTCTGACCACTGGTTTTGTTTCAACCTCAGTGAGAATTTTAACCAGCTCCACACACTGCATTCAGAAAGTTTTATTGGCCATGCATGTCAGAATTGCTTCCTTCAGAAATCCAGCAACCTGCACTTCTGAAGGGGAAGCCCAGAAAAATCTCTTGCAGGAGAGGTCCCAGGCTGAACAAAATTGGAGGGATTTTCCCATAACTGAACATCCCTAATCCCACTTTTATTTAAGACGATATCTTGATAGAGTATTCGTTTATTTGGCTCTCCATAGTGAATAGGAAACACTTCCTTTTTTTTGTTAAAAAAAATTACGTTTGTCAAAATCTTATGAATGCAGAGATGCTACAAAGAAAACAAACTGCAAATTCATTTCCTTAACAAGTCAAGTACATTTGATATGTATTATATTAACACTGCAGATTCCCAGTTCATTCCTATATCTAAACATTCCCATGCCAGACCCAGAAAAGTAAAGAGGTACAAAAGATACAGCTTTTTACTTCAAGGAAGAGCGGACACTGAATTTTGCATCTTTTTACGGAGGGATCTACAGTAAAGTTTTCAAATACATCACATTAAAAAAAAAAAGGGAAACCCCTCCATCCCAGAAAAAGTATTTGGATTTGAAAAAATGTAGCCATTCACAAATTATGAAATAGCAGATTTGAACTTGCTCGTGCAGCCATAATTCTATCCCCTTATGGATCATCCTGTATGCTGAAATTAAGCAGAATGCTGTTAGGGGAAAAAAGGAGCACATAATCATCAAGCTAAATACTGTCTCATTATTCCTAAGTATAGCTCCTACTTTCTAGAGAGAAGTTTAGACAAGCCAAAAAAGAGACCAATGATCTTGTGCACAATCATCATAATCTCTCCTCAAATCCATTGTGATCATTGGTCAAATCTTCAACTTTTCAGTACTTCAAATTTGGACTACAGGACAAACACCACTAGCTGGAAGAAAGTCTGTAGAGGAGGACTAGAACAGTACCAACTCCCGGGAGAGCCCAGTCAAGCCCACCCTCTTCCAAAGCTTGCCGATGTGCAGCACGTGGTACTTCCAGCCAGAAGGAAAGAGGAGGAGCTGTTCTGTTTGGGATGGTTATGAAAAGACTCCACCCATGCTCCTTTCCTCTGCTGTCTCTTCACTTAGAAACTGGGGAGAAAAAGGGGTTATGTAGTCTTCTGTGATACGCAAACACTCCAGCATGAATACACTTCCAACACATACTAGTGCTGCCCTGACAGCTCCTGTGGGCGGCCACTCCAGCTACACAGGGCACACTGACACTGTTGAAATTCAGTTGTTCTGATACACTATCAACGCTTTTCAGAAAAGGCACAAAACCAGCAGGCATTGCAACAGCAGTCCACCATGTAGCTTTCTCCTAGCCAAATTTTAACACTGTGGCAAGTAACGGGAACAACGTGACACCTCAAAAGGCTGAAAGAACTGAGTAATTATCCAGGCTACTTAAATAGAAAGTTTGTTCTTAGCTTCTTAGTAAGGAATGTGCTTTCATTCACTTAGATTACTCATTAGATCTCTTACTCTATAGTAACTCCAAGTTTATCATTTACCATTTTGCAAGCTGCCCCCATTAATCTGTAATTAATTGGCAATCCCAACCAATTTAAAGTCACCAATTTAACACTCTACCAGTATAGAGTAGTTCTCTATAGCTTCCCCATGTGGCTAAAGTGGAAGAAGAAAGTCCCACACTATAAGGCTCTCAAGTCCAGATAATGAACAAAAGAGAGTAATCACATATTTTAAAGGTCCCTTCACACATTTGTCTAATCTTCAAAGTTTGGGCCTGCATAATAAGAAGGGAAACCACAAAAGTGCACTGGGCATTTCACATGAGCATTAGGCACAGGGCTGCCAGTTTATGCTATTTTATTGCATGTCTCAACATCTGCTCCACTGCTGATGCTGGCACTTTCATTTGAGAAAAGTGAAGCCATACTTACACATACAAAGCAGCACCACTTAGACCAGACATGGCTCCTAGAGAGGTGATCTCTGTTTATGGCCCAGCACAAGGATACAACAGGGACCACAGGCAGTTTCGGCAGACTGTTGTGTGTATATTGCTTCTGGGCTCTCAGTTGGAAAGCTCAGTTATTTGTTAGCACTTGCCATGTGCCACTGCACATGTCAATAGGAACAAGACCGGCATCAATGGCTCCACTGGGCTGAAAACATCTGTTTATTTCCAAGCTGGAAATGACTCTGGGATCAGCCAGCACATGGTTAAAAGATCATTTAGACAAATCTCATACCACAGGTGTTCCCCCAGTCCAACACAGACTTTTTGTGCCACAAATTCTGTTTTTAAAAGGAAAAAAAAAAAAATAACTCCAATTTCCTTTGGATTAAATATTAAAACATTAAATTTGAAACCCAAACAATGTTTTTAGTTGCTTAACTAAACAACAATTCCATTTTTGAATTTTACATGTTTGCGGGTGACGCTAACATAGCTGAGTCATATTAAGCAAAATGATTACTATTGGAAGCAAATCAAGCACCAGTTTAGTTTTAAGTAAGTTTGGTCTCTTTGCATCTATCAAAAGTCAACTCTTGGATTTTGCTTCTATTTCTCCTTTTCTTACTGCCTGGAACTGCAGTGAAAAGCCACTCAGAGACCTGCAGCCATGTCTGTTGTTTTCAAGACATGCAAATTGGGTCCAGCCACTCTCTAGAATACCAAAGAAAAAATACACACATTTTCCAACATGCTAGAATGAATGTTTTTTTTTAGTTCTATACAGACACCTGTCAGATCTTCTGTGATTAGATTTGCATTAAATCTCATGTCCACCTAATTTTTGCAGTCTGCTAATGGTTTTTGTGGTAAAAATGCAAGTCCATCTGAATCCAACAGCAAAAATTACTTGCATATAGCTGGAATTTCACTCAGACTTGTGATACTAGTGACAGAGCAACACAAACACTAGAGCCAACCTGCTCCGAGATGTCCTTCAGTTCAATGCATATCTCTATTGAGGGGCGACACTGTCAACGTGTTTTAGGGGACACTTAGTCATGTGAAAATACTAGGGTCAACCACTGTCTGCCAAGAAAATGGTTAAAGTTCACTACCTTTTAATTTCCATCCACAACATCTGCTGCTCATCTTATTTGGAGCGTAGCCTTCTAATAAATACAAATTGAGCATCTGCCCATACCCTTAGCTTATGGTAAATTGATGATTGCTTTTCAGCCATTAGACTTCAGCCTTAAGACTCTTCCTCAAGCTATTAATTTTTATTTTCTTTAGAATTCTGGGCCTAACAGATTCTGTATTGAAACACCTTTAGAACATTGCAACAGTCCTCTCTAATTTTCTTGAGGAGCTCACGTCAACCAAAACACAGAAGATTCACAACACTACAATAAGAATAGGTGAAAGTATAGAGACTACCTCATGAGAAATTCTTGGCATTCATTTAGTCTCTTGGAGCTGAGGATTTCAATGCATCTTACCCATTATGGCTCCAAGATCCATAAATATTATATTCCTATATAAGGAGACTGAGAAAAAAGTTCTTTAGACCAATTCTGTCTCACATTTCAGCAGTACAGGATCAAAACAAACCTAAGCAGACTGATACTAAATCCAGTCAAGCTATTGGACAAGTCACAAGCAGCACCTGGAAGTAAGGATTTCATTCTAAGAACCAATTATACTACAAACATACTTTTGAGAAATATCTATGTCCTGTCCTGCCTGGTAAGTATCACGGGCAGCCTTCCAGGCAAAATGCAATAAATGTGTATAAATTCATGGCCTGACTGAGTATCTTAAGAGCAAGTATATAATAATTAGTCCACTGATGTGAACTACATAGCTCTTCTCCCAAACAGCACTCTGTTTTGTAGTTTAGTTTCTGGAAACAAATAGCTTAAATAGCTGTTTTGATTGTAAACTTACAAATAGCTGCAGATTTCATCCTGGTGATGCAGGATGAACCTCACCCTGCAAGAGCAAACAGCTAATAAAGTTCCTGAACTTACACTTCCTGCCTGGTTTTTCAGAGAAAAGTGATTTCACACAGTGTGGACACAACAGTTGTACTATTTGTGGCTGGGAAAATCTTTCCTGACCACTGGGAGCCTAAAATGCAAGATTTAACTGCATTTAACTGCATACTGATAGTCATTATTTCAACATACAATTAAGTGCATTAGTTGTATAACCCCTCAGCAGGTGATGGAATGCACTTGCTACATATAATAGGCCAGGTTTCTGCCACCAAACACTAATGGTGGGGGCATGTGCCCAAGCTGTGATATGCAGGCCCCAACAGTCCTACACAATCTGGAGGAAACAGCCCACCCAATGCACACATCAACTAGCCAGTAATTTCCACATTTAGTAACCAGGCCTGCACTTCCCCCCCCTCACTTCTCACTGAGCTCTAGAAGGTACCATAGGGGATGTATACATGGCCTGTGTACATCTAGAGTCTGCCTAGACTGTTTTCTGTGAGCTGCATAGGTAAGAGAACAACTCTTCCCACTGGACCTGGAAATAGGATGCCCTGCTCATTGCAGGTGGGTTGGTCTAGATGATCTTTGAAGGTCCCTTCCAACCCAAACTATTCTGTGATTCTATGAAAAGCAGCACAGCAACAAAATACATGGAGAGAGAAAGGTGGGAATCTGCTTTGACACTTGTTGCAGCCAAATCCCAGGATATGGCCTGGTGAGGAATTCATGCAGCAAACAAGCAACACCCCTAAGGCCAGTTTAATATAAAACTGCAAATTATATGTACCTCATGAGTAATTACGCTTTTATTTCCACCTTACACTGTGCATTTAAAGTGATATTTTGGGGTTCAAAAAGAAGTATTTTCATTTTAAAATAATAATTTCAGGCACTATCCATACCTAAATAGATGCCTTGGAATTTTAAGGCTCTATTTTTGCTACTTACAAAAAATCCAAACCAAAACAAAACACCAGAAAAACATTTTATTGGCCTTTTTTAATGGAACTTTAATTAAGCATTAGTTTTCAGAACTCTCTTGCTAGAGACTATTGATCCATTAGTTATTTTGTTTGGAATACAAGAAGGGTCACTGAGGTATGAAGAGGAATAGTTTCTGGAAACGTTGAAAAGCATTTGCTCTTCACAGGCATGCTGAATTCTTCCTACAGGAAGAAGCTATTTGCTTATTCATACAAATACATATTAAAATGCAGCTGGCTGCTGGTCATATTATACACCACACATGGAAAGTAAAAATGTCAAACTGATCTCCCTCACACTCCTTCAAGAATATGTAACTAACATCACTCCCCCTGCCCAGCCCTCATCTCTTTTAAGCTCTGTCAGAACAGAGGACTGATAGGAGTAAACGAAGGGCACCACAAACTACTGAATAAATTCAGCGAAACAGTGCAGGACAGCCACCCATGAACTCCCTTTGTTTTAAAGCAGAGAACTGCCAGCTTGTGCCCTTCCACTGCCAGCATCAGTATCACAGAGAAACTCGAGATTAAATGCTCGGTTGCTAAGGGCTCACAGAGTTGACTCTTCACTAGGAAATTAATCTTGCTGTGATCACTGTGCACACAGAACCAGTTTTCCCTGTGGCACACTAATTTCGTGCTACTGCTAACATACTAAGAAATCCATGTTGTAAAGCAATGACGATGGTACTCCGGGATTCAGATTTAAACTTTACTTCTGTATTCCCTCACAGGCTTCTGTGATGTACTTTGAATCAGCACCTTAAAGACACATGGTAAAACTGAGCACTATCACAGTTGACTGCTAATTAATGAAGCTGTGGCCACTACTGTGTGACCCAGCACAGCAGTCATCCTGCCACACCACCCTTAACAGCTCTATATTAGCAGTACCTTATTTAGCACTTCAGGTCCCATGACCCATATCCAATAAGGAGGTTCTGTCTAATACACTGATGAGATAAAAGGATGCTTCTCAAGCAGTGGTTATGCAAGGGATCTGTACTGCAAAACAAGTCCCAAAACACTAAGCAAATGCTAAGTTATAAATAAACCACATTTTTGCTCTTAAACCTATAACACACACCAGGCAGCTGCTTGAAACTGAACCAGTCTTACAGCTGCAAACACAGGCTTTTGTTAAGATTCATCAATTCACCTTTATTGAAATAAAAAGCCTCACCCCCCCACCCCCCCCCCAACTTCACCAGGATATACATTAACATTTCTAGGAGGTAGGAAACTAAGAAAAACATGTCCAAAGACAACCAGATGAGAGCAAGGAAGCTGTATCTGTATTAACTATTGGATTAAAATCATGACTAGCTGGTCAAACCATTAGTTTGGTCAAACCATTAGTTTATTCAAACCATCAATGTCGCACTAACCCCTTCAACACAATCACTACCTGCCACATAACTTCTGTCTCCAACCAAAGGCTTCCTAGCACTTTCAATGAAATTTAAGTAAACTAATGAGTGCATACTCCCTAACTAAACCCAAAGTCCAAGACCTCATAGCAACTACATGCCAGGGTCTGGATTAGAACTAATCTTTCTGACTTTTGGTCTGGCACTCAGTGAAAAATGCCACTGTCATAGAAAGAAAAGCCTCTGTTATTATAAGTGTAGGTTGTTGGGGTTTTTAAAATACATACATAAAATCTTCCAAAAGTAAGATTAATTTTGTTTTAAAGTCTTGTTTGAGTCAGAAATATAAACACATAAAACCCAATATATATTCTCCAACAAAACATGAATATCTGCAAGAAATAAAGATTAGACTGGCCTCAGGTTAGAGATTTACTGCTCTCAACACTTTAAGAACAAGCAATAGAAATAAGACAAACTGCTTGCTGCGAAGACCAATAAGGGATTTAAAGAGGCAGTATCTTGTGACCACTCATTGCTAACCTTCATAGCTCCAAAACACCAGTCCTTTATGAAAATGTTGCTCTCCCATGTTGCCCTTCTCATTCTCAATATACTGATTTCAAACATGATGTTGACAATTGATAGTTCATGACCTGTTGAGACTATAACAGTTGAAAAACACAAGATAGAAAGTTTTCAGATGGTATCAAACATGCTCTCAGGCCATAATCAAAGGCATCCACTGTAAACTTCGGGACAAGACTGAGACAGGAAAGATGCCAAGATGACAATCAGAATTTCATGATTTTTAAGGTCCTAGAAACAACCAGTCTTTCAGGACAAGACAAATTGGCTTTTGTTATTCACATACTACTTCAAGACCCATTAAGTACTTCAGAAGGTGGTTTCTGAAGTGACATAAACTGTGCTCCAAAGTAATTAATCTGAGACAATATTTGCAGGAATAAGACTACACAGTTCTGAATAAGTATATACTAAATATATATATAAGGGAAATCCTTCCTGACCAATTTGGTGGTCTTCTATGATGGGGCAATGGAATTGATGGACAAAGATAGAGCAGTTGATGTCATCTACCTGGACTTGTGCAAAGCGTTCGACACTGTCCCACATGACATCCTTGTCTCTAAATTGAGGAGACATCAATTTAATAGATGGACCACTCAGTGGATAAAGAACTGGCTCGATGCCCACACACAACAAAGAGTTGTGGTCAATGGCTCAATGTCCAGCTGGAGACCAGTAATGAGCGGTGTCCCTCAGTGATTGGTGTTGGGACCAGTCTTGTTCAACATCTTTGTCACTGACATGGACAGTGGGATTGAGTGTGCCCTCAGCAAGTTTGCCGACGACACCAAGCTGTGTGGTTCAGTTGATACCCTGGAGGGAAGGAATGCCATCCAGAGGGACCTTGACACGCTTGTGAGGTGGGCTGATGCCAACCATATGAAGTTTAACTATGCCAAGTACACCTGGGTCAGAGCAATCCCAGGCACAGCTATAGGTTGGGCAGAGAAGAGATTCAGAGCAGCCCTGTGGAGAAGGACTTGGGGGTGTTGGTCGATAAAATACTTAACATGAGCCAGTTTCAGTGTGCGCTCGCAGCCCAGAAAGCAACCGTATCCTGGGCTGCATTAAAAGCAGCGTGACCAGCAGGTTGAAAGAGGTGATCCTGCCCCTCTGCTCTGCTCTTGTGAGACCTCACCTGGAGTATTGTGTGCAATTCTGGTGTCCTCAACTTAAAAAGGACATGGAACTGTTGGAATAAGTCCAAAGGAGGGCCATGAGAACGATCGGGGACTGGAGCACCTCCCTTATGAAGACAAGCCGAGAAAGTTGGGGCTGTTCAGCCTGGAGAAGAGAAGGCTGCGTGGAGACCTCATAGCAGCCTTCCAGTATCTGAAGGGGGCTATAGGGATGCTGGGGAGGGACTCTTCATTAGGGACTGTAGTGACAGGACAAGGGGTAACAGGTTAAAACTTAAACAGGGGAAGTTTAGGTTAGAAATAAGGAGGAAGTTCTTTCCTTTTAGGGTGGTGAGGCACTGGAATGGGTTGCCCAAGGAATGCTCCATCCTTGGTGGTGTTCAAGGCCAAGTTGGACAGAGCCTTGGGTGACACGGTTTAGTGTGAGGTGTCCCTGCCCATGGCGGGGGGGTTGGAACTAGATGATCTTAAGGTCCTTTCCAACCCAAACCATTCTATGATTCTACAAATACATATATAAAGTTTATAAATACAGGTTGGTTTAACAGACCTGTTGTACTTACTGTGATACTGAATACAAGATCCTCTAGGAAAAGCTAAAGGATAGACAGCCTGAGAAACATGGATGGCCTAAGAAAAACTTCAGTCTTGAATCAAAGATGAACAAGTTTTAGAAGAAAAACCCAACTCCATTAACAAGTAATTTTTTTAGATGTACAATACCCTTTTTTAACAGCTGGTAATACAGAACACCCTTCTACTAAGCACAAAGCAGACTGGTGTCCAAAACAAGTGCAAAGAGCTTCAGAGAATACTCAGAGAAGAAGTGTCAGGCAGCATCCGAAGGCTAGCAAAATAGTCTGCCAAGTACAGGCAGGCCAAACAGCACACCCTCATCCAGGAGCAGAAACTTCTGACTACAATGGGACTAAGCCAGGCAATGAGTTTAGATCAGTTCAAGCAGCTGTGTACTTGTAAAGCATTTTACCACTAACTCCTGTACTGCTGCAGAGGGCAGCCACAGCACACATTTATAGGGCAGAACTAATTCCTTTTGGCAAGAGCATGCCCCGTTTCAAAGGTCCCAAGGAATGCCACTGCTAAAGTGTGAGATGTAATTGTGGCATGCGTAAAATTTCACCCATGGAAGAAGTCAACACACTCATTTTCCATTTAATTACTATGCCTCCCTTTGTTCTTGTTAAAGAAAGGAAGGGGGAAAAAAAGACACATGGTAAAACATGAGCCATAAAAAGTAAACACACACACACAGAGAGATTTTTCCCCTCTCTGCTTGTGGAGGAAATGGCTTACTGAAAGAAAAGATTGCTTTCCTGTGTCCAGGCCAAGCAGAATTATAGTAGCTCCTGCTGAGCTAGCACTGCTGCAGCTGGACTTTGGTTCTAGTTGCCAGGCTGCCTAGTTTAAAGCTAACCCAGGTATAGCTGTACAATCTGCAGCCTGCAATGCAGCAGCAAAGGATCTCAAACCAAAATCCTTTTTCCCTACTTACTGAAAAACGGCAGCTGACAAACTGTGGATTTGGCATTCTTTCACATGCAATAAGATTTGCTGCAAGTATCTAAAAATATACTTCATGGCTGACAGCCCAAGGAACCAATCAATGGAAGTTCAAGAGGTGCCTTTTACAGTCCAGATGTTCTTAAACTGTGCTCCATCGACAGCTTAGTGATGGTTAGTCACATTATGCTGACTTCTCCCCTTTACTGTACCAGTTTGTGTCCAAAAGATTAAAAGTACATCTACAACTCTTAAAATACTTCTCATTTTCTCCTTTTGCTACAGATAGCATAAAAACATTACTGAAAATCAACAAGATGAGAGGTTGTCCCAGAGACAACTTGGTGTAAAGTACAAATCAAACTTGAGCCTCTGCAGCAGGATGACCAGAATGAGAGCTCTGAAGGCACGAAAATTACAGGATCCACATGTACATACACACACTCTAGAGACTGACAAGAATTCCATAAGGCAAACGTGCTTTTCCTAACCTGACCTATGCACTCTTTTAGTGGATATGGTGTCAAAATTTGTACAAAACTGGGCAAAAGATCTTACTTGCTTAGTTAAGAAAAAACCTGGTAGGATTTTCTAGGCAAACAAATTGCAACAGTGAACAAGATACTAGATCTTAATTTATTAAATACTCATGCCTGAAACATTTCCAACACATCAGTTACAAATGATTAAAAATGCAAAACTATACCTTGGGGACAAGATGAGAGAACTAGTTTAAACATGCGTTTATCCATGCACTAAAACAAATACAAAACCATCTCAAAACTGACAAAAATCTAAGCTTGGATATCACACTGTCATACACCTTGTATAGGGAATACATCTAGTCTAGCTATGGACGTACCCATATCTTCATCCACCTTGTCATTTGCATGTTCAATTAGGAACTTGAATGCCACTGCCACCAAACAGCATGACAGGCAAGAATGGGAGCAGCTGTGTCCAGCATGTAGGTACAGTAGCTGTTGCTATACATGCCTCTCCCTGTGCAAATCACAAGAGTCCCTACAGTTTAGGGAGAAAGGCAGAAAATGCTTAGCCTGATATGAGGAAAGTCATTAGAAATTGAGTACTATGTAGCTTCATTGCCTATAGCAGAGAATTGAAAAACAAGTAACATACCGCACCTTTACGCATTTATTTTGATCTTGGCTTGGCAAGTCCTTTCTTTCTCCGTCCCCTGCAAAGGCACATACTTCTCATAGGAGTGCAAATCTGTAAGCATCCCCAGAGCAGCCTCTAAGGCTGCTTTGCTGCACTTCCCAAAAAGCAGCCTTCATTTTGCAAAGTCAGAAGAACCACTGATCCAGCATCTTCACTACATGTTACAGAGCAGATGATAAAAGCAAAGTTCAAATGTTCAGGGTTTTTCCTTGGAAAAGTGCTCTACCACTTCAGTCTGCTCCATCTTTCCTTCCCTAAACAGGAGAACTTTTGCCCTTGGTTTCAGGTCTCTGCTCCAGTCACAAGGCTTCTTGACGGTAACATAACATGCATTATACTCTGGGATTTTTTCAAACCTAAATAATCCTAAATAATCTTCCACCTCTTATTAAAATGCTGGTATGCATTTGTTTTTTTTTCCTTGAACACCAACAATTCAAACTCTTGCCCATCATTTCACTTCATTTTCAAGTAACTATTTTTAATGTAAGCCACAGCATTCTATCTACGTACTTAATTTCTGGAGCGAGCAAGAACATATTTTCACCCAGAGGTTCACGTCTTCTCAGCAAGGGGCAACAGCTTAATGCACAGACCACTGCACCAGCAGTTCAGACAATATTCTGCTAGCAAATTCCTTTACAGACAAGCTACCAAATCAGCTCAACTCACAACAACTCCTGTGAATAAATCTGGGTTCAGGTAAGAAGTGAGAAAGCCATTTCCTTAGTTCACCATCGGTCTGAGAGGCTAATGAGATCATGGACACTACCTTCTTCATCCCTATTTCCCACCTGTCTTTTGGTGGCTATATACAGCAAGACAGATTCCTTTATGTGTGATAAATGCTACAATCACTGCCATTTCCTTAGGGAAGGCAAAGAGTGCTGATCACAGCTCAAATGGTTATGCAGCTCATACTGAAAATACAACTTCTCTACTGCAAGGCAAACTGATCTTCTGCAGGCTGAACAGTCACAGATACAGAACATGTGTTTTGATTAACTGAATATGCTGCACTTTTTACAAAACCATTACTTGGAGTGGGTTTTATCTCTTTTGTTGTCCTTTAAGGCAATAATTTTATCACCTTATTGCTTTTCTTTTAACCTCCAGCTTGGGAAAAAGAAAATAAGATGCTTGTCTCAAGCAAGATGAATCTAGAGGAAAAAGGTCTGTTCATCATTACCTGCTCGCCAGCCCATCTAAAAGAGAATACTGAAGCAACTGGGGATTTTACCAAGCTGATAGTTCCCTCCAAGCTTGAGCTTACATAAGCAAGTGCCCAGAGGGACCTGCAAACTTACCTTAGATCATACTTTGACATACTTGCAAAAATTATGAGCTATTGACACTGCAGTCAATAATTTCCTATTCCACCTTAGGATCCTAAAGCATAAAAAGCCTAAGTAATTATTTATAAGGTAGAAATATCTTCTCTTCTACACCTAAGTAAAGTACAGCATGCGACAGAGAAAGACATACCATTTCTCCTTTAACTCCTATTTTCATGCCTTAATCATACACTTATTCTACTTTACTGCTTACTGCCCTGCTGCTCTGCCCTTTAACAGTTTGGGAACCTTCTAAACTGTTTCATTCTTCAGGGCATTTTCTGTTTGTTTTGAGGTTTAATACAGTCTATGCTTAACCAGTGTGTATGGTCCCAAGTGCTGCTGCAGACAAACACCCATACAAAATTAAATTCAATAAACAAAAAAAATCTTTTAGACACCTTCATAACTGCTGGTAGCATACACCAAGTAGAAGTGTGATGCATGCAGTAGAATAGGCAGTCTTTGCTGTTGTAAAAGCTGTTACTGAACTCTGTTCTATGCATTTCTTACATCAACTGGATAACAGATGATTTAAGATACAAATATTCTGTCATATACTTTAAACCTAGACTCTGAATGCAAACAGTGCCATTATCTCCTTCACAAAGACCAATTATTCAATGAATAATCAAGCTACTATGAAAGCTCTGAAGGCCTATAATATGTTATTTGATAATATGATGTCTTCTGACCTAGACAGAGATGCCTACAGCATATAATTAAAGGTTTCAGATACATTATGTTCCTCAGCTGCCAAATATGCTGCCCATGCAGTATGCTTTATATACCCATTGAAACTAACAGGAAAAGTCTGTTGCAGACTGAAGTGCTTCGTTAAATCATTTAAACTAAACTAGTCAGATGCCCTTCTAGGGAAGGAAAGTACCACCACCACTACCTGTTTTGCCTGCAATAACAAATTCTCCATTTTATAATGTAATATTTTGAACTCTGGCCTTCCTTTTTACTTATCTTCATCATATGATAAAACACGCTGCATTGCTTTAAGATAGCATCATAATCAAGATAAGTATTTCATGACTTTAGACATTACCTGGAGAGCAAGCTCTTGTCCTACACAGCCAACAACAAAAAGTGAACATGGTTTAAAGTGATTTTAAAGCCTGTGAAATATGCAGGCAGTAGGGCACAAAGTCCTCTCTCTCTTAACAGAGCCAACTGTGCAAGCCTTTATTTCCCAGTCAATTTGTCCTATGTACCTTAATCCTTATTTGAAGGTGGGAAGCAGAAGAGAGTTCATCCAGGCTATGAAATCTCTCCACCAAGGCAGTACATGAAAGCACTAGTTAATAGTGGTTTTAGATGGATGAGGATCATTTCTCACTAGAGGACACACTTACTTCATTTAACCCATTAACTTCAAATATCAATCAGACACAAGCTGATGTCAGTCACCTCGGGACACCGAGAACTAGCCACATTTCCAAATGTGTCAAACAAATAACCCATTAATCTTTGCTTGCTAGTTCACTGTACCCAGTGTTTTTTGTATTCAGGCCTTGGCAGGCTACCAGCTACTTTGACTATAGTCCTTTCTCCTCCCCTCAAATAAGGGAAATCATCTTAGACTGAAAGAAGTTCTTCAAAAGCAACTAGCCGACCTAACCTTCAGACCACAACAGTGCATTCAGACTGGGTGCAACATCCAGCCACTAAAGGCAAAATGATCAAGTTTCTGTCCATAGCTCCCAAATTTCAGAATACAAGAGAGTTACTGACAAGCATCTGAAATCAGAAGAGAATGTTATTAAGAAAAAACAAACAAACAATACACCACAAACCAAACCAAAGAACACCCTTACAACTGGACTGGCAGCTCAACATCCAAAGGGTTGTGTAAGTCTCTTGGCTCCTATTCCTCCAGCTGCTGAGGGAATCCTTTGCCTGACACATCAGCCCTTCCCAGCATTTCAAAGAACACCTTCATTTACACATCAAAACTCTACTTTCTAGCACCATACAGAACCTGGGTACCAGGCTAAAGGCAGCACTTCAGGATAACTGTTATAATCTCTTGCTTAGGTAGAACCATGTTATTTTACCTGCACACCACTTTTGTTTTCTACAGCAGAATAACAGATGCAAGGATATGGTGAGTACATTTAAACTAAAGATCTTCAGTATCTTTAACTAAATCTAGCCACCTTTTCACTTCGGTGACCTGATCCATCTACCACCAGGTATAAAGATCATAGACAGCCTACCTTACCAGCTATTTCTGTCTCACAAGCAGCAGGTTAATACAGGAATTCTGCCACATCTACACATTAGAAAACAACAACGGGGAGCTAACTTGGGTGAATAGAACCATGAACCTGAGCATGCCACAGTTGCATCCATCACAGATTTATCCTTCAACAAGCTCCTGAATATTTAAATAACATATTTCAGAACACATACACATCATACAACACTGTGCATTTAAAAAAAACAACCAAGCACTACACGCTAACAAGTCTCTGAAGTTTAATTCAGATTTGGGGGCTAAACGCAAACCCTCGTGGTTTTCTGTGCCTTCTTTTTTTCTTCTCCTTTTGATTTGGAAAAAATCCACAGAACACGAGTCTTCCAAAAAAGTACTGCAAGGTGCAGCTCAGCAGTGATTTAACATACCCTATAATTCAGCTTCAGACAGCAGAGCTGCCTCTCCTCAGTCATACTACTACTACTACTACAGACTCAGCTATAGATCACCAATAGATAGACCACAGCTGTCATGATACTGTAACAGAAGCCATTAAATATCTCCTTCTCCCAAAAACTGCTCAGTATTCCCACTATCGGCCTAGTTTCGCAGCTGTGTACTGAGGGTTGGATTTACATTTTAATGCTTAGATTCAAAACCAGTTCATTCAAAGCCTCAAATTCAGGTTCTCTTTGAAAACTTACAATGAACTTGTTTCCCATTGCCTGTTTCACTACAGGACAAAAGCTTTCTGGAAAGCTATCTAGACTTTTAAATTGACTCCTGCAGGAAAACAGGCATAAAGTCCCAGTGCTTTGTTAAAAGTCTGGCTGCACTTCTGTTCAAAACAAAACAAAATCTTTAGGGAATGCAGTGAACAAACTCTAGCCACCCTCCTCCCCAAGCACAAAACTATTCTTACTAGTCCACAAGCACTTGCATATCACAGTGGGGTCACCACAGCACTGCCCTACATAACAAATACGCAGGTAACCATCTAAAGTGAGGATCCCTGATCTAAACAAGATTGTTTTGTGTAAATTACTTGCTTCTGACTCTCCCATTTTCTGTTTTTATAACAAGCTCTTCCAGTTTAAAAAAAAACACAGTTTTTTCCATGTGAAAAACATGAAAAGCAAGCTATTGACTGGCAAAGCAGAGAGCATATGAAAGTTACCTGGCAAATGTATCAGACAAATGAAATTTTAAAATTACTTTTGGAGGTACTCATCTTCAGGCAAGATCTCAGAATATTATGGAAAAATGAGGCTCTTCTGATTTCATTGTTAGCAATGTGACATCTAGCGACCACAAAAAAAGTACACTTGCTCATGCTGGCAAAGGCAGTAAGACTCCTCTGCCACTGTTGATCCTTGAAACATAGGTAACAGAAGGATCTGGATATAGCTAAACCTCAAAGACTTGAGTTAACAAAGATTCTTTAAAGTGTCACTTAATCACTCAAAAAAATAAACTACTGCTGACCAATGAATTTAGTATCTATGTTATAAGCTTCTGCTAGGATGCAAAAACATCAGCAGAAATTTTTATGGCATTGCCTTTATATCTAATGTTTTCTTAAACATCTATCACATTTAGATTGCAACTCCTCTGGGACAGTCCTGCCTTTTATCCATAGTTGAACAGACTGGAGATCCCAGTCTTTTTGGCTTTAAATACTAGCATAGCACAAGTAAGTTTTGACTGTAGAAGACTGAAAATATTTGGAAAGCAATCTTTCTATTCATTCTCTGTGCTTAGTTCCCATGTGCAGTTCAGAACAAACACTTCAGCTGTCATTCTATTAGCAATTTTACCTACACAAGTAATTCAAGATGGGGCCAAATTTGTCTGCATAATGATTTCACAGTAAGTGGCAGCCAGATGGACAGCACACTACCATATGGTCCCCTCAGCTGAAAGGTGGAAAAGTGAGCAAACAGGAGTCAGAAAAAAAGGAAGGAGAGTGAGGAGACATATCTCTGCAGTATGCCCATGAATTCATGCACCACCCTTTCCTACCAGAAGCATACACAAACTTCTCTGTTCTTTAAACTTTAAGACCTGAATTACACGGAAGCAACAGCAATGGTCTCCAGAATAAATCTTGCTAGGCAGGTACGTATCTGTGCAGGATCCAACAGTGCTGCATTCCTAAGAAAAGCCACCGTACAAGCACAGGGAAAAGAACCAGCATCACTATGGCCATAACAAAGTTAAGGGAACAAAGACATGCTTCCCCAGGGTCAGCCTCTCTGGAAGCTGACCCTTCCTTCAGCATAGCACCGAGAACATAGATGTTCAGGAGCTGTGCCCACTCTTCTGCCTCCTCTGAATTCCTTTTTGCCCAAAGACAACACGTGTCAAAAACTTTTAAGTAAACTTTCATGCTACCCAAACCTTGCATTGCTCTTTCAGTTGGAGCAGACAACCTGACTATATTACAATGCCTCCAAGGAGTACCCGCCCTTTTGAGCTGGTCCTAAAAATAACACCTTTCAAAGTTAAACATATCTATTTAACTACATTACTGCTGCCTCCTCAGAAATCTCTTCTTAACACAAAACACAAGAAAAAAAAAAAACACAACAACAACCACCCCACCCCAACAAAGTACAGAACCCAAAATGGAGCATTCAGCTGGAGGAGGCAGCTGGTAACAGAAGAAGAAAAGCAGTAAATATGTGCAAGAAAAGCCTTTGAGGTTGCTTTCTGAGACACTTGCGCAAATTAATATATGAGCCTTGACCCACATCTCACCTTACTGTTAAAAAGTTGTTTTCAAAGCTGTCTAATTTTATCACTCCAGATAAGGATGTAATTATTTACTAGATTGGGGTTGGAAAATCCAGGCAGCTATTACACACAGGGAAAAATTACGGACTACTTGCTAGCTGAGACACACTACATGCATCATGTTTGCATCCTGGATGTTTGTTAACTTTAGTTATTATCTAGCTCACTTAAAGAACAGCTTTCTTTAAATCTGTACCACTGCCTAAATTGCCTGGTAGTCTATAATTCCATAACGAATTATTTGATAGATTTGAACAAAAGTACTTAAGGCAAAATAATAAAATAATTGCAAAAGCCTCACCAACTTCAATAAAATTTGTATCTTCCTATTTTTATGTATGATTTTTCAGGCACCCTTAAATATCAGACAGGTAACACTTTCCACTACAAAGACTTCTGCAACTTTTTTGAGAAGCTCTGGCACTTGCCTCATTTGCAGGCAGCCTTTGAAGTTCCCTGAAGAGCAGAGATGCTCTTTGTCTCATGGCAATCCATTCAAGTTAAACTGAACTGCTTTCTTATGCCTGCTTGGATTTTTAAATTCAGTATTTGGTGGCTGCTCAAAACAAAGCCCAACAGTGTAAGAGAGGTGAGCTCCATGTCGACAGCAGCTGGGCAGACTGCATTTCTGACAGCGCAGGGGCACGCAGTGTGCTAGGGACCACTTCCAGGTTGCTGAAACAGAACAGCAGAGTGGCCGGGCAGGCAGCAGAAAGGAGGACCAAATGGGTCAGACTTCAGACAAAACACAGACACTTAAGGTCCTTCCTCATTCACCATAAAACAACCTTACCAAGTAAGGCAATTACCTGAATTGAAAATTACTACTGAAGGCTCAGATCCCACTTAATGATTTGTTAAGGTCAACGCCTTCTTATTATATCATTTTACCAAAATAAATAAAAACAAAACAAAAAAGTTATTAAAAAATCACAAGACTGAGAGGTTCCATGTTAAAAACTAATTTGCAAGGTTATTTGGGTTGAAAGTTAAGCTCTTGAAAATTAGGAAACATCATATTTAAAACAGCATATGACTTAAGCTCCATTTGCATTAATCCTCTTTTTAACTGTTAAGATCACATACTATTTTCTCTGCAAATCCTCAGCTCATTCAGTGGACAAGGTGGCTCACAACACAGAACTCTATCTGCGTGACCCTAAATCAGATAATTTGCACCTTACAGGTCTGACTTTGCAATCAAAGTATTTGAACATATATTTTTAAGCATGGTTTCATTTGTGTCTAATGCAATAGATGCACATGGCGCTCCACGTAATGCAAGGAAAAGTACAGTAATTGCCACCAAAAAAAAAACCCCAAAAAACTTACAACTGAAATCAAAGCAACACTGAACCCTAGACAAAGTAAAATGAAAGTGAGACAGAGGGAGAAACTCTTTATGATGAAAATACTGATTAAAGCAAGAAAAAAGCCAATATTGCCTTTAATAATGCTTAATGACAAAAGTACCAGTAGAAAACCTCCATTGCTACTTGAGTTTACAAAAGGCTGTCTTTCATTATACTCATGCAAAACCAGAGATTCCAACAGGATTATGTGGATGTAACAGAGCTCACTGTGATCTTATAACTAAATTAAGAATTAAACCCTAATACATCACTCTTGTCAAATCCTAAGCCAAACAAATAGATGGATTGAAACATGACAGAGAGACTGGACTAAACCTTCCACCATCTTTCACCCAGCCTCTGCCCCCAGTACATCATCCACAAATTTGGTGGAAAACAGATTCAAAAAGCTTGGGTAGGAGCCTTTAGAGCCAAAGAAAGCACAAGGGCCAAGCTCTACCCCACAGTGATAACAAACCAACTTTTCTTTTTTTTTTCTTATTTTTCTCTTGAAGATGGAATTTCACTCAGCATGTTCATGTCCACCTACACTACAAAAATACTCCTGAAAATATTGACAGTTTGGATAATTTTTTTTTCCCCAAGTCAAAAAATCCCAAACTCCCCATTTTCCAACACCACAGATTTCAGGCTTAGAGCATGGCAAACGGGTTCCAGTACCTCACAGTATCAGGCTAGAACTAGCAAGGAGAGGAAAAGGAGAAATCAAATCACCATCTTCCCCTCATGTACTAACTAGCAATGAAGATTCTGCAAATAGCACTTAGTTGACACTTTTGATGATAACACCAGGCAGAAAGGACTCCAGCTCTCCCCCATGTCAATATTGCTCTGCAGTGTTCGCAATGATACAGGATTTGTATCTGTTAAGTAATCCATTGTCCAGGAAGCAGATGAGTTGAGCACCACGATATTGACAAAACCCCACATTTATTGCACTGAGAGTATGCAGATAGTCTTATACTAATGTAAGACAATGCAGTTAATTGTTCTATTGCCAGGTAATGCAACTAATTTAAATGAATATCAGTAATATATTACAGGTGAATTTCAGTCCTATCAGGATCTCATGAGGCCATGCAGATTCTCCTCCTAACTTGGATGTAATCCCATGTTACACTGAAACCATACTCTTGATGATGCTTGAGGTTTTGCTAGTTCTGTCCCTCCATGCTAAAAGTAATCTGTGATGCAACATTACTGCAGAGTCAGAAACTGCAGCGTACAGACCATCAGAAACAAAAGAGCAAACTGCCAGGTAGCCAGGTTTCAGGGAGTCACCACTGATCCCAACTGGACTAAAAGCACAACAGTACCCAAGGCCAGGAGAAGGAAAGTACAAGGAGCAGTACGTATCTTTTACAGGGCACCTTCAGAACTGTAATCTCGGATACACCTAACTAAGCTTTGGGAACAGACACTGTGACAGGGAAAACAGCTACACTGCGCATTATGTTCTGCATTTATGCTGTCAGTCACAATCTGAAAATACTTCAGCTGAGTAGCAGGCTTGCCCCAGTACTGGCACTGCAAGCATACACAGCTCACATCTTAATTTTCTTACTGACCTTTTCATAAACTGGTTGGCATTAAGGGCTTCACCTCACCTACTGCTCCAGTTCTGAAGCTAGAATAGCTGATGTGTACTCTCACTACATGTTCTCTTTGCCCACCACTGTCTCTAGCTAACCACATCTAACCTTTTGTACAGCTTGCACCTCTTTTCACCCTTCACCTTGCACTAAACAGAGGCAAGTCAATTTTGCAATCCAAGGGATTGCATCAGGACAGAGCTGCAAAAACTCCACTTCGTTCAGAAACATCCAGGAATGAGTATGTGTATGAACTGTTTCAGGAGAGCAGGCTCTACTCACAGTCACTTTAGCTGGGTGTAAGCATACTCTCCACAGTGTTTAGGAACCGTAACACGTTTGAAGCAGTACACACTTGCTTCTTACTCTGCATCCTCTGCAAATAAGAAGTGTTCCTTCCCTTCTCTGCACTGAGTAAACTGCCTCACAATACAGATACTGTTTACGAGATCAAGTGACAGCTTTTCCCATACAAGATAATTGTTGCAGAATGTTAACCACAATATCTTTTTGCAAACCACTTGCATGCTACTATTGTATGGTCAAATGAATAATCCTCCAGTAATATGATCCTGCTATTAATAACCCTTTTACAAGTGTCCTGCAGGAACTTGCAGCATCTTCACGGAGCTACCAGAAAACCGTTCAGTATCAATACAACTCAATCCACAATGCGGTAACAATGTTTTACAGCACATTAAAAACAGACAGGTTGCTTACCCTTCTTTCTTTGTGCAAATTCCAGTAAGAAGTCTTAGGAAAAGCCTAGGATTCCTGACAACTCCATCAGAAAAGAGCAGTTTCTGACTGTGTGCCTCTAACATGCCAGGTGCCCTGCGCACAAATGAGCCTTCTCTGCTACTCACATTCACAGCTGTAAATACCTAACATCATTACTCGTTTCACTCCTTTTATATAAACAATCATCTCCTGCAGCTGTTGCAATGGTGTCAGGTGCATGGTCTATTTAATAGAGAGCTTCTAGGTCAGTCTGCTCTCAAACCCACATGCAAGCACCCAGAAATCCTGCTGGAGATGCATTTAGCAGATCCTTTTCCTAACTCGAGCATGTTAGCAAACTTAGTACATGAACATGAGTGGTTTCTATTTCCTTCAGTAAAGTTACCGTGACATGCCACTCTGTCACAGCACATCAATCCTCACAGTCTACAGATTTTTACCTCTATAGATGAAAAAAGGCCTATTAAGTTTATTACATCTTTATGGAAGGTAAACCCCAGTTAAGAGCAGTCTAAATGGATTTCAACTTCAACCAAGAAACTACTGCTCCTTTTCTTCTTCTCCCAAGCACTGATGCTGCTCTAGACAGAGGGCTTCCAAAAAGAGCCGCAGCATCTCATACGCTTATAGCACTCGGTGAATACGCTGCTCCAGGGGCCGTATCGCAGAGGTAATGCACGTTAGGCGGGTTTTCACGCCGAGATAAGAGAACAAACGCCACTTTTACGCTGAGGCGTTACCGGGTTGGTTTGTCCGCGGGGACCCGCAAGCCAGAAACTGACGGATATGGGGTGCTGGGCCGGGGATAACCGGTTGTGGGGTGAACCCCCCCCATCACTTCCCCCTGCTTCACCTCAGGGGGTAGCAGCGCACCACAGGCGAGACCTGCCCCGGCGGGAGGCTGCTCCGGGGCCGCTGCAGGCCGGACCGCGGTGAGAGGGGGGAGGTCTTAGGGCGCCCGGCCGCGGGCCAGCCCGCGGCCGGGCGCCCTAAGACCCCCCCCCCTCACCCCGGCCCCACGGCGGGGAGCTTAACGACAAACGGCGCCCACCGACAAACTTCCCCTTCATGGGGGGGCTGCCAACCCCCAGGGGGTACCGAGGAAGGATCTCGGCGGGGGGGGGGGGGGGTTGTCCCCGGGGCCGCGCACGGTCCATACCTGCTGCCCGCTCCCTCCGGTACCTCACAGCTCCGCTCCGTTCTCCTCTCCGGCGCGGAGGGGGAAGATAAGTGGGGAGGGTTTGTGAGGGGAGGGGGGACAAGGTGGGGAGGGGGGGGTGGAAGGAAAGGGGGAATTGCCCGCGCGCGCCCTCCCTTCCTCGCGGGTCGCCTAGGAAACAGCGGCCCGGCTGTTCGGGTCGGGGAGCGCGGCGGGAGGGGGGAGCGCTCTCCCCGCGTCACGTGCGCTTGGCCGAGCCAATCGCAGAGGCGGACGGCGAGCGCTGTAGTACTACGGGGCTAGGGATGGAGAGGGGCGGGGCCTCACTCATGGCCACGCCCCCTCCCCCGGTTCTCCCCTCCTCTAGCCTAGAGCAGCCGTGTCGCGATAGCCGCCGGCCCGTCGGGACATGGCCCCGGTGAGCCCCGGTTGTGCCCGCGGGGCTCGGACACAACGGGATCGTTACAGCGGGGCTGTGTCTGGTTTGTGTGGAGCCCGGGGTTACATAAGCGAGCGCGGAGAGCAGAGGCAGGATCGCGGTACGCACATTATAGAGAGCACGGTGAGCCCCGCAGCTTGCCCTCTGCGCGCCTGAGTCGGGTAACACCAGCACAGCGCGGGGCACCCGGCTGCTGCGGTGAGACGGGGGTTAGCGGAACAAGGTAACTCAGTGCGAAATTAAATGCAAAAAAAAAAAAAAAGGAGAAAAAAGAAAGGAAACCAAATCCAACCCCCCCAAACCCCCAGGTTTAAGAACGTGCCCTGAAGGGACAAAATAAACCCTAGAGATTGCAATTCCAGTTTTATCGGCTCCCTCCCATATGCTGAGCTGCTGTGGAACAGCTGGCACTGGCAGCAATCGGTTATCACTCGATAGCCTGCTGGAAGCTCAGTGTTACAAAATCCAAGTCAGCATTATGACGACTGGTGACATTTGCTTTACCATATAAAAGCAAATATGTAAACTCTAATGATATATATATATATCTTTAGTATCTCAAAATTATTTAAGACTACCGGTCTATTTTATTAGTGCTCGTGCTATACTGTCCCCCCGTCTGCCTGTTTGTAACAGAGATTTTTGAGTTCTGATTTTTTAGCTCTGAAATTACTGACATTTGAGAGCTGACGTTGACGAGCACTGTATCTGCTACTGAGCTTTGAGCAAAAATTACTGAGAGCTCAGTGGCAGATACAGTGAGAACCCACAGTGAGAACTTTCAAGTTGTATTACATTTCACTTGATAGTTTAGGGATGAAACTTGGAACCAAAAGTGCCACAGAAGAAATCAGTAAGCACACCAATGAAAGAATAGTGCTGTGGGTGGTTTGGGTTTCTTTTCAAGCTTGATAGCAATTTTCTTAACACAAATATCTTCTAAAATTTACCAATTCCCCCATGTAAGCATGCACAAGCTCGAGACTGGAATCTCCAGCTCAAAATTGGCCAGGTTCAACAGAGCCTTGGGTGACATGGTTTAGTGTGAGATGTCCCTGCCCATGGCAGGGGGGTTGGAACTAGATGATCTTAAGGTCCTTTCCAACCCTAACTATTCTATGATTCTGTGATGTAGTAGTTACACTGGACAGAAGCCTCAACTGAAATGTAGCTTTGCCAGCTTCTGTATGAAAATCTCATACATGACAATGGGAGTTTCAGGTGGGAATTTACAGTTGGTTGCAACTACTTACAAAATCTGGAATGGAAAGGTTTCGCTTAAATTTACTGTAATATCACAAACTGTGATTTCAACATTGTGACAACGCTTTTGCAAGCTGTTATAGTACATAATTACTCCTAGATATGTGTCAGTGGATCAAATCAAAATGCAAACCTACATTTCTGGTGTAGGCATGCCTAAGACAAGAGGTCTCAGTTATTTGTTGTCATTTCAGAAAACTGCAATGGAAAGAATTTTGAACAACTGTATTCTAAAACTTTACCTGAGTCACAAACACACTGAGACTTCTGACTTGGCATCTGCTTCCACTGCTGTCTTTTATCAGAGTTCACATTCTGGCCATCTCGTCTTGACAGACACTTCCAGTGTGTAAATTCGAGCAGCATGCTGTCCTTGTACAACTTTGGTGTAGTGTCTCATCTCGAATTCTTCCTTACTGAGATCTCCATTTGTTTCAGGCTGTTTGATGGATTTTTTTCTGCCGTCTGATAATTTTCTGTGCTAAAATGAGTTGTGAGGTAAGGGTAAGGGTATTAGAAGTTATAATCTAGATAAGAAAATAAACAGACTCCTTGTAAGAAGACTGCAGGACAGTTCCTCACTCTGGGAAGAAACAGGAGGTGTAGACCACTAACTGCTTAGTAGGTATCAAGGACACGTCTTAGAAGAAAATTTGTATTTAATTCATCTACTAAGCAGATAGTGCAAAACCAATGAAGGTTTCCTCTTCATCGTTTTCATGACATAAATATTTGAGCTCACTATTGGGGGAGAATGAGATTTTAGCTCTTTTGGATTTTAACAGAAGACTGTATAATGCAGTAAAATCCCATCCTTGCAGACAGCTGTAAGGTGCAACCTAATCTAAATGAACAAACAATGTATATTTGAAATAGCCACGTGACTGAAATGATCTTTAATTTGGGGGAGAATTTATACAGAGATTAATTTTAAGGAGGTTTGAATAGCAAAGAACCATAAACCAAACCCCAAATCATTACTCAGTGCTTTCTTTTTATCTGCACGTGCTCATGAAGACTTCCAGTTATCTTTTGGGGATACAGCATCTCGTAGATGCTAAGAATAGTCAGGCATCAAAACCACAGGAAAATAAGTAGGAATAAGGATTCTGTTTTAAGTATTTGGGGAGTAAAGAACTTAGGTTCATTTAAAGACAAATCTAATGACTTCAAAAGATTTGTTTCCAGCCAGCCTCTAATATGGCCAGATTTTAGCACATATTTCTGCTGAAAAGATGAACCCGTTTCAGTTTTGTGTCTAAGTGCTCAATTTGCCCAGAAATCCAATAGCAGCTCTCTGCCCCCCCCCCCCCCCCCGATGTATTCTTTCCATAGTGTTTTAGTGCTCACAAAGCACGAGGATGTGTGGATTTTCCTTGTGTGGCTCACTTACCTGTGGGTTCTCTGCTGCAGAATAGTAAGCCAGTATTTGTAGCATTCAGTGTGACACACATGTAATACACACAGAGTTTATGCTTCATTCAACAAAGTACGTGAACATGCTTTAATTTAGTAATTTAGGATATGGCAACTCTAACCACGAGATGTAAATCCTTTCCTGAACTGGAGCCCTTGAATATGAAAATAAAGATGCCTAGGACTTTCACGTGATTGAAGAGGCTGGAATAATAATACTAGTATGGATCAGTACACCCAGGTGACAGTTCAGTGTGTAAACTGTAATCCTTCAAACAATGTACTGTTATTACTGAGATCAATTTAGATGACAATGATATGGGGAGAAGGGTAGAACTGACCTGAATTTTTTCAACAAGCCAGCACAGAACAAAATAGGCTATATTATGACTTTCAGATTAAAATACTAATGTAAACTTTCACAAACTCCCAAGTTTCATCCAAGTTAAACAATGAAGGGCATTCATAGAACTGGACTGTTAGTTTCTGCAAGCATAGGGGACAGAATATTTTATGAGACATGGAGTTCATAAAGGGTTAGGGAGCTGCGCAAATGATCCCTTGTGTTTCTATTACCAGTTCAGCTCAGAGATAGATGTAAGCAAGTTAGAATCATGTTTAGCAACAATTTCTGCTATAGCATTTAATATTCTTTACAATCTATCATCTTGCTTCTCTAATGATATAGAGTCCAATTTATTCTTTTTAGGACACTGATACATACTTGAACTTCTGCTCAGAGTGCAAACATCTCAGAGGAAAACCTTTACTTACAAATACATGACTCCCTAATGATCTAGTTTTCAGTCTGAAGAAAAAAACCCAAAGCCACAACTATCTATGCTGTCAGCAACACCTCTTCTCAAAGTGATCTTCAGACCCAGGTTGTCAGAACTTAAAGAGCAGAATTTTACATATGCACACACATCCTCTTGAATTGCTTAGGAAGTATTTTCACCCCCTTCCGTCACCACCCCCCATTTCCCTGAATAAAAGGAGGAAACGAACAAGAATGTTTGAAAATTAGCAGTTAGAAGTCTCATAGCCTGCTTCAAACCGTCTTGTTTAGTTCAGCTTATAAGCAATTTGTAGTACACGTAACAATTAGTCCTAGTCCAAACAGCTGATGAGGTGCATACAGCACATCCATGTAACACACCAATGCAGAAGAAAACTGTCAGCTTTCTCTAAGGAATTTTCTGCCAGATAGTTGGATTCAATCATCTCCTGAAGAAGTTCAACTTACACCAGTAGCAGCACCAGGGAGATGGTGGAGATGCATACCGACAATAAGGAAAAGAGAAGGGAGAACTCCTTTTTGCAGTAGCAAAATCAAGTTACTTTGTCTGTTCAAGGACCCGTGTCCTAACTAAATCCAGTTAAAGAGCTAGTCTGAAATACAGGTTATACTTACTATTTGTATTTTCTGTTACGAGAGCTACTGGATATTACACAGTTTTGTGGAACATTCTGACAAAAGGGAAAGAAAACTAAAAAGGACTGCTAGCTCCAATAACTAAAAATTTACATTAGATTTTTGGCTGCTGCATACTTTCATGATGCAACTTTTACATACTGCAGTGTGTGAATGCTTTGAATTCAGCAATAAATTGTAGCACTGGTAACCTTAGAAAAATTTGCAAGTGATTTGTGAGCATAACAGGGTGTTACCCTATGCTGGATTTGGCCTCTGCATGTGTGTTTGTCTTTGTTGTAACCTCACCCACATTGCACTATATGTAAACTTGGAGACTTTTTAACAGCACATAGAGAAAATTCAGCTCTCGGCTGCTAAAAATAACCACTTCCAGGATGAGATTCCTTTGAAAAACAGGGTTTGAGTTCTGAAGTGAATCACATTGGTGTTTCTTTGTGCCACATGCTATGTTAACCGTACTTGGTTGTGTACACAGAGCAAGCAAAGTTGCGTATCTGTGAGACAGCCCAAGAGGACAGCCTCTGGGTGGGGATCCTGCTGTTACAGCCCCGTGTCACAGGGAACTGCCATTTCAGACTTTCTTGTATGGACAGGACACTTGAAGAGCTAGAAAAGCTATGTGAGGTCCCATGAAAAACAGAACTGTCTGCTTATACAGTAAGTACAACTGCATCATACCTTTTGCAATGGGCCTCCTCAGAAAGTTGCCTTTCTATTACTGAAAGCTAAAGTACAGAGAATTATTTCTCATACAGTTGATGATTTATTTGATCATTTAATGGAAAAAAAAATCTTTCTTCCAATATAGGACAATTTGCTTAAATATTTACCCTACGTACACGTTAAAGTATAATTAAGACAAAAAAGAGCAAACATTAAAAAAATAAGATCTATCACATTAGGTTTGTTCAGTAACCTAGTTGGTATGCTAAACCTTGACCATACTTTTGAAGAAATCAGAATATAGCAATGTTAGGTGGTTATAGAGTTGGGATGTCTATAGTATAAGTTTCTTGTTCACAGTGTCAAGTGAAGACTGCTTTCTGCCCAGGCAGCAAGTTTCTATTCCATACTTTAAAAACAATGGTACAAGTCTTGGCCTTGCTGAGTTCTGCTAAATTCCATTAACTGTGAATTAATGGAACTTACGTATAACAGTGCATTACTATCAAAGTACAACAAATGTCTCAGCAGAAACACTGCATTCCAATAGCTATTTCTTCAAAGAAAAGTCACCTGGGTTAAAAATGATGTGCTAAATGTACATGTTTGTCTTTAGGTGCCGGTTTAGAAGAATAGCCTCTGACCAAGAACCAAAAGTGTTGTCGGAATAATATGCGAACAGGTAATTTCCTGCAAGCCTTCACTTGGATGTGTACCCAGATATAATTAGAACTCTTTAAAACTGCAGTGATTTTGACAGCTGCCATTGGGATTGTCACAACTGCTGAGTAGGGCTGTCATCACTTACTAGTCAGCAAGCCAGAGTTCACCAGTCAGTGGTACAAATTCTGCAAGGTGTTTGCTTTGATCAATGCTACTATTCATGATTGATGAGCATACAGTCCAAAGTTGCTTATAAGTGAGGAAGCATGCGCCAGCCCCTTTATCTTCTGTCAACATTTCCCACTCCTCCCCCTTCCCTTTTGGAAAGCAGCAGACTTCAGGATTAGACAGTCTGTAGTATTTTAGCCTCTGGACTAGGCAAGACAGCTGGGTCAACACGTGCATTACCAAGGCTGGCTTGGTTCTTTGGGGGTTAAGGTGGTGTCGAGCCTTTATTTGTCTTTCTTTTTAATAGATAGGACAGTCGGGTTACAAAAGTTTAAACGCAAACAGACAAGATAGTTTAGGGACAGGCTCTAGAGCAGTGTTCAAAAGAATAATGGAGACTCAGTGTATTTAAAGGCTGCTGTTACCTCTGCCTCTCAGTTTTAAGTATTCACAGTCTAGTGTTAGAAAGAACAATCTTGTTTCATTCTTCTTCACTTCTCCTCCCACCAAACCCCTACCTTTTTGCAAAGTAACTTTGGTGCCCTGCTTCTCATTATTTTCTCTCTCACATAGGAGGACATATAAAAATACATACATACACACTACGTAGAATATATAGAGTTGATAACGTTTCTACAGTTGTATTAATTGAAAAGCTATATCTTTTTTAGTTTTTTGTGTAATTGCCCATCATCACTTGACTTACTAAAACGTTTCTATCTTGATTAGGTAGCCTGAATGTAGTACACAGTTCACCTTCAAAGCATACAATTTGCATTTTTAGATTAATATAATGTATTGTCTTACCTAATAAAGAATCTTAACACATTCACTGACATCCATGTCACTGGGTTTTGGCTTGTACTGAACCCTTCTGATTCTCCAGTGTACTCTTCTGCATCACTGACTGTAAATTCAAAGGGAAAACTGTTGCTTTCATGCTTTCTTGTCTATAAATAGAGCTGTAGCTTTCAAATCTGATCCAGACTACCACATTTCAGTCAAATGGGTATGGATACAATAATTTATATTTTTTATTGTATCAAAACCCACTACTACCAGTAATTAATATTTTCTTATATTGTTGGAGTGTCCCCAGTTTTCTTTTATTCTCTTTCATATTTCTCTCATCTACTTTATACTGGTATTTTCAATAAGTAGTAACAAAGTATTAATACAAAAAATAGAACTAATGAAAAGCACAACTGGATGGAAAATGGGGCACCTGATCTACACAGACAGTTCTTCAAATATCTCATTACTGGTAAAATTAGGGTTACAATTTTTCCCTTAGCACTGGAAAGAAGTCTAGCTCTAGAAAGAAATAGCCTGTAGAGAAATTGTCTGCAATTACAATCAGAAGGGTTTTGAAGGCTTCCTAGGCACTTTTTGTTCTCTCTCTCCACTCCTCTCACTTTTCTCTAATAGGCCTAAGGCAGAGTGCCTGAGGTATTCTGCCAGAACAGAAACGTCTGGTTGGGCTGCAGGGCTGGTCCTTAATACACAGCTCACAGCAGAACAGTGAGAGAATCATTCTCCCAAATGTTCTGGGACCTGAATGACTTGAGGCATTTAGTTTTCTTCAGTACTACACCACTATGCCAGAATGAGACAGGCCTATTTCTGCATAAAGATGAAGAAATAGAACTAAGGCAGGATTTTAAGGAGGTTAACAAGTTCTCATTAATTCTCATGAGAATTTCTCTGAAGGCTTTCCACGAGCTGTCTAAAAGGATCTTTCTGTGTTGCATACCTTCCATCAACTCACTTTTCCACCTGGTAGAACTTCAACAACACTTAACTCCCTCAGATGCTTAAAAGAGTTTAGAGGAGGTCAAAGTTCCTTCATTTAAGAAAGGATGTAGCCTTCAGTTGCATTACACTGTCACAGAAGTTCCACTGTTAGGTTTTAATAGACTAAAATAAAACACAGTTCTTGTTTAAAATCCTTCTTGCTTTTTTCTGTTACCTTTTTATTCCTATTGTAGTTATACTGTTATGCATGCAAAAATAAGATAAAAAATCTTTTGATAGTGACCTTGCAGTAAATTAATTGCCAGTAGACAAGCACAGAAAGCATCAGAGTTAAGATTAATTTCCATTTACCTTCTAACAGGATAGAGCAGAACAGACATTTCTGTTGTGCCACATCCTGAGCCAATGTAACAAGGTCAAACATGAACAGGAATTCAAGCATGATTCATAGAATCCGTGTTGGAAGGGACCTTAAAGCTCATCCAGTTTCAACCCCCTGCCATGGACAGGGACACCTTCTGCTAGATAAAGTTGCTCAAAGCCCCATCCAGCCTGGTCTTTTCAGCCTTACCTCCCCTCTCCTTCAACTCATTAATTTATCTACACACATGCAAAAAGGTCCAGCTACCATTTGGGTGCTAGCACTTTGATGACGTGACCATGAAACTGAATTCCTTTTGAGCTCTGTTGTGTAACTGCCTTCATCTTAAAATAATGTAAGGGTTAAGGATAAAACGATGTAATGTAACTCACCCTTCTATGTCAGATATGCCCTCATACAAATGGAAGGATGTATGAAAAGCCAGGAGAATGGAATTACTAGAGATGGTCTAGAGGACAGCAGGATGCGTGATGGTCTTGTTGCACAGGGTTAGAAGTAGCTCAGCTTTTCTGCCACTCTTAGGAAAGCCAGTTTCTACAAAGCTGTAGAAGCTCCCTCAGGGGTAGAATGCTTTATGGCCACACTCCTCACTTTTTTTCTTCAGGAATACAGGGGAATGAACCCTAACTCTTTTTTCCAAAAGGAAAAATAAGAAAATTAAAATCTTTTTTCCTCTTAAACAACCCTATATCTTGTATAGAACGTGCCCTCTATACATAAATCGTGAGACAGCAGAATTCTTATTTTCAGAACTTCTGGGAGAAAGAATAGCAAAACCAACACCTGAAGTGTGAGGTAGCACATGATTCTCATACTTGTGGTGTCAGAAGACTGCTCTGGTTTTGTTTTGATTGAGGTATTGTGGTTTCCTAAGATTGAAGAAATATGTAAAAATATATATGCATATATAAAAAGTGAGTTACTGATGCATCAAAAATATCATAAATAAATCCAAATTTACAGTCAGGTATTACTTTTAAGCACAAAATGGGCAACTCCTGCTACAAGTGCCAACAGTAGTATCCTGTATTTGGGGTGTTATTAGAATGCCCAATTGTGTTTAACACACCAACAATTCATACAATAAGTTTACTGAGGTAGGAAAAAGCCTTTGTGAGATCTGTGGAAATGACACTGTAACAGGCAGTTTTCTACGTAAGTGACACTTCATAGGCTAGCTCCTCCACTGATGGTGAAAAACTGGGGTGGGAAAACCTGCTGGTGCCCTACTGTGCTATGATTCAGCTCTTAACACAGCCTGAAGCAGGCTCAGAGTGCCCTAGTCCACACCTGAGACACTTCTGGGCTTATGTGTACTGACTGATTCTCTCCCAGAAGCTAGTTAAGCTAAAGATAGTTTGTGCCACTGGAACGGAACAAACCTGACTTCCTATGGGTCATGATGTGAATCACTGTAATCAATACAGTTTGTGGTCATGAAAGCCAAAAGTAATGGAGAACCCAAAATTCCCTCTCATTGCAAGAGAAATTTTGCAGGTATTAATAAAATTTAGGTGCTTCATGTCTGATATAGTGATAAATTTATGGGGTTTTTTTGCATGTCATTACACGAAACAATTCTGCAAGATAGGGAGTGTTAAATGTAGCTGTCCTGGAAGGCAAGACTGATACATTATTTGCTCATAGGGTGGTTTTGTTCGTGTGGGAGGGGTTGTTTGGTTTTTCTGGGGGAGGTGGTGTTTTTGTGGGGGTTTCTTGTATCTTTTTAAGGAAGCCACCCTCCCTCCCTAAAAGGCCGATTAACATCTCCTTTCACTGATAAAAATACAGTCTCCAATTTTCTCTGTGTCTGTTTTGGTTTTATTTTTAAGATCATGAAGAACTCTGTGGCACCAGTTATGGAGCTTTTTGTCTAAACGGAGGGATTTGTTATATGATTCCTACTGTACCCAGTCCATTCTGCAGGTCAGTGAAACTAATGTGTGTGTTTAAGTATTGGCCAGCAGCTGTCTAAAGACTGTTTCTCCAGTTTGCTTCTCTAAGGAATTATGCTTAAAATGTTATATAAAAGAAAATACCTATTAGTTATGGCTGTTCCATATCCAATAATTCATGCTCAGATTACTTATTTAGTTTGCAGAGACATGACAATATGAGAACAATAAATGTGTATACTCGGTGTATATTTGTTTGACAGGTGCAACAATACTCAGTTACGTATGCATTCATATGCTCTCTATATTTAGAGCCATATTTCCTCCTCTCATTATAATGCAGAAAGGAACAAAATACCCTTTGCCTCTCGGAGGATAGATTGTAGGAAAGGCATTCAGAGAGGCAAAGCATGTTCCTTGGTTTTCTTTCAGATGAATTACATTGCAGAAATTCTTGTAACATAAAATGGCTTGACCTGAACAAAATGAAGAGGCACACAAAGGAATATTATCTTTCAAGGGGGGTAAAAAAGAATGTTATTCAGGACTTCCCGTGTTCTCCGAATCTCACTGAAATACTCAGAGGGCAGCTTTACAGTGACAGCCAAAGACCACTGGATAAAGAAACATCAAGGCAGCAAATACAGACATTTCTTATACCATTCATTTATGGGACCATTCTTTTTGAACCCATGTAGCACACTGGAAAAGAAGTACTTCCTGTCTTGCACATGGATACATTTCCTGCACATATACAACCCTATCCTTTTACTTTCTCATTTACCAACACATAAGAAGATGCTAAATCAAACTGTAATTTTTCATGGTTCTGCATTTCCTAATTCTGAGTTACCATTCCTCAGGACAAATTATGGTTAATTTAATGGGTTTACTTAACATAATAACAGGCATTCAGACATGTATTACATACACTAAGGATATTACCTTTTCTTCTTCTGTGGTAACTGCTGCTCCCTCGTCAATCTTGAGCTACAACTAACGATAATTGGATCAAACAGTTGAAGGAGGAAACAAAAATCTTTTCTAAGATGCCTAATCTTAAAGTATTTCTTTCTTTTGTTTGGGACAGTTCAATGTAAACGTTTAAACTCAAGCCTGTAAACTCATCTGGTAAATGAGAGAGAAGAGGCAATTTTGTGGTAAATGCTCAGTGAAAGATACACACAGCGCACTACTGGCATTAGGCATGTTGTCCAATGCCACACAGTGAATCAGATCCAGAAGTGAGGGTAAAGCTCAGAAGTGCTGTATGATGATGATGATTTATTCTAACTGCTAAACCTTGCAAGCTTATGCAATGTAAAATGAATACCACACCCACAAAAAGTAAAACGTTGACATTTCCATGTTCTTTGTCCTAGAAGGAATCCCATATTACAACATTAACATACTTAGGTGAAAACACAATGGTTAGACTGAACAGCATCAGTTACACAATTTCAAAGCACCCTCTCAACCGTTGCTAGACAGTGTTATGAGGAAGGTGTGTTTGATGCAGTGACTGTAAATATGAGGTAACAAATACTCAGAACAATACATTCTTCAGGAGCACAAGCTAGTCACTAGGGATAATTTCCACTTTAAAAGGGCTCCAAATGAAGAAATCTGTAATTCAGGTACCAGAGGATTTTATAATCTGCTGAAGCAGAAAAGCAACATCCTCAGAGCACTTCTGTTATACTCAGGCAATCTTACTGCATTTAAATTGCCAAGTATTTTTCTTCTGTATCTAGTGGTTGATTCTGAAGTTATATGGGTTTAAATAGCAGCGTTCTATTTAAGCATGTCCTCATTCTAAGCATGTTCCTTAATCAGTCAGAGAAGGCTAATTATAGATGAGAAAGGTTTTGTTTACACACAGATATCTTGGTAATCAGCAGTGATGTGAATAGAAACAACAGAAAAAATGCATCTCTATTCAGCAGAATTCAGAGAAATATTTGGTGCTTTGGAACTTCAAGGCTGGCATCATCCTGTGGTTGTGCAAAGTTTCCTTGATGCAGGCTTCTGCCAAATACCCCCTAAAGCTTCCAAGTGTCCTCAGATGCTCATCTCCCATCAATGGAAAAACTGGGTCACTTTTGGAATCAAAGGCTGAATGGTCATCAGTACAGCATTGATTAATGGGGGGAATGGAGCAAGAACAGACTAACAAACTGTAAGAACACCTTAAAACACATTTACCTTGACATGCTCCTTGTTTACACAAATGAGTTGTGCTGAACACAGTTAGCCCAGATTACTTGATGTGACATCATTGCAAGTAATTTCGCAATGTAACGATCAAAATTGCATCATTCCTCAGAAATATGCTTTTTGTAGCATGGTAGCAAATCAAGAGGCACTGCTTACTTTTGGAGTTTCAGTTGCTTTTACCATTCAGAAATGAATATATGCACAAGGTGGAGATTTAACAGAAATAGCTGACCCACCCTACCCTGTGCAACATCAGCAGATTTTAAGTAGAGCTGATGTGCGTTAGAACATGAAGCTGCTCAGCTGCCATCTTCCCTCATCCCTTCCCTAACACTGAGCTCGTGCTCTCAGCAGCAGAAGACACACCTGTCACCATGAACAAGATGCACTTCAAACCCAGCGATGCTCAAATGTACTAAACAAATGCACAGCAGAATGGAGAAGGATGGAAGAGCAGCTGCCTCAGGTGTATCATAATACATGGAGCTGAAAGCTGTTTGCCTCAGCACCCAATGCACAGCTGTCCCATTAATTAATGCAGTGCAGAATTAAGCAAAGATTTTGTTCTCTGAGGGGAAGCTTTGCTACTTCCATTTTGTCTTACAAATGGCTGATTTCTTTGAGCCCTCTTTATTTCAGACAAGTACAGATGATACAAGGCCACACACAGTTCCTCTGCTTCCGAGGGCAGTACACACAGAACTTTACAGTGAATGCTCTCCTTTTGAGGACAGGATCATACTCCACAGAAGGCAGTGCATTCAGGCTCAGTACTGCAAGAGAAAGAGGCACTTTGGAAATATCCCTGGAATTCCAGTGTACAGTTAAGGGCTATCTCTGCTTTCCCCTTCCTTTGCTTCTACCCCAATCAAATCTCTCCTCTATCTTTCCTATACTAATCCCATAAATCTTGTACAAATTCTTTCCATCACTTTCTGTATATCCTTGTCTGGCTCTTTCTCTGAGATGGGTCCTTCATTCTGTTTTCAAACATCCCCACAGATGACACACCTGCTGCGCTGTCAGCCTTCAGAATATACCCACTGCAAGCTGCCAGTGAAGGGCTTCCCACTCATCTGGGATTTTCTTCTTTCCCTGCCTCCCAAACTACACTTTCACATACCCCAGGCTCTTCTGAAAACAAAGTGTCCAATCAGTACTTTTCAGTTTTGCTTTTAGCTTGAAAGGTAGGAACGGAAGTCAGAACTCACACCAGAAGTATAGCCAAAAAAAGCCACTATTAAGATCTACCTTTAATGGGACATAAAATATAAAATGGAACATTATATGTTTGAAAAATATTAGTGATCAGAATTAATATCACTACCAGATACACTAAAGCTTGCCATATAAACTCATAGCTAAGGCAGTTCTAGGGGAAAGAAACCCATTCTTTAAACTTCTCTCGAGCATTTTTGTTTAACTCCTTATGTATATGAATACAGCTTCAGAGTAACAGTTTTGAAACTCCTCTGAACAGAAAACTTTTTTAAAGGCTGCTTAGGGCTTCCAGTTAACTTTGCCACTGCTTATTCATTTTGGCTTTAAATTCTTTTTCATACTTGCTGTGAAAAAGATAGCAAGTACATACATGATGCCCTTATAAGTGTATGGAATAGGATGATTTTTAGGAGCCTGCTACAGATGGAAGATTATGGTGATTTTGAAGCTCTCAGCCATGTAATCTGAATTGCTTTGACAAGCAGATAATTTTTCAGCTGTCTTCTTCTGCTTAGAGCTTTATATTTACATGCAAATAATTTTTATACCAAAAAGCATCCAGGTTTTTCCTGACTAAAGGAAGACTAAACAAAAACTAAAATCAAGACTCTCGTAGTACAGTCTTAAGCAATGGGAGTCTGTGTGCACGTTTGACTCAAATCCTACTTCCGTGTTTAAAGTCTGTCAGGTACTCGCTTATGACACCCACCTTAGAGTCTGCAAGAGAAAGAAACCTTCTTACATAAATCAGACACTTGCACTGTCTCATGAACCACATCTGCAAATGAGACAGCAGTAATGCCTTGTGTTATTGGAGAGCTATTATACTTACATTTTAATTACTGATCAGATTGTAAAGGATCAATATAATTGCAGACCCACTGGTCACCTCCTGACACCTCATCCAATGCAGTCTATTTCTTTCTACCTTGCATTGATGCTGATAAGGGTAGTTTTGATTAACAACCTATGTTGAAAGATTCCGTGGATTTCTTTAGATGTATTATGTTAGTGTTTTGTCTCCAGCACAGCCCCTACCCTACTTTTGTATACAACAGTTAAGGCTGGCTCATCTCATCTGACAAGAGGTGGGTGTGTGCAGGCACCTGGGAAAGCAGAAATCTGGATGCTGTCTGCAAAAGGAAGTTTCTAGTCTCACAGCTTTACCTCAAACATTGGAGGCTGTTGTCTTTCGAATCTGATTGAACAGTAAATTGAAATTTCTTAGAGGAGGAAAGACCTTTATTCCATTTTAGAAATCAACTTTGGAATGCTGCATAGTTCCTTTTAAAGCCAACAGACAGCATGTGCTGAAACAGGAGGCTAAGAACATGCGGATGTTGTGCAATACCTGGCCTAGTGGCCAGATGACTCAGATTAGCACAACTCTGCCTTACTATAGCCTAGAAGCAGGCTTCTGGTTTTTGCACTCATTCATTCAAGTGCAGAAACACAGTTGCCTGCCACATGAACAACTACAAGTGTGTCATGGTTAACTTGAGCTCTACTTCCTGGCATCCATTCTAAACAAGTTAAACTGAGTTGCTATTGACTTTTAAGGCTGTGTATAGTAAGACTGACTGCCTCTATGAGACACTCTATAGATATCATCAGTCTGGATTATGTTCACAGCCCAGTTGCTTGTTAGAGACTGCTTTTCTGTCTTGCTTACAGTCATTGTGACTGTAACTCCACTGAAATTATCAGAGCTCTGCTAATGCAACAGGATAAATGAGTTCCACTGCTAACTATCGAACTCTGCTTAGTTTCTTTCCCACTGGTTTTAGGAAAGGACTTACAGTAGAAACCTTTCCCTTTTTCACTTGCCTTAATCCATCAGCTGCTTCTACATTGAACATAGTACTCCCCTGTTCATACATTAGCATCAATGACTTCATGACGAATATCCGAACACCTGGATTTTCAGAAATGCCCATACTGTAGCAGAGCCTGTTGCTAAGGTCATATTAGCTACGATTTTGTTTAAATGTTACCAAGAGACACCTCATTTCAATTTTCCCATTTCTATGCAAACCTCCATCATTTTTGGGTTACATGAAAATATTTTCTACATAGCATGGAATCACTTTCAGCAAACACATCAACAGGTCAGCCTAAAGAAAGTAGCTGGAAAGCTTTGTAATCCCTAATCCATTGCACACAGTCAGATACTATTGGACTGGCAAGTCATGGAAACCATGGTTCTAGAACACTTTTTCGTTACATCCCAGAAGAATTAATACGTTCAGCACTCAGGACATTTAAGTTTTAGTGTGGGTCTTTTCCTGTTTGCTATAACCTTGGACTCATACTGGCTATAGTTTCCCTCTTACTGTCTTAGGCCTTGTGGCTTCTTTCCCTCTCAAAGACTTGTGAGTACCTTAAACATCTGGTTCTATTTTCTGTTTAGTAGAAAGTGGCTACAATCTCAGTGACCTTTTTGCTACACTGTCATCACATTCCCAGTTTTTCCTGTGGTTTTTACCAGGACATGAATATAGCTTCCATGCACTGCTCATGCCAACTCACATATCACAACAGTTCTCTAAGCCTGACCTTCTACCTAATCCTATATGCAACTCCCTCCAGCCAGGAGGACTGCCTTTTCTTCCTCTTGCTTCAGTTTTCTCTTAGGCTACTGACTTACCCTTTACAATCATTCTCTAGAACTTTTCCATAAGCCTTAATCTGATGCCAAAACCTATTTATTTTTTCTTCCTGTATCATTTTAGACTTACATCATTTTCCAGTTTTCATTGGTATTCAAGAATACTTCTATGAATTTTATATTCCATTTTCTGTCCCTGTTATCCTATTCAGCTCTCCAAAGCATTTCTCTCTTGCTTGCCAGAGAACAATGCCCCACTCAAACTACACTTCTATTCTTAAAGTATTCTACAGTATTTCAGAAATAGGCCACTGAAATGCCACTATACCTACAGTAAATATCTGGAACATTATCTCCAGCAATCAGAGCAGTCTGCCTACCCTTCCTTCTCCCAGCAGTCAAATATAGTAACTCTGAAAAGTCTCACATCATCCTTAGCAAATGGTGGCTGTTTGATCACTTGCACAGCTTTAATATATGATGATAATTACCTCTTTTTTAACTAGTGTCTAAATCTCCCATTTTATTTCCAAAAAGAAATGGTAGTAATTCTCCGTGCAATAGTTTAGACCAGTAGCACTGAGATAGTGGTCAGTGTACTGGAAGCAATGCTGGGAGTCACATCAAGCATGCATGTTGGTATACTCAAGGTGATGCCTTTCTCTTACTTAGATATGCTAGACATCTTTCTTCTTTTTGGCAGTTCCTCCCCACTCCACCTTCTTATCCCTCATCTGAAATTATATCTTGCAGCTGCTAATGCAATTGCTTATGTCACCTATTATTATGACTTCAGTGCCAGAAATAGCAAGAAAGAGCAAGATCTTTAGCAATACAAATAGAGAAGCAAATTTACATACACAAAGGATATATGGAGAATGCAGTTATTGAATGAAGTGCTTCCTGTTTTCTGTAATGCTATAAATTCCTTAAGAAAACATAGAAGAATAAGTGCAAAATGTAAGACAAATGAACACTGGCTGGCCCAGGGAAGTGGCTGAGTCACCATCCCTGAAGATACTTAAAAGACGTGAAGATGTGGCACTTAAGGATGTGGTTTAGTGGTGAACTTGGCAGTGCTGGGTTAATGGTTGGACTTGATCGTCTTGAAAGTCTTCTCCAACCTAAACAATTCTATGATTATTTTTACTTCAACCTATCTATTTTTGACTCTACCTGAATTACTAAGCCATGAATTTTATTTATTTTTAATAAAATATCATACCATTTTACCATGGCAAAATACTATATTCATTTTAATCCTCCTTCAGAAAAAGTTTTCAGAGGCATTGTAGAGGCATTGTAGAGAAGACTTCAGAGGCATTCAGAGGCATTGTAGAGAAGACTTTCAGCTACATCTCTCCAAGAGAGGGTCATTCACTAAGCATGTAACATGTTCTGGCATGAAATATTACACTGCTTAAACTACTTCAGCAATTTAATGTGTACTGTGTTCCGATGAATTCCTATTTCTTTGATCTATTTAGCTGACAGTACTAGCTCTCCCCAAAAGAAAGCTAGGAAATTACATGAAAGAGGGAAAAGAAAGCATGACCACTGCATGAGAACCAGTGGGATGGTGCAGTTAATACTGAAGAGGTGGATTTGATTAATTAAACTTGCCAGTGGAGGAGGCAGATGTAACTGCCAGGTACACCATTGTGAAGCATATTGCTGATCCAGTTAACGTATTAAGAAAGATATGGTTTAAGATATAAACACAGTATAGATCAGAATGTAAACTTGATGCCCAACATTCCCATTTCCTTTGTTCCAGAAATGAGAGGTGAGTGGAAATTTCATAAGAAAACTTGCTGCAAAGCAAATACAGACCTTCAATTACGCTGTAACAAGTTCCAACCCCACTTAAGACCAAAAGAAGCCTTTGTGCTTTTCATATTAGATGACAAGTTGCCATCTAATCCCAATAAAACTTGGTTTCCCAGGTGTATTGAGAATTACACAGGAGCCCGCTGTGAGGAAGTTTTGCTGCCCAGCATCAAGTCTCAAGCTAAAGGTGACCTGTTTGCAGCTTTCTTGGCTTCACTGCTTCTTCTAGGAGTTCTTGTAATTGGAGCATTCTACTTCCTTTGCAGGTAAAAGTGCTTCAGAGTGCTGAAGCTATTTAATCAAGTAGAAATTTCTTCTGGTAATCATGTACTAATTATTTGAATGTAAAAGTATGTAATGAATTATCCATAAGGTTTGTATGGTTATTCAGCATAATTAATGTGGATTATTCAACCTGTTGCTTGTGATATTTTACTTACTGGCTTGCAGTATTCTCAATGTCTTTTCTAAGCTAGTACTTTCAGTTGCTTCGTAAAAAAGACACGCAGCACACCCATTTCTGAGAGATTTTCACAGTCTACCTAGAGCTAGTGCTAACAGTGCAAAACGTTGGACAACCCTTACGTTGTTCAAAGATTGAGAAGTAGAAGCAAATTACTGCAGTGCTTTGAGATCAGAAACTGTTCCACTGCATCGAATTGCCAGCCAAACGAACTGGGGCCATCAGCTCCGAATTCCTTTACAACTTCTGGTTTAGAAAGGAAAACTAAGGAAAAATCAAATTCAAGAATAAACCCAGGTAAATGTTCATTAACTAACTAACATCTAGAACAAATCAGAATACTAACTCATTTGTCCAGGATGATGCATGTTTGAGTAGCAAGAAAACATCAGTGCTAGAGAGCAAGTGATGCAGCTTTGATTTTAGTAGAATTTCAGGAATATTAGGACTTCCAGTGAAAACACACAAGTGGTTTCTGGGATTAAGTCAACATTTGATGCTGTACAAATATGAGTACACTTATACCAAACCCAAACAATCTTACTGTTTTCGCTTACTCTCAGCATTCATGTGTGTAAATCAGCCTCCTACATCCCCTCTTGTTTTTTGAGTACAGCACTTTTTGTAAGAGCTCATTTCGTCATATACTGTTAATACTCCTTTATGAGGCAACTTACTAGGCCCTGTAGTTCTTAACTATCACAGACTTGCAGCCACCTCCTCTTTCTCCTGTGCTGCATTTCTCCTTGGTTATGATACCCTGAGGTTCTTGCAATTCTGTTCTTTGCTCTCCCATAATCACATTGCTAAATCAACCTCTTTGATCAGTGCCTTTCAGTGAGCGACCTTTGGAATAGCTGGTCTAGTTTTACCTCAGCTGCTGTCATGGAAACCCACTGAATGCCAGCTTTTCCCATAGCTGAATATATTTAGAAGCAAGAGTATTTGATAAAACAGAGTTTGTATTAAAACCCCTCATTGCAGAGGATACCCCACTTAGTCATTTTAGTTAAATTAATCCTGTCTTAGCTGTGCAACACCATGCCAGCAATTCGCTAAACAACACTTGCAGATTACTATAAAGTTATTAGAATGGAATACAGCTTTAACTAAAGAAAAAGAATACTCAAGTCTCACAGAGGTACAGAGAGTATTTCTTTAGAAATAAAGCTTGTCTCTGAGAAGAGGAAAATAGCCTTCAGCGAGCAGAGACTTCAGAGAGTAATCTGTTAAAAGATTCCTTTCCTCTTGCATACAGTAAACTTAGGGGAAGGCTGGAGACACATTTACTGAGTTTTACAGGCAAAGAGCCTTGCATTACAAAGTACAGAAGCTGAGAATAGCAGCAATGACAGACCTGTGCAAGTCTTTTATGAGACAGTTGGAAGATGAACCCCAAGTACTCTACTTCTTCATAGGAAATCAATTTACTCGAGCTTTACCTAACTGGCAGAACAAGAAGCAGTGCCTCTTTATTAGAAACACAAAGGCAGCAACTCAGTCTTGACAGAGTTGCCCTTGAACCTCTCTTATGTACCAGACTAGCTGCGGAAATCTCATAAAACCTTGTTCAGCTTCTTTATACTAAAGAAAAGAAATGTGACCAGCAGGTTGAAGCAGTCCTACAAAGGATGCTGGAGAGGGATTCTTCATCAGGGACTGTAGCAACAGGGTAATAGATTTAAACTTAAACAGGGAAAGTTCAAATTAGATATCAGGAAGAAGTTCTTTACCATGAGGGTGGTAAGGCACTGGCACAGACTGCCCAAAGAAGTGATAAATGCTCCATCCCTGGCATTGCTCAAGACCAGGTTGGACAGAGCCTTGAGCAACCTGGTCTAGTGTGAGACATCCCAGACAATGGCAGGGGGTTGGAACTGGATGATCTTAAGGTCCTTTCCAACCCAAACCGTTCTGTTATTCTATAAAAGAACATTAGTGGCTAAAAGTTTTGTCTTACCTTTACACTTCAGAGGTTGATGTAGCACAATCATCTTCTGCTAGAGAACTCACCTGTAAGAGAAACACTTAACATGTAAAAGTCCTTATCTCTTGGCCAAAGTGACCAACATACAAGTCTCAAGTGAATGCTTGAGCCTATTCAGCTCTATAAACAAGGATTGTTGTTAGCAGCTGTCACTAATATTTTTTTTTCCTCCAACATTTGATCTAGCACAATCATAAGATTCTGGAAGAGGGTGGAATTGAGGCTTGTAAGGGTTAACTGTGAGTTTGTGTCATCCTTGACTTGTCCTCTTCAAAGAATATAGTAAATTTAAAATGTTAAGAGAAATATCGTGCCAGCAGGTTTCCACTATTACACTTGATTAACAAGTATGCTCGATCCAGAATCGGAAAGCAGAGGTTTCTCCCCCACCATTGCATGTTAATAAGCATTTCTGTGGCTTTTTCAGCAGAGGATTCTAGTGCAGTTTTAGTGTACACAGTAATACAAGCTGGAGGGGTGCAAAAAGGAAGATATTAATTGGAGTTTAAGGTACAGAAATGGAATCTCTAAAATTACACATAAAATCTTTTAGAATTTAGGAGATTAGTGCTCTGTTTTCTTGTCCCTGTCATCACTTGTATCCCCCTGTATTTCCCTTCTAAGCTTTCTTCCTCTCAGTCTGCTTGGGGCACATTTCAGGACCAGGCATGTGCAAGTGCATTTAATGCTCCCTACAAACAAACCCATTCAGCATACGAGGGTGGAGGGAAAAGATTTCATTGCTCCACTTATATAACCAGATCATAACAGTGAAAGTAACCCATAAAAGAAAAGGGCTGCACAGAAAAAGCTCTGGGTGAACAGTGGGAAATTTCTCCTTTTATATTTAGCTGAGTCATCACGTATTTTATCAGGCAAGGATTTCCTTTTTCCAATCCATCAGCAATCTGCTGTTAAGCTGATTTCATGCTGTATTTGATTATTTACTAGGATTCATCAAGATTGTATGGTTTGGGAAAGCAAACCTACAAGGAGAAGAGAGAATCAAGGATAATGAAGAACCAGAATTTAAAAGGGCTAGAGAGTGAGAATGATGGAAAGCAGAACAAAATAAAGACAGGGGAAAGGAACCAAAGCTCTGAGAGAAAGGAACAGCAGAGAATGGAGGGAAGGGAGAGGCAGAAGTGGTCATGGACTGGTGATGAAAAAAAGCAGCTTAAAACTGGAAAAGATAAACAGTAGTCTCGGGTTAAACCTCCCACTGGAACCCACTGAGGGAAAGGCTGCTGTTGAGCTATCTTAGTCTCAGGCTGAGAGAACAGAATTATTTATGTAGTGAATTGAGTAGCTTTAATTGACTTTCTGAAAACATGATGAGGAATGTTGCTGCAAAGAAAAGACCCTGGTTTTGTATCTCCTCAAAGGTAAGTCTTGTAAAACAAATGTGTATCATTCAGCAGGAATTCATAAGAACAGTACTGTCACCCAAAATCAAGGTGAAAACCAGTTCAGCACATTAGCTTCCTATGTTACTTCATCATGTTTTCTCCAGGAATGTGTTATTTCATAGGCAATAAACATCTCTTCTCTGTCAAAGGGAGAATCCCAGTCTTCAAAGATCATGTTCAGTTCTGTTTGCCACCCTCCGCACAAGCTCAGCACATAAAACTATTGCTATTTCTAACTATTGGCATTCGCTAGAAGACAGCATCATGCCAACAATTTCATTTTAATGAAGACAGTCAAATATTTACATTGTGAATGTAAAACTTATCCACACATACATATTTTAAATCAGAACTGATTTTGTGAGAGTGATTTGCTGCTCAACACTAAAAAATGCCTTGGATTAGAGTAGGCTTTTGTGTGTGTTTAGGCCCAGGAGCTGCATAACATGCTAGCACAGCAGAGTGTATGGAGGCAGAGGAAATCCAGCTCTAGCCACTCTCTGTCTTGAAACAAACACGCACCCCATCAGACAGTGGCTCTGATAAAGCCTGTCAGTTTAACCTGGGGAAAACAGGAAAGTGTGCAAAAATCCTTACTATTACATTGTTACTGTGGTAAGAAATGGCAGATTTTGCTACAAGCATTTCACCTATCAGTGCAGGTCCATCTGGCCTGCCTTCTCCAGAAACATACTGTACAAGAGTTCCTGGGAGAACGATAAGAAAGATAGCTGAGTAGCATAGATTTCACATAAGCTAGCTTTTGTTTAAAAACATTATAAAGACCTGAATGCCACAGCCTAGAGGAATAGAGAAAACCCTACGGAAAACTAAAATAAATCTGCAGTTCATTTCTGTGCCTTACTGTAAGTCCATGTTGAAATGCTACATTACCTGTAAGGTAAGCGTAATATTAATGAACAGGAACTCAGCCAGGCAGAACAACAGGGTCTAGGATTAAAGCCATTTAAGCTGTCCAAGACAACAGACTTTGTGGAGGAGGTATATCACCACAGGACACAAACTGGACAGAAAGGAGGATAGCTCGTGACTCTTCTCAAGAGAGCAGATGTCTAATTACTATTAAAAGAAAAGGAAAGAGACAGCAAGAGATCAGCTCTATTTAAAAGATCTGTTTCTCCTCAGGGAAGTGTGGAAAATAACACCTTAGTCATGTTTCACTTCCAAATGCTAAGAGAGTTCATGATAAATACTTCAGTGATATCTACTAATTGCTTAAATAAAGACCTGAGAAACCAAACAAGAACTTGAACTTCAGGAGAGAAGACATGTAGTGCTGAGTGCTGTTCCTGCCTCTAATCTCTCTTTTTCTGCCTCAAATATGTGCTTCTAAAAAATGTTGAGTATTAACTGAAAGTAATTGCAGAAGATCCATGCCCCTTTTTCCAATGGAAGCATCATTCAATTCATTTGTCTCTTCTTAGATAACTTTCCTCCCTGACACCTGTTTTCTTGTTTCATATGGTCAGGAAAACTTCCATTCCAAGGACAAGTTCCTCACAGTATGGTGCCAACCTGGTTGAAACGACAAGCAGTAATGGCTGCATCAGTGAGTACATTTAAAGTTAAACGACTGGACTCCATAACGAAGGCAGGGGAGGATGTTTTCTTTCATTAAAATCATGTGTTTTGTTTATTTTTCAGAAATAATAACAGAGTAAAGCTTTAGAGTGGAAGAATGCTGGGAAAGCAACATGCAGAGCAACCCTAAGAACACAATAGTTGTAGAGGATGATGTCACAAGGAAGATGAGAGAAGAAAGTAGACTGAAATAGGAAGCTTACTCACATGTTGGAGAAGACAAACTAAGATATAAAAAGTTGCACTTCCTGAGTTTCTGTGTTTTTTTGAAGGTGTATAAAATTATACAGAAATCACTAATTTATTTTTGCATTTTGTGAGATTTTTCATGGCAAGTTACTGTTCTCAACACCACAGAGGTAGAAGCATGAGATAATCTTAGGCTTTACTGCATGGAAAGAATGAAATAATTTTTTTTCACTGCACAGATAATATGAGATAATGAGAGCAGTTTTAGCATGATGTATTACTCTGATTTTTTATAAGATTGTCCTTTTTCACAGTATTTCCCCAGAAGAGCTGAGGACTGTCTTTATTCAGTAGTTTATACTTGTGAAACATGTCCAGAATTTGGCTTGTTTCAGATGCACTTACCAGATGTAGGGCAGGGGGAAAAGTACCTTTCTCCTGGTGACTACTTCTGACTTTCTCTTTAATTTAAATAGTAAGAAAACAGGAGGCTGAGGTATCACTTCCAGTGTATTGGCCAGCTTGCTGGCACAAGATCTGAATTCAAATTAAGAAAATATTAAGAAAAGAGACTGGCAATGGTTAAAAGAAGTTTCCGAGGCAGAGTATTTACCCTTTGTCTGGTGTATGTCCCTAATATTAAGCAAGGCACCTTCCTTGATGGTTTTAATTTTGTCTTACTTTCTTCTGAAATTCTCCCTACTGAGGGAGATTTAAACCTTACCTTAAATTTTCCAGTTCATATTTCGGATACTAGAAGTCAGGGATTGTATTCATCACACAATATTACCCAGACAGGTGCCTTGGCTGAACAAGTACTGCCTTCTCTAAAGATTTATTTGTTTTATTCATATAACCATTTGTTGATCATCCCAGTATATTATATATCACTCTCTGGTTCCTTACAGGATTCCCTTACTCAGACAAAGAGCAGCCAAACAACATGGTCCATCTCTCTTTCTGCCTTGACAACACAAAAGGACTGTTTGGTTAGCCAGAGGCACAGAAAATGTGAATTGAATGATTCTCTTTTCAACACATTTCTAGCACTGGACGTTGAAACCAGCATAAATCAGAAATGTTTCCATAATGGCACATTACCTAGCAGCTCACTATATTGGATTTTTAAGGTTGTATTGAAGAGAAAATTAACTGAGAAAACTTCAGGAATTCAAAGAGGAGAAAATGCAGGACGCAGATTTCTTATGTCTGAAATAAAGAGTCTGGAGGTGTATAAAAGTATAAGGAGACAGAAAATGTGGAACAAGCTTCTATTCCTAGGGTGTCTACTACACGCTCTAGTGGGTATTTTATATGAATATAAACAAAATCACAGCAAGGCAGAGAAGAAAAGACATGCTGTTACAGTGTATAAAGTGAGAAGTGCAAGTGAAATCTGTATTATAACAGCTACTAGAAAACAAAACAGGAAAATACATTACCTTCACAGGATTCATGGCAGAGAAGTTGGAGTCCAAGTTATAATTCAGCATCTGAAGGGAGAAACTGAGGGCAGTAAATCAAGTAGAGGACCTGATCCAGAGATTAAGTTACATAAAGCACTAAAAGGTCACTTTCTCTCCAAATTAGCCATTTCTATATGCTATTTCCTGGACTTCAAACATTTAGCAGATACTCTGAAAAAAGCTGATAATAGTCTTTTAAAGACTAGGAAAGATGAAAGCAGTTTTTCATCACACAGGGACATGCCACTGTTAAACAGAGAGTTTAGGAGACTTGTAGCAGTGCTGACAACTACATTAGAATCAGTATTACCTAAAGCATTTTGCACAGCCTCAGTGAAAAGTAGTCAGAGACGACTGCTGTTAGACAACTTCCATACATTATTGATCATGAGATGTTCAGACTTCATAATGTTCAAGTCTGGTATACTTTGTTCATTGAAGAAGGAAAAGGCTTGTGGCCATCTTAAGTAGAAATTCAGGAAAGAAATATTAATAGAAGATATAAGAAATAAATGGCCTGAAGATGTACTCTAGAAACACTTAGATCCCCCTCAGCTTTCTAGACAGACATGGTGTAGTTGTTCACTGTTACCAAGCTTGTTTGCATTAGATGGGAAACAATTTGTACAAAAAGTGAGAATCAATAAACCAAACCCATGCTTTAATGCAAGCTGATTTATGAAACACTGTTATCTTTGAAGCAGATACTATTAGCAATTCAGACTGCTTCAAACCCATTGCATTGGAGAACATTTCAGCTTCTAAAATTATTTCAATACACAAGCTTTGTGAATATGATGTTCAGGTCAAAATGAGATCAGGCTACAAATCCATTTTAAGGTGGTCAAATGCCACAGAAAGCACATGGTAGTCAATATTACATATAATTTAATAAAAGAGTACAACACTTTCTAGTGACTCCTGCTTACAAAATTAAGGAAGCAGTCCTGTGAGCAATAAAGCTAAGGAAACACTGATGCCAATGGATCAAATCTTGTGGCTGGAGTCACTGGAGTCTAAATAAGCGTTATGTGTATATGCAGGGATGAATAATAGGGTTCCTCTTCTCTGCTTGACTCCTGTTTTCATGAGACATAAACCCTCTTGTCTTTAAAATTACCTCTCCACCAGCTAAAAGGTTATGGAGGGAAGTAAAGACTGATTTTCTAGGAACCTCCGCTAACATAATTACACAATAATTATTAGTTATGGCAAAAATTCTTTTATACCTGAGGATCATGTTTTCCTTCCAGAATCTTGTAGCAAAGATCTCTTCATAATGCACTGCAAAAATCTTTTGATGACTTTCAGAACGGAATGCCAGCCACTACCAGGAAATCTCTTTATAGACCTAAGTAAGAGGTTGCTTTTATGTTACTCGGTATATAATGGTATTTCATTAGTAGCCCAACCAAACACTGGGGCTAAAGGAGAAGCACAAACGGCTGTTCAAAGAAAACAAGAGTATTTCTCTGCTGTGTAGTCTTTTGATTTATATTAAGTTTTAAGCAGGAAGGGGAAGTACATTTGGCAGTACTGCCTGTTCTAAAGGTACTTTCAATGTTGTGCAACCACTTCACAATTTACTGCAGAAAAAAACAAACCAGAAGAAATGGGTGAGAGAATTTATCCCAATAGATAGGGTGTCTGTGCCACTGCTTTCTGTTGTGAGTGTTCTGATGGGAGCAGAGTTCAGGCAGAAAAGGAAAGCAGTTGAGCTTACCTGAAAGGCTAAGGCTGTTACGTGTTCAACATATTCTGTGTCAGGAAATATGTACCTAGAAGGAACTGCCCAGGGAGAGGGAGAGCTTTAGCCAAAACTGACATTGTGGTTATGAATTTAACATCGGGCACCCAACTCTTTCACATTAAAAAAATGAAAGAAAGCTTTTAGTTAAATTCCCTTGGTATTAACATCCTTTCAGATTTAAAGGACATCAAGCTATGTTGAGTGAAACCTGAAAAGACTCTGTATTATTTTGGTCCAGAGTTTTCACTTGTGCCATGCTCATATTTAAACACATATCTGCATAAGGTTGGGGAGAAAACCTAGACCTAAATTGTGTTACAATTCTCCTGCAATGTTACTTAGATTACCAGGATGCACACGTTCAGTGTATCTGTCCTAGTTATAATGCCTTCTTTTGACATCTATATACTTAAAGAGGTAGAATATTCCCACATCATGGATTATACAGAATAATCCAAAGAATTCTGATAAATTATTTGCTTTATTTGGGGGAAAATGAGCAAACAAAAATTCCCAAGCATGACGCATGTTTAAAAAACCCCCTTCCCTTTTCATTCTTGCATGTAACATTATCTGTTTGTGCTTATCCAGAGCCTGCTCTTGCTTTTCTCATGATTGTAACCTGTTCAACATAACCTGTACGTAACGTGAGAGATCAATTTCAGGATAGCAAAGTGCCAAATATAAATTGTGAAACACTGCCGGGCCGGTGGCCACATACACAGTTCCATGGTTTGGGACAGATGCTCCACAAAACCTTTCATCAGGAATTATTTCTGTAGCTACCTAAGGACGTGTAAACAGAACTTGCAGCTGCAGAACCTAAACTAACAAGGAGCTACTGCTGTTTTCATCCCCCGAGTTAAAACTACAACCAATTTCTAAACGCACCTCTTTGTCAGTTTGTGTAATATGAACATTCTTTTCAATGCACATTAAAAGAGACTGTTTTCAAATTGTCCTATCAATGTAAGTGATGGTATTTTGAGTACAACTTCCGCACAGGCAAATGATGGGCTGCAAAAACGCAGGTGAGTGGCATTTCCTAACGGGACTGTGTAATTGGAATCTATATTGTATGTTCTCTGTCACAGAACTCAAACTATTCAGTCATTTTCACCTGATCTGGAGATCCCAGGAGAGTTCTGGTTCTGGGAGGATTTGTTTGCTCTCACTGTTGCCATACTGAGAACTCAGCTCAAATGAGCTTATTTTAAAAAAAGCTGTTTCCAACTCTTACAGCTGTGAAAATGTATCATGAAAAGGTGACATGACCACTGCTGATTTAGTGATGTGAATCACTCCAAAACATTCTGAGAAGTCTGTGCTACCTGCTAATCTCAGTGAGGATCTAGCTGTGAAATGTAACGACGGCAATTTTGGGAACAAAGTTTTTGCTCCTAAATTATCGAAGTACTTGAAAAAAAACAAGCCAATTAGCTATTAGCTATTTCTCTGCTAATACTTCTGATGTAAGTAGCTAGGTAATATAATTTCAGTGTGTGAACTTGTATTTGTTTGACTTAAAACTGTGGTCCAGGCCCAAAGCACACCACCAGCACCACCAGCAGAAGTGAGCTGTTTACATGGCTGCATACCTTTGAGCCTGCAGTTCAGAAGATACATTCCAAACACCCTCAAGACTAATCCAAAACAGCCTCTTCTGGAGCCTGTATCTGGCTGAGAAGTGGGCTTAGGAACAGGGAAAAGTTCAAGTAAGAAATTCAATAGTTCATTTCAAAATTTTGAAAAGTAAAGCACATGACAATGTGCTGGAGTTTGTATTTGAATAATGTTCCATTAACAACAGAATTAGAGCCTAGCAGTTACCTCATCTACTTTTGCGAACACAAAATCCAACAGCTGTATTAAGATGGAATGTGTTTTAGAGATACACAAAACCCATACAGTAGAAAAAATAATCTTCCCCATAATGTTATAATAAAAATAATCAGACAGCTGGGGAGATGATTGTTTTCTTAATGTTTGCAGAGAGCTCAGAGATTATAATATAAAAGACCCAATAAAAGACCATTTAAATTAACATGTTTACTATCTGTAACGTCTAACCATGAAAACTTCCAGATCTCGAATGTTATTTTCCTGTGTCATTCCACTGAGCAACACAGAAGTAGGCATCTGAACAAAGGTGTTTTAGCTTGTTCTCTCATTTGGCCAGACAGTAGGTGTTCAAAGAACTTGGGATGATATCAAAGTTAGTATCTCACATGAAAAAGAACTTTCATAAATATGAAAGCCAACAGAGTTACTTCTAGTAGAAATAAGTTCTCCATTTTTAGACAGACAAAAATAAACTAAGGCAGGGATAGTGAAGCCAAGAGAGTTTCTAGGTAGACTTTTAACTAAATATTAAGAATCGTATGTAACCACTTGTGTTTTCAAAATTCAGTCTGAGGTTTAATATTTTTGTCAGCCTTCTCTGAAATGCAAAGTTGGGTTGCATATTTACAGGTCTTGGTAAACTGTTCCCAGCCCAGGGGCATGATTCAGTGTCATTCATCTGTTGAAATAAGGTTTGTTCCAAAACCAACTTTGGTCAAAACAAACCTGCACAGAGACTAACAAACCTCAAGTTAATTATCTCTGCAGTTCTCAACTGAAATTGCTTTCTGGCAGTACAGTTGTAACAATATAGCATAATTTGCCTCCTCTTTATCAAACTATTCTTGCTTTCTTACAACTGCACATTAGCAAAACATCCTATAATGAGGGGATTATTTGGATTAGTAACTATAAAATAAAAATTACAGTAATAGTTGCATGTTTGGCAATTGCTGTTTTGGTTGTAAAAGTATGAGATTATACACCACACAACTTGCCTGTTATTTTTTGTACTTTGAAATATACAGTCCATTTAGTTGAATGATGTGCAAAAAAAGTAAATGTGCAACGAAACATTATCCATATTCAAAATATGGGGGAAAAAGAATGTCATTTACCTTTTGTCAGCAAAACCATCACTCCTCCCTGCAGGTCTTGTGACTTTTTTTCTTAACAAAATCCAGTTGTTGTCACTTAGGGATTATTTTCTCTTGGTGGAAATATACTACCATCAGCACTGTAACTGCAGACAATTATTTTTAGAGCAGTCCCACTATTCATGTTTGCCTCACTTGCTGAATATTCATTTAACTAGCTTTGTCCACTTTAAAACCTCAAGGTTATTTTTTGAATGTTAAAGGTATAAATTATTGCACTGCAAAATGTTCTATTGGTTCAAAGCTCTGCCTTTTGATAAGTGCACCCTTTAAGCAAATATATTTTGCTTTCAGTCAGTTGTGGTGGTTGAATTGCAAATGACAGTGTGGAGGCAAAATGAATTTGGATAACGAAACACTTTAATCACAGATGTTGCAATTTTATTAATTACATTACTTCCCTGTCATTTGGAGGACATGACGCAGTCTGGGAGGCACAGCATAGCGGTTCCAGCCCTGCAGTGCATGGTTCTGGGGTCCCTATGGCTCATCCCCACTCCCTAAGATTGAGGAGCTGATCTGGGTCTCTGGTGCTGGCTCCTGGGGTTCCCCACCACCCAGCATCTTTTCTGTACTGTATGTTTACCTCTTAAGTGTCCTCAGCTACAGGACTGGGAGGCCACAGGACCTTGCTGATGATCAGTCCCTTCAAGCCAAACTATCATTGCCTGTTTCACTGCACCACTGCTGGAGCTCATCATCTGCCTCTTCAGACACTTCCGAATGTGTCTGCACTGTTGCTCAGGACACGTGGTTGATCATACTTCACCCACTTGTACTACTACAAAAAGTTAGTTAAAGTTCATTGGCTTACATTGGTAGTGATGCTGACTAACCTGAACTCATTGCTGATGGCAAGCAGAATCCTGTTAAACACATAGCTTATGCAGACAGAAAGGGCTGGACATTACATTCTGACTATGCTAAAAAAACATATCCACCTCCCACTGAGAGGCTTCTATTCAAGCATACTCCATTTCCCAATACCTTTCCTAATAAATGCAGCAACTAAACGTTTCCCAGCTCACACCACACTTACTAATCTCCTACACCTAGGAGGCCATGGGGAATTCACAACTTATTCTCTGTCTTCTAATTGAAAAAAAACCTAAATATCATCAACTTAGCCATGGGAAAGTGCTGCCTGTGGGCAGCACCCACTGAAGGCAACTCTCAGGACAGACAGGCTTCTACCTCAGCTTCTTAGGCCAGCGTCAGGGAAAGTTTTAACTTCATATGGGCAAAAAAATTGCCAACTGAGGTCTTACTTGCTAGATCTAAAGAAAAATACTGTTATTTTATTGTACAACAACAGCTAAATACTTTCTTTTTACTATGCTGAAAAGAGGCCAGCTGCCCAATCTGGAATTTCTGTGTGTGGTAGAACTGATCTTATTTTCATCTAACTCATTAATAAGTGAAAATAAAAGAGAGAAAAGAATTAAAAACCAAATATATTATTAGCTGTAGTAAGACTATAATGAATCTACTCACTTGAACTCTGCAATACTGCATTCCAGCTGCAGCAATCAAACCTGGTGTAAAAGCACAGGAAAAACATGGAAAAGCCCAAGTCTTGTTTAAAGGCTTTATACTAACAGAGCAGAGCCAGATGGTGCATGCCCTGCAATTTCAAAGTAAACCAACTTTTTAAAGCAACTTAAAACATATCAGGTAGTCTTAATGTCTTAACTTTTAGCACTCTGGATTTGTAAGTTTGTAGTAGAGTGCATCACGCCGCAAGAGAATCTAAAAGGCAACCAGTACATTTTGATTGTGTAAAATTAAATACAACATGACTGAAACTGCTGGTACACACAACGTATCAGACATTATTCTAAACCAACTATTTAAGACAACTGAAATTCAGTTCAAGTTGGTGAGACAAGTTGAGCTTGTAACTGGACAACATTTCCTTAAATCAGAGCTTTTTCTCTAAGAATGGAGGGCAAGATACTTTTAGGTAGTTTCATCTTTATTTAATGAACACTTTGTTATTTTCCTCTAAAGATTTTCATTCATTTTATCTAACAAAACCATTTGGGTTTGTAAATAGGATTCCTGGCAGGTTGTGCATCTCTCTTGCAAAAAAAATCCAGGAAATGGTGGATTCTGTGCATCAGTATTTCAGAGTGCAGCAGCAGTTTTTCTGGACTGTTTTACATACATAAATAGAGCACATCAAAGTACCAATTCATTCTACATGTTGTACTTGGACTCCAACTGCCATTTGTGCAAACCATCTCCACTTGGGAAGAAAGAGGCTTTCTTCAATTGCAGAATTCCATCAAATACAACTCACCTGCAATTCAGATGTGTACACAAAATGCAAAGCTTTCTTGCAGGTATCTTATATTAAACTCTATTCCAACTACAAGATTTGATAATATTACCAAAAAGATGTTTGCATTCTGGAAGGCGCTTTGCCTGCAAGATGTCCACTCTTCCACGCTTCTCAGCTTTCTGGAGCGAAACAAACAGCTCACTGAAACATTAAAAACATATTTATGCTTGGTTTGCTTTAGCTGACCCAAGATGAATAAGAGTCATAACGGTAGTGTAGCCATGAAGCAGGTTATCCTTTATGTCATTACATTCTCTTAATACGAAATTCCCAGTAACTATTCGATCACATCCTATTTCCCCATGTCCAAAGAAGCCAAAGAGGGGAACGTTTGGAAAAAACTTCCTAAATGCATCTGCTTCCATATTCCTTTTGGTTTTATAATGCCGATATCCTCTGCCAACACACGCAAACATGAAGCCAATGGTGTTATGCTCAGGGATATTTGCTGCTTTGAGACGCTGCATGGCGGCTTCTGCTGTCCTCTCATCAGCTACATCCTGGTCTAACAGAACAGTGGCACTCTGGATCTGGGGACCGCTGAAAGCCAGCCCAACCACACCGCAGGCATCGCCGGGCTGGGCATTGTTACTGAAAGGCAACAGGCACCAAGTTAGAGAACACCCAGGGAGACCACTTCGACCTGAATAAAACCCTGCTGTGGCAGAAGCAGGTTTCAAAGCAGACCAACATCCTGTGAAAGCCACACAGTCAGAAAACAAATCAAAACCTTTATGTCTGGAATTTTTTTTTTCTCCCCTTTTTAATAACTTTTCACAAGGAAAAATTTTCACATCCATTACTAGGGATTAAGCATATGCCTACCTTTCAAATACATGCCAAATTCAGCAGTTTGTGTATGTTGCAGCTCTCTAATTCCAACTAAACGAATAGTTAAACTTCAGACACAAAGATACTCAGCATTTACATATCAATCCAGGGCAGCAGTCGGTAATGGCTTCAGATTTACATTAAGTCTGCCTGGTTAGGCAGGACACACTAGTTTTAGCAGTTACCTACTTATGCTTTATTAGCACTAACTGAAAATACAGCCAGCTCTCTTAACTGAAGCAATGCCACAACCAGCATAAGTCGGATGCAAAAAAAATGTTGGTATTGCTATGGAGTCCAGATCTAGGCTGGCACGAGAGGAGCCTGTGTCTGTGTCTGCACTGCATGACCCAGCACTGTGCACTCCAGTGAGGATGCACCAGCACATCAGATGGCACAAAGGGCTCACTCTGTGCAGCAGAGCAGCTGTAGCAGTGGAAGCCCAAACCTGCCCTACAGGGATCCTGGCAAGGGAAACGGTTTAAACTGGATGAGATCTAGCCGGGTGCTGTGAGTGCTATGTCCTTCAGCAGTGGTGGCATATTAGGTGTGCTCCTGGAGCACACCAAACCCAGGCTGATGGAGAAACAAACTGTTCACATGAATGGTCTCTGTAACAGCAAGTGATACACATAGGGCAGCTGATGCTGACAATCTCCTTTGCCAGGAGTTCCTCATAGCTGTGTTTCCAGAACCCCGTTTGCAATACAAAGTTTCCAGTGAGATGACAGTGTAGCAGCTAGACTCCATCTCTCACAAAAACTAATTATTTTACTGCTGTTAATGGACATTTCTAATATGACATAACTAAATGGCTACGGCTTCTGGAGTGTTTTTTCCAATTTAAATCTTTACAATTTACCTTGAGAAAGATACCTACTTCTCAGAGGTCAATGATGTAAAGCTCTCCACTTGCCCCCCAGCCAGGATGATACTTTTTTCATTCAAAGGATTGACTATTTGATGCAGAAATCGAGTAGCTCCAGGCTTCCAGGAGTTGTAGCCAAACAGAAGAACCACCCGGAGATCTGGGTTATTCTTCAGACCTACAAACAAAACCACAAACGCCAATCCTCTTACCATTTTTAAATCCTGCTCCCTAAAGCCAACCATCCCAGGGTCTCCTCAAATGATACATTACACCTTTAGTAATGGCCTTTCACTGCTGCAATTTTCAAAGCAAGATAGAAACTGCCCCAGCATTCAGGAGCTGGGCTGCATTCCTGACCTAAGTGAGAATTTCTGAACAGAATCTAGCAAGGAAAAACAACTACATCTGCTTCCTAAAGCTTTCTGCTTCTGTACCATATGTTTATACATTATTCAAGAACCACCACAACACAGCAAATATCTTTACCTGAGAACTAAATAGATTACCACATCAGACAGTTGCTTACCCCAAGGTAGAAACTGCCAGACCCCTAGAAGACTCAAGAAACCCTTATTGTATTACTCTTCATAAATGACCTACCCTGCTAAGGACACAATGTGAAGAATTTAACAGTGCTGTCCTCTGTTCTGTCTTTCTTTGGTACACCACCAAATGACCTAAACGCAAAGTTGTTTCAGAGAAGAAGAGAAGCAGCTCCTGCCTACTCCTTTCTAAACTGTAATGACAGGAATCATTCCTAAGGGGAGAGACTCATTAATCATTATTTTTTACTGACTAGAGACTGCTCAAAACTTAACAGCTCTGCTGGCAAACTAAGTGAGGTAATCCAAGACCAATACTCAGGATAACTTGACCTTAATGCTCCACAGACAGGAAGAACGCTGACACATAATTACCAGCTGCAGCCCTACAGAGTGCTCTATGAATGAAGTTAGCACAGAAGCTGTTGGTTCCATGTGTTAACTCCACACTGGCACTCAAAAGAGGAATACAGTAATCCAGAACAGCCCAAATAAAGAGAATAACGTACCTGCTTCAGCAAATTTGCTTTCATCAAAGACCCTGTTCTTCACATCTTTAGAAAAATGGAAGGTATGAATTTTTACCCCATCAATTTTGGGAAACAACAAAGCAAACCCAGCTTCACCCTCTTCGATTTCTTGAGGTTGATTGCTGCTTGAACCCATCGGGGTAACTACAAAGATACAAAAGCAGACATCTTGTGTTGAGTGATTCTAATACTCTCATGTACACTAAAACAGATTAAGAGGCAGAACAGCTTAGGTGATGTAAAATATGACAGCTCATTTCCATAGCAACATACCCAATTAACAACTGTTGTGATATTTTTGGTTGATGCTTTGGAAAGATGAAGCATGCAGGAGTCCTAGATTGTGCTCAAGTCACTTTGGACACAGAGACACGGATATATGTAGACACTTCCCCCAGCCACAGCAAATATACAACAGTTGGAAAACAAGCACTGTACAATACAGCTGTCTCAGGCCTCCCTGCCAACTTCTGCAGGCATGCAAACACACACAGATTTTTAACACACAAGCATGTGATGACAGTATAGAGCAAACTGACACAAATACTGGGAGCATATTATTGAATTATGCTAGTAACAACAATCAAATACCCTATGTATGCTGTGGGAAGAGAATTTGAGATGAAAAACTAAGAAAAAGCTTTGCGATAATAAACAAGTGAAACAGTAGAAAACAGACTGCCATGGGAGGCTGTGAATTGTCCAGAGTTACTGAATATGCCCTCTGTTAGACCGTAACACATGGGTACATACTGAGGATGTCCCATATGATTAATCACAGCATATGAGACTGAAAAATACAGAAAAATCCAAGAAACACCCAACTATTACATTAAGATGCCAGCAGTAAGCTGGCTGCTCAATTAAATCAACCCTTTTAATTAGAATGGCATCAGACAAAGTAAGAATTTAAGCTCCACGTGACTTAACAGCAACCCTGTGACCTCCTTAAAATCCGAAGGTAGCACTGAGAGAGGTGGGAGCAGAACATGGAAATCAAAGTGAGAACTCTCCATCAGTTTAGGACTGTGCTTTCAAAAACAGAGAAAACTGTGACAAACAGCACCCGGCAGAGAGCTGTGATACACCAAACACCTTCAAAGTGTCTCTCACAAAATCACACATCTTCCTCCTACCTACAATCCCTGGAGTGACCAGTCCAAGAACCTGACATCGCTTTGGCAACAGTTTTTCAAGTGCAATTGCTGTTTCTTTACTATTTCTTTTCCTGGCTGTTAAAAAAAAAAAGGCAGAAAGAAAGTGAATTGTTCTGATGGGTACTGAGACAAACCCTGCAGCAGTCCCATGCTGCCCATCAGTGGCTATCCCATTAACAACATGGCAAACCTGCACTAACCAGGAGGAGCAAACAGAACCTGTATCCCCCAGAGAGTGGGAAAGCAACTCGTCTATGTAACAAAACATGAGATGTGCTTCACGCAAGTGCAATACTACATGGTTGCAGACTTTACTGCAAAATATCTACTTTCCCCAGAAATTCAAACTCAGAATCACAGAATCAACCAGGCTGGAAAAGCCCTTTCAGCTCCTCCAGTCCAACCATTGCCCAGCACTGCCAAGGCCACCACTAACCCATGGCACTGAGGCCTCGTCTCCACGCTGTGTGAACACTTGCAGGGACGGTGACTGCAGCCCTGCCCTGGGCAGCCTGTTCCAATGCCTGGGCACCCTCTGGGGAAGGAATTGTTCCTCAGCTCCATCTAAACCTGCCCTAGTGCTGGTTAAGATCACTTGTTACACGGCAGAGTACCTCGGAGCATTCCCTTTCAGATGGCTTTCCGCTCTGTGCGCCTCAAGCATTTCGGGAGGGGGGGGGGGGGGGTGTTACCTTTCTTCTGCTCGTGACACTCCTCATGCCCGCTGAAGGTTTCCGCATCGGCGATGTACAGCACGGTCTGGGGCAGCACATGCACCTTCTGTAGGGAGAGGAGAAGGAGCAGGAGGAGGAAGAGCAGGAGGCTGAGGGCTGCTCACCCAGCGCCCGCTCCGCAGGGCGGGCCCCGGCGGCTCCTCAGGCGGGACGAGGGCTTGAGGGAGCCCCCGCCTTGAGGCGCGAGCCCCCTGAGGCGGGAAGCCCCCCCCGAGGCGCGAGCCCCGCGCCCCTCAGCCGCGCCCGCGCGCACGGACCCACCTCGAGCTCGCGGGCCATGGCGCGCACCAGCGCGTGGCTGTCGGCGGGGCCCGGCTCCAGCGCCGACACCCAGGCGAGGCGCTGCCGTGCCCGCAGGATCCGCCGGGCGCACTCCCTCCACAGCCGGCACACGCTGCGAACAACAGCACCGCGGTCAGCGGGGCCGGCCCTCCCTCACGGCAGTACTCATACCCCCCGCCCGCCCCGCCCGGCCCTCCCTCACGGCAGTACTCATACCCCCCCGCCCGGCCCTCCCTCACGGCAGTACTCATACCCCCCCCCCGCCCCGCCCGGCCCGGCCCTCGCCCCTTACCAAGCGGCGCGCAGCAGCGCCTTGGTGGGCAGGAAGCCGAGGACGCGCTCCACCACCTCGGCCAGGTTGCTGAGGACGAACCCGCCCTTTGCGGCCTCCATAGCGGCGCCGCCGCCCGCCGCGGCCTCCCCTGCCAAGCCGCGGCCACGGAGGTCCCTGGCGCACTTCCGGCCACAAGGAGGCGGGGACAGCAGGAGCAGCCACGCTACCGCCGCCTAGCGGCGGGGAGGACGCGAGGGCTCCTCACCACACTTAACACAGAGCACCACGGACCCAGCGCACTTCGTAAAATGGTTTTTATTCATAAACTTGATGCAAGTTTACAAATTACTGTACATTGCCAGGGCGCTCCGCCGGGAGAAACGGAACCGCACCCGGGGCCGGCTCTGCCCCCACCCCCCGGCACCGCGACTGGGCGCGCTGCAACCCCGGCAGCGCGGCACCCAGCGCACCAGGGCAGCCGCGCGGGCTGGAAGCGGGGCCAAGCCTCTCCCATCCTTTCGCTCGAGCTAAAACCTGGATGTGGGAGCAAACGCCCAGGGAGCCGCGGGTGCCTGGCGGAGGAGAGAGCACAGGGGTGATAGTCAACTGAAAACAGAACAGAAACATGCGTCTGCGCTTCGAGAGAGTGCTTAACTCACGGTGCGGCCCCGCACGGGAGCGAAGGACTAGTACTACAACCAAAATAGAATCGATTTAGTTAAGGCAATGAAATATACTGTAATTACACAGACCCAGATTCGTTTCCTAATAAAGAACCAGCAGTTCCCATTCATCTCTCCATCACAAAACCACTGTCATGACTATGGCAACGTTTCTTAAACCTCTGACTCAGGTGACGTGTTTTTGTACTTTAGTGTAGCTTTTATATAAAAAATTTCATCCAAGGACTTTCATCTCGATTTGTGCCAATCACTTTTATAAGTTCATTAGTTTACAAATGATTGCAACAACCCGTTAATAAAATGGAACACCTAAAAAGGTTCTTTTTTTTTTTTAGTATTTTAAATAACTTCAAGCTTCATACTGCGGCTCTTCTTGTTAAGGAGCTTGAGCCAACAAGTAGCAGGAACAGCTCAGCAAGTTCTGATGCCCCAGTGGAAGTGACTAGTTACAAGGTTTTATTGGCACAGCCTTGCTCTGCTTCAAAAAAATTACAAAATAAACCAAAAAAAAGGAAAAAAAAAAGAAAAAAATTAACATAACCTAAACAAAGAACATCTCTTCCAAAAACCAGTTCATATTCTCATACAGCCATGAAAAATGTTTAATGACTTAACATACATGTGTTCTTCCTATATCATTAATTTGGAAATACTACAAATGCTGTCATTTTAGATCAGAAAAAAAAAACCAAAAACCTACTGTGATTTGCAAGACCTGACACCTCCTAAAACAGTATTAAACAAAGGTATTAAACTTCTTGGCTTTAAATGAAAATGATACAATGCAAGTCTCTGCAGTTTGCCTTTTGCAAAAGGTAAGAAATACACAAAAGTGTGTTGAACAACTCACTCCTTTTGAATGATCTTCAGTAACTCAGTAGCCTGCTGGAGGGAGCTTATACTTTCAAATAAAAAAGGGAGAAGGGAGGGCATGGCCCAATATGCTGAATCCATAAGAACAAATACGGTAAAGGCCCAAACTGCTCAGTCCAGATACCTAAGAAGAGCGGAATGGTAAGGCTGTAACTTATACTTTACGTGTCAGTTGACAGATTATCCACTAACTTATCTAATAGCTAAAGTCTTCAGTACAGCTGTTATAGGGGCACTCATAGCTTGAGTCTGTGTGTTGGAAAACATAAAAAAGAGCTTGTTTTGTTGACATTGGTCCATGTATGCAACAGTCCTCAACGTTAGCCATCTTCTTTTGGAGGAGTGTACCAGCCTGCAGAGAACAGAGACATGCATTAGGTACCGACATCGCTATGTCAGGACAGTCCTACACTCCGTTTCTCGGAGATAGAAGTCTAGAACCTGGCTCCTTCCTTCCCTCTTTAAGGCCAGCTCAGCAAGATCCAGTGCCCAAAATGCTAGTGGTCTGCAGTGGGACATAAAGCACATGGTATATTCCCAGATCACACCCAGGATTTGGGTGTGAAAACTTAATATTTCCAAGTTTGGGTTTTTTTGTGGCAGCAGCTATCCTGAGGTTGACAAGCTGGACATGAACAGGGGAAGCTGTTGAGAAGGAACGTTGCTGTAACAAAACCAAATGAAATAGAGGTAAAACCCTCAAGTCTTCCAGCCATTTAACGCACAGACATACAAACATGACTACACTGGGATATTTGTCTATAAATCCCACCTCCCATACTGAAGAGCTAGGCACGTACAAGCATTCGAATTGTTTATCCTACTTCTGTAAGTCTTGCTGCATCAACAGGCTCAAAAATGTCAGTTGAATAACTTGTCTCCTGACTGGATTTGGAATGTTTAGCAGTTGAATCACACCTGAACAAATGTGCATAGGGGTTTTTTTTTTAGTCACCTTCAAATCTCCAATCTTAATTCCCCAACCACTACTGTAAAAATTCCTCCGATTTTTTTGTACAGTGAATAAGCAGCCTATTTACTTTGTCCCAGAGAACAGGTAGCAAAAATACACCTTTGACAGCAGCTATAAATGCTGTGGATGCTTTGTGTACAGCTCGTGACATGGTAGTAATCACTGTAGGCTAGCACATAGCTAGAAGTAAAGAGAGCACCATGCTGGCTTCTGTAGTGAACTAAAAAAGCAAAAGGCTTGGTTAATGGCAAAATCAAAATACCATAAAATTGGAAAGCATTTTAAAGTTGTCATCTTTGATCTTCCTCCCCCTTGTAGAGAAAGCATTATGTTCAATTTTAGAGGTAGGGAAACTGAGGTGCTCGCTCCAGCCACACTGAAATACACTTATGTTCGCAGCAACATCAGTTCCCAGAAGACACTGGACCACAGGACATCACAGAAGTGGTAAGTGGACTTAACTCCCTTGTCACGACACCAGGGTACCACTTCTACTGACTACTTTTACATAACATGTCAGTCACTTAAACCTTTTAAAGCCTCAGGTCGTTTGTTGTGTCCTCATCCTGGCACAATGAACACAATTATACCTGAAGCACTTGAACACTTGTTTCATGCAGCTAAGAGACCATAAACTGGCTTTAAATAGAACAATAAATGTGTCTCCCATTTCTATTGGGACAGTTTTCCGGACAGTGCACTTGACTTGGACTTCTTGTATTTTCTAAACCTCTGGTCTTCCTTTCCACTTTATCGCTTCCTTAACGATTACTGCAAGGTCTTGCCACATTGAAACAAACCCCTTCAGGGAAAGGGGTAAACCTCCAGCAGCCACTTCACTAAGACACTCTGAAAGCTCCAGTAACAATGAAGTTCCTAGATCAGCTGGCCGAAAATGAAATTGAACCACCTTTCAAAAAGACAGCAGGAACACACGGAACATCCACGCAAGCTGGAAAAGTTGCAATGATTGTTAGTCAAGTTACTTTAAGCACTGTTGTCTTCCTAGCGCAAGATGAGAAAGAAACACAGTATGTTCTTTCCAAGCCAACATAAGACACTCTGGCACTTAGAAGTTTTACTGAGGCCAAATATCAATCCCCAGGTTGCTATGCAGACAAGAACAAAAATCAAAAGAATGTACATACCATTTTTCTCATGTATTTGTACTAGTGACTTATAGGACTGCTGTGCTCTTGCTAGGTTATATTGATTCTGAAAGGAGAAAAAGCTAACATAAAAAACTGGCAGCCAGACACGCGAGACTTAAAAACAGTTTTACAACGAAACTCTGCATCAGACTTACAATTAAAAACCATGCACAGTGTTACAACATTCCTGGATTTAAGGCACAAGATTTTCAAAACAAATACCCTTATTTTCTCATTTCTTTTCCATCATCATAACAGTAATTTGTACACCCTGACTGCTGGAAAGGCCCTTCTTTGAGAGGGTTAAGAACCTGAGCAACTGGAATGAAGGCTTCAGGCAACGTGCCTTGCTCAGCTGACCAGTTACTGGGTTAGACGGAATGGTGATCATAAACTTTTACATCTTACCTACCTAGGTGACTATCCTTGGAGGAGTGCTTAAAAACTAGCATCCAAGTGACAGTCTCATTCACTTAAATATTTAAACATCCTTTGGAAACAGCATTTCATACTTCAAAGTCTTTGAAGTTACAGCCTGTTACCAGAACGCCCACTTGAACTGAACTGTGATTTTCATTAATGCTGAACAGCTAGCTCAGGATTTGCATGGCATTATTTTTCACCCTCTCATGAAACTTTGCAGGTGCTTGGGCCAGCTAAAGGAGGAGAACTCCTTAATATCAGCATATGCTATCCTGGCAGCCAGGCTGTCATCTACAGCCCTTCTCAGATCTGGAATTTCCAAATACTCCTGATTACCAATGCCGATACCACTTCCTTCCCCACCTTGCCAATACAGGGATAGTGCAAGTCTAACTGCTTACACACCCTGCCCATCTCAAGGTTTTATCCTCCCATGTTCATTATTTAACAAACTCGGAGTTAACTGCCAATAAAATACTCACACATGCACCAGATGTCATGATAAATCAAAATGCAAATATATATGCAATGACAATTCTGGTGTTAAGCATCTTCTGTGCAACTCAGCAAACAAATGAAAGCCTAATAGGAACTTCTGTAACGGATATAACACAGCATATTTACCTTATTGGCTCCAAACTGTACTCTGGCTTTTCCTTTGACTAAAGTGGCATTGATCTGCATGATGACTGATTCTATTGAATAGGCACTGCTCCAGCCCTGGAGAAAGAAGGAAATATTTCTGTATAACATGTACTTGCTTCTTGTGCTCAGCTTACACATTGATGTTGGGATATGTGCTGTGGGAGGTTTATTTTTCTGAACTCCGTTTTTAAAGTACTTGTTTTCAGTTAACAACAGAGAAACTCCGCAAAGTGCTATTACAGTCTTACTACTAAGAACTTGTAGGAAACACGGAAAGGCTGATTCACACATTTCCAAAATGCAGCAAGACAGAAACAAGAGCAGTTCATTATTACACAGCTACAGGTTGGGCAGAGAAGAGATTCAGAGCAGCCCTGTGGAGAAGGACTTGGGGGTGTTGGTCAATGAGAAAATGAACATGAGCCGGCTTCAGTGTGCGCTCACAGCCCAGAAAGCAACCGTATCCTGGGCTGCATCAAAAGGAGAGTGACCAGCAGGTTGAAGGAGGTGATCCTGCCCCTCTGCTCTGCTCTTGTGAGACCTCACCTGGAGCATTGTGTGCAGTTCTGGTGTCCTCAACATAAAAAGGACATGGAACTGTTGGAACAAGTCCAGAGGAGGCCACGAGGATGCTCAGGGGACTGGAGCACCTCCCACATGAAGATAGGCTGAGAAAGTTGGGGCTGTTCAGCCTGGAGAAGAGAAGGCTGCGTGGAGACCTCATAGCAGCCTTCCAGTATCTGAAGGGGGCCTATAGGGATGCTGGGGAGGGACTCTTCATTAGGGACTGTAGTGACAGGACAAGGGGCAATGAGTTAAAACTGAAACAGGAAAAGTTTAGACTAGATATAAGGAAGAAATTCTTTCCTGTTAGGGTGGTGAGGTACTGGAATGGGTTGCCCAGGGAGGTTGTGAGTGCTCCATCCCTGGCAGTGTTCAAGGCCAGGTTGGACAGAACCTTGGGTGACATGGTTTAGTGTGAGGTGTCCCTGCCCATGGCAGGGGGGTTGGAACTGGATGATCTTAAGGTCCTTTCCAACCCTAACTACTCTATGATTACAGCATTTACACATTTTCAGCAACATCACAACAGAAATTACTTCTTGGAAGCAGCAGCAAAGATTGCTATCCAATGAAGCCATTGAGTGAGCTATGACAGTTCTGCCCCATGGAAGTTACTGCTCATCTCTGGCTTTGCTTCACCTCCCAAGGTTCACAAAAGTTTCTGCCAGAGCCTGCAAAACGGTTACTTCATTCATTTACTTATTTGAAGAGAAAACCAATCACTGTCTACACAAGAGTCATCCATGGTAGAATCTTCTGCATTCCTCACTTCTCCAGGGTGAAACAACATGTCTTGCTCCTCAGAACTCACTCTTTACACCAGCTTCCTCCCAGAAATTCTGAGAGCTCAGAGCTGATGTGCTCTCAATTCTTGCCTCTTCTTCAGACCTCTTGTAAGCCATCCAAGGCAGAAAAGAAGCTCTCTCACAAGATCAGCAAGGCAAATCTTGTGGGACTGAGGTTTATTCCACCATATTCCCTTTGGAGTGTGCAACTGATTCCACACAGGGATTCTTCATCTCAGGGGAAACACCTATTTGCATGATTTTAAAGCATGCTTTGTTATTATCCAGATAACAGAGCCTGTGTTCACCTGTTTAGTAAGAAGCTCCATGCATAATGCACCCCCTCCTAGGACATACCTAGAAACAGACATGAAAGAAAATATATTTGGCATCAACAGTTGGTAAAAGCTGAAACAGTTCACAGCACTTTAAGCTCTTGCAGGCTGGTTTGGTGAATTTGTTGTTTACATGAAGCTGAAATGCCCTTTAACCAGTAACACACTGTACCTAGCTGGCCATGTTATACTTGAGCAAAGAAGATTATTTTTTTTTTGGTCTAACAATACTAAATTCCTTCAGTTAAAATCAGTGCCTGAGCTAGTCCGCACAACTGCTTACACAACTGTACACACACCATGAAAGAAGGTTGCTTTATATGGTTGTACTACCGTATACTACCTATACTATGGTGTATACAGTACTATAGTGCTATACTGAGGTGCAGTTGTGGAAACAAACAAATTGACTTCTGTAAAGAAAGCGAATACAATTCCAAAGACTGTAGGTGCACCTGCAAATCAAAGGTGTAGGCGAATGGGATAAAGGAGCTCTTCCCCTATAAAACACTTTCTAATTTCAATAACACTTCATCATGCATTCTGCTGACTGGGACCCAGCAGTCAAAACACCTGGTCATCACAAAACCTGGGCTGGGGGAATAGAAGTTACCACTCCAAAAATGCAGCCTCTCCTATGATCAAGACATTCAACCAGCATAGACAGGGAAACAATTACTGAGAACGTGCTGGGCCACTCTCTCTTTCACACTCCAGAGAAGTCCAAGTACAGCAAAATCAGAATCCAAATGAGCTTTCTGGTGTCTGGCACTGCTTGTTCATTTCTGGGTAGCAGAAGCCCTCACGAACATTCTTTACCTGCCCTAACCATTTCTTGAATGCAAAACAGACACACAGCAATTAAAATCAAATTGGAATCAGCACCAGCTATCACAGACTGCCTTTTCAAATACACAGCTATAATTTCCTGTCAGCAGGAGATGCTTAAAAGCCTTAGAAGGGAAATTTAATTTGCTCTCCAAGGATATATACAAGTTTCTGTGCCACCGACAGCACTTCAAACATTCTACATGACTTTTGGAGCATCGTGTTGAGTTAATTTTAGTATTTGGGGGCTAGCATTTAAGGATGTTTTTGATAAAAATTTTATGGCAGTGATACCAGCAAGAGAGAGCCAGTCATAACTACAGTTTAAGGCAACACAGGGATCAAGACCCCTTCAAAGGACCAACTCAAAACACCCTGCAACAGAAGTAACAGCGATGTTAACCATCCACAAAAAGAGGGCAGCTCTTGAACACTGTGGCAGGCACAGAGCCTTTCAAAGCTAGACACAAACTAAGCAATTCAAAGCGGAATTGCACCCAGCTGTTTGCCTGCTATTACTTCAGAAAGCTTGAGAAACAAACCTGCATATAGCACTCTGAGCTTTGCACCAAACTCACGGCCTACAGCAGCTCAGGTACATATTTAGGGGAAGTTTCTAGAAGTCTACATGCGAGTCTCAAAACTTTCCCAACCCATCAATCTCAAGTTGTAACATTTTCACCACAAAGTAAGATTTCTGCAAGGCAACTCAAACCTACCCTCCTGTGAGCACTGGAGATACCACTCGTACAAAGGGAGGATCAAAAGGGAAGTTATCCTGAAAAGCGTAACAAAAACCAGGTTAAGAAATATACTTATTTAAGACACTGTTTTCCAACCAGGAAGTGTTTCAGTCACCTTATTTGGCAAATGAGATTTAAAGCAGAAGTTTTCAGTTCTGTAGAAATCACTTTCCCACAGTACCGGCTAAAGAGCAAGTACTGGGAAGCTTCAGTAGCAAATAAAGTTGCTTTTCTTTTTTCTTATTAATGCTACAGCTCTATCTTTACCCATGTAACAGCTGAGGGTCATTTCAGTCACTTCCTACAAGATGGCAGAAATTTAACCCCAGCATTTCTTCCCATAGACACATACCTTAAAAGAGAAGTTGAGTAAAATGTATTCTACACCTTCTTTCTCTTTTAAGACCTGAAGATCACTGTGCAGTGGGCTATCAGGATCAACCCTATAAAAGAAGCAGGGGGAGACCTTGGATGAAGTTACTATTTTCACTACCTGTAAAGAGTAATTACTCTTAAATACCTCCTTCAGGTATTTGTAGCTTACAAACTGCAATTTAAGGTAAACTGTAGAAAACTCCTGCTCCTTTTACAAAGTAAACACTTTGCTATGAGATCAGCCTGAAAGCTTGCTTCAATGCATTACATTCCCATTGCTATGTTATTTTCATAGTCATCTATGACTATATATTATTATATATAGTTGTCTATATATTTACAGTTAGTACAAAGTAACCTGTTTATTTGAAACCAGCAATTCTAATTCTCTACAGTTCGCTGGAAATAAATGTTCCAACAAGAGGGGTGAAGAAAAAAAATTCACATTAAGACTGTAGTGATCTAGTTTTCAGTACACAGTAAATCCTTTACTTTACGTGATCCTAGCTCCATTGCAGCTGTTCAAAGTAACCTGCATCAGCACAAGTACTAAAGCCAGCAGCTTCTGCCTACCAGTTTCATCAACTGCTTCTTGTAACATGCTGGCGATGAGCAGCCCAGACATTCATTCAGACACTTGCAGGTTAATCCCACCTAGGCTCTGACACCCCAGCAGCTTTTAGAAGAGCCCAGTCAAAAAAATGCCTGCTGCAAGCCTAAAGCATATGTTAAAGGGACTGATGGGCTATTACATCTAATCCTCTGCTACAAGTGAAACCACAAACTTGATAGATCCTATTTCAGAATTACTTGGGCAGCTTCCTACCAATGGGAAGCCCATTCAGAATAAAATCTCCCAGTGCTTAGAAACCCATCACTTGCACCCATAGCTTGCACTGGGCCAGTCCACTGTTACTTGTTCTAGTAACAGTATGGTTTCTTAATCAAATAGCCTCTTTCTGACATTTACCCCCTCATATAGTCTGCACACGTTTCATTTGTTTTCAGATGCTTTTTGATGGGATAGACAAAGCCAATACTTCTCTTCTCTTAGTCATCCTGGAAGCCATTCTCTGCATGCACTCCATTTTGTCTTTCTTGAGAGCAGAAAGTCAGCCCTGTCCACAGCACTTGAAAAGAGGTTTCAAATCACTTCACAGTGGTTTGAGCACTTTGTTACAGAAGCACTTGACAGACAAGGCCTCCTGTAATATGGCACAGATTTTTCATATATACGTCATAGCTGCCATTTTCAGCTTCAAAATGTTCCTATGCCTATGATTACACTAAGGGAAAAAAGCCTTTATTTCAGCAGCTGGTGACATAGTAATTCAAGTCTTACCACTAGGATAGGGCAACAATTCCTACAGGCAGGTAAATCATTGTGCTGAAACAGCTTACGCCCTTACTCACCATGACCTACCTAAATTGATGGAAATTCCTTCCATCTTTTGCTACCACCTAGCCTGGACAGGCTTTTCCTTCCTACAGGCTTACCTTGTAGGATGACTGCAGATGACCTTTATCAGGAATTATTTCAATATAACAGCTCTAGAATTAAAGTTACTGGACTTTGGACGCAACAAAAAGAGTTGTCTAGTGCATGTAGTGAAAAGCAGTACATAAAAGATGACAGCTTATGAGTCATAATTATGTTATACCTAAAAGTGTCAGTCCTATGTGTCTGCTCAAATGTAGAGATGAAGAACCAATGACACTGAGACAGTTCTGTTCCTTCTCACATCTTGAATAAAACTAGAAGCTGCATTTTCTTGAAATTAAAACCAAAAACCAAAATAAAACCATCCAGACAAAGGCTCTGGAAAAAAAAATGCATTAAAGTTTCATATTTTGGAGTCATTTTGGAAAGAGAACTGCACAGTAATGAAAGCTCCAGTAATACACACTCTGTTGGCTGTGCAAAGGGGGGGTGATTTTTTTGCCAGCTCAATAATTACTCCAGTTCAATCTCTGCACACATTTCTGTATACCAGAACTGTAGCCACCACACACTATTTTATATGCTCTGGCTAGAGATTCTCATTTATCAAAGATAAGAATCTCTGAAGGAATCACAAAACAGGTTCTTCAGAACATGACAAAACTTCAATGACTTACTTTAGAAGCTTAACGTGCCATTCATACAAGCTGTCATTTACCAGTTCCACTGAATATATCCCTGTAGAAACATGAGATAGAATTAATTACACACTAAAAAGTTAACAAGGTAAAATTTAGTAAAAACATTGTTTGCTTTTGAGTACAAATACTGTCAGAAGATGTAAGCAATAGATAAGATACTGATAGAGCCACATTCATCCTCAGTAGCAGAAGCACTTCTGAGCAACTATAAGGAAACAAGTTCTTTCAGTTCTAATAGAAAAAAAAAAACCCACATAGAATCCAAATGTTTTTCTGACACATAACCACTTCCCCTGCTCCCAGGTCCCCTTGGAACTTCCCACAGCTACAACCCCAACTTGCTTAGTACTCAGTATATTTTACACCCAGTACAGGACCAACACGCTTTTAAAACACTTAACACACAGTCTGCACAACCCATATTTATTTCCCAGGTTCTCAGCAGTGTTGGCACCCCAGGACAGGACACAGGACAGTGCATGGAGGGGAAATCCAGGAAAAGAAGATACTGCATTGGGTGAAGCGCCTTTCCTACAGCTGGCCAAAGGCGGCAGAAAGGTGCACTAAAAGAACAGCTGTCTCTGGAAGCCAGCTGGTGATTTTCAATGGTCTGGTTGTTTTAAGCATGCAAAATAATAGTTACATGTTTCACTCAAGGGAAGGATGAAAGGTTATTTGCCATTCTCCTGTATTTTCAAGCTTCCTCTCTGTAGATGCTCACAAGCAGTCCAGGAAGAAACAACAACCCTTTAAGATTTAGATAATACTATCAGCAATGCCCCAAAGCTTCATCTCTTCCCTCACAGACTATTCATGCATACACACTGAACAACTATGATTACACTTGTGACCTGGGCTAATATTTAACAGCATATCTGGTGCTGACGTAATTATCTGGAAGATGTACGCAACTGAGGAATCAGCCCAGGATGTCTGAAGGCTCCACCAGCAACAGACTGCAGTCACTGCATTCTCTCCAGGGAATTAAAGTATTCATATGTCTGAAATTTATTATTCTAGAGTAGATCACCTTGCAGCTGAAACTTTCAAGCATTAGTACTGCGAGTACAGATGACATTTCAAGTTGCCCAGGCACCTTTATTTCTAAAGCATTCCAAAACTCAATAAACCAGGTAAAGAAATCATGCTAGTTTCTCTGTACCACAGTGCCACCAACAAGCTCAGGACTGACAAGGTGTGCCTTAAAAGAACAGCAAGCTACTTATTCAGCCTTTCAGGCACCTGCGTTTTGAGCTGAATACTACCTGTATGCTCTCAGGAACAGCAGCAGCAGCAGGGCTGCTCTCTGCCGTGGTATAGAAGCTTGTTAACAACACTGTCCGAAGTTCAGGGGTGGGGTGTTTAATAGTCAAGAGGTGTTTTTTGGAACCAGCTCATATACTTTTTGCTCAATTTAGGCAGAGGGCTATCCATAGAGGTGATGGAAGCAAAAGCAAGCACACAGAACCATGAAGCCAGCAAAAAATTAAAGATGAAGAGGTGGGAAGAAAAGCAACTCCTTCCAAAATAGAGGCAATGTCTTACTCATTGCAACTTTACTACAACTAGAAGTAAAGCCCATACAGTCTTCGGATACAGCAGTGAGCTATATCTCTATATATACTTCACTACATATGAATAACAGTTGTGAAAAAAGTGAACAGAAAGTATTTCCATTAGTATCTCCAAATTCTTTGTTCCTCCCTCTTCTTCCTTCTCTCTGCCATGCTCACCCCCCAGTGATATTAAAACCCTTGTGAACTCTTCCATGTGAACTAACCAAATCTCCAACCTTATGTTTGGAACCGTGATAATCTGAGTTTGGAGGACTTGCGACTCCTATTATGAAAACAAGTGAATGAAACTGTCTAATTTATTGCAGAATCTCTTGACCTGCTGAAGTATTTTACTTCTGTTAGCTCATAAGAAAATGAGCTTTCTGTTTGATCTTAAGGGTACTTCTTCACTTAGATTTTCCAGGTAGATAAGCAACTTTCCTGTTGACAGCAAGTTGGCTGTCATCTTTTGCTTGAACAATAGGATTTCAATCAGTAAAGGAGCTTCAGTTCCAAAATGGACGCTACTTTGAGTGTACACACATAGATGAAGTCCTGGCAGTGTTTTTTAATGCTACTTTTTATTAAAACAGTTTAACAGAAAAGAAAAAAATTAAAGGACTATTACTACAACTATTACCTGCTTCAGCCGCCCCAGGGCTGTCCTGCTGTCAATCCTGAAGACATGTAACCTCATATACCCTAACTAAAGTGATTCTTACACAACTGACAAGCAGCCTTAGATGTTCTGGCTTATATTAGCAAAAATGAAAACAGACTTAAAATTACCTTGCAACAGTTACCAGAACCTTTAAGTTTCACAATGGTTCCCTCTGTGCGTTAATAGTAAGAAATTAAATTAAGGGGAAAATGGACCATGGAGCAAGTTCTCAGAAAAAGATCACAGGTAAAAAAAAACAAAACCAATGATCTACCATGCCCCTGCTCCCATGGTGGCAGTTATCTAACTAAACACAGACCCAGGCTAGAAAAGCAGGAGGTTTGTGCAAAGGAGAGGAGCTGATATTTAAACTCACTCAAGTCCTAAGATTAAAAGAAGCCATAAGGAATGGATCTAGGTATGTTTTATAACAAACAACATCATTTACTGGCACCATTTAATAAATGTAGCAATAGGATGCTGTTACAAAGCAGGACTGCCATGGTTTTATAGCATCAACCCCCACTTGACACTTCACTTCATCAACATTTTTTGGAAAAGGCATCCAGCTGTACTTTTTTTACATATTCCTAAGTCATAAGCTAATAGTAAGTTACTATACCCTTCCTAGGATCTCAGCTTCCTTTCCAGTTTAGCAGGGTTTACTTTTCCTCATCAGGGTATGCTTTCCTGCACCAGGACTTATGTCTTTTGCAACTAGTTAAGGCTGGTTATTAATCTAAAGCCAAGAAATGGCATTATTAAGGAACCCAAATCCTCTCCTCAAAATACACCTATTACAGGGGCTCTTTGGTGACTCCAGCAGTACTACTAGGATTAAGCACCACACAGTCTTTACAGTCGAGGAGAGTTGTTATAGCCAATCTTTGTTCTAACCACGAAAACAAACCCTGAAGACCCTACACGGGCAGTGAAGCATCCCATGTGACTAACACAGATCTATTTCTAGGCTCTTCCTTAGTCCCAGTAATCCATTCTTTGCTGGACAGATGGTGATTAGGGCATACTGGTAAGCACTCAGTTGCAGTAAAGCCTAAAAGAAGTAGGCTAGCGTTAGATCAACACTAGGTTACCTAATCAAATTTATACTTCAGACACTGTCCACAGTACTTGAGCACATAAAACTATTTACCTTAAATATGGCAAATCAAAACAGGAGCTTAATGTCTCTTCAACTCTGTCCTTTAAAATGCCTTAGCCACTGAGTGAGATTTAAGACCACTAGAAACAAACTACGGCAGAAGTTCAGTAAGAGACAGAGGATTACAATTTAGACTAATTTTCTAATTGGGCATTCTTTCTGTTCCCATTCTGGTTCTCACATCCGGCTGCAGTGGTGGAGTTGTCTACTCAGCTGACCTACAGGAATACAACTTGCCTGAAATCTGTGTTATCTCTATTTCTTGTATGGTGACACTCAGACAATTCAATATACTGATTCCTTTGCTGAGCTGTTTAGGTACAGCCCTTCTATGCAGCAAATAGAACAGAAAAACACCCACCTACCTAATACTAATCAGTGTTTGTTATTCAAACAAACTTAAAAAGCAAGCTTGTTTTCAATTACCATTTGTATCCTTATTCCAAAGAATATATAGAGCTCAGGATCAGATTAACACCATCACAATAGAAGTAACAGCAGTGTAGTTAAGGTTAAATCCTGTATAACAACAAATCCTTCTGCTGTTGAACACGAATCTCCCTATAGCAAGCATATCCTTGTGGGCAGTACTACCCACTAGTGGTAGTGGTCAGAGCTTTTGCCCTATATACCTGGAGAGCTGAATTTCAGGTAGTTTTGAAATCTCAAGAAATCCCACAGGCATAGTCTTGAATTGTTCTTTGTAGTCACCCACCCTGAGAGCATTCTTCTCAATGAAGTTTTGCGTTACAAAAAGGAAGAACATTTTAGGAGGATATGTATCCTCACTTCCTTTCTCTCCACCGATACACTTTTATGTAACAAGAGTCTATACAATGTACGTATCCATGTATTTTTATATATGTGCACACATATACCTACATACATGCATATACATACATATGACAACAAAACACAGAATTAGCAGGACACATTTACCAAGAGAATACTTTTAAAGCTTATTTTAAGAAGGGAAATCTGAAGCATTTTACCTGTTTTATAACTCTGTGATCTATATATATCCCTGAGTTCTTTCATAAGTCGATCTGAAGCCTGAACTGACCCAGAGACTGCACCCTGAAACAAACAAAAAAAGACTGCAAATAAGCAAAAAGTAACGTTTACAAACAGCTTTATTTCCATTACAAAGTTACAGTAACTCAAAGATTCTGTACTAGGATCAGGCTGCTGAAAACTTGCATTTTCTAGTGAGCAAGACTACTCAACAGAAACAAGACCCTCTAAAGCAGCACATTACTATATTCTACTACATGGTATAGGTGATACAAATTTTTAATCAAGGTACAACAGACATACTTCTCTGTTAAGTAATTTAATCTTTCTAGCATTTTGTTTCCAAGATGCATCCACAGTACATATCTAATAGGGAAATATTTCCTTTTACCTTCTACTCTTACACACTGGAAGGAAAAGAAAGACTAATGCTAAGAACAAGCTTCTGCACATAAGGTTTTACTGTTTTCTCAGAAGTGTATCTTTATTTGGTTACAAAAAAGGTAGAGGAGTTGGGAAGTATTTGCCACAGAGCAGTATCTGGATGCAGTAGGACTAATGAAAATACATAGAAAATGCGGAACAAAAGCAATACTATTGTGCGCAGAGTGAAAAAAACCCAGCACCTACACAGAGGAAGCATAAAGTAAGTAAATCTGAAAATACCAAATAATTTCTTGTGCTTTATCATAGTTCTTCTGGTTTATGCAACCAGGGCATGAATCTCTTCTATTCTTTCAGAGCTCAGTTCTGTATTACTCAGCATCTCAAAGCGACAAAATAACATACCACTTCTAAACCTGGTATTTTAGCCTGAGATACAGGGTGAAAGAAAAAAGAAAAAGAAAAGGAAAAAAGTGACATGCATACAAAGTAACTGGCTCCCAAAAGCACCAGTTAGTGACAAACTAATGACCACACCAGTTATCAAGTAACTGATGTCTATTTAATACCAACAACTGCTGCACTGGATGTATTCTGCATACATCCCCAATGCTGACAGCTCTGTGACCTGGGTATTAAATTTTGCCTCAATTTTGAGCTTAAAAGTGAGGCCAGAACCTTTCTTTCTTACAAGACTGAAGTGCTTATTTAGAATAACATGATCGCCAAAAATACCTTCATTACTCTCTCCAATTCAATGCCAACACTAGCAGGACAGATTTTGATACTAAACCTTAGATGCTACATGATTACCTTGTTGGTATATGCCACCCAAAATACCATTTTACACTCAAGATTTTTGGAAAACAGAGATGAAAACAAGCGAAAACCCCTACCACCAAACACAGAAGAAGAATCCCTCACCTAGAGTAAAGTTTGGTTCAGCTTCTCTATATGAAATACTGAATGATTACATTAAGTGTCTTGTTTTTCTACTCCATCTGTGAACTGGGAGAGATTTGGTTCTTCAGTTTTCTTTCAGACACTATGCACATCTATCTACAAACAGATTCTTCTTGGACAGAAGTGCCAGAGAAGTATTTCTGGAGAAGTCTGATGCAGTAATGACCATTGCTTAATACGTGAAACATCACCCCTGACCGCCTGAAGTCAACAGTGACATTATATATTCTACAAGTTATTAATTGTAGGATCAAATTATTTCTTAATAAGGATTAAATATCAGTACTAGTTACTTGATGCTAAAGCCTTCCCATACTCCTTTGTCTTCTCTGTTCAGTAGCACCATATAATATGCTTAGCTTCATGCTATAATCTGTAGACTGCTCTTTCAGGCTACTCATTTTCATATTCCTCTGGATTTAATTATGCAGATTACTGAATTTCCACTAGTTTTTCTTAACAGACCAGTATGAAGAATGAACTTTCTAATTAAATATGCAAATTAAAGGCAACTCCTTTAATCTGTTTAAACAAAAGCTACACAAAGACAGGGCTCCAGAGAAGTCATTTCTCAGTTTACTCAAGTCCCTGCCTATAGAGCACTATCAGACAAAGAAAGAATTTCTCTTCCTTTAACAGCAGGTGAATTAATTTTTATGGGAAAAAGCAGCTTGATTATTCATACAAGTTACCTGCAAATTACTACCATTTATACTACTTGCAGATTGGCTGGAAAAGGAAGCAGCACACTTAACACAGTGTTAAGCACCATTCTCTGTACAATGTCTGTGCTTTTTCAGACCTGTACTGTGTTAAGGTTGAGATTCAAAGTGTTGAATACAGAGGAAACTTCACAGGGAAGTGTCGAGATTCCAGCTTTCTTCTGCGCAGGCTGTGCAATATCCTTGCTTCATCTGCTGCATTTCTTACTGAAGGAACTGGTTTAAATATTTCATAGAATATCAACCTCTAAATACAGGCAATTTAAAACCAACTTGGACTCTCAAAGACATCCTCCAGAAAACTAGTTTCCTCATTGCACCTTTATTCCCATCAAATTAAGCTATTGAATTTCTGTACGTACAGTTGGAAGCTCACCTTTGCATATGAAAATTTAAGGATCTTCTCTACTGTAGTAATTTAAAACTCCAGACCACATACACCTGTATGCTGTTTTAACTGATGAGAAACTGAAGTGATGTTTAAAAACAAAGGTTAATTTCAGTGTGTGTAAGCTAGACTCAGTAGATTTAGTCTGTAACAGTATTTTGCACCCTTTTTTCCTAAGAGTTTCTGGTTGGGGTGCCCACTCCTACAGCAGCATTACAGGTAGTTAGACTCACTACTCTGATGAACTGATATGAGCGCAAACCAGTAATCTATGATCAAGAAAATGAGGCTAGCAAGCTTAACCTAACAAGTTTAGCACAGAAGCTTACTTTGTGCTCTTAAGTACCCTTGGACAAAGCTGTAGATATTAACTCCTATACCTCATAGTAACCTTAATGCCAAACACCACTGCTTTGAAACATGAACTCTCCATTCTGGTGTCACTTTTGTTTTTACAACTACTGTTAAAGTACAGTTTAGAAGAGAGTATTACTTGCATCACACCATTGTGTGATACAGTTGAGCACTGAGTTCAGTTTTGACTATACCAGCACTAAAATTAACACTTAACTTTCAGGAACTCACTATATGCAAAGTATAACTTTGAAGACTGAATTCAGATCTAGATAATGGAGCATCCTTCCGGAAAAGTGGAACTTACCACTCCAAGGGAGATAAAGCTCCCATTTCTCCACTTGAGAAATCAAGATTAAAATCACAACTGCCTTAGAAATAACTGGTCAACCACAGGATCTGACAGGTACCTGGGCTTGATTCCAAGTGCAGAAAGGCATAGCCATTTGATCTGTAAACTGAAGAAGTTAACAGAGCTGCTAGAGAAGCCCCAGGTGACTTCTTTCTGGTTAACTAATGAAACAGGTACAAGGAGTCTCACTTGATCATCCTCTCCTGTACAAGCATACTTGTGTTCTTCCAGGACAATGACAAGATAAGCTGGAGAGATCCCTGCTACAGGAGGTAAACATCTATGTGCCAGCTGCTGAGAGTTGCAAGTACCTGAAACACCTGGTGCAGGAATTCCCAGAGCCAAAACTGTTGGACATGAAAACTATTCATCAGATGCATCACTACAAGCTTGTCCTTGTCCACTAAGGACATGCTTCTGTCACTGCAAGGAACGTGAAACTCGGATGCAGGTCAGTACAGGCATTACATTTTTCAGAAGTGCTTCTACCCTTAATTAGTATTTTATTGCAAACACATGCATTTCAGTAAAATACTTTACAGAACAGTTAAGCAGCTTCTAAGACAATTGGGACTTCAGAACAGAGCTTCTGCATTCGCAGGTCAGTAGGGCACACCTAACTGCAGCACAGCAACGCCACTGCCCTAGCTGCCTACTGCACTAAATCTCCAGAGACAGGAGGTTCTGCAGCCTCGACTTTTCTCCTTTGGACCTTTTCTTTTCCCTTTCCATCTCTCAAAAGACGGCCACAGTCTGCTCCTTAAACTGAATTGTAGGAGGTGCAGTTCACTGCAGTTTTAAATCCAAAGACTGAACTGCCTTTTTCCTATCTGCTCTGAAAAATACTGTCATGCATCAAAACAGTGAATTGCTTCACTCACAATACATTCCAGATAGCTCAGCCACATGACCAAAAATTACTTGCTAAAACAAAACACAAAAAATGGAGTCTCCCCCAAGGTAAGAAAATAAAACCTAAAGTGACCCCAAAAGAGCTAAAGAATACAAGTTTGCTCTATTGCCACTGAAGATCCTTACTGTTTGTGCAGAAGTACGTTCATTCCTAGAAGATAGATTCATACTTCAAGGATTAGAATGAAAATGGAAATGACACTTCAGACCTCATAAAATCTGAAGATGAAAGTGGAGACATTTGAGACTTTTAGAGGAAAGTGCATAAATTCCTCAGTAGGAAATGGAAAAAGCCAATAGCATGATCTAAATAAAAGAAGCATTAATCTCTAAAATGACTGTGGGGAGAGACCTCTGAAAAGCAAGCAGCAGCAAGTTGTTAAATATTTGAAGTTAATGATTCCAGTTCAAAGACCTTTCTTTTTCCTACTCCCAGTACACAAGTGGTTCTTTAAAGTTATTACAATGTTAAGAGGAGGATTAATGCTTTCTCAAGTTACATACTGCACCACAAGGCAAAAATATTTCCTGATGCCAGAAAGAGAAGGATTCCAGTTACTGCCAAGGAAGAAAACTCATTTACAAAATTAGTAGATGCATATTCCTAACTACTATAAAACACACAAACCCTCAAAATTCCTACAACAAAAGACCTGAGCAGCAGAAAAATGTCTTTAACCTGTTAGGATTATGAGAGAACAGGACTGCATGCACTCCTTTCCTGTGGAAAAGCCTTTCTGCATCATCTGTAACTTCAACCTGCATTCCAGCCAAGGGGAGAGAGGCTCTGGACCCATGGATTTGGGCCAAAGAACATGTAAAGAAGCTGAGAAGTCTTCTGGTTGCACTGGGCAGTAGTCAAAGTGCTAGGCTTCATGCTCCCTCTTCCAACATCAAGTGTACAAATGACACAGGTGTGGTTTACTTTCCCCTGATGAGGAAACAAAGTATACCAAAAGAGCGGTGTAGTTTGTGTGAAAACCAGACTATGTTTATCCACTACATTTACATTTGTGGAACTCACACTGCCCTCTAAGAAAACTCACCGTGAAGGGCTGTACGGATATAAGGTTTGCTCTGTTAGGATACTTTCTTAGAGCACCTTTAAAATGTTCTATTCAAAGTCCCATGTTTTGGCAGCATAAAGGGGCATTTAAGTGCTACTAGGTTAGCTCTTTCCTAGGTCAGTAGTGCAGCTCCAGCTTGCAGTTCTCAAGCACTTAAAAGTAAATGCTCACAAGTCCTTTGAGAAATTCCTTAAGCAGTGCAGCTATTTCTGGTGACCCACAAAAATGCCACAGTTCCTCAGCAGCAGTTGAATACCCTGTTCCCTGTACTCAGCTGACCTTGTTTATGTACCAGCGTCAACGAGAGTGCCTTGGCATGAGAAACAGCTATTATGTAAGTTGAATCTGCTGTTGTCAAACAGAAAAGCAGCAGTGTTCATTTCAGCTCCACTAGATGTGGAGGGGAAAAAGCAAAAGGAAAGGCAGTATTTGCCAAATAGGGAAAAAAACCCCAACAGATAACAAAAGGAAATCTGCAGGTTTAGGAGGCTTTCCACATCAAGCAAAACCACCAAAACTACAAAAACCCTTTCCCAGTTCTACCAGTCTTAGATGATGGTAACCCATGCCTTTCAGGCTGCAAGAGGATTTATTTGCTTTGACAATTAAAGAGTTGTTACCATAAGGTCCGAGTTATAAGTACAGAAATACAGAGAATCTCAATATGCATCTTCTGCAACTGTGAACGTTAAAGTTTAAGCAAAACCAGGAAGTGATCACTGTCTGTTTTAAGACTTGACTATACAGCAAATGCAGTTTGGCACCTTATGTTTACCTGTTTTTAAGCACTGAAATGCTGACCAAGTTTGGGTTTAATTTGGTTTGGGGTTTCTTTTATTGTCACTGTGTTGGTTTGGGGTTTGTTTCTTTTGAAGGGTGATCATTACTGTACACTTTCCTTCAGACAACCTGGTAGGAAACTACTGAATTCTGAAAGCAGTCTCCTCTAGCAAACTATTTCATACTGCCTGTTTTAGCAGAACAGAAGTCTAAGGTATTTTTGAGAGGTTTGCACTCAAATCATACCTGAACAGCACTGGGACAGTAGCTGAAGAACTTTGAAGGATTTATATTTTATTTCCTTTGTAAAGCAGATGGCTACAAACTAAAACCCTTCTCCACATTAAAGTGTCAGTAACTAAAAGGAAAAACGTTATTTTTTCCTGAACAAAAGTTATTTAGGGCCAGTAATTCATTGCAACAAATAGTCAAGACCCTGCTAACCAAACTCTTGTGATAACCAGATATCTCAGGAGCACATCCAGCACTACAAGATTGGCTCAACTAGCACTAAGCACTTCAAATGTATAGAGCTCCTGCTACAAATCAAAAGAGGTTTACAACAGCAATCCTCTTGAATCTAGCAATTTAGGCTTTTTAGAAAATAGTTGCTAAAAAAAACAAAAACAACCCACAGTCAAATGTAAGAACTAGGAAAAGCTGGCTCCTTGGCCAAAATTCTAGGTCTTTCCTACATATCAACCCTGAACCTTACTCCTTCCCTAATTAGTTGCAGTTCCCTCCTCTGTACCTAACTACTGCTCACATCTTCAACTATCGGTTTAATGAGAAATAGCTCATCTTGTGTCTGGACATGATCTGCACATCTACAGACTTGCCAAGAAGCATGTAACAACTTACAAAGGTCACGCAGTAGAAGGCAGCAGTTCAGGCACCTTCTTTCTGTAGAGGTGTCTTATGAAAAACACAGACCCCTTACCTTGGCCTGAAACTGGTCATGACCAGCAGTATTGAAATTTCAGCATTACACATGTGAAGCCTCTGTGAAAGGGCCTGGATTTCTCTGGAAGCCAGGCTTAATAAAATTTGGGTTGTAGGACATCATCATTCCCTCCTACATGCACCTTTGAGAAGCAGCAGCTTCTTTGGAACTTGGCACTTGTGACAAAACACTGCTAAACCTCTAGAGAGCAAACAGGTTTTTTACAACTACCTGCTAGGAGGATAACTCAGAAAACTGTGATGATGAAGCTACAGAGGTGCTGAAGGCCCCTGGCTTTATGTCTGCCAAAAAACAAAAACAACCCAAACCCATCCTTCAATAATTTCCACGTGGCATAGATATTACTGAAAACCAAACTCATACATAAAATGGATTTAAAGCACAAACTCCTGGGTTTAACTAATTACATTAAGTCACCTATGACTTTTAATGCAGTCAATTTTATTTATGGCTTTATTCGTTATTTTACTAAGGGCTTAGCAACAAAAGTCATGCTTACAACCTAGATGCTTTCTGCTGTTTCTGCAAGGAGGACTACTGTTGATAACAAAGGCATTGAGCAAAGAGAAAAGGACAGTCAAATAGGTATCTCTGGAAATCAGACAGGCAGTTAAATATTGTTAACAAGTGTGAAACCTGGATTTACGTAGGAGTTGACTCCGGGGAAAAGCTAAAAGATGCTTCCTCATCCAAAAGGCCAAGAATAACTCAACCCAGTTTGACAAAATAAATTAAGATAGCATTCTCCTAGGCTGAATGAGAGTGCTTTGAGGTAGCTTTTGTGCCTCTGTGGGATCTGGATTGACAACTAACTTCCTGTACCAAAGATTTTGATGAAAGATAAGTCCATTTACTAAATGACCTTGGAATCTTAGCTGGCCTATTCAAACTTCTCCAAAAAGAGCTATTTAGGTCCCATAACTTGAGATATTTGTCCTATTTATGCTGGAAGTCAGCTACAGGTTAATGTATGTCTTAGTGTATAGCAATAGGCTTTATTTGCTGAAAACCATTCCTATTTCAAAGCCAGCAATATCGCAAAGAAAAGCCATAAAAATCAGTAACTCACATTTAAGTGATCTTGCCTTTGATTTTTTCTGATTTTTTCTAAGATTGCAAGGTTCTCTTTTTCAATGCCTTCATCCTCAGATTTCTTCCCATCAACTGGCTCCTCCTCCTTCATATCGTAATGATCCAGATCTTCAATGTCCTACAGGATACAGAATAAAGGAAAATTCATTGTAAATAGCTTAACTATGCTTTTGGTTCAATGAAGCTCCCCCAGGGACATTTGGGGATACAGCCACATACTGCACAGCACTATGTATCAGTGACTGTTGGATGCCATTTCTATTTTGCACTAACTTCACTCTCCCAGCCAACATTATTCACTGGAAGTGTAAGGAGCCTTCACAATACAAGTGGGACTCAAATTCACAACATGCTTCTGGTCACTGAAACAAGCACAGTAAAACCTCTGCAAGAGGCTAAAAATACAGTGAATTAGCCCATTAATGTAGGTAGAAAATAGGAAGGCATTTTGAACAGGGCTTGAGAATCCAAAAGTACCCAACGCTAGAGTGTCTCCAAGGTGTTTCTAAAAGCAGACTCTTTTCCATGAGAATCCTAGCTCTATTACACTGCTGGCAAACTATGATTAATGTACCCGGCAGGCCTAGCACAACCCCTCAAGAAAGTTAAACATTAGAAAGCTACATGTACTTCATTCAAGGTGAATTTTGGCTGAAAATCAGATGCAGCAATTTTGGAATTAAGATACAAGACAAACTCATGCAGTCAAGTATTCTGATTACACACACTAACACTACAGTCCTGAGCTCTAGACTAAGACTCAGAAAAATCTTCCACTCTGCATTCTGAGATGGGGTTATCCTGTTGCAGAGGAGTACTCAAGACAACTGTCTCTAAGGTGACTCAAGAGCTATTTGTGGAGAGGAGGGGAAGGATGTAAATGCCTTGAGATGAAAAATGAAACACCACAGCAGCCACACCAGCAACTTCTGAGTACACAACTATCAGATCCGCTCCAATATGTGGTGCTCCACCACACCTGTGGCTACTATTTATGCACCATCTGTTCGCATGGCAGGAAAACCTGGCCATAAATGCAAACTCAAGGATGTCTTGCGTAGCAAGAAACACACCCATGTGGTTCCTATGATAACACTGCAACAGATTTTACACCGAGTATTCTTTAAAATGCTCATGTTTCTCAAAATAATGCCAATAGCTCTACAAAGTGTAAAAAGCTTTTCAGTTTAGAAATGGGACTACATTACAAGTTGAAGATATGATTGCCACATGCAGTGCCACCTGACAGCTTATAAATAATGACAGACAGGACAGCAAACATACTACCTTTAAAGAAACTCTGGCTCCAATACATGCAATCTGGATCAGGCTAAACATGGTGTAAGACAGACTGCTTCAAATTAATTCCAGAACACAGGTAACATTTAGATCTTTTCTAAAGGAAGACCTTTTATTCAGAAAATTAGTTATTCATTCTTACTACACACCTTCATTGAAAACCTAAGTGTGAAGCAGTCAGAACCGTTCTCCTATAATAAGGTTATTTATTACAGTGGTTTAAAAAGCAAGCATCCTGGAGCTATGCTAACTTGTAGAAGTAAGGTCAAAGGGGTGGTTCTCACACAGTGCAAAGCTCATTAAGAGTAGCACTGTGTTGTCAGACAGTGACTTAAGTCCCTTAAAGTTTAGTGTGGCCGTTTCTGATGTCTTTCCATTTCCTTCAAGGTATTCTAGTTAAAAACTAGCTCACCTGTTTCATGAATCAGCAAACTGATTTACTCTTAACCAGTCTGCTTCAATCTGGGAGGCACTTTCAATTGTACTGGAGCCAGTTCATATGCTGCTTGAAATAGGAGTTAACAGCGCAAACTTACTGATTTGGCACACAAGGTTATGCATTGTTTGACTAAAGCACAAACAGATGTCCAATTCTCTGTATCCAAGTACCTCACAGCTGAGATCTAGGTTTAAGAAGAAAATTTCACTAGGTTTGTGGTGGAAGTGAAAGCCGACATCAAGGTAAACATCCTAATTTTTCAATATCTTTTGTGTTGAACTTTAGGGAGATTACACATTACAGTTTGGCTTAACAAACAGGCAGCCACTGCAGAGCAACATGCCAGAATTCTACTAGATTAGGACAACAATCTCATATATACACATACTTCACCCATTTCTTCTTCCTCCTCCTCCTCTGATGTAACTTCTTCTGTTGTTCCATTCTGTAACACAACAATGAGGTTTCTGCATAAATCGTGCATACGTTCTTTCCTTTCAAGAAGTCTCCTATCAAAGAGAAAGCACTGTACACACAAGTTACACTTAGCAAGCTCTGCAAAGGACTGAAGTTTAATGTGAAAAATACACAAAGATGCTTCCCTGGAGTACGACAGTGAAAAGATTTCTTGCATGAAGCAAAGATAAACAGAATGTCACAAAGAATTGCATGTTAAGTTCTAAGAGGAAACTTGGGATTCAGACAAGGATATCCTGTTCTGAGCCAGTCACAAAGAGAGTAAACAGATCAAGTAGGTTATAACTCATGATCTACAAAATCAGGTCACAGCTCTACATGGCAGACCTGTAAAAATCAAAAACTCAATGAACTTTAGACCTCTAACACCTAATGGATTTCTGTCTCCCTACCTAGAACACCTATGTAACAACTACTATCACCTTATAGCCACTGTTTCTCCATTATTTGACTGAATACCAAAGCAACACGTTGAGTTCTTTTTTCATTGCTTTCCATTTCAGGATGCCACTTCAAGTTCAGGAAGTTTGAGCTGCAGGAATTCTCAGAACCATTCATTTTGATACGCTTATCCTCTGCTTACTCTTCCTTTGGCAAAGAAGAAATCTCACTGCTGTAAACAATGCAGAGGACTAGAGGGATCTTTGGTCTGATTTATTAAGGTGATTCTTATTGAACTTGCAAATTATCCAACTTTCCTGGCTAAGAAACCTGCCATGAGTTTGGTTTTGATTTTCAGAGCATAAGCAAGGCTCTCCAAGGAAGCTACTTCCTAACATTACAGGCCTATTGCCTTATAGTTGCACTGCTCTGTGGGTGGCTCAGGGAGAAGTCCCATAAGGTTACAATTTGACACATGACCAAAATTAAGCAAGTTATTTGTCATTACTATAGTATTCTCACCACAGGAAAAACATCTGTTACACTACATGAGTTTTGAGAAATCACGTCATCCTATCATGTATAAGCAAACCAAAATACTGTAAACTTACTAAAAAATACAAAAAGGAATAGAAACTGTCGGTTACAAGGTCTGTTTTCAGCACAATACAAAACATTTTAGTTAACTAGAACATTTCACAGCCCTTCACAACTCTTAATTTGTCAAGTGCACAAAAAGTGAACAAGGCACTTCAGATACTCCCTACCCAAAGTAGCACATGGTCTTGATACCCCATGTCTCTGCAAGGGATTGAAGAGGAAGAAAAACATCCATAGCTTATTCAAGTGCACACTGAAAAGCATACACCCTTCAAGAAAAAGTAAACAGTGTTTAATCACATTTACACCTTGGAAAAATCTGGGAAGCACCAGGAATGCACAGTGACTGGCTTGAGCAGTATTTATGAGGGAATTAAACTGACAGCACTGGTATCACATACACACCTTTCCATCATACAGAAACTGCAAAGTAAATTGTGTAATATTATCACACCATTATTACATGGATTTGCAAACAACATTCAGACTGGGGACACCATAAAGCAACAGCGCTTCCTATCTCAGTTCTAGCTTACAAAAGGTTTAATCATTCCCACCATCTTGTTTCTCGGAATTGAAAAACTCCTCCTTCACTGCAATAAGGAGGTACCCATAGCTGTTTTTTACCTGTCCTGCTGGCAATGGCTGATCTAACATCTCAACATCTGGATGCTGAGGAAGATTATATAGTCTGCAGAGGTCACATATTAATCGCTTCAGCTGCTGAAGAAGCTATAAAAAAGAAAATATGGAAACATTTATTAAAACCAAAGCACAAACCAATACACTCTGAATCTTCTTCACAGGCTGGCACTGAACTTTCAGCGTACAACATTAAAATCGGTACACACTGGAACACTGCTCTAAGTGCCCACTTTTTCTCTGTGGTCATTGTAATAAAATCCCCAGAATGGGAAACCAAGGACATGGCAAGTTAAAGATGGTTCCCATTCATCTCCTAGTGTCAAGTGAAAAAAGCCATGAGCAAAAGAATAACCTGCATCATCCATTCCAGGCATAGGTGACTCAGCCACAAATCACTAGAGATTAATCAAACGGTCATATTCCTTGAGACAAGATGGTCCATTCCAGTTTCCTAGGTTAAAGAACCATGTCTTCAAAAAACCAAAGAGGAACAGTCTGATTTTCCACATCCTGAATCCTTTTACAGCACACTCCAGTGAGGCACTATAAGCAAGACAAACATTGTACAAGGCATAGAAACCAGCCAACTTTCGGCTAGAGCCCAAGCAGTCTGCTTGCCCGGCCTGCTGCATCCTGTATCAGGTTGAGGTACAATCTGTTACTACCACTGGTTTTTGTTTCCAGCTTTCAGCATTACATTGACTGTGTTAAGTTAACTGCAAAATATGGAACATCTTTCCTTCACTCTAGTGCTCTCCAGAACATCAATTAGTTCTGCAGAAATAAAGAAACAAAGCCTGCTTCTCAATCACCACATTAATGAAGTGGATTTCCATAGCTGTTAACTTTCTCCAGGCAGCCTCAGATTCCTAATTAAGGCCAAGACCATAAAACACCGCATTTCCTAACGTCCATGGTTATCTCTTTGCATGGCTATACCAGAAAAACAAAGAGCTGTGGAATACATCTGCAAGATGGTCAATGCCTTATCATTTGCAGAATGATAGCCTAGGTGAAGCTTGCAAAAATTACACATCCATTTATGGACTTCTCTTCCAGATACCAAAGGGAGGGAGTTTGTACACTGCCACTTGTAGAAGGCAGCGTGCAAGACAGCCATTTCTGTATGCCTGCCCTTCAGCACTACTAGTAGTTACACTTAGAGCTGCAACCCCCACTCCATAAAGGAAGGGGACTCAGGCAACGTGACCTCAGCCAGGGTTCAGTACAGATTATATCATCCTGGAACAACAATGCTTCTACAACACTCTTTGTTGCATACTCTGTTTCTTAACATACACAATAAATGAAGGTATCCAAGAAAAATCTAGTCACTCCAAAATATTCTACGTCTAAATCTTGCTATTGCCAAGTCTAAATGCTCTCATTTTACCCTACTGCAAGTGAAAATTGAGCCTCTCCAGGGTTAAGAACTCCTTTCCAAGCAGTGACAAGCAGATGTTGCCCTCATGCTACCTGAAAGCTTCAATGCTTTTCCTTTCTCCAGCAGAATTCAATACTGCTGGTTAATAAGAATGTTACATATTCAGAGGCCACAAACTGACATACCAGCCTGCACTCAAGAATTATGATGTTCTCTCCATCATATCACATTTGCTGTTTCTGCATCATTCCGGACAGCCATCCTTCACTCAAAAATAAAGCAGGTGACACCAAAAGAACTGGTGTATCAGCAACACATTTCTTCTGAATATACTCAAGAGATGTGATAGTTTTATGTTGCCAGAAGCTTTCTGTAACAATCACTTTTCTCACCAGTGTCAAGACTCTACACCTGTTTGAAACTTCCTGGGCGTCTGAAACATCAGGAAGTCTTTTAGCAGGCAGAAAGCAGCTTAATCAAAAAGTGAGGTGGTAGATAAAATCACAGGTCTTAGAACTATTATCCTCGATATAGGTAAGATGCACTGCTGCACATAATGTTGAGAACATTTTTCCCTGCATAAACAACACTGCATCATGGAGAACTGGAGAATCAACCATAAAATTTCAGGAACTGTAATTTTCTTGCACGTAACTATGTAAATTTAGGAAGCCATTCATTTGTTCACCTCTGTTGTGAGGCGTACCAAAGAAATCTAAACAGCTGGGGAAACAACAGCCCCAATGGCATTTGGCTGGCCCAAAACTTAGAAAAGTAGATGAACACAACATTAGGTGCCCCTCTACAGAAAGAGGCAGGAAGGGCTGAGAAGAAAGTGAAGCACTGCTTCCTGCTCTGCTTCCTCCGCTCCCCATGAGAAACCACCTGAATTGCGAGGCAGGAGGACCCCTTGCAGCCAGGACCTAACACATTGTAAGCTTCCCTCACTTCTTTCTGAGCACAGCACCACTGTGAGGTACATGAACGCTCAAAGCAACAAAACTGCTGGCACAGCCTGCACCAGCTTACAAGCAGCTGTGCCTGCAGTAGCGTCTTCCTGCCTCTAGCAGCACACTGTCACCTTCTCAACTGCACTGGCACCAGTGACCACACAACCATGCAGCAGCTTACAAGCTCCATGCCAGATCAATTCATGATCACCAACTTCAATTCACGAGCACCAACTCCACCACCAAGGGGAGGCAGGAATGGATAGCTAAGGGCAGGACCCCCTCTCTGGCAGCAGTCTACTCTTAGTGGCTAGCTTAATGCAACTTCTAAAGTGCAGTTTCAATTTTATAGCCAAGTTGTTTTACTTGACCTCAGTTTCTACAATGTGGAAAGGTGGCAGCAGAGTGAAAAGCTGGTCCTGTCTCTACAACCCTTCTTCCTCATTGTTACGTTTTTCCTATACTGGAATTCATTTCATACCCTTGATCCTTCTGCCATGGATCACTATCACTGTTATCCCTTATGCTATGGTCACGTGTATCAAAAATCATAGGATAATTTGGGCTGAAAGGCATTTCTGGAAGTCATCTAATCCAACCCCCTGCTCTAAGCAGGGCATGGCATGATTTGGTATGTGTTGGTGGCACATGAACAGACTGTATCAAAAGGGATAGCAGGTTTCTGCCATGTAGGAATAATTCACATGCATTTCCAGGCTAACTTCACATGCTTGGCTGATGTAAAACAAATGCTTAACATGTGCTTTGCTGCTACTGAAGGAAAGTGGGCTATCAGTGAACCAGTACTTTCGCTGTAATACAAACTGCCTAAAGCAGAAACTAAGCAGGAACTCGGATGTATAATCCGCAAGGTACTAAAGGAGCAATGTAAATACCTGTCCTGGGTTCAGCAGTAGCAGTCATGTTTTTCCTTTGTGTTAACTGGTGCAGTGCTGTGTTTTGACTTCTAGCTTGAGAACAGTGTTGGTGAAGCCGATGTTTTCGGTTGTTGCTAAGTGATGTTTACCCTGACCAAGGACTTTGTGAGGCTCATGCTCTGCCAGGGAGGAGGGGAAGCTGTGAGGAAGCAGAGACGGGGCGCCTGACCCGGGCTAGCCGGGGAGGTATTCCATACCACAGCACATCATGGCCGGGGTGAGGGGTAACTGGGAGTTACCCGGAAGGACAGGGGCTTCCGGGTGGAACTCGTTTTCTTGGCTGGTGGTATCGTATTCTCTTCCCTTGTTATTTTCCCTTATCATTGTTTTAGCTGATAGTAGCGGTGGTGATTTGTTGCTGGACTGTTCTTGTCTCAACCCGCAGGAGTTGCACTCTCTCGATCCTCCTCCCCGTTCCTCTGGGAGCGGGGAAGGGGAGAGCCCCGGTGCGGGTGGGGGAGACGGACACGGACCTCAATTGTTGTCAGCTCGGCACCACTCACTGGGAGTGAGTGAACAAGTTACCTGACTGCGTTTAAACCACGACAATACCCGCATAAGGCAAATGCTCAAGTGACCAAATACAATAACAAAATTATAACCTAATTACATAGATTAGAATTAATATGAAAATAACAATATATAAATATATATATAAAACAAATAATAACTTTTAATGCTTCAGGAGTTCTCAGAAGTTGGTAGTTCTCCTGGACAACATAATGCTGGTTTAGACACAAAAACACCTTGGAATTTTTTTTTGCTTCTGTGTTAACATCTTGCAAATAGAAAACAGTTTAGAACATTTTTTCTGAAGCCCATCTTACATTAGGAGGCCTTTTTATGCATTAAGGGATCTTTCTAACACCATATGAGAGCATTAATTTTAGGACAGCTTTAATGATATTAATATACTGCTGGATGCACTATGAAGCACCTTGTTTTCTATCACCAAGAAACATGGGCTTCAGTAGTCTAAATATAGGCATATTTATTCTTCCACATACATCTATCTACCTATATACACACACTATATTGATGTAAAAATAAATGAATCAATAAATCTTAGTGCACCACCGAAGTAAACTGCTGAAGAATACAAGAGGAAACAGAGAGAAGAAATAACTGCTGCTTGGAGTGTGACCACTCTGAGCTACCAGGCAGTCTGTGACAGTAACTGGGCTCACACTCAGCAGCCGTGGGCAGTTTCAGTAAATAAAGCACAGCTTCTTCCTGCATTTTGTCTCTATGAACCCCAGTACATGATTAGTTGCTGCTGCACTGGTAGCCTGCAAGAGCCAACGTTCTTTCCTGAAATGCCATCATGTGGGACTAAATCTAAATTCTTAATACAGCAGCAGTGTGCTTAGGGACAACAGCTCATCCAAGTTGTACACACACTTATGCCAGGAATTCTACACTTCTGGCATCTTCCACACAAATTTAAGCCCTCAAGGTTTGGAGGGCATGAGAAGTAAAAGCTGTCCATTTGAATTTAGACCCATTTCACTATTGGCTTTAAAAAGAAAACGTCCAAATCATGTATAGCTCTACTTAATAGCCCATAAAGATTTGAAACTAAATTTGCAACTATAACTTCCACTATCTAATATTATTATATAACGATTATATATAACTATTCTTCTATCTATAACACAAGAACCATGAAATTGAAGCAGGATTTCTCTTTTGCTTGACACAACCACTAGAAGGCAGCTCTCAGTTTCACTACCTATGCATCTCAAGTAATGCTGATGTTCAGATGTGGAAGGGAATCCAGGAGACACTAGGGGTCAGAGCGAATTCTGTAGCCCCTTCATCTGCTGACTTGAACTTGTTCAATCTGGACAGTCAGGCAGCTAAAGCGTCCAAACCTACTGCTACCAGCACTGATCACATTCTTAACCTTTCCACATGTTTAGCATTTTGACAAATGCTCATAGCAAGCAGCACCATGCTGATCCCAAGGGAAGTAACAGTTTCAGACCCACCGAAGATCTTCCAAGAAAAGGGGCATGATTTTAACATAGTAAAAGAATTTTCCTTTTAACATGTCAAACAGCAAGGCTTCCATACATATATATCCCTGTCAAACTTTTATGCCTGAAGAGCATGCTCTTCAGCTTCCCAAACAGGTGATACCTGACAAAAGCAAGGAGAAAGGCCAGAATAACCCTTAAGAATGCTTAAATGAGGATACATGTGCTAGCAGTGCTTTGAGCACATGGTCGCCATGCTCTGTTGAGCTTCTGGGAAAGTCCAATGCAATTTCCTATTCAAAATTTGAGTGTTCCAATGGCTTTTTGAGTTCAGAACAACATGCCACAAATGATGCCCTAGCTGCAATACATTAAATATGAACTGATTTTGAACATTCTAAAAGTTTAAACTGAACTAAGCAAGTTTTTAGGAGACAGCATGATAAATCAGAAGCTTCTGGATTTCTGCATGTAGTCCCTTATCCCTTCCTACCTGGCTCCAAGAAGTCAGCATGTAAGTTCCTCCAACACTGTTGGACGGGAGGGAGGGAACTGCACAGGCAGAAGTTGTAGGGAGAAAAAACTAACCCAAACACACAAACCCAAGCCCCTTGAGCAAAAAAACAAGTCAGATTTTGTAAAGTATTTGTCTCTTCAACCACTCCGATCTGTCTTCATCTTGGCATAACATGATGTGGGGTGGATTCCTGAGAAAGCAATGGGCCATCCACAGGTGTCTATTACATCAACCCATCAGCTTTTACACGGGCAAGTACAATCTTGATATCAGAAGCTGTTTTCTTAAAATGTACATGAGCAATCTATGTGCAGATGCAATTCAGCACAGCACGTCCTATGCATGTTTGTGATAAAGCTTTCTTCCCTATTGCAAGCAAGCCTGTAGGTAATTAAACATAGGAAATATCTTGTTTAAAAGCTTTAGTCTGAAGCTACCAGCCACAGCAGCTTCAAGCTGGAAAATCTTCTGAAAAGTCTATTGAAGAAAAAAGGTGATTTGGTTGTATTTTCTGCGACTATACTGGCATAGGTCTTCCTAGGCAGATGTCACAAACACTAAGAGAGCTCACATTCTTCTGAATATAGTTTAGTCTAGAGTTTAGGTTGTAAGAAGAAAATACACAGCTGACATTAGGTCTCCTGTGATCAAACCTGACACAGCACATTAAAACCCTAATGTTCCTCTGCAGTGCCCCTTTGTTTTTAATTATGGCAAGGCTATGAAGACTCTCACTTACTTGTTAGCTTCCCAATTATTCCTGCTAGAAGTCATATGCACCCTAAATATCCTTTAGAAACAGAAATTTACACATCCTTATCGAAGATCAAGTGTGCTTGCTTAACGTTAGCCCAGACAACTTTATAGGTCAGCGATTTCATGAGGAAAAACATTCCCAATTCTTTCCAAGACCAGGCAAATACGAAGGCCAGCTCATAATTCATACAATAAGCAGTATTCTGCGGGTTTGCTCTGCATGCATCATGAGCATTCATGTGTTTGTGTACACAAAAATAATCCCGAAACGTTAAAATCATCTGTAAATAAAGATCATTCTTAAGGGCTATTTAATATCCATAACACTAAATTTGGAGAGGAAAACCAACACTTTTAACACTGAATTTGTCAGTAGGCTGCACTACTGCTCTTTGTGGAACAAAATACATTTGCACTGAGATGTATCCCTAAGTAATATTCAGGGACGCTTTCTCTCCCACAGAGAATGGGAAGTTAATTTTACATATATATGTATAGTTTACATATATATACACACACCCCTCTTATCTCTAGATCAAAAGGGTACTCAAATAAGACATAATGCCTGATAGTTTTCTGAAATACAAAACTACCATTAGAATCTGTGTAAAGACCTTCTTTCAGCAGCAATCATCCAAAGTCACAACACTGTTATCACTATCTAAGGAATGTTCTGATGCACCAGAAGCTATCGAGCCAAGGTGTCTTTACTGAAACCGCAAATTCTTTCTATTACAGTCATGGTTTGAAGACTACACATGCTCAAGGACACAAAACTTTTGCCTCCATAACTATCTCTGTGCAAAGCAACCTCTAGAAGCTATTCAGCGATTTTTAAATTCTCAAGCATTTCACTGCATAATTACTTCAGAAAACTTTAAACTGTGTGATTACTGGGGCTGAAATGTAACTTTTTTTTTAAGAAAAAGCATTTAAGTCATCTTCCCCTCCTTGCCCCAGATCTTTTGGATTACTTTTGGTTCATACGTTTTTTGGAACAGAAATTAGTATTTACGAACACCCCCACTCCCCCAAAACCCCAAACTGAACTAATTTGATGGCTTAATAATGTGACAAAGCTCAATGAAGACCCAAAACAACCAAAACACTTGCTCACCAGAGTATTGCTCTTCTTAATATCTTCTAAACGCTCTAAGACTGAAGTCAGGTTTGGGTCATCTGATTCTACAAACCATATTGGTGATGAAGAGGGGTAAGACTCCTGTTAAAAAACAACACAAAAGACCCAACAAATAAATAAACAAAAAAAAAACACAACACAAAACTATAAAGCTTTTAAAGCTCATTCACCCCCAAAATTCCACAACACAGTATTAACATCACCTTTTATCTCACTCTTAAGTCAGCTAACAGAGAAGCTCTTAACACAGCAGTTTTAGGCAACACAAGAGAAGCTGAAAGAAATCCAGCCAACTGGTTCTTCTCGTATTTCATCCTATTTTCATCTTTATCAGATGATGGACATAGATAAGAAACAGTGCTGAAAAGCTTAAAACCCTGGGGATGGGTGGAGCAGGAGGGACAAATGTAGGAATGTTGGAGATGTGATCATTACCAAACTATGAAATCACAACTAGTACACATCAAAGATTAAAACTAGATGGGTGCCAGTCTGTCATAAAAACACAGATTCTTCCAAGTAAAAGCTGTGAAGGCAACAACACCTGGAGCCTCCAGATTGCCTTCTCAAACAGCACCATTCAAACCATTCCAGCACTGGCCCTCAGACAGAGGCAACACAGCTCAAGTCCATCACACAGTCCATCCATAGCTCCTGCCTCATAGGGCAGACCAACACTGAGATCATGATTCCAAAACCCTGCAATTTGATCTTTGTACCATCAAGGCTCATAGAGGACTTTCCACTATTGAAAGATTACTCAAGCAATGTATTATACACAAGTCTATTGGGAAAGCTTACAGACTGACTCTCTTCCATTGTTACAGTCGTACAGTTGTCAGGCAGGTGCCAACACACATCTGAATGACAGTGAGATCAGATGGGTTCACAGGATTAGAAGTACAGATGATTTTCCAGAACAAGCCACGCTTAGGGCACTTACAACACATGGAACAGGTGTGGCCCGCAACCGCTCATACAATCCATGACAAGTGATTTCCCTTTCACTCAGCTGCCACAGCATGCAGCCCTTCCAAAGGTGCTCGGAAAACCCTTGCTATGGAAAGCAGACAAAGTCATTTGCCTCCTTTCTAGAGGCTTCAAAACGCAATTCCATTTTTTTCCTAACATGTTTGGTAACGCTGTGAGGATGGAGGAAACCACGTAGCTTCCAGCTCAACAGCAAGTGTCCCTTCGGATCACTGACAGGTTTGGATTACTTTATTTTCTTTTGGTTAAGGCATTCTCTACTTCTCACCCATTTAATTAAATTCTAGTAGCTGAGGACAAATTGCTGAACCTCAGTTTTATCACCCAGATATTATCTTCATATCCCCAGGTCTTACTAAATAGCAGGAGGGAATTTTCATTCATTTCCCTCACTGCAGTTTAAAGGAAAAATTCCGTATTTCTCATTCCAGCAGCAATAAATCATGCTTTATTCTCCAGCACTTAAGAGTCAAGGTTCCTACTGCTACTCTGATAGGTGACTCCACCACATACTTAGGAAACTACACTCTTTCTTGACTGCATTATTTTTTGCTTTGTAATTTTCAAGACAACTGTAAGAAGCTTCACAGGAAGAAGACAACATCCCTACCTGAGTAGTAACACTACTGGGCTTTAGTGATTCCCAAGCAAACTTAACCTCTCAAAGTGCAAGTCCCAAAAGAAGAATCCAGACCTTCATAACCTAAACTAGCTCCTGTCATTTCAAAGATGCTGGGTTTATCAGACAGCAGAACACGAGGCATTTGAAAACTAGACAAAAAGGCAAGCATGTTACAATTGGCATTGAATGATACAAAGCTTACTGCCTAACTGACCTTCCAGCTGAAGAGCTGAACCTCCTAACAGAAACTGTGTGATTAGATCAAGGACATCAGCTTTGGCAGAACAGACCATCACACTCCAGGCATGTTCTAGCTCCAGAAGTCCAAAATCCCTGCCTGAAAACTGCAGCCTTTGCATTAACTTATTTCTAAACAAGCTCAATCCCCCCAGGTTTATATTTATTTTTGAAATCACAGCCAGCAAATACCTTCAGAGAACACAATATTCCTGGTATCTTTACGTAAAGACAAACTGTTTATGTCCTTTAGCTTCCCTTCAAGGCACACCATAGACCAAACAGAGACCTTAGGACACCTATTCTTGATAGGCAAAAAGGTTCAACTCCCATCTGCCACTCAGGACCCAAGCTATTATTTTTTAGGAGCTACATTCCACTAAAATCATTCCAGGTTTTGTACTGGTATTGTCTCACTCTCCTTATTCTTAATAACACACAACCCACCTATAAAGTCTTCTGCAATAGTGTAATATTCTCACCTCAAAACGCTGGATCTTTATGCACAGGACAAAATCAGAAAGGAAACTCTGCTGTGACCCTACTGCCCAAAGATTTGTTTGAGCCAGCTGTTTTTGAGGCCTGAACTGCTCTGGCAAGCTCAATCCATTAAGGGAAATGAAATAGGGTAAACACTACTAGCAAGACTTGAGATTGCACCAACATCCCCCATCACTAAATACAAAGAACAAACAAAACCCCTTCCAAGACTTATTGAGCCATCTGCTTCTTGAAATCTTCATTAGGATAAAAATATTCTCCAGATACAGTCAACATTTGAAATGTGCATTCTCTCAACAGTTATTTTTGGCCTTTTTTAATCAAGCATTTTTATATATGTTAGTCCAAGCAAGTCTATTAATTGCAATGATTTCTGTAAGATAGACGTCTGTCAGTCTGTTGCTCAAAACCGAACCTGGAATCTGATGCTGCTCACAGAGTAAAGCTCAACTCTTCACTGTCTACATTCTTTTCTGGCAACTCTGTTTCTCCTCTACCCACCAGAAGGACTTAATGAACGAACCCACAGTAGAACACTTGCTGGTTCCAATCAAAGTCCCTCCCAGTCTGGGGGCCTACAGAAAAATCTCTTCCAAAACACCTGCAGCAAACCCTTTGTCAGAGCGGGACATGACTGACAGTGCAGATTTGATAAACAAGCAATGCCACTATGTGTTTAATTTCAGTGGCCACTTGAATGTGCCAATGCCTTCTGTCCTGAATGACAGGCCTTCCTCCCTCTTTGCTCTCATTCTAACTCATTCCATTTTTTGCAATGAAAGCAAAAGCTTCCAGTTGGTGGCAACACTTTCTAATTCTTCAGACTTACAATGAGTATGTTCACTTAACTAATTAAAAATGCATACGGCACTAAGCTTCTCAGGGTCTGTAAGCTGTATTTTTGGAACAGCTGAATTTCACATGGAGATGAGTCACTATATTTTGAAACAGAGAACTCACATACAAAATTCAAACATTCTGATCTCAAGATTTAAACAAGCTCATGAGTTTGTAACACCATAACACGCAATGAAAAACTAATGTGGCTTGTAAGGTCAAATACCTGAACTAAACATAACCTAATTCTGTCAAGAGACTTAAGTCAGCTTTTCCTTCCATATCTGCACCCTATAGAGAGATGGATTTAAGTTGTTATGTCATGCAAGGAACACAAGCTTCTCAAATACAAAAGCAGCACGTTGAGAGAGGAACCCTAGAATAGTAATTATTTTATTACTATTAATTCTCAGTGGCTAAAACCCCATCACTTTTGGCCTTTCACAACACACCTGACATACAGTGATGTTGTGTAATTAGCTTAGCTGCACAGGTATCACCCATATTAAGTGTTTGAGATGTTTTATGTAACTGCTGTAATGTCACATTTTCCTGCTCGCTAGAAGTCAAAGCAAAAATTCATCACAAGGGGCAAAGGCCCCAGTGGTTCCACAGGCTAATGCATGCTGTACAGCTTGGAAAGCAAATGCAACTGCTCAGTAAGACATGACATCACACCTCGCATGTACCGAGGCCCCAGGACAAAGGCTGGATGTTTACAGCCAACCCAGATACAATTACAATTCATGGGATCATCATTTCTAGAGAATCTTTGTATTAACACCAGGACAGACTGGGAGCTTTGTCAATACAAATGCTTCTGTAACAGAATGCAGCAAAAGAATTTAGCCTGCTAATAAACACACAGAATACAAAGAGACTAAAGCCCCATGCTCCCACCACTGGAACAGTTTCCAAACCTATTGAATCATTTAGGAAAACCACGGTGTATCAGAAGAATCCACACAGCATCTCACTGCTCAGATGTTCCACTGCATCCTCTAAAAAAGGGTCTACTTATATTTTGCTAACAATTTTGCTTACCAAAAAAACAAAGGCAGCAAAAAGTGACAGCAGATACCAGAAACACATACATTAAGACAGCTTTTCCCGGATACAGATCTGTCAGCTAAGTATATCCTATCTAAGCTTTCTCATCCTTAACAAAAGCCTGTTTTACTTGCAGTGTTATATAATCTTTATCCTGTTCTGTAAAGCTACAGCAACAGCATTTTGATGTAAGAGACTTTAAATGAGCTCTTTCTAAATCACACCATTTCAACAGTATTGTAGAAGTTCCTAAATTAAAACAGCACATTATGCTCAAATCCCTACAACTAGCATAACCTGTACACACAGTTTGCTATAAGGTAATAGTGCAACCATTTTGTCACAGCCAAATGGTAGGAAAGCAGGTTTAAACACAGATCTTCAGCATCATCATGTAAATATCACAATTACACCCTGACAGATCTTTTCTTTAATTTCCCAATCATGTTAGATTAAAAAGGGGGGGGGGGGAGGGCTTTCCTTTTAAAACTCCTTCATATACTGGCTGAACAAAGCTCAACCAATTGGATTTCTTTTCATTCTAAGTTTTTGCAAAATCTCCATCACTGACAGAACACAGTTCTGTCCCTACACCAGCTACAACTAAAACTTATCTGATTTTCATCAGCACTTTCAGCTTGTATCTTCTTGGTCCCAAAACGGTTTGTCCACCTGCCTTTATTTCCAACCAACAGAAGGTCAAACCCACAGATCTTTTAAACAGATTAACTGCTCTGAGAAGGCAAGCAGGAGACTGCTCTAGTTCACACAACTCCAGGTGACAAAGTCAGCCAATCCTACTGTAGTAAGACTTCTCAGAGGACTAATAGAGTCTTTTCAAGGTGAACATATTTGCAGCTATAAACAGTCAAGTAACTGATCTCAAATCACAGATGTCTTTCTCTCAGCAGACACCTTGATGCTACTAAGTTTGTTTGAATCAAATAGCAGGATTTGATTAAAAAAACAAAACCAAATCAAGTCCCACTGGTTAGGGATCATATACACATCCTACATGAACATTTAAAACAAATACTAGAGATTAAACTCTACAATCAGCTACAATTTGGTACGTACTATCTGAAATGAAGTCAATCATTCACTACTTGTGAATTTTTCAGCTGTGTCAACTGCCTTTAGAGGGAAAAATACCCATGGAATTAATATTAACAAAAACATCAGGATTTGAGAAGATATTCTTAGAGCTAAAGTTGAGCTTGACATCCATAAACCACTGATGCTTACAGCTTCTTGAAAAGAAGTTACTCAAGTTACTAAAACTTAAATATGCATTTTCAAACATCAAGACATCACCATTTTCTCTGTTGTACAGACAGAGTTATTGAACACACTATAACATTCTAACATTTCATTTCCAAGTTCAAGTGAAAATTTGCACTTTTACATGTAAAAGATATGACATTTCTATAAGAATCCAGGAGTTCAGAGATCCAGGGTCCTAAAAAGACAAGAAAAGTGTATGCAATGGGGGTGGGCTTAACATTCAATTTAATACTGGAGGTAGGAAGAAAGCAAAGTGAACTTTATCCATCTCTACTGAACAAGATGAAAACTCCAAATTGTTTTTCCTTTTCAATTTTAAGATTGCACGCAGCATACTATTAACTTACTCAATGCATATAAACAGAAGGACGTCTTTTATTCGCTAGAACTCACCTAAACAGAGACCACAGAAAGCAAGCTTGTATTAGCTTTCATTTTCTTATACTCCTCCTGAAGTCAAAGCCTGACTCAGTTAAACAAGGATACTTTTTACAACTCATGCATTTATTTGGTGAGGTACCAAGTTCCACTGACTAAAATATACGTGGTTTCTCAAACACAGAAAATTACTGCAATTCTACCCTCAAGTTTAATGACTGTTTTGACAGCCACAGCCTATACAAGACCATCCCAGGTGGAGCAGCATGCTTTGGTCAGACCTCTGAAGCTTGCAAGAGCTTAATCATCTTGCAGCTTTGCAGGAGGTAGGTGAAAGAATCCCATAATCCTGCTCTAGGTAGGTTCTGATAATACACTCATCACTGCAGAACTGAACACCTTCGGGAGCACAGTAAACCAACACAACTAACAGGGTCATGGTTTCCATCTCCCACACACTCTCCAGGGAACGAGGCAAGCGTAGCACAGCATCCATACCGATTCCAGTATGTCAAACTGCACATAACCTTTGGAAAAACAGGTTTATCACACTCCTGGTTGCCACAATATGATGCACTCCAAACAAAAGGCCACCGACAACTTGCTGTCCAGTATAACATAGCTACACAGAATTGAAATACAAACTTTGAGCATAAAAGCAAACAAGGCACTTTTCTGATAGAATCATAGTTATTGATCTTTACTGCGACGCAACATTTTATTCTCCAGGTCACCATCATGATGCAGCCTGCCATCTATCCAAGAAATTCACAGAAAAGAGAAACACTCTAAACACTTCTGTACAGACCCAGTGTAAAATCCACCAAATTCTAACACGCTGTGACTCAAACGCAACTCTTCTGTTAACGTGAAGCATGATTTAGCCAACAGCATAGCAAGTGACAGATGTTCAGAAGCAGCATGTAGTCTCTGAAAATTAAAACTGTTGTTGAGGACCAAACCAACTAAGTGAGCTAAGGAACATTCCTTTGCCAACAGTAGCAACAGCAACAATAAAGTTACAGATCATCCACACTGAAAATCGAGCAAAGAACACAACATCACTGAAGGCTGACTTGCTTATCAGGAAGAACGTTGTAGAGCCAAGACTGGAATCCAGATTTTCACCATAGCGCCTCACAACAACCTGTTTTGTTCCTCACACACAAAACCCCGTGGTGTGCCAGGACTCCCATCCTGACAGTTGTCAGAGGACGGGTGCTGCAGAGCCCTCAGCCACAAGCAGTTCTCTTCTTCAATGTGTGCATTGTACATGCACTCATGCTGCCAATGGTTCACCTCAAGCAGACAGACACATGTGCTACAGAGAAAGGTATTTTGCAAATCTGATTCTCTCACATTCATTGATTCTCCAACACTTTCTCTACCAGTAGCACAGAATCTTATGTGCTCACATTCCCAAAGGAAATCTTGTTACGTGAAACAGATTATCAACTCTTTCTAATCATCGGGAGTTACTAAGTACCTACTTCTGCAACTACACAAACAAGCACATTCAGAAAAGGTATTAACATTAGTGTCACAAAGCCAGAGTAGCAAGAAAGGGCTTCTAAGGTGGCTAGAACTAAGGTGGTGTAACTACGCTGGAACATGTCAGTCCTCCCCCAACTTAACTTGAAAAAGGTAAGGTTTCCTAACAGACCTGCTCGTGCCTCTATCACTTAGATACTCACAGCATGCAGTCTGATGTCACTTCTGCTGTCACCCAGAACTTCAGTCTTCCCCTTCCTCCTCTTCATTCTGTTAACCTTCAGGAATTTACATCTTTACCTCTTCCAAAGTGCCCCCTTCCAAAGGCACTGTGCCCTGCCCCCTGAGAACATGTTTCCTCTTTTCCATCTCTTGCCTTCAGAAATTTGCTGTGCTCCAGACACATCTGCAGACGGATGTTTCACTCTCACCCACTGCTAGCAGAGGTCCTGCTGCTCTATTGCTGACACTGGACACCACATTCCCTCACAGCAACACCAACACAGCTGCTCTGACCACTGCTCAGTCACTGGCCTTTAGATTAGAGCCATTTAGATGGAACTTTGTCCCACGCAAATTTCAGTACCACAGAGTTCAACCAGTGTTTACCACTAATCACTTGAATATCGCACTCTTACCCCAGTTATCCCCTGCTCCAAAACTCCAAGCAAGCCTGCGGTATCTTGGGCACCACCGCACAGGAGCACTTTAATTTGCTTCTAATGCCACTGTGCAGGTTCTGTTAGAGTTTAGGTTTCTGCCTTTCTACATACACACTGAAGAAGCTCTTGCAAGATGTGCAACAGTAGTGGACTCTTTCTCTCAGAGGGGTTAAAACATTAGAGAGATTGGTACATCTCAAGAACTCACGCACTCACTACAGTACTGAATACACCAGGATGTCTCATATGCATGAGATGACAAAAAGAAACAAAACATGTAAGGGCATTATTTTAATATCTCCCATAAAGATTACAGCTGGAAACAAGAAATCAGAAGACTTTTGCTAACTGGTATGCCTGCTTCCAGCAAAGATCAACTGAGAACTACTCTGATCAGTGCAAGTGAAGCCAATATGGATACAGGCATGCATGTATAAGATCTAAATGTTAAACAACCTCTCATTACTATAATTAGCCCTTTAATTTTCCAGTTGTCTTCTATGAGCTGGTGAAAGGTCATTTCAGTTTCTCCTATAAAGCTTGCAGCTGAAGAAATACAGTGGAATGCACACTATCATCAACTATCCTGTCTCTTAAGCGGTGTATTACCATTCATAGTCTCAAGGGAAAAAAAAAAATAAAGGAAGTAAAAATCAACTTCAGCCAGGAATTCAGGGGGCTGCAACTTTCCAGAAGTACATACAGGCAAACAACCTGACAGCACTGAACGGCAGTCTACACAGAGGCAAAACTACATTAGTAGCTATTTCTGTTAGTCAGCTTCAACGAACATTTGTTGCTATCCAGAAGTTTTGCCCCCTCTCTTTGTTAAAAAGACTATTTAAAGAACTGCCTGCATCTTTGTATCTTCCATTCTCCTGAAATTAATTTCATTTTACAAGAAAACTCTTTCCAGTTAGTCTAGTCCAGCTCTCCATTTAAGCAGTCACTGTCACCAACCAGACCCTGCTATAGGCCCACCAGACTCATGTCAGCTGGGGTACTCTACACAGGAGCTATCCCAAGTGCCACTAAGGGCTCAGCAGCTTGGCAAGCAGTTCTCCTCTGTCGGGAATGCTGGCTTCAGCAGTCTTCCCCAGCACTTCCCTCGCCCCTGTGCCCTCTGTTGTGGCAGGACAGCTGTTTGTGCAGCCACACAGTCAGCCAGACTGGGAAGTGATCCAGATTAACACTAACCCAGTAAAGAATTTTACATGCCAGCCAGGTCCTTAATCCAGGAAACACAATTCTGGCCACGACACAAGGCACACAGCCTTTGGTCTGTGAGCAACAGCAGTATTAGAGTGCACAGGACACAATCATACTGTGTTCCTCAAAACAACTGTAATTCTGCACTCACGCTGAGAATATCAGCACCTCTTCAATACACAGTATCCCCTGCCATAACACAGAACACACACCTACAGATACAAAGTCTGACAGAATGAAGTTACTCTTTTCCGGAAACACACTTGATCAACTCCATTGGTAAATTCGGATGTTACAGAGCTCCATTGCAGATTGCCGCGCTGAACTGAGAAGAGTGCCACCTTATTTTCAAGAATAGAATTCACTGTCTACACCACTCCCTGATTTTTCTTATTTCATTGATGAAAAGCTTGGACAGAAAAATCTAAATCTTAGCATGCCCTTAGCATGGCAGATGAAAATCAAGAGCACCAGCACGTGCTCTTGCTTCTTGTAGCAAGAGAAAGGCCTGGGGTAAAGCCAACTACAGCTACTCTAGTTTTGACACAAAGTAAATATCATTGCCAACACAAATCAAAGGCAACTATCCCACACACTCCGACTCCTGTTACAACGTAGCCCTACTCTAAATTAATCTCTTTGGAACTAGGGAATATTCAGAAATACAGAAAAATTAGCAGATATCTTTCAGTATTCTGAAAAAACCTCCTGAACAGTTACCATGAGGAAGCATGATGAGTAAAAAGAAGATAATACTTTTAATAAGAACTTCTTTTAATTATCAAAGTGCAGAGAGAGCTCTTTTGAGGGCCACAAAAGTCCCAGTTCAGAAATTACTGTATCGTTAACTCGCAGGAGTAACCCATTTGAAGTAAGTGCAATTTCCTGTACATTAAGGCCTCAACATAAGCCAGCATTTATATTTGAAGTCCATCACTGTGGCTATCTAGGATGCTTTAGGAGCACTTCATACGTTACAAAGAGACAGAACAACAACCTGCAACATCCTCAAGTACTGGATACAGTCCTGTCACGGAGCACAGCTAAACTGGGGGGTCAAAATAAGGCCCTGTGTCTTCCAGGCACAAAATACTCCTCCCACTCATTTTTGCAATATTCTTTTTCCAACTGCAGTCTTGGCATACAGAAGAAGTTAAAATCCTCACTCTTTTAGTATTTGTTTGCTTAATTACGATTTGTTAAACAAGACTAAACTTCTCAATTTCTATTGCATAAGTTACATTTGATAACAGTTAACTCACATGCCTTTTTGTAAAGCACCAAGTACCCCTAATTCTAGTTAGAAAAGCACATATGATCAAGATAAAGCTGTGTACGCTTTTATTTAGTCCTGGCATCCATCTGCTACAAGACAAAAGTCTCAACACCAACTAGAGAATGTCTAGTGACTGGAACTGAATGCCTCATTCATTGTGTGGTTAGTTTGTGTAAAAATAAACAGGCTGTTCAAAAGGTTATCAGCCATCTAGGCATTAGCTAGGACTGTGTTTAGCTTTAAAATCTTAGTCTTTGAAGAACTATTGAATATTCTAATGTACTCAAACATTCTGCATATACCCAACTTATCAAAAGCTTCTCATCCATTCTGGTTTAGAAAGGAAAATAAAGACATCTCCCATCAATTGCAGTTATCTGTAGACAGCAACCTTTTCAAGTCTTTCACAGCAGCTTCTAACTCTGATTTAGCAGCAGGCTATTTTTCAGTGGAAGCACAAGATACTTCTTTCCAGCAGAGAAGCAAGAGTGTACTGGAGCCAGCCCTACCGCCTGTACTGAATTGTTAATATATGAAGGCTATCATTGCACATCAGAGCCCAGCATCTGTCTCAGGCAAAATCTGCTCGCACCCAGAGCTAGCACAAACCCCATTCTACCTGCAAGTGCTACTTGAGGACACAGTTTCAATGGTAGTTCTGTGTGTATGGGTGGAGATATTAATATCCAGTTTCTCTCTGATGAGATTATATAAAAAACACAAGATGTTTCACAGCAGTCCAAGTCACTCCTTTTTCTTGCACTAACAAGGATAAGGTTGAATCATTCTAATACACCCTTTGGAATACTATGACATAAGTCTGATAAGGTACCAACCCAAACTACAAGATTCCATTGAAAGACACCGAAAGGCACGATCAACACACACACTCCTCTAAAGCCACTATTTTGATACTGTTTCAAAAAACATGCAGAACAGGATCAATATGTATACTTTGTAATGGACACTTTTTATTGAACCTGATGAACTGGAATGCTGCTGTTAAATGAAAACCTGAGAAAAGCAGAAACAAAACTTCAGAACAGAGACACTGCTGTTGGCATAACAGAACGGGAATGTGAACGTACACAGCCTGAACAAGTTCAATAATTAGACAGTTCTCAGGAATAAGCAGCAGTATTTCTGACAGGTATGACTCCACCCTAAAGTACCTCTTTTAAATTAATCTGATTAACCATTAAAGTTCCAATATGGGTCACTACCAGAAATAATGAAGTACAGACTTGGACAAAGTTCGTCTGTCGCTTTGTGAAACAGAAGAGTCATCTCAGTGAGAAATTCCAGGGCAGACTTCTAATCAAACTGTGGAATTTAGACTGGGAAACCTGTGGAGATCCATGCAGCTCCTAAGCAGACATTCTCCCTCATCTCTCCAGGATAATGTTTCCTTTTTCCTCTGCCTCCTCTCTCTAGACTGGAGAAAAGAAAGAGACGCATTGTGAAGACTGGAACAGCTTAGTTATAGGGTCTCTTTTCAGACTTGGTGTAGGTGCTATTGGAAGCTTCCTTCCACAGCAGGTTTTGCTCCATCCACTAACTTCAGCAGCTGTACACACTGCTAGAGAGCTTTCATTCTAGTTAAATACTGAGGTACTCAAACAGAACCACAAAGAAAAGCGATTCTTGAGCTTTGTGCTTACAGCTCCCCTTAACAGGATTCTTGAGCATCCACACACAATATGTGTAAACTTTTGTTGAGTAAGGGGAACATCCTGGTTTGATCAGTATTGCTCCTGGTTATGAGAAGCAGACAGCTAAAGTTACATATTTGCACTGTAAATCCAGAGCACTGAGATAGCAGCTTCTGATGCAAAGGGTGAGTCTCTTCAAGAATATGTATTTACCATCAACTTTACAGTTGTTCCTAACAGCCTTACAGGCTTTTGCATGCTCCTACTGCCATTTCAAGTTCTAGCTCCTACAGCACCTGCAGATCCAGTGAAGTGCAGTAAATAAGACTTATGTTTTTCTGCTTTACTGTAACTACAGAAAAAACTAGAAACAAGAAAAAACTGAGGCCAAGAGACTCAATTCAGTGTGTGTGTGTGCGAGGAAAATCACTTTCGTCACACTTCAGAGTTCTAACACTTGTGTCAAAAAAAAATAGGACACAAGCCCAGAGGTCAGCTTTCTCTTCTTGGCTCTGTCATCTGCTGCCCACTTGTTTCAAGAGAGCCACCTTGGTATCTCAGGTTGCCCTCTCCCATTTATTTTTAACAGATGAGGAAAACAGCCACCTACCTCAAAGAGCCAAGAATTAGTCAACACTGGAAAGCACCAGGCTGCCTGCAGACACCTATGAAACGGAAACTTCAAGAAGCTGGGACACAGCCTTTTTTCAAAGCAGAAGTCTCTGCCCTAACGTTTGAAACCTCTCTTTTCCTGTTCTTTTTGCAAGTTCATACGCCACAATTGTAATGGCATGTGAAAGACCCCTTGACCTTCAGGGCAAGTGACTGTAATAGCAGATTGCAGACACTGTTCCCTCATTAAAGACATAAAAATGCCAAGAGTGACCTAAGCCTCTTTCTTGTTTGCTCAGACACACCTTATGCAAAGGCCTACCAGAAAATGAGCATATTTCTTTGTAAGTTAAGAAAGAATTACTACCAAAAGCGGCTACAACAGAAGCAGCCTCAGATGCAGTTGTACACCACAGCACAAACCCAAGGCATCAAACACCATGTTGCTACTGGCTTCCCTGTTAGCTGTCACTTGATGAATTAGGAATAACCCACCAAATTCAACTGGCAACTGAGGTGCCCAATCATCAAACCTTTAATTTTACTCTTTAGAGAAAGACTGATGAAACAGATGATACTGTGGAAAGAAACAACTGACTTCTCTGAGATTAAACACCCTCTACTGAATAAAAAGTATCTGAAGGAAGTCACACAATCAATCATCTGATAGGTCATTCTAGAAACAAGAACACCAAAGCATCTCACTTATTTTACCACAGAAAATATAACTTACAACAACGTACCAGTGTCCAGTAAAATAAACACCTGCCCCATGACCATGTCCCAGAACTGACTTCTCAGGACAAGTAACTGTGAAACTTGAAAGATCCTCTTAACAACTCTAACTTAATAAAGCTACTTTAAGGCAAGCAAAGTAACAGTCAAGACTATTAGATCTGCGTGGTTTGCATGCACGTTTTCATCTTTCAGTACTTACATGCATGGTTCTACCTCCACACCGTTTGAAGCTTTTATCCTTTTTTAGGCAAGACAAAAAAGCTCTACAGCTTACCTCCTTCAAACCCAGACCTAGTAACCCTATTTTCAACCAGCTGAAGTCTTTCAACACCCTACTCTTCAGCTGAATCTTGGTAAGGCTTTTAAATTCACTTAGAACTACAACCAGTCTGATCAAAGGGAACCGCCAGCACTTTCCTGAACATGAGTCACAGACCCCGATATAATCAAATTCTTTGGGAAGTTTAGGCCCTAAACTTTCCTAAACACAGAGGATTTTTACCGTAGCACACTTCCGTAGCTTCCCTTCCACCCATACAAAACAAACAGACCCCAAGGAATTTAAGCAGGGGGGCAGAAACAAACCCCTTCAGGTAGCAGTCCCTCAGCCTCACCCAGGCTGCTCAAAGCTCCTTCTCAAGCCTAAACGCCACCACCATAATGCAGCAACTGTTCAGAGGAGTAGGGGCACCGTTTTATCCCCCTCACGACGGCAACAGAGAGAAGTTTCCCGTCCCTCCCGGAGCCCGCCGCACTGACCGGTGTGGTGGGGAGGCCCGGTCGCCGCCGGGCCCGCCCGAGCAGCGTTTCCCCGCCCGGGTCAGGGCGGGCCGCCCGGCTCCAGGCCTCGGCCGTGTGGCGCACTCAGTAAAGCGCTCGCCCTCCGCCTGCCGCCCGGGCTCCCACCGCTCGGGGCAGAGAGGAAACGCGCCCCGTGCCCCTCCGGGACACCGCAGGGACGGGGGAGGCCAGGGACAGCCCCTCGGCTCGCCCCGGAGCCCTTCCGTTGCTCCGGGGGCTCTCTCCTCTCTGCCCCGGGCCCGGCAGCCCTTTGTTCCGGTCGGCGCCTCCGCTGGAGAACCCCAACGAAGGACCGCGGGGCCGTGCCTCAGCGGGGGAGGAGAGGCCGAGTGCCCGCTCCCTAACTTTTGTGAGGGCCGCGGTGCGGAAGAAGCCCGGAGCCCCGGGGGAAGGCGGGCCCAGGCCCCTCGGCAACCCCCCCCCCCCCCGGTCCCGCGGCGGGCGGAGGCCGCGGCCCCCCCGGTGCTGAGTCACCCCGTGGCGGGGCTGCGCCCCCTCCCCGCGCCCCGCAGACAATGGCGAGGGCGGGCCGTGCCCCGGCCCCGCACCGTGATGTTGCAGTGGATGGTGAGCGGCGGCGGCGGCTGCGGGCCGGAGCCCGGCGGCGGCGGCAGGAGCACGAACTGGCAGTGGAGCTCGTCCAGCTTCCAGGAGACGATGCGGAAGCGCTCGTGGTCCTTGTCGAAGATGGACTCGAGGAACTTCAGCTCGGCCTTGAGCCCTGACACCGACATCCTGGCCTCATCTCCGGGCCCGGGCCTGCGCCGCCTCGCCCGCTCTGCCGCCGCTTCCCTCCGCCTCAGCCCGGCCCGACCCTGGCCCCGGCCGCGCCTGCGGGGCGGAAGATGGCGGGGGGGGGGGGGGGGGGTGCCGGGGCAGCCCCAGCCGGCGGCGGGACGGCGAGCGCGGTGGCAGCTCCCTTTGTACCGGCCTCCTGCACCCACTCGCTCGCTTAAAAGGGCAACAGCGCAGCCCGCAACCCCCTTCCCTTCCCCTTCCTCCCCGGAGGGCTGGGCCAGGCCCGCCGCCGCCCCGCCCTCGCCCAGCCCTCCTCTAGGGACACAGGCAGAGGGGACGCACCGGGCCAGCCCCTCGCCCCGCCCCGCTCCGCCCCGCGGCCGCCCTTGGTCAGCGCCGCCACCGCCCCGGCTGCCCCGACCCCTGCCCAGGCACCGGCGCCCCCGGGGCCGGGCAGCAGCGCCCGCTTCCCCGCGGTGTTCCTCCTCCTCCTCCTCCTCCTCCTCCTCCTCCTCCTCCTCCTCCTCCTCCTCGGTGCTCCTGCCCTGCCGCGCTGTTAGATTGTGCCGAGCAAAAACTGGCGCTTGGGTTCGCACTTGTCACCCCCGAGTCCTGCCAGCCCTCCTCGAGGTCTGCCAACGCAAACCAGCAGCGCCTGCCCCACATTCCGGACGGATCGGTGCAAGTAAAACTTGGTGTCGATCGTTGCAGGCTGGAAAACAGCAACGCAGAGGCGAAAAAAAAATGTGTTAGTGTTGCATTTAGGCTCCTCTCTAATTGTGCATTTTACCCCCAGAAAAAGCACCGCAAAGCATGAAAGCAGAGTAAAGTGAACACTTGCTACGTTCAGGGAGCAAGAGGTGCTGCCTCTATTTCTACCAATTCCTGACGCTAGAAAAATCATCTCTGCACCTTCATTTGTCCCTTTCCATCTTAGTTTTGCCTGTAGACAGCTGACAGCTCCTTGGGAACACATGGCATAAAGAGAGCACTGTGATACCAGTTGCAGTTTCTTGTTTCCCAACCAGCTCTTAATTAATGCATTACACACATGCACAAACCTGGAACAGAGAATTGACTTTTTTTTCAACATTGATATTTTATATAAATCTTTAATTCCAGAGAAACTGGCAGCACTTCACAAAGCACAAGCTGAATCTTGTCAAGTGGTGAGAACTCTAATCTTGATCCAGAAACACAGTTATGCACATTCCCAACTCTGAGCATATGGAGTCAGTCTTACTGATCTGTGGGCTTGAAACCTCCTATCTTTCCATCCCAGAGAGCTGCAAAGAACACAGCTACAAAAGCCAGGAAGGGTTGGCAGTGGTTAAATACTCTGAATGAAAGATACCAGAAAGGCCATGGAGGTGAAAGATCTGTTTTTTCAGGTATCATTTGAAAGACTCCCATTATACAGTGTGTGCAACTCACCTTTCCTAGAAGGGCTGAGCTGCATGTTGGCTCAGACTGCATGGCCTGCAAAGTGAAGACAGAGTGGATATGGCTTATCTGTCGATGCATTAACAGGCAGGGTCAAGACCTTTCAGGGACAAAAGAAGATAATAAGGGCAAAACAGCTACAAATTAACAGCAGAAAATTATAACTAATCCTTTTAGAAAGGGAGGGCCCACAAGAGCCTTTCTATTGGAACACCAGAGACAAAACTAAACAAATCAGACTTTGCCAGGCGTTACATGATGCGATGCATGAAACAACAGGGGAATGAATTTGGTGACTCAGCCCTATCTCCCTCACACGACAGGATTTTGGCCTAGAATGCCTCTCTGCAGTAGATAGGTGGGTAGGCTGAGCAAGTTCAAACTGCACCGTTTGTCATATCTTACCAGAACTGCCACTATCACTGCCTCTGGACTCCCATCCTCCTTGTCTTCTCATTCTCATGCGTCTTCCCTTTCCTCTGGCTCTCTGTTGACTGTGACACCCCATTTTTTGGCAGCTGATAAGTGCATGTGTGCTGGCTGAGGACACCTTGCCTGCATTAGCTGGCCAGCTTGTTGAATGCACAAGAACTTCTCTCATGCACCCAGCGATCCCAACATCATGGTGTCTCCTGACCCCCTAGGAGGCCAAACTAATTGCTTCATTGGCCAAGTGTGTCCTGAAAGCCATATATTGCTTAAGTCTGGTCTAGAACTGTTCCCAGCTCCTTCAGTCCGCCTTTTTGTTGCAGGCTTCAAGAAGCAACATGCAGCTGCACAGCCACCACTCCTCTAAATTCTGTTTCGCTTCTCTGTGTTTAGTAGGCATTGTGCAAGCTGTGAGTTCATTTCTGTGATAAGACCTTAAGAACACATTGGGCCTGCCTCACTCCCTGGAATAGAGAGGCTGCTTCAGAGGTGTAAAGAGTAGCTTGTCATGTCTGACTCATTCCTGTTTCTTCCTTCAGGGACTTGCTATGGGGCTTTGACACGAATCTCGTGTTGGTCTCAAGATGACTCAGGAAATCCTCAGTCTCCCAAGACAAAACAAATGCACATGGAAAGACTTGACATATCTGGGTAATAAAGGAAATGAGTCCTGGTAAAGACCCTCAGGAGCATGTATCAGATTCCAGCCATTACAAATGCTTTTAAGTTCCCTTGATCCATATTGCATGTTAGCAGCATTTCTTTTTTCTACTTTTCTTCCTGCATGTACACCTTCAACATCATGGGAACCTTCCTCTGTCATACAGCTAGATTTCCTCTTCCATGGATCCGAACTTTGGCCAAACCTCTCTGTTACGAAGATAACAGGCCTTCGTAACCTTCTCTGTTTCTTTTTGCCTCCCTTTCATTGAAATATAACAAGTTTTGTAACTTAACTGAAACCCTCGGAAAACACCCAGCAGATTCCTCATTGCTTTGGGGGGGTAAAACTGGCAGGAAAAAAAAGGAGGCAAACAGTTCAGACCAAAATTTTCCTTCCCATTAGCATTTACTGCCAGTCCTGCCTCAAGCTAGCCATGTTCCTGGTGAGACAGAAAGCCAGCAGCAACGGGTGAAGGGACTCGAAGGAAAGATGAGCTCAGGATGAGCCACTAAGAAGGAAATGAACAAAGACATAGGATAGATGTGCTTTGATGATAGTAAGGCTTGTTTGGAGCTTAAAGAAATGACGTTCCAGAGCACAGATGAATTTCAGTTTATATTAGTCCTTTTCTTCCTGTGAACGCCCTTTCCATGTCTGCTGTATTCCCAGCTCTACCACTGAGTGAATCTCCCGGTACATTCAGTCAAGTGTTTGTGCCTAGCAGAGGGCCGATTTGTTTCTCTGAGAAGAGTTTACGGGTTTGGTTTTTGACCTCACTTCTCTCATTTGCAGCCTAGCCCTTAGAAAGGGTCCTTCTCTTTAATTCTGATGTCACTTTCCTGAGAGAAATGGCCGGCACCAAAGAAGCAACTGTGATTTTAGAACTAAGAAAGGCACAGAGCTTTTGTAATCTTGAACCTCAGCAGAAAGAGAAAGCAAAAGGGATAAGATTAATGAGATGGGAGGAAGTGTAAATTACTTTTAGTGACAGATGATGCAGTTTGATAATAGCTGATCCTGGGGTCGAACAGACGCTTAAACTTTTTTCCACAGGTAGCAACACAAACTCAGACTAGAAAAGACAAATAGCACCTGATACCCATGAAGAGAAGGATAAGGCAGGAAACTTACCTGAAGCCTTGGGCAAAGGCAGAAAGACTCAAGAGGATCCTGCTTTTCCGAGATACAACCCAAGCAGTCCTGCTCACCAAAGACAGGCTTCCACATCAACTTCTAAGCTCACAGCATCAAAATCATTGCTACCATAATGAAGTCACTTTCAAAGCATTTTAGAAAAGCCATACATCAGTGCACAAAAGCTGATGAAATGGCTAGACAATGCAGCTTCAAGCAGCATGGCATGCACGCATGCACTGGACATGGGATTGCTTAGTCCCTCACTTACTTTACTTTTAAAGGCTTCAACAGTTAAGGAATGGCATTTCAGAACAAACGTATCCCAGAGCAGCTTTGGACAGATAGTGATACTGTTGCCCAGACATTCAGGGACAGGGGTCAAGGAGGTGTCTACTCAAATACTATGGCCATGAGTTTGACACTAAAATGTAAAACATACTAATACGACTACTACTACTAATAATAAAACAAGTAGCATGGCTTTACCTAGGATAGACAAAGAGCAGTTTCTAGTTACAATTCTTCCAAGTCCATCCCTATGGCTACCAGCATATGAGTCAAATACGTCCCTTCTTTAGCGTGGTTTTGCTCAGCCACTGAAGTGTTTGCAATCCTATACAGGAAAAAGCAATAACCTTCCAGTGAAGATTTGATTTTGCTTGTGGATTTGTAGTTCTGGCTATTTTTATATCTATTACTGGACAATGTACATTTCAGAACAGTCAAAAGCTGAATGTGTCTGCAAAGTGAGGTTAACAGTATGTTTTTGTTCCATATGAAAGTTGTGGGAATTAATTCATTAGCAGAAAGGTGCCACAGGAAAGGAAAGCAAAGCCATGCTAATCACAGGCTTGCAATGCTGCAGAGGGGGATTAGAATCCACTGTGCAAACACATCAGAAACCAAACTCCTTGTGCATATTTAAAATGCAGAGGGAGGGAATATGCCTAGTGTTCTGCTTTATGGCTCGTATAGCTTCTTAAAGACACATGAAAAGCACATCTATGAAAGCAAGAGGGAACCATGCAGCCAAATCTGAGGCATGGCATGATTTTAATAAAATAACAGAATAAGGCAGAGAATAAAGGAAAATTTGATACCATTTTTTCAAATCAAGGGATGGGGCAAGTGGTAGCTGCATGGAGCACTGTTCAGAACATGATAACACACCATCCTTGGACTCCCTAGGATTTCCACTCCTTCCTTGGGATCCATAGAGTCATAAGCCTTACAGGGCTCAGCAAGCTTATCTTCCCTTGCCATCACAGAAGCTTAAAAGGGATATACAGGAGCAGAGGTCAGATGCCAGGCTCAGTCCCGCTAAATAGATTTCTGGCTGGAGGAGGAGACAGGGAAATAGATCCCTAGGTCAAGTACTCACAGTGCTGAGATGCAATCTTAATCACAGCTGAATACACAGCTCCTTCATCTCCTTACTATTTTCTTACTTTGACAGCCAGTGGTCTGTACTTAAAACATCAGCACAGGGCATCTGAGTTGGCAAGCACTGAGATGAACTGAGCAGCTCACAGTTATTGTTTCAGATTCTGCAAGCACAGCCAGACATCCCTGCATCACTTAGCCTGGAAAACACAAAACAAACGCATCTCAGCAACCACACCAGCCAGGGCTTCCCATTTACTCCTACTGCTTTTTGTAGGTGGGTTTCAATTTTGGGCAATACTCCCTGTTCAAATCCTCAACAGACTGGCTCAAACACTAGCCCTACCAGTATCACACCAAAATAGGCACAGGATGCAGCCTCATTTTATAGGTGAGATATTTCAGATACATTGAGAGGCAGTGTTATTGCTGAACTGGGTGTATAGACAGCCCTAGAAAATGACCATGATCTAGCACTACAGTAACTTAATTCCTGACCCACACTTGGAGGAGTCTCTACCAAAGTTATACAAGGAGCTGGAGTCAGTGCTGAGATTTGTCATGTTTATGCTGTTGTCAACAGAATCCAGGTGTCTGAGAAGAGGAAAGACACCTCAAGTCTGGGACCAGTTCTACAGAGGCCCTGTTTACAGCCTTGTAGGCTGTAAGTCACAACTGCCGTGTTGAATCCTACCCTAACACCCTCCTTGCCCAAGGCAAGCAGGCAAAGCAGCACAGGAGCTATCACAGCCTGTACTTGGGGTGTTGTCCATCCCTCTGTGCTGAGAAAGCTCGCAGGGGACACACAGCAAAGGGGAGGAAGGAGGCTCAGGGCACACAGTCCCTGGAGAAGCAGCACCAAAGGTGGCACATCCATTTGAGCTGATGCTAAAAGATTTATAGGGATCAGTTCACCTCAGATCTTCACTTGCTCCCTCGTACACATCATAAGCACTTTTTTCTCCCTATCACCACAACAGGACAGGCTGTGCTTTACCAAGGTCACATTGTACTCACAAGAATGAAAATACTGGTGAGGAAAATCAGTGCATTTCAATCATTTTCTGATTTGGAGGTCACAGGAGTCCATAGGCACAGGTCAAGATCTGCCAAACTCTGGTATTGGATTTGGCTTTTTACCACACTCTGCATCTAGTAACTTTTAAATATCTCACACACAAAATCAAGTCTGGTAGGTACAGAGCACTGGAAAAAAAAAAAGTGGTGAAATGCATCTGGAAAACAAACCCATGTATCTTTATGGGTGACAGAAGGACAGAAAACGAGCCCAATTTTGTCCATTATAAAGATGACTTGAAGAAGCAGAGTTGCCTAAGAAAGAGCCACAGAAAGCAGCAGCCTTGGAGAATCAAATACAAGACCAAACCTCAGAAAAGAATGATGCCAGCAATCGCCATTCTGTAAATCTGACTCTTTTCCTGCCAGAAACAGATTCTAAGCACAAAAAACCACTGAAAAAATTGAAGGGTAACAGACCCACAAGCAGTTATATTTGCCCTGGAGTCTATAAAGAAGGGAACCTCTTATAGATTTACAACATCAGCGAGTAAAAGGCAAGTTGCAGAATCAACATACTTGGCTTTAAACAAATATTTGAAAGACTGAATCACAAAAGTCCAAATCTAACATTAAATCTCACCTCTCCTGACACAACAATACCCACATAACTTGGGAACTGGCTTAAGAACTGTGAACAAGGAATAAAAAATAACAAACTACTGAGCAGGGAAAGGTACTTAGAATGTTTAAATTGCATCATGGTAGTGCTGTGTTAAGAGCTGAGATCAAGCTTTTGACAGTGATCTAGAAGAGATGATCACCGATGACATTACCAGATGACAGTCATTTTGAATAACAATGAGGACAAGGGAATCATTCCAAGAGCTGAATAAAATTCAGAAATGGTAATAAACAACAACCCTCCAATCCTAGACCTGGCTTGCACTCACTTTAGCTCCAGGCACAACACAGAGCACCTCCAAACAACACTGCATCTGTGTGACACCTACAAGAATGCAGAGTATGGTAATATGCTATTTATCTGGCTTGAAGAACCAGTCTCATATAAACACTTTAACTAAAGGATAGTTTAAATAGGGATACACTAGATTCCCACAGGGACATGAGGGGAGGAACATGGCTGGGGGGAATCAGTTAAAGAATCTTTATCATTACCTCCCTACATCAGCACGTATTTGTATCATATAACCAATGGTACAGGTAGTTGCACACCCCTTCATTTGTGTTCCGGCTCCCAAAACCTGCAGGCTGCAAGCACTAAATACAGGGAGAGGGATTATTTAGCGATGATATTCAGAGGTTATCAATGGGGATATGAGGATTTAAGCAAGAAAGATGAAATTAAACCAGGAAGAAGAGAACGTAACCTGAATGTTGGCCCAAAGCTTCCTGCCACCGTGAGGTAAGAAACTCCAGAAATCCCCGAGGAATTGATGCTGTAGTGCTGAAGACCTGCCAGGCGTGGCCACCAACAGGGAGACAAGGGTGGCCCAAGGAGGGCACAATGGGGAAGGGCAAGGGAAAAAGGCCTTTACTTCATGGTTGCAAGGTAAGCTGCATAAGGTGAGCTGTAGGAAAGAAAACCTGATTCGAGACTGCTTAGAAACCTCCTCTGACCCAGATGTCTCAAAGAGCAGAGTCTCGCCTCCCTGCTAACCCAGTTTTAATTTCTCTTGCGATCCCGGCAGCACCAACAGCCCTGGCAAGGCTGGGCTCAGCGAGGGGTTCTGGCAGGTCCTTCAGTGAGCACACACCACCACCTAGTGCCGAGCGGGTCTGCTGCAGGGAGAGCAATGCAAAGCGGCGTTCCTGCTTTGGGACTTCGGTCCCCGCACCGGCAGGGGAGAAGAAGCCCGTACACAGCGGGGCTGGAGGGTTTCCTCGGTTTGTGTGCCGGAGGGGAGAGAAAAGCCTCTGTAATGTGGACAGCCCGCAAGGTGAAAGAATGGATGTCGATAAAAGAGGCAGTGGCGCCTTTTTTGTGCTCTGCTGCTGTTTTCAAGCATTCAGGACAGTAAATCCTATTTTATTCATTGCCTAAAATGGGCTGCAGGGAACACAGTGAAACAGTACGATTTCCTAGACTCAGATGAGCCATGTAAAAGCTCAGCATGAGCCCTTTAAGTACAAAAGAGAGAAGTGCTTTACTCTCCCTTTCCCCTCTCTTGTTCTCACCTTGATAACTGGCATGGACTTAAATTAATTTATACAGCAATATTAACTCAAACAAGTAATCTGGGAAGCTGCCCCTCTCTGGGTGGTTGTTGGTGAAAACGGCCAACCATAAATTCTCATTCATTCTTCATGGCAATCATGCTGTTTAATAAAATGTTTTCACAGATCTGATTCTCTCTGTCCTGTACTCTAGAATCAGCAAAATCAACCACACACTCCTTGATTTACCTTTGTGGTTCTTCGAAGGCTTATACCTTGTACCTTCCTCTCCAGGCAAGGAGATCAGCCAGCAATGTTTTCAAACCCTTTTTCAAACCCTTTTTCCATTCACAGAGTTTTAACTTTTTCCAAGACAAGCTTTTAGAAACACAGTCATTTACCAGCCAGCGGAGCTCGGGAAGCAGCAGCAAGATTTGTCCACAAGCATTCTCTAAATTGAAAGAGAATTGTGACTTGGCCACATTTATTAACCACCTGCCTTCACTTCCACAAAAGTGCCTGCCTTTGGGATCTCATTGTTTTTCTGCTGGCAGAAAGCATCATAAATGCACTGAATTCAGTGTTAATACCACCTTCCTCTGTTGAAGATCTGCAGGACGTGTCTCCTTGGCACAAACACAAATTAGACACAAGTGTATAACTTTCTAGAACAGCTGTTACAGTTGTGGGTAGGTCCAGTTATCAACTACTGAAATTCATCAAAAGCATTAACTTCTAATGGACCCGGTGTTCCTGAATTCATACTTCCCGCTACTTTATTAACCAAATAGGCCAGCCAGAGCAATAGCAATAGCTCATGGGACCAACAAATATGAACTATAAACTGGGAATACAAAGACTAAACCACCTGTCCAATCGTGATAAGCAGCCCATTGAGCTCCAGTAGAAGCCTGCTCAAGCCCAGCAAGCTCTGGTGAGGCCGTTTCTGAAAGGTGACATTTAGTCACTGAAGTACCACCTTGAGTACTTGGTTTGTAGCATGATCTGGGCAACAAGGACAAGGTCTGAGTCTTAAAAATATAAAATGCCATGGAAGCAGCTACAGTAAAATAGTTATTTAATTTGAAAGCATGAATGCTTGTGTTGGACTGAAATTCTGATCAGACATCTCTGTTTTCTAGAGTCATTACAAAAATTCTCATTATACAATCAATAGAATTAAAAGACACCCACTGTCCCAAGTACTGGAAGGCATTATGAAAAGCATTGTTATACTGCTTTTTCAGGTTTCAGAAGCAGAGCCACTGATGGGACCTAATCAAGCATTCAGTTTCCAATGTCTCTTAAAAATCTTCTATTTGGACTCTTCAGACCATTGCTTTACTGGTCATTGCTCTGCTTGTGAAACATGCACGCTGCTGTGGCTTTACTAAAGCAACCAGAAGATTTTACTGGGCCACATCACTCTCACATAGGAAAAAATGAAAGTGTAGGTTTTGCTCTAAGATATACAAGCACTGCCATAGAAACAATTGGCATTTAAGCACCTTCTTTATATCAAAAGCAAATGCTCAAGTGTTTCGCTGGATCAAGAGCTCTAAGTCTTAGTGATGCCATGGTTTCCATGACAACTAAGTGTGACATTACATGAAGGATTATGATTTAAAGGAACACTATTACATCTGGCCTTTTCAACCGATGTGGTCCTAGTTTACCCTGTGCATACCTTGTATATAAATCTGTGTATAAATCTGCCTGTCTCTGATGAATCACAGAGCCCACAACCAGAAGGGGAAGGCCTCAGTAGACCAGGCTGAAAGTGAGGGAGGAACACTGCTCCACACTCTATTCCTGCAGATTCCATGGAGAAAAAATGAGTGCAGACCCAGGGCTGCACTATCCCTTCAGGCACAGGTGCAGCCCAGGAGCTTACTGAGAGCTGAGGGATGCTGCAGCTGCAATGCAAGAAACCAGGAGCCAGGTAGAGAGTGGCAGGGCAGGCCCTGTGCGCTCACACTCCCTCCTTCAGAGCCCTCACAGCCCTGGTGCTGGTCCCTGCACCCACAGCCTGTCCTATGGAGTTGGCTCCATTATCCTGCTGAAGACTTGAGTGCCTGTGAAACTGCTGACAAAACTCCAGTACAAGCAGGTCTCATGTGCACAATATCCTTCCTCCATCCCAGAAGTGATCTCTGCTGGTTTGCTGCTCCTCTCAGCCCTGAAGACTGCACCCTTGCTCCACTCCACCCTTGCTTTCTGATTAACTCATTCTCCATTTGGCTCAGTTGTGAGCATGTTGGATCTCTTGGAGGCGGACTGCAGCTAGTTGCATGGTCCTCGGTGGTCTCTACATGCATAATCAGAAAAGTATTTTCACCCCCTGGGAGCAGGTGCCAAAAGCAAATACATACGGCTTAGCACTGAAAGCTACCCCAGACTAGCTAGTTTGGAATAGGGTAGAAAATGCCCAAGAAATAAACTCTCTCACTGTCCTTGGTGTAATAACAGCAGACTGCTTTTTAACTCCCACATGCAGACCTCCAGCAGCCAGCTGGCTGCAGCATGTTCTCATATGCTGTTGCCTACATTCATCTCAGCTAGTTACAACCCTTTTGGGTAGGAATATTGTCTTTCCCAGCTCACTGTCTCATTCTGAGAGAGCAGTCTGCGTTCAGGACACACCGATTCACCGGCTGCTTTTGCAGGCAAATGAGAGCCAGAGCTGCAAATTTGTTCAATGGCCCTTTAAAGTGCATGGCTGGCTCTGTAGCAAACAGCTCCCTTTAGATTAGAATAAATGCTTTACCAGGGAGATTAGTGCCACTGTACTTGTGAAGTCATGATATTCCTTACAAACTAAATCAGGGACTATAAATAGACAGCACATCTTCCATCCTATGAGATTATGAGCTTCTTCCTTACAAAACAGATGAGCTCACTGAGAGATAATTTTGTGATAGCCAGATAGCTCCACCATAAGATTGAACCCATCATCGTTAGCCCAATTAAAGCTCCTTTTTATACCAGTAAAATAACTGATGCACTGATAAACTGCCTGAGCTTGTTACTGCAATATCCACAGCTGCTCTGCACACATCCATGTAATCAATACAGCACACTAAAAGGTTTCTAAATGAGTTAACTCTTCCAGGAACCAGCCGGGTTTCTGAGGGACTCTTTGCTTATGAGATCTCATGCTTTTTGTTCTATGCTCCTTTTATTTACAGAGGTATTAAGTCCAATCAGGAGCTGATCACACACACTTGAGCAGAGCACAGCATGAATGTCACAAGCTATTACTGTAATAGAAGTTGAGCAAGAGAACCTGGCCTTGAGGCTACTTTCCCCATATAAAAAAGTACTTAACCTAGCCTGCCTCCCTCTGACAGAACTAGGTTAAGGAGTGACTATCTGCAGTTACATTGGCAGAGCACCACCTACCATGAGGGATGGGAGAAGGGTAGGCAAAGACAGTAAGCTCATACTCCAGCTCAGCAGTAGCCAGAACAGCATCTCCCAGAATAGCCTCAGCAACATGCTCAAAAGGGCCTATTTTGCCCCCACGATAAGCTGCACGCCATCAGTTAACACAAACTGGACCTCTAGTGTCCCTGTTCTTTGGTGGCTTTGTCCCCACTTATCCTGCTGCAGGCACAAGCAACTGTGCAGCTCTCAGGGCAGCTGAGAACTGAATTCTTGTTTAAAGGGTGAGGCTGTAGCTGGGATCATCAAGTTCCTGCCCTGCTTCCTGGGATAGATTAGAAACATTACTCACCTACAAACCTTTTTGAATCCAGTACTTGGTTTTCTTGTATTTGCTGCATTTTGCATATAGGTTTTCTAGCAGCTGCAGATACCCATGCAAAGGCAATCACTCCTACACGATGCCTGCAGCATTACGTGAGAACTTCACAGCATGAAATGCAACTGCCACATCTCTGAAAGTCAACTCCAGGAGGCAGCCACGTACCAAGCAATAGTGCTGGGCGCTGTTGCATTAGAGGAGCTACAGGGGTTTCCCATACACACACACACACACACATACACACACACTTAAAAGTAGTCTTCACATGCTTATAGCCTATTAGATGGGCTAGGCAATGAATTCTTGACCTAAACAAAGCTTTTCACCTGTTCGTTGCTGTCTGCTGCTGATGCTGCTCACTAAAAATGCAAAAAGCCAAGTCTGCATTTCCCGTGCTGAAACACAAACCTCTAATGAGTTCATTTTGAGTAGTGCCTCAAAGACCAGACAGAGATAATAGTAGGCTCCATAGTTTTAAATAACTTGCCAAAATCCTCTTGGGAGAGAAAATAGCATACATTTGTAGAGGGGGTCCCATCTGTCTGAATTTCTAATTTGTTATTTTTAAGCTAAGACAGCTCAGATGGGGTTGAGCTGAGAATGCATACCCTGAAGCTGGGTTTCCGAAGTTTTCTTCACACCAGGATACCAGGTTGGTACCTGCATGACAAAATTCCTAAACTGCAGAGCTGCAACTTAGGCCCCAGTCTCTCTTCTGCCTTCTTCAGATAAGGAGAGTCACCCAGACCAGATCCCAGAGACAGAGTGCTCTGAATGGACCCTGCAGCAGCTCCTCGGTGCCAGGTACAATAGCAGGGGAACTGCTGGTGATGGGATACAATACTGAGCTTTCCAGACTGGCTCTGCCAGTTGATGGCCCCAGCCACCTTAGCACTCCACCATTCCTGTTGGCCCTGGTACAGCCCAAAGAGACCCTGCAGCTACTACAGACACAGCTCTCTGCTGGCCCAGGTGATCAACACCAGGTTTTGTTTGATTAAATCCCTTTTAATGTTGTTTATAAATACTTTATGGTCCATGAGAAGCATAAGGGCCACTTTGAAGGGGTGGTGTCCTCAGAGACAGTGAGCCCTACATTGCTTTAGTTGTAGAACTCTGCCCTACAGTTCCTATGCATGGAAGTAAGCCAAAGATTGCTACATCTTCCAAATAAAGCCTTTGTGGAGGCTGCATCACCCTCTGATGTTCTGAAGCTTCCAGTGGACCACACTAGCCATGGGAAGTGAGAAGCAGCATTTAAACCCAACCTCACATCAAGAAATAGAATGTCATCTGTGATGGGGTTAGCAACTTCTAGGCTCAAAAATCACACATCTGTCAGAACCTTTTTGGTTCCTATTACAACATATGTTGCCTAAAAATAACTGTTAGTTTCCTGTTGTTTCAGTTTGCTCTGCATGCCTGGCAGCATTTTGCAGAGTTTCATTGTTTTCCTGAGACTGTCAATCATTTTCCCCTGTTGTTTGTGGGGGTTTTCACACACCACACAAAAGAAAAAAGGAAAATGTGATTATAATCCCCTTAAAGCAGCCGGGGGCAGGGGCATGTGTAGAACGTCTCTAAAGTGATAGCATTTCAAATTTAGCATCCCCATTCAGCTGTAGAAGACAGTTTCTTTCTGTAACAGAAGATAAGAGCACAAGCTCTCAAACCATCACTCTGTGGCAATTGCACGTTTGTCTGTATTGACTACATGATGCACGATACATCGGTTAATGAGCATAAGTAGTCAGTGAGCAACACAACTGGGCTCAGTACTTACATTTTTAGAAACACAAGGTTGAGTAACGTTATTCTTTTTAGGATGGGAAAAAAGGACATGCAGTTGTCGAGACAAAGACCTCTGGGGGTTCGTTTCTCTGAGTAATCGGTACTTAGCTCTTCTCATTACAGATCCTCAGATGTTTTTATGCTGGTTTAATCAATTGTGGGCTTCAGTCCCCAAAGTAAGATCTGCACCCCCCCAAAGAAGGGCATCTACTTTCAATTCTTTGCTCCCAGCAGCTCAAGGTGCTCCTCTAGACACCCATCTAATCCAACTGGCTGCACTGGAGAGCAGGGTCACAGAAGCTACACAGCATTTGGCTGTGAGCAGTTATGGAGAAATGACCTCCTAACACTCCTCAGGGCTAATATTTGTCACCATTTACAGGAAAGCCTGCCTCAAGATAGAGACTATCCAGCCCATGTAGAGCTTCCTTCTAGGTGGGGATGGAGCTCAGAGCATTTTCTGTGATCTATCTGTGAGCAGAATTGATGCTTAACACAGACAGCTTCCTTCAACGCACTCATAAGCAAGTGCCATCTGCATCACGTGTTGGCAGTTCAACATAATCCAGGGAAAGCAACAGGAACGAGAAGGAAAGAGCACGGTGATACTTTCACCAAACAAGGACACCTTACCAGCTTCATCCCCCTTGTGTGGTTAGCAGACCAGGGAAGGGTTAGGGGGAGGATCTCTTAAAGCCAGGTACGGTTAACCCCAAAGAGCTGACCAGAAGATGGCGTGAGAGGAACAGTTTTCAGGAGCATCCCCAGCCGTGGGCTGCTCACTAAGCCAGAGCGGGCCAGTCTTCAACCAGCCAGCATCTCCTTCGGGGTTGACCGGGGCCTTGGGAGCATCGAGGTGCCCGTTCAATGCGAGATATGGGCAGAAGATGGGTTTAGCTGGTTCATAAAAGGGGTGCATTTGCCCTCCAAATCCCATTTGCTCTGGAAATTAAACATTCTGAAAATCTGTGAGACACAAGCACAGAAAGGAAGTAAGGTCTGAAAATTCTTTTTGGGGAAAAAGGAGGAAAATAATTCTTAATATTCTTAAACATCATGGCTGGTTTGAAAAAGGCTGTGCAAACACTAAGCTCTCTGGCAGGTATCTCCATACAAGAAGTGGGTGACCATCAGGTAAACCTGGACCATCTGATTACAATCACAGCACCTCTATGGGTCAGTATTCACCCAGAGGAGACCAAAAATCTGGGCCTTCAAAGATAATTCCATGCTTCTTGTCTACCCCTACCAAGCTGATGTGTTAGTTCAAGTAATACATCTTGAATTAAACGGAGCTATGTTACTTATGTGGAGCAGGGAATTAATTGTGTATGATAGCCACACAGAGCTGTGGGAATAGTTTTACCATCTGAGTGCAGCACACAACACAGTCTAATGTACAGCTCCCAGTGCAGATCCACTGGCAATGGTTACAACTTCATGTTGTAAAAGGAAAATATGCTCACATTAATGTGCCGATGCTAATCTATTCTATTTGATTAAATTACCACTTTTTCACAGGGGAAAACTCTTAGTTTGGAGAAGCGGCAACAGTTATTATCCATAACTTCTTCCCCATTTTAGTATTCCATTTATTTCACTTTTCCCAACCCATTTTCAAATAGGAATCCTAAAAACTGTTCAAATCTGTCCTGAATGACCCTATGTCCCTATCTTCCATGTGCTAGTTCATTAAATGCTTAAAATAACAAGGGCTTTATATGAATATTTCACATTATCTGTTAAACTGGGATCTTCAATAGCACCTGCTTCAATTAATTACTCAACCTTCAGTGGCACTTCTACTCCTTCCAAGCCCTTTCTCCATCCACAGAGATCCCAATGGCCTCAGTGTCAGTCACAGTCCAGACTCCTGTACTCACTATTATATGAACACTGAGGGGCCACACCAGTGAAAGGGTGCCCAGCTCCAACAGAGGAACAAGTCCAACAAACACTCGAAGCTCCCTCTTCTGCATTGGCTGCATTGGATCATTCTCAAGCCATCTGACACTTTGGGATGATGCTTCCTGATCGCATGTCCTGGAAAGCCCTGCTCTAACTCTGCAAGGGTGGTAACTCTGGGTCTCTTGGAAGCTAGGCAGAGCTGCTTAGCTACACAAGGAGATTATATGACAAGTAAGGCAGTGTTACAGACTGTATTTTCTCCTGTACATCAGATGCTGGCATTGGTACCTGGGCTCCATCTGTCACACTCATAATCAAGCCAACTGCTTGGCAGACTGCTACAATGTTCTTCGCATTTAGTTGGTATTAACCTTTTACATTACTGATTTAGCCATCAGTTGATTACTGCTGCTTTTGCAGACTGTGGGAAAAGATGTTTGGAAAATACCCTGCCAATGGCCTAACTACGTACCACTCCAAGTGTTTTTTTGACATTACTACCTTACATAAAGAGTCTGCAAATATCTGTCTTTCTCCACAAGGAAACGTGTAACAGATGTGTATTTGTAGCACCCAGCCCCTAAATGGCAAAGAAGAGGTGGGAGAGTCATTCTAAAGACTTCCCAGTTGCACAGCAGCAGTTAACAAGGAACCTCTCTGAACACACAAGGTAGGTACCCAGTGGGAGAAAAATCAGCTGTGAGCTACAGAGGAGGAACAAAGGCTAAGAAGACTGAAAGCAGTCTTCAGGGAGGCTTGAAACTCCATCCATATCACCAGGAACCTGAGCACCTTTAAAACACAGGCTCAGAGTCTCTCAGCAGCAAACCATAGTCAACTTGTGGTTCTTGGCTAGTTCTTAGTCATGAGGTTTCCCCCTGCCCCTGCCTCTGATTTTGCTGCTCTGTGGTTAATATTAAGACTCCATAGCTGTGTTGGCCACCAGCCATTTCCCATACCATCCCCTCCTAGCACTCTCCCCTTGCAAGGACTGTGAGATGGGTGGGAGACAACCCTGCACAGCCTCAGCTGTGGGGTTCTTCTCTTGTCTGCCTAGAAAAGGCTGGAGGGACAGAGCACCATGGTTTGCAAGGCTCACTAAAGCATGCAGCATGCCTCAGGGAGACAGCTGGCTTTGTCTCCACCAATTTTTGCCCTTTGACAGCTCCCCCTCTGTAAGTCATGTACAGAAACAGTTGGCTGGGAGGCAGCTATGAATATTTGACAAGGGAGCAAACACCAAGGCAGACTGAATAGCACCTGACCTAAGAAGTTCAGAAACACCGAAGTACAAATGCACCTTCCAGCAGAGCAAACAAATACCAGCTACCTGAGAACTAATACAGTATATAGATGCTGCAGTGAAAGTTCTCTAGTGTAGCAGGTAGCCTCTTCAGTTGGTTTGAATGGGAATGCAATTGTTTTCCTGAGAAACAGCAGGAGATTTCAGCAGATTTCAGCTTTGCCTATTCCCTGTAGAGCACCTCTTGGCCACATGAGTGCATCCTTGCAGCTTGCACTGGGTACATCCCCTCTTACTGCGGCATGAAGGTAACATCTTAAAACCAAAGGTTTCTTGTGCCAACTGCATTTATCACAGCCTTTGGGGAGTTCTTATTTGCAAATGCTTAATAGGATGTTAAATCTGGTTTATAGCACCCCAAATCAATATGATGGTAACAAAATGCCTTTTAATAACTAGGTTTCAGATAGGTATCGTGTCTTAACACACTAACAAAACACTGCTGAGTATCTAGAAAAACCATCTCCAAAGCAATACTGTAGTTCTTTCTGGCCAACATTCTTTGCCTTCCTTACCATAGTACCCTTTCCCTGTCATGCTAAGAACAAAGGAAAAACCACCCTAGCAATTTAACTCGCAGTTCCTTACCAGGTGCTGGCTATGTCTTAGCACTGTAAAAAAAGTTATCTGGTAAACTAATTGTCTCAGCAGATGATCTCAAAGCATGTCTCTAGGGGTAAGGACCTGCGTGAACATACATAACACAGTATCTGTGTTGATACTATGCCAACTTTTATACAACCAAGACTTCAGACCTTGTGTGTAGCCTGGGAAAAGAGAAAGCTGATGGAAATAGAAACCTCTTCAGGTTCCCCTTTCTCAAAGAAGCTGTTCCATTCTTTTTGTGGATTTTGCCTTTCCCAGCTATGCTTGTTCACTCCCGCTCTTGCCTGCATAGCTGGGTAGAGAGTCAGGAACCTAAAGAGAATGATGATCCAAGTGTTTCCTACTGCGGTCAAAGAGCACTCTTGCTGTGACCCTATCACTTAACAGGAGCAGCGTGGCTGGTCCCCAGACAGGCTGTTCTACTGCCACAGGCATCTTTCTGGAACTTCGATGCTGCCTTCTCAGAAACCACCCCCTCTGGGAGTGACTTTGTACTTTGCAGAAGACACATCACTGCTGGTATTCCCACATTTTCTCAATCACTGCTACCCTTGAAAGAAGCCAGTATAAACCCCCTGCAATCACATTTAAGGCACAAAGGCTCTAAGATGATAGTTTTTCATGGGCTGACAAATGCTTGCCCTGCTCTGATTTACAACCACACTGCACTGTTAGACTATTCGTAAGGTCTGACTGCCTGATGCTTTGGGAGGCTGTCTGGTGTAAAAGATGTGCTGAAGAGACAGGGACCTAGACAGCCAGATCAGCTTCCCAGCTTTGTCACCGGCCGTGTATGTGTTGTGTGGGACAGCAGAAGGTCGGTGAGGCCCAAGAAGTACTAACAGAAGGACATGTCAAGGGCAGAAACCATGATGAGTAAGATTGCTTATCTTAACGTCTAAAAGCAAATGAGTGTGCACATTGCAGTCATTAAATTCACTTGAGCAGAGGCAGACAACTAACATGGCACACACTGTTGCAGATAGTGCAGCGCTGAGGTGATCTAACTAATTAATACTGGAGGATGATCCAGGGAACAATCCAGTTTCCCCAGTTACCTCAATGGATTTTTTTTCAACTTCTTAAAAATGGAGGAAGGAAAATTTCTTGCAAAGGAAAGAAGAATTAAACAGAGAGATAACTTATCGATGCCTTTGGTTAAGTGGGTATGTACCAGAGAAAAACACTAATTGTGATGAGGGGTGCTTATAAATATGGAGCACTCTGGGATGTGAATGCTGGGACATGGTGTTGCTATGAAGTGGTGGGATCGCTACTGGCAAGCAGACAACAGCTTCTGCCTGAAAAAGGAAAACAGGGCAACAGAGAAGAGCACTTCTAAAAAAACCACTAAAAAGCCAAACAAAACTCCCATTGGTTGCAGAGGCCAATACTGGGAAATACAAACAAGAGCCTGATCCCAAAACAGATATAAGTATGTCCCAAACCTCAATGCAAAGAGCGTACTAGTAATAGCCCTGGGCAGGCAAGGACTAGTCTGTCACCAGAGAATACAGTTGGACCTGAACATAAGGCTGGCCTGAGACAGAGCAGACAGTAGGGCAGCAAGCCTTAGATAGGCCAGGGAGGGCCTGACTGCAGCAGATTTAACCAAGTTCTGCACTGAACATCTCAGTTCAAAAACTATGGGACTCTGACCATCTACTCATCCATCAGCTGCCATTCCCTATCCATCAAACAGATAAACCAGCCAGTGGAGGATCACGAGGTGCTGGATGTTTGGAGTATTCTCATTAGCAAAAGGAAGATGTCATGCACTCAGCAATGCAGACAGAGCTGCTATAGCTGTACCTGCCAGGTACTGTTACTGGACTTGTAGGAATTTTCTTCTCCTTTCAAAGCTTTCTGTATAAGACCAAAATATGAGAGACCCTGCCACAATGGGTTCAGTAAGTGCAGCCCTAAGATCTGTTCATACTCCTTGCTCCAGGAATGTTGCTTGATGTCTGGCCTTTCCCACCCTTGCCCAATTATTTTTTTCTTCCCTCGCTTGGGTTTATTCAGTCCCTGTTCTTCTTCCTTCTCTCTTTCTCCATTCTTTTTTCTCCTGCCCTGTCCCACCATTCTCTTCTACAGTCTTAACTATGGTATTATCACAAAAGGAGATACACTGGTTAACGATCATACCATGTATGTCAATGACTCCAAAGTCATTAATATAACCAAGCCTAACCTCATTACACAGTGCTGTGCACTGCCTGCCCAGCAGGCACATACTCCAAAATACTGCTTTTATATTACACAGTAAAAGAACAGGCTATGCCTCATATTTGGAGCCCTTTGCAGTTTTAGTGTTTACTGCAGCGTAAACCCTGAGAGTAACTTATATACACTGCAACTTAAATTATCTAGAAAACCGCCAAAGCACCTATAGCAGACATAAAGTTTCCTGGGCTCTTGCACACAAGGGAGCCCTTGGTACGTGATGGCAGAAGCTCTGACAGACAGGTCTGGAGACCTTCATGTCAGCTGTCAGCTTCCTGCTTCCCTGGTTTCTAGGAAGACAAATAACTTGTGGATCCAGGTCCTTCATTGCCAGACAACACAGAAGGACAGAATTTATCTCCCTTGCCCAGGCTACCTCTACCAGTAATTGTTGTTGGTATCTTTTATGTCCCGGTGGATAAAGAATTACCAGGCAGCAGCACTGGTCATTCAAATACTGGCTGTGTTTTTTCTTGCAGTCCAGGTTTAAGACTGCCCAGTCCTCCTCTGGCCCCTACAGCAGATAGTTAAAGCAGGCAGCAAGCAGTGAGTCATACCACTAACAGCAGAAGAATTGTATTCATTATTTACCAGTCTCTGGGGTCTCTCTGCTGCTTGAAGACAGCCTACATCCCCTATCAATCATTTAACACATTCCAGTTCAGTGCACTTACATACAGCTCAGAGCACAGATCTCGTCCCTATGAATCACTCACTTAGTGCTCTTTTTGTGCAGCCTCCCCCGAAGTGTCATGCACCTTCCCCAGCCTCACAACTTCCTGGCAATGGTTCAGCTATTTTTGATTTTAAAAATCAATCAGGTATTCACAAAAGGTGCCAGACTGCCAGCACTCAAAACTGCAGCCTGATGTTTGCCCACAGAGCAGGTACTGCCCAAGCAGCAGGGGATTGTGTTGTGTGACTGACCTGATGATGCATCTCAGCCCTTCTTACAAAGGGCAGTCTTTAGAGAGCAGGCAGTTACATTTACAAACGAATTCATTTCTCACCTTCTAGCTGAGAACATGCCAGGTCCAACCATACAGAACTGGACTAAATATCCCTCCGGCCCTAGTATGCTGCCTCTCACAGTGACCAAGCTAGATGCACAGGGAAGAAAGCAAGAGAGAAAAGTACTAGCTCCAAATACCCTTCTACTGATCACAGCTCCGAGACTTCCTAGTTTTGAGGTATTTAGTGGTGCCTACGTAGTATAAACTGCAAACCACAGTTGTTTTAACCAAAATTGTAAACGTGAGGTTTCAGAGGGTTTCCCCTCTCCATTTCTGACAGAAATAGGACTGTAGAAATAGAAGGCTTTCAGCACACATTCCACCCACCCCCCACCCCCCTTAAAAAATTACATCGATCTTTGGCAAAACCCATCTTTGTTGAATTAACTCAACCAACCCTTCTTAAAAACCTTTAACAACTGAAAATGCCAACAGGTGATGAGAGACAAGGGAAAATGAAAGGTTTTGGCAATCAGAAGACTTGGTGAGCTAAAAAGATGATAGAACATGACTTATGGCAGGGAGAAAGAAATCCAGAATTTGTAAAGACAAAACCCTCTAGGAGAATCAATGTCAGCCATTGGGTTTCAAAGGGACAGGTATGTATGGTGAAGCACCTCGGTGCTCATTTATGGGTGTAAGTTAAGTAGCTGCTATTCTTTCTCAGGTGCAATTCCAAATTGCCTAAGTTCACCAAAAAGATTTTTGGTTGAGTTTTATCTAGCCAGACTGGAGGAAAGGGGCAGTGGGTGTATTTATACTTCAGTGCTTTGGACAAAGTCAAAGTGATTTAGTCTGTATGAGAACCAGGAAATACATATTTTGTAGATTATGACTTCTAAAGAGTTGTCTCAAAAGAGACAGACATGGAATACTCCCATGAAATAGTCAGTATTTCGTGACCACAGCAAGCCTCAACAGCTATTTCCTTAACTCAGTTGTACAACAAAGCACAGCAATGCACTTCAGGCAATACCACAGTTGGTATTTGCCTGGACTAAGTCTATTAACCCAGGCTTAAAGACCAACAAGTGTTACTACTTGTGCCAATTCTCTATCCAAATATTTTAAAGATTTCTTGGAATTCTGATCTACATCTTTTGGAATACATTATGGAAAGGTGACATTTTTTCTGAGAGCTCTGGTGTACTTCTCCACACTACCAATCATGGCAGGAACTTTCAGTTGTCTCCCAAACTTTTCCACAACTTATTTATGTGCAGCTATTCTTAAGTCAATGCATTCCTCATGATTACACAGGAGACAGACTAGCAAATACACTGTATGAAGTAATCACTTGCAGTAACTGCTCTTAATGTAACATGACAGCTCTTCGCTCAGTGTCTTTGCAGTAGAAGCCCTGGTATTTAGAACTGTTATTTTTATTTTTATTTTGAGCTTATAAAGTAAGAGATTAACACTGAATTGTCCTCAGGCAAAACGAACACAAAGCCTATGTGCAATTGCAGTATATAAAACTCTGTGTGGCTCTGCTTTCCTCTGTGTGAGCTGGGAATGACACCTACCTGGCCAATGAAGCCCAGCTTGGGCAAGACTAAATCTCTCATGATTTTACCCAACTTTAAAGTTATAAATATCCAGAGTACTCATATAGCACCTTTGATACAGTATTCATGAGACACCAGTCAAGAAGTATAAAATAGAATAGATTCAGATTTAAGGCAGCTGTCAGACTGTTTGCTTGAGATGACAATAACTAGTGAGAAGCACTTTCCATGTGCAGGTACTTTCTAGGAGCACCTAAATCACATTTCAGCTGTCGATGAAATGGCATGTCACACACCTCAATGCAGAGAAGACAAACCCCTACTGCGGATCAGAACAGCCTGGTCTGGATTCTGTCTTTTCAGTCAGGAGGGGGCAATAAAACCTCAGTTCTTTCCCTTTCCTTCCCCTCAGTAAACCACCTTTACTCTCAGCATGAAAAGCCAACATACCATATGTTCTTCAGTGCTGTTAGCTGGGCTCATTATTTATACACAGTCTGTGTATAAATCCACTGTCTGTGGATATTCTAGCATGAAGAAAACACAGGAATACAATTTCCTTGAAGAAGCTCTCGAAATTCTAATTTAGACTGTTACCTGTGTCTAAATCTGAACTCCTGTATCTAACTGAAGTTTACATGCAGGACAGAGATGAAAGAGGAACATCATACCCATGCTACAGATGGAGGGGTAAGGTAAAGTGTGGCAAAGTCAGGGGCCACTTCCAGTTTTCTGGTTCTCAGTCAGACTTAAGGATAACTGCCATTTAAGTGACAGACCCAGAAAGCTTTACGGAATTGGGTCCAAAAATATACCACCTCGCTCCACATGAAAAATATCACTTATGACCTATGTTCTTCTATTATGTAGATATTTTTTACACAACAAAAAGGGGCGGAGGGCATTATGCCACATAAGGCTCAAACTGAGCTGCAGCTGCAGTTTGGTGAATGAGCTTCATGTTACCTCCAGGAAAACCCACACTGCACTTTCATTCCACATCATTTCTTCAGGGCAAGAACAGAGTGACAATACTCATTATCATCACTGCGCTGATTCACAGCTCTTTCCATGCACCTGCCTGCTCTCACAGGACTGCCCTGAGTCAGACACTGTTCATTTCTACAGAGAGAAGTTTCTGAACAGGGCACAGGAACCTCTTTTGCTGCTGGGTCAGCATTGGTTTCATGGGGTACATTCATCCTGCAGACCACAGGGCAGTGTTCTCAGCCAGCTTCCCATGAGCTAGCTTCAGTGCCCACAGCAGTGCATAACACTATCTACCTGAGGAGCTCTGTTCTGCCAGACTATAGTCTGGCACACAACCCACAGGAGTGTACTGAAAGTCAGCCTTGGGATAGGCCTATTTCAGCATCCAGGACACAACATCCCCCAAAATGGGATAGAACTGGACTGGACCATGCAGCTTTGACTATATCCATGCTGAAACTTTGCTTCTCAGGTTTTGCTGCTGCTTTGGTTCCTCAGAAGCTGCTTCCCAAAAACTGCCCCATTCAGTGCTGTTCTTGCTGGCTGCTCACTTTGTCACCTACCGTTCAACATTTACACCTGATTTAGTATTACCCTGAGAAGAGACCCATCTCTTTCCAGGTCTTGCTTAAGCCTCTCTGCTCTCCTACAGACTTGTGGAACAGGCTCAGAGCAGTCAAACACATCTGTATCCAGAATCTTTCAAGTTATCTAATGCACATATGCTGTCACTCAGCTTCCCTAATGCTATGCAAGAAGGGAACTCAGCAGACTTCCACATGTTTTAATCTTTTACATGAGTTTATCATTACATCAGCATGCGGGTATGCTGATAGCTGAACTGAAATGCATGCGTATCTCCAGCTCCATTTATTAGACTGCCCAAATGTTAAGAAAACCATGAATACTAATACGCTTGATAGAGTGCATGGACCACCTCACTTCTGAGACTCATCTGTTGCACTATTGAAGCAGTCTCAAGAGTGGGAAGATCAGATTGCACTGAGCAATGCACAGATGGCCTGCTTCACAAGGGAAATAAATTAATATTTTCATACCTCCTGACAGTAGTCTGAAATTCAGTGAAGCATTATAATGGATAAGCTGGAATTGCTGACATTTGCAAGCAGGTAAATGGTTCAGTACTGAGTGCTGTGGGCATCAACTCAGGCTGACAAAACAGTTTCTAGTTTATTGGGAGGTTAATACAGGATGGATTGTGATGCTAATGGGTTTTAGGTTCAGCCCTTTGTTGAAAGGTCACAGCCACAAGCACAAATACATTCTAGATCCCATCAGAGTTTAGTGGCAATGCTAACTACAACTGTTGCATCTTTACAAGTGGATGTAGAGGTCACAGGTGATAAAACACTCCCTCAAGAGCTCTATCTGAACATGTTATTTTTATTCTTTCATAGGCCAAGCTTAAAACAGCAACAGCATGCAGCCAGGCAAGCAAGTGCACAGTGTACTTAACTTTTCCACTCAGTAAAGTATAAGCATTTATTGTAATAAATGTTACATATATTGTACACGCGTTACCATGTGGAGGTAAAGATACACTGTGCTGATGGATTCTACTGGTTCTGCTGACAAAGATCAGGAGAAAAGCCAAGGTGAGACGTGGGAAACCTGGATCTTTGATTCAGATGGATTTTGAGATGTTATACATCCCAACTATGAGAGCACACAACACTGTATTAGCATACAAAACCTTCTACAGTCTCCAAGATCCACATGCTAAAAAGCTCCTGAGGAAAATGAGTGAGAAATATTCCTGTTTGTAAGAGCAGTGTGTGGCTTCTGCCCAGCAACAAGGGAGAATTAACCACAGCAAGCTGCCCAGTTTAGTTTGTGCACCTACTGAGCTGTGCACCTTCTTGGCAACATAAATAAGAACAGAAGGGTGGACATTTGAAGATGTCATGCTCTTACGATAAGTTAAAGGTGCTTTCACTTAGTTCTGTAATGACACTGGCAGAGTACTAAGATAGACGTGAAAGACAGACATGTCACAGGTCCTGTGGACATAAGGACCACAGGAATGCAGACTGCAAGGCAGGAAAGCTGGGGGAAGAGGGAAGCAGATAGCCAAAGCAATAACAAAAGTTTGTTGGGCCACTCACAAGAGTGGCGAGGAGTGATATTTATATAATAATTCTGATGTCCAAACTCTGAAGCTCTTGCTCAGTTTTTTAAATTACCTGTATCTTCTTGCCAGTTCCCTAACTGGAGTCTGAGCAAATGGAGTTTGGCCATGTGACACATAACACAGCAGCATTTGGAATCAGGGGAAGCTTGCTAAGATGGAAGTGATGGTGAAAATGCAGAGGCAAACCTCTGTGCAACAGTACAGGAAATAGATCAACAAAGCATGAAGAATTGTCTGTGGTCTCCTCAAGAAAATGGAATTTGTAACTCTAGACTTGAAGAGGTGACAACCAGAGATCTGTGTTTCATGAGCAACATTTAGGGTATTTACTAGCCAGACATCAGCATGCCTCAGGCCTTGGGCCAGTATCACTGGAGTCAGAAGGAAGTACTAGCAATCCTCTTACGAGTTTAAAGCACACAATAAATAGAAAGATTTGAGCCAAGATAAAAATATCACCTCTGCAGTCCTCAGCACAGAGAGAAGCAGAAGAAACAATTCCTCTGGACATCCTTGTAGCTGTGGGAAAGTCAAATGAGACTAGAACTAAAGAAAGCATGGTTTCTTTTCCACCTGAATAGCCTTCCAAAGACCAGAAAGCATTGGCAGCTGCTGTTCTTAGCCACCAGCAGCCAAAATGAGTAAGTAGAAGCAGAAAAGAGAAAGAATAAAACCTTTATAGCAGTAAGCACCGGACTTCCAAGGAGAATGCATGCACAGCTTTCACACAGAAATGGCTAGAGGGAATCTCTGTTGGAACTTTAAGTAAAGGATCACTTCATGATTGTGAGTGAGAGTTCCTTATAGAAACAATGACTCGGAGAAAGCATAAACTGGACTAGAGACTTAATCTACCTCACAGTATATAGGAGTAGCTGGCATCTATGCCAGAAAAACATCATCTTTAGCTATGATAAAGGCGTATCCAGCATTAGTATTCTAAAACCTGTATGCTACCACACTTGCCAGAGTCACTCCTAGTGTCTCTACTCATCGCTGGTTTTCTATCAATTCTTCTGTCTACACCTACCTCCAACCCATCACCCTTGTACTTGACCTAAAAAAGCCCATTCTGGATGATTGGTCAGTATCCAGTAGCATCTTCCCCATGAGAAGGTCTCTTTCATCAAATTTTAATGCTTGCTTGCAACCCTGCAGCTTCAACCACAAAGCAGAGAAGATAAAATGAAACTCCATCATCACTAAATGTACAGTCTTGGAAGTTCATGAGTGCCCATAATTCCATTTGGATTTCCATTTAGGATTAGACCACTGCTCCACAAATTACACCACCTATCAAATACATGGTAATTTAAAGTGACACTAAATCTAGTTTCCTAGTACTATCTCAGTGATCTCATGCTGTAAGTACAAGCACAGAGACTACATTACCAGAGAAAAACAACAGGGAAGGAACTTTCTGAAACTCTCTTGATGATTCCATTATGTTGCTCCTTCCAAGAAAAATATGAACTTTAAAAGCAGTCGGTTTGCATCCTGCATGTCTATTAGCAAAGTCATTAGGATCCCATTATTACGTAAGATTATGGTCAGAGAACGGCTTTAGTACAATACAGCAGAGACCCATGAATAATCTTTCAGCATGAAATTATAACAAGAGGTCACATGGCAGCTTCCTACTAGGATGAAATCCCAAGGAAAATGGGACAGTTTTGACCCAACCTACAGCTTTTCAAAATACCATGAGGAATTAAAAACTGTGACTTAGGCTTTACTGTCTGTAATGCAGTATTAGTCTAAGTGAGCCAAGCACTTCTGCAGTTCACTGTTTTCAGCCTGCCCGATTGTCACCATTTAAGTGTCTGTTATGTAGTAGATTATAACACCTGAACAACACAGATCTCACTTGTGAGGGCAAACATATGGCTGGATATGAACTCCCCGTGTCATGACATGCCGGTCCAGATGGGCAGGAGCGCATCACAGAAATACTGCAAAGCACTAACAAGCAGAGCTTGGAGTTGGCAATACAAAGCACTAGCATGAAAGGATGCTCTGTAATACAACATTTACAATTCCCCATGGCTCACTTAAGGGTTCAGACCCCAATTCCATAATCCTTCCAAACAGATGTTTTGTTCTAAGTATGCATCCAGCCTTCAGTATTTTCCAGAAGTGGGTGGACAAGTGTGCCATGTCCTAACCGTGGTGGAATGAATGCTCTATTTACACGTCGTGTCAGTCTAAGAAGGCAAATAACAGTTGGGTGCTTTAATCAAGGAAAGATTGCTCCTCATGAAATACCATTCTTAGCCCTTTTGAAATAACCCAGTCATCAGTACTTCCATTTCCTCTCTGTTCCACTGGACTGCAACAACAAGATTATTTTTTCCCAATATCCATCCTAGTTTTCCATTTGCTTAACCTTCATCCTCTGACTAATCCTTTAAATAATCTGCTCTCCTCTTCGGTCCTACTGTTCTCTACAATGATTCCATGACAAAGCACGCTCTCTGTCTGTTGCTTATATATTGTGGATTGCACCTTTTAAAACAAACCAACCCATGCTAAGGTCTAGATACAGCCACTGCTGAGGACAGGGTTAGATGCACAGAGCTCAAAACAGAACTAATTCTTATCCCTCTTTTTGGTCTCAGTCCAGCTTCCAGTTAATGCTACAGGACCATCCACTGGCTTCAGATAGAGCAAAACTGGGCCAACTGTTTTAGAACTGCTATAAAGGGGCAGAGTGGTGAACACAAAGCAGTGACTGTGAAAGCTATGTTCACTCCACTGGTTACAGACTTGTTTGAAACAACAAATGCCCAGATAACCACCTTTCATCCAACTATAATAAACAACACGGGCAGATGCAGCTCCATAAATAAAGCACATGAGGAAAGGTCTGAAAGGACAGCATCATGACTGTTGCTAAGAAAATGTTTTGTGCATTTTCAGATAAAACATCTGAGCAGATATATAAAACAGAAAACACACTGAAGCTTGAATGATCATTGCAGAGCTATGATTTACTCTTCCAAACTATTTCTGGAAGGATTTCTATATGAATACAAAAGATACGCTTAAAACATAACCCAATAAGGTAGGCAAGATAAATTCAGCTTCACATGAATATCCCAGACAGATGTTTTAAACAGTCCACAGACTTAAATAACTTACTGCTTTGGAGCTTGGGAAGAAATTCCTTAAAAATTACTTGGAATGGAACAGGTATTGACATACCCGTGATTCTGTGACACATCAAAAGGGTAGTGCACTACTACTGATGGAGCTATAGGAGGAAATCAAGCTGCTGAAGTCAGGCTGAGACTTGCAGCCTTCATGAGAGAACTTCATTCTGTACCATGCAAAGTAAGGAGTCTTTGTACAAGGCATCTATGTCACAGTGTGCAGCACTGGAGCAGCATGCAGGCCAGAGGTGCATTTTGAACTCTACAGATTTCCTGCCCAAAGCCCAGCCAGTCCCAAGCTTTGTGCATCAGTGCCTGTACAGTTAGCATGGAGAACTATATAGTGCACTCCCTGGTTGTCAAGATTACTCAAGCACAGCCATTATCACAAATCCTGCAAGTCATCCCATCCAGTGCTATCTTCTAGGCATCCCAGGGAGCTTCAGACACCACCTCTCAGCTTCCTCAACAGTCGCTATTTCACTTAGAAAAGAGGACAAAAGTCTAATGGAAATGTTACAATTGCAGATGTTAAAACAGCTGAATGTTTAACCAAGCTGGTCAGCTGGAGCGCACAAACCTAGGCCCAAATCAGCACATGCAAGTGCCAAAACCCACAAATGTGTCCCAGCCAGCTGCCAAGAGTTTCAGCTGGCACTGCACATCTTGATTACAATACAGACAAAAATCTGTGCTATGGGAAGTGCTGACAGGGCAGCACAGCCCAAACAACAGCATCTCAGTATCACAGCTCTAGCAGTCTAGGGAGGGAGTGGTACTGCTTTCCAAATCCTCATAATTACGTTCTGATTATTAGAACACCTGCCAGGAGAAGGTTAGGAAAAATATCCTTCCATACAGACGTGTCTCCTGACTGTATGGAGCTACAAAGAGCATCATGGATGTTCCATACAGCACCCTGTGCGCGAGACCACCACCCAGATTAGAGTGTGTTACAGTTGCTATACCCTCATGCTCTGCTCAGGTTTAAGTTCCCAGTCCTATATGATTTACTTATATATTCCTGCTTATTTCTATGAACAGGCCAAGCAAGTTCAATAGACCTGTTGGCATCTGAACCCCAGAACACGTGGGAATCTTTGCTGACCAAGGGATCATAGAATCATGGAATAGGTATGGTTGGTAAGGACCTTAAGATAAGATAGTCCATTCCCACACTCAAAAAGTATGTGCTGTTATTGGTAACTCATGCTTCCTCAAATGGATTCTGGCTCAAAGCTACAGAAAAACAGAACAGGTTTGAATAACGTTTTCAATGTCACACATCTGCCACTTCTCAATGCATAACAAGAAATCACACTGAGAATCCATGGAAACTGAGAGACATATGGCTTGGCAGCCCCGTTGTAAATTCCTGTTACCACATTCAACTAATTGACTTTGAAGAAGGAAAAATAATTAGGACAAAGAGAATTCACATAGTAGGAAAATACATACCATTAATGAGCATTGCTATTTATTGCTCATACGCCTGCCTGTCTATTTTTGATGCACAAGGGCTCCATTGTAGACCTGCTGGAACTGCTAAATAAAAATGTAGGAATGAAAAAGAGCTTTCTTTAACTTCTACCAGACTATTCAGACAGAAGTACAGAAGATGACAGCAACCCAAATCAGGGAAGAATAGGAAATAGCAGGATACAGAGAAGAGCAAAACAGGGACAAGGTCATTTACCCAACCAGTTAAGGAGGCATAGCTTATGGGAGATGCCTCTGGCAAGAAGGGGTAATTCAGAGAGAAAACAAACCTAGACTTGGGACTGAGTCTACATGAGTTAAAAAGTGCAGTGGCTCTTTCTGCCTGCAGACACTGCAGTTACAGAGAGCAGCAGGTACGTGTCAGTGCTTTGAAACGTCTCATTTTCAAGTGAGAAAGAGCAGGGAAGAGGGATAAGGAGGAAAGGGTTGTAGGAGTCACCAGGGCCATGGAGAAGCAAATCAGAACACATGCAACTGACGTGGCCACAGATTACCCACACAAAAACACTGTCAGTGCCATTTTGCTTGATGGTTATAGCCAAAAGGAGATTCTGATACAACAGAACAAGAGAGAGATGACGACATAGACCAATCCTACCCTGGGGGCACAGTGAGTCCAACAGTAGTATTTTTGTTGACTTTGGTAGCATCAGTAGGGTTGCAATTCAGATAAGGAAGTGGGGGATCAGATGGGAAGGACACCATACACATGCTAAAATACTTCCACTCAAGCACAGGCTAGACCTAGAGTCTCATGTCCCTTTTTCTACCCATTACAGAGCTTATGGAGTAAAACGGGAAAGAGTATATCAGATGCAACTGACAAACTGTAACAAAACACATAATAATTACTAGAATTAACAAAGGCACTTCCCTATTTCCTCCCTAAATCACAGTTTTGAAGTCTCACTCCACACACGGAAGAACCATCATCTTCTCCTTGCATGTCTGCAGTGAAAATAGCAAAACAGAAAGTTATTTTGCAATGACAAGCTTCCCAAAGGAAGCCACTGCTCAACTGGGCTGCTGTGGGAACAAGAGGCAGATGTTGTGCTCTCATTTCAAAGCACTGGACATGAAAACAATGACAACTATAGGAATGAACTCCAAGAAGTAACAGAATCCTCATTGTGCTCCCCCAGTGACACAAGAGCAGCAGAAACTGCATGTCCCAGGAGACAAGTATCCAGCTCCTTGCTACCCTGAAGCATTAAAAAAGCAGTATCTCCTGGGACTATCTTGGTTTTGAGTGCCTAGAACTGCTCTGCTGCTCTTTCCCCTGTTCCGCAAGCACTGGCTGCCAGTTAAGTGCTAGTAGCTGCTATGCAGGACTTGATGAACTAGAAGAAACCAGAGGCAGTGCATGGATTTTGCTCACAAAGACCGATATGCAGCGCAGTTCCACTGAATTTACATCCAGGACTTGCACAACCAAGAGCAGGAATGCAATCCAGGAAAGTGTTGCTGAGACAGATGTGGCAATAGCCAGAAGGGCCATAACAAGAAGGAGCTCTCCCTCTGCAATCACACCAGCTGCAGAGAAGTTCACTAGCTTAACTGCAGTGTTCAGTCAGTTACCACGCCTTGGGCTTTAAAATGCTCCCAGGAAGAGAGAGTTGTCACAGGGTAAATCCATGAGGCCACATTTTAATCTCACGTGTTTTCTTTCAGATTTAAAGCAGTTCTTTCAGATTTAAAGCAGAGAACATGATGTGTCTGAGAACAACTATTTCTGCTAGAAGAGCCAACAGGAACCGCTCCAGTCACTCCTGGCCCATCTGGGGATTCCATTCCTTTTGGCCTCCAATAGTTTCTTTTCCAAGTGTGCTATGGAAACTGCCTCGGACCTGTCATTTACTGAGCTAAAATCTTCTAGCACTCCCTGAGGCTCAATTAAACTGGGTAAAGAACCGAACACAGATTTTTAGATGCCTCATAAATGCTGTAGACTTCAGTACTATTCTTCCCAGTGGCTGCTTTTGCAACATGACTCAGGACCTCATGAGGAATTGCTCAAAACCATGCAAGATGTTATTAGCGTGCGTGACGGCTGGAAACCTCCTTTTACTGTGCCGCGTTTTTACTTTGAGATTCTTCACTCTTGCTCTTGTCAAGGCAGCAGAGTGCTCCTGAGCCATCTTGGAATACCTCAGTACTTGACAGGAAATGGATTTATCCAGGATGTTTTAAAAACCCAAGAAAAGCAGAGAATTCACTCCTCAGCATAATGCTCCTTCTGTTTCAGGAAGGTTTCAAGACTCATAAAAAGCACACACATACACAGACAAAGAGCAACTTCAAGTACAAATCATCACCATAAATCAGACGCTGAGATATCACTCTGACAGCTCAAAACCCAATTAAACTTTACCTGAAGGCAACCTTCGTTAGGTAGGCAAACTGTTTTCCTACTAGTCTTTGGAGATATTTTATCAACAGTATGTGAAGACCCTTTTAAAATCCTCTTACACCGTTAACATAAATTTTATAACGCCCGCAAGGCAAGAAGAAAGTCACAGAATGCCATTAGAGTATTACCAGACACAAAATTCATAAGGCTTGCATATCCAGACATAATACAATCAGCTCGACAATGAGCAGCATTAGTTTGTGTACTGTGCTTGGATGTCTAGCTGCTTTGTCTGCCATAAGAAAGCAGAAAGCAAATACAGAGCAATCACTTTCTTCCTTTTGTGTCTTGGAGAAACAATAGACTTGTTTCTGGCTTATAAAGGCCCAGGCAAAGAAAAACCCAAGACACCAGACAAAACCCCATCCATCTTCTGGGTACAGAAATGGTTCAGAAATCAAAATGTGACCCATTTCAAGACTGCTGCAGTAGTCAGACACACTGGTTAAATACATGCTTTTCTACTAGCATTTTTCTTAACCCTTCTTTGGTTTTGACTGCTCTGAAAGAAGGTTCCTCAGGTAGTGTCTCAGCAACTAAATTAGTCCTTGAAGAACATGTAAGTTTGATACTAAATTAAAAACAGCAGTGTAAAAAAAACACTGTTCAACCAACAATGGGGTTTGCAGCACGCAGGTTCCAGTTGCTGATTCAGAGTTGTCTGCACAACAAATACAGTTCTGCTTGTAGCTGAACGTAGATGTATTGGAGGGGCTGTGTCAAGCTACTGGCATTACCAGCACTGCTACCTGCCAGCTTGTTTGACATTTTGGCTGCACTGCAGACACAGCTGCAATTGCAGGGCAGATGTGTGCTGCACAATGTTGCATTTACACTCACAGTTTAGGTCTGCTCCACAGTACCAATGCAGATTTTAGCCTGTCTCTGAATATCCCATGTGGCTTGGTTTGCACTAGCACCTATTGTTTTAAGACTGCCTTCAGTGGGGAAGCATCTTTTTCCTTCTAAAGTTAGGTTTGCCCATGAGTAATCCTCACCCCACAAATACACGTGCGAAAAACCAATGTGTAAAGGGAATGCTTCACCCCAAACAACCTGCAGAGCTGCAGTAGCCCTTTTGCTTTGAACAGTACCTCTAAAACTGGTTCAGCTCAATGCATGTATTTGCAGACAGCAAATGCACAACCTGCCTCCCTGAAGATTCAGTTTGTCTTTCATCTCTCTTGCTCTCTATGTAAGACTAAAGGCTTGCTCTCTTTTTCTGTGTAAAAGGAAACCACACAAACCTTATTTTGCCCTTAAACTACATAAACTTTTGCATGCAGTCTCCTTCCCCTAAAAAAATGTTAATGCAGTTCAGTTTCAGCACCTGTGTTTGATTCTTTCACTTTGCCACAGCTGACATCCTTTCTTTCCAAATCCATCCGTTTCTGCCGATCCATAAATGAAAAGAATAGGGTTCCTGTGGGAGCTGTGCATTGTACAGGACAACAGTTTTCTGTCTTATTGCTATTCTAGCAGAAGAGCTGGTTGGTTTGGTTTTACCTCAGTGCCTTTAGCTTACAAACCTGACAGAAAAAGAGAGGCTGTGGGGATCTAAGCAAGAACTACCTGATTAGGATTAGCTACACTGCTGTTAAAGAGAGAAGAAGAAACTTCAAAGTGGAGTACAAACCTTTTACATCCACAGAAGCTTTGGCACTTTAGTTATCCTCTTAATGTTAAGTTACAGGCAACTGCCAACCCCCATGAGTCAGTGTGTATGGGTAGGATTCAATCAGAAAGGCTTATTCCCACACAGGAAGCTAATTTGATAAAAGAATCTGATTCAATTTTAACTAGATTCAGAATGAATTGCACAACTATCAGTTCAGCAGGCAAATGTATTTGTAAAAGTACAGACCAGTGTTTTTTTTCCACTGAATCACTGACTTTGTGCGCTGGCACGAAAACCTGCATGCAGACAGGTCTAGAAGTGCTGTTTTGAGAGGAACAGTCTATCCTCCCATGCCAAAGTCATCTTCTACCACCATCAGTCTTGGAAGCTGTACTGATGCACACTTTAAAATTGCACTTGTCATCCTCATGAACACTTTTCTCATTACATGTGAGGATACACAACTTCAGCAGCTTACACTCACTCTGGGATTGGCATGTGGTGTTATATGAATAGACTGAGCTGGAAACAGTTCTGTTCATGTGGCTATGAGAAATCTCACAAGTACTGCTGCCTTCTGAGTTGCAGCAAGTTACAGCATAGGGATCACACATAATTGTTTTCACTAAATCAGCAGAAGGAAAGAATTAGAGCAGAATTGCATCTTTTACTGATATAAAAGCTGATGACAACATGTCCTCAAGGTGCAAAGAGGAAAGTAATGCTAACACAGGAGAACACTTCACTCGACGGTAAAGGCTGAGAGAGAAATCATCACTCTTTCCTCCCCTCCATCAAAAATTAAACTGCTGAGTGCTCTTGTGAGGCAAGGGCAGCAGTGGAAACCCTTCTGCTCTTTATTCCCAACACAGGGTAACAAGAAGCTGCTTCCCTTGTACAAAGAGCTCTCTCTGAGCCTTCCCACAGAGACATTGCCCTCTCAATGCTGATATTATCACAAGGCCAAAGTCACCCGTGCGCTTGCCATGAACAAGTGTTTGGTGTGGACCATGTACCACACCCAAATTACTTTCAAGCAATACTGAACCTCAAGCAAAATTGCAACCCCAAGGGAAGAAAACCAAACCAACACCAATTCAGCAGCTGCAGAAGAAATCCTTGTCTTGACAGAGAACCAGAGCACACAGGAGTAGATAAAGAAAGCAGAAATGTTTGGCCATTTTGAATCCCTGAAATGTCTGGAAGAACCGTGTGGAAGTCAAATGCAACAGGAGGCACTATCACTCTTCTCAAGACCCCAGGAACAGTTGTTTTGCAGCCTCTTCACTTCATACCCACTATATTCCCAGTTTGGAGATCATCTTCCCCACTTCTCACCTTCTCTAGGTTCACAATGGGATGAACATCATCTGTATTTATATAGTTTCTAGATTCCTTTGTCACATGCACTCACTGACATGAACACCTTCTGCTCTGCACCACAAACACAAAGACACATTTTTGTGAGAACAAGCTAAGAGCATGAAAAAGATTTTGAGTTTTGCCCTAAGTCAAGAAATCTAAACCATTTCCATTGTTCTTCCTGGGTGCTTTTCTGATGTCCAGACATTCCCAAATTTTCTAGCAACACCACCTTTTCCTCCTTCATTCAGGCTGGTTTTGGTTGTGTTCCCAAGGCTCCCAATGGCCAAAGGAATGGAGTATGTCTCAGGACCTTCTGTATTGCCAAAACCAAAACATCTCAAATACTTCAATCTCCAGGATGCTGTAGTTCGAGAGAACTAGTAACCAGATTTGCCCAGAATACCCAAGCTGATGGAAACCAAGAAAAGGACACTGGAAGGAGGAGTTGAAGGGAAGTTCAGGAATTAAAAATTAAAATTTAAAAAAACTGATTAAAAATGAATTAAAATGAAAAATGGAATTAAGTTTCTTTTCAAGCCAAGGCATAACACATGTAAGTCTTCTCTGCTCCTCAGTATCTGAATAAAAGAATGAAAAGCATGCAAACTACAAATCAGCAAATGTCAATCAGAAGAGGAAAGCAATGAAAAACATACCTGCCCTTTACACAGCTTTTAAGTTCTTTAGTCTAAAAGCAGCAAGAAAGCACACAAAAGAGTGCTTTAGAATGTCACCTAGACTAGAAAGTGACCTCCACAGAGATGTTATGCTGTTTGCAAAGCAGACCCAATGCAATCAGCAAATCTGGCATGATACATCTGTCCTATTTACCACTGCAGGCAGGCATGTTAGTCCTTGGTGCCTCCTGGTGTGGCCTTGAGTCTGTCTCATGCATGACAGCAGAGCCTTGCATGCAAGGAGCAAGGAGCAAGGAGCAAGGAATGGCTGGAAGGGCTGGGCTCAAGGACAGCCTTGGGCCCACACTTGCTGTGCAGTCTGGATGTGCCCTGATGACAGCTCTAAGCCACCCCTGTCACTGCGTCTTCATTTTATTTATACCAGCTGCATTGTACTCTGCTGTAGGGCTGTCTATCAAAATGACAATTGGTCCATTAAGGCTGCCACCAGCCACATGCAATTTTGGATAACTCAGAGGAGGTGAACTCACTCACTGCATGAATCCTGACAAATGGGCTATCACCTCCTTTGGTCACTTTTCGTTTTCAGGTTACCACGTGGGCCATTACTTGCACTTCTATAATCCTATTAACTTCCAAAGTGGTGCAGCGTGGGAGCACAGTCAGTCAGCCAGGCAGGGAGAATTAATGGCCAAGGTAAAGGCTGCCTGTGACAGACAGAGCTTTCATGCAAAGGAAATTGGGAATACAAGTGAAGGAGTCACTGAAGTGAGCTACAGGAGCCTGGGGCCCTGCCAGCAATGAGTGAAAAACATCCACAAAACACACTGTGCAGCTCCCTGCAATCAACACGAGCCATGGATCACGAGCCAAACAGATTGTTCAGGCCACACAAAAACGAAGTCTGATGTCAACACATTTTTGCCGTGTTCACCAACCTCTGGTGGAGCTTCTAACTCATTAGTGGAATGAAGAAGGGGGAAGAAGAGGAGGAGGCACTGCGCTCTGAGGAAGATCCAAACTGTCTCCAAGACTCTCACATACAGGTAGGTGAGGTTTGTGAGAGGGCATGGAACACAGAGTCCTCCACCACAGTTCACTCTGTGCTTGCTCACCTCTACTCAGCTAATATGAACTGATAGCAGCTCCCGTAGCAGAACTCATTGGAGATAAATGCACGCTATTTTCCCTCTTTCGGCAGTAAACCAGCATTTCATCATCCAGGACTCGAGATGAACTTCAAAGCTTCAGTCAAACCTAAGGGCTCAAGACAGCTTGATTGCAACTCGCTGCTCCTCTGCATTTGAAATAAAATTCTTCTAGTTTTGGCTGCTTGATGTATTCTGCTTCTATAAAAGCAAGAATACTTTGGAGACTACAACAAGTCTCCAAATCTGCCAGGTTGTTCTGAAAGATAAGCCTCCTTCCAACAGGAGTAATGGGAGCAAACTTAACCCAGCTCAGATGTACAAGCCCATGCAGGAGTACTTCAGAACCAAGACTTGGTTATCTGCAACAACAGAGGATAAGATCTGCTTATTTCCTAGGATCATATGCAGGGAGACCACAGTCCTATAAAAGCTTTTACTGGCACACAAAAGCAAACAGGAATGCAACTGGCTTCATTCTCAATCCTCAGCACTGGTCTTTTATATCTGTTATGACACTGTGCATTTAGAGCACACAGTAGGAAGAGCACAAGGACGAACTACTAAGAGAAGCAGATACAGATGGCTTTTGATGCTCTTTAGTCCTGTATGTATTCTATAGCACCTGCATTATGCAGATTGCACACAAACAGCTCACTTGCATGCAAACACATCTGGGAAAAATCTATCACTGACATAGTCTGAGGTGCTTAGTGTCTGTAAATAGTGTACAGGGGTGTCTTTGCCCTTGCTTACTTCTGGAGAGATGCGCTTGTGTCAAAGGAGAAGTTTTCAACCGAGAAAAAAACCCATTACTGGCAAGCAAGCCAGTAATGAACATGCTCATTTTTCTACACATCCTGAGTTATTTCAAACAAGAGATGTAAATATCCCACTTCTGGAGTCTAATTTCTGTAGGACTGAATCAAATTACCTTTTGGAAGAATGACTTCTGGCTAGCGCTCTATTTAATTCATTCTGTCAGTGCATGCCTTAGTGCTCTGTCTGGGAGACAGATTCGTCCAAGACTGATGCCTCTCTGCTCTATAAATTGAATCCACTGATGCATAATTGAGCCCTTGACTATATCAAGTATTTGCTTCACCTCTTCTTGCTTACTTGCTATATTTACTCTGTGAAAAATATAAATTGAGAGACCTGAAACAAAGAGGTGCTGAGCATCCTTGGAGCTGTGCCCAAGCAGGTAACGTTTGATGCATGTCGGGTATTACCTTTGATTTCCACTATTTAGCTACTTCTTTCATTTTTCACAATACGTTTTTTAACCAAAATTTGTTGGAAGCAAAAAACAAGTTAGTGTTTGTGTCGAAACAGGAATTGCTCATCTCATCCTGTAAATCTGTGTATATCAGTAGACTACAGCCGGTAGACCCACAAGACCTGCAACCACGTTACTCTTGGGGAAGCAACCTAGCAGTCTGGAGCCTTCTGGCAGAGCCCACCCAGCACTCTGTTCTGTCGATCCATTGAACACTATCCATAGAATACACCACAGTGTCACACACTCTGAATACTGAATCTGAAAAATGAGGTGTCTCACCTTTATGTGATGAATACATGTTTCATGGTGAGGCAAATCTCCTTTTTCCTCTGTCAGTGCTAACATATCAAGACTTGGTTTTAATCATTAAGAGAGAAACACAAAGCAGTGGAAATGCCATTTGCCTCTCCATCACTGAACTTCCAGGCTTTGTTCCAGAGGGATTTGGGAGATGTTAGGAAGCAGCTGCTCATAGACTTCCTGGGTTAAATTGGCCAAGCTGTTCCCTGCCTGTCTCGCAGACAGAGAACACTTTGCCATTTGGAGGTGACCCATGTGGGACAGTACGGATGGATTCTTTGGAACAGGGATGGTGTCCCAGAGTGCACAGCAGCACCCAGTGCAACAAGGCTCTGGTTTTAATCCATTCCCAAGACTGTGCCATAGCGTATGTAACAAAACAAGTATGTACAACAACAATCACACTGCGCCATAGTGAACTGATTTCCTATTTGACAAAACTCTGCTACCGTCAGCACTAATCCCCACCAGAAGACATGACCTAGAATTCTTGAGGAGGAAATAAAAGTAATAACAGAGAAAATTCACTAATAAGTAGGAATATTCTCAAGTAAAACAACCCTCCACTAAACTGGAATAACTGTGCCTTGAGTTCTACATTGCACATACGCAAGTTTGCCATCATTATAAATGTTTAGGTTTCCTGTCAGGTTTTATCAAGACCATATCTGTGGTATTTCTACAACACTAATGTCTTTAGCACATGTAAGCTATCTCATGACTGGCATTCAGTAACAAAATGGGGACAGGTTGTTACAAGTTTAACTGTATTTGAAACCCCTTGGGTGTTTGTACAGTAGTTGCACAGATTGCTTTTGACGTGTGGGTTGCACTTGAAGTTGCTAGTCACAGTCCAGCAGATAGCTCAAGAGCAGCCTTTATCATCCCTCTGGCAGAAGAGGTCACTGCACAACAGGGATTATGCTCAACACTGCATCAAGAGCTTCTGGCTTCCTCACAGCCCATCAGTGTTATAGCTGAGGGCCTCCCAGCCTTCAGCTTTTCAAGTTCTCCCTACATGTATCATTAATACCATGTACTGCACCTTGGTTTATATTATTCATCAACAAAAGCATGTTAAATGGTATTCCGATGAAGGATGCTATAGAAAGATAGAGTGGGGGGGTACTACATCATGATACAAAATTTAAAAATTTCTGAATGTTTTTGCAAGTAGTGGTATTTAAAATTTAATTTGAGAAACATCATCCATCGGGGCTCAGAATTCCACCCCTTCATTAACAGAGCTGGAACCAAATGCAAAATAGATGCTCAAACAATGAATGTGTACTAAAAAAGGTTTGAACTGACCATTGAAGTGAGGGAGACTGCTGGCTGAACACATTCATTCAGAAGCTCAGTGTAAATGTAGCAGCACAACTGGAGTCTTTTCTGCAGGTGCACAAAGTGTTCTTTCTTCTAATTTTATTTTTATAATGCATCAAAAGTTTAAAATCCAATAGACACTCAATGGCGGGTCTTAAATGGAAAACAATTTTATCAACTTTATTCCTAAAACTTTCAGCATATTTAATAGGTATCAACTTACCCCAGTCCAAATTAACTGATGCTTCTCTATATTTGTTTTCTTTTAGTAGGATTCTATTTGTAGCATGCAAATATACCAGAAAGTACCAACTATACATGGGATGGTCCCTAGAAGAATCTTTTACATAGATTAGTTTCTCGTGTTACTTTATACACAAATGCATTTGGATATATATGCATGCACGTGTGTGTTTTCTTCAGGAATTTTCCCTTTCTCATAGCACCAGTATGAAGCTTCCCCCATGAAACTGCCAGTTATAGAGAAATTGAGACCTTTGCTGCGTTAACAGATGAATTAATAGTGTAACTAATATGTTCCATTACAGTATAAATCGAAAGTTCAGATGGAGAAAGTACATGATGTTATAGAACATTTGCAGGTGGTCCAAGAATCCTAATATGGAGGGACAGAGCAGAGAAAGAAATGCAAATTTAGTTTTCTCAATTACATTTTTTCTGTGTCTGCTATGATGAAGATGGTCTCCTCTCAGCTCCTGCTGTGACCACCCTTTTCCCACCAGCTTTCTTCCAAAGCCGTCCCCTTAGCATTCGCTTCCTTGCACACTCCATGCACCAGGTCTCACCTCTTTACTCAAATCCAGCATTACTCTCTCTTCCTCCAAATCCAACAGGACAGATACCTCACAGCAAAATGCTTTCTGATCATTCCCAGATAAAGCAAACAAGCTAATATGCCCATCAAGTAACTTTTCCTCAGAGTCTTCCAGTACATTAATACCCAGTTGCTTAGCAAGGATCATATTCTGCAACAATATTTGCTGTTACTGTGACTTCAAAAAGGACTGCAAGCATCAGTTGATCAGTCAAAGGCTGTACAGCTCACACAGGTGGCATTGAGATTTTAAACTCAAGAGAACAGAAAACATCCACCTCCCTCTGGCACAGCATCAAGAAATCTGCTGGCACTTGACATCAAATGCAGTAACAATGGCAGCAACAACTTCGACCTGCCTGAGCTTTGTGCTTCTCCCCGCCCTGTGCAGGAGAACCTGGCAGGAGGTGAGCCCTGAGGCAACTCCACAACTGTGAGCAAAAGGCTGACAGTTCTAAGGATCAACCTGAAGAAGGAGTTAACACTTTCTGCCTGTGTGAGTTCAGGCCTAGCAAGGCTCTGATTCTCAGCTGGGGCATCTAAGTGCTGCAGCAATGACAGACAGCAAGAACACTTCTTTGTGTGCTCAAATGTTTTCAGCCTTGAGCTATTGAGAGAAGGCCCCTCTCTGCTCCTGTGCTCACTACTTAACCATTACTTATTTTTAGGTGGCTGTCTGGAGATGCTGTGCCTTTGTAAATAGAACATTATAAAACATTTCAGTAAGACACTGCAAGGAATAAGCAACAGAACAATGATTCATGGCTTGTACACAGTTACTTCTCAACCATGGCCCCAACAGAAAAGCTATCACAGCACTATAATTCACTGTAATTTCACTGTCAAACTATTACCACAAATATATTTAAATACATGTTAACTATGGACAGATACTATTAATGTTAGTAGCCAACCCAGATATATTTACTACTCAATTATATGTGGTCTTTCCTGTGCAGGTCTGCAAGAAACTGATGCAGAGCTGCAGTCTATTTTGGAACTGGAAATTTTATTATGCCTGCATATTTGGGTTTTGAGGTTTTTAATTGGTATTTTGATATTAAGGAAATATTTGAACCAGAAAGTGGTTTTTCTTCAGTATTATTTTTTTAAAAGACATGATCTCTCTTTAATAAGTGAACAAATATGATCAAAAGGGCCAGGAGATGAGATGCAAAACCTCCTGGAGCATAACCTAGGCCTCATTTTTACCATTAGCTAAAAAGTAGATAGATGACAGATAGATAGATATGTAGATAGATGGACAGATAGATAGGTAGATAAATTACCAGGAATCACCTCATTACAGGGATTCAGAACTCATTGAAAGTAGTCTGCAAAATACTCAGAAACTCTGGAAGGAAAGAGATTGTGAAAATGTTGGCTGTATTTTACTAATGTATTACTGTGCATGTGAACGTCCTGAGAGACAATGTTCTTTCCGAACCTGATTTCTCTTTCATGGGTGATGGAGTTCACCAAGTGTCCCAGGGCCTGGATAAAGGGGCTGTGTTTTCTGGGGAGACACCTCACCCTCTCCATGATACCTTTTGTAGGTACCCTTCTGTTCACCACCTCACTCTGAATCACCGCTGGCTCTCTGAGGCCCTTGGTGACTGTGGCAGGAACCAGGAGCAGCAAAGTCTAATTCCATTTCACATGTGAAATGAGCACAAAATGAGCCACACTTACTACTTATCACAGGGCAAAAACTCAGTTACATGAGATCCACAAGCAGATCAAGGGGATCCGGTTCAGGTCAGGTTGCTATAAACAAGCAAGTGGGAAGGAAAAAGGATGATTAGGTGCACATACAAAAAAAGTGTAGTTGGTAGAAAAAATATGAAAATCATTTCTATATTGGCTACTGAAAAATAGATAAGAAAACCTGACACAATGGTATGTAATAGTGCAGAACAGAGGCAGTGAATTAACTTCGGTGTATTGATCCGTTTGGTGAGCACAATGATTTTCAGTAACCATTCTGCCTAACAAAGAGGAGGAGAAAGGTATTTTGCTGTGCTCACCCCAGCATCACGCTGTTCTTGACAAGCCAGAGGGTAATGGGCCAGGCAGAACTCAGATACTCAGCATCCCCTTCATGAGCCACATTCTCACTCTTCTGCAAAGCTCTAGAATATTTGTTGAAGTCTATTAACAAGGTTAATCTATACACGGAATGGGATGACAGAGCTGTTAAACGCCTTCACAGATTTACGTTTAAAAATAGAACGTGAAATAAATAGAAAACTGAAAAGGGCAAACAACAAGTTCCTATACATATTTCTGCTATCACTTAAAACAAAACTGATCCTATAAAATGGAAACTTGATTTTTCCAGAGCTCTTTCCAGCTGGCCATTTTAAAATGCAGTAGAAGCACCAGAATCTGAAAGCTCTTCCCTGCGGTACAACCCTCCCCACTTTACATTTGGTAAACCTGGAGAGGGAGGCTACAGTCATGAGTCCAGTGTTCTTGAGTCAGTAAAGCACAAATGGAGATCTGCACAAACAGGAGCGGGGGGTTTGCAAGTAAGTTTCTCTACTTCAAAATAAACACACGCAACAAAAAAAGCACACGGGAAGAGAAACACATTAGCTTCTAGCTCTAGTGCTACTGGTTTAAAAGCATAAAAATCCCAGCCTTACTGACATCTTACTCCTCAGGATCACTCCAGGGGGCTCCTTTCAAGTAGCCTACATCAACCAAACTAGCACATGATGAAAACTCTGCTTCGTAGGAGCAAGTGCAACTGATGATCTGAAGGGTTCATGCCAAAGCTGAAAGCCTGCAGCTACAGTGAAATGAATGTTGCAGTTTGCTCTTAGCAAGTAATTCTGGTGAAGTTTGCTAAAGCCATTTAAGTGTTAGAGCATTTCTGCATGTTGATTAGCAGCCAAGAGCTATAAGCATGAAAATGCCATTTGAAATACTCATGGCATGATTTGCACATGCTTGTGTTGGGAACCTAATTGGGTTTGCAGTGCTTGAGACAGCAAATTGGAGAGCTATAAACTTCTCGAGGAGTTAACATTCAGCATTTTGCAGGAGCTGGGCAAACCTCAGTGCTAAGGTAAGAATAGAGTGCAAGGCAGATTCTGACATCCACACAACTAACACAAGTTCATTTATATTCAGAAAAGCAGCATTGCGCTCTGAGATTTATCCGATATGTGACGTATGAAAATGCTGCCTAATGAGGCCTGGCCTAGTTTTCAGAATGGAGAGTGCACCCTCTGTTTTCTTCTCCTTTGACTGTTCATCAGCAAGTCCTCTTTCCCTCCAACATCCCCTGACCAGACCCATCACAGCACACATCTTTCCACTATGGCTGATAACAGCTTCTTTTTCACTATCCCTTTAGTATTTCACTGGGTGACAGCAACTCTAAAATCCCCAGGAAGAAAACAACCAACCAAAAAAACACCCCACAAAATAACCCCACAACCAAAAAAACACACCATGCAGCTACTGACTTAGCAGTCAGACTGGGGGGTAATCCAGCACTTCACAAGCTCAGACCCACAGTTTGTACAAAGCACAGCTTCTTGATAGTAACATCCTCAACTGCAGAGGCTAGTGGAGTGTTCAGAACTCCTGGCTGGGAACCTTGTGTGAAGTTCAGTTACTTCAGCAATGTTAATGCACCATAAGGAGGAGACAGCAGTGCAGAGCAAATTAAAGTATTTCTCTGATTGCATTGAAAATTCAGCTCCAATTAAAAATCATCAACACTGGGAAAAAAAAAGGACCTGCTTGTCTTAAATTGCTCCTAAATTAGCAGGTCTCAGAAAGGCCCCTTACCCAGGCAGATTTAATGAAAGATTATTTCAGAAGCAAAGATCATGACTGCACAGCACAAGCACTTCATCGAAGGGAATCTGACTTCTGGTACATCTGCATCCTAAAAAGGCAAGATATACTCAAGGTCAGAGGGGAGCTGAGAGCTGATGGGGTTGAGGCAGTGTGCTCAAAATCAGGCTGCAGAACCAAGTCAGTTCTACAAGAGGTGTCCTGACTCCCAGTCTCAGACTTAGTTCAAGTATTCTAGGAAGAACATTGCTCACTACAGAATCCTCCTTCAGCTGGTCATGTGTGGATTAACCTAAACACATCACAAGCAATTTCCAAATAAATAGCCATTTTTCATATAACCAAACCACTTGTTTTAATCCTGTGTGCAACTGCTCTATAAAACACAACTTTGGGTACAAGGGTGAGCACTCATAGAACATGTTTTACAATAAATTATGTGAATTTAATGTTCTTGATCTACAGCCAGATGAAAACCCTCACCTTTTTTGTGTAGAAGGGAAAAAAACATGTTTATTCTCAATTAGGAAACACAATGCAAGTCTATGTAAGAAATCCCTTCTTTCCCTATTGAAACTTCTTGGCCTGTGATACAACATGACATGCAATTGGCAGTAGATTATACTGCCACTCTTGATACACTTTCTTTCCCCACTACCTGCTCCCCACAGACACCAGCACACAATCCCACTCCCAAACCACTGCTTTCTTCAGCCTTGCACTTCAAGGTATACCACATCCATTTTGACTTCCAGTTCTGTTCCAGGCGAAATATTACAGCCCATCCGGTGCTGATCTGTGTCCCATTCAGCTCTCTGGCACACGGAGCAGGGCAAAGGATGACAACTGTTTATCGCTTGCAACTTCAGGCAGTGCACGTCAGTCCTGAGAGTTCACTGACATGAAGCTGACTGTGACTTAGCTCTGAGAATGAACTGTGGCCAGTGTCATGTCACAGTGATAATTTAATCTTGCTTTCATTTAGGCTGACTTTAAAGCATGTCTTTCTCCAGTCAAGCAAGCTTAACAGCCTGCAGTGCTGGAGATGCAGGAGCAGTGCACAGCTCAGGTGAGGTCCCTGTGCATACACACTACTGAGGTTTCTGGCTCACTGTCATCCTCTACCCTCACTGCTAAAGGCATCATCCAAAAAACAGCCTGGGAAAATCACACCTATCCCATGTGGGTCAGAAGGCCCCTGGGTAGGCAATGGCTATGGTTTGCACCAGAGGTGGGAGGCAAAACCAAGTCCCACTTAATAAGCTAAAGTATTCAAAGGTTAAAAAATAACAATAATAAAATAAATTTGAAAAACTAATCTCTATATAAGGAGCTGGCTGATATTTTCCTCTCTTCTCTAAAGTGCTTTTAAGTGGGCTTCCTCTTCCTTAACCAGAAAAGGAAGCAAACCAGCATTATGAAGCAAAGAATTAAGTCATTCTGCATTATTTCTGTGTCTGATATTGACCATCCACAAGTATAATCAGTAGCTAATGGTGAATTAGTGCTGCCAAGTCGTCTTCTCCTTATTTTCCCTCATGTCATTTTCTCTGGGAGTGTGCTGGAAAGGATATTGAATAGGATATGGAAAACTATTAAATATCCACTCACTTTCAAATTAAGTAATTGAAAAGGACAAAGCAGAGACAGTGACTTAAAGAACTAACTTTCTATCCCAGGAAACTGATTTCTTCTCAGACCAAGAGAATAAGAACTTGATGGTCTCAAGCAATCCTTTCCGGTTTTGCTCAAGTCACAGCCTCACTGCATTTTCTGCCCCTGAGCTACTTAGCACTGAAGGACGATGGCTCTGTGTTGGGAGACTCTAGCATGAGTTCCAGAATTCCACACATGCCTATAAATATTAGCCATGTACTTTTCCAAATCCCAATAGGGATGTGGAAGAGGACCAGGGTCAGCAGGTGAATTTAGAAAGTCAGCTGAGCCAGGTCTGGTTTTGAGACATTTCCAAAAATTCTAGAAGACTTTGGAAGTTTACTGGGTAAAGCTCCACTTGTGATCATACTGGTTATGTGCGCAAAAGAGCAAACCCCTCCTTAAAGAAATGCGTAACTCAGTCAAAATACCTCTTACAACACAAAAAGAAACCCCAGAGCTATTACATGCAAATTTCAGCTTCAAAGAACTCACAGCCTGGCACTAACTAACCTCATACAGCCCTCAGCCAGCCCTGCTCAGAGAGCTCAGCTTGGGCAGCCCTGCAGTGGGCACAGACCCCGGAAAGGCAGCTGCCACCAGGGAGAAGAACAGAGGAGTTTGTTATCAACAGGAACTATTAAACATTCAGCAGGTTTCCTTGCAAAGCTAAAGATTTGTATCAAACCAGCTCTGGAGTGTCTGGGGCAAAAGGTATGATCTATTGAGTGAATACTTCCGTGTGAAAAATCCCCAGCTCGTTGGATGGCTGCTCCCATGACAAATAGCTTGTGTATCCTAAAGCACCTACAGTTGTCCATAGCCTTTGAGGGGCACCTTTCCATTCAATTTTATTTCTTTTAAATCTCTTATTTTCTTCTGTAAGATCCTCTAGTTCACTTTAAAGAAATTAATTCTCCAGAGTTCGCCTTTTTCATCCAGGTCGTGTACTTACTGAAACCAATATGAGCCAACAGTCTGGAAGGGAATGGATATTATTCATGCTTTATTACTCTCTTATTTTATTGCATCTTTACAGAAAGAAGACTTCACTTTCTTTATGATTTAATCAAGCCTTTTCTGGTCTTTCAAAGTTATTCAGAATTAAAAATTCCTTTCAGAGAGCAGGCTTGCCTTGTGAGGTCCATTTGTGGTTGCTCTCCCAGAACTTTAGTTTGGATCAATTTTACCACCACAAGTAATTATAAAGCAAGTATATTATCAGCAATTACCAATTACCTACTTACTGCCACAGTCAGACACAAGATTAAGATTACTTCCGCATATTGAGCTATATGGATGGAAAAAGCAAGACTACACTTTAATTTCTGCCCTTAAATATCTCAGATAAATGTGCTTTCAGTACTGCTCCCTAATCTCCAGAGGAAATACGCACTCTTCTCTAAATGCAAGAACAGCATTAACTAAGAAGAACAGAACTGAAGAGTCTAACTAGATTGTGCTGTCCCTGTGCACCCATGCGAGGTCTGATAACTGGACACAGGAGGTTGCCCTGCCCATAATTCAGTGGTGTAATCGTGTGTTTAAAACTCCTGAATCCTGGACTTTAGCGTTTGTCATTTTATTTAGACATTTAAATCAGAAAGAACAGTTAGCAAAGCTCAACCATCATTAGCAGCATGAAAACCTGCATTGGTATTCAAACGAGACACACGTTGGAGGTGTGTGTCTCAAAGCTAAATTGCCTTGCAGGCACACAATTAAGTGACTTGAAGAAGCTTGATTGGTTTGGTAAAGATCCAAGGTTATTTCAGGTAATTAAATCAAAATGTGACTGCAAGGAGTCTCAGAAAGATCTCACAATGGGAATGAGCATTCAAATTCAATATTCTTAAAATACAGCAACGTGCACAAGGGTAAAGGAATGCTAAATATATATAATTATCAACAGGTGACTTACTGCCCCTAAAGAAAGTAATATGGGAGTCATCATGAATGGGTCTAGGAAAGGGTTAACTTCGATACTCAGAGGCTGTTTTAAAAGGCAGATATGTTTGGAATCATCAAAAATGAAGTAAAAGAGAAGACATGGGTTTTTCCTTGCAGAAATCTCTGATACACCTGCATTTTAGGTACTATTGCATTTCTTTCATTCTCCCCTAAGCATCTCATCTATTACCAAACACCATCAGAGATGAGGTATTTGAATGTAAGGACCTTTCCTTGCTCCAGCACAACTGTTCTTGCCCATGTGTTAATTACTACTCACCTTTTCCTGCCTGCATTTTCAGGGCAGTTATGATTAGCAAAGACAAACCTAAGGATTTATTTCTTTTTAAATCCCTGCGTAGGGCTGAGATCACATAGCAGAAACTACTGAGCAGTTCTCACCATTTCTCACAATACATGTTAGCCAGCACTGCACTTCACTGTCATGTGGGATCCATACCCAGCTCTGCCTCAATGCCCTGCAGCTCTGCTGACCTCTCCCTACCTTCTGCATGTCTTGAGAGCACATTAAATGCTCTGTTGGCCAAATATGTCTGGAAGACAAAGATGTGTTGAAGTGGGACTAATACCGGTTCATGAGAACAGCTTCAAGACAGTCATAACAGAAAGAGGTGTCAGAAGAATTAATAAATCATGAAATCCAATTTTACTTTTCTGTATCTGCAAGTCTGGCATTTAAAAAGTTGTCTGTAATCCCAAAGTTTAAGAAACTGATGATTCAAGGAAAAGAATCGACTATTGCATAAAAGCAATGAATCCAATTCAGGATGAAGCTCCCCTGCATGTATACAGCAGCAGAGTAAGCAGGGTTTGCTAAGCACTCCCTCCCAGCTGCTGCACCCTCACAACTATGTCTTACTAGTGATGTAGTAAGATCTATATTATACAGACAATCCTTTTCATTATGAGAGTACCTGCTACACATCACTATAAGTAACAAGTACATGTCATCCATGAGAGGACTTCTTGTTAACTGTTTCATATTGATGGTTATAAATGGACTGCATTGATTTATCTACAGAACAGTGCACACACCACTGCAGGGACCTGACACCTTCCATTTTTTGTAGCACTTTCCACTATCTTAAATGAGGACAGTGTCCCACTACTGCATTTCTAGAGTGAGTAAGTTGCACTGTTTCTATTACTCTTTGATTTTTCATTTAATGTCCCCTAAGTCCAAAGCATCCTTGCTTAAATAATTCCATTATCAGAGCAGACCAGAAGCCCAAAAATGCGGGAATATACTTTCAAAATCCCTTTGCTTTGATTCTGTATTTGCTATACAAAAACAAGCTTCCCCTCCCGGTGGGGAGCTCTGGCAAACGTTACCATTACCCAATATCAATTACTTCTCTTGGTGTCAGCTCTTCCATGCCAGAATTCTTACAAAGACAGCATGACAGTTCTAACAGCAATACTGGGGTAGGAAAGAGTAAAAGAAACTGAATTAAAAGAAAAAAGAAACAAAGAAACAGAAATCCACATCACACCCGTTGTGTCCATTTTTGTGACAACCTCTGGGATAACACAGTCTATAATAGCATGCCTTTCAGGGAAAGTGGAATGGAAAGGTATATATATTTAAATATTAATCATTTTTTACTGCTCCAAAGACTTACAAACAGCTCTGCTCACTACACACGAGAGAGCTGATCCCAGCACCAAAGGTACAACCCTCCATTATTTTCCTAATGTCAGCAACATATTGATTTTTGTTCTGTTTACTTGTGCATCAAGGCTCCCAGTCTGTGCACATGTGTGCATTTGAGCGTGTGGGGTAAAGAGTAGCAATGGATGATGTCCTCTGGAGATTTTTGTCCATGTCTTTGGCAGGAACCGCTTTTCCCTTCTCTTTTATGTTTCTCTGCTCCGTCACATAGGTGCTGTGGTTTCTACACTCACCCTGCTGCTGTGAAATGGAAGAGCCACAGTCTGCAAGCGCTGTGCCTTGCAGCTGTGCTGAGAGCAAGTGGTGAAGCATGACACAAACTGGACCTTCCAACCTCCCTGAGGGCAAATATGTTGCTTTTACGATGCTTCCACCCTCAGCTGAGCTGAGGTTGAGAGGACAGTCTCATTCGCGATCCTGCAGGTAGTGCAGGATGATGTACAGTATATACATTAGACCTCAGCTGAAGTCTCTTAGCAAATTCAACCATGCCAGAACTATCTATAAAGGCAGGAGAAATGGTGAGGAGACCTATATATCCTAAGAAAGTAAATTCACAAGCCTGTGTAATTTATTACTCACTAATAGCAATTATTTCTGTTATATAGAAGAACATAAAGTGTAGCAATAGTTGTAGTTCTCCTGGTATTTCATAGATACGTCAAAAAAGTAACCAAAGGGACTTGGCCATGATACCCCTCCCTCCCTGTTAGAGTAAGACCCTACATTTTACAGGAAACCCCTTATAGCAAAGGTGGAACTGGGCTGGAGTCCCAGAACACACTTGGAGCTCTGATGTATCCTCACTTACTCTTGAAAAAGACAAGGACTTTTCCTAAGGGGAAAGGCAGAATCCCAGTTAAGTCAGTCTAGTAGGTATTTTGTCAATCAGCTTAGGCTTGTACAGCTGGAATTGCAAATCAGGCAAAGAATCATGGAAAACTGCAAGAAACAAGGAAACTGAAATTGTCTCAAGGCATTTCTACACAGGTTCTTCTTGTTAATGAAAAAACACAGGGGCTGCCCTCATTAAATACTGTACTCACAAGGGTCAAATGCTGTTTCCTCTAAATAAGTAGATTAGCCTCCACTCCAAACCTCTCCCTTTCAAAGTCCCTATGGCCTTGTCCCTGCTCTGATGACAACACCACTCATCACAGAGTATCTGCCTCCTGGGGCCCACCTCTCAGCTTCACAGTCTCAGGTCACACACTACCGATCCTGTCTACAATCCTTTTCTTTCCTCTCAGTTTTATGACTCTTGGAGGTAAAATAAAGCCTGTTTCTCTGTACCCAGCTTCTAAGACATGGAATCATAGAACGGTTTGGGTTGCAAGGGACCTTAAATATCATCTAGTTCCCATCACTGTACCATGGGCAAGGATACCTTCCATGTATGCGGGATAATCCCACTCTGCAGAGTCACAACATGGCTTTCAGTCATTTTATCTCCAGCTCCTAACTACCACATTTGCTTGTAGAATTCCTTCTTCCCCTGCCTTGAGCTCAATCCCATCTTCCTCAACTCTCAGGCCCATCAGCTGTCTCACAGCTGCTTCCCTGGCTCCATCTTTCTCTCACAGCCTCCACAGTCTCTGATCCTGCACTCACAGTACCACCTTCCCACAGCCATTTCACAGCAGCGCTTCTGGGCAGCCCTCCCAGGCAGGTTTCTAACTGCTCTGCCTCCAGCCCTGATTTTCACCTCCTCCAGCTTCACAGCTCTTCCGCTGTGCCTCCACTTGCCTGATCTCTTATCTAATTCAAGACTGTTCCATTCCCTACAAAAAGGCTCCAAAGGGACAGTACAAACACTCCAGCCACTCTGCTTTCAAAGACTTGGTGTACTTGAAGCAACAGGTCTGAAGGGAAGAGTGTCTTGAGTTTTCTGGGCCTCACTCCCTCACTCCACACTTAACACCAGAGAAGGTATCATCTGATGGATTTCCATGACGATTCTCAGATTGATGTGAGATTCAAATACACAAAAGCCTGCATATAGCACAAAGAAATAAAACACTGTTTGGACCAGAGAAGGTATTTAGACCATCCCTATCATATAGGAGTAAGGCCTAATGTTCCAGATGGCTGCTTTTAGGAATGTCTGAGTGTATGTGTGAAAGACACTGTGGCTATTAGAGTACACATGACATGTGGATGGGAGTGCCAGGGCTCATGTAGGGTCTATCTGCAGCCCCCAGCCTGCTGTGCTTCTCCTTCAGCTAAGACCTGGAACAGAAAAGAGGAGATATAAATAGCCTGCAGCGTGCTGGCAAGCAGAGCTGTGACAGAGTGCTGTGCTGACTGCTGAGTGCCATCCTGAAGGAATCAGCACTTTTTTTGGATGCTACTTCAAACCTTCATAGTTGGAACAGATCATAAAGATCTAATGTGCCAAACATGCCAATTCCAGTTCAGAGCAAAGCTGTAAGCACACAAGAACCAGGGCATGGAAAGAAGATACCATCTAGAAATAGTCTTTCTCTCACTCATCTAATCTGACAGGATTTAGCCTAGTACTTAACGTACACACTAGTTAGAGAAAACAATCCATCCACCACTATGCACCTTCCAAGGCATCTGCTGCACAAATCCCACATCCCGGAATACTCCAGACTTAACCATACTGTATTTCACTGGGGTAATAGGCAAGGGCAAGAGGAAGAAATGAATACAGGCAGGCTGGGCAGAAAATGCCTTTCCAGAAATCCACATTCACCCTTTCATTGACCTCAGTGAGATGGTATCAGGGATAATTCTACCCAAAGCATAGCATGGTGCTGACTTAAACAGGCTTTGTCAGTTGGCAGGAGAAACAGAAAAGGGCCTAACAGGAGTGGTGCTTGGAGCATGTACAAGCCCAGAAAGGGTTCCCTGACTGTTGGAACGTGGGAAGCACAGAAATTAATCTTAGGGAAGGGATGGCTTGGTTTTATTTTCAGCTATAACTCATGTTTACCTAGCGCTTGCCGAAAACTGCGTAAGTACAACCAAAATGACTTCCCCAGCCACCTCACCCTCCCATGTACACAACAGCATCATACACTTCTCTATGATTTACCAAGAATTACCTCACTGGCTATTAAACATACCAAAATATTTCTCCTATTACACACTTCTATCAGACTCCAAAATAAAGACAGTATGTGATGACAATCACATCATTTATGGCGATCTAGAGAAGTGAAATGACAGGCTTGCCCAGATTTTTTATACAGGTCTAGCTCCAAAGGAGCTTGGGACTTCACACACTAAATGCTGCTGCTATAGACTTTGAAGGAGGAACACAGCCCCTCTGTATCCAGCTATACAAGCCTTTCAAGCACGGAAGGAAGGAGCAGAGTCTAAACTTCCTCCTTTCCTAGGTCTGAAATCCACAAACATCTGTGTCCTGGGTTCAGCAGTAGCAGTCATGTTTTTTCCTTTGTGTTAACTGGTGCAGTGCTGTGTTTTGACTTCTAGTTTTGAGAACAGCGTTGGTGAAGCCGATGTTTTCGGTTGTTGCTAAGTGATGTTTACCCTGACCAAGGACTTTGTGAGGCTCATGCTCTGCCAGGGAGGAGGGGAAGCTGTGAGGAAGCAGAGACGGGGCGCCTGACCCGGGCTAGCCGGGGAGGTATTCCATACCATAGCACGTCATGCCCGGGGTGGGGGGTAACTGGGAGTTGCCCGGAAGGACAGGGGCTTCCGGGTGGAACTCGTTTTCTTGGCCGGTGGTATCGTATTCTCTTCCCTTGTTATTTTCCCTTATCATTGTTTTAGCTGATAGTAGCGGTGGTGATTTGTTGCTGGACTGTTCTTGTCTCAACCCGTAGGAGTTGCACTCTCTCGATCCTCCTCCCCGTTCCTCCGGGAGCGGGGAAGGGGAGAGCCCCGGTGCAGGGAGGGGGGGGGAGACGAACACGGACCTTGATTGTTGTCAGCTTGGCACCACTCACTGGGAGTGAGTGAACAAGTTACCTGACTGGGTTTAAACCACGACAATCTGCTAAAATGTTGACATGCAGGTGTAATTCAGAGGTCACAATGTGCAATGTGAGCTCTACTGCTGCTCTGGAAGCCACCAGAAGTAATCATCCTCTCCTGCAACGTTCTGATCAGCACTGGCAGAACGTGTTTTCCCCTCAATTTCCGTGGAACAGCAGGAGGCTCTAAAGGGACACCAACAGTGCAGTGCAACATCTCTCTCCCAGTCACAGCAGGACAAATCCAACCATACACAAAACAGAGACCTTGCTTGTACATTCCCTTTGGAGGTCAGAAGGACAAGCAGGATGACAAGATTTTAACCGGGCACACTGCTAGCTCAATCACTGACTTGCTGCGCAAGGCACTTCGCTTCTGTGCGCCTAAGGAAGTGGTTAATATTGCAATCCTCACAAGCCCTTTATCAGGCGACGCTGGTAATAAACTGATCAATGTCTGATGGAGAGAAGAAATGAACCTCCCTTTGAATTTTTCTAGAGGCCAGTTGGTTATTGTGGCCCAAATAGAGTAAGGAGCTAACTAACATCAAGAGGCTGACTATCCATACAGGCACTTAGCCTGCACTACATGCTCTAACTCACTGGGTATTTTCACCTTACTAGAACTCATTCTCCCCTTTTCTGTCAGTTTGACTCAACCTCATAGAGCAAAATACTGGACCTTTACCAGAGCAGGCACCCAAAAATGCCATCATTGAAAGGTTACACTGTCCAGCAGTCACATTTTTTATTCTATTCTTCTGCCTGCATTTGTACATTTTCTGTTAAGAAGTCAGGAAACAATCACGCTCTGACAGAACAGATTCCAAAAGGATGGCAAAACCTTCTGCCCCCCTTCCAATAAATACAGTGGGTTTGAGAGTCGGAATTTCCATTCTCCTCGAATACAAAACACCTTAGTCCTTACCTCACTGGCCTGATATTCCACCTGCAGTAAATAGTGCTTTTGGGGCTAAAGAAAGAGTCCTTTGCGTAAACCTAGCCTGAAGCAAATACCACTAAAGCAGTTTTTAGATGTATTTCTAAAGCAACTGAATATCACTGGTAAGTGAAGCTCAGACTGGCACATGAATCAAACTGGATAGGTATAATTCACATCAATTTGTCATGAAAAAGGGGCACCATGTACATGAAATGGAATCCATAATAAAATGCAATCTCTTAGTTGTCATGGGCATACCTTGCTCAGGAATAATTTGGCAACTCTAGCAGATTTATATTCTTATTTTCTAAATGTTTTCCTTTTTCCATATGTCATACAAGACATTGACAAAGAACAAACAATAGCAATAGAATTTTGCAATAGAATACAGCAATGCCCTTGCTGTGTTATTTATGGTCTGTTCCCATCTTCCTGTTATTTAGATGACTTAGTAACTAAATTACCAGAAACAAAAGCCAGACAGATAATCCTCCCTTACAATGGTAGATTAATGTGATTTTTAATTGCTGCAAAATAAAAACTAAAACTTAACATCTCCAAATTAAAGTGCACAATCATGAGGCAAACAGGAGCAGCACGTAACTCCCCCAGAAGCACACAACACAAGGAGTCAGCTGCAATGCAGGCATCAGAAACGAGTCCCACTCTGTCCCCTGTGAGCCATGAACAACAGCCTTCCTAGCAGAATCCACAGCTGGCCCTGAAGCCAAATCTCAGGAGCTGAGCAGTTTGACTTTTGCCTTACAAAAGTAATCAACTAAATGCTATGCTGCATTCATCAGAAAATTTCCCTGCAGCAACCTGATGATGGACCCAAATCGTTTTCTGAATGGTGACAGAAGTAAAAACAAAGCACATGAGGGTTGTTTTTTTTTTTATTTAAACCAATCATGCTTGCAAGAAATAAAGAGCCAGTAGCCAGAAATTCTACTGTCTTATTGCCAGACTTACAGCACACATTTTTCACCCCACCTGATTAAGATGATCCTGACATTAGAAGATTGTGGTACACAGGTTTGGATCCAAGTCTGCACAATCAGCATAATTGATCTTAGGTGGGGAGGAAGTCATTGACGACGAAGTAACAGTGAAGTCCAGCCTACCTCATGGACAGCTACCAGCTTCTGCACCCACTACTTTCTGAACACAGCCTCCCACCTTAGAGCACTTGCAAATCCCCAGGTAAGTACTACAAGTGAAGAACTGCCACAGAACACCTCCCTTGAGTTCTGTGCCGAGATGGGTACCTGCTCAGTGCTATTCAAGATGGCTTGAACTACTTCTGATCAGACTCACTGGCTTCCTCTCTCAATTACCTTGCGTTACAGGTTATCAACTCCCAGAAGCTGAAACTCTATTCTGCCTCTGCGCAGCAGACACATACAACGCCAAAGGTTACTTCCCTGTGGACTGCTGTCATATAACATAACAAGGAACATGCAGGCAGTGAGTTCTCCATGTGCCATGTGCCAAACCTACAGTCTACAGTTCCTTAGTGTGTGGGTTCACACATTCTCTTCCAGTCAGCTCCTAAATTCATGCTGCTCTAAGTAAGCAGAAACAGAACAGCTCACACACAGGAAAGGGTGGGTGTTTTGGATCTCATAGTAATATGGAGTTCAATGAAACTGGCTTACCAGCATTTCCTTCTCCAGCTGGCTACTCGCAAACTTAGCAAGAGCTGTCAGTGAAGTGGTTTCAAGCGTTGCCAGCCTGCTGGTCCCCCACCAGTGTGATAAAACTGGAACCAGAAAGTGCTGAAGTGTTAAGCAAAAGAGGAGGAGATGAATAAAGGCAAAAGAGGAGCAAGAAGTTGCAAAGAGTAAAGATAAGAGATGGTGAGAGAGGGAAAGGATGTGTCCGTAAACAGTGAAATTCACAGACACTGGGATTAGCCAATGCTGAGAGATGTAAAGCAGAAGAACAGGAAGGGTTGGGAAAATAAGATTCAATATGAGTACCATTCTAATGTTAATAAAACCTACCTGATGAGTAAAAAGCAAATAAATCACAGCAACAAAGAGAAGCCCAACTCATTAATTCCAGTCAGTACTTAGTTTATGCTTTATGTTCCTAGCCTTGTTCCTTGAGAAAACAAGACTTCTCATACATGTCACATTCCTGTCCACTGGGCCCCAATAACTTTGGAACTTCAGAGCTTATTGAAGCCATGCTCACCAGAAGAGCAAGGCTTTCAAATAGCTCAATACCTTTGCAGATAGGCAAACACTAGGGGAAAGAAATCCCAATATGCTAAATATGTCAAAATAAGTTAGTACATCACACACATCACATATTCTGTGCTTACTTGTGACCACCCTTCTGTGAAATTGTGTTTCACCAAGAGACCCACCTGGTCACAGAAAGTCTGGATAATTCCCAAAATAATTCCTCTGTAAGCAGAGAGCTGTTGCATACAACAGGAGCTTCCCAAACCCATCTCTTTAAAGCCTCTGTGTGCTAATGAACAGCTTCTCCCTCTCCTCCTTGGCTCCAGCTGACAAAGGCCTACAGCTCTGCTTTGACAGCAGAGGGGAGATTCTGTTGGCTTGAAAATCCAGTTTCATTTGCAACAGAGATATTTGCGTCTTTTTAATCCACAAAATTCTGCTCTCCTCTGCCAGTCACTCACTTTCTGCAGCCTCCCTGATCCCACTGTTAGTAGCCCAGAGACAGAAAGAACCCGTAGTCTCAGGCAAACACAAACCAGTTTGATTATGAATGGACTATAAATTTTGCATATCAACAAAGAGCTTTTTCTTGCAAGATTTAAGCAAAACCCAAGGGATTAATCTGAAGGAAAAGTATTTGAATCTTGGATAGACTTTATCAAGGCTACCTTCTCTTGATGTTGCTAGAGGCACTATAAAAGGCATTCGGCTTCTTTATTTGCTAGTCTCACATCTTAAATTGAAAGGTAATGATGACTCTTTAACAAACACCACACTTATGCTTCCTCTCTCCAAAACACAAATTATTCAGGTAAAGTAGGAAAAACAAGTGCAAAACATCCAAACCAGTTTTAGATACCCAGAATGAAAGCCCTATGCCACCTTGCTCATGGACTCTTTGTAATAGTCATTTGACTTGTACCCTGCTCCTTAGGCTTACAGTCTACAGAAGAATTGAATTTCATACAGAAAGTAATACATTTAAATACTTTAAAGGATTAAACATAAATAGGAAGTCTTCCTCTATTTTAAAACCCAGGTAATTTTTTTCCTTCACGTATTTCACCTACCTTCACACAAAGCAAAAGAAAACCCACCTCAGGATGTCGTTAGGATAGGCATAGTCCAAAAGGACCGACCACTGGGTACCATTCATGCACAGAAAAGATAGTTATACTGAACAAGAAACTACAGCCACTTTTCTGATGTAGCTCTTCAGCAAAGTGGGAAGTTTCACAAAAAATACCCAATTTGGTTAAAAACATGTTTGCATTTTAACTGGAGAAAAAGAGAACAACTCTTTTCATGAGAGCCTTGAGCCTCTGGAAGGGGATCTACCACAGTGGGATGCAGCTGTGCAGAGGAACCTCTCTCCCTTCTCTCCCATGTAAATGGGACCTGCAGAAACCACAGCTTCCACATTATAACCATCAGTCAATGTGCTGAAACTCACTGCACCTGATCACTAAAAAAGGAAGACTTGGTTTCTCCCCTCTCCAATACCATAACAAGGAGAAGAAAACAGCTAGTGTTAAATCAACAATACATCTCTATCATTTTCTATGGTATGACTTTACTGATTCTTTAGGGGAACCTTAAAATTCCTGTATGTAAAATGACTGAGAAAATTCAGAGTTAGATGTCTTTTGCCCCATCTTCTTTTAAACACACTTATGTTGAAGCCATTTTAAATTCTTTGTCCTGACACATCCAGCCTTTACAAGGAAACCAAGCATTATGAAGGTCTCTGGGAAGTTTCTCCTGCTTTCTCAGCCAATGTAATTGGTCCCTGGAGAAACTGTTTTCCAGCACCTTGATTTCCAACCCCTTTCAGCTCATGTTCTAAGACTGCTTTAGCTCTGTGTTTCAATGACAGCAGCCCAAGCACATCATCCTTTAAAAAGCACAAGGACTAAAGCAAGTCAGACCACCAGGAGAGCTGAGAGGGTGCATGTGGTCCTTTGGACAAACCTCACCCCTCTAATGACAAAGAATTCACCCTTCCTTCAGATGCTCATATTCAGCAGCTGTCTTGAGGTGAAAAACAACCTCTCACTGACAGTTGTTACAAAAATTAATTGCACTTAGAAGTAAATGAAACCTCAATGGTATTTCAACAGAAAAAACAGTCATGTAAATCACACGAAGTCAGGGCACACCTGTAAGACACAAGGTAGGGGCAGGCAGAAATGCCCAACGTCACTCCGAACTGCAGATGTCTGCACATGCTTCAAACCAGGCAGGTCTCCTGCTCCCAGTATCAGAAAAGGGCCATTTAGAGTAGAGGAATTAGAAAGAGAGGAATATGAATATTTTAAAAGCTCTGGGAAAAGCAAAGTGCTGCCAATGAGAGACTGGAAGCATTCCACCCCCAGAGTATCTCCAGTTCAGTGATTGCGGTGTTTACATCTTACAGAAAATCAAAGCATTTTGCTTGGAATGACAAAATAAAGTACTTTTTGTTCAAATTTTCATTTAAAAAAATCCTCCAGAAATGAGTTCAGTGTTGATGTGGCCTGACCTGCCTGGTTTTGTGCCAATCCCACCAAACTGATTACTCCTACTGCCTCAAATGGGATTGTACCAAGAAAGTCACAGACACGGTTCTAGCCTAGTCAAAATGGGATTGCTTTTGCTCTCTTTCATGCTGGCATGCTTCAGACTGCCACAAATAAGGAGCACAAACTGCCACAAGTAAGGAGCACAAACTGCCACAAATAAGGAAGTGTAGATTGCACTGGGTAGACCTCAAAATAGATTTTTGGCTGTCCAAGACAGTATTCTCTGGAGACTCCCAATTACATGTCAGAAACCGCAAGATTTCGGTTGAATTCTAAAAATACACCACTTTTACTGACAAGCAAATGTATTGTATGTTTATACTTAGCTCATGTTCACATTCAGAGGGACTGCTGCTATATTTTATGTGACAACAGGGAAACTATTGTTTTTGGCCACACACTGGGATAGACATGTCACAAAACCAATTGGACAGAGATTTTATGGACAGCTAGAAATGAACAACATGCACAAGTTATTCAGGATTAATACTTGTACTAAGCCAGATCCTTTGTTAACTACCTTATATATACTACTTACCAAGCAAATAAATGACCTAGTGAGTCAGTTCTATTACTTGCTGAATCAAATGTATTATCTACTGAATCAGATATATCATCTCTTCAAACAGAAATATACAGAGGCAGTATATTGCCTTATATGTCACATAACATGATGAGCTGTACTAGACCTATGCTAGCTGAAGACAACATCCCAGGACGCAAACGCTGCACTAAGTGTAACTGAAAGAACAAAGGTAATGTTTTAATAAATAAGCAAAGAGCAAATACAGTTCAGAAGGAAGCAATCCACTGAACCAGTGAGACCACCCCATAACACCGTGGATCTAAGAGCTGTGAGCACCTTGACAAATTACACAAAGAGCTTCAAGAACGATTTATGGTCTGGAAAAAGAACTTGCTTTATTAATGAGACACCAAGAAACCTAATCTGTTTTGCTTATCCAAAAGAAAGCTAAGAGTCTAAAACTTATCTGATAGGGGAGATTTCAGAATGCAAATGATCTTTGACAAGGACATAAAGATACGCAGTGGCTGAAGCTTAGAAATAAGATACAAACTTTTAAGAATTCAGTTAACCATCAGAAACCTGCTACTTGAGGACATGGTTCTTATTCATCATCTGAAGTCTTAAGTCATAAACTGTGGAAGCTTAAAAAGCATGTTCTAGATTAACCTTATGTGTGAAAGGTAAGAATCCTGTGGTCTGTAGTAGGGAGGATACTAGATGACGTGTTCTGGTTTCAGAGTCTACGTATCTACAGGTAGTAGGTAACTGTTAAATTCTTAAGAAGTGAATCCTCCTGTACCTACATTAATATATACAGAAACCAAGAACATAGATCATTCAGTCTGCTGTATATTAACATACTGAACCTTAGAGCAAACAGCATGGAGTAGGCAGTAAACCTGTCATCTATTTATTGGAAGACTATTCTGAAACTAGACACAGCCCTCTGCTAGGACTGAGGAACAAGTCAAAGCACCTGATCTCTCAAATTCCGGGAAGGTTTGGATTTGACGTAAGTCCTTCCCACTCTCTAAGGAAGCAGCACAGATGTGACTGATTTTTTGAGAACTGAGAACTATATACTAACCCTCATCACTGATTTCCTACACAACTGGCCTATATTTCATTCTTGCACTTTGTTTCCTGATCCATAACACAGGACTAGTGACACTTCAAGTCTCTCATGAGCAACGCTGGTATCTGTGACCCAAATGTGCTGTGTTGGTATTAAACAGGCAGTTGGCATCTCTGGGAGACAGAAAACCCTCAGAGTGAAAGCTGCTCCGTGAACTAACAAGCCAAGGCCAGTGGGTACCATTAGCTATAAACCGGATGCTGAAAGGTGGAGGCAGGAGCCTTGCAACAGGACCACTGAAACAGCCATCCCGGAATTAAACAGCTCTGCTTCTCAGGACTACAAAAGCCTAATCAAAGCATATTGTTAGTTACTCAACCTGCACAAGGCACTGGCAGCAGGGAAGAGGTGTCTTGTAATCCAGCTGAATCATAACATCCACCATTATATAGCACTTTTAAAAGCTAGGGGTGCTGTTATTGTATATAGCACAGCAAAGGCAGTGAGCAGACAGTCATGGAAAGTGTACTAAACACAAGGAACAAAGGCATTTCCTACCCCAAATCCCAATCTACAACCTGAAAAATATCCTAGAGGAAGACTGCACAAGTAGTGGAAAGCTGCCTAACTGCTACTCCTCTAGCAGTGAGTAACAAAGGAGGAGAGCACAACTGTAGGACAGAGCACTCAGCAGCACACCAAGCAGACAGCATCCTATGCTTTTGGTCTGGAGTTTCACAACTGTTGAGCTGAACTTGGCGTGTTTTCTCAGGGCCGCATTAAGCTGGGTCACACTGAAACCCAGGTCTGCCATCCTTCCTCTGGATACACACAGCACCTGTGCAGCAGCACAGGACCATGCTAACTATGCACTGGGAAAAAAGCAGGTACAATACAGAAGGTAGAGATAAGGTCACAGGCGCTGCTGGATGGAGCCTCCCAGTGAGCTCTGTGTGCAGCTCAGGGACACTGCAAGAGCCCGCAAATGGGCAGGTTAAGGAACTGTAAATAACCATCACAAGTCCATTGGATCAATGCAGGCTGCCACAGTGGCTTGCTGCCGGAGAGGAGGACCTTGCCTGTTGCTCAGCATTGACAGCTCACCACAACCGATTCCTCCCCCCCAACAAATGTTGTGTGGGTTTTCTTGCTTGGAAAAACAAACGACTCCTGACGTCTCATAAGTACAACTGCCACAAAGGATAATGAACCCCAGAAGTGGTTACAAAGCTAATGCCCTCATAACGATTTCCTTTCAGTCATAACAGATCATATCCAGACAACAGAATCCCAAGACATCACTAATGATAGCAGGCTCTGTCAGTATGTGAGATGCTATGAGACTTTGTGAATTAAACCCCATTATTGTCCTAAATTATAGATAAATTCTCCCTTTCCTTGGTGATATGCAACATATTTTTTCTTCAGGGCAGTTAGATGATGTCAGCACAAATTACTGCTTTCCACACAGTGCAGATGACAGAACTGGAGGCATTTAAGAAGCTTACAAAACACAAATCTGAAGAGACAGAAGGAACTGCTTCCTTTGACTTGGAAATAACAAATCCTGCTGTGGCATGCGGGGTAAGGCAAGAGAAAAATCCTTTAATTTGGGACACTGATGGAGCTTCAGAAGTTTCACATACTTAAAAATCAAATTTCGAGTTTAAATTCTTGCTCTAAATTACAAAAAAACACCTCCAACAAAACAACTTTAGATGCTCTTATCCCTCCATTAAATATACACTGAGGTGTAACACTGAGGTACAGGTTATTGCCTAGCTGTTATTGTATATAACACAGCAAAGCACATGAGGAAGCTCTTGTATATGGCTACTGCATATAGTACACAGCCAAACTATGGAGCTCTATTTTCAGCCTGGAAAAAAATGAATATACAATATCATTTAGAGTGCTTTTCTAAATGGTTTCCTATTCTTTCAGCGTTTCCTGGTAGATCAAAGTTGAAGGAAGGGCAGAGGAATTCCTAGCGGTTACCTGTGTGAGAAGGACTCAAAAGATCTACACAAGGCAAGGTTTGCAGGAGGTGCTGGTATCTTTTACTAGATCGAGTGATATAATTGGAAAAAGAATTGTTGTGAGGCATATGGCTCTGTAGAATTTTTTGTTACTTGATATACAAATACTTCATTTGCAAATCCAAGAACTGGGAATTGATTATCCTGCATAGTTTTCCTTTATTATCATTGTGGCATTGCGCTGCGTGCACCAGCAGTCAAGCTCTTGGTTGCCATCTGCTGTTCTTCTTTTCCATTTCACCAATTTTACGAGCAAGACCAGGTCATGAGAAGGAATCTTAAAGACAAACCCAAAATCCATTCAATTTTGCTTGTTAAAGAACAAGCAAAAGCCTCTTTGTGGTAGTATAAATGGGAAACAAACAGATATATAGGGCTTCCTTGTGTTTCCACGATTTTTTTCATCCCAGTCCTTTACAAACATTAGGTAATTCTTTGCCAATCCTTACCTTTGCTTTACACCTGGGGAAACTGAAGCGCTGAACAGCAATAATACTTAACTAAATGCACCCTGGACACTTACAGTAGAGCTGAGAACAAAGCCCACGTCTTTTGTCTCTCAGTCTTGTATCCTAAAACTCTCTTTTTTTCTGCACTTTTCAAATTTGCTCATTTTGAAATGCAGCAGTTCCAAATAAAAAGGTCAACCTCAAACAGTACAATTGTCATTCACTCTTCTCCTACTACTCCGTTTGAAGTGATTTGCAGATACAGATATTCTCCATCATGGGTGCGAGAGAGAAATCTTTGGACTCTGTCACAAACAGTTGTGGGTTTGGTTTTTTCTGGTACACAAATAATATCAAGAACAGAAAAATAACCCACACATGCCAGTGGCCCATCCTAAAAGCCCCAGTGCAGAGAACAGCCATTACTATCCTGGCATGGGCCCAACGTAGTGAAAACAAGGAAAGAGGTAGTAGTATGCAGGTCTGCCTCAGTGAAGTGATACAAATCAAGCAAAACCCACCACAATTTTGCAGTGACGTGTGCTCTGCACCACAGCAGTTCTGAGTTTTTCCACATGACCATATATGCACCAGGAACTTACTTATTGCTATTAGCACCCTGCAGTATATAGAGGCATCTTGTGAAGAAAAATCATTTTACTGCCAAAAATACAGTGATCCTTCTAACACAACCCTGTTAGGTGCCAAATTTGCTTATCACAGATAAGCCTCATATCACACTACAGTCTGAGTAAGACCTGCACATCTGGCCCTGCAGCATTAAATTCCACGCACAGTTCGAAAATATCATGTTTGATTTATCCATAGCATCTACTTTTAGTAGACGGTAGAGCGTTTCTTAGTAGCTTACAGATTATTGCAGAATACACAGTGGTAGTAAATGGTATGAAAACTTTGAGTGCCTGTTTGTCTTAGCACAGGCTGCTTCCTCTTTACTGTCTTTACTCTGGGGATAGTTAGGTTTTATTTCACTGGAATGTTATATGCTTCACAATTTTGGCACATGCAGTGCACAGTTGCTTGCTGAAGGATTTCACTATCTGACATTCCAAAAGTTTCAGTAGAAAGGTATAAATAGTGAAAAAGCTGGCAATAAATCCTCACTAACTTTAGGTGCACTTTGATAAAGCAGAATAAAGTGATTAAGATTAAAAGGGCAATTCTACTGAATCTAGAAAACATACTGTAAATACTAAACACTTACCACTGGGCCTTTATCAAAGGATGTAACACACTCTGCCATTGCACCAGAACTGGGCAACAATTGCAGTGATTTGGCAGGCAAGGAAGCACAGTTTAGGTAATGAAAGAAATAGAGCTTCCTACTCCTGGAATTTACATTTAGAGTTTCTACTTCAAAAAGTAAGAGCACACAAAAATGCTTACACTACATACAGGAACACACTGATACTGATGGAGATGTGTTCTTAAATGTGCATATATTTAGCCCCTTTTTATAAATTTCATACAAAATGCAACATTGCAAGAATAGCTATGGCTTCATTGGCAACGTTTTCAAAGAATAGATGACTGATTGCCAGTCATATATCAGGCAGTGAACAGGTTGTCCTGCAACAAATCTCAAAGTATACAAAAGGAAATGAAAAAGACTGATAAAAATAAAAGGATCAGTTCCAAAACAGCAAACCCCCACCAGCTGCTGCTTCTGCATCTCTCTAGACTCATTACACTTGTGCACTTCAGTGGATAAAGATGTTGTTGGTAACCAGTGAGTGTTAGGGGCTTTAATGTTGCTGCCTCTCTAAACATAACACACCTGCTAGCTCACAAAGCATATGGTGACAGCTTTCAAAAATTAACCAGAAAAGGAAAGCATTGTTTTGCCAAGAATGACTTTGGCTGCCATCAGACGTATTCCAGACCAAAAGGTGGCTTGTCCTTGATCCATAATCATTTATATTTTGACAATGAAACATGGAATCGCACCTATTGCTGTGTCGTTTGCATGCAATTCATGGCAACTCTCTGGAACATTTTGTGGGTTTGGAGCAGATTCTAATGTGATGACACATCAGACACCAACAAATAGTATCATGGTTTGAAACCTTGCAAACCTAGAAAAGGAGTGTTATTTACCTGATCATTTGGTAGGATCCACAGCTCTGTTTCCCAGTGTTGTTTGCAAAAGTGTGACCATATTATACCTTTCCTTAAGACAGCTTATTAAAAATACCATACATACGGTTTAGAACCCATTTGACAAGGCAAATGTAATTACAGGGGTGGTGTATGAAATGGACTTTATGACATAGTTACCCACACAGACAAGGTTTACCACTGTAGAGTAAGCCTCTGATGAAAACTAGTTATCCAGTATAAAGCATCTACTAATCCAAAAAAAGCTTACTGAATTCCAAAGCTTTACATTACAACGGACCAAAAATTCCATATATCCTTACCCTTCCCACTAATTTCTACCCACGGTTGTTTTGTTTGAGCACCTAGCTAGGCTCATCCAGTCAACAGCTACTGGAATTACAGTGCCACAGTTTTGTTTTGCCTTGCACACTTTATATGGGGACACACCACAGCACTGTTAAATGAAGCTGCAGCAGTACAAATTAACCCAGAAACATCAGCACCAGCATGGCTGAGGTATCACCCAACTCTAATGGGACTCTAAGTGCATTTATAAAGTTGCAGAATGTTAGCTCCAGGACAGCTGTTCTAATAAGCTCATCCTAACAGCGGTTAGTAGGGAAAACGATGATTTTACCTGAAGGGGGGCATGATGGATATTTGCAGAGGTTACTTGTAAGAAGTTCCGTTTTCTACCCAGTTGGAGAGCAAAGTGTGCCTTGCTGCTGCTGAGATAAGCCAGGACCCTGGCAGATATCATTACAGTTCACTCAGATGCGAGGTCCTAGAAAAACAAAATTTGCCAGTACTTGTCATTTTCTATAGCAGTTTTCCACCAGAAGGTGACAATTGTTCTGCTGTGTTCTGTAAAGCCAGTATTTAACAAGCTGAGCTGAAGTCCCTCATCAATTCAGTTTAGCCATGAGCTCAGCCCTGAACTTCATTTCACTGTCACAACTACCAAAAGCTAACTGTGGCATTTATTTTGGCAGCAATCTCCCTACACAGTGAAGGTACCAGTCTCATTAAGGAGGCCAACTGCACCCCAGGTTGCTTCCACTTCGGGAGCTCCAGCATTTCTGACTGGCTCTTTCCTAATGCAAGGAGCAGCTTGAAACCACCATGATAAATACACAAAGAGTACTGCCAGTTTTCCAGGGCACTTGGACATCTTACATTCCTCATGCATCTAAAAGCCTGAATACCCTAAGGCATGCAAAGCATTACAGTATCAGGAACAAACCCCCAGTCAGTGGATGGCTGTCTGCCATGGTATTTCCATGCTTGCACATGTGTATTAAGATGCAAATCCAGAATATCACATATGCTAACGGCTGCTGTAGACACTTTTATTTCAGGATCTCAAGGAGCAAATGGAAGCCTGCAGCATCACTGGAGAGAACAACTGCATAGCACAGGGGATCAAGGAAGACCTTCAGTGGTCTGTCAGAATGCACGCACACAAGTGAATTACAAAGGAAGAAAATCAAATGTGGTAATTCTCCTTGTCCACCTCAGCTTCAGCAGCAAAAATAGCACAATCAGTGAACAACCTGTGACTCTTTAGCTCTGGTGAAGCATTCCAAATCTATTTTGTTGTACCTTGAGCTGCTACTCAACTCTCAAGCATCAAGCAGCATATATGGTTCAAATGCAATGACTCCAGTGTCCATACATCTGTTATTCCTGTAACTGCTGCAAAAGCATAGAGGCCAGGTTGGCAGATGGAAGGTTTGCCTTTGAGGAGAAATAGGTCAGATGATAGCTGAAAGTAAAAACAAAGAAAGAGATGCAGCTTTACTTCCCCAGCAGGCTGGTACTTCGCTCAGACACGCTGAACGCACAGCTCCTTGAGAGCAATTCCCTCTACATTAGCAAAGAACATTGCCCAGCAGGCCCAAGGGTGTGGTAAAGTCTCTGACCACATAAGCTTCTGACAAGGTAAAAGCTAAGCATACTGTAGAAAGAAGCAAAAAGTGGAGGGCTGAGTGTAAATCCTTTGCTTGGGACACATCTCCTAGGATTTGTGACTATTACAGGAGGGTAATTTTCTGTGTGACTGCTCCCTTTCTACATGCTTTTAGTTAAATGCTGGAGGAAAGCAGAAATACTGTGTTTTCATGCAGTAAGTCCATTCACAGGTACTCACTAGGATTACACTGGCTTTTTTCATCCAAATAGATGTCCCCACAATGACTGTTCTCCTGTTTGTCTCATTGAAACCATTCTCCTCCTCAGTTCCCACGCTGTTCAGAGGGAAGAATTCCAACTCCCATACAGAGTCATAGAATGGTTTGGAAGAAACATTCAAAGCTCATATAGTTCAATTCCCCTGCAATGAGAAGGGACATCTTTAA